>NC_092138.1:12970352-14220352 GCF_043159975.1 Macaca nemestrina | reverse complement strand
TTTTCATCCTGCGAAGACGTTTTTCTTTTCTTTTTTTTTTTTGAGATGGAGTCTCGCTCTGTCGCCCAGGCTGGAGTGCAGTGGCACGATCTCAGCTCACTGCAAGCTCCGCCTCCCGGGTTCACACCATTCTCCTGCCTCAGCCTCCTGAGTAGCCGGGACTACAGGCGCCCGCCACCGCGCCCGGCTAATTTTTTGTATTTTTAGTAGAGACGGGGTTTCACCGTGTTAGGCAGGATGGTCTCGATCTCCTGACCTCAGGTGATCTGCCCACCTTGGCCTCCCAAAGTGCTGGGATTAAGGCATGAGCCACCGTGCCTGGCCCAGTCCTGCAAAGACAAAGTTTTAAAACACAGGTTGCACATTGGCAGCTCCCAAGACAAATCTGGCCCAGAGACATGTTTTGCTCGGCCTATAATGTTAGTAATACTTGACCCAAAATTTAAAAATTGAAAAGTTTCTTACAAAAATAGAGATTTACAGCTTTTCTAGAAAAACTGCAAGAGTTAACAGTTTCTAAATTGCAACAGCAGCTGGAACACAGTTGCCACTGACCATTTAGATGACTGCTGCAGTCCCCACTGCTCACTCTGGCTTCCCTGGCTCAGGTAAGCATTCTAGTTTGTAACCCCTGGTTTAAAACATAACTGACTCTCTAGTTCTTAAAATTACCTCAAAATCAAATAACCTAAAATAGCAAATGATCTAGATCCTCGTACATGGAACTCATACAAAGTTGACCACAGACAGTGGCTCCCAGACTTTGCTGTACTTCAGAGTCACTGGGAAGCTTTTAAAAATGTTGCACCCTAGCTGGATGCAGTGGTTCATACCTGTAGCCCCAGCTACTCGAGAGGCTGAGGTGGGAGGATTGCTCAAGCCCAGGAGTTTGAGGCTGCAGTGAGCCATGATTGTACCACTACACTCCAGCCTGGGCAACAGGGCAAGACCCCAACTCTTAAAAAAAAACAAAAAAAATTCGTGCTCCCCAGATGACAGTATCTGGGGGAAGGAGTAAGACATCTTATTTTCAAAAGATGATAAGAGGCTCATTGCTGAGGCTCACTCCAAAGCCCAGTTGGATTCTTCACAAGAAAGTTTCCCTTTTCCAGAATTTTATAATTGAGGGAACCAACTAGGGAAAGATTAATTTGCCCAAGGTCAGATGACTAGTGAAAGAAGTAAGGATTCCACCCCAGATCTTTTGACTCTATTATCCTTACACATAGTTTTATAGTGATTTAAATTGATACGAGGATAGGTTTAAATATAAGTAGAGAGAATGCAGGTTCATATAAAACTGATTTTATCCTGTTAGAAAACGTATACACTGTAACATAGGATGACCATCAAGTGACCCAAGATATTTTAGTCAAAAGATGAATTTTTCTGCAATATGAAAATGCCAAAAATATTCAAAGAAAATGTAAGTCTTGTAGACAGTCTTCTATCAAAACCCACTGAATCGCCAGGCACGGCGGCTCACGCCTGTAATCCCAGCACTTTGGGAGGCCGAGGCTGGTAGATCACCTGAGGTCAGGGGTTCGAGACCAGCCTGGCTGAAATGGTCTCTACTAAAAATACAAAAAATTAGCCGGGCCTGGTGGTGGCACCTGCAATCCCAGTTACTCGGGGGGCTGAGGCAGGAGAATCGCTTGAACCCAGGAGGTGGAGGTTGCAGTGAGCTGAGATAGCGCCACTGTACTCCAGCCTGGGTAACAAGAATGAAACTCCATCTCACAAACAAAAAATAAACAAACAAAAAAACACTGCACCAAATACCAAGATAGTTATTTATTAACTAGGATACTGATTATTAAGCATGTAAAACATTTTCTGGAACTCAGTTTGATATAAATTGCTACATTTTATAATTCAAACAAACCTTGTTTCATGTCATTATATTAGAGTAGCATTATGAGATAGGATATAGTGTAAACTATATCCCCAATATAGTTGCAACTGTATATTTTAAAGCATGGGGAAAATATGAAAAGAATTATGCTCAAATGTGGGTAGGATTATAACTGATTTGTTTTCTTCATTTTCAGATTTTTCTATAATGACTATACATTACTTTTTATAGCCAAAAATAGAAGTATTTTAAATGTTTCTAAGTAGAATAGCAAATTAGCTGAAATAGTATCTCCAACGTTATTATCAAGACTAGACTCCTTGGGTTAGTTGGTCAGAACAGTGTTATTCTCATTGTACACCTCTCCAAAATTAACTGTGTTTTAGATTTGTATGTTTGGTTAAAGAGCAGGATGAAGATCCTGATTTCTTAAACGTGTATATCACATTGTCATTTTAAAGAAATGTCTAGTAGACTCAGTGGCATAAACATGGGCCATTTACAAACTAGATGTCTAATATCAGATACCTCAAATTTGACAGTAGACTTTTTTTAAAAGCTAAAGTGGTCTTATGTTGATTATTCTGTTTCTTACTTGATACCTGTTTACTTTTTAATTTTTGGCAAGTAATGTTTCAAGTTAAAGTGTTAGCTATATATAGCCAGCAGTATTTCAAGTAAATGAGTTTATCGGTAAGTACCTCTGTATTACTATACTGAGAATCAGAAAGTGTCATCTCTTTGGCAGGATTTGTATGTTTGTATCACATCTTTATCCTAAGGCAACTTTTATCCTGGAATACTGAACCAGCAGGAAGAAGATGAGGGACAACATTGACTATGTTATAGTTATTGTTCTGTCCATACGTCACTTGCCTTCTCTAAGCGTCAATGGCCTCATCTGAAAATGCAGTTAGCAGACCTCAGCCTATCCTGAGTTTGGGGGCTAAAGGGAATTATTTTTGAAAATGTCTATACATGATAAATGTCACGAATATAAGTTAGCATTTTTTTGAGACAGACTTTCGCTCTTGTTGCCCAGGTTGGAGTGCAATGGCATGATCTCGGCTCACTGCAACCTCAGCCTCCCAGGTTCAAGCGATTCTCCTGCCTCAGCCTTGTAAGTAGCTGGGATTACAAGCATACACCACCACACCCAGCTAATTTTGTATTTTTTAATAGAGACGGGGTTTCACCATGTTGGTCAGGTTGGTCTTGAACTCCTGACCTCCAGTGATCCGCCCGCCTTGGCCTCCCAAAGTGCTGGGATTACAGGCGTGAGCCACTGCACCTGACCAATTCTACTTCTTTTTTTTTTTTTTTTTTTTTTTTTTTGAGACGGAGTCTCGCTCTGTCGCCCAGGCTGGAGTGCAGTGGCGCGATCTCGGCTCACTGCAAGCTCCGCCTCCCGGGTTCACGCCATTCTCCTGCCTCAGCCTCCCGAGTAGCTGGGACTACAGGCGCCCACAACCGCACCCGGCTAATTTTTTGTATTTTTAGTAGAGACGGGGTTTCACCGTGGTCTCGATCTCCTGACCTTGTGATCCGCCTGCCTCGGCCTCCCAAAGTGCTGGGATTACAGGCGTGAGCCACCGCGCCCGGCCAATTCTACTTCTATTACATATTCAGCATGTATCACTTCATTGCTCATCCATATTATTTTTCACTGGTCTTCTTACATCTTGTGTGCCCATCTTTAAGTAGTTTTCTTTCCAGGTAAAAAATCAGTGTGTGCCTAAAAGATTTTAAAGTCAACTTTTCATAAACCATACTTAAATTACTGAAGTTATTACAATTAAGTTATTAGAATTATTAGCTAATTCTTTTATACAATGTAGACTTTATTATTTTAGAAATATTCATTCCTATATATTCAGCTATCTTAAAGAGGGTATATTTTAATCATAGCAATATATTACCTTCATAGTATTTTTTACTTTTGCAAAGTATAATATTTTGTCATATGTTATCATTTCATTTAGGAATGCGCTAAATCTACGTATCTACATATAATTATACAAGGAAACATCTTTGTCTTAAAAATAGGTTCTATTATATTTTTTAATTTCCAGGGATCATGATATATAAAAAGACCTGATTTATCTTAAAAATACATACTTTTACTCTTATCTACCTTACACCTTTTTAAATGATAATCAGAAGGCTTAATTTACTATAAAATTGAAATACAACAGCTATGTTAGATTATAGAGTTAATTTAGGGATTAAATGAGTTAAGGTCAACAAGCCCCTGGCACATGGCAGACAATCAATAATTGATCATTTCCTTTGCATCTATAAATTTGTTCATTCATCCACTTCTCATGTGGTTCTATCTTAGACAACGATTTTTGTTTACAGAGACAAACAGAAGTATCAATCCTAAGTAACCCAATCAATTGGTAAAGGCTACACTACAAAGCTGGCATGACTTCACCAAATGCTAGAGAAACAGAGTGACAACACTAAAAGTCTTACACTCTGATGGTGCTAGTTGCCGCCGGATTGCTTCCCCTACCAGTTCCTTAAGTTTCTTCTTAAGATCCCGGCTGGTTTTCTTATAGAAATAAAGATCTTTTTCCAACTGCTGGATTTTATCTTCATATGTTTTGAAAGTTTCCATAATGCCTTCTTCATCTTGTTCTATACAACAAAAATTTGCATTTAAAATCAGTTTTAAATAAATGATGCAAAATTATGTTTTTGTTTGTTTGTTTGAGACAGAGTTTCACACTGTTGCCCAAGCTGGAGTGCAGTGGCGCGAGCTGCTCGGCTCACTGCCAGTTCCGCCTCCTGGGTTCACACCATTCTCCTACCTCAGCCTCCCGAGTAGCTGGGACTACAGGTGCCTGGCACCACACCCAGCTAATTTTTTTGTATTTTTAGTAGAGACGGGGTTTCATCGTGTTAGCCAGGATCGTCTCGATCTCCTGACCTCGTGATCCACCTGCCTCGGCTTCCCAAAGTGCTGGGATTACAGACATGAGCCACCATGCCCAGCTGCAAAATTATGTTTTTAACACAGCCCCTGGACTATATAAGCATGTTACACATATCTGTTACCTGAATGGGTTTGTTTTCAGCCACAATTTGGATGTCAGGTATTGATGCCAAGTATTGACTGTGTCTGTGAGGGTGTTGCCAAAGGAGGTTAACATTTGAGTCAGTGGGCTGGGGAAGACACACCCACCCTTAATCTGGTGGGAACCATCTAATCAGCTGCCAGTGAATATAAAGCAGGCAGAAAAACATAAAAAGGCGAGGCTGACCTAGCCTCCCAGCCTACATCTTTCTCCATGCTGGATGCTTCCTGTCCTTGAACATCAGACTCCAGGCTCTTCAGTTTCGAGACTCAGACTGGCTCTTCTTGCTCCTCAAGCTTGCAGACAGCCTACCATGGGACCTTGTGATTGTGTAAGTTAATAATAAACTCCCCTTTATATATATATGTAGACAGATATATTTATATATAGATATATTTATATAGATATCTATATATATTTATATAGTTATCTATATATATATTTATATATATATATGTCTTCTATTAGTTCTGTCCCTTGTCCCTCTAGAGAACCCTGACTAATACAGGTTTTGGTACCAGGAGTGGTTCTAGAGGAACAGAATATTAAGGATGGAGTTCTTTTGTTGGTTTTGGGGTTTCTGGAGTTGGCTGCTTAATCTGATTAGACCCAAAAATGCTAAGGACTCTACTTCTAATAGTATGGAGAACACTGATAGTCCTTGGCATGAACTGTTTAGGGAATTATGCAAAATAAATGCATTTGACACTCCTGATTCACTGCTCATGAGAGGCAAGGAGTTTAGTGACTCTATACGTAATAAATTTGACCATATGTGGAGAACCACGGAACATAATGAAGCTGGTTGGTTGCTCCTAAGTTCAGTGGACAAAGTGATGAAAGAAAATGATGAACTCTTCTGCCTCAGTAAAATTTCTAGGGGTCCAGTGGTGTGGGGCCTGTCGAGATATTCCTTCTAAGGTGAAGGATAAGTTTCTGCATTTGGCCCTTCTACAACCAAGAAAAGAGGCACAACGCCTAGTGGGCCTATTTGGATTTTGAAGGCAGCACATTCCTCATTTGGGTGTGTTACTCTGGCCCATTTATCGAGTGACCTGAAAGGCTGCCAGTTTTGAATGGTGTGCAGAAGAGGAGAAGGCTCTGCAGTAGGTCCAGGCTGCTGTGCAAACTCCCTGCCCCTTGGGCCATATGACCCAGCAGATCCAATGGTGCTTGAGGTGTTAGTGGCACACAGGGATGCTGTTTGGAGCCTCTGGCTGGTCCCCAAAGGTGAATCACAGCAGAGGCTTCTAGGATTTTGGAGCAAGGCCCTGCCATCTTCTGTAGATAACTACTCTTCTTTTGAGAGACAGCTCTTGGCCTGTTACTGGGCTTTGGTGGAAACTGAATGTTTGACTATGGGTCATCAAGTCACCATGTGACCTGAACTGCCCATCATGAACAGGGTGCTTTCTGACCCATCTAGCTATAAAGTGGGTCGTGCACAGCAGCATTCCATCATCAAATAGAAATGCTATATATGTGATCAGGCTCAAGCAGGTCCTGAAGGCATAAGTTACATGAGGAAGTGGCACAAATGCCCATGGTCTCCACTCACCACCCTGCCTTCTCTCCCCAGCCTGCACCAATGGCCTCATGGGCAGTTTCCTATGACCAGTTGACAGAGGAAGAGAAGACTAGGGCCTGGTTCACAGATGGTTCTGCACGATATGCAGGCACCACCTGAAAGTGGACAGCTGCGGCACTACAGCCCCTTTCTAGGACATACCTGAAGGACACCAGTGAAGGGAGATCTTCCCAGTGGGCAGAAATTCGAGCAGTGCACCTGGTTGTCCACTTTGCATGGAAGAAGAAATGGCCAGATATGCGGTTATATACTGATTCATGGGCTGTAGCCAGTGGTTTCGCTGGATGGTCAGAGACTTGGAAGAAGCATGATTGGAAAACTGGTGACAAAGAATTTTGGGGAAGAGATATGTGGATGGACCTCTCTGAGTAGTCAAAAACTGTGAAGATATTTGTATCCCATGTGAGTGTTCACCAACAGATGACCTCAGCAGACGAGGATTTTAATAATCAAGTGGATACGATAACCCGTTTTGTGGACACCACTCAGCCTCTTTCCTCAGCCACCCCTTTCATTGCCCAATGGGCCCACGAACAAAGTGGCCATGGTGGCAGGGATGTGGGCTCAGCAACATGGATTTCCACTCACCAAGGCTGACCTGACTACAGCCACTGCTGAGTGCCCAATTTGCCAGCAGCAGAGACCAACACTGAGCCCTCAATATGGCACCATTCCTCAGGGTGATCAGCCAGCTACCTGGTGGCAGGTTGATTATATTGGACCTCTTCTGTCATGGAAAGGGCAGAGGTTTGTCCTCACTGGAATAGACACTTAACTCCGGATGTGGGTTTGCCTATCCTGCATGCAATACTTCTGCCAAGATTACCATCCGTGGACTCACAGAATGCCTTATCCACTGTCATGGTATTCCACACAGCATTGCCTCTGACCAAGTCACTCACTTCATGGCTAAAGAAGTGCGGCAGTGGGCTCATGCTCATGGGATTCACTGGTCATTCACAGGATGAAGGTCCCTATCACCCTGAAGCAGCTAGATTGATAGAACAGTGGAATGGCCTTTTGAAGTCACAATTACAACGCCAACTAGATGATAATACTTTGCAGGGCTGGGACAAAGTTCTCCAGAAGGCCATATATGCTCTGCATCAGCATCCAATATATGATACTGTTTCTCCCATAGCCAGGATTCACGGGTCCAGGGACCAAGGGGTGGAAGTGGAAGTGGCACCACCCACCATCACCCCTAGTGATCCAGTAGCAACATTTTTGCTTTCTGTTCCCGCAGCATTACGTTCTGCTGGCCTAGAGGTCTTTGTTCCAGAGGAAGGAACACAGCCACCAGGAGACACACAATTAAAAGTTAAGATTGCCACCTGGACACTTTGGGCTCCACCTACCTTTAAGTCAACAGGCTAAGAAGGGAGTTACAGTGTTGGCTGGGTGACCTGGACTATCAAGATGAAATCAGTCTACTCCTCCATAACAGAAGTAAGGAAGAGTATGCACGAAATACAGGAGATCCATTAGGGCGTCGCTTAATATTACCATGCTTTGTGATTAAGGTCAATGGGAAACTACAACAGCCCAATCCAGTCAGGACTACAAATGGTCCAGACCCTTCAGGAATGAAGGTTTGGGTCACTCCACTAGGAAAAAAGCCCACAACCTGCTGAGGTGTTTGCTGAAGGCAAAGGGAATACAGAATGGGTAGCAGAAGAAGGTAGTCATCAATACCAGCTATGACCACGTGACCAGCTGCAGAAACGAGGACTGTAACTGTCATATTTCCTCCTTATTTTGTTAAAAACATGTTTGTGCATGTATACACTCGTACAAAGAAAATATCTTCATTTTATTTCCTTTTCCTTTATCACGTGACACAAGATTTATTGACTTCACATCAGCATTTAAGTATTGTTAACTTTCTGTATTAGCGTTTGGGTTGGGGATTGGTGCATTTCCGGTTGTACAAAGGACAGCTGTATTATGTTAGGTGTAATTATAACCTATTATCTTTATTTGAAGATTATGTATGATCTCAGGAGATGTGTATACGTGAGTTCAAGTTGACAAGGGATGGACTTGTGATGGTTAATACTGAGTGTCAACTTGATTGGATTGAAGGATGCAAAGTATTGATCCTGGGTGTGTCTGTGAGGGTGTGGCCAAAGGAGGTTAACATTTGAGTCAGTGGGCTGGGGAAGGCAGATCCAACCTTAATCTGGTGCACCATCTAATCAGCTGCCAATGAATATAAAGCAGGCAAAAAACATAAGAAGGTGAGACTGGCCTAGCCTCCCAGCCTGTATCTTTCTCCCATGCTGAGTGCTTCCTGTCCTCGAACATCAGACTCCAAGTTCTTTAGTTTTGAGACTTGGGCTGGCTTCCTTGCTCCTCAAGCTTGCAGACAGCCTATTGTGGGACCTTGTGATCGTGTAAGTCAATACAATAAACTCCCCTTTATATTTATATATATATGTCCGATATATATCCTATATATTTTATATATTTCGTGTGTGTGTGTGTGTGTGTGTGTGTGTGTGTATATTCTGTACCTTTAGAGATCCTTGATTAATACAGATGGGGTCCTACTATGGTGCCCAGGCTGCTTTCAAGTAAGCCTCCCACCACAACCTTCCAAAATGCTGGGACTATAGGCATGAGCCACTGCACCCAGCCACAACTTTGTTATGAACAATTTGTACAGCTATAGAAATGAATGACTTTTTTACTTTTTTTTTTTTTTTTTTTTGAGACAGGGTCTTACTCTGTCACCCAGGCTGGAGTGCAGTGGTGTGACCACAGCCACTGCAGGCTCAACCTCTGGGACTCAGGTGATCCTCCCATCTCAGCCTCCCAAGTAGCTGGGACTACAGGCACATGCCACCACGCTTGGCTAGTTTTTTGTATTTTTTGTAGAGATGGGGTTTCACCATGTTGTCCAGGATGGTCTCGAATTTCTGGGCTCAAACGATCCTCTTCACTCAGCCTCCCAAAGTGCTGGGATTACAGGGATGAGCCACCGTGTTTGGCCAAGTTTTTATATATTCTTTTTTGGCCATAGCATGAACTTTTGTGGTATAATCCCAGTCACTTTAAAAAATATTAAAACATCAGTTTCAGAACTAAACTAAGGTAAGGAGAGCATGTTTGAATGTAATGATGTGTGAGATCTTGCAAGGAAATCGTCATTAGGCAACTGGTTGCTAATTAACCAGTGACAGAATTAACTTAGAGGCAAATTGCCTCAACACTCAAATTCACAGATTTTTCCAGTTTTCTGCTTACTCAGGTTGCTTCTTCCAGATCCCTTTTGATCTATTTTCAGTTATGGGTTTATGAGAATCAAGACTAAGCAGCTTGAATTGAAGGAGTAACAGTATCACCTAACAATGATTTTGCTGCCATAGTAGCTGTCTGTATACTGGCCATATGCTTAGGTAAAATGAGGCCAGATCACTCTGAGAGTTTTCTATCAGAGTTGGTGGTGAACTACTGCTCACTGATAATGGTACGTGCCCATCAATGGCAGTATAATTTTGACCCAAGATATAACTTTAATGCAGAAAATTTTATAATCAACTGACAATTATAACCAGAAATATAACTAGGAATATGACAGAACCTATCACTTTAATTTTGTGAGTGGAAAATAACTTAAATATGATAGTATTATATCCCTGGGAAATAAAAAAAAATTCAACTGTATACCAAAAAGCCTGAATTAATCCCACATTTCTACATAAAGACTAGACCAACAACAAGCTGACAGGATTGTAGCAGTTCTTATGTGCATACTGGAGGCAGGCAGAAGGGATGGCATTCCAAGCACGAATAGCCCTACAACAAAGTCAACTGTCCCAAAATGCAGCAACCAAAGCATGTAAAGCCCAAAAACTTAGACAAGTAGCAACTATTTAAACATGTTGAGCTTTTAAGTGATCAAATTCTGTCCTGTCTTCCTTCAGTACCCGCACCTACACATCGACTTTACCTAACTGTCAAAAAGGGGAAGTTACCTTTGAAATGATGTAACAGCAACTGCATCTTTTGTTCATGTTCCTTTTGCTGGAGGGTCAGTCTCCGGTCACACTGCAATTTTAGATGGTCCAGTGCAGATTCTAATTCACGAACCATATTATCCCGTTCCAGAACTTTCATTTTCATTTCTTCATTATATAACTGTTGTTTCCGTTCAGCTTCTCGCAAATTCACCACCTAGCAAATACATATTTTGACCTGTTAAGTGTGTCTTAGATAAGCTAATATAATAATCTACTTTTCTTAGGCTACTTAAAGATCAATTTCCTTAATCTCCATAGTGTAAATGATTCCTGCCAGGTATTGGGTCCTTAGGCAAATGCTTTGCAACATATTCACAAAACAACCTAACAGCCTTTTGAATTTGTTGGAATTCAGGCTAGGCACGGTGGCTCATGCCTGTAATCCCAGCACTTTGGGAAGCTGAGGTGGGAGTTTGAGACCAACCTGACCAACATGGTAAAACCCCATCTCTACTAAAAAAAAAAATACAAAATTAGCTGGGTGTGGTGGTGCATGCCTGTAATCCCAACTACTTGGGAGGCTGAAGCAGGAGAATGGCTTAAACCCGGGAGGCGGAGGTTGCAGTGGGGCCAAGATCGCCCCATTGCACTCCAGCCTGGGCGACAAGAGCAAAACTCCATCTCGGGAAAAAAAAAAAAAAAAAAAAAAAAACAGAATTTGTTGGAATTCTGAATTGATGACACTTTCTATTACTTTTTTTTTTTTTTGAGATGGAGTTCGCTCTATTGCCCAGGCTGGAGTGCAGTGGCGCGATCTCGGCTCACTGTAAGCTCCACCTCCCAGGTTCACGCTATTCTCCTGCCTCAGTCTCCCAAGTAGCTGGGACTATAGGCGCCCACCACCACGCCCAGCTAATTTTTTGTATTTTTAGTAGAGATGGGGTTTCACCGTGTTAGCCAGGATAGTCTCAATCTCCTGGCCTTGTAATCCACCCGCCTCAGCCTCCCAAAGTGTTGGGATTACAGGCGTGAGCCACCGCGCCCAGCCAACCCTTTCATTTTTAATGTACTGTTGCTCTAATAATCACCCTTCCATAATTTCTTAAATGTAATCTATGTGGTTTATATTTAATAATTCTGTAACTTTATTTCTCTAGTCTAAGTGGATAGTGAGAGGGTAAAGATTCTTGAAACATCTAGACAATTCCAAGATTAAACTCCAGAATGGATGTTATAAATAAGTGACAGTTTGGGTGTTTTGTTGTTGTTGTTGTTAAGATGGAGCCTCACTCTGTCACCTCAGGTTGGAGTGCAGTGGTGTAATCATAGTTCACTGCAGCTTCCAACTCCTGAGATCAAGTGATCCTCCCACCTCAGCCTCCCACATAGCTGGGAGCACAGGTACATGCCATCATGCCTGGCTAATTTTTTTAAAAAATTTTTTCATAGAGACAGGGTCTCACTATGTTGCCCAAGCTAGTCTTGAATTCCTGGCCTCAAGTGATCCTCCTGCCTCGGTGTCCCAAAGCACTGGGATCCTCCTACCTCAGTGTCCCAAAGCCACCACACCCAGCCATGTTATGCATTTTGTCTATTGGATTCTTCCCTGCTGATGTAAAGTAAAAATACTTCAGATAATGTCTACATCACAGAACTTGTTAATAATCTAATGACCTCTCCAGAAAAATAATCATTAATACAAGGGTTCCCAGGATCAGAAAATCCACTGACCTTAGTCAGGTTGCCTTGCTTTAAGAGTAGCACAAGGGCCAGGTGGGGTGGCTCACACCTGTAATCCCAGCACTTTGGGAGGCTGAGGCAGGAGGGTCACGAGGTCAGGAGTTTGAGACCAGCCTGGCCAACATGGTGAAACCCCATCTCTACTAAAAATACAAACATTAGCCGGGCATGGTAGCATATGCCTGTAATCCTAGTTACTCAGGAGGCTGAGGCAGGAGAATTGCTTGAACCTGGAGGGCGGAGGTTGCAGTGAGCCGAGATCACACCAGCCTGGACAACAGAGTGAGACTCCGTCTCGGGGAAAAAAAAAAGAGCAGCATAAAGAGTTATCTACATCAAAGGACTCCACCATCTTTCTACCCTCCAAACATGCAACAATAGGATGCACTCTCATCAATAACAGTAACAGCAGCTTACTACTGATGACAATTATCTAAGAGGAGGCTGTGCATAACATTTTTCATTTTTTTCCTTATTTTACAGAATTATAATTTTATTTAATTTTTTTGAGACAGGCTGTTGCTCTGTTGCCCCAGGCTGAAGTGCAGTAATGATCATAGCTCACTACAAACTCAAATTCCTGGGCTCATGTGATCCTCCTGCCTCAGCCTCCCAACTATCTAGGACTACAAGTGTATGCTACCATACCCGGCTAATTCTGGTATTTTTTGTAGAGACAGGATCTCAAATTCTGGGCTCAAATGATTCTCTTGACTCAGCCTCCCGAAGTGCTGGGATTACAAGCATGAGCCACTGCGCCTGGCCTTAGGACTTAATTTTAAAATATCAGTGTTTCATTTTTCATTAATTGTCAGATATTCCCATAAATTGAATGTACTTTTCAAAGAAAGGGTTATCTCATTGTTTAACACTTCATAATATGTATCTTAAGTGGAAAAGACATTAGAGAAAAGATGGATATAGTTCTCAATGCTATGAAACATCTCTGGATTAGAAAATGGTTTAATCTGTAAAAAATACAACATTTTAATTGATTTAGGCACATTCAGGTTAATAAAATCTATTATTATCTTTGCCACTGATACACCACTTCATCTTCATTTCAACTAATACATTACAAGAAAGTACAGATTCCTCTACCCTATAGCAATGAAGGAAAGGGAATCAAAACTTGGAGGGCCTTTGATTTTTCATGAGTGCCAGGTAGCAACATCCAAATCTAGAAATCATCCAAGAAATAATGAGCAAGGAATATAACTTAAATTCTTTGGTTTTAAAAACTTTCAAAAAGGACTTCTTTTGAAAGACCCTCTAACTTTAAGAACCTCACAAAGTTAGGCCTACATATTTGGATAATCACAAAGCTTTCAGATGACAACATTTAGTTCTATAAAGAGAAATCATGCTTAAATTTGTAGTTACACCATCAAATCTTTGAGTCTTTCAATTTCTTTAAAAATTCAAAATGTAGGATGTAAGCATCTTGACCCATCTTTATAAGAAAAATATTCTGACCCTCAAAAACAAACCTTATTGAAATATCTGAAAAGAATAGCTCTAATCTCAACAGGACTCAGGCAAGCTATTTGTTCCAAGACATTTGCTTCACTACGAGAGAGGTTATGGAATGATGCTCTAAGTGAGTTCCGGCGACGCTGGATACTTTCATTCTTATATTCAATTGCAGCTTCCAAAGCTTCAATCCCTTCTTCAAGTTGGAAAAGAACATGTTCTTCCTAGATATAACAGAAATCACTCATTTTAAATGAAATAGTATAACTTTGACTTTGTCATATACTCAGATCCTACTAAACTATTTGAGTCTAATGGACATTACCACTCTTTTACTAGATTTTAAGAAAATGTTTTTTGAGTGCTTGCTATACCACATAATGCAGTGTGTGTATACATGTGTGTATACACACACATACACACACACACAACATATTAACATAATCATTAAGTCCTCACAATAAACCTGATGGAATGAAATGGAAAAGACAGAAGTTTAGGTGAGTTCTGAAATGTTCCAAGGTCATACTACAAATGCTGATCATCTAATCCAAGGAATATACTTGAACAAAGCCTAAGCCCACAGGATTAGCAGTATTGTCATGCATCTCCTCCATAGTCCCTAAAGTGCATATTATGTGTCAATATTTCCACTAGTGAGATCCAGAGATTTACTGTTGTCCCTTCAATGATCTATCAAAACAATATACTGCCTAGAGGGAATAACTTACTCTAAATATTTAGAATAAGTTATTAAGAACTAGTAATAAAAAAAAGCACAATATGGCATTAAAAAGTAGTGAGGATTTAAGTATCTGACATATTTCATAAGATTCCTATGAAATGTTATTAGAAGGAAAATGTAGGCGTTATAAAATAGGGCAGCGTAGTATTTTTTCACATACCAGAGAAGATCGATGAATCCCTGTCGGAAAACCTACAAGTTTTTTTCTTTTCTTTTTTTTTTTTGGACACAGGGTCTCACTATGTTGCCCAGGCTGAACTCAAACTCTTGGCTCAAGCGAACCTCCTACCTTGCCCTCCTGAGTAGCTGGGACTACAGGCACACACTACCATGCCCAGCTCTTCCAGTTCTTTGAACTATCCAAATACATGTTATGTTGGTGATACAAATCTCTGGCAAGGAATTACCTCAGATTGGTGAGACTTGGATATATGTTTCCATATACCTATACCTATTGTGGAGGCCACCTCAATAAGTTCCTGTGGCAGACTGACTTGTCCATCTCCACACCCTTATTGCCCAGCACAGTACCTATCATATAGTTTGAACTCAGTATCTGTTAACTTAAGAAAGAGGAGAAAAAAATTTTTCATGTGTCCTTGGTTACAGGACCCATGTTATTTCTCTCCACTCCTCCCCCTAACACCCCAAAGGAAAATAATGTGAATATTTCTTTCTTTCTCTTTTTTTTTTTCTTTCTGAGACAGGGTCGTGGTGGGATCTCAGCTCACTGCAACCTCCACCTCTTGGGTTTAAGGATTTAAGCAATTCTCCTGCCTCAGCCTCCCAAGTAGCTGGGATTATAGGTGCATGCCATCACGCCTAGCTAATTTTTGTATTTTTAGTTGAGAAGGGGTTTCGCCACATTGGCCAGGCTGGTCTTGGAACTCCTGACTTCAGGTGATCTGCCTGCCTCAGCCTCCCAACGTGATGGGATTATAGGTGTGAGCCACCATGCCTGGCCAAGAGTGTGAATATTTCTGATCTACCTAAAGAAAAATGCTCATAAGCCATTCTTTTTCTCTGTGCAATCACTAACCATATGGAATTTGATAGTTTGATCACTGCTTCATAAGGAATAAAATAATATTCACCTTTTCAAGAAAAAAAATCCTTAAATACTAAAATGTACTTAGGTGAACAAGTAAGAGGAGCCACAAATAAAAGTGAATTATCCAAAATAGAGTAAGTCCTTATCATCAATAGGTTCTTGGAAACTGTGACTTTAAGAGAAACAATATATAATACAACAATTTTTTTTTTCCTATTAACTTCATAACAAAAGCAACTATGTTGAAGGAAAACAATGTAATTTGAGGACCTGATGTACATGGTGTCTCTTAAAGTCACAATTTCCAAGAACCTATCCACAATGTTCAGTGAGGACTTTACTGTACTTGACTTTTGAATTCATACTGTGACTATATTTTATCAAAAACAAATGTGAAGAGTTTGCCTTTATACGTGGCTGAGGACAATTTCATATAAATTCAGTTTCTATGGTTTTGGATCTAAGTTAAGGAAGTACTGAGATAATATAAGGTAGTATGAATATAGAAACCCAAGGACAGCCCACTCCAGTGAGGATGCAGCATATCAATGTTTGTAGTTCCCTCTAACTCAGCAATAGGTATAGGTTGACAAGATACGTGGCAATGGGAAACTATCCTGGGATGAAAAATTTGTCACAATACATACCACAGGTTATCAAGAGTTGACTGTTTTATGATCGAGCACTGCTTTTCAACTTTAATGTGTACCGAGGAGCTCACTAGAATTCAGATTCTGATCCAGCAAGTCCAATTGGGGCCTGAGGATCTGCATTTCTAACAAGATCCCAAGTGATGCTGTTGCTGCTGGTCCAGAGACCAAGTAAAATGAAACAAAAAACTAATGATAACTTTTAAGCAAGCACTGCATAGATTTCTCTATAAATTATATGTTCTCAGCAGGGTGCGGTGGCTCATGCCTGTAAACCCAGCACTTTGGGAGGCTGAGGCGGGTGGATCACTTGAGGTCAGGAGTTCGAGACCAGCCTGACCAACATAGCGAAACCTCGTCTCTACTAAAAATGCAAAAATTAGGCTGGGCGCGGTGGCTCACGCCTGTAATCCCAGCACTTTGGGAGGCCAAGGTGGGCGGATCACGAGGTCAGGAGATCGAGACCATCTTGGTCAACATGATGAAACCCCATCTCTACTAAAATACAAAAAATTAGCCAGGCGTGATGGCACGTGCCTGTAATCCCAGCTACTTGGGAGATTGCAACAGGGGAATTGCTTGCAACAGGGGAATCGCTTGAACCAGGGAGGTGGAGGTTGCAATGAGCTGGGATCATGCCACTGCACTCTAGCCTGGTGACAGAGCAAGACTCTGTCTCGGGGGGAAAAAAAAAAAAAAAATTAGCTGGGCATGGTGGCGCACGTCTGTAATCCCAGCTACTCGGGAGGCTGAGGCAGGAGAATTGCTTGAACCCAGGAGGCAGAGGCAGTGAGCCGAGATCGCACCACTACACTTCAGCCTGAGCGACAGAGACTACATTTCCAAAAAAAAAATTGTATGTTCTCATAAAATGCGAAATTGAAAGTTTAAAAGATTAAATAAAGATAATAGTTCTTATATTTTCCTCCCTACTTACTAAGCAACTACTCTGTATTATTAGAAACCTAAGGTTCAAGTATTCTTTAATTTTAGTTTCTGAATTTTACCAAAAAAAAAAAAAGAGCAGTGTGACTTGTCTGTAGTAAATTGTTGAGTAATCTTCTATTAGTGTAACGATCTAAAATCTATCAATTTCCATAAAGTAATAAAATTAGGAAAAATATTTTAATTTACTGTGGAAAGAGAAAATAATCCTAAACAAGTTTAAAGACATTAAGATAGCAAACCATTCCAACTAGATTTTATTGATACCTTGTGTCACATCAGAATCTCATGCTCTTGATCATCTGCTAGTGACAGATCTATTTGGGAATATTAACCTTGGCTTTAAAATTGTGGTAAGAGCAGAGCCTCACTTGAGAGCTACACTAAGAAGAACCAACCATGTGGAAGAAAGGGACATAGAAGCTCATGTGACTAATTAGAACTCTACCAGTTGTAGGAGGCTCATCCTTCCCTCAAACCCCAGTCCAGAATAGCTGCAAAATAGGTATCATGCATCATACTATATTTTCACCACAAATCTGTAAATGCTTTTTGTTACAGGATCCCACATGAAATAGAAACCTAAATGTTTCTTGATTTAATGGAACTCTACCCTACTGCAAACGTAATTTGTTAATTCTCATCTCTGTGCCTTATTCAAAGATGTTCTATCTAAAACGGACTTCTCATATCTGCCACTGCATATCATGTTTTTCATAATCTAGCTCAAGATTCTGATCTACTGAGGCTGCCTTGATGAATCTTCCCCCAAATGATCACTTCATTGCTTTGAATAAATAATGTAAGAGGTATAGCTGTAAATACATTATCCACAACTTGATTTTCAATGTCCTTCAGAGTTTAGAGTTTTCTTATATTTTTACCTGTTTTCCCAAATAGAATATTAATTTCTCAAGGGAAACATAATACTTTGGTTTTTTTTGTTTTTAGTTTTTGCTTCTTCTATAGAGCTTAGTTATAGTCACAGGCAGGCAGAATTCCTTAAATATTTGAATTCTGCTGTATCTTAGGCTCTCATGTCTTCAAATCTATAAGCCTTGGACTCCAATTTAACACCTTGGGAGGACAACCTGGCTCTCTGTTCCTCTGCACATTTACCCAGCTTAAATTATAAAACAGGGCAATAGAGGTCTATAATGTTCCTTTCAACTGCCACTTAGCCCCCAGTCAAGGATTGATTTGTAAATCAATCCTTTCATCAATTCTCAATGAGCAACAATCTAACGTTATCCTTGCTCCTATTTCTTAACTAGCCCCCTTAACTTCCTGTCACTTGCTCCAAACTAAAACACTACAAGATTCACCAATGTGTGTGATTCTCAGCTATTCACCTTCTCTGAGCAACTTTCCCTTGCTTTGGTAATGATAAGACACCAACAATAAATACCTGGGGAGGCAGTTCCGATTCAAAAATTCATCTTTCTCTGATGAAGTAAGGTACAGGTACCACTGCCAACTGACTGAAAATTTTGAAAAAAGACAAAGTCTGGGGCAATTTGACAGCCTGTAAATGAATCATCTTCTACATAGTTTTAAAAAACTAGAACTAAAACTATAGTTTTAAAAAACTGTAACTGTAACTAAAAGGTCTTTTACTGGGATTGGAATTTTATGCATCTATTTGGCTGGACATAGTATGGACACTGGGCCTTCTCAACCAAGGTTTCATGGAAAGAATTAACCCCTAATTCCTTAGGCATCTGCTGTATGTAATAAATTACCTAGTATCATTCACGAAATATGTATAGAGAAAAGTCAGGTGCCCTCCAAAAGAGTCCCTCAAATCATTTTCTATGTTCTGTGATTTCAGACGAGAAACCCCAGCTGAGGAGGCAAATATACTCAAGGAAAGTAATAGTTTCCAAATGCCTGGCAGTGCCAGGAAGGGGCCATGTCCATGGACCACTATGTAAGGATATCTCAGTCTCTAGTCAAGCATGGTTTATGGTGCCAAATAAGTGCCAGGTGAATTCACTACATCTGACAAAATCTCAAAACCAAGTTTAACGGATAATATTTATGATTATGTGAAAAAGACTGAGGAAATCACTCAAGTGATCCATCATACAGCACCTCCAGTTCCAAAGAATACTGACTTACTTCAGGTGATAACACTCTGCCATTTTTAAGTTTTTCATCCACACTGTTTCTTCGTTTCTGGAGCTGATCCTTTTCTTTCTGGAGGACTTCAACTTGTTCTGAAATCTTTATTTTCTCCTCAGCTGTGCTAGTCTGGAGCTGCACATTCTTTTCAGACAACTCTTGTTCCAGTAAGTTCAGGCGAGTTGATATTTTCAAATTATCTGTGTTTAAGGCCTAAAAGATACAACCCACCAGACACCAGAAACAGTTACTAGAAATCTAGACTGCATAAAAATTAGGAAAAACAGAGAGAAAATTGCTAAATGAATATATTTTTAGTTTTTACATTATTGAGGGAGGGGGTATTCATTTTCTTTTTTTTGTTTTTGAGATGGAGTTTTGCTCTTGTTCCCCAGGGTAGAGTGCAATGGTGCGACCTCAGCTGACTGCAATCTCCGCTTCCCAGGTTCAAGCGATTTTCCTGCTTCAGCCTCCCGAGTTGCTGGGATTACAGGCGCTTGCCACCTCGCACAGTTAATTTTTTGTATTTTCAGTAGAGACAGGGTTTTACCATGTTGGCCAGGCTGGTCTTGAACTCCTGACCTCAGGTAATCCACCCGCCTCAGCCCCCAAAGTTCTAAGATTACAGACGTGAGACACCGCGCCCACCCGGGGTGTTCATTTTCTAAAATCTTAAGTTGAATGCCTTTTTAAAAAAAAACGTTTATTTAAACTCTGAGTTTACTACCAAGAATTGCCTTGACTAGGTTTTCAGAGGCAGTATTTTTCTTTTTTCTTATTTTCTAAACTGAACTTTTCTTTCTTCGCTTACATTCTACATTGTAGAATTATGTTACAATTTACTAGGGGTTGAGCTTTGGTGTGTTTAAACATATGATTGGTTGGCTTAAACATATAATTTGTTTTTACTCTTAATTCATTCTGATCAGAAAATATGGCCAGATTTATGGAGATGTTCATTATGGTCAAATTTCAGGTAATTTGTAAAATATTTTTCACAGTAATTATCTGCATATACTACCATAAGGTTTATTATATAGACACATACTATCATAAGGTTTATAATTTTAAAAAAGCATTCCCCTCCCCCAAGCTTTTAATTGAATCCTACTCCCAGACAGCCACCTTCAGCCTTTTCAGTTGGTTCTTCTGGTGTTTATGTCTATGTTTCTGAATGACATTATCAATTTTAGACATTGTCTATTGACTGTGTATTATGGGAGATAAGGATTTAGCACTCTTATAGCTACTCTACTTCCCAATCTCCTCCATTCTCCCAATATAAGTTACATTACAGTTTTTAGTTCAATCAATATTCATTTTCATTATTATAACTTTGTTATTCATAGGTGAACTATCTAGTGTGAAATGATCATGCTTCTGTTTTGATACAACTTTTTATTGCACCTTATAGCTAATTCTTCTCCAACAGAACTATAAAATTCCTCAACACTTTTTCATTTGATCAAACTTATCAGGACATCTTTTCAATCTATTCTTTTCTGGAAACATTTTGCCTGGAGCGTCCATCCTGCTCCACCCTGGACCAGTTGTCCTGGGTCTTCCCTTTGGTATTTCCTGAGAATTTCCATGTTGCAGCACATTTTCAGAATCCCGAGTCCTCCTTTTTCATAGTTTGTGCCATTATTTTTGTGGAGCACATTCTCTAGTAGTTTCCTTGGACAGGCTTAATGGGAGATTTTTGGTTTTGTTTTTTATACCTGAAAATGCTTATTATAGCTTCACATTTGATTGACAGTTTGGCTAAGAAGAAAATTATTTATTAGACTTAATTTTCCTCATGAGTTTAAAGATTGCTTCAGATCTTAAACTTGTCATGAGGAAAGCTGAGAAGTCCAATGCCATTCTGATTCTTGCAATTTATAAGTAGTCTTTTTTGTCTAGATGCTTTCAGGACCTTCTTTTTTCCTCAGTGTATCCAAACCTTCACAATGCTATGTTTTGGGTACTCATTTTGCTGGGCCCTTGATGGGCTATTTCAGTCTAGAGTCTCATATTACTGGTGTTGAGAAAAAAAATTTTTTTTTTTTTTGAGACGGAGTCTCGCTCTGTCACCCAGGTTAGAGTGCAGTGGCGTGATCTCAGCTCACTGCAAGCTCCGCCTCCCAGATTCACGCCATTCTCCTGCCTCAGCCTCCCGAGTAGCTGGGACTACAGGCACCTGCCACCACGCCTGGCTAATTTTTTTGTATTTTTAGTAGAGACAGGGTTTCACCGCGTTAGCCAGGATGGTCTCCATCTCCTGACCTCGTGATCTGCCCACCTCAGCCTCCCAAAGTGCTGGGATTACAGGCGTGAGCCACCGTGCCTGGCCAAGAAAATTTTTTATATGATGTCTTTGATAATCTCTTCTGTTTTCTCTGTTGTATCTTTCTGGAATTCCCATTACTTGGATCTTGGGCTTCCTGGATTTATCTGCCAATTAAATTTTTTTCTCTCCTACTTTCTATTGTATTTTTACTTACTTTTGGGGATATTTCCTCAACTTTATCCTCTGACCCTATTTTTTGAGATGGAGTTTTGCTCTTGTTGCCCAGACTGGAGTGCAATGGCACGGTCTTGGCTCATTACAACCTCTGCCTCTCAGGTTCAAGCGATTCTTCTGCCTCACCTCCCAAGTACCTGGGATTACAGGTGCCCACAACCACGCCTGGCTAATTTTTGTATTTTTAGAAGAGACAGGGTTTCACCATGTTGGTCAGGCTGGTGTCGAACTCCTGACCTCCAGTGATCCACCTACCTTGGCCTCCCAAAGTGCTGGGATTACAGCCATGAGCCACCGCACCCTGCCTATCCTCCAACGCTTTTAATTTCCAAGAGTTCATGTTTTTAATAACTTGCAGTTCTTAATAGTCATCTTTTGCCACACTGAGGATATTAAGATTTCTGTGAAGTTTTTTCCGCTTCTTGCTCTATCTCTAATGTCTGTGAGTTTATATTTTCCTTTTGTTTTGTTTTCTGTCTTTAATAGTGGCATTCCTAAAATGTCCATCATATTTCAGATTCAGGTATCAAAAAGCTGCTAAGATTTGTGGTGATAGCATACATGTGGGCCACTTAGTTGGCGGCTTCCAAATTTAAGTGTTTTTATATCTTTTTAGATGTTTCAGAAAATATGCTAATCTCCTGCTAGGAAGTATAAATCTGGGCCAGCATTCTTGGATCCAAGTAGAGATTAGGAAATAGATGTTTCACAATTCATATGCAGACTTGCATTCATTCCCTATTTGGAGTTTTTTGACTCATCACAACCTTTGCAGTGCCTGGTTCCATCTTCGGAAAATAAATCAGTCCCAGAGTGAGAAAAAATAGTTTCATGACTATGCCCTGTTTTCATCTTTATGCTACTCCTGCCTTCTGAAAATCTTGGTCCCTTCATTTCTGAATCTTTTTGATGTTCTATGTGAATTTTATCTCTCTAAAGCTGTTATTTTTTTTAAAAGGAAAACATCTAAAGCATTCCTAAAATGCCCATCACATTTCAGAGTCAGATATTAAAAAGCTGATAAGATGTATGGTGACAGCATATATGTAGGATCTTGGCCTGGTTCTCATTTGTGTCCCTCTAGGTACTTGGACTGCAGCATCTTCTGTTCTGCTAAGTTAATAAGCTCTCATCTATTTGCTTTCCATCTTTTCTTTTTTTGGTAATCTTTTGTCCTCTGTTATCTCCTCTACTGTCTTTTCCTTTTTATGGCTTTTCAAAAAACATAATAGCTTTAATGAGATATAATCTACATACCATACAATTCACCAATTTAAAGTATATAATTCAAATCTGGGCATGGTGGCTCACGCCTGTAATCCCAGCACTTTGGGAGGCCAAGACGGGCTGATCACAAGGTCAGGAGTTTGAGACCAACCTGACCAACATGGTGAAACCCCTCTCTACTAAAAATACAAAAATTAGCTGGGTGTGGTGGCACGCGTCTGCAATCCCAGCTACTTGGGAGGCTGAGGCAGAAGAATCTCTTGAACCGGGAGGCAGAGGTTGCGGTGAGCAGAGATCGTGCCACTGCACTCTAGCCTGGGCGACAGAGCGAGACTCCATCTCAAAAAACAAAAAATAACAATAAAGTATATAATTCAATGGTTTTTTGTATATTCACAGTTATATAACCATCACCACAATCAATTTTACATTTTCATCACCCCCCCAAAAAAAGAAACCCCACACCTATTAGTAGGCATTCTATTTCCTCCCCAGTCCCCCACCAACCCTAGGTAACCACTATTCTACTTTTTTGTCTCTGGACAGAAATGGAATTGCCTATTCTAGAGACTTCATATAAATGGTATTATACAAAGGTGGTCTTTTGTGACTAGTTTCTTTCACTTAACATAGGTTTTCAAGGTTCATCCATGTTGCAGCATATATCAGTACTTCATTCCCTTCTATTGTCAAATAATATGCTATTGTATAGATAATCAGTTTATCCATTCATCACTTGATGAACATTTGTGTTGTTTTCAGTTTTTAGCTATTATGAATAATGTTACTATAAATGTTCATGTTCAAGTTTTTGTGTGGAAACATGCTTTCATTTCTCATGGAGACATACATATAGAAATAGATCTATCTATCCATCCATCCCTAGGAGTGAGATTACTGGGTCACATAGTATCTCTAAGTTGAGCCTTCTGAGGAACTACAAGATGGTTATCCAAAGCAATTACACCATTTTCCAATTTCACAGCAGTGTATGAAGGTCCCAATTTCCCCACCTCCTTCCCCACATTTCTTATTATCTGTTTTTCTGATTATAGTCATCCCAGTGGGGAGTGTAGAGTGGTTTACAACCAGAATCAAATAGTGTATTAAACAGAATACCTGACTAGATCTCAATTTCTTATTTTCCAGGTGACTCTTCTCCTGTAATAGAGCCTCCTTCTTAGAAACTATGGCCTCCCGTTTCTTTAAGTCTTCTTCCAGCTCCTCTAATTCTTGGCGTTGGTTCAGAACTTTCTCTACTTCTTCATCTAACCATTTCTTTTGCTCATCCAATTTCTACATTAAAATTCAAAAAAAGTTACTTGTTTTTCCTTCTGCCATAAAAATTACATGGTAACAATATAATTTCAGATTGGCTGAAATCTCTTAAATGAACATTTAAAAACTATCACTCAGAGTAACTCAGGTTCCCATCTGAAATCCTAAAGACATCAGTGGTTCTAGTCAAGATGTAGCTATGTTGTTTTATAAAGAATTAAAATTTACTCCCCAGATACGTTAAACAGTCTAGGATTTTTTAGCCTGACAAATAAGGGACTGATAATTTTCTATGCCTATATTAAGAACATGCTGGAGTCTTTTACTCTGTTGTAGTGGTGCATATTTCCATCACAGCACTTACACTGGTGGTTGCTCTACTTATCTGTCTCCCCAACTTGAGCTCCTTGATTGACTGCAGGGGCTGTAGTTTTTAACTGTCTATCCACATGGCTGGCATATTGCCTGGGCCATAGTAGGCATTCAGTAAAATGTTAAATGAATGAGTGAATCAATGCCTGATTCAGTCAATCAGTGAAGTGAATAAATGAATACACACAGTGGGAGATACAGATGATGGAGTTTGGAAGGAAACCCAATTTGCATTGTAGCTTGTCAACCTCAAATAATTATTTTTAAAAAAAGAAAAAACAAAAATAAAAAATTGCTGAAAAGATCTCCAAAACAAACATCTGAGTACTCTCTTGAATTAAGGATACCCAGAAACAAATACAAACATAAATATAGATGGAATGTGACTGTTTAAAAGGAACTCTATCAAGTGGACACGGTAATGAAGCACTGCCACCAAAACAATAAATAAATAGGAAAAGAAATCAATATAGTATTATTTCCTAGTCCTTCATGAACCTTCTAGAAACGGTTCCTAGAAATCTATAATACAATGAGACAGTGAATATATATTAAAAAAAGAGCAAAATGGCCAAGGCAAAGAAGATGCATAGCTATTGAGTCTTCCAATAATACCAAGATATAAGCACTATCATGTCCAGATAACACTGGAGCCTAAAATGTCGTAGTAGCTCTACAATTATTAGGAACAGAAAGAGCAACTATAAAAATGTTAGTTTTGTCATATCCTTAAATAATCCAGTAGGAGATCCTAGGAAGTCTAGCAAGTAACTTAAATATATTCTACAAACATTCTTAAACTGTGAGTGGGGTTTGAAAGATGAATAAGAGATTCTTTTTAAGCTCCACTTAAAAGTAAAAAACCTAAAAAATTATGACTGGTGATGACATTTCTGGGTGGAATGGGTACACACCCATGTCAGAATGCACGCATGTCACTATTAAATGTCACTAATAAAATGTAATATAAAATTTATGAAGAGAGAATAAATTTAAAGGTAGAGATAATTGCATTCTGGGTATTTTAAATACAGTATTTTTTTCTTACAGAAAATTTAAAATTTCAATTTCTTTGAACTTCAAAATGAGTTTGTGGATTATGACTTTCTTTTTAAAAGATGGCACTAAAATAATGGCTTTTTAATATATAGAGTACATATACAATTTGGCTTTCTTTGAATGTAGAGTTCTGATTTTTAGAAATATACTCGTCTTTGGCCGGGTGCAGTGGCTCACACCTGTAATCCCAGCACTTTGGGAGGCCAAGGCAGGTGGATCACAAGGTCAGGAGATGAAGACCATCCTGGCTAACACAGTGAAACCCCATCTCTACTAAAAATACAAAAAATTAGCCGGACATGGTGGTGGGCGCCTGTAGTCCCCAGACTCAGGAGGGCTGAGGCAGGAGAATGGTGTGAACACAGGAGGTGGAGCTTGCAGTGAGCTGAGATCACACCACTGCACTCTAGCCTGAGCGACAGAGAGAGACTCAGTCTCAAAAAAAAAAAAAGAAAAAAAAAAAAAAGAAATATACTCATCTTCATGAGATGGGAATAAATACAATCCAGTGAACACAGATTTCATGTTTATATTCTACAACATTCAAATAAACTCATTTCTACTGAAATAAGAATATATTGATTCTGCTGAGAGTAAGATAAAACAAAAATACAGTACATTTCTGGATGAGAAAATAATTTTGTAATAATAAAAGTTTCACTACTTGGGCAATAGGATTATTAGAAGCCCAAATCTTAGCATCACACAATATACCCATATAACAAACCTGAACATGTATCCCTGAATCTAAAATTTAAGAAAATAAAAATAATAAAGTTTCAAAACAAATACTAGAAATTTTGCATTCGGGTGGCATCTAGTGTTTGAAGGTTTTATTCGGAGTCCACCAGTTTTTACATCTGTCTATCTATCTATTTGTTGAGAGGGAGTTTTGCTCTTGTTGCCCAGGCTGGAGTGCAGTGGCGTGGTCTCGGCTCACTGCAGCCTCCACCTCCAGGGTTCAAGCGATTCTCCTGCCTCAGCCTCCCAAGTAGCTGGGATTACAGGCACCTGCCACCAAGCCCGGCTAATTTTTGTATTTTTAGTAGAGACGGGGTTTTACCATGTTGAGCAGGCTGGTCTCGAACTCCTGACCTCAGGTGATCCACCCACCTTGGCGTCCCAAATTGCTAGGATTACAGGTGTGAGTTTACCTCTATTTAGACAACCATCAGATTGAAGAGAAACGAGGAAACACTAAATAGAATTGACAAACCTGGAGTTGGTCTATACTTCCAAACGAACCTTTTCTCCTTTTCAAGTTACATGCATCGAGATCCTCAGCTTTTGGTTTTAGACCTTCTTCCTGTCCTGTTTTTAATTGTAATTCCTGTAGAAAAAGAAATTGAAAACACCTTATTGCATTTACACCTGACCATTAAGTATGTTGATGATAATTATTTTCTTTTTTTGGAAACAAGGTCTCGCTCTGTCACCCAGGCTGAAGTGCAGTGGCACAATCACAGCCTCAAACTCCTGGGCTCAAGCCATCCAGTGACATTTTCTTAACATTTACTTCCTTAGTCACAGAAAGAGAAAATGAGTAGATGACAGCTGGGGCTCTATTTGAGAAGAAAATAATGTGGGGATTTTTTTGTTTAAAAAATTTTTTTAGAGATAGCGTCTCACTCTGTAACCTAGACTAGAGTGCAATGGCGTGATCATAGCTCACTGTAAGCTCAAGCTCCTGGGCTCAAGTAATCCTCTCACCTATCTCAGCCTCCCAAGTAGCTAGGACTATAGGTGTGCACCACCACATCCAGCTAATTTTTTTTTTTTTAGAGATGGGGTCTTGCTGTGTTGCCCAGGCTGGTCTCCAGTGATCTTCCTGGCCTCCAGTGATCCTCCAGCCCCAATTTCCTGAAGTTCTGGGATTAAAGGCATGAGTCACCATGCTCAGCCTTAATTTTTAATTGACAAATAATAATTGTACATATTCGTGAAGTACATAGTGATTATTTCAATACATATAATGTATAGTGATCAGACCAGGGTAATTAGCATATCTAAGAAGAAAGGAATGTTAGCTCTTACTGAGGCAATAAAATATAACTGCAAAAATTAAGATTTACTAACAAAACTGAGTGTTTTTTTCATTCTTCATGAGTGTTACACATTAGCATAACAAGGATAAGACTCTGAAATTTGTAAGTGGGTTTTTCTCTTCTGCCTTTCTGAGCTCATTACCTTCATAGTTACTCCACCCAAGACATCCATCTGCTGTGAGTATATTAAAATTTATTATAGTAAAAATGCAAAAAGAAAAGTAATGTTCAATTTCTGGTGTTCAAAAATGGGAGTTGCAATATAAGAATAGACTTGGAAGACAGATCATGGTCTTATGAAGCGTATTTTCCAAATTTCTTTAGTTTCCATCCACATCTTTTTTTTTTTAGACGAAGTCTCACTCTGTCACCCAGGCTGGATGCAATGGCACAATCTCGGCTCACTGCAACCTCCGTCTCCCAGGTTTCAAGCAATTCTCAAGCCTCAGTCTCCTGAGTAGCTGGTATTATAGGCGTGTGCCCCCACACCTGGCTAATTTTTGTATTTTCTTTTTTTATTTTTGGAGAGATAGGGTTTTACCACGTTGGCCAAGCTGGTCTTGAACTCCTGACCTCAGGTGATCCGCCTGCCTCAACCTCTCAACGTGCTGGGATTACAGGCATGAGCCACCACGCCCAGCCTCCATCCACATCTTAAGGGTCAAGTCAAGAGGTGCGATGTTGGCCAGGCGTGGTGGCTCATGCCTGTAATCCAGCAGTTTGGGAGGCCGAGGCAGGCTGATCACCTGAGGTTAGAAGTTCAAGACAGCCTGGCCAACATGGTGAAACCCCGTCTCTACTAAAAATACAAAAATTAGCTGGGCATGTGCCTGTATTCCGAGCTACTCAGGAGGCTGAGCACAAGAATCGCTTCAACTTGAGAGGCGGAGATTACAGTGAGCTGAGATCGCATCACTGCACTCCAGCCTCGGTGACAGAGTGAGACTCCGTCTTAAAACAAAACAAAACAAAACAAAACAAAACAAAAGGCACAATGTTCACGGTGCCCTCAAGGGGTTTAGAAATG
Source organism: Macaca nemestrina (assembly GCF_043159975.1). Lineage (NCBI taxonomy): Eukaryota > Metazoa > Chordata > Mammalia > Primates > Cercopithecidae > Macaca > Macaca nemestrina. The sequence goes on along the minus strand of NC_092138.1, from coordinate 14,191,619 downwards.
ACGTTGTTCATCACTAAAGCTTCGCAGGACAGGAAGGAGGACATGAGTCAAAGTGGGCCAGTCCACATACTCTCTATTACTGGTCTATGATGGATAAGCATGCAATTGAAAGTGCTGAGATACTTTTATAGCAATTTGACAAAATAATTTTATGTTTGATGACTCTTAACAATTTTTAAAATGGACTTTTATTTGTGTATTTTAAATTTCACTTTGCTACTAATTCATGTTATAAAAGTGTTAGGCTGTGACAAATTTATAACAAAATAAAAACTATACCTTCTCCACAAGTAATTTCAGAAGCACTGATAGAAAGGAAGTAAAAGAAAAGCCTAGGCCGGGCGCAGTGGCTTAGGCCTGTAAGCCCAGCACTTTGGGAGGCCGAAGCGGGCAGATCACGAGGTCAGAAGATCGAGACCATCCTGGCTAACATGGTGATACCCTGTCTCTACTAAAAAATAAAAATAATTAGCTGGGTGTGGTGGCGGGCACCTGTAGTCCCAGCTACTCGGAGGGCTGAGGCAGAAGAATGGTGTGAACCCAGGAAACGGAGTTTGCAGTGAGCCAAGATCGCGCCACTGCACTCCAGCCTGGGCGAGAGAGCGAGACTCTGTCTCAAAAAAAAAGAAAAGCCTAGTGCTCTCCAGCCCTGGGAATGGCAGAAAGGAGAAAAGAGACAGTAAGAAAGACTTGTTTCCCAATTGTGCTCTGAGTTTTGGTCCAGAAAGGGGGATGATAAGTAAAGGTATCAGTGGGGACAGAGGGGCCCCTAACCTATTCAGGAGAGAAATGCAGACTGCAGTGCAGAAGCCCCACACCCATATACAACTGCCCAGCCTTGCTGAAAGAGCAGAGAGGTACAATTAGGAAAGAGACCCTAATTGGACTCCTTGGTCTCATGTGGCATGGATCCTGAGTTGAGAGCTAACGTAGGTACTCATTATGGGGAACTGGCTCCCAAACTAGGTATAAGGACAGGCCACTGGGCTAGCAAGCTAGACAGAATGCCTAGTAGCCTCAGTAGGGGCTAATAATGCTAGTGGGAGATGAGATGGAGGGAAAGCACCCCCATGCTCTAAACCAGAAGCAAGACCAAACTGTGAGTTATACCAGCCAGGGGTTTCATCATCAGGGGCCAGCAGATTAGACAAGGGAGAACAATTTCCAGCGGCTCACAATCCTCAACTCCAAGGCATAGGATAAAAGAAAGCTATACACCCAACCACAACATACACTGGATGCCATCTTAGGGAGAGAAGCCTAGGGAACAGGAGGCTAAGAGACTAAGCATTCTTATTCAAGAGACCTGAGAAGTATTTAAAGGAAGTGTTTACATTTTTAGAACAAGGTTTGAACAGAGAGAACATCTGATTAGTTTCCACCATATTTCCAGCAATAATCATGACATGGATAGAAGAAGAGAGGGGCACTCACAAAGAAGACAGGTGCTATAGACTAAATAAAGAAAAATGTTACACCCATCTGGGTTATGAGTGAATTTAGACCCTATTTTTTTTTTTTTTTTACCACCCATAGTTCTTGATACTTCCCTAGCTCTAGTTCATAGCTATAATTTAGCCCTGTCATAGTCCTAGAAATTTCAGGATGATGAAATAAAGCTACCTTAAATAAAGAGACCTTATACTTGGAGTTGACTCTCTACTATTTGTTTGTCCACATACACTTTAAAAGTATACTGAACCTGTAATCCCAGCACTTTGGGAGGTTGAGGTGGGTGGATCACGAGGTCAGGAGATTGAGACCATCCTGGCTAACACAGTGAAACACCGTGTCTACTAAAAAGACAAAAAAAATTAGCCAGGCGTGGTGGCGGGTGCCTGTAGTCCCAGCTACTCAGGCGGCTGAGGCAGGAGAATGGTGTGAACCTGGGAGGTGGAGCTTGCAGTGTGACGAGACCTCACCACTGCACTCCAACCTGGGCGACAGAGAAAGCCTCCATCTCAAAAAAAAAATACTGCAGTAGTTCTAATTCCCTCTTCCACATGTTGCTCCAGACAATGCCTTTTTTCTTATATTGTAATCTTTGTTATACATATTAAAATAACTGTGTACCAGGCACTGTGCTAGGCTTTTTATATCTATTTAGTTATCCCATTTAGCCCTCACAACAATCTTATGATATAGGGGCTATTATAAAATCCATTTTATAGATGAGGAAATGGGTGGTTAAAAAGCTTAAAATCACACCACCACCCACAATTTCAGGAGTTCTCATATCTTTTCTTCAAAGCCTATCCATGGACCTCAGTTAAGAACTGCTGCTCTGAAGAGAACCTACGCAAAAGTTGTACTATTCTTTAGAAATGCTTTAGTCAAGTAGAAAGAGACAGACAGGAGTGTCAGAAAGTTAGCTCCAAGCAGATGACAAATATTCTTTAGGACTGTAAGCAGGTTTTCTGTTTTTGCATTAAGTAGAGGATACATCAACAACATATCTTTGGGAAAGTCTGTTCCTTTTTCTGGAATACCTGCTATCCCCCATAAATGGGTCATTTCACTAGAATTAGAGATCTGGCAAGATGGAATAAAAGTGCCCTAGGTGGCAAGGTGTGGTGGCTTGTGCCTGTAATCCCAGCATTTTGGGAGGCTAAGGCAGAAGGACCTCTTGAGCCTAGGAGTTCGAGATCAGCCTGGGCAACATAGTAAGACCTCATCTCTACAAAAAGTTAAAAAATTTGTGAGGTACGCTGGCATGTGCCTGCAGTCCTAGCTACTTGGGAGGCTGAGGGGAGAATTGCTTGAGCCCAGGAGGCCAAGGCTGCAGTGAGCTGTGATCACATCACTGCACTCAAGCCCGGATGACAGAGCAAGACCTTGTCTCAAAAAAAAAAAAAAAAAAAAAAGTGCCCTAGATAAGAAGGTAAACAGTTTGAGTTACAAGCAGAGTTGCACTTCAGCAGACTTCTACTCTTTGAAGAAGAGAGTGTCTTCTTTTCCCTAAGCATGGATTTACAGAGTGCTGTGTCTTGCTGGTTTAAGCCATGGCCTATGAGAGATGAGGAGTTAAAACTCAAAGACCACAACACCAAACAGGTGCGCCTGATCTTCACATTGGAAGAAGAGCTAAAACAAAACAGACTAAGTTGTTGGCAGCAGAAATGAAAATTGGACAGATTCATGGTGTTTTAAAGATATACTCTGAAGGGCTTTAGTGGTTCATTGGATATGCATAAGAAAGAGGCAAGAGCCAATGATGATGCCTCAATTTCTAGCTCACCCAACTGATGTATCATGTAAGGCACATTGGAGAACTACATTTTTTCACCCATGAAGGGAGCAGGGAGTGGGGAATCATGGAAAGGTAAGTAAGGAAGATCATGAATTCATCTATAAGACAACCTAGGGAAGAGGCTGGAGCTCAAAGAACAGACTTGGGATTAAGCATTAAATTTGGAAACCTTCAGTTTAATTGCAGCTATGGAAAAGTATCCTATACTCACCTAGGATAGAGTATAGAAGAGGGCAGAGACCAGAACCATGAGGAACTCCCATATTTAAAAGGACTGGTAGAGTGGGATGAGCTAGCCAAGACGGAGAACAAACAATCAGAAAGAGAGGAAAAAACGAGGAAAGTATAATGTCACAAAGGCAAGGGGAAAATACTACAAGATGGAAGGAGTGCTGAACTGTGCTGGATGCACAGTATTAAGATAAGGACTTTAGTGACAGAGAGAGCACTAGTCAACTTCTCAAGAGCTGTGAAGTGGGTGACAGAGCCAGAAGCCATCTGGCTCTGTCATAAGAGAATAAGCCATCATAAGAGAATGAATAAAATAAGCCATCATAAGAGAATGAATGAAAGCAGAAGTAACAGAAAGAAATGCAGTCAACTTTTCCAAGAAGTTTGCTTACAAAGGGGAGGTAAGAAAGGGAAGGGAAAAAGGTTGAAGGAGGATAATTTTAGGATGAAAAAAACTAAGATATTTAAAGACAAATCCAGAAGAAAAAAAAAAGTTGAAAATAAGAAAAAAGGATAAAAGATGACACATACATGCTTAGCACAGTATTGCTTGAATATAAATCTCAATAAATGTTAACTACTGCTATAATTATTATTATTACCATTATTATGAACTTCATTATTACCAGTTCTTTTAAATATGGGAGTTCCTCATGGCTCTGATTTTTGCCCTCTTAACTTCTATACTCCATCCTAGGTGAGTATAGAATACTTTTCCATGGCTGCAATTAAACTCATACTCTTCACTGGGTTGTCTCACAGTGTCAAGGAAATTTAAAAAGCAATTCCATTTATAATAGCATCTAAAAGAGCATCTAGGAACAAGTTTAAGTAAAGAGGTAAAATACTACTAGTACACTAAAAATTAGAAGACATTGCTGAAAGAAATTAATGAAGACCTAAAAAATGGAAAGACTTCCCATGCTTGTGGATAAGAAAATTTAATATTGTCAAGATGTCAGTACTACTCAGTGCAATCTAGAGATTCAACAATCTCTATCAAAATTCCAATGGTCTTTTTTGCAGAAATGGAAAAGCCCATCCTCAAATTCACATGGAAAATTGTAGGGGCCCTAAATAGCCAAAATAATCTTGAAAAAGAAGAGAAGGTGGAAGGACTTACTTCCCGATTTCAAGACTTAATACAAAGCTACAGTAATCAAAATAGTGTGATACTAGCATGAGGATAGACATATAGACCTGTGGAATAGAACTGAGAGTCTAGTAACCATACATCTATGGCCAGTTTTTTGTTTTTTTTTTTTAATAAAAATTGGGGCCAAGCATGGTGGCTCAGGCCTGTAATCCCAACACTTTGAGAGGCCAAGACCGGAGGATCACTTGAAGCCAGGAGTTCAAGACCAGCCTGGGAAATACAGCAAGACACTCTCTACAAAAAGTAGAAAAAAAAAAAATTAGCCAGGTGTGGTGGTGCACATCTGTAGTCCCAACTGCTTAGGAGGCTAAGGCAGGGGGATCACTTGAGCCCAGGAATTGGAGGCTGCAGTGGGCTATGATCATGCCACTGCACTTCAGCCTGGGTGACAGAGACCCTGTCTCAAAAAAACAAAACTGTACATATGTAAGGTATACAACATGATATTTTGATATACATAGTGAAATGATTAGTCAAGCTAACATATTTATCTGTTCATATAGTTAGCATTTGTGTGTGTGTGTGTGTGTGTGTGTGTGTGTGTGTGTGTGTGTGGTAAGAGTACCTGAAATCCACTCTCTTAGCAAATTTCCAGTATACAATAGTCATCATGCTGCACATTAACTCTCTAGATTTATTTATTCTACACAACTGCAACTTTGCACCACTTGACCAACATCTCCCCATTTCTCTATTTCCCCCTCCAAATGATTTTTGATAAGGGTGCCAAATCCATTCAGTGGAGGAAAGAACAGTCTCTTCAACAGATGGTACTGGTACAACTGGAGTTCCACATGCAAAAGAATAAATCTGGACCACTACTTCACACCATATACAAAAACTGACCCCAAATGGACCAATGACCTAAATATAAAAGCAAAAACCATAAAACTCTTAGCAGAAAACATAGGGGTAAATCTTCTTGACCTTGGATTTAGGCAATGGATTTTTAGACATGACACCAAAAAGCACAGGCAACGAAAGAAAAAAAATAGATAAATCGGACTTCAACGAAACTAAAAATTTTTGCATATCAAAGGATATTATCAAAGTATAAAGAAAACCTACAGAATAGGAAAAAATATTTGGAAATCATGTATCTGATAGGATTTAATGTCAAGAATATATAAAGAACTCATACAACTCAACAACAAAGACAAAGAACCAAATTAAAATGTGGACAAAGAACTTGAACAGACATTTCTCCAAAGCAGATATATGAACAGCCAATAAGCACACGAAAAGATGCTCAACATCATTAGTCATTAGGGAAATGCAAACCAAAACCACAATGAGATACAACTTCATACCTACTTGGATGACTATAATAAAAAGAAAGAAAACAGGTGCTGACAAAAGTGTAGAGAAATTAGAACATTCACACATTGCTGGTGGAAATGTAAAATGGTGCTGCTGCTTTGGAGAACAGTGGTTTCTCAAAAAGCTAAGCACAGATTTACCATATAACCCAGAAATTCTACTCCTAGGTACATACTCCTAGGTACATACCCAAAGGAATTGAAAACAGAGACTTACTTGTATGCCAGTGTTCGTTGCAACATTATTCACAATAACCAAATGGTAGAAACAACTCAAGTGTCCACTGATGGAAGAATTGATAAAGAAACTGTAGCATATCCATACAATGGAATATTATTTGGCAACAAAAGGGAATGAAGTTCTTGTACATGCTGCAATGTAGACAAACCTTGAAAATATTATCTAAGGGAAATGAGCCTGACACAGAAGGTAAAATATTATATAATTCTACTTATATGAAGTATCTAGAATAAGCAAATTCATAGAGAAAGTAGATTAGAGATTACCAGGGGCTGGGGGAAGGGGAAAATGAGGAGCTGCTATTCCATAATAGTTACAGAGTATCTGTCTAGGGTGAAGAAAATGTTTTGGAAATAAATAGTGGGGATGGTTGCACAAGATTGTGAATGTAATTAATGCCACTGAATTATACACTTAAAAATAGTTAAAATGGGCCTGGCATGGTGGCTCACGCCTGTAATCCCAGCACTTTGGGAGGCTGAGGCGGGCGAATCACCTGAGGTCGGGAGTTCAAGACCAGCCTGAACTGGTAGAGAAACCCCGTCTCTACTAAAAATACAAAATTAGCCGGGCATGGTGGCGCACGCCTGTAATCCCAACTACTCAGGAGACTGAGGCAGGAGAATCACTTGAACCTGGGAGGCAGAGGTTGCGTTGAGCCAAGATCACACAATTGCACTTCAGCCTGGGCAACAAGAGTGAAACTCCATCTCAAAAAAAAGAAAAAAAAAAAGTTAAAACGGTAAAATTTATGTTATATATATTTTACCACAACTTAAAAATTAATAATAAATAATGAGTAACTTGGTTTAAATGTTCTTTAAGGTCCCTTCCATTGCTGAATTCTATGATTTTTTTTTTTAAGGTTGGAAAATAGGTTATATCTATTGTTGAAAATCTAGGAAATCTGGGGCATACTGATAATGGGAGAGGCTAAACATGTGCAGGGACAGGGAGTATGTGGCGTATCTCTGTACCTTCCTTTCAATTTTGCTGTGAACCTAAAACTGCTCTAAAAAAAATAAAACCTTAATTTTTAAAATATCTAGGAAATCTCCAATTATGTCCCACGCCCTGGGTTCAGCTTAACATTTCAACGGAACAGAGCCTGGCACATAGTGCTAGATAAGTGTCTGTTACTATGATCATCATCATCTTTTTCAAAAAAGCCCTGTGGGACAAGTAGGATTAAGGCCATTTTAGATAAGAATAAACAGAGAGGGTAAAATTTTTGAGAAATTTGAGAAAATTTACTTTCTCAATAAATCTCTCAGCCAGCAACTGAGCGAGCTACTGAGTGAGCTAGGATTTGAACCCATGATAGCCTGGTCCAAGAGCCTAGGCTGACACCACTTAAGTTCCTCCCCAGCCCAATCTATTCTAAAACTGCTGTGCATACAGATCTGATCATTTTTCTGCTCACTGTGAATGAAATGGTACCACTTTACCTGGTACTTTTTCTATGTAGCCACATAGACAATGCATGTCAAAGCACTTTGAAAACAGAAAATCCTATTCAAATGGTAGGTATTATTTAGAAAGTTGGCTTTATAAATGTATGTTTTTGACAGCTTCAATTAAAGTTAAGATCCTACTAAGAGAAATTACCATTGTACCTTCTTTTGTGAAGTCAAAGCCTTCAAGACAGTACTCAGAATTCAATAAATAGGTTTTACTATGTAGCTGAACAAAGCTTTAAAGTGAATAAGGACAGCAGTAAAGGACAGGTCAAGGGTAGATACTTCACAAGCCAACTGAATGAAGACCATGGCTTCGTTAGCTCTGAGTCGTTTAACATTTCATATTATACTTAGCAGGAATGTATGACAATATTACTTTGATTTTTTGCTGGTCCCGCTTAATTACTGCATCCAGTTGCTTCCTTTTTTCATTTTCTTCTCGAAGTTTTCTTTGTAGCTGTATCTTTTGATACTTCATGTGATCTACACTCTGCTCTAGTTCATTAGCGCGTTTCTCATTTTGGATTGACAGTGATGCCAGTTTCTTACTATCTTGTTGCTTCTTCTGTAAGACCTGAGATCATATGGAATATTTCAAAATGAAAAACTGAATCTCTCACATTCCTCAACTAAATTTAATCTTTTCATTTGATGGTAAAGGAAGAAATTTTCCCTAGATTTTCATTTATTTTTGACAGGTTCACAAACAACCGCTTACTCTCATACATTTCCATTTTTGCAATTAGGGAAACCATCATAATTTTCATCACATATGTAAAAGTATAAAGAATGATGAGACTTCCTGATGTGGACAACAAACAAAATGAAACAGATGATTTGCTTTTTATTAATAAGTATTTTAATTTAAAAAATAGTTAAAACATTATAAAACTGAATTTATATTTTAAAAGAGTCACTCTTATACACCCCTAATCTACCTGTCCTGCTTCTCAATGCAAAATTACCAATTTGTTAAATATTCTTCCAGGAAAAAAGTATGCATATGCATGCAAATAGCTTCATATATATTCTATATAGACTACTGTCTCCCTTTTTTCCTACTTATCTCAGGGATCTTTTCATATAGATTTGTTCTGGGTGGCTGCCTAGCATTCCACTGTGCTGTTATTTTTATAGCTACAGCTATAGCCTAAATCGTTAATCCCTGAGTTAGGATGATCAGAGCTGATAACATCTTCCCTGAGAGTGACCAACCATTATAATTACTATTTTAACATTTATCTTAAATTCCTTCTCATCTAACTAAAATTACGTATAGATAGATTAGACTTTCAAAGTGCTCACACCACTAATATAAACTACTTGTGTTACAATTTAGTCCTGACCAAACATATATTAGACTTGTATTATGTGATTAGCATTGCACTAAGTACCAATTAGGTGGTATAAAAAAGGTAAAGGGATGTCATTCATAAATTATGCAAACCACAATTAAATTATTTCCTTTATCTTGGCAATACAGTGTTAGCATAGGCAAGTTTTGTTTTAATTAAACTAAGTATCCAAGAGGCATTGCTGCTTAGAGCAGTGCTACTCAAAATGTGATCTGTTGACCAGTGCTAGTTCACATTGTTGTCAATTTGCACCCCTCAGCATACTATTAGATTCGATTGATGTTTTCATGCAAGACTTTTTTGATCAAGAAAGCTGTGCAATGATTGACATTTATCTCATCGCAGAAGAAGAACAATCTGCAGATGAACTACTTTGGGTACCACTGGCTTGGAGGCCACAGGCCTTTGCCGTTTCCAGTACCTAAATCTGGACACTGGCTTTGCCACTTACAATTGACAGTAATTACAATACTGCAGCAAAAATTATAATACCAGCATTTTAGTGTCTTTTTCACATAATAATAAAAATATCAGTGTAAATCCTGAAAGTCTTAAGAGTGAGATACTGTTGCCATTGTCTTTTGCACTTATTCCATAGTTGCTCAAAAGTGCATCTGTCAGCATTAAACTATTAATGCAGCACGTAATGCTCTACATATACCTAAAGCCATTAAAAACACAGGTTTTTGAAGTCCTTAATTTAAAAATGTTGTTTTAAAAATTGAAACAACTTTTTTATACCAATAAAAATATTAGTATTTCAATATTTTAAAACAGCATGATATGGCTGGGTGCGGTGACTCACACCTGTAAGCCCAGCACTTTTGGAGGCCGAGACAGGCAGATCACTTGAGGTCAGGAGTTTGAGACTAGCCTGGCCAACGTGGTGAAACCCGTCTCTACTAAAAATAAACAAAGTTGCGGGCATGGTGGTGGACACCTGTAGTCCCAGCTATTTGAGAGCCTGAGGCAAGAGGATCATTTGAGTCTGGGAGGAGGCAGTTGCAGTGGGCTGAGATATATGCCAGTATGATATGTTAAGAGTACTGAAAACTGGTATTGTCATCACCACTATGGGACTCTGACTGAGTTATTTTGCCTTTCTAAACCTTTGTTTCCACATTTGTAAAATGACTAAAAATGCCCACTTCAAAGGATTAAATAATGCATATAAACCATTTGGTATGTATCCTCCTTATCCCCATGAGTAGTGCATGGATATGTCAAAGGTACAAAATTTCTAATACTATGTCTTGTTTCTGTCCTCTGCTGTATCAGATGTTTCTTTTGAGGTAAAGTTCTACACCTTTCATTTCCTTTCCTTATCAGTACTCTTAGCAGAAAAGGATATACAGCCGGAAGCAAAGCATGGAAAGGTGAATTCCAAAGTAGAAATAACTATTCTGAAGGAAAATGGAAGGTGTGACATAGATAACCACCCTATGTCCTCCTTTAAGCAGTTCAAACATTCAAGTCATATTATTTTAACTTGATGTTGACTTGAGAAGCTATTTAGGTAACAACTTTTAGTGGAAATATCCAGATGTTTGAGGTGGCATTAGAAACCCCAGGAGGGACTTTTCTGGCCTGTCACACGAGAATATCCCGGTATATTACAATATACCAGGCACACCAGAGGTATATTGTAAACACCTATTTTGTTGAAAGCAAATAACTGTGGCATAGTTCAGCAATAATAATAATGCTGTGAATAGATTAATTACAACTCTACCTATAATGGAAAAATATAACACGAAAGCAGTAGATCATGAGAGGTAAAGAAGTAGAGGAGGCATCCTAGAAAGTTCATTATGATCAGACTAACAAAGCACTGTGACTATCTCCAAAGCACCTGGAAATGGCTTCTTCACACAAAATCTCTATGTGATGGAATATTTCTCACAGAATAGAATGTTTAACTGTAGCTATTTCTAAAGTTAAAGCTAAAACCAGGCATTAGGAAGTTAAGGATGAGTCACAGTACACAAAGTTATTAACCCTTCTTAAGCCAATCAGTTATGGTTTCAGAAAACCATATCTCGAAATAGTTCTCATTTGTTGAGTGTCTACAAAGTGTCATATATGTACCAGCTGTTTTATTTGTATTATTTAACCATTATTTAATCCTTTGTCCTTCAGGAAAAAAACACTATTTTGTGGTTATCTTTATTTCTTACCATGTGGTTTTTTGATATGAAGATTGAAAGAATATACTTCTTGAATGAAGAAATATACTACCCAGATTGTAAAATATGTAAATCGACCAGCACACTAGAAAAGTTGACACCCAGTTTCTCTTGCTGGTATAAACTGAATCCCACTTCTTTCCCAACTCAGTACAAGAACCCTCAGAAGCAAGAAAGCTTAAATAAGTTTTCTCAATTACATTTTTTAAATTACCTGAACTCTCAGCTTTGCAGCATCCATCTTTTTACGGAACTCTTTCTGTAATTTTACCTTCATTGCAACATCAGAAAGATCTTTGTTTTCCAGCTCCTGTAGCTGCTTTTGTGTTTCAGTTAGTTCGACTTTTGCCTGTTCTGCGTCATGCTCTAGCTTTGTTACTTTCAAAGAATACTGCTTGCTTACAGACTTGGCATCGTTACCTTAACCATAATAATAATAATTATTAGTATAAATTATGTAAAAAGAAGTTAAATATCAAAAACATAAAAATACTCTACTCTAAAATCCAGCCAGGCAGTGATATTATTTAAGGCATAGCATTAAAAACCCAGTTGTCCCCACCCACCCCCATCAAACACAGCTTGCCATCAGTCCTCTTAATGATTAATTCCTTAATGATTGTTTCCATCTGCGGCCAGTCTCACTGGTTCAATCTTTGGCGTTTAGAGTGACATTTCTGGTCCTCTGAATTTGTAGTTGAGCTTTGCTGGCATCAAACTCAGTTAAGAAGGATATTTGGAGTGACTGTCCTCTTGCTTAGTATACTCCAGCCTCCTGCTACCAATAATCTGTCTCCTTGAATTCCTTTTTTAAATTACTATGAAAATTTTTAAATATAACAAAAGAAATAATAAAATGAATCCCCATCATCCAGATTTAAAAGTTATCAAGATTTTGTCACAGCTGCTTCAAATATGCCTTTTGTTTTACTTTGCTTACACATTATAAAGCAATCCCAGATGTCATTTCATCTAACCTATACATACTTCATTTTGTTAAATTCCTTTTACTTATGCATACTGCAATCAGCATTCATACAAAATATGGACATAACCAAAAAGTCATTATCACACTAACAATATTAATACCAATCAGCCCATATTCAGACTTTCCCAATTGTCTCAAAATGTATTTCACAATTGGTTTAACCAGGATCTAAACAAAGTCCACAATACATTTGATTGTTATATCTCTTAAGAATCTTTTCATCCAAAGCTGACTCTCCTTTTTCACTAACCTCAACTTATTCAATATTAATTCCTTTTACATTCTTTTCTTATTAATATATAGAACAGAAAAAATAGAATATAGATATTTCTATATCTCTTTTTATTCTAAGTCCAGCTAGTGACCCTAAAAGCTTGGTTTTGATTTGCTCTGAATAGGCAACTGTCCCTGAACTAGACTGGCAAACTCGTGGCAGTAAAAAATAGGAGTCTAAAGCTCAGGGGATGAATAATCACCAGAGACAGTTAATTACACTATATATTTATTTAGAAAGAGTCTCGCTCTGTCACCCAGGCTAGAGTGCAGTGGTGCAATCTCCTCTCACTGCCACCTCCGCCTCCTGGCTTCCAGCAATTCTCCTGCCTCCCAAGTAGCTGGGACTATAGGCACATGCCACCATGCCCAGCTAATTTTTGTATTTTTAGTAGAGACAGGGTTTCACCATGTTGGCCAGGTTGGTCTCGAACTCCTGATCTCAAATGATCCGCCCACCTCGGCCTCCCAAAGTGCTGGGATTACAGGCGTGAACCACTATACCCAGCCTATTATACTATTTATATAGCTGGTTATACTGCTATCCAAAAATACTCATCATTTTTTGATAAAAGTTATTTGACTAAATGCATTGTGAACTGTCCTCTGACTCTAATTTACGATTACTTGACTAACTTTAAAATACATACAACTACTATATTTTAACAAATCATTTTGGACTATTCATTAATTGTTCAACACACCAATATTTTATGAACCACTAAAAAAATACAGTGCCAATTACAACATGTTTATTTTATTTTTTTGAGACGGGGTCTCGCTCTGTCACCTAGGCTGGAGTGCAGTGGTGCAATCATGACTCACTGCAGCCTTGACCTCTGGGGCTCAACCAGTCCTCCTACCTCAGCCTCCCAAGTAGCTGCAACTACAGGCATGTGCCACCAAGCCCAGTACGCACCTGTAGTTTTTATAAAATTTTTTTGCAGTGTATTAGACTTGATAAAATATAGTATAGATGTCCTGTTATTACTTACTGCCAACTACTTAGTTGGCAGAAGTAGCTGCTATTCAAGAGAAATCTTCAGTGAGAGAGCATTAAGGGCATTAAGTTTTTTGTGTTTTGGTTTTTTTTTTTTTTTTTTTTTTTTTTGACATTTTTTAAGAAGCATCCTCTGCTTAGCTACTTTCCCAAAGCTTTCTCCTTTCTCATTCCTAGTGACATGTGTGCTATGCATCATTCTAGCTCTAGTTACCCAGATGTTTAAATTAGTTTGACCATGCTGCTTCCTCACAGGCAGGATCAAACCCCAGTTGACCCCTCTTAGGAGTATCTAGGAGCTGATCTAGAATCAGGGTACTGCCTGTGGAAGTTGAGGATATTTACCCACTAGAATCAACGACTTTCTTTCAGAAAGGTTATCTTACTATGTATCTCACTAAACAAGCATGTTTTTGTAGCCTGGTATACCCGATGTGGTTGCATTAAAATAGAGGATACCAGAGCTTACACAGAGAAGACCCTTTTCTTGCTCATTAGAACCAAGGGCAATTTGGAGCTTTCCTAAAAATCCTCGGAGATGGTGACTATCAAAAGTGTCAGTGAGTGCTTACTTTTCAATGCCCTCTCACTGAAGACTTCTCTTGAATAGCAGCTGCTTCTGCCAACTAATAACAACAGGACATCTATACTATATTTTATCAATTCTAATACACTGCAAAAAAAAATTTATAAAACTACTGGTGCGTACTAGGCATGGTGCCACATGCCTGTAGTCCCAGCTACTTGGGAGGCTGAGGTAGGAGGACTGGTTGAGCCCCAGAGGTCAAGGCTGCAGTGAGTCATGACTGCACCACTGCACTCCAGCCTAGGTGACAGAGCAAGACCCTGTCTCAAAAAAATGAACATGTTGTCATTGGCACATTAAGTGCCACAGAATTTCAGCACAATGCAGAGTTCACACTGGTTAGAACAATTCAGAGGTGAAATCCCAAAAGAACAAAATTCTTTTGATAACTAACCTCCACACATTGGCCTAAAAACTCACCTTCTTACACCAATCCAAGCTAAGTGGATAGATCTGAGCTTCAAAAACTAAAGTAACTGTTACACATCAGAAGCAATTTTAGAAGTTTTCTTTCCCATATAAGCTGGTTCACAAGATACTATTACCTGTTTTTATTAATTCTTTAATCAGATCTTCCTTCATCTTGATGTTAATTGTAAGTTCTCTCATTTTTTGTTTAGCTTCAGTAAGTATGCGTTCTGAATTCTTTAATTTTTGCAAATTCAATTCTTGACTCTCCTGGAGATAATCAATCTTTAAATCTTAAAAAAAAAACACAGAAATAAAACTATCTGCTGGTAAAATATTCAACAGAAGTAGAGTTAAAAAAAGAAAAGCAGACACAAAAGCAATTTAGAGGTGGCAGTGGAAGAGACAAAAAAGAAGGGAAGGAAAAAGGGGAAAAAATACACAGCAATTGGGACTCTAGCATTACAGCTTATAGTAAGAGTTTTTATTTTCTTACAAATTAATACATATATGTATATATTCTTTCATAATATTCCATAGGTTCAGACACACAGTTTCTCACTGCCTTTAACATGAGTTATTTGAGACAGGTGTAAAATTTCCAGATGGATAGAGGGGTGAATTTGTTTCCTATCAACTTCTACTTTTATTGTAATTGGAGAATGCAGACTATACCAGGCTACTCAGAGTGTGGTCTAGCACTGTTTGTTACTGCCTGCACCAGAATGTAAATCAACTATGTCACTAGGTATACTGCTGTAGTTCAGGTGACATTTTTATCATAGCCAGACTTTCTCAAGGAAGAAACTAATGTAAGCTCATTTACATTCCAACGTAAGTTTTTTTCCTGGTTGCAGAGCAGTAACAAACAGCTCAAGCATGGCTGCTTGAGTAGCATTTACCTTTATTATTTCCACATTTTTATATTTATTTTAGTTATACTTAAATTTTTGGCTCATAAAGCCACGTATAGGTTCTTAAAGAGATGCTCTACATTTTCAAAGTGTAGCACTTACGTTATTTATATTCCCAATTCCCTTATTTTTTGTGGGTCAATCACACATTGACCAAGAGAGATGAGTTAATAAAATCTACTACTACCAGCTGGGCACAGTGGCTCATGCCTGTAATCCCAGCACTTTGGGAGGTCAAGGTGTGCAGATCACAAGGTCAGAAGTTTGAGGCCAGCCTGGCCAACACAGTGAAACCCCATCTCTACTAAAAACACAAAAATTAACTGGGTGTGGCGGCACACACCTGTAGTCCCAGCTACTTGGGAGGCTGAGGCAGGAGAATCGCTTGAACCTGGGAGGCGGAGGCTGCAGTGAGCCGACACCACACCACTGCACTCCAGCCTGAGTGACAGAGAGAGACTCCATCTAAAAAAAAAAAAAAGTTGTGAAAACTATAGGTGATTTTTTTTTTTTTTTGAGGTAGGGTCTTGCTCTGTTGCCTAGACTAGAGTGCAGCGGTGTGATCTCGGCTCACAATAGCCTCGAACTCCTGGGCTCAAGCGATTCTCCCACCTCAGCCTCCCTCCTGAGTAGGTACGCACTACCACGCTCAGCTAATTTTCTGTAGAGAGACGATCTCACTATGTTGCTCAGGCTGGCCTCAAACTCCTGGCCTTAAGCAATTCTCCCGTTTCAGCCTCTCAAAGCACTGGGATTATAGGCATAAGCTACTATATGTGGCTCGTAAATGTTTTTGATGTTGTTATTGATGCATAAAAATTCTTAGCAGTTGTGTACTAAAACATTACCAGCACCCAGTACACTAATTGGGCTCTAATGCCACATACATAATTGATGTTAGGCACAAGTCCCAGTGAAGGAGTAGACACCTAGTACAATTACTTATACTGTACTTTAACATCATTAGGAATACAAAGCGTATCAATTGAAGTCTGAATATAAAAATCCTTATTCTGAGGGAGTAAGCCTATATCTCTAGCCATAATTAATTGATAGAAAATCTTTTTTATTAAGGAGTAAAAGAGGTAAAACAGAGAACATAAAAGAAGTTCTACCAACCAGAAAAGCATTTGTACCAAGTTCTGGTCTTTGAGAATTCCTGGATGTTTCTTAGAAACTATCAACTGAGGAAAAAGATAAGTGTCCTATAACCATTAGGTCTACATTATTTAAGAAAATCTATGTACCTTCATTCTCCAAATTTGACTTTTGTGTTTCATCCTGAGTATCATTCAGTTCAACAAGGGAACAAACAGAGTCTGGCTTCTGAATCCATGAACGACTTCTACATCTAAAAAAAAAAAAAACAGAAAGTTAACTCATTTGTTAGCGTTTTCTAATCTGCCCTCAAATTAGTTTTCCCAGAAAGTGACAGTAATGTTAAAAAATTATTAATTACATTTAAAAACAGAATGTCACTAATATTGCTTAAAATAAAAGGATGCCCCCCCACCCATGTTGAATCAGTAGAAAAGTCATGTTTGTTGCCACCGTGGCAGCAGAATAAGGAAATCAAAAAAAAAAAAAAAAATTCCCTCTGAAAATTAGAATCTAATTATTATAAAAGCTCTAAAAGCAAAATTATTTTTCAGTTAGTCTATAAGACTGATGATTTGTGTTCAAATACTATTTTCATAACACATTAGATGATAGTACATTTAGCAAAAGTTACCTACTCTTATATTAAACATAAAAGATATACTCCAATGGAAAAAACCTACACTTCTATATTTATTGCAGCATATAATTCTAAATATTTATTAAATCAGTGTATATTTAACATACCTAGTTCCAGATTTCTCTTGGCCTTCCGATTCTTCATCATCACTGTTATCAGAAAATTGGCAGTGGAGGACCTCATCTTGTTCTTCTATGTGACCCAACAGCATCCGACTTCGTGTTCGAAACCCAGCAAATATTCGATCCAGAGAGTACACAGGCGGACTTGTGTGGACCTTCCGAGTGATTCCCCCACCCAACAACAAAAAAGTGATATTTTAAAAGTCTAATTTTATCCTATTATTCTCGATGCTGTTAAAGGAGTTATTAGGTTGGCACTCTTAAAATAGCCAATCACTGGAAAATGCTCCCCTCAAACAAAAGTCAAAATTAATTTAACGATACTTTGTGCCTCACAGACAAATACTTCTTTCAGAGTATACACAGCTCCTCCTCTTCTGGACAACTCTTCTATCTTCACTTATGGAAAATAGTATTCAAAAATGAAACGAAAAGCACGCATGGAAAACATTCCAGCTCTTAAACACAGCACAGACACACCCCAACAAATGTGCCCGCTTCCCCATCTTCCCAGTTCAGAACACCTGGAGAACTGTGGTGCTCCAATCCAAATCCCGCCACAGGAAGAAACCCAGAGCCATCTCCATTCCCTCTGCCAGGGCAATATTCCTAATTTGAATACCACAATGTATATACTTATTCTTTATATATGGTGGTTAGGTATAGCTGAATTAAGGCTCTAGGAAAAATATTTAATATATGTCATAGGACAAATAAAATTGTATGGCTAGCCTGGGAATTTTCTATAGTATAACATTCTTCTATTGGAAATGCACTTTAAATTCTCAAAAAAAAAAAAAAGACCTTGGAAAACAACAACAACAAATTAGAAATTGCCTTTATACCTTTGTTCTGGTTTCTATTACAAAATATTTCCTTTTCATCACCTCTGTAACCAAACCTCCTCGAGATGACTTCTCACAAAAGGCAATAAAATCTTAGAGGAGACAGTCCATTTATCAATATAAATTATTATAAGCTGTTAAATTGTAACATATAGTGGAATATGAGTATCACACGGTGTTTAGGATTCAATCACTTGACAACAGGACCCCGTCATGAATTGTCTCCTAAAAAATCCTACCTGATTCTGAAAATCATCTTATATCTGATTTTTGTGCTTCTGCTGTCAGTCACCTAATTAGATCATCTGTCACATCGGCATCATGATAGACAGGGGTAAAGTTTTTCAGGTGGCCTCCCAGTGGGAAATGAGGGAGGGGAATTATTTAAGGAAAAACCAACTCAACAAGTACTGATCTAACGAGTACAACATACTAGACATGGCTATTTTATCCCATAACTGGCAGGCATCTAGTTTTCTCTTCTGAGAGTGTGGGAATTATTTAAGGAGCAAATAATAAAACCTTTTGTTCAGAAACTTCATTCTCTGGGATTGTAATTTCCTTTTAAAATTTCTTTTTACAAAGAAAACCAAATGTCCAGAGCTATTATAGTATTCATACCACCCAAGGCTGCTATTATAGTATTCACACCACCCAAGGCTGCTATTACAGTATTCATACAACCCAAGGTTGCCTGATGCAAAGTCCATGGCACTGCTCATATATCACTTGCCTTTCATTTCTTATCCCTCTGACTGTAACAACCAGAAGGATCTTCACGTAAACAAATCATTTCCCTTCATAAAATGAGGAAATAGAAAGCAGAATTCATGAACCTGCTAAACCAAAACTTATGAATCTGCTAATTAAATCTTTTCCATAATAGAGACTCCTTAATAATTCTTAAAACTGTGTGTGTATATATTTACCAACCACACAAACTAAAATTCATATTGATATTTATACTGTCTTGATTATGTCTACTTGGTAAGACTGAATAACATATAAATATTATTTCAAAAATAATGACAGACCAAATAAGTTGAAATAAATACCCTCTAACATCTCAATTTTGTGTGGTTAAAGGAAGAAATAAATTCATGTAGATATTAAACTTGGTCATGTCTGAAGATATCATGGCAAAGGATACCTTTTTGACATTGATGAGGTATAGAGATTATCTCCATCCAACTATTCCCTCCAAATGTAACTATGTATTCTCTTGTTTATTCGTTTTTTTATTAGAAAGAAGTAGGCCGGGCGCGGTGGCTCAAGCCTGTAATCCCAGCACTTTGGGAGGCCGAGGCGGGCGGATCACAAGGTCAGGAGATCGAGACCATCCTGGTTAACACGGTGAAACCCCGTCTCTACTAAAAATACAAAAAACTAGCCGGGCGCGGTGGCGGGCGCCTGTAGTGCCAGCTACTCGGGAGGCTGAGGCAGGAGAATGGTGTAAACCCGGGAGGCGGAGCTTGCAGTGAGCTGAGATCCGGCCACTGCACTCCAGCCTGGGTGACAGAGCAAGACTCCGTCTCAAAAAAAAAAAAAAAAAAAAGAAAGAAGTATGCTTAAAAGAAAAGGTATACACAAAATTCCATAAAACCTAACAAAAAAAAAAGTCTGCTGAGACTGTACAAATACACTGTGATATTATAGCTAAAATTTTTTTAATCTCAAAATAAGAAAAAGATTAATGTTTGGACTTTACCTTCCTGGAATCTTGTCTTGATGGGATATAAATATAATGCCCCAAACGAGTATCAAATGGTACAGTATATGGTCTCTTTTCAGGGATCCTGGCATCTGGCCCATCTCCACAATTTTCTTTAGCTGAAGAAGTCACTGACAGGTTAAGTTTTGTTAGTTCTTCACTCAGTTGATCCACAAGAAGTTGTTGTTCTATTATTTTTTCATTCTTTGTAGAAAAGAGATGAAAAATTTTAAAATACAGCACTTCAGTACATTTAGATTATGATTAAAAATGAATTTTACGGCCGGGCGCGGTGGCTCAAGCCTGTAATCCCAGCACTTTGGGAGGCCGAGACGGGCGGATCACGAGGTCAGGAGATCGAGACCATCCTGGCTAACACGGTGAAACCCCGTCTCTACTAAAAAATACAAAAAACTAGCCGGGCGAGGTAGCGGGCGCCTGTAGTCCCAGCTACTCGGGAGGCTGAGGCAGGAGAATGGCGTGAACCCGGGAGGCGGAGCTTGCAGTGAGCTGAGATCCGGCCACTGCACTCCAGCCCGGGCGACAGAGCCAGACTCCGTCTCAAAAAAAAAAAAAAAATGAATTTTACATTGACCAAAATCACAACTATTTTAATAATACAGTCAATTCTCATTTATCCAGAGACTAGCCTTCTGGTGTTCACAAGTAATTAACATTGTTCTAAGTGGTAAAACCTTTTTAATACTAAGGAGCAACAAACACAGCCAAACAAGTTAAATACTCAAAGATAACTCCCCATCCACTGTGACTGGTTGCTTTGCCAACCTGAAGCACTTTGATTAGCTATTTTTATTAAAGCATGGACTTTCTGAGTGAAATCCAAGAAGTAAAAAGAAACAAAAAAGTTGAAAAAGTGGAGAAAGAATTGTAGACAGCAGAGTTTGCAGCAAAGGAGGCAGAAGGAGGTAACAAGCACAGGAAGTGAAAGCCTCAGTGAAAAAGGAAGCCAAAAGCACAGAGACAGAAGATAGCCAACTGACAGTCCTGAGAGGAAGAAGAAACTGGAAATCAAAGGCAGAACAAATTGTATATCAGGAATGTGTGTGTGTGTTTGTGTGTGTATGTGGTTTAGTTTTGTGTATCCTCTAAAGAAAATTTTTGAAGTGTATCAAATCCAGAAAGCTCTAATGTCAATCTTTGTTTTATAAGCACAAATTTATGTAAATAAGAAACAGTCATTCATCTTAATACTTCACATGCACTACAATATTTAAATAGGAAAAAAAACCCCTTACATTTTCATTGTATAAATGCTAAGCAATAAAAATGCAACCTTACTTAAAAATCATATATTCAGATAATTGAAATATACAACATCAATGGCATATAAATTGGAAAGGATTCAATGGAGTTCTTACATTGTCTGGGAAAAGGATAAAAGTACCAATTAATATTAGAGTACACGGTATACTCTCTAGGATAACCACTAAAAAAAAGAGTAAAACTATAACTTCTAAGTTAGTGGAGAAAACAACAGAAAAGGAAAAAATAACCAACGATTCAAAAGAGGGAAAAAGGAACACAGAGGAGGAAGGATAAATAAAAGGCACAATGGTGGATTTTTACCAAAACAATAATTATGTTAAATTAATAAATGAATTAAATAATGAAATTAAAAGATAAAGACTATCAGAAAGGATTTTAAAATTATCTAACCATATGGTGCTTACAAGAAACATATCTAAAATAGACACAGAAAGATTAAAAATAAGATAGAAAAAGAGATACCATGTAAATATTAATCAAAAGAAAGCTGGTGTAGCTGTAGTAATGTCAGGGTGGACTTTAAGGCAAAACTCATTAGAAGAGATAAGAAGAGGTAAAAAGGATTAAAAGAGCAATTCACCAGGATGGTATAACAATTCTACATTTGTATGCACTTAATAACACAGCTTCAATATTTATAATGCAAAAACTATCAGCACTTCATGAAGAAATAAGACAAATCCATAATTATAGTAGGGCTGGGCACAGTGGTTCACACCTGTAATCCCAGCATGTTGGGAGGCCAAGGCCAGTAGATCACTTGAGCCCGAGAGTTTGAGAGCAGCCTGGATGACATGGCGAAGAACCCCTTGTCTACAAAAAATACAAAAATTAGCAGGGCATTGTGGTATGCACCTGTGGTCCCAGCTACTCAGGAGGCTGAAGTGGGATTGCTTGAGCTCAGGAGGTTGCGGCTGCAATGACTCATGATCGTGCCACTGTGTCCCAGCCTGGGTGACAGAGTGGAGATCTGTCATAGTGGGAGATTTCAACATCACTTTATAAATTACTGATATAACAAAAAGACTTCCATGGTGAGTAAAAAATGTAGATTTGAATAATAGGATTAATAGTACCCAATGATTACAGAATGCATATACTTCTCAAGTACCTCTGTAACATTTAGAAAAATTTGCTTTATTCTGAGCCAAAAAGCAAGTTTCAATACATTCAAAGGACTGAAATCAGAGATAGTATGTTATCTGATCACAATGCAATAAAAATTGATAAAACAAAAATAAATCCCCTATGTCCTATAAATAAAATAACTAGGTTATTCACAAGTCAAAAAACAAAAAGTCACAATGAAAATTAGGAAACATTTTGAGCTCAATGTGGAGGGCAAGTCAAGATGAACTTAGAAATATATAATGTTAGGCCAGGCGCAGTGACTCAAGCCTGTAATCCCAGCACTTTGGGAGACTGAGACGGGCGGATCACAAGGTCAGGAGATTGAGACCATCCTGGCTAACACGATGAAACCCTGTCTCTACTAAAAAACACAAAAATTAGCCGGACGCAGTGGCGGGTGCCTGTAGTCCCAGCTACTCGGGAGGCTGAGGCAGGAGAACGGCGTGAACCCAGGAGGCAGAGCTTGCAGTGAGCTGAGATCCGGCCACTGCACTCCAGCCTGGGCGACAGAGTAAGACTCCGTCTCAAAAAAAAAAAAAAAGAAATATATAATGTTAAATGCATATGTCAAAGAAGAGAAGCTAAAATTTAATATACTAAATATTCATCTAAAGATGTTAAAAAGAGAGCAGAAGGTTACCCCAAAAGTAGAAGGAATTAAATAATAAAGGGCAGAAATTAGTGAAATAGTGAACAAACTAATGAAATAATAAACAAACATACACTAGTGAGGATTAACAAAGCCAAAAATTGTCTCTTGAAGAGACTAATGAATTGGTAATTTTACTAGTGAAACTGCAAGAAAAAAAAAGTGAGAGAAGGCACAAATAATCAGGAATGAAAAAGGGGACATGTGACTACACAGCTAAAGATATTAACGAATAAAAGACTATCATAAACAAACTTATGCCAATACATTCGAAAATTAGATACAATGGTCAAATTCCTAGAAAAATAAACCTTATCAAAACTGGAGGAAAAGAAAATACTAATATAATTTAATTCATAAAACATACCCCCAAAGAAAATTTCAAGTCCCAAATGCCTCACAGGCTAATTCAACCAAACATTTAAGAAAGAAATAAGGCCCGGCGCGGTGGCTCAAGCCTGTAATCCCAGCACTTTGGGAGGCCGAGATGGGCGGATCACGAGGTCAGGAGATCGAGACCATCCTGGCTAACACGGTGAAACCCCATCTCTACTAAAAAATACAAAAAACTAGCCGGGCGAGGTGGCGGGCGCCTGTAGTCCCAGCTACTCGGGAGACTGAGGCAGGAGAATGGCGTGAACCCGGGAGGCGGAGCTTGCAGTGAGCTGAGATCCGGCCACTGCACTCCAGCCTGGGCGACAGAGCGAGACTCCGTCTCAAAAAAAAAAAAAAAAAAAAAAAAAGAAATAATACCAATTTTTCACACACCCTTCCAGGTATAGGGGGACATTAAATAATCCATATTATGAGGCCAGCATAACTTGTTATAATATCTGACAAGAATATTATGAGAAAGAAAAATATAGGACAAGCTCACTGACAAATATAAACATCACACTAGCAAACAAAATCTAGGTCAATCGTACAGAAGAGTTAACATAGCAGACCCGACTGCTATCTTTTAGAAGACCTGCTATGAGGTTGTCAGATGTCTGAGAACTTGGATTTTGGGAGTGTTCCTAAACGCTCTGGTAATACTGACTCACTGTGCTCAACTATTTGCACAATCAATGTGGTTTATGCTGTACTCCTGCTTTCCTTCAGGTAGTCTGGGACTTTGGTTCATGCTAGGCAAAGGGTGCCTTCACGACCCATCCATCCTCAATATAACCCATAGGCACCAAGTCTACTTAGTTTCCCTGGCAGATAACATTTTATAGGTGTTGTCACCACTCATTGCTGGGGGATTAAGCACATCCTCTGTGACTCTGCTGAGAGACAAGTCTTAGAAGTTTGTGCCTGGTTTCCTCCAGACTTTGTTCCATGTGTCTTTTTCCTTTGCTGATCTTGCTCTGCATTTTTTCACCGTAATAAATCCTAGCCAGGAGAATGAATATATATTGAGTTCTCCTAGTACGTCATCCAATGTGAGGGTGGTTTTGGGGAACCTCCAATACAACAGTACATCACAATATCAACAACAAAAAGGGTTTATTCCAGGAATAAAAGATTGGTTAAAAATCAGATCAATCAGTGTAATTCACCATATTAGCAGAATAAGGAAGAAAAATCATATGATAAAGAAAAACCATTTGATAAAAATCAATATCCATTCATAATAAAAATTCTCAGTAATTTCCTTAGTTTGGGAAACGGTAAATTAAAAATACCTATAGAAAATATAATACTTCAGAGTGAAAGTCTGAGCTTTTCCTCTATCATTGGAAACAAGACAAGGATGCCTTTTTTTTTTTTTTGAGTCTTGCTCTGTTGCCCAGGCTAGAGTGCAGTGGTGCAATCTCAGCTCACTGCAAGCTCCGCCTCCTGGGTTCACGCCATTCTCCTGCCTTAGCCTCCCGAGCAGCTGGGACTACAGGTGCCTGCCACCACGCCCGGCTAATTTTTTTTGTATTTTTTAGTAGAGATGGGTTTTCACCCTGTTAGCCAGGATGGTCTCGACTCCTGACCTCATGATCCGCCCACCTCAGCCTCCCAAAGTGCTGGGATTACAGGCGTGAGCCACAGGGCCTGGCCAAGACAAGGATGCCTTCTATCACCACTTGTATTCAACACTGCATTGGAGATCCCAGCAAATACAAGAAGGTATTTTTATAACAATTTTATTGAGACAAAATTCACATACTATAGAAACCAACTATTTAAAGTATACAATATAGAAGATACAGAAGAAGAAAAAGATACAGAAGGTGAAAGGATTATAAAGGAAGAAATGAAACTTTTATTATTTGCAGATGACATAATTATAAATGAAAATCCAAAAGAATTTACAGATTTAGGATTAAAAAGCAAGTATAGGCCGGGTGCGGTGGCTAACGCCTGTAATCCCAGCACTTTGGGAGGCCAAGGTAGGTAGATCACTTGAGGTCAGGAGTTCAAGACCAGACTGACTGACATGGTTGAAACCCTGTCTCTACTAAAAATACAAAAAAATTAGCTGGGCATGGTGGTGCATGCCTGTAATCCCAGCTACTCGGGAGGCTGAGGCAGGAGAAGCACTTGAACCCAGGAGGCAGAGGTTGCAGTGAGCCGAGATCATGCCACTGCACTCCAGCCTGGGTGACAGAGTAGAACTCTGTCTCAAAAAAAAAAAAAAAAAGCAAGTTTATAGCCAGGCGTCGTGGCAGGTGCCTGTAATCCCAGCTACGCAGGAAACTGAAGCAGGAGAATCGCTTGAGTCCGGGAGGCAGAGGTTGTAGTGAGCGGAGACTGTGCCACTGCACCCCATCCTGGGTGACACAGTGAGACTCCGTCTCAAAAAAAAAAAAAAGAAATTACTTCCAAAATGTTTGGATCCTTTCCATTTATCTTGGGAATTTTGAAGGTTCCCCACCTGATGGTAACTGTAGGCACTCCTGATCAAAAACTGAGTTTAGTCAGGTTGCTGGATATATAAGGTATTAATATCTAAAAATTAGTACAGTTCCACATACCAACAATTAGGGAATTTGAAAAATAAAATTTTTTAAAGATTCTATTTATAGTGACAGAAAAAAAATCAAGTACCTACAAAGAACTCTATAAATTATTTGCAATATTTCTGCACAAAAACATGTAGGCCATTACTGAGAAAAACCAAAGGAAATCTAAGTAAATAGAGAACTATACCATGCTTATGGATTAGGAGACTCAATCAAAACATGTTCATTAATTCTAAACAGATATATAAATGTCATTCAATGTTAATTAATTAATGTTAACCAACTTGATTGAATCTTTCCGTAATGTATACATTACACTGTATTAGGAGACTCAATCAAAACATGTTCATTAATTCTAAACAGATATATAAATGTCATTCAATGTTAATTAATTAATGTTAACCAACTTGATTGAATCTTTCCGTAATGTATACATTACACTGTATCCCAGAAACATACAAAATTATTATTTGACCATGAAAAATAAATAAATGAAAATAACATTTTCATCTAAGTGAAAGAAGTCATACACAAAGGCCACTTACTGTATGATTCCAGTTATATGAAATGTTTAGAATAGGCAAATCCATAGAAGTAGAAAGTAAAGTGGTTTTTGCCGGGGGCTGAGGAAAGGAGGAAAATGAGTAGTGACTGCTAATGGATACAATATTTTCATTTTGGGTGATAAAAATATTCTAAAATTAGACGGTGTGATGGTTAGACAACTCTGTAAATACATTTAAAAATCACTGAATTGTATATTTGAAGGGCTGAATTCTATAGTATGTGAATTATATCTCAATAAAGTAGTTATTTAAAAAATTTAAAAATTCAAATAAAATTTATATGGAACAACCAAGACATCTGGGGAGTGGGGAGGGAAGGAGAACAGCAGAAGGCCTTGATCTACAAAATATCTAGACTTATTATAAACCTACAATAAATAAGAAATGTGATCTTGGCTCAAGGATATACAAATCAACCAACAGAATAAAAGGCCAAGAAATAGACAAGAGATTCATGCACAAATGGACCATGATTTATGATAAAGATAGCACTCAAAACAGTTGCAAAAAGATGGTTTCCAATAAATGATGCTAGGACAAATGAGTATCTATATGTTTAAAAAATGAAATTTGATCTTTACTTTATTCCACACACAGAAATCAATTCCTGGGGGACTATACAGCTAAATGTGGAAGGCAAAACAATAAAGCTTCTGGAAGATAATACAGAAAGTATCCTCAGAGGAGACAATTGGGGAAAGGAAAAACTTATTAAATAGAGAACAAATATCATTAACCATAAAGAAAAAGATTGACGAATTTGATTACAACAAGAACTCTTCATCAAAGATACCACTGAGAGTAAAAGGCAAGTCACAGAAAAATTATTTGCAATCATATAAGTGACAAAGCACTCATACCCAGAATATACAACAAACTTCTACAAATTAATCTAGAAGACAGGTAACTCAGTAGAAAAACAAGCAAGAGACTTGAATGAGTACTTCACAAAAGAGGATATCCAAATAGCCAAAAATATATGAATAAAATGCTCAACCTCACTAGTCATCAGGGAAATGCAAACTAAAGCCACAATAAAATACTACATACCTACCAGATTGGCTGAGATTTAAAAATTAATAACAAATGTTGAGAAGCATATGGAACAGTGGGAATGCTCACATAGTGCTGGGTGGGAGTGTAAAATGGAAAACAATCTGGTATCACCTACAAAAGTTGAAGATACACCTATCCTATGGCCTAGCAATTCAACTCCTAGGCACAAATCTCCAAGAAATGTATGTGCATGTGCACTGAGAGACACTGAAAATTCACAAGAAAATTTCACAGAAAACCACAAATGTCCATCAAACAGTAGAACAGGAAATAAATTGTGGTATAGTCATACAATAAAATCCTATGTAGCTATAAAACTAAACAAACCACAGCCACACATTACAGATAAAATATTAGAATTTACAGAAAAAATATTACAATTAAAAAGTGGATGAATCATAATAATGTTCAACAAAGCAGCCAGATACTGAATAAGCTATACTGAATAAATTAATAAAAATTCCAAAACCTAAACTGGAGTGTTGAAGGATACATATTTAGATAGTAAAACCGTAAGAAAAGCGAAGAAATGATTACCATGGAAGTCAAGAGAGTGGTTGTCTTTGAGGAAGAGGCACTAAGAATTTTGAGGTGCTGGCAGTTAGCAATTTCTTGACCTGGTGGTGGTTACCCAGCTGTTCTCTTTGTGATAAATCACTGATTAATACGTATTGTTTTGTATATACTTTAGTTTTATGTTTTTAAATTATTATACAATTAGGGCCAGGCATGGTGACTCATGCCTGCAATCAATCTCAGCACTTTGGGAAGCTGAGGTGGTACGATCACTGAGCCCAGGAGTTCGAGACCAGCTTGAGCAACACAGTGAGACCCCATCTCCACAAAAAAATCAGAAAATTAGCTGGGCATGGTGGCATGCACCTGTGGTTGCAGCTACTTAGGAGGCTGAAGTGGGAGGATCACTTCAGCCCGGGAGGTCGAGGCTGCAGTGAGCTGTGATTATGCCAGTGCACACCAGCCTGAGCAACAGAATGAGATCCTGTCTCAAAACAATAACAACAAACAACAACAAAATACAATTAGAAGGGTTAAAAAAGAAAACAAAAATCAAACAACGTGAAAATCAAAATCTGATGTGTGCTAGATTAGATTATTTCTCTGGGCATTAGTTTTTCCCTCATAGGAAGCTAAAGGCTTTAAATGATATTAACTATTTGGGGTGATGGGAGAAGTCACAGCCAGGGAGTACAATAATATTTAGAGGCATGCTATGTTATACTGTAGACATATCCATGTTAATATAATAGGAAAGTTAAGATAGAAAATTTGAAAGATGTTTAACCAAAGTTAAAAAGCAAATCACTCACGAGGTGTAAGAGGATAATTTAATACATTTCAAAGTTTAAATTATGTATTTACCTTCCAACTCCTAACAATATTGCATTTCCTAATACCTTGGCAAACAACAGGAGGGAAAAGTATGGAAAAAATAACCATGATATGATTTATAAATTAATTTCCTGGGTATTATCTTTATATTTCTAAAACCAAGTCAAGCTAACAATAAAAATGTTTCCATTTAAGCAGATTTAAGGGAAAAACTAATAATTCTTTCAGGTGCCTACGTTCAGAACTCTTCAAATGAACATCCTCTTTTTAAGTTCCCATTTATCATTTAAAATGCTACTGTGTTTAATTAGGTACTATTTCAAGAAACTATACAGAGTTAGATGCATTAAGAAACTCTACCTGCAATCTATTCACTTTTTGCGCTTCTTTCAAAGATACCGCATGCCCTTTGTTTTCCTGTACCATCATCTGCACTTGATTCTTCAGTTCCTTCACCTCCAGTTCCTTCTGATTAAATACTACTTCATCAGCAGCAAGCGCACACTAGTGGGGAAAGAAGGCACAAGTGACATTCACCACTGAAAATAATCAAGAAACCTCATATGATAACACAAAATGGTGATTAGATTATAGCTTGATGACGTCTCATGAATTTTTTTTTTCATTTTCAACTTTTTCTGATTTCTTTCTAAGGAAGGCAGAGTTGAGAGAACCTATCATTGCTATAACATAGGAATTCATTACCATGAAGACAGAAGATTTTCCTGATTTTTCCTTCCTGTATATAAAAACTAGTTGTTTTGGTTCTAGAGTACCTTCACTAAGATTTTTACAAGTTTGCTAGAACTACTACGAGATTTTAATGTGGATCACTCAAAGAGCTCACATTTCCCAAATTGACATATAGGGTTATAAGAATACATTTGGGCATTTGAATGAAGTAGATTTGCTGATTTTGTACACTTTCGTCATGAAGAGATATATTCTGAAGATGTCGAAAAATGATTAAACAGTTTTACTTCTTGGTTTCTAATAAATTTGCCTATTTTTAAGAACACTTGGGATATGTAAACAATAAAGTAGTTTTTAAATTAAGTAAACAGAAAATTATTTGTCAAGTGCCTCATTCCACATGTTGGCTTGGCATTTAAAAAATCTCACTAAATAAGATGTTGGCATAGATGCGGTGATCAGGGAACACTTCTACACTGCTAGTGGGAATGTAAACTAGTACAGCCACTATGAAAAACAGTGTGGAGATTCCTTGAAGAACTAAAAGTAGAACTACCATTTGGTCCAGCAATCCCACTACTGGGTATCTACCCAGAAGAACAGAAGTCATTATACAAAAAAGATACTTGTACACGCATGTTTATAGCAGCACAATTCACAATTGCAAAATTGTGGAACCAACCCAAATGCCCATCAATCAACGAGTGGATAAAGAAACTGTGATATATATATGTATCTGAGAGTAAAAAGCAAGCCACAGAAAAATTATTTGCAATCATATAAGTGACAAAGCACTCATACCCAGAATATACAACAAACTTCTACAAATCAATCTAGAAGACAAGTAACTCAGTAGAAAAACAAGCAAGAGACTTGAATGAGTACTTCACAAAGGAGGATATCCAAATAGCCAAAAATATATGAAAAAAATGCTCAACCTCACTAGTCATCAGGGAAATGCAAACTAAAGCCACAATGAAATGTGGCTTTCCTGGCAACAACAGCGAAACTCTGTCTCCAAAAAAAAAAAAAAAAAAAAAAGAGCATTTATCTGTTCAATGTATTTGTGTTCATGTATTTTTTTCTGTGTTCAAAACTTGGAATAAAAAGGGCAATAAAGTCCCTTAAGAGATACTTTAAGAGATACTTAGGAGCAGGTAGAATGTTCCAAACATTGACTCATGGTGAAAAATCAAGGTTGCAACACTATCTGGCAGCTTCTAAAAATAAGATGGTAACTTCAAAATGACACTTAACTTCCCTAGCAACAATCCAGCTGTTACTCCATCTGCCAGACGGCCCACGATCTTACCTTGGCTAAGAATTTTTAAAATGTGTACTGACCTGCTTGCCTAATAGGCTCAAGGATAACAGGGATTGAGAAAAGGATATCCTTGCTTGTCACACAGACCTGCTGGTCACCTTGCCCAGCAATCCCCCTAAGCAGCTGAGTTTACCAAGCTGCCTTCACAGTAACCCCTGGGATGTAACCCTACCTACAACTACTGAGTCCAATCGCTTAGCTGCCACTGATGTATATCGTAGGCACGGGCAGGTGAAAAATAAATCAGAGGTAAATATAGTAATAAGCTAACATACATTATGTCTTAGAACAGACCAGGCATCCTCATTGCTTTATGGGAATAAATGCTTTAATATTTGCACAACCATATAAAGTGGGTATTACTGTTTCTATTTTACAGATGGGGAAACTGAAGCACAAAGGTCAACTATTTGCCCCAGGTCATACAGCTAGTAAGCAAAGGAGGCAGAATTCAAACTTAGGGAGTTTGGTATCCATATTCTTAACCAGTATGTTATTCTGCCTGTCATAGAAGAACAGAAAAGAAAGTTTTAAAAATGATTTTCTAGTCAGGTGCAGTGGCACACACCTGTAGTCCCAAGATACTCATGAGGCTGAGGTGAAAAGCTATGTCCCGAGTGGCTGGGACTACAGATGCATGCCACCACACCCAGCTAATTTTTTTTTTTTTAATTTTTGTAAAGACAGGGTCTCACTCTGTTGCCCAAGCTGGTCTCGAATTCCTGGGCTCATACGATCCATCCACTTCGGCTTTCCAAAGTGCTGGGAATACAGGGGTAAGCCACCATGCTGGCCAAAACAATTTTTTAAAGAGATATATGCCGGGCACAGTAGCTCAAGCCTGTATCCCAGGACTTTGGGAAGCAGAGGCGGGCAGATAACTTGAGGTTAGGAGTTTGAGACCAGCCTGGCCAACATGGTGAAACACTGTCTCTACTAAAAATACAAAATATAGCCAGGCATGGTGGCAGTGCTTGTAATCCCAGCTGCTCAGGAGGCTGAGGCAGGAGAATCCCTTGAACCTGGGAGGTGGAAGTTGAGCTACATGGCAACATCCTGTCTCTGCAAAAAATACAAAAATTAGCCTTGTGGCCGGGCGTGGTAGCTCACGCCTGTAATCCCAGCACTTTGGGAGGCCAAGGCAGGCAGATCACCTGAGGTTGGGAGTTTGAGACCAGCGCGACTAACATGGAGAAACCCTGTGTCTACTAAAAATACAAAAAATTAGCCTGGCATGGTGGCGCATGCCTGTAATTCCAGCTACTCGGGAGGCTGAGGCAGGAGAATCGCTTGAACCCAGGAGGCGGAGCTGGCGGTAAGCTGAGATCACGCCATTGCACTCCAACCTGGGCAACAAGAACAAAACTCTGTCTCAAAAAAAAAAAAAAAATTAGCCTTGCATGGTGGCCTGTGCTCCCAGCTACTCAGGAGGCTGAGGTGGAAGGACTGCTTGAGCCCTGGACGTCAAGGCTGCAGTGAGCCATGATCATGCCACTGCACTCCAACCTCAGTGACACAGGGAGACCCTGTCTCCAAAAAAAAAAAAAGAAAGAAAGAAAAAGAAACCCATTTGCTTTTTGCAATCTACTATTTCCCAAAATAATCTGATCATGGTACTTTTTTCAACAAAACTGTTAATATCTTTAGGATGTAATAATCTAGAGAACATAATCGAGGGCAAACTTAAATTTATTTTCCAACACGTGGAAAGAGGAACTTACTACCTACCTTACCCCCAAGCAATCGGTTTGATGGGCTTCCAATTTCAGCCACCTTAGAAGCATGACAGAAAAGTGCTTCCTATTACCAACTCCTATATATGTCCCAACATTCAAGCTTCCAATTACCAGTACTTCCTGTTCCACCTCATTCTACTAATGAGGAAGGGCCTGCTCTACCTACGCAGAATTACTACGTTTCAGAAAAAAAAAAAAAAGAACTAAAAAAAAAATGATTTAAAAAGTATTACATGTTTCTATGTCATTATTTATTTATTCATTTATGTTTAGAGACAGGGTCTCACTCTGACCCCAGGCTGGAGTGCAGTGGTGCAATCACAGCTCACTGCAGCCTTGAACTCCTGGGCTCAAGTAATCCTCCCACCTAAGTCACCTGAGTAGGTGGGACCACAGGCATGTGCCACCATGTCTGACTAGTTTTTTCATTTTTTGTAGAGACAGGGGTCTCATTTTGTTTCCCAGACTGGTCTCAAACTCCTGGGCTCAAAACGACCCTCCAGCCTCAGTCTCCCAAAGTGCTGTGATTACAGGCATAAGCCACTGTGCTGGCTGAGACTAGTACATTAATGTAACAAGATAGTTTCAAATCTCATATTTCAAATAACGAGAAATTTCCGCTTGTTGAGTTTGGTGTAATAGGAAAGAAGAACATCCACAATTATCTGAAAATTCAGTGAAATACTTCTCCCGGCCGGGCGCGGTGGCTCACGCTTGTAATCCCAGCACTTTGGGAGGCCGAGGTGGGCGGATCACGAGGTCAGGGTATCGAGACCACGGTGAAACCCCGTCTCTACTAAAAATACAAAAAATTAGCCGGGCGCGGTGGCGGGCGCCTGTAGTCCCAGCTACTCAGGAGGCTGAGGCAGGAGAATGGCGTGAACCCGGGAGGCGGAGCTTGCAGTGAGCCGAGGTCGAGATCGCGCCACTGCACTCCAGCCTGGGCTACAGAGCCAGACTCTGTCTTAAAACAAAACAAAACAAAACAAACTCCTCCCTTCAAACTATACAACTATGAGGCTGAATTTTCTTCACAAACTTCAACGAAAACAACATATTGCAACAAACTGAATACTGAAGCAGATATGAAAATCCAACTGTCTGTTATTAGATCAGATGTTAAAGACATTTGCAAAAATGTAAAGGAATTCTACTCTTACCAAAATTTTTGTGTGTGTTGGCTGGGTACAGTGGCTCACACCTATAATCCCAGCACTCTGGTAGGCCAAGGCGGGCAGATCATGAGGTCAAGAGATGGAGACCATCCTGGCCAACATGGTGAAACCTCGTCTCTACTAAAAATACAAAAATTAGCTGGGCATGGTGGCGTGCACCTGTAGTCCCAGCTACTTGGGAGGCTGAGGCAGGAGAATTGCTTCAACCTGGGAGGCAGAGGCTGCAGTGAGCCGACATCATGCCATTGCACTCCAGCCTGGTGAGAGAGCAAGATTCCATCTTTAAAAAAAAAAAAAATTGTATTAGAAAATATTTTTCATTAAAAGTGCTCTTTATATTAACATGTAATTGGGTTACCGTTAGTTTTGAATGAATAAATAGCTTAGATTTTTTTCCAGTTTTAATTCTAACACACTAAATATCAATAGATATAACCCACATGAACAAAAGCTCTTTGAGGGATCTCACTTTAAAAGTGTAAAGAAGAAGAAGTCCTGTGGTCAAAAAGTTGGAGAACTTGAGAACTGCTCTAACAGAGGATAATACAAATGCCTTCTTTATAATATTACATGTAAAAAGGCTTTGAGGAAATATTTCTAGCTAGAGAAATAAGCTTAGCGCTTTAAAAAAAAAAAGGAAATATACTTAAACCATATTTCCTTTTTAAGTAAAAAGCTATCTTTTCAAGTTTTCCTATTTTGAAAAATGGACAGAACGATGGAATCTGGGAGCCATGTTATCTCAGGAACAACTGAAGGACCATTCATTTGCTCACTAGATTGCAAACTCCATCCAAGCAAGCAGTAACTAGGTGTGTCTGTCCTCTACCATTCCCACAACATACAATCTTCACACAATAAATAATTTCTGAATGAAAAGTGGGGAAATGTAAATCTGAACTCAATAAATGTACATATAACATGTATACATGTACATACCTACATTCCTTAAACATTAATAAATATGCTAATTTGTTAGGTTTTTTTTTTTTAAACCTATACTCCAAACACAAGAGATGAAGTATTTCTTTTCTTTCAAGAACTACTGACCCACAGAGGGAAAAAAACTCAGTAAAAGATAACTTAATTTTATTTCTCAAATAAGTTTATTTTCAGTCTCTAAATTGACAACCAGGTCCACAAAGTTCTATTTAATAAATATAACAAATTAAAATACACTTTAACCAAAGGAGAAAGGAGGAGGAGTCAAGAAGAGTATGAACTGTGAGGAGGAAGCAATAGGAAAGGGGAGGGTAGAAAGAACAAAGTGAGAGAGGCAAGTGGGATTCTATATATAAATCATTTTTTAAAAAACCTAAAATTCCAAAATGACTCTTAGAATTGACTTGCCCAAATAAATTTAGTCCTTAAAAGAGTTATCCATAATAATGTCTAAATATGTTAACACACACCCCCCCAAAATATGTACATCTATTATGTATCAACAAAATAAATAAATAAATAAGTGATGTCTAAGTACCTGGCATTTCTTAAGCTCTCTCTTCAGCTGGAGAACTGTAACATGCTCTGGTCCTTCTTCCAGACTTGCAGTGCCTCCGATTCCTCGAAATGAGGTGACCACAGCCTTCCTGACCTCTTGGATCATGTTAAACCACTCCTGCAGTTTGTATTGCTGCTTTTGGTTTAGTCTGACAGTATCTTTTAAGTCAACCAGGAAGGTAAAGGCTTCTTCTACACAACATTGGTAACCCAGACATTCTCCTTGAAGCTGAGCTACTTGCTCCTCAAGAGAATGAATCCTATTTGTATCAGGACTCCCTTCTCGATTGATCTGGCTAGTTTGGCTGACATTAGCCTGCTGGCTTTGCAAAGCTTCTCGAAGCAATTTAATCTCAAATTCCATTTCATCTATACGGTCTGACTCGGGGCTGAAGTTTACAGTGGGTTTGTTTCTAATGTTCCGTGCTCTGTTGGCATATTTGAGAGAATTTAATGACTCATCAAAATTCGAGGAGGAGGGGCTGACACATGTGATCATGACAGTCTTAGCACTGCCTCCCAGAGAATCTTTCAGAAGCCGGGTAATTTTAGCATCCCTATATGGAATATGTGAACTCTTCCTGCGTGGGTCCCCAAGAGCGCTTATTACATTTCCTAACGCCAGCAATCCACTATTGATTTGAATGGATTCTTTGAACCGCTCACCAGTATTCCCCGTTTTGGTTACTCTTTCTGATCCTGCCAAATCCACAAAGTGGAACTTTGAGACAATATGCCGAGGGGAATACCATGATCCATCTTCAGCTGCCTCCACATTTTTATGAACTTGACAAATGCTGATTGTAAAAATTGCATGTGATCTGCTGGAGTGCTCATTCATTTGGGTGGTACCTGTATGTCTGGCTGCATTCCCCGTCTCCAAAAGGCTCATCACTTCATCTGCACTCTCCACATGGCATTCCTTGGCCCCAACAATCACTTAAAATAGCAAAAACATGTTTTTAAGCCAAGTTTTCATCAAAACCTAGTATAGTTAACAGTTACCATTTGCTAAACAGTCTGGCCAAGATAGTCCCTTTTTAAAAAAGTCAACAGCATTTCAAATAACAATAGTAACATCAGCAACATCATCAAATAATTTTAGATAATCTCCCAAAGAAACTATTTTAACAGACAGCACTCATTTTGATGTTTAAATTCTAAAAG
This sequence comes from Macaca nemestrina, assembly GCF_043159975.1. Classification (NCBI taxonomy): domain Eukaryota; kingdom Metazoa; phylum Chordata; class Mammalia; order Primates; family Cercopithecidae; genus Macaca; species Macaca nemestrina. The sequence continues at coordinate 14,155,263 of NC_092138.1, read as the reverse complement.
CTGTAATTTTTTGAAAAAACAATCTAGTTTGTCTTGAGTCATGAGTCACACTCAATTCCTTAAAATGAATGACAAAAGAAAAACTCTTCATTCCAGTCTTTTGATTTGTAAAGCCTAATAGATTAATCTTTTTTTTTTTTTTTTTCTTGAGACGGAGTCTCTGCCTGTCACCCAAGCTAGAGTGCAGTGGTGCAATCTTGGCTCACTGCAACCTCCACCTCGGGTTCAAGTGATTCTCCTGCCTTAGCCTCCCGAGTAGCTGGATCACAGGCATGCACTACCACACCTGGCTAATTTTTTAAATATTTTTAGGAGAGACGGGGTTTCACCACATTGGCCAGGCTGGTCTCGAACTCCTGACCTCAGGTGATCCACCTGCCTTGGCCTCCCAAAGTGCTGGGATAACAGGTGTGAGCCACCGCACCCGGCCTAGGTTAATCTTTTATAAATTAATCAAATATATAATTCAAAAGAGTTAATCAGTAGATTAGAAGAATTAATTAGTATCAATTAAAAGGCATTAGTTGGCCGGGCGCGGTGGGTCAAGCCTGTAATCCCAGCACTTTGGGAGGCTGAGATGGGCGGATCACGAGGTCAGGAGATCGAGACCATCCTGGCTAACACGGGGAAACCCCGTCTCTACTAAAAAAATACAAAAGACTAGCCAGGCACAGTGGCGGGTACCTGTAGTCCCAGCTACTTGGGAGGCTGAGGCAGGAGAATGGCGTAAACCCGAGAGGTAGAGCTTGCAGTGAGCTGAGATCCGGCCACTGCACTCCAGCCTGGGCAACAGAGCAAGACTCCGTCTCAAAAAAAAAAAAAAAAAGGCATTAGTTTTTTTTTTTTTCAGCTTTATTAATAATCAAGCCATCCTTGGCTTTTAAGTTTTTTTGTATTGTGAGGTCATAATCAATGATGAGTAAAAAAATTCAATACAAATAAAGTTGGTTATTCATTTTAAAAACAAGTATGGTTTATATAGTATCAGAATGCAAGGTAGACAGATGAGATGGCAATTAAAAGAAAATACTTTGAATACCATAATGTACTATACTCAAAAAAGAAAAAAAGTTTTTATTTCAATCACAGAATGAACTAAAAATAACCTACATTTACTACCTGCATTATTTGTTTATATCCAAAAATACTGCAAAGAGAAGTAGGTGGACTTAGGAGTTGAATCAGAGAAGGAAAGCTCCTGATTTCATGCTCAAATTATATTGCCATAATTCATCTTTACTCAGATACTGTCACATCACTATTTCTTTAAAAAATAATCATTTCACTTTCATTATTTCCATCATGACACTTTTTAAACAACCCAGTTCCTGTAAGTCATAGTAAAACTTTCATTAAATTTTTCATTAAATTTTTCCAATGTTAGGCTATAAGTGAGCACTACGGTTCTCAAACCCAGACGCAAATCACCTGGTAGCTTTATAAAAAAGAAAGTGCCAACGCCCAGGCACCATCTCAGACCAATTAAATCAGAACCCCTGAGAAGTAGGACCCAGAAATCAGTATTTTTAAAAAGCTTCCCACATGTACTAATTGTGTAGCAGCCAGCATGGACATCACTGCTTTACACCGAGACTCTAAAGAAATATGTCAAACAAATGCACTTTACTTGTGAGTGGGACATTATGTAAGACATACTGTAATTTAAGATCATTTGTAACATCCTTCCAAAATTGTTTCAACATTGGTATCAGATATGAAATATTTTCATCAAGTTTATCAAGAGTGATAGTGAAGTGTATATACTTCTGTCCTGCTTGATATTTTACAAAGAAGCATGTATTATTATTGTAACTGTTTGATAAAAGATAAAAACAATCAATAATTGTATTCCATAAGGTAAAGGAGCTCAAAACATTAGTCTGAATTATATCCAGAAGAGAGAAACTGTACTGAATTATCTAATAAGACCATAAGCTACCATATATAGTTTCTTCTCAAAAACCAAAAACAGGTCTGGCGCGGTGGCTCACGCCTGTAATCCCAGCACTTTGGGAGGCCGAGGCGGGCGGATCACGAGGTCAGGAGTTTGAGACCAGCCTGACAAACATGGTGAAATCCGTCTCTACTAAAAATACAAAAATTAGCTGGGCATGGTGGCACGCACCTGTAATCCCAGCTACTCGGGAGGCTGAGGCAGCAGAATCACTTGAACCCAGGAGGCAGAGGTTGCAGTGAGCCAAGATTGCACCACTACATTCTAGCCTGGGTGACCTGGGTGATGGAGCGAGATGCCATCTCAAAAAAAAAAAAAAAAAGAGATTAATAATCAATAAAGCTGTTCAAGTTAAAAGTGAAACTAAATTCATTTTGCTTCTGTATGTTTTTAAAGATTCCTTGGAATATATCCAGAAACTGAATTAAAGCATATCTGTTTGCTAATGAAGGCAACTGATTAAGCGGGCTACTTTACCTGTATTTCCTTTCTCATCTTCTCGGATGTGAAGATCCTTCATGGATGTCTCCAATTCTAGAAGATCTCTTAGGTCTTCCTTGTACACTTCTATATAAGATACTTTCACATTAAACTCAATGCTAGGATGTTCAGAGATGCTTTGAAATATTTCTTGAATAGCTCGAGGAATGATACCCTTTTGGCCCTCCACAACCGAAGCTGAAAATTTAGAAAAAGAAAGCACATCTGGAACTTAAAACAAAAGAAAAGCGACAACCCCAATTTTATAGTTATTTTATTATATTTCTCTCTATTATAACTGTATTTTTTTTTTGAGACGGAGTCTTGCTCTGTTGCCCAGGCTGGAGTGTCGTGGTGCAATCTCAGCTCACTGTAACCTCCGCCTATCGAATTCAGGTGATTCTCCTGCCTCAGCCTCCTGAGTGGCTGGGATTACAGATGCCCACCACCAGGCTATTATAACTTTTTTAAACCACAACTATAAAATTCACAAGTAAAAGTTTTCACATGTATCCCCTTACCAAGAATTCATTCAAGCATTCATTAAACAAGTATTTATTTAGTATCTACTATGTGCCAGGCACTATTCTAGGACTCTGCAATCCACCAATAAACAAAACAGGGAGAAAAGAAACCCCTTCCCTGGTGAGATTCTGCTGACAAAAGACTGACAATAGCAAAAAAAGAATAACTGATAAGTGAATTATATGGCATATTAAAAAGTATTAATTGTACCTGGAGGAAAAAAATACAGCAGGGTAAGGGGACTAGAAGGGTAACTAACTACCAGCCAGGAGATGCTTGCAACTTTAAACAGGAAGGTCATGGTGGGCATCATTCAGAAGGTGACATCTGAGAAAAGACTTGAAACAGGCCGTGCGCGGTGGCTCACGCCTGTAATCCCAAACTTTGGGAGGCTGAGGCGGGCAGATCACTTGAGCCCAGGAGTTCAAGACCAGCTTGGGCAACGTGGTGAAACCCTGTCTCTACTAAAAATACAAAAATTAGCTAGCTAGGTGTGGTGGCTCATGCCTGTAATCCCAACTATTTGGGTGGCTAAGGCACGAGAATCACTTGAAGCTGGGAGGTGGAGGTTGCAGTGAGCTGAGATAGCGCCACTGCACTCCAGCCTGGGCGACAGAGGGAAACTGTCTCAAAAAAAAAAAAAAAAATTAATAAGAAAATATATTTGAAAAGTCCCAGGAATGAAACAGACATTAAGTGGCACAGGCGAATTTCAAAGCGATGTGGTAGAAATGTACATTTTAATATAAATGATAAAACTATATGGAGTGGCATTTTATTCCATAAATAGGCCATACTGTGGTGGCTCACACCTGTAATCCTAGCACATGGGGAGGCCAAGGTGGGTGGATCGCTTGAGCTAAGAAGTTTGAGACCAGCCTGGGCAACATGGCAAGATCCCTTCTCTACAAAAAATACAAAAAAATTTCATGTTGCATGCCTATGGTCTCAGCTGCTTGGGAGGCTGAGAAGGGAGGATTACTTGAGCTTGGGAGCCAGAGGTTGCAGTGAGTCAGGAGACAGAGCCTCGGTAACAGAGCAAGACCCTTTCTCAAAATAAATAAATAAATAAATAAATAAATAAATAAATAAATAAATAAATAAATAAATACTTTATCTTTCCCAATTCACTGTTCATTAAATACCAGATCCAGAGAGGTGGCCCTTGGCTCATAAAACATCATTCTACACAAAGGGCTTCCCCTGCCTAAAGCCACTCCACCTCTCGGATATTCACTACTACTAGTAGGAGCCACGTTATAAAAACGTTGGTGTTTTTGGCCAGGCACGGTGGCTCACACCTGTAATCCCAGCTCTCTGGGAGGCCGAGGCAGGTGGATCACGAGGTCAGGAGATCGAGACCATCCTGGCTAACACGGTGAAACCCCATGTCTACTAAAAATACAAAAAATTAGCCAGGTGTGGTGGCGGGCGCCTGTAGTCCCAGCTACTCGGGAGGCTGAGGCAGGAGAATGGTGTGAACCCGTGAGGCGGAGCTTGCAGTGAGCCGACATCATGCCACTGCACTCTAGCCTGGGCGACAGAGTGAGACTCTGTCTCAAAAAAAAAAAAAAAAAGTTGGTGCTTTTAGATGACATATAATTTCTAAAGCAGAAAATAGCTGTAAAAAGCAGGAAACTGACCCTAGGTAAGACCAATCTATTTCATAGTCTTTTGCACTAAAATATCTTTCTCTTTAGATCATTTATTATGGTCTGGGTGGAATCCCAATCACTGGAGCACAATTCATTTATGTTGGCAAGATTTTTTTTTTTTTTTTTTTTGGTGAGACAGAGTCTCACTCTGTCGCCCAGGCTGGGGTGCGGTGGTGCGATCTCGGCTCACTGCAACCTCCGCCTCCCAGGTTCAAGTGATTCTCCTGCCTCAGTCTCCCAAGTAGCTGGGACTACAGCCATGTGCCACCATGTCCAGCTAATTTTTTGTGTTTTCAGTTGAGATGGGGTTTCACCGCATTAGCCAGGATGGTCTCCATCTCCTCACCTCACAATCTGCCCGCCTCGGCCTCCCAAACTGCTGGGATTATAGGGATGAGCCACCACGCCCGGCCAAGAATGCTTTTTTAAAAAAATTCTTATATTTCTTTACACGTCACCAAGTGTATCTGTTCTGAGATTTCTGGATGGGGTGAAAAGGTGCAAGGAGCTTGAGAGTAGAAAGGGATAACGAGAAAAGATGGAGAAGCAAGCCAAAGTTGATGGCGACAGAGAATGTGTGCACAAGCAGGTGCAGAAAGGCCAGTTATGCCCAGGCCTAGACCCTCAGTTCAAGAATGAGAAAGGGAACATCTCTATACCTCTTCTCCTCCAACACTATCTAAGCCCACAGCTTCTACAACCCAGAACACAGACCAGTACAGTAACATTATGAGTAAACACTTATTTCTGTTCCCCCTTGTTTCAAAAAGGAGTTAAAGCAGGTTTACAAATAGGCGTAGGAGGGGCTCAAACAGATACTTCTACATCAGTGTTCATAGTAACATTATTTACAGGAGCTACAACGGGGAAGCAAACCAAATGTCCACCAAAAGAAGAATGGATAAATAAAACATAGTATATATATACAATGGAATGTTCTTGGAAAAAGGAATGACGTTCTGATAGGTGACATAACATGCTAAGTGAGAGAAGCTAGACACAGGAGGAAAAATACTGTATGATTCCACTTCTTTTTTCTTTTCTTTTTCTTTTTCTTTTTTTTTTTTTTTTTTTTGAGACAGGGTTTCACTGTGTCGCCCAAGCTGGAGTGCAGTGGCACAATCATGGCTCACTGCGGCCTTAACCTCCTGGGCTCAGGTGATCTTCCCACCTAAGCCTCTGAAGTAGCTGGGACTACAGGCATGTGCCACCACATCCAGCTAATTTTTTTTGTTGTTTTTTGTAGTGACAAGCTCTCACTATGTTGCCCAGGCTGGAGTGCAGTGGCGCAATCTCAGCTCACTGCAACCTCCACTTCCTGGGTTCAAGCGATTCTCCTGCCTCAGCCTCCTGAGTAGCTGGGACTACAGGCACCCACCACCACACCCAGCTAATTTTTGTATTTTTAGAAGAGATGGGGTTTCACCATGTTGGCCAGGACAGTCTCGATTTTCTGACCTCATGATCCACCTGCCTTAGCCTCCCAAAGTGCTGAGATTACAGGTGTGAGCCACTGCGCCTGGCCCACTTTTATGCGTTTTGTTTTGTTTTGTGAGACAGAGTCTTGCTCTGTTGCCCATACTGGAGTGCAGTGGCGCGATCTCAGCTCACTGCAACCTCTGCCTCCCAGGTTCAAGTGATTCTCCTGCCTCAGCCTCCAGTAGCTGGGATTACAGGTGCACACCACCACGCCTAACTAATTTTTTTGTATTTTTAGTAGAGATGGGGTTTCATCATGTTGCCCAGGTTGATCTCAAACTCCTGAGCTCAGATGATCCTCCCAAAGTGATGGGATTACAGACGTGAGCCACCACACCCGACCTCCACTTATATGAAATATCTAGAATAGGCAAATTAAAAGAGCCAGAAAGTAAATCAGGGATTATCAGAGAATGCCGGGAGAGCTACTGCTTAATGGGTACATAGCTACTGTTTGGGTGATGAAAATTTTGAAAATACTGGTTATTACTGCATTAACAATTAGTATATTTGATGCTGCAGAACTCTACACTTGAAAGTAGCTAAAATGATAAGTTTGGTTATCTTTATATTTATATTTACATGTACTTTATCACAATTGTAATAGTAAAAAAAAAAGTGTATAAAATTTAAAATAAGTGGAGGGAAAAACTGAGACTTTAAAAGTTTCTGTCGGCTAATTTAGAAAACCACCCATCATTTTTAGCATTGTTCCATGGAAAATGTATTCCAAGCAACAAACAGTTGACTTACAAATGAAACTTAAAAACAACTTGCTTCCAAGTTGAAGATTACCAAAATTTAGGTTTTTGGCAACAATCATGCTGAAAATCTAAGTTTCTATCAACTTCAATGGCTGCCTTTCCCCTCATTTAAGAGGCAAGACTGCCATCATGTGGTAAGTAAAGTAAGTAATGGGTTTTCTTCTAATACAGCACAAATGAAGATTCCCTTTTAAGAGCTTGTAGGAACTAGCCTGTAGGAAATATCTAAACCTTTCAAACTGTAGCATAGATAAGCAATCTTGATTATCCAGAATAAATAATTGACCAGAAATAGTTCAGTTATTCCCCACATCAATAGATAACAAAGCACAATTTAAAAGACGTATCAAAAAGCTTAATTTCAAATATTTATAATAAAGCTCCAATATGTATTTTGATAACTTAAATATAAAATTTGCAATGTTAGTCTTATATTCCTGAAATAAACCATTTCCAAGAGAAAACCTGCGAAGTTTTATAACTCAACAACTATCATTTAGCTATTATATGGTATTTAAAGAGTACACAAAAGTTTTTGGAAAAGGCTATACCTTGTAAAGGTAATTCCAAAGTTCTGAAAAGCAGGAAAATGAATATTAGCTAAATAAGCATCATATTTAAAAATAAAGCCAGGCGTGGTGATTCACGCCTGTAATCCCAGCACTTTGGGAGACTGAGGCAGGGCAGATCACTTGATCTCAGATGTTAGAGACCAGCCTGGACAACATGGCAAAACCCTGTCTCTGCAAAAATAAAAAATAAAAAATTAGTCAGGAGTGGTGATATGTCCCTGTAGTCCCAGATACTCAGGAGGCCGAGGTGGAAGAATTTCTTGAGCCCAGAAGGTTGAGGCTGCAGTTAGCTGTGATTGTGCCACTGCACTCCAGCCAGGGCAACAGAGCAAGGCTCTGTCTCAAAGCAAAATCAAAACCAAAAAAAACCAGTGAGACCCCCATCTCTACAAAAAAGTTTTAAAAATAAAGTAAAATACATTTTAAAATAAGAGAGTTTCATTCTGCCCTAGTGCCCAGCATGGTAACCTAGATACTGCAGATGCTCAATAAATATTCACTGGGGGATGTGGGGGGACGGGGCAGGGAAGCATTATTTGCATGGTCAGTAACCAAAAAGCAGATAACTGACCCAGAATTGGTGCCCTATAGAGACATTCTGGGAAACAGAAAATCCTCACTAATACACCAAAAAATAAATCCAACTTTTTTTGACACAGAGTCTTGGTCTGTTGCCCAGACTGGAGTGCAGTGGCATGATCTTGGCTCACCGTAGCCTCCGCCTCCCAGGTTCAAGCGAATTCTCTGCTTCAGCCTCCCGAGTAGCTAGGATTAGAGGCGTGTGCCATGACGCCCAGCTAATTTTTGTATTTGTAGTAGGGACAGGGTTTCGCCATGTTGACCAGGCTGGTCTCAAACTCCTGGCCTCAAGTGATCTGCCTGCCTTGACCTCCCAAAGTGCTGGGATTACAGGTGTGAGCCACCGCACCTGGACTGAAATGATATTTTACATTGTTAAATGCAAAAAGAAAGTTACAGAATCACAGGCATAATATCTCATTAAACAAACAAAAACCAAAATAACTACATAAGTGAGTAATATGCATCAAACTTATTTCTTTGGGATGAGAGGAGTTGTCACTTGTTTAATTTCTTATGCATCACTTGCAGTCCTTCTTATAATAAATATTTCTTTAATTTAAAAAAAGTAGAAAGAAAACACCATCCAAAATGTTCTTTTTTTTTTTTTTTTTGAGACGGAGTCTCGCTGTGTCGCCCAGGCTGGAGTGCAGTGGCCGGATCTCAGCTCACTGCAAGCTCCGCCTCCCAGGTTCATGCCGTTCTCCTGCCTCAGCCTCCTGAGTAGCTAGGACTACAGGCGCCCGCCACCTCTCCTGGCTAGTTTTTTGTATTTTTTAGTAGAGACGGGGTTTCACCGTGTTACCCAGGATGGTCTCGATCTCCTGACCTCATGATCCGCCCATCTCAGCCTCCCAGAGTGCTGGGATTACAGGCTTGAGCCACCGCGCCCGGCCCCATGCTCTTAATGGTGGTCTATTTCTTCTGATAGAGAGAATTTTAGAGCAATTAAAATATGTTAGAATAGATAACTTTAATAACTTTTTCCCTTACAAAATAAAAATAGTACTCATGGTCTCCTAATAAAAAAAAAAGTATAGCTATAATTAAGTCACCAGCTTCTGAACATGTATAACTCCTATTGGTATAAAGCATATAATGGGTCATTAGGATTATAAAACATTTGCCAATCAAAAAAGACAAAAATCCCTACAATCCTAAAGAAAAGCCACAATTTATACTAGAAAAACTGAATTATTTTTTATTGTAAGACCCTGAAACAATCTAGTATCTGTGATCTCCTAATCCTGCAGAATATACAGATGTTTTTCTTTTAGTTGGGGAATATTGGCCTCTTGAAGCTCCTCCATTTTAATCTTTGGAATAAAGATTTCCTCAAACTACACAACCACTCTCTGAGCCACTACCCATCCATGCATGTAATGAGAGAAGTTTCTTTTTTAATTTTTTTTATTTTTTGTGTTTCAGCTCGTATCTGAACAGCTAGAGAAAGAAGTTTCTGAAAGCCATGTATTTTACATTTGTGAAACATGAAAATAGAAAAATATTGAGAGCCACTATTCATACAGAGAATACTAACTAAAACTTTAGACAATGATGCATATGTGCACTATTCAGAAGTTTGTTCTTAGTAGAAAACTATCAATACAGTAAACAATCTTAACAGAAGACTTGGCTGTCAGTTCCCCCACTCTATTACCAGACACTCAACTAAAATGATTTCCAAGGTTCCCTCCAGCTCTACATGAGATCCTATGATTCTATCTTTTCCAAACTATAATTACAAGCAGGAGAAATTATGTCCTAAAGTATTCAGAATTTAAAAAAGAAATCTGGCTAGAATATGAAAAAAGCTACTCTACATAGTAAATTTTTCCTACGGTCCCTAAGTCCTGACTGTGGGACTCTTAATATTTACAACTGGCTTGTTAAAGAACGCAAAATCTGATCATGTTAACTCATTTATCTCTATTTTAAATGCTGTTCAAAATAACAAGGGCTGACCACTGAAAATTATCTTAAACTTCTTTCCTCAAGCAAATATAATCCTAAGTTAGATTGCTTAATGAAACTTCAATATTTAGAAACAAACCTTTCAAAGATGATGATCTTATGATCACATTTGATTACATTATTCATTCCTTCACTATTCAATTAATATGCTAAGCACCTACCACGTATCAGGTATTGGTCATGTTTTAGCTTCTTTCTAGCGTCACAAATAAAAGTCAGAGAGTATGAGAATCTTACCAATATGGCCCCCTCCAATGGTGTATGTCTTCCCAGATCCAGTTTGTCCATAGGCAAAAACAGTTGCATTATAGCCCTCAATGAGTGACAACACTAGGGGCTTTATACATGTATTATAAACTTCATCTTGAGTGGAATTTTTGCCAAAAACAAAATCAAAAGTGAAGACTCTGTCTCTCCCAATGATAACTTGCTGGCTGTTTGGAATAACTCTCACACAAACTTGATGATTATGAAGAACTTCTTTGCAAAGCAGAGGTCTAATTCTTACAGCAACTTTTACTGGTATTTCTTCCATGGCAACTTAGATTTTACTAGATTTTCTACTTAATGTTCAGTATCTAGTGTGAGAAACTTCCATCTTATGTAAGATCTGGATTCCTGTGTATCAAAAATAAAAAACAAATTTTAATTACTGATTCCTTTTATCCCAATAAACTAACCACCTTCTAAAGCAAAGTCAGTTAGAACAGGTTTTGTTTCAACACAACACAGTTACAAAAAGTAAACCTGTCTTGTAAAATACATTGTAAATTTGTAGACAAAATAGTACGTCTTGGGTTTGCTTCAAAATAATCTAGAGTATGGGGTCCATGAGTTAATAAATGACGAAGCTAAGTGGTAAGTACATGGGATTTCATTGTGCCTTTATTTCTACAGTAATAATATTTCCCAGTTCATTAATCTAAATATTAAATAGCCAGGGAGTTAGAAAATTAAGGCAAGGAGATAATTAAGTAAGGAACTGTACACATGTTTTTTTGTTTGTTTTTTGAGATGCAGTCTCGCTCTATCGTCTAGGGTGGAATGCAGTGGTGTGATCTCCGCTCTCTATAACCTCTGCCTTCCAGGTTCAAGTGATTCTCCTGCCTCAGGCCTCTTGAGTAGCTGGGATTACAGGTGCCCGCCACTACATCCGGCTAATTTTTGTATTTTTAGTAGAGACGGGGTTTCACCATATTGGCCAGGCTGGTCTCAAACTCCGAACCTCAAGTGACCTACCCGCCTCGGCCTCCCAAAGTGCTGGGATTACAGGCATGAGCCACCGCGGCCAACCTGTACATGTGTTAAAAACAAACATTAGTACCAGATTTTATAGCTATGCATTGAAAAATAGCATTTCCTCTTTGTCACAATTATTAGAAATAAATTCATGAAAATAGTTCTAAGAATTTCATAAGTCAATATAAATGTAAAACTAAAATTTTACCGGCCGGGCGCGGTGGCTCAAGCCTGTAATCCCAGCACTTTGGGAGGCCGAGACAGGTGGATCACGAGGTCAGGAGATCGAGACCATCCTGGTGAACACAGTGAAACCCCGTCTCTACTAAAACTACAAAAAACTAGCTGGGCGAGGTGGCGGGCGCCTGTAGTCCCAGCTACTCGGGAGGCTGAGGCAGGAGAATGGCGTGAACCCGGGAGGCGGAGCTTGCAGTGAGCTGAGATCAGGCCACTGCACTCCAGCCTGGGCGACAGAGCGAGACTCCGTCTCAAAAAAAAAAAAAAAAAAACTAAATTTTTATTCAAAAATAATCAAAACTAACAGAAAAACTGCTTTTTCTGCTTCTAAATATTATGTTGTACTTATTTCTGAAGATCTCTGCTAGAATTAATACATTAAAAATTAAATTGTTGGCTGTAGTTTCCCGACTAAAAATATATATAAATAAATAATTGATAACCACATTTACAATGAACACTCTGGCTTTTTTTTTTTTTTTTTGAGACAGAGTCTTGCTCTGTCGCCCAGGCTGAAGTACAGTGGCGCGATCTCAGCTTGCTGCAAGCTCTGCCTCCCGGGTTCACGCCCTTCTCCTGCCTCAGCCTCCCAAGTAGCTGGGACTACAGGCGCCTGCCACCATGCCCAGCTAATTTTTTGTATTTTTAGTAGAGATGGCGTTTCACCCTGTTAGCCAGGATGGTCTTGATCTCCTGACCTTGTGATCCGCCCGCCTCAGGCTTCCAAAGTGCTGGGATTACAGGCGTGAACCATCGTGTCCAGCCTAACACTTAAAAATACATTCAAAAAACAATTCCATTTACAATAGCATCAAAAAGAATAAAATATTTAGAAATAAATTTAACAAAAGATGTGTAAAACATATACTCCGAAAACTATAAAATACTGTTAGAAGAAAGCACAAGATGTACATAAATGAAAAAAATCTCATGTTTATGAATTGAAAGATATATTAATACGTCAGTATTCCCCAAATTGATCTACAGACTCAATGCAATACCTGTCAAAATCTCAGCTGACTTATTTGCAGAAATTGACAAGTTGATCCTGAAATCACAGAACTCAAGAGACACAGAATAACCAAAACGATATTGAAAAAGAACAAAGTAAGAGGACTCACACTTTCCTAATTTCAAAACCAAGCAACAGTCATCATGATAGTGTAGTACTGGCATAAGGATAGACACATAGATCAACAGAATAGAATTGAGAATCCAGAAATAAACCCTCACATTTATGGGCAATTGATTTTCAACAAAGGTGCAAAGACAATTCAACTGAAGTCTAAGAATAGTCTTTTCAACAAATGGCTATGGGACAATGGATAAAATAATGAAGTTGGACTCCCTACCTCACATCATATACAAAAGTTAACCAAAAATGGACCATAGACCTAAACATAAGAACTAAAACTACAAAACTCTTAAAAGACAGGAGTAACTCTTCATGACCTTGAATTTGGCAATAATTTCTCAGATATGACACCAAAAGCAGTAAAATTAAAAATACCAATTTGGACATTACACATTGTATACAGGTACTGAAAAATCACACTGTACCCCATAAACATGTACAATGATTGTGTCAATCAAAAATAATAAAAGCAAAAAAATAAAGATGAAGTATAGATTAAAAAATAAGTAAGACCCAGCCTGGGCAACAAAGTGAGACGTCATGTCTACAAAGAAATTTTTTTTTTCAATCAGCTCAGCATGATAGTGCACACCTGCGGTCCCAGCTACTTCGGAAGCTAAGGCGGGAGGTTGGCTTGAACCCAGCAGCCAGAGGTTACAGTGAGCTGTATTTGCGCCACTGCGCTATAACCTGGACAACAGAGCAAGAACTTGTCTGAGAGAGAGAGAGAGAGAGAGAGAGAGAGAGAGAGAGAGAGAGAGAGAGAACAAGAGAAATGTTGGGGGTGGGGGAGGGAGAGGAAGGAGGGAGGGAAGGAAAAACTGGACATCGAAATTAAAAACTTTGTGCTTCAAAGGAAACTACCAAGAAAGTGAAAAGACGGCTGGGCGCGGTGGCTTATGCCTGTAATCCCTTGGGCACTTGGGGAGGCCGAGGTGGGTAGATCACGAGGTCAGGAGATGAGACCATTCTGGCTAACAAGATGAAATCCCATCTCTACTAAAAACACAAAAAAATTAGCCAGGCGTGTTGGCGGGCACCTGTAGTCCCAGCTACCCGGGAGCCTGAAGCAGGAGAATAGCATGAACCCTGGAGGTGGAGCTTGCAGTGAGCGGAGATTGCGCCACTGCACTCCAGCCTGGGGGAGACAGCAAGACTCCGCCTCAAAAAAAAAAAAAAAAAGTGAAAAGACAACTCACTGAATGGGAGAAAATATTTGCAAGACATGAATCTAACAAAGAACTTGCAACTACAATATATAAATATTACAACTCAAAAAGTTTTTAAAAAATTTTAAAAACAGGCAAAGCATCTGAAAAGGCACTTCTTCAAAGAAGATATACAAATGAATAACGAGCACATGAAAAGATGCTCAACATCATTAGCTATCAGGAAAATGCAATCAAAACCACAGTGAGAGTCCAGGTGCGCAGTGGCTCACGCCTGTTATCCCAGAATTTTAGGAAACTGAGGTGGGAGGATCACCTGAGGTCAGGAGTTCAAGACCAGCCTGGACAACATGGTGAAACCCCATCTCTACCTAAAATACAAAAATTAGCCAGGCACAGTGGCTCAAGCCTGTAATCCCAGCACTCTGGGAGGCCAACGTGGGAGGATCACCTGAGGTCAGGAGTTCGAGACCAGCCTGAACAACACGGTGAAACTCTGTCTCTACTAAAAAATACAAAAATTAGACGGGCATGGTGATGGGCGCCTATAATCCTAGCTACTCAGGAAGCTGAGGCAGGAGAATCGCTTGAACCCAGGAGGCAGAGGTTACAGTGAGCTGAGATCAAACCACTGCACTCCAGCCTGGGTGATACACCAAGACTGTCTCAAACAAACAACCAACCAACCACCACAATGAGATACCAATCCACATCCACTCGCACTGCTATAATAACAAAGACAGACCATAAGTGTTAGCAGGGTGTAAAGAAATTAGAACCCTCATACACTACTGGTGGGAAGGTAAAATGGTACAGCCACTTTGGAAAACAGATTGACATTTCCGCAAAAAGTTAAACATACAGTTATCACTTGACCCAGCTCCCAAGAGAAATGAAAACTCCCAAGAGAAATGAAAACTCCCAAGAGAAATGAAAACTCCCAAGAGAAATGAAAACACTGTGTTTGCATAAAAACTTATATACAAATGTTCAGTTTTGGAAGGATAAAGCTTATACTAAATTTAACAAGTAATCTATGACAATGTTTAAGTGCAGATGATGAAAAGTAATGAGTTTGAGGTGAGGCTAGGTTCTTTGGAGAAGCTGCTGAGTCTTGAAGATTACCATTAAGTAACAGAGACAACTAGACTGAAATAACATTTTATTAATAACACTAATAACAGTGAATTGATAATATTAATATTCACTACCCTTGAAAAAAAAAACCGTGGCCCAGCACAGTGGTTCACATCTGTAATCCCAGCACTTTGGGAGGCCAGGGTGGGTGGATCACTTGAGCCCAGGAGTTCGAGACCAGTCGGGGCAACATGGAGAAACCCTGTTTCTACAAAAAATCAAAAAATTAGGCAGGCATGGTGGCGCACGCGCCTGTAGTCCCAGCTACTCAGGAGGTTGAAGCGAGAGGGTCCCTTGATCCCAAAAGGGTCGCGACCCTGTCAAAAACAAAACAAAATAAAACAAAACTCTGCAATGGTACTCTGCATTTGTAATTCTGTGAGTAGATGGCATGAAGAGGATCACAACAAAAAAAAATTAACATCACTCTTCTAAAAGTCCCCTGAGAGTAAAAAAAAATCAGGTCCCTTGGGCTGTAAAATCCCAAAAGAGAGTCAACAAACTATCTGTAATGGCTGAAACAAAGAGATACACCTAACCTTAGCAGTTTTAAAATCATTCTAATGAATTTTACACTGGAAAAAAAAAAAATGCTCATGTGTTTGATAAATCCTTTCTTGGATCTTAAAGAACTCTACAATCATTTGGTACTGGAAACTTTTCCAGTTGCAGGAATGCTGAGTTAATTCTTCCAAATGTCTCTGAAAACCAACATTTGAAGTCACCATACAGATTAGTTTATTTCTTTGTATGCCATCAAATTAAAGCAAAACTCATGGACGATGTTAAGCCAAACCTAACTGCTTCCAATGAAGTTGCTAATAAAAAATGCCAAATTGGGATATTTTCATTTCTTGGGTTTTTGTTTTGTTTTGTTTTTGAGACAAGGTCTGGCTCAGTCATCCAGGCTGGAGCACAGCGGCACCATCTCGGCTCACTGCAACCTCAGCCTCCTGGTTCAAGCGATTCTCGTGCCTCAGCGTCCAAAGTAGCTGGGATTACAGGCACCACGCCAGGCTAATTCTTGTATTTTTAGTAGAAACGGGGTTTCACCATGTTGCCCAGGCTGGTCTCGACCTCCTGGGCTGAAGAGATCCGCCCGCCTCAGCCTCCCAAGGTACTGGGATTACAGATATGAGCCACCATGCCCAGCCTCATTTCTTGGGGTTTTTAATGGTAATATCTATAAACAATTTGGTTATAAAGGCAACTGAAACTTATTCTAAGCATTAAAAAAAATAATAACGGGGCCAGGCACGGTGGCTCATGCCTGTAATCCCAGCACTTTGGGAGGCCAAGGCAGGTGGATCACTTCAGCCCACGAGTTACAGACCAGCCTGGGCAACAGGGTGAAACTCTGTCTCTACTAAAAATACAAGAATGGGCCAGGCAGTGGTGACGCACCTGTAGTCCCAGCTACTTGGGAGGCTGAGGTTGGAGGATTGCTTGAGCCAGGAAGGTTGAGGCTGCAATGTGCCACTGCACTCTAGCCTGAGTAACAGAGCGAGACCCTGTCTCAAAACAAAACAAACAATAATAAGGGTCCACAAACATAGGGCTTGTAAAACATCAATATACAAGAAACAAAGTTTTTACACAATCCATAGCACTTATACTTCTTCAGATTCTGATCAATTATAGTCATCAGAAACATACGTATTATGTCACCAATAAATGAAAAAAGGCGAAATCTGATTGGCTGGTCGTATTTAAGTATACTCAATGGGTTTTTGAAATCTGAGGAAAGGCAAGAGAAATATTTAATCCCTCATGTCATGTCACTGGTCAGGAATCAGTGTCTCCAAAAACCGCTGCCATCCCGTCCCCTTGATTTCCCAGAAAGCAGTGGTTGTCTGAAATGTGTGGTTTGTTAATTATTTTCATAAGAAACTTCCCAGTAGATAGTAAATCGCATGAGGAGCTCAGAAAAGGCCCCAAATGCGTAAAGACAAAGGAGTAAAGAAGGGCAAACAACAAAGATTTTCAACACTGGAGACGGCGGTGTTACTTAAAAGGTGTTTCAAAGAAAGAATCGGGGCGCTTTGCTCTTTACAGCACCTGCCTCCGAGGGAGGGAGCTCTCGAGCTTGAATGCGCCGAAGTTTCAACCTCTACAGTGGGAAAAAGACGCCTGCGACAAAACAAAGCGCTCGGTGGTGGTGGCCCTCGCGTCGCACCTCACGCCGTGCAGCTACACGAGACGAACACGGGGTGCGCTCCGGGGGGCCGAGTCCCGCGTTGGGGTCGATCCCCGTTCCCCGGGCCCAGCTCCTCAGGGCTGAGCCAGCTTTCTCCGGAAGGGGCGCTCTGCTTCCAGTCGTTCGCCGGGCTCCCATTCCTGACCCCAGACCCCTCGGGCACCCCCATAGGCCTCGCTGGCGCCCCTACCGCCCACCCTCTGGCTCCCACCCCGCGGCGGCCCAGACCCCAAGCCGGCGCCTACTAGTCCCAACGGCGGGCTGGGAGCGCGGGCGCGGCGGGCTGGAGGGCGGGTGCCGCGAAAGGGAGGGCGCCCCACTTCCCCGCACCGCCCGGCCAGGCCCGCCGCGCACTGACCGGCTCGGGACAGCCCAGGGCCCTGGCGGCGAGCGCTGGACTCCTCAGCTTCGCTCTGCCACGCCGCGCCGCCGCCGCCCGCGTCTTTTGTTGTCGCGGGTTCTCCTGGCAACCGGCGAAGCCCGCCTCCCGCCGCGTCCTCCCCGGGTCGCGGCGTCCTGGCCCCGCCCCCGAACCTGGGCACGCCCCCAAGCCGGTGCGCAAGAGTCCTGCGTCCCCAGGAAGTCCGCAAAAGGCCAGCTCTCGGGCTTCCCTGCAAACCCGAGTTGTGTCCCACTAACGCGCTGGGACCGGTCTGTGAGGCCTGAGCGGAAGCATCTTTCCACCGGTTCGTGAAATGAATGAGAACGATTCCACACTGTGTTTCAATATCTTAGCTACCAATTCAGTTTATTTTTATTTTTATTGAGTAAAACTTGCATAACATAAACCATCTTAAAACTTACAATTCAGTGGCGTTTAATGCCTTCACAGTGCATTAAACTATCACCTCTGTATATAGTTCAGAAACATTTTCATAACCCCAAAAGAAAATCTCCAAACCAGTTAGCAGTCATTCCTTCCAGTTCCCCTCTCCCCACAACCCCAGCCAGCCACTAATCTACTTTCTGACTCTATGATAGATTTACCTATTCTGGGTATTTCATTATTGATGGAAGCATTCAGTATATGACCTTTTGTGTCTAGCTTCTTTTGCTTAATGTTTTCAAGCTACAGTCATGTTGTAACAACTATCAGGACTTCTTTTTTTTTTTTTTTTTTTTGAGACGGCGTCGCGCTCTGTCGCCCAGGTTGGAATGTAGTGGCGTGATCGCGGGTCACTGCAAGCTCCGCCTCCCGGGTTCAAGCGATTCTCCTGCCTCAGCCTCCCGAGTAGCTGGGACCACAGGCGCGTGCCACCACACCCGGCTAATTTTTTGTATTTTTAGTAGAGATGGGGTTTCACTGTGTTAGCCAGGATGGTCTTGATCTCCACTGACCTTGTGATCCATCCGCCTCGGCCTCTCAAAGTGCTGGGATTACAGCCGTGAGCCACCGCGCCCGGCCCTTTAGATGGAGTTCCACTCTTATTGCCCAGGCTGGAATGCAATTGCGCTATCTAGGCTCAACGCAACCTCCACCTCATGGGTTCAAGCAATTCTCCTGCCTCAGCCCCCGGAGTAGCTGGGATTACAGGCATGTGCCACCACGCCCGGCTAAGTTTTCTGTATTTTTAGTAGAGACGGGGTTTCACCATGTTGGGCAGGCTGGTCTCGAACTCCTGACCTCGGGTGATGCGCCCACCTCGGCCTCCCAAAGTGCTGGGATTATAGGCGTGAGCCACCCCGCCGGGCCTGTTTTCAGGTTTTTTAGGTATGGACCTAAGAGTGGAATTGCTGGGTTGCATCGTAGTATTTAACTTTACCAATTTAGCTTTAAAAGCTTTAGTGCCTCCTGTTTTTAGTAGCACAATCTAAGCATCTTCAAAAATACTTCCTTCTCTCATGAAATATACGAATGAAGGTGGGGAAAAAAGCTGACTATGTTTTTTTTTTTTTTCTTTTAACTGAATTATTTAAATTTTTAAAAATTCAGGCTGGGCACAGTGGCTCACACCTATAATCTCAGCACTTTGGGAGGCTGAACTGGGAGGATCACTTGAGCCCAGGAGTTCAAGACCAGCCTGGGCAACATAATGAGACCCCCCCCCCATCCCTACAAAAAATCAAAACTTAGTCGGGTGTGGCCGAGCATGCCTGCAGTTCCAGCTACTCTGGAGGCGGAGGTAGGAGGATCGTTTGAGCCTGGGTGGTCAAGGCTGCAGTGAGCCATCGTTGCACCACTGCATTCCAGCCTGGGTGACAGAATGAGACTCTACCTCAAAAAAATAATAAATAATACATAATTTTTAAAATTCTAAGATTTGAATTGATTATGCTGCATTTTTAGAACTCTTTTTGAAAACAAACTCACATCATGACTGTGAATTGGTGAGTCAAACTGGTCTGCTGACAAAGCTTCAATGATTAATAGTACGTAACAATTTAAGTCTGGGAATACCCGGAAGTCTCAACAGAAGTTCTCAAGAGGCCACACAATTGCAGAGAGGAGGTCAGCAAATGCCTAACAGCATTAGAATGGGGCATTTTCCTTTGTCCCCAAATTGATGTCTTGAGTCCAGAGTTAGAGAAAAGGAGTTAAGTACTTAAGTTCCCCACACTGTAAAGTGAATGCCAGTCATTGCCAACCCTTCCTCCCTAGGATTTATAGCAGGACTAAGCTAATTCCATTCAAATTCCAATCCTATCTCTTTTTTAAGTGTCTGTAAGAAAGACTGGGCAGTGGAGTCAAGGGGTCTTGGGCCTTGCGGGTTGGAGAGTAAGCGGCCTCCCACCTAAGTCAAAGGAGGCTCTAAGAGTGACGGGCAAACCCTGTGTGATGTGCAAGAATAGGAAACCTGGCCTTCTGGTGGGAGCAACTATGGGAAGAAGTAAGCTGATCTGCTTCTCGAGAATGGAGCGAAGCAACTGAGAAGGCGCTGTAGTAGGGCAGCCTGTGTTCCTACAGTTTAGGAGGGGAGAACCTGTGATTTGCTCATGGTCCAGGGTATCCTTTGGAGGGTACCCAAGCTTGAGCCCCATGAAGATTGTCTTGAGGACTGTCTCCTGCAGATGAGTCCCAATCAGTAAGAGGCAGTGGGAGGAGCTGGGCTTGGGATTAACAGAAGTAATTGAGCCAGTGCTGGATCTTCGTACAGGAACTATGTCTTCTCCTTAAGGGAACAGTATCTTTCAGGTCCACTGAAGAACGCTGCATACGTCCCATGGGAGACCAGCTTTGGGATGCTTGTCCTACAGAGAAAAACATCCATGCCCAGTCCACTTTACTAAAAGCAGTAACAAATGGAAGATTTGGCCAAATTAAATAAAGAAACATGTGCCCTTTTCCCCTAAATCATCTTCCCTCACCCACATTTTGAGAAAAGCTGGGTCCAGGAAAGAAAGGAAGTATTAAAGGAAGTATTAAGGAAACCACAGATCGTACCTCTTCTCCCACTTTAAATTATTTTAATGTTGCTATAATGTTTGACGGTTTCACTTAATTTCTCTGGCAGAGAGAAAAGAAGCTTTATACTTTAAAAAATGGGATTTCTGGCAGGGCACGGTGGCACACACCTGTAATCCCAGCACTTTGGGAGGCTGAGGCGGGCGGATCATAAGGTCAGGATTTCGAGACAAGCCTGGTTAACATAGTGAAACCCCGTCTCTACTAAAAATACAAAAATTAGCCAGGTGTGGTGGCATGTGCCTGTAGTCCCAGCTACTCAGGAGGCTGAGGCGGGAGAATCACTTGAACCCAGGAGGCAGAGGTTGGACTGACCCGAGACTGCGTCATTGCTCTCCAGCCTGCGTAACAGAGTGAGGCTTTCTGTGCCATCATTTGCCTTTGGCTCCTTAATTTAGTAGAGAGAATGTTAGCTTTCCTAAGGAAACATACTGCTTGGGTCCTGTCAACCCATGTCAGGTGGATTTGCTTGGCCTAATGGTCAAACTGGGCAGCTACAATCTCCACCATTCATGAGGGGAACCTTGGGAGACTAGGAAAGAATCCATCACCCCAACCTGAAAAGCAAGCCTAGGACAGTGGCTTTCGAATTTGATTGATACTGAGCCACTATCAGAAATTCACTTGACATCATGACTCAATACACAGGTATGTGTACAAATGAAAACAAGGCCAGGCATGGTGGCTCATGCCTGTAATCCCAGCACTTTGGGAGGCCAAGGTGGGCGGA
Source organism: Macaca nemestrina (assembly GCF_043159975.1). NCBI lineage: Eukaryota > Metazoa > Chordata > Mammalia > Primates > Cercopithecidae > Macaca > Macaca nemestrina. Next base: position 14,134,034 of record NC_092138.1, on the reverse strand, counting down.
TCACAAGGCCAGGAGACCATCCTGGCCAACATGGTGAAACTCCGTCTCTACTAAAAATACAAAAATTAGCTGGGTGAGGTGGCATGTGCCTGTAATCCCAGCTACTAGGGAGGCTGAGGCAGAGAATTGCTTGAACCCCGGAGGCGGAGGTTTCAGTGAGCCAAGATTGTGCCACTGCACTCCAGCCTGGTGACATAGCAGGACTCTGTCTCAAAAAAAAAAAAAAAAAAAAAATTCTTATGTCGTAGCTTCTATAGGTCAGAAATCTGAGCATGGGTTAGCTAGATTCTCTGCTTCAGGGCTCTCACGAGGGTGCAATCGAGGTATCAGTCAGGGCCATGATCATTTCAGGGCCAACTGGGGCAGAATCTGTTTCCAAGCTTCTGTAGTGTTTGGTGGTAGTTCTTTTTTTTTTTTTTTTTTTGAGATGGAGTCTCGCTCTATTGCCCAGACTGGAGTGCAGTGGCGCAATCTCAGCTCACTGCAAGCTCTGCCTCCCTGGTTCACACCATTCTCCTGCCTCAGCCTCCCGAGTAGCTGGGACTACAGGCGCCCACCACCACGCCCGGCTCATTTTTTGTATTTTTAGTAGAGATGGGGTTTCACTGTGTTAGCCAGGATGGTCTCGTTCTCCTGACCTCGTGATCCACCCACCTCGGCCTCCCAAAGTGCTGGGATTACAGGCATGAGCCACCACGCCCAGCCTGTTTGGTGGTAGTTCTTGAGTGCTGTTGGACTGAGGGACGCATTCCTGCTGGCTGTTAGTCAGACGCTGCCTAAGTTCCTTCCCCTTAGCTCCTTGAACAGGTGGCCCTCTGGATCACATTGGGCATGTAAGACGAGCCCTGGAAAGCAAACCAGCAAGAGAGAAGTCAGAGTCACTTATAACTTGATTGTAGACAGGATATCCCATCACCTTTGCCACATTCTGTTCATTAGAAGCAAGTCACTGGGTCTATCCCACATTCAGGGGACGGGATTGCATGAGAGTATGACTACTAGGAGGCAGGACTTATTGGAGGCAACCTTTATTTCCTCCCCCGCTCCACCCCCTGCCCTATTCTGATCACCAAATTCTGCTTGTTTTATATCTGAATATTTCAAATCCCTTCTACTCTAGTTCAAGATCTCACAATCACTCACCTAGACTACTGCAACAGCCTACTAACTAGTCCCCCTGTCTCCAGTCTTGCTCTTACATATCCACCCTCCAGACCTTCTACACTGATCTATCTACGACATGAATCTCACTGTCTGTCCTTGACCTAAAACCTTTCTGTGATGGCATGGAGAATACCATTCCTTAACAGCTGGAACAGGAAATCCGTGTGTGGACAGACAAGTTTTGCTGAGAAGATGCTTTGCTAGCCTGTCCCTAGGTGGAAGATAAGCCTCCTAAGCCTGATTTGGTTAGTACCCAAGCTTCGGAGAGGAGGGTGGTGTTGCTCATATGAGACAAGGGGAAGAAAATTTGACTGTTTTTGAGAAGGAATGAGGAAGATGGGGAAAGGGGGTGGTGTTGGGAGAAGTTGAACAGAGAGGAGGCAGAGGATAACTGATAGGGGAATCCCAGGGACGCTGGGAATGGCTAATGGTGGCATTTATTGATTGATTGATTGAGTCTTGCTCTGTCACCCAGGCTGTAGTGCAATGGCACAATCTTGGCTCACTGCAACCTCCACCTCCCGGGTTCAAGCAATTCTCCCGCCTCAGCCTCCTGAGTAGCTGGGATTACAGGCACGCGCCACCACGCCCGGCTAATTTTTGTATTTTTAGTAGAGACAACGTATCACCACGTTGGTCAGGCTAGTCTCAAACCCCTGACCTCGTGATCTGCCCGCCTCAGCCTCCCAAAGTGCTGGGATTCCAGGCGTAAGCCACCACGCCCAGCCAGTGGTGGCCTTTATGTTCCTGCTGTGGAGTGTGCAATTCAACCCCCTTCCTCTCTCTCTCCTGCAAAATCTTCAATGATGTCTGCATTGCTAACTGACACATTTGTCCAGTCTGGTGCTGGACAAAACCAGAGGTTGACCATGTGGACCCAGAAGGCAGAAGATGAGAAGAAAGCCGAAGGTGTAGTGGGTCATTTCTGCAATCCCAGCACTGTGGGAGGCTGAGGCAGTAGGATCAGTTGAAGACAGGAGTTCAAGACCAGCCTGGGCAACACAGTAAGAACCCCTTCTCTAAAAAAAAAAAAAAAAGAAGAAGAAGGAAAGAAAAAAAAATTAGTTCGGCATGGTGGCATGCACCTGTAGTGCCAGCTACCTAGGAGGCTAAGGCAGTAGAATTGCTTGAGTCCAAGAGTTGGAGGCTGCTGTGAGCTATGATTGAGCCACTGCACTCCAGTCTGAGTGACAGAGCAAGACCCTGTCTGTAAAGTAAAATAATTTTTAAAACTAAAATGAAAAAAATAAGATGTAAAAATGTTCAACAAAATTCACTAAAATGATAACCACCATCATCTCTGGATGGTGGAGTTAAAGGTTGCGATTTTTTTTTAAAGGACAGAGTCTTACTCTATTGCCCAGGCTGGAGTGTAGTGATTTGATCACAGGTCATTGTAACCTTGAACTCCTGGGTGCAAATGGCCCTCCCACCTCAGCCTCCAGAGTAGCTAGGATACAGGTGCACACCACCATGCCTGGCTAATATTTTAAATTTTTTTTTGTATTTTTTTTGTTTGTTTGTTTTGAGAGTTTCACTCTTGTCACCCAAGCTGGAATGCAATGGCATGATCTCGGCTCACTGCAACCTCCACCTCCTGGGTTCAGGCGATTCTCCTGCCTCAGCCTCCTGAGTAGCTGGGATTACAGACATACACCACCATGCCCAGTATTTTTAGTAGAGACGGGGTTTTGGCATGTTGGCCAGGCTGGTCTCAAACTCCTGACCTCAGGATACACCTGCCTCGGCCTCCCAGAGTTCTGGGATTACAGGCATGAGCCACCAAGCCTGGGCTAATTTAATTTTTTGTAGAGATAGGGTCACCCTATGTTGTCTGGGCTGGTATTGAACTCCTGGTCTCAAACCTTCCTTCCCATGTTGGCCTCCCAAAGTGCTGGGATTAGAGGTGTGATTCACTGTGCCTAACCTGTCATTTATCTTTATGTCTCTATTTTTGAGCACAGTCCATGTCTAATACATAATAGATAATTAGCACATCCCAGAGAGTCAGTGAATGTTTATGGAAATAAAAAAAATAAAAAACAGAGGCCGGGCGCGGTGGCTCACGCCTGTAATCCCAGCACTTTGGGAGGCCGAGGCGGGCGGATCACAAGGTCAGGAGATCGAGACCACGGTGAAACCCTGTCTCTACTAAAAATTACAAAAAATTAGCCGGGCGCGGTTGTGGGCGCCTGTAGTCCCAGCTACTCGGGAGGCTGAGGCAGGAGAACGGCGTGAACCCGGGAGGCGGAGCTTGCAGTGAGCCGAGATCGCGCCACTGCACTCCAGCCTGAGCTGGGCGACAGAGCGAGACTCCGTCTCAAAAAAAAAAAAAAAAAAAAAACAGAAAACAATTAACTTGCTCAAGCCTACATGGTTAAGTGGCAAAGGCAAGACTGAAGCTTCCATCTGTCAGATGACAAAGTCAACGCACCTCCCCAGAGGCTGAGCTCAGCAGAGCTGCAGTTTTCTATATAATGCATCTCAAGTTTTGTTGTTTGTTTTACAGCTCATTGGCTCCAAACATGGACTCCAAACATGGCTCCAAACACGGACTGTATATGGCATTTGATTGATATGTACCTTAGTTCTCTTTTAATCAATAACAATTACCCTCACCTTTTAAAAAATTGTGGTAAAATGTACATAACATAAAATTGACTATCTTAACACTACTGAGCTGTACACTTTAAAATGGTTAAGTACTTGCCAGGCGTGATGGCTCACACCTGTAATCCCAGTACTTTGGAAGGCCGAGGCAGGAGGATTACCTGAGGTCAGGAGTTCAAGACTATATGGCCAAAATGGCAAAACCCCATCTCTACTAAAAATACAAAATTAGCTGGACATGGTGGTGTATGTCTGTAATCCCAGCTACTCGTGAGGCTGAGGCAGGAGACTTGCTTGAACCCGGGAGACAGAGGTTGCAGTGAGCCGAGATCGCACCACTGCACTCCAGCCTGGGCAACAGAGCAAGACTCCATCTCAAAAATAAATACATACGTACATACATAAAATGGTTAAGTACCTTCACACTGTTGTACAGCCAATATCCAGAACTCATTTCATCTTGGAGAACTGAAACTGTACACCCGTTAAACAATAACTCACTATTTCCTTCTTTCCCTAACCCCTGGCAGCCACCATGCTACTTTCTGTCTCTATGGATTTGACTACTCTAGGTTATAGAAGTGGAGTCATAGAGTATTAGTCCTTTTGTGACTATTTCACATACTATGATGTCCTCAAGTTTCATCCATGTTGTGCATATCAGAATTTCCTTCCTTTTTAAGGTTGAATTAATATTCCATTGTATGTATGTGTCACAATTTATTTATCCATTCATCCACCGATGGCCACTTGGGCTGCTTCCACCTTTTGGCTATTGTTAATTATGCTGCTATGAACATGTATGCATAAATATCTCTTTGAGAGCCTTTCAGTTTTGGGGAGTATTGCTGTGGATTGAATGCTTGTGTTCCCCAAAATTCATATGTTGAAACCCTAACCCCCAACGTGATAGTATTTGCAGGTAGGGGCTTTAGGAGGTAATTAGATTTAGATGAGGTCATGGGGGTTGAACCCCATGATGGAATTAGTGTCCTTTTAAGAAGAGGAAGAGGCCAGGTGTGGTGGCTCTCGCCTGTAATCCCAGCACTTTGGGAGGCTGAGGCGGGAAGATGGCTTGAGGCCAGGAGTTTGAGATAAGCCTGGGCAACAAGGGGAGACCCTGTCTCTACAAAATATTTACAAATTGGCTGGTTGTGGTAGCATGTGCCTGTAGTCCTAGCTACTTGGGAGGCTGAGGGTGGGAGGATCAATTGAGCCCAGAAGGGTGAGGCCGCAGTGAACTGTGACCATGCCACTGTATTCCAGCCTGGGTGACAGAGTGAGACCCAGTCTTAAAAGAAGAGACAGAGAGAAGGAAAGGAAGGGGAGGGGAGGGGAGGGAAGGGAAAAAAGGAGCTGCTATTTGTCCTATAGGATTTCTCACACTTTAGAATTGGCTGATCATATACTGTGTTTTCATTTAACTTGTTCCTCTGTTTCCCACATTTCCTGTAAACCAGTAAGTTAGATCTAGATTCTTGATTAGATTCAGGTTCAATTCTTCTGGCAAGAATAATTCATAGATGGAAATAGGTACTTCCTGTTGCAACACACCAGGAGACATGTAATGTTTGCATATCCTGCTTTTGGTGATGTTAAGATTATAGATGAGTACAGATATTTTTCAGTGTAATTCATCCATTAAAAAGTTCCTCATCGGCTGAGCATGGTGGCTTATGCCTGTAATCCCAGCACTTTGGGAGGCCAAGGCGGGTGGATAACCTGATAGAGGAAAAGCTCTTCTTTATAGAACAATACCAGCTAATGAATGCAAAAAGGAATATTAGAACATTACCATTGTGCAACCCCTAACGAAATAATAGATATGGGAAATGATCCTCAGTGGCTTCTAGGTAAAATGTTGATGAGGAACTTTTTAAAATTTTTTTCCCCAGTCTCCTTCTGTTGCCCAGGCTGGAAGTGCAGTGGTGCCATCTTGGCTCACTGCAACCTCTGCCTCCTGGGTTTAAGCGATTCTCTTGCTTCAGTCTCCTGAGTAGCTGGGACTACAGACATGTGCCACCACACCTGGCTAATTTTTGTATTTTTAGTATAGATGGGGTTTCACCATATTGGCCAGCCTGGTTTCAAACTCCTGACCTCAAGTGATCTGCCCGCCTTGGCCTCCCAAAGTGCTGGGATTACAGGCGTGAGCCATGGCGTCTGGCCTAGGATTAGTGCTTTCTTAGGACCAACTTAGAAAATAGCCTTTCCCTGGCTCTTTTTCAACAGCTCCCAATCCAAAATGATCCCCCACTGCTGAAGAGTTCTGAACACATGAAGGTATTGAAGGCAAAGTTGTCTTGGGTGCCTACCATCCCTTTCCTTTCTACTAGCAGCCTTTTTTTTTTTCATTAAGAACTAACCCTGATCTGCCTGGTAGGCCAGGCAATCATGAGTGGCCCTTGCTTCCAGACCAGGGTCGGGGACCTAGGACCCAAACCAGACTCCTCAGTCAAGTCTCTGATTTTTGCTTGGGTTATTGACAACAACTTGTACTGTTTCCTGGAATCACCAGACGTTACAATCATCTCTTTCAAGGAGCAAAAAGAAATATGAAGTATATGGCTGGAAGTGGTGGCTCAGGCCTGTATTCTCAGCACTGTGGGAGGCTGAGGCAGGCAGATCACCTGAGGTCAGGAGTTTGAGACCAGCCTGGCTAACATGGAGAAACCCCGTTTCTACTAAAAATACAAAAAATTAGCCGGGTGTGGTGGTGTGCGCCTGTAATCCCAGCTACTCAGGAGGCTGAAGCAGGAGAATTGCTTGAACCCAGGAGGTGGAGGCTGCAGTGAGCCAAGATTGTGCCATTGCACTCCAGCCTGGGCAACAAGAGTGACACTCTGTCTCAAAAAAAAAAAAAAAGAAAAAGAAAAAAAGAAAAGAAGTATGAGATATGGTCTTTGTGCATTTTAATCCCTAGACTGTAGTTACATGATCGTAGCTAAGGCCAGGTCTATCCCTGGGCTTATTTTGTTGATCCCTATAATTACTTTTTCACTATGCTAGTTTTAGTTTGATTTATTTCATTTAAAACTAAAATATCGTTAACCCAAAGGGCTAAAAGAAAGGAAAAGATACACAGTGTATGGAAAAAAGAGAAATTTAGCTGAATGGCACAATAATATGTTTCTCCAAACTTCCAATTGTTTAGTCAATAAATTGTATACCTGCAAGGAATTTTACAAATTACAGGCATGCATCACATAACAATGTTTTGGTCACCCATGAACTGCATACACCATGGTATTATATGGTATCCCATGAGATTATCCCATCCCAGTGGGACAAGACCAGACACAGAACCTTCAATTCCTTATTCTTTGTTACAATTTTTTTTTTTTTTTTTCCCATAGAGACAGGGTCTTGCTATGTTGCCTAGGCTGGTCTTGAACTCCTGGGCTCAAGTGATCCTCCTGTGTGGGCCTCCCAAAGTGGTGGGATTACAGATGTGTGTCACCATGCCCAGCCTAATTCCCCATTCTTTGTCTCTCTACTAGAACTTTTTGACCACCTAAAACCAGCGTGACACAGAGATAAATATTTCCTGTTTGGCAATTGGCTGAGACTTCTGATTGCAAAACAATCCCACATGGAAGTCCTCCACCTGTAACTTGTATACTCCTCCCTATAAAAGTCTAAGGCAAAACCACCCTGCTAAGAGACTCTGATCTTAGGATTTGGAGTGCTTTTCCTATTGTAATAGCCTGAATAGATCATTCCCTTACTTGTTTAGGTTTTGTATTTGACTATAGCATCCACCAAAAAGCTGGAAATTTTAAACTAAAGCAAAAAATAAAAAATAAAAAAAAAAGTTCAAGCACACCTAAAGAAAGATGGGTCACAGAGTTGCAAGGAAAAGGAAGATCTAGTTGCCTCAAAGCTGATCCCCTAAGTCATATACAGTCATTAAATCTGCATCTGGGGCAGACTGGGGTGCCAACCAGATTATTAAGCCATTATCCATTCAGCTTCAGGGGAGGGGACACTGTGAGGAAGCTCAATACATGATTTCTGAATTGAATGAAATGAAATCTGTTAATTTGCCTTGGTGCTAATTAGGGGGAAGTTTAAGGTTGATAAAGGAAGAAAAGCAGCCCCTGACAAAAAGCTGGCCTGGCACCCACAGCTATACCATGTTAGTCTTCTGTTGGACATAATCTCACAGAATACTAATATCAGAAAGGTTACTCAGAGACCATGATAAAGTAAAACTAAATAAGACTACTTCAGAATTTTGCGTAACCACAAATACAAGGGCACTGTGCCATGCAAAGTACCTAAACATCCTATCTCCACTAATATGAGTGACTGCCAACCTTTTTTTTTTTTTTTTTTTTTTTTTACCAATGAGAGCTTTATCCTTGCTCTTGTCTGCCCTCCCTATAGACAAAATTTGAGGCTGTCAATGGTAGAGCAGCCGATAGTATAACTGATCCTGCTTTCTGACAGTATCCAATCTCAACAGAACAGTTTCCTTAGACCCTGCCCCAAATAATCCTCCTACTGAGACATCCCATGCTACAAGTAATAAATCTACCCTGTTTACTTTGGTTGGAAGGCATTGACAAGGTGCCTTGGCTAAACAACTTGAGTTTGTAGAGCTAGGCAAATCATGAGGATGCCTCTGAAGAAAAATAATAGAAATTTGTATATAAAACAAAATATTTTATAACTGATGGCAAATCAAAGGCTACTATAGGAAACTGAGTCACCAAGGAATTAGAAAAGACTTCTCTGAAGGGAGGGCTGTGCCAAGGAGTTTCAGGAGGCTGTGCACATTTTCATTATCTTTAAAAGGGTGTGCAGAATGAATTAACACAACTGAAAACACTTTCAGAACTTAATTCTACATTCCATTCTCTTCTGGAACGTCAGGAGCTATGCCCATGTTAATTATGTTCCCCCAGACTACCCTGAAATCCAAGAGGGATGTTATCTCCACACAAATTCCCAAACACCAAAGATGTTAGAACTAGAACATTACCATTTTGCAATCCCTGATGAAATAATAGATCTGAAAAATGATCATCAATGGCTGTTAAAGCCATTAGGTAAAATGTTATTTTAATGCTCTTAGTCTGTATCAGGTAAGAAAATAATAAAATCCATGTAATGGGTGGCAAAAACTTCTTGCTGTTTCCCAGTATCCACCCATACTTTTTTTTTTTTTTTTTTTTTTGAGACTGGGGTCTCACTCCGTTGCCCAGGTTGAAGTGCAGTGGTGATCATTGCTCACTGCAGCCTGGACCTCCCGGGCTAAAGCGATCATCCTGCCTTTGGCTTCTCAAAGTGCTGGGATTATAGGAATGAGCCACTATGCCCAGGCCCATCTGTACTCTTTACACAGTTTAGCTGGTACCCAGTGCCCATAATACATGCCACTTTCCTAGCCTTCTTGGCAGTTAGTTGTGGTCACATGACTAAATTCTAGTAAGATGAAACCAAAATGGAATGTGGTGGCTACCAGAGCCTTTCTTATCAACCCTTTTTGTTTGTTTTCTTTTTCTTTTTCTTTTTTTTTTTTTTTTTTTTTTTTTGAGACGGAGTCTTGCTCTGTCCCCCAGGCTGGAGTGCAGTGGCGCGATCTCGGCTCACTGCAAGCTCCGCCTCCTGGGTTTACGCCCTTCTCCTGCCTCAGCCTCCTGAGTAGCTGGGACTACAGGCGCCCGCCGCCTCGCCCGGCTAGTTTTTTGTGTTTTTAGTAGAGACGGGGTTTCACCGTGTTAGCCAGGATGGTCTCGATCTCCTGACCTTGTGATCCGCCCACCTCGGCCTCCCAAAGTGCTGGGATTACAAGCTTGAGCCACCGCGCCCGGCCTCTTTTTTTTTTTTTTTTTTTTTTTGAGACGGAGTCTCGCTCTGTCGCCCAGGCTGGAGTACAGTGGCCGGATCTCTCAGCTCACTGCAAGCTCCGCCTCCCGGGTTCACGCCATTCTCCTGCCTCAGCCTCCGGAATAGCTGGGACTACAGGCGCCCGCCACCTCGCCCGGCTAGTTTTTTGTATTTTTTAGTAGAGACGGGGTTTCACCGTGTTAGCCAGGATGGTCTCGATCTCCTGACCTCGTGATCCACCCGTCTCGGCCTCCCAAAGTGCTGGGATTACAGGCTTGAGCCCCGGCCTCTTTTTCCTTTTTTTTTTAAGTGATTGGATTTTGCTACATTGCCCAGGCTGGACATGAACTCCTACCTCAGTCCCTCCCCACCACCCAGTGGCTGAGACCGTAGGAGCGAGCCATTGCACCTGGCTTCAGCCCTTTGTTTGTACTCTTCTTTATTGCTTCTTCAATCCTGCTACCTAGATTAGAATGCAGGCATCCAGGATTGTGATTCCAGGTTATGCTCAGTGTCAGAAGAGAAAAGGCAGCTGGGTGTGGGAAACCACAGCTCACAGCTGTAAACTCAGTGCTTTGGGAAGCCAATGGCAGGAGGATTGCTTGAGCCAAGGAGTTTGAGACCAGCCTGAGCAACATAGTGATACCCCATCTCTACAAAAAGTTTAAAAATTAGCCAGATGTAGTGGCATGTGCCTGTGGTCCCAGCACTTTGGGAGGATTGAGTCCAGGAGTTCACGGTTACAGTGAGCTATGATCTCACAACTATATTCTAGCCTGGGTGACAGTGAGACCATCTCTAAAAAAATTTAAAAAAAGAGAGTGGAGGAGAGGAAAAAGGGGGGAGGGGAAAGAAGGGAAGAAAGAGGATGGCAGAGAAGTAAAGGGGAGAAGAGGGAAAGGGGGAAGGGAGGACAGGGAGAAGTGCCAGAAGGGTGGCAGGAGCAGAGGCCCAGAGATTACACTGGAAACTGTTACGATGCTTTCTGGTACAAGTTACAGAATACTAATTCAAGATGCTGGAAATAATAAGGTAATGTGTTTATTATCTCACATATGAAGTCCATGGATAGGATGGGCTCAGGAATGAAAGGTATAGCTGGGCTCTAGCTCCACAAAATGGCTACCTGCATGATAGCAGGTATCATGCTAAAAGCTTTGCTCAGAGGAAGAAAAGGGACCTTTGTCCTGTATCTCTTTCTTAAAAGTGAAGAATCCTTTTCTAAAAGCTTCCCAGCAGACTTGTCATCCAGTATCACTGTCCAGAACTAGATTATATACCCGTTATCAAAACAATCACAGGCAAGGAGAGTAAAGTGACTAGGAATAGTAAACCATTCATACAAGATCTGCCTGCAGAACTGGCGGTGGGATCACCATCCCCTGAGTCACACAGGACAGGGATAGACAGAGGACCACTACTATGGTTGTGCAAGCTGTGTACTGCACAACTCCAAGAGGCCTCACTCGTAGTCAGTCATTTGTAAGGTTATTATGACAAATTTCCAGTAGATGGCAGTACAGTGCTTGGGAAAAGGGCATCTTTTTCTGACTTCTGAAGTCACAGCAAGCAGACAAGGTAGATACCTAACACAATCAAGATTCTGTTAGAGCCGGGCGCGGTGGCTCAAGCCTGTAATCCCAGCACTTTGGGAGGCCGAGACGGGCGGATCACGAGGTCAGGAGATCAAGACCATCCTGGCTAACACGGTGAAACCCCGTCTCTACTAAAAACTACAAAAATCTAGCCGGGCGAGGTGGCGGGCACCTGTAGTCCCAGCTACTCGGGAGGCTGAGGCAGGAGAATAGCGTGAACCCGGGAGGCGGAGCTTGCAGTGAGCTGAGATCCGGCCACTGCACTCCAGCCCGGGCGACAGAGCGAGACTCCGTCTCAAAAAAAAAAAAAAAAAAAAAAAAGAAGATTCTGTTAGAAAGAACGTGGCGGGGGTGGTGGGAAATGAGTACTTGACAGATAATGAGAGTTCTGCAACAGAAAGTAAATAATCTAACTTACAGTGAATCTTTTAAAATTATATATGGTAAATTCTATTTTAATGAAATAATCCATTCCAGGTTTAAGAAAAATTTTGAATATTTTTATTCAATTCCAATATAGTTACTCTGCAAAAACAAATTAGACAGACAGATATCCTAAATTGAAAATCATGATGTACAAAACCCACTATCATTACCAATAAAAAGTTTAAAATAAAGTGTCAAGATTGATTTTTATAAGAACAGCATTCATACATCAAAAACCTCTTTTATACCAAACGATTAAGGTATACTGAAAATTACTATACCTCAAGAAAATATATCAATAGATGAAATATTATCACTGAAGATTAGTCACATAAGGCATGATTAGTTTTAAGAAATTTAAATAAAATATTAAACTTCCTTCACTATTTCTGTCAAATGCATGTCCACAGAAAAAAAAAAAAAGTAAGTCAAAACTAAACAGGCAGACAAATGATAAAGTTGGGAATATACAGTGATATGTCAGGAATTTTTTTTTTTGAGACAAGGTCTCCATCTGTTGCCCAGGGTAGAATGCAGTGGCATGACTGTGGCTCACTGCAGCCTCAAACTCCTAGGCTCAAGCAATCCACCCTCTTCAGCCTCAGCCTACGACGTATTTGGGATTACACAGCATGCCACCACGCTAGGCTAATTTTTAAATTTTTGTAGAGATGAGGGTCTCCCTATGTTGCCTAGGCTGGTCTTGAACTCCTCGCCTCAAGTAATCCTCCCGCCTTGGCCTCCCAAAGTGCTAAGATTATACATGTGAGCCACTACATCTGGCCTAGGAAGATTTTTTTTTTTTTTTTTTTTTTTTTGAGAGGAAGTTTTGCTCTTGTTGCTCAGGCTGGAGTGCAATGGCACAATCTCGCCTCACTGCAACCTTCACCACCTGAGTTCAAGCAATTCTCTTGCCTCAGCCTCCCAAGTAACTGAGATTACAGGTTATGTGCCACCATGCCCAGCTAATTTTGTATTTTTAGTAGAGATGGGGTTTCACCATGTTGGCCAGGCGGTCTCCAACTCCTGACCTCAGGTGATCCACCCGCCTCAGCCTCCCACAGAGCTGGGATTATAGGCATAAGCCACTGTGCCCGGCCTAGGAAGTTTTTTTTTTTTTTTTTTTTTTGAGACGGAGTCTCGCTCTCTCTCCCGAGCTGGAGTGCAGTGGCCAGATCTCAGCTCACTGCAAGCTCTGCCTCCCGGGTTCACACCATTCTCCTGCCTCAGCCTCCCGAGTAGCTGGGACTATAGGCACCCGCCACCTCGCCCGGCTAGTTTTTTGTATTTTTTTTTTTTTAGTAGAGATGGGGTTTCACCATGTTCGCCAGGATGGTCTCGATATCCTGACCTCGTGATCCGCCCATCTCGGCCTCCCAAAGTGCTGAGATTACAGGCTTGAGCCACCGCGCCCGGCCAGAAGTATTTTTTAAAGTGAGAATAGGTAATCAATTTCCTCATTCCTATAACCTCGATCATGTTCTCTAAATATCAAAGCAAAACTGTACAGATGATATGATATAAAATGCAGGGGGTTTTCTTTGGATCAGTCTACACTTGAGGTCAATAATATATGCAACGTGTGCGATGAAACGGAATTCCTTTCATATCTTCCCTATGGTCACGGGCATAGTCCCATAAGTAATAATCCAGAAGAATGGAATTGATCTCTCCACTAGGTTTTTCACCCTTTTGTTCAATAAGCTCCAGAAGACAATCCCGGATCAGCTCAACACACCAAAGCGAGCACCCTCTGATTTCCACCTCTTGCCTGTCTCCATATGAGAGCATTTCTCCTGCAAGGGGGAAAAACAGTAAGAAAAAGTAATAGTCAATGATACAAAATCTACTCAGAACTTTACTGTAGAACAAAACATAGTATTTAAATGGTACTCACTTTAAAACTGTAAACCTCAGACTTTATTTTTGGTAATTTAAATCATTTCAAAACGTAGGCACTGATTTTAAATTACAAGTTAAATTCCACAAAGATAGGGGCCACATCTGGCTTGTCTCAATATTCCCAGGACCTAGCATAGCACCTTGCACATACTAGCTCCCCAATAAATATTTGATAAATGAATAAGTGGTGACCATAAATTTAAAAATATGACTGCTAGTTATTAAAAAGATGGTATTTAAAATTAGGTTTGATACCAGAAAAAAAATATTATTGCAGGCTGGGTGCAGTGCCTCACACCTGTAATGCTAGCAATTTGGGAGGCTGAGGTGGGAGAATTACTTGAGCTCAGGAGTTCGACCAGCCTGGGCAACATGACAAAACCCTGTCTCTACAAAAAATACAAAAATTAGCCAGGCATGGTGGTATGTGCCTGTAGTCCCAGCTACTCGGGAGGTTGAGGTGGGAGGGTCACTTGAGTCCAGAAGACAGAGGTTGCAGTGAGCCAAGATCAGGCCATTGCACTCCAGTCTAGGCAACAGAGCCAACCCTATCTCCAAAATAAATAAATAGTTATTTGGGGAATATCTGATCTTGCAAGGCAGGTACTGGCTGTGCCTTGCCACTGAGACTAGAGTAGGACTCATGGACCCATGTGTATATGCAGCAGTCAGAGGCAAACTGTAGTGAGCTAGGTAGTGAACGTAGTACTATACAAAGGTACTGTATGTTTCCATATTTTTCTTATGAGAGAAGTCAGGAAGTTTGATTTTTATGGGAAATCTCCTAATTTTCAAGAGTTGGAAACTAATTAAAAATTGCTAACATCATTTTTCAGGCCAAACATAACACAACTGCAAGCTGTATTTGGCCTCTGGCCACCAAACTGCACCCCTGCACAAAGCCTCACAGTACCCAGGAGATCTTGTGATCTTAAGTAGTGTTACTTATGCCCCCCTCCATCCAACTCTCCCATGGGCTTAGGCACTGGTCAGTGGAACAGATGGGAAAACAGCGATTAACCAGGTTCCTCCATTTCCTTACTTTGAACCAGGTGCTAGCATAGAAGCCCATACCTTCCCTCTTCAGTTTTGCTGTTAATCACTTCCTCCAAATTTGACTATCAACTTGCTAAAACTGCCAAATCAACCAACAGAGTGGTCAAGGAGGCAGATGCTTCCACCCAAGTAGAGCTATTAGATAAGACCACTGCTCCACTTGGCGGCTGGACTGTAACCTTGAGGCAGAAGTACTCAGTTAAGCGGCACTCAGGTTCCTGACCCAGGGTCATAAATGTCTGTTGTTTTAACCACTAAATTTTAGCGTAATTTGTTACACAGCAATAGATAATAGTAGTGGGTTGAACTGTGGCTCACAAAAAGATACATTCAAGTCATAACTCCTGGTACCTGTGAATTTGACTTTGTTTGGAAATAGGGACTTTGCAGATGTAATCAGGTGAAGATGAGGTCATACTGGATTAGGATCAACCTTAAATCCAATGAAGGAAAGGTGAAATCCTGTCTCTACAAAAAATGGAAAAAGTAGCCAGGCATGGTGGTATGCACCTCTAGTAGCCCCAGCTAATCAGGAGGCTAAGGCTGAGAAGGGAAGATCGCTTGAGCCCAGGAGTTTGAAGCCGCAGTGAGTTATGATCATGCCACTGCACTCTAACCTTGGTGACAGAGTAAGACCCTGTTTCTAAACAAAAAAGAAAGCAAGCAAGAAAAGAAGAGGATACAGGTGGGCGCAGTGGCTCATGTCTGTAATCTAAGCACTTTGGGAGGCTGAGGTGGGTGGATCACCTGAGGTCAGGAATTCGAGAGCAGCCTGGCCAACATGGTGAAACCCTGTCTCTACTAAAAATACAAAAATTAGCCAGGCGTGGTGGTGGGTATCTGTAATCCCAACTACTCAGGAGGCTGAGGTAGGAGAATCACTTGAACTCAGGAGAAGGAGGCTGCAGTGAGCCGAGATGGCACCATTGCACTGGGCGACAAAAGCAAAACTCCGTCTCAAAAAAAGAAAGAAAAAAAAAAGAGGATACGAAGAGACAGGAGACACAAGGATAAGAAGGCCATGATTGGTGTGATGCAGCTACAAACCAACGAATGCCAAGGACTGCTGGAGCCACAAAGTCCTGGGGAGAGGCAAGGAGAATTATTCCCAAGAGCCTTTAGAGGAAGGATGGTCCTGCCAACATCTTCATCTTGATTTCAGACTTCCATCCTCCAGAACTGTGACACAATACATTTCTGTTGCTTGAAGCCATCTAGTTTGTGGTAATTTGTTATGTCAGCCCTAGGAAACTAATGTAATAACTAATACGGCAACTTACAGTATGGGGTAGAACATGGACTTCAGACAGAAAAAGACATTTGAGTGGACTGACAGAGATTAGAGTCAGGGAAGGTAATATGGCCCAGGTATTTGGTCTAAAAGCTGGCCCTAGAATCACAGTGAAAAGCTAAATTTAGTCAAATTGCATTGTTAGTTTTTTATAATTGGCCAAGTACTATGTCTTCGGTGAAGAGATGGGTTAAAGACAGTGGACAGAAATCTAGGTGGCACTTCCAAGGGCTGTCCCTGAGATACCCAGATGAGGGGAGAAGGGAAGGAATACCAGTGTAGCAAATCCTCAAGTTTAGAAGTACCATTGGAAGCCAGTTAAGGAAGGTCCTACCTCACCTGGTCAAACTAAGCTGGTCCTAGATTCCACTTAAGGTAGTTTTTAAAAATGAGTACACTATACTTATGTCTGTTACATTACATTTACAGTTTGTTTATTTTTGGTCTCGTTTTGCAGTAAAATACTTTTTGGAAAACAAAATCCAAATTTTACTTAAATGCACTAAGTGGCAAAAGAATTTGTCCACCCTATATCAAACTGGCTAAGGATAGGAGAGTACCCTTTTAGAAGCAAGGCATAAATGGAGGCAGTAATGACTGCCAATGGATATTGGAAAAGAGCCTCTGGAGTTGAAATGGATGGGAGAAGAAAATTCTGACATCTCTATACAACTATGCTGGATGATCCCTTCTCACTACGGTTTTTCTCATAGTAGCAGAGACAATTAAGTGCTATAAAAACTGAGAAGGAGATGGACAAATCACTATGAGCAAGGACAGCATTTAAGTGAAGCCTCTGTATAGGGTTTGAATTGAAAAAAAGCTGGGCGCGGTGGCTCACGCCTGCAATCCCAGCACTTTGGGAGGCCGAGGCAGGCGGGTCACGAGGTCAGGAGATCGAGACCATCCTGGCTAACACAGTGAAACCCCATTTCTACTAAAAATACAAAAAATTAGCCGGGCATGGTGGCAGGTGCCTGTAGTCCCAGCTACTCGGGAGGCTGAGGCAGGAGAATGGCGTGAACCTGGGAGGCGGAGCTTGCAGTGAGCTGAGATCATGCCACTGCACTCCAGCCTGGGCAACAGAGCAAGACTCTGTCTTAAAAAAAAAAAAAAGAAAAGAAAAAATATATAAAGAGGCCAGGTGCAGTGGCTCATGCCTGTAATCCCAGCACATTGGAAGGCTGAAGTGAGAAGATTGCTTAAGCCCAGGAATTTGAGCACATATATTAAAATAAAATAAAAAAGAAAAAAGTAGCAGAAAATTTTGCACCTAAAAGGGAAATTAACATGAAAATCATATAATTATTTTCCTCATACAAGGAAATGTTATAAGCTAATTTTCACACAAACTTTTCAACCCAATTTACCTATGCTTATTTATCATAAAGCTCCTAGTCTTGATATCAATAATCATATCCAATAATGGTGAATAAGCCAAGAGAAGTGAGTGACTTGTGCAAGATATCCCAGTGCAGACTTTGGAGTCTCTTCACTCAAAAGTCAGTTCATATTACCTATCTTTCAGCCTACCCTTCATATCACCATGTAGTGTGCTCTTCAGCTTAATTAACACTTTTCAAATACTATACCTGATGAACTGGCAGTGTTACATACTTTAATGTAACATAAATTTAGGTGTCATTAGGCTATGAAATTATAATGTTCAAAGAGCACAATTTTCGGCCGGGCGCGGTGGCTCAAGCCTGTAATCCCAGCACTTTGGGAGGCCGAGACGGGCGGATCACAAGGTCAGGAGATCGAGACCATCCTGGCTAACACGGTGAAACCCCGTCTCTACTAAAAATACAAAAAATTAGCCGGGCGTGGTGGCGGGCGCCTGTAGTCCCAGCTACTCAGGAGGCTGAGGCAGGAGAATGGCGTAAACCCAGGAGGCGGAGCTTGCAGTGAGCCGAGATAGCGCCACTGCACTCCAGCCTGGGCGACAGAGCGAGACTCCGTCTCAAAAAAAAACAAAACAAACAAACAAAAAAAAGCACAATTTTCTACAATATCCACATTTCACAGTGCAAACAAAAAGAAAAATCATTTTGTCTACATTTTATCTTTGCATTCTCCTTTACATATACTATGAACAATAAATAGTACTCTCTTTTTTTTAAAGCAAAGGAGATCTTTTGTAAAAAAAACTAAACCGCCGGGTGTGGTGGCTCACGCCTGTAATCCCAGCACTTTGGGAGGCCGAGGCGGGCAGATCACGAGGTCAGGAGATCGAGACCATCCTGGCTAACACGGTGAAACCCCGTCTCTACCAAAAATACAAAAAAATCAGCCAGGCGTGGTGGCGGGTGCCTGTAGTTCCAGCTACTAGGGAAGCTGAGGCAGGAGAATGGCTGAACCCAGGAGGCGGAGCTTGCAGTGAGCCGAGATTGCGCCACTGCATTCCAGCCTGAGTGATGGAGCGAGACTCCGTCTCAAAAAAAAAAAAAAAAACAACTAAACCAAGATCCAACAATTCATAGTATAACAAAGAATGACTTAAAGTTGCAAACCTTTGAGAAGCTTCTTCAGTAGTTCATCAGAGTATTTCAGGGCTCCAAGATGAGCAAGAACCTGAGGTAATCTATAATCAGCAAACATGGTGATACTGGAGATGTCCTTAAAGCAGCCATCTCCTTTTCCTTCCAATACACTCCACGTATCTGCTACAAGGATTTGGGCTCGTTTGTAAAAAGAAACTCTTTTCCCCTGATGAATGAAGAGAATATGAACGTTATCTGGGTATCTGAAAGTTTTATATATGCTATTTTTTAAAGGTGAAGGTTGAAACATTTTTTAAAAGGCAGAATTATCTTACTTTGTTGGTAAGAATTTATAGATTGGCTGGGCACATGGCTCCCGCCCGTAATCCCAGCACTTTGGGGGGCTGAAGTGGGCAGATTGCTTGAGCCCAGGAGTTCAACCAGTCTGTGAAACATGGCATAACTCCATCTCTACAAAAACCAAAAAATTAGCTGGGCATGGTGGCACATATCTATGGTCCCAGATAGGAGGTAAGGTGGGAGAATCGCCTGAGCCTGGGAGGTCAAGGCTGCAGTGAACCGTGATCACACCACTGCACTCCAGTCTGGGTGACACAGGGAGACCCAGTCTCAAAAAAAACAAGAATTCATAGATCTTTTACAGGAAACAAAAGGATTTAATAAACATTAAATTTTCTATCACTCCAAACTCACTTCCCATTTTTCAAGGCACATAAAATACAATTTATGTAATCTTGATACTACTTAGTATTATTTTTCAATGGCAAAACTTCATATACACATTCCTGCAATATAATCCAAGGGCTTATTATTTTAAATGTGTAGATAGCATTCCTTTTGAAAGTTTCTTAAATTAAAACACGTCTGTTTTTCTGATTGCAATATAATTGACATTAATTGTATAATATACAGCAAAGTATAGGCCAGGAGTGGTGGCTCATGCCTGTAATCCCAGCACTTTGGGAGGCGAGGTGGCAGGATCACGAGGTCAGGAGTTCGAGACCAGCCTGGCCAATATGGTAAAACCCCGTCTCTACTAAAAATACAGAAATTAGCTGGGTGTGGTGGCAAGCACCTGTAGTCCCAGCTACTCAGGGGGCTGAGGCAGAAGAATTGCTTGAACTCGGGTGGTGAAGGTTGCAGTGAGTCAAGATCGTACCATTGCACTCCAGCCTGGGCGACAGAGCAAGGCTCTGTCTCAAAAAAAAAAAAAAAGCAACATATAAAGAACAATCATCCATAAGCTCAGGTCTGAAGAGAACTACAACATTCATTTTTAACTGTTTCCTTTCAGATAATATGATTAACTTATTTTATAAAGACATTAATTGATCAACAGCTAGAAAATGATAATATTTACCAACTTTGGAAATGGTCAAAGTTGATATGTAAGTCCAAATATGAAAATAAAATAGCCAATTATATTTATACATAGAAAAGACAAATTTTTTTTTTTTTTTTTTTGAGACGGAGTCTCGCTCTGCCGCCCAGGCTGGAGTGCAGTGGCCGGATCTCAGCTCACTGCAAGCTCCGCCTCCCGGGTTCACGCCATTCTCCTTCCTCAGCCTCCCGAGTAGTTGGGACTACAGGCGCCCGCCACCGCGCCTGGCTAGTTTTTTGTATTTTTTAGTAGAGACGGGGTTTCACCGTGTTAGCCAGGATGGTCTCGATCTCCTGACCTCGTGATCCGCCCATCTCGGCCTCCCAAAGTGCTGGGATTACAGGCTTGAGCCACCGCGCCCGGCCAGAAAAGACAAATTTAACCAAGCATTAGTGGGTTATAATTTAACTCAAAAATTCTAGTTAAGTGTGGTGGCTTACACTTGTAATCCCATCAATTTGGGAAGCCGAAGCAGGAGGATTGTTTGAAGCCAGAAGTTCAAGACCAGCCTGGGCAACGATGAAACTCCATCTCTACAAAACATGGCGAAACCCTGTCTCTACAACCACCACACCTGGCTAATTTTCGTATTTTAGTAGAGACGGGGTTTCACCATGTTGGCCAGGCTGGTCTCAAACTCCTGACCTCAGGCAATCTGCCTGCCTTGGCCTCCCAAAGTGCTGGGATTACAGGTGTGAGCCACTATGCCCAGCCTACAAAAAAATACATATTTTTTTAATTAGCCAGGTGTGGTGGCACGTGCCTGTAGTCTCAGCTACTCACCAGGCTGAGGCAGGGGGATTGCTTGAGACTGGGAGGTAGAGGCTGCAGTGAGCTGTGATCACATCACTGAACTCCAGCCTGGGCAACTGACTGAGACACTATCTCAAAAAAAAAACAAACCCAAAAAAACTCTGTAAATCTGCAAATGCAAATCAGCCTAAACTATGGAAAAACATAGATAATTACAATCGACTACGAGTCCTAATACCAATAGTAATAACCTTAAATCATGTTTTATAAATGTTTGTTTATCAATATTACTAGCTCCCAAAATGTATCCTGACCACCTTGGAGGAGAACATTTTAACTTGTAACCGACATAAACAAATAAATACGAGATTAAAAGTTTAAGGAAAGGCTCTATACAAAAATTCCTTAAGATGATACTACAGATTCTTTTATTTACTAACAAAACGCCAATGATGTGCTATCATAACAAGAAATAACCTAATATTGCTTAACCTTAAGGTATGCCTATTGTAACAGATCCAGACCTATTTTTATTATACTAAATAAATTAAAACTTCTAAAGCTACATTTAACAAAGTCAGAATTTGTTTTCCAGAGCAAACACACATGTTCATTTTCTGACATGGCATAATGTCTCTAAATTAAATTGAGGGGCTGAAGGAACAAATCACAATTTAAAACATTCCTACATGACACTATCACCCTACATTCCTAAACCTATCTAAATATGACAACTTGGCAATTGTTCCTCTATATAAACTAGATTTATATATGGCAACCAGGTTTCTAGTTCAAGTCTAGTTTATAAAACAGCACAAGACATGGCTGGGCACAGTGGCTCATGCCTGTAATACCAGCACTTTGGGAGGCCAAGGAGGGCGGATCACTTGAGGTTGGGAGCACAGGACCAGCTGACTAACATGGAGAAACCCCGTCCCTACTTAAAAAAAAATATACAAAATTAGCCAGGCATGGTGGCACATGCCTGTAATCCCAGTCACTCGGGAGGCTGAGGTAGGATAATCACTTGAATCCGGGAGGCAGAGGCTGTGGTGAGCCGAGATCACACCATTGCATTCCAGCCTGGGCAACAGGAGTGAAACTCCGTCTCAAGGAAAAAAAAACATAAAAAACTGCAAGACTTAAGACTTAATTTATAAAAATGTCTGTCAAACACAATTACTACACCATAAAGTTTATTATAATAGAAGCCATTATCTGCTATTTTTAACAAGATTCATAGAGCAAAATGGAAAAAACTAGGACTCAAACTTACGTAACAACCCACAGGGAAAAAAACAAAAAATAAAAATAACAAAATCAGTGCTAGCATCTAAGAAAACATATAAATTATCATGTCACTGCTGCTTCCATGGTAGCAGACTAGTATATATAAAGCATAGATTATAATAGATATAATAATATATTAAGATAAAAAAAGGACAAAAAGATTTAAGGGAGGAATCAAAAATAAATTCAAGCAATCTGTAAAACATTTTCCTTTTTTTTTCTTTTTTTGGAAACAGAGTCTTGCTCTGTTGCCCAGGCTGGAGTGCAATGGTACAATCTCGGCTCACTGCAACCTCCACCTCCCGGGTTCAAGCCATTCTCCTGCCTTAGCCTCCTGAGTAGCTGGGATTACAGGCATGAGCCACCACACCTGGCTAATTTTTGTATTTTTAGTAGAGATGGGGTTTCACCATGTGTTCCAGGCTAGTCTCGAACTCCTGACCTTGTGATCCACCCGCCTCGGCCTCCCAAAGTGCAGGGATTACAGGCATGAGCCACCACGCCCGGCCATCTATAAAACATTTTCTTAGTAAGATCATTATGGTTTTAGAAATCAAATGATTTTGTAATCAAATTCTGGATCTCTAAAATATTAACTGGTATCACTAAAAATACTAGTAAATCTCCAAATAACAATTGCTTACATATTTCATGATATTGTTTTGTGATTTTAAGTATTTTTTAAATAGTACCTTTATAAAATAATTGTCAATAAAAAGCTCTATGACCATGAGTTAATTTTTTTCTTTTCTTTCTCTCTCTCTTTTTTTTTTTTTTTTTTTTTTTTTGAGACAGGGCCTCACTGCTGCCCAGGTTGTGGCTCGATTCAGTGGCTCGATCACAGCTCATTGCAGCCTTGACCTCCCCGGGCTCAAGCAATCCTCCCACCTCAGCCTCCTGAATAGCTGGGACTATAGGTGTTCACCACCAAGGCCAGTTAATTTTTTTGTTATTTTACAGAGATGAGGTTTCCCCATGTTGCCCAGGCTGGTCTTGAACTCCTGGGCTCAAGTGATCTACCCACCTTGGCCTCCCAAGGGTCTAGGATTACAGACAAGAGCCATCACACCAGGATAGTTAAGTTTTTTGAAAAAATTCTTCCATAATTTTATCATGAATAGAAAGAAAGTTCAAGGATTACCAATACTTAAGAACAACATAGGCCAAGAGCAGTGGCTCACGCCTGTAATCCCAGCACTTTGGGAGGCTGAGGTGGGCAGATCACCTGAGGTCAGGAATTCAAGACCAGCCTGGCCAACATGGTGAAACCCTGCCTCTACAAAAATATAAAAATTGACCGGGCATGATGGCAGGTGCCTGTAATCCCAGCTACTCGGGAGCTGAGGCGGGAGAATCGCTTCAACCCAGGAGGCGGAGGTTGCAATGAACTGAGATTGCGCCATTGCACACCAGCAAGACTCCATCTCAAAAAAAAACAAAAAAAAACAAAGGCTGGCGCGGTGGGTGGATCACCTGAGGTCAGGAGTTCGAGACCAGCCTGGCCAACATGGTGAAACCCCATCTCTACTAATATACAAAAATTAGCCTGGCGTGGTGGTGTGTGCCTCTAATCCCAGCTAACTCAGGAGGCTGAGGCAGGAGAATCGCTAGAACCCGGGAGGCGGAGGTTGCTGTGAGCAGAGATGATGCCATTGCACTCCAGCCTGGGCGAAAGAGTGAGACTCTGTCTCAAAAAACAACAACAACAACAATACCACTAAAAATAAAAAATAAAATGTTATCTATTGAAACATCAAAAAGCTGTTTTTTATATTTATCAGTATGTCACAGTAACAATTTGTTCATTAGAACTTTTACAAAGTACTGCATTACTCTAAATCAGAGTAACTTGAAGAGCTTAAAAAATAGCTCTTCTTTCACCTATTCATCAGGATCTTTGAGGGTGGTGTTTTGGAAATATATCTGAATTTTAAGGCTCCTAAGTGATTCTGGGGCACAGCCAGGTTGGGAAATCACTGATCTAAATCTGTCTAAGTTAAAAATTGTTAACTTTATTCATCTGTTCATGTCTAAAAATGAATGATAATCTCAGTAAATAGGTATACATTAAAAACACATGACTAGTTTGTGCAAATTGTTTATTTTTATTTATTTATTTTTTGGGGACAAGGTCTTGCTCTTCCAGGCTGGAGGAAAGTGGAACTATCATAGCTCACTGCAGCCTCCACCTCCTGGGCTCAAGCAATCCTCCTGCCTCGGCCTCCTGAGTAGCTAGAACCACAAGCACGCCACCACGCCTGGCTAGTTTTTAAATTTTTTGTAGAAATGGAGTCTCACGTGTTGCCCAGGCTGGTCTTGAACTCCTGGGCTCAAGCAATCCACTTACCTCAGTCACCCAATGTGTTAGGATTATGGGCTTGAGCCACCATGGCTAGCCCATTTTGGGGATTTTTCTGTAAAACTGTATTTTAGAAACAAGTACTCATGAAAAATGGTTTCTGTACCAATTTTCATTTAAAAATGTATCAGCCGGGCGCGGTGGCTCAAGCCTGTAATCCCAGCACTTTGGGAGGCCGAGACGGGCGGATCACGAGGTCAGGAGATCGAGACCATCCTGGCTAACACGGTGAAACCCCGTCTCTACTAAAAAATACAAAAAACTAGCCAGCCGAGGTGGCGGACGCCTGTAGTCCCAGCTACTCGGGAGGCGGAGACAGGAGAATGGCGTGAACCCGGGAGGCGGAGCTTGCAGTGAGCTGAGATCCGGCCACTGCACTCCAGCCTGGGTGACAGAGCGAGACTCCGTCTCAAAAAAATAAATAAATAAAAAATAAAAAAAATAAAAATGTATCAGATTGGGTTGGGCGCTGTGGCTCACGCCTGTAATCCTAGCACTTGGGGAGGCCAAGGCAGGTGGATCACAGGGTCAGGAGTTCAAGATCAGCTTGGTCAACGTGGTGAAACCCCGTCTCTACTAAAAATACAAAAATTAGCCGTGCATGGTAGTGGGTGCCTGGAATCCCAGCTACTCTGGAGGCTGAGGCAGAGAACTGCTTGAACCCAGGAGGTGGAGGTTGCAGTGAGCAGAGATGGTGCCACTGCACTCCAGCCTGGGTGACAGAGTAAGACTCCATCTCAAAAAAAAAAAAAAAAAAAGTATCAGATTGGCTGGGCATGGTGGCTCAAGCCTGTAATTCCAGCACTTTGGGAAGCTGAGGCAGGCGGATCACTTGAGGTCAGGAGTTCAAGACCAGCCTGGCCAACACGGTGAAACCCTGTTTCTACCAAAAATACAAAATTAGCCGGGCATGGTAGCGGGTGCCTGTAATCCCAGCTACTTGGGAGACTGACGCAGGAGAATCGTTTGAACCCAGGAGGTGGAGGTTGTAGTGAGCCAAGATACTGTCACTTTCTGGTACATTTTTTAAAAATTGAACTTTTCAGCAAAGCAAAACCAAAGCACTGTGCTATAAATGAAATGCAGTTCTTTATAGCAGTATGAGAACAGACTAATACAATTGTATTCTTTTTTTTTTTTCCTTGAGATGGGAGTCTTGCTCCTGTCCTCCAGGCTGGAGTGCAGTGAGTGGTATGATCTCAGCTCATTACAACCTCCGGCTCCTGGGTTCAAGCGATTCTCCACCTCAGCCCCCTGAGTAGCTGGGATTACAGGCACCCACCACTACACCCGGCTAATTTCTGTATTTTTAGTAGAGACGGGGTTTCACTATGTTGGCCAGGCTGGTCTTGAACTCCTGACCTTGTGATCCACCCGCCTCGGTCCCCCAGAGTGCTGGGATTACAGGTGTGAGCCACTACGCCTGGCGAATTTATTTTATTTTTTATTTTATTTTTCTGAAATGGAGTCCAGCTCTGTCGCCCAAGCTGGAGTGTGGTGGCATAATCTCAGCTCACTGCAACCTCCACCTCCCAGGTTCAAAAGATTCCAAAAGAATTTTACAAAAACAAAATCCAGGTGCAGCCTGTGAGGGTCCAACAAAATGATCATCATTTGTTCAAGCACACTGTGTATGAAAAAGAAAACATAAAATATATATACAGTACACTGAACTTTGCAAGAATACTTCTGTTGTGTGAGATAGAGTCTAATTCTATCTCGCCCAGGCTGGAGTGCAGTGGTGCAATCTGGGCTCACTGCAGCCTCCACCTCCTGGGTTCAAGCGATTCTCCTGCCTCAGCCTCCTAAGTAGCTGGGACTACAGGTGCATGCAACCACACCCAGCTAACTTTTGTATTTTTAGTAGAGATGGGGTTTCTCCATGTTGGCAGGCTGATCTTGAGCTCCTGACTTCAGGTGATCCACCCACCTCGGCCTCCCAAAAGTGCTGGGATTACAGGTGTGAGCCACTGAGCCCAGCCAGAAATACTTTTTATTAGGGAGAGGTTAGTATACATTCTGATCTTTATCCAATAAAGTAACCTTCTTGAAGTACTAAAAATACCTAATTTTCCATAAAGAGAACATTACATGGAGGGTTCCATGTTTTTTAGGTTTGAAACATTTTAAAAGGAAAAAAAAAGACAAAAGTAAATAATGAAATACTGATTAGAAAATATGAGAAAGGAGATGAAACCCTGTCTCTACTAAAAAGACAAAAAAAATTCGCCAGGTGTGGTGGCATGCGCCTGTAGTCCCAGCTATTCAGGAGGTGCAGGCAGGAGAATAGCTTGAACTGGGAGGCAGAGGTTGCAGTGAGCTGAGATCATGCCACTGCACTCCAGCCTAGGAGTCAAAGCAAGACTCAGTCTTGGGGTGGGGGAGGGAAGGCCGGGCACGGTGGCTCACACCTGTAATCCCAGCACTTTGGGAGGCCGAGACTGGTGGATCATGAGGTCAGGAATTCAAGACCAGCCTGGCCAACATGGTGAAACCCCGTCTCTACTAAAAAACAAAAATTAGCCAGGGCCGGGCACGGTGGCTCAAGCCTGTAATCCCAGCACTTTGGGAGGCCGAGACGGGCGGATCACGAGGTCAGGAGATCGAGACCATCCTGGCCTACAAGGTGAAACCCCGTCTCTACTAAAAAATACAAAAAACTAGCCGGGCGAGGTAGCGGGCGCCTGTAGTCCCAGCTACTCGGGAGGCTGAGGCAGGAGAATGGCGTAAACCCGGGAGGCGGAGCTTGCAGTGAGCTGCGATCTGGTCACTGCACTGCAGCCTGGGCGACAGAGCGAGACTCCGTCTCAAAAAAAAAAAAAAAAAAAAAAAAAATTAGCCAGATGCGGTGGCAGGCGCCTGTATTCCCAGCTACTTGGGAGACTGAGGCAGGTGAATCGCCTGAACCCGGGAGGCAGTTAGAAGTGAGCCGAGATCGCGCCACTGCACTCTAGCTTGGGTGACAAGTGAGACTCCATCTCAAAAAAAAAAAAAAAAAAGAAAGAAATGACGCCAGACATGGTGGCTCATGCCTGTAATCACAATACTTTGGGAGGCTAAGGCGGGCGGATCACCTGAGGTTGGGAGTTTGAGACCAGCCTGGCCAACATAGTGAAACCCCATCGCTACTAAAAATACAAAAAATTAGCCGGGCATGGTGGCGCATCCGTGTAATCCCAGCTACTGGGGAGGCTGAGGCAGGAGAATCGCTTGAACCCGGGAGGTAGAAGTTGCAGTGAACCAAGATCACGCCATTGCACTCCAGCCTGGGCAACAAGAGCAAAACTCTGTCTCAAACAAACAAACAAACAAAAAGAAAACATAAGAAATGACTTTGAAACACTACTTAATTTTGTTAGTTTCTTCCACAAGGAATTTAAGTTTTTATTCTCAAAATGAGTTCTGGAAGTAAAAGAGTTAACTCTGAGATAATTAAGACTTCTTAAATCCCCAACAGAAGCAACTCACCTCAAACAGAGTCACATCTCTGTAGGAAGGAAAACTTTCAACCACCAGGTGCATTAACTTCTGCGCACTATTCTCACTTTCTCGGACGCAGTTGAGAAAAGAGCCTCCAAACTTCTCCAGCAGAATTTTCCCGGTTTCATTGAGAATCCGATGCCTCTCTTCTACTAAAGGCATGGACACGTCTGTGTCAGAACGAAGTATATTCCGAACCTGATCCAGGGTCACTGTCGCGTAGTACGAGGCACTAGTTATTGGTATCCCTTTAGTGAAAAAAATAAAATTCAGAGGACCAATGTCATACTTTTATATTCATCAAACCCTTGCTTTTACAACATGGAATTAATATGAAACCAAATGAATGTTATAGGAATGCACCAAAAGTGGATGAATAAAAAATCTAAAGCAAAACTCTCATTTTCTACTTGTTCATCTGTGCTTATTCACCCATTTCTAACTACTGCAATATTACATCAGATGTATTTTGAGTAAATTGGTTTATAACATCGGTCCTTTTGTTCTTCAGGTGTCATTCAAATGGCATTCTTTATAAAACTGACTTATGCTACTGTAACTTTTATGCTGCAATGATAAATATTAACATCATTTCCCACTAAAATACGCCCCTTTTCATACTTCTATTTTAAGCAGGACTTGCAACGAACTTCAGGTTCGCTTCCCATTATTCCATCTCCCAACCCGCTCCTTGGAATCCCGCTACACGCTCCCCAAGTAAATGGAAACCTCAAAGGCTACAAGGTCCGACAGCGAGTATGGCACCAACCTTCGTCGAGGGCTCTGTTGACGGCGGCGCACAGGGACCAGTACCCACTGTACGTTCTCCCTCTGTGCCTCACCACACACTTGTGCTCGTCCTGCTCCGACCAAAAGGAGAAGTTGAGTGTGTCTGTCACGAACACCCAGTTGACCGCGGCCTCGTCGGCCGCCCTGGGGTTCAGTTCATGAAGGGCTTTCCACCCCTCCACGCGCAGCTCTGGCCCCGCCGCCTTGGCCAGCAGCAGCTCTGCCACCCTCCGTACGCCTCCGCTGTCAATAAACACATCCCGACTGTTTTCTGCGATAAATTTAGAGGATTCCCTGGGATTTAGGAGCCCGTCCATTCTGTTCTTTGGGACCGGGCGGGTCAAACTCTTTTCCCGCCCTGGGCGGGTCAAGGTCCACTCTGCGCCTTGCGCTACTACGGGATCACAGGGCCTAAACAACCGCGGGATCACAGGGCCTAAACAAGGTCCCGCCCTGCTAGGGAGTGGCACTGAGAACTTAGTGTAGTCAAGGTAAAGTTCTCTCCCGCGGCGCTGCCCCGATTAGGAAACGAAGGACCGCTGGGCAGCTCGCTGGGCCGAGGCCGCAAGCACTTCCGGGAAAGCGGTCCCGTTCACGCCCTCTCGGGCGCGCTCCCAGGCTCCGCTTCCGGTTCCGAAGGTCTGGAAACTGCCAAGGTCTGACGTTCACCGGCAGTGAGTTGCCCACCGTGGGAGGTGCATGGCGTTGCCATGTTGTGCCTTTTCCCACCTTGCGTCTAACAGGAGAGACTCGAAGAGGGCGAATTGCCGCCGTGGCCTGGATCGCGTTGCCCCCACCCGGCTCCCGCCCCTCTCCTTTCCCGCAGCCTGGGCAAGACACCCTTGGCAACGCCCCGCATCCGGGCTCCTTGGCCTGGAGGAGCATTATGGCCGTAGTTCTGGTTGCTGAGGACTGAGCCACCCCCAGACTGCGACATGGGGCGGCGGTGCCTCCTTCCCCAAGCCCCAGGGAGTCGGTTTTTTTTTTTTTTTTTTTTTTTAAGTGAATTCCTGGCGCATTTGGCTGAACGAACGTTAGGATTAGTTGGAAGGTTTGGAGAAATGGATGAGGAAACAAATGTATTAAATTGTTAAATTAACCTTGTGTGCCTGGCAGTGTACTCAAGTACTAAATCTCACCTAGTCTGGGTCATGACAAAAGCGGCAATTGTGATCCCGCTTTTGCAAGCGAAGCTGAATGATTCCTTGATTAGCCCCCATCACAGCAATAGTTTGGGGTAGGTTTTAAACCTTTGATAACTGAGCCCCCTAAATCGAGGGCACTTTATGAGCCAATCACCAGTGCCAGTTTCTGGTCAAATAGTGACTGTATCAGTGGCCCTACTGAGAAGACATTAAAAAATAGGAAATAAGTGTCTCACAACTGTAAACTTATACAAGTACGTTATATTAGGAGAGAGGTGTAGAAGCCAGTTTAGTCATGATCCAAATTTGCCTGGTGATGAAGTTTTAGTATAAAGGTATGCAGTTTTATTTCCTTTTGGAGACTTAAATCTCCATGGGTAACAAAATGTTCACACCTTTGAAAATCACCTATTAAAAATAACCATCAGTACTCATCTCTAGTTACGGACAGGAAAATCTCTTCCTTGGTTATTTTTGGAGGATTTGGAGCTTTTAAATTTGTTTGTTTGTTTGAGACAGAGTCTCGCCCTGTTTCCCAGGCTGGAGTGCAATGGCATGATCTCAGCTCACTGCAACCTCCACCTCCCAGGTTCAATTGATTCTCCTGCCTCAGCCTCCCAAGTAGCTGGGATTATAGGCACCCCCCAACACACCTGACTAATTTTTGTATTTTTGGTAGACATGGGGTTTCCCCATGTTGGCCAGGCTGGTCTCCAACTCCTGACCTCAGATGATCCGCCCTCCTGGGCCTCCCAAATGGAGCTTTTTTTTTTTTTTTGAGACGGAGTCTTGCTCTGTTGCCCAGACTGGAGTGCAGTGGCACAATCTCAGCTCACTGCAATCTCTGCCTCCTGGGTTCAAGCAATTCTCCTGCCTCAGCCTCCCGAGTAGCTGGGATTACAGGCGCCCGCCACCACGCCCAGCTAATTTTTGTATTTTTAGTAGGACAGGGTTTCACCGTGTTGGCTGGGCTGGTCTCGAACTCCTGATCTCAGGTGATCCGCCCGTCTTGGCATCCCAAAATGCTGGGATTACAGGCGTGAGCCACTGCACCTGGCCCCAGATGGAGCTTTTAAATTTGACAGCTGTTACCCTAGAAAAGCAGATCTTCATCCTTCCAGTTTCTTCATTTTGGTAAGAAAAAAGAACTTTAAGGACTCCACTATGATACGTTTTCCAGAAAAAGTCACTAGTACATTAATACAGTTGTTAAGGAAATGTAAGTCTGTTGGCTTGGGATTTTTCCTTTCTACCACAGCACCTAAGTCTTG
This sequence comes from Macaca nemestrina, assembly GCF_043159975.1. Classification (NCBI taxonomy): domain Eukaryota; kingdom Metazoa; phylum Chordata; class Mammalia; order Primates; family Cercopithecidae; genus Macaca; species Macaca nemestrina. The sequence goes on along the minus strand of NC_092138.1, from coordinate 14,103,183 downwards.
GAAGACAAATTGATTTAGCAAGGAAATCTAGCCATCTGCAAAAGAATCCAGAAGGGTAAATAACTTAGACCCTTTTCTTTCACTGAGGTTTATTGATAGAAAAAAGTCAAATGCTGGCCAGGTGTGGTGACTCATGCCTGTAATCCCAGCTCTTTGGGAGGCCAAGATGGGTGGATCACTTGAGTGCAGGAGTTCGAGGCCAGCCTGAGCAACATGGGGAAACCTTGTCTCTAACAGAAACACAAAAAATTAGATGGGTGTGGTGGCATGCGCCAGTGGTCCCAGCTTCTAGGGAGACTGAGGCGGGAGGATCATCTGAGCCCGGGTGGCAGAGAGATTCCAGTGAGCTGAGATCGTGCCACTGCACTCCAGCCTGTGAGAAAAAGTGAGATGCCTGTTCCCCCTCCCACCCAAAAAGTCAAATTCCTACCTATGTTCAAGATATTTAAACTCTAAAAGTAGTACACAAGAATAAAACATGCTTCCTTCAGTCAATGTTGAGATAAATCAAAACTCTGTGTGTCAAGGATTTTTGTTTTTGTTTTTTTAATCGTGTCTACAAGATTCCGAGAATACAAAAAGTAAGTTGGGCTGGCCGTAGTGACTCAGGCCTGTAATCCCAGCACTTTGGCAGGCCGAGGATCACTTGAGCCCAGGAGTCGAGACCAGCCTGGGCAACATGGCAAACCCTATCTCTACAAAAAAAAAAAAGAGAAAAAAATTAGCCAGGTGGCTGGAGCCTGTAGTCCCAGCTACTCCCAGAGGCTGAGGTGGGACGATCCCTTGAGCCTGGGAGGTGGAGGTTGCAGTGAGCTGAAATCACACCACTGCACTCCAGCCTGGGCAACGCACTGTCTCAAAAAAAAAAAAAAGTGAGTTATTCACCTACTTAACATGGTTTTCCTGCTTTTTCCTTCCTAACAGATACTGTGATACTGTTTAGGAATCACTCAACCACAGTCCCTTGTAGCTTAGTTTAGCATTCTCTGACTCAGTAGTAGTCTGGACTGGTAATATCACCCTCTTGCCAGCAACTGGATTAGGTTTATGCATATTTCCCAGTTCACCTCAGTGAGTTGTTAAGATTTGCAAAATGCTTACAGAAAAGCTTTTCCTCACTCTTCCAGGAGAACTTCCAGCAGTGATTCAGGCTCCCTCTGGACCTGATTGAACTTGGATGTAAGGCCTGGAATTGCTGCAGTCCTTTTGATGGCAACTTGAGTTGTTTTTGTTTTGTTTTGGTTTGGTTTGGTTTTTTTGTTTTTTTGGTTTTTTGGTTTTTTTTGAGACGGAGTCTCGCTCTGTTGCCTAGGCTGGGGTGCAATGGCGCAATCTCCACTCACTGCAACCCCTGCCTCCCGGGTTCATGCCATTCTCCTGCCTCAGTCTCCCGAGTAGCTGGGATTACAGGCACCCACCACCACGCCTGGCTAATTTTTTTGTATTTTTTTTAGTAGAGACGGGGGTTTCACTGTGTTAGCCAGGATGGTCTCTATCTCCTGACCTCGTGATCCACCTGCCTCAGCCTCCTGGCAACCTGAGTTTGAAGTCAACACATGGGGAAGGGCAAGGCCAAAAAAAAAAACAGAAATAAATGGACTTCAGTAATGGGATTACATCAATTTTTCAATCTGTCCTACTTTTGGATTTTTTGTTTTGTTTTTTGAGATGGAGTCTCGCTCTGTCACCAGGCTGGAGTGCAGTGGTGGGATCTGGGCTCACTGCAACATCCGCCTCCTGGGTTCAAGCAATTCTCCTGCCTCAGCCTCCTGAGTAGCTGGGACTACAGGTGCGTGCCACCATGCGCAGCTGCTAATTTTTGTGTTTTTAGTTTAGACGGGATTTCACCCTGTTGGCCAGGATGGTCTTGATCTCTTGACCTCGTGATCTGCCCGCCTTGACCTCCCAAAGTGCTGGGATTACAGGCGTGAACCACCGTGCCCAGCCCCCCAGTTACTTTTGAATCTTTAGTTGTGTGAGTTAATAAACTTCCTTCCAAGGCCAGGCACGGTAGCTCACACCTGTAATCCCAGCACTTTGGGAGGCCAAGGTGGCAGATCATCTGAGGTCAGGAGTTCGAGAGCAGCCTGGCCTATGTGGTAAAACCCTGTCTCTACTAAAAATACATTAAAAAGTTAGCCAGGCGTGGTGGCATGCACCTGTAATCCCAGCTACTTATGAGGCTGATGCAGGAGAATCGCTTGAACCAGGAGGTCGAGGTTGCAGTGAACCAAGATCATGCCATTGCACTGCAGCCTGGGCAACAAGAGTGAGACTCCATCTCAAAAAAATAAATAAAATAAATAAATAAATAAATAAATAAATAAATAAATAAACTTCCTTCTATTTTTATTTATTTATTTATTTATTTATTTATTTTTTTGAGACGGAGTCTTGCTCTGTCGCCCAGGCTGGAGTGCAGTGGCCAGATCTCAGCTCACTGCAAGCTCCGCCTCCCGGGTTCACGCCATTCTCCTGCCTCAGCCTCCCAAGTAGCTGGGACTACAGGCGCCCGCCACCTCGCCCGGCTAGTTTTTTGTACTTTTTAGTAGAGACGGGGTTTCACCGTGTTAGCCAGGATGGTCTCGATCTCCTGACCTCGTGATCCGCCTGTCTCGGCCTCCCAAAGTGCTGGGATTATAGGCTTGAGCCACCGCGCCCGGCCTTAAACTTCCTTCTAGTTTAAAGCAGTTTTAAGTTGGGTTTTCTGTTATTTCACATGAAAGTAATCTTATACAATCTTATACAAGGAGCAAAGACAGACATGATATCTGACATCTTATGATCGGGTGGGTAAGGTAAACAATCAAGTATCTAGGTAGGACTGTACTTGAAGCAACACAAAGCCAGAATATAATGACTAAACAAAAAAGTGATTGTTTTTCTCACAATAAGAAGTCCAGAGGTAGGTACCACAGGGCTGGTGAGAATGTCAGCAAAGATCTAGGCTCTTCACTTTCCTGCCTCACCATCCCTATCATGTGGCTTCTGTCTTTATGGTTGTGAAATGGCTATATGCTTAAGAAAGTGAAAGCAGCAAAGGGCCAGAGCAACATGTCAGCTGAGTATGTTTCTTTTGAAAATCTGTGGCAGAAGCTCTACCCTGTAGGCATAGGCTTTATTTATTTGAAACAGGGTCTCACTCTGTCACACAGACTGGAGTGCAGTGGTGCTCCAGTCTAGCTCACTGCAGTCATAGCTCACTGCAGCCTTGACCTCCCCAGCTCAAGTGATCCTCCTGAGTAGCTGGGACTACAGGCATGTACCACTGCACTTGGCTAATTTTTAAATTTTTTGTAGAGATGGGGTCTGCTGTGTTGCCCAGGTTGGTTTCGAACTCCTGGGCTCAAGCAGTCCGCCTGCCTCGGCCTCACAAAGTGCTGGGATTACAGGCGTGAGCTACTATGCCCTGCGGGGATAGGCTTTTGAAGAGAGAGGGATGACCTCTAAATAACCTCTAAGCTTGCATTTTAAAGGTTAACAAAGGAGGAAGACATGATCAATGATGTGTCCATATAACATCCCCCCCTTGAACAGTATCCAAGTTAGATTATTCCAGTCATCAAGAGAGTCATCATTTTTGATTAGCTAAATTACATGTCAAGCTCTTGGGAATGATTATTGCTATATCTTTTATTTTCTATGATAGGCTATATAGCATTAAAGAAATGGAGGGTTGACTAGGTGTGGTGGCTCTTGCCTGTAATCCCAGCACTTTGGGAGGCCGAAGCGGGCTGATCACTTGAGCTCAGGAGTTTGAGAACAACCTCGACAACACGGTGAGACCCCGTCTCTACAAGAAATAATTTAAAAAAAATTATCTAGGTATGGTGGCATGTGCCTGTAGTCTCAGCTTCTTACGCATCTGAGGCAAGAGGATCGCTTGAGCCCAAGAGGTCGAGGCTGCGGTGAGCTGTGTTCGTGCCACTGCACGCCAGTCTGAGCAACAAAGGAAGTTGCAAAAGTTGCCTAGAGCAGTGGATGGACAATAGATATCGCTAGTGGGGAGGACATAGTTTCTTATATCTGCTGAAAGAGTTATGCATAGAAGTGAAATGGATTTTGTGGAGATAAGACACCTCTTATTTTCTTTTCTCCTTGTATGCACAAAATGACAGACTGAATCCCCAAGAAGCCATAGCAGAAAGAGATATGGCTCACTACAGTGTAATTTTTCTGTTCCTTTTCTTTTTGATTTATCCATATTTAACATTTAAGATTGAGCACTTCCTTGAAATTCTCCCTTGGCTTGCAGGGCATTTATATTATCCTAGTTTTCTTAGTGTCATTGAAAGCTCTTCCTACTCTCTCCTTACTGAGTTTGGAACGTTTCATATTTATAGGATATGACTTAGGGATAGAATGGAATCTTTCTGTGAAAACCATGCCTATTAAATACTTCAATTTCTGATTTAAAATATTAAATTATAACGGAATAAATCTATTATTTCCCATTATATATCATTAACATTATTACTACAGTTCAAAACCAGTTAGAGTTTTTTGAACCATATTTTGCTTTTTTTTTTGAGACAGAGTCTCACTCTGTCGCCCAGGTTGGAGTGCAGTGGCGTGATCTTGGCTCACTGCAACCTCCACCTCCTGAGTTCAAGCAATTCTCCTGCCTCAGCCTCCTGAGTAGCTTGGGATTACACATGTGTGCCACCACGCCCAGCTAATTTTTGTATTTTTAGTAGAGACGGGGTTTCACCATGTTGGTCAGGCTGGTCTCGAACTCCTGACCTCATGATCCGCCCACCTTGGCCTCCCAAAGTGCTGGTATTACAGACGTGAGCCACTGTGCCTGGCCCATATTTTGCTTTTAATTCGTGAAGTTAATATTTCCTACTTAGGAGGAAGAGCTAAGTATTATTTAAAAACAGTACAAAAATAAACAGGTACAAAGGATTATTTAACTTGGATTCCCTTGAAAACAGAATCTGGGGCAGGTGTTAAGTGCTGATATTTCATCTATGAGGTGCAATATTTCGGCGTGGACACTGAGGGGGACACTGTATTGTCCTGCCACTGCTTCATGGTGAGCTCAGACACAGCTAGTCACTCAGTAGGAGTGCTGTCACTGGGGAAGTCTCTCGACAAACTATATGGAGAAACTGCCTCAGGGCAGTTTTTGGGAGGAAGGAAGGAGAACAAATTCCCCTTGGTTAGAGTTTGCCCCACAGGGAGTTATCTCCTCCATAATTCCAGGCTGCATCATCCAGCTCCTTTGGTGGCTACTCAGGAAGTCATGTCCCTGTGAGGTGTGGCATTTTTTCCAAGTCTGAAAGTGAAGGAAAAGCCAGAAACCCTAGGTATGGGCTGGGCATGGTGGCTCACACCTGTAATCCCAGCACTATGCGAGGCCAAGGCTGGCAAATCGCCTTGAGTCCATCAGTTCAACACCAGCCCTGGGCAATGTGGTGAAACCCCATCTCTACAAAAAATTTTAAAAAGTTAGCTGGGCGTGGTGGCATGCGCCTCTAGTCCCTGCTACTCAGGAGTCTGAGGGCAGGAGGATGGCCTGAGCCTGGGAGATGAAGGTTGCAATGAGCAGAGATCCCACCACTGTACTCCAGCCTGGGCAACAAAGAGATCCTATCTCAAAAAAAAAAAAAAGCCCAGGTATGTTACTCATTGTCCTGCCTGTTCAACCTTGAGGCACTTTCTAGGAAATGACTGATCAGCCCCAGACTTGGCATAACTATGATCTAGTGAAACTCGCTGGCAGCAGTGGTAGCTGAGGTGGAGTAAGAGCTGTCATCCATATTTTGTTGCTGTCCTCCCTGAAATTAGCAGTGCTGCCTGTATAAGATAAACCTATGATTGCAGGGCTGCATGTAACAGCAACTGAATGGCTAAACAAAATTAAAAAAAAAAAAATTTTAAGGCCAGGTGTGGTGGCTCACACCTGTAATCTCAGCACTTTGGGAGGCCGAGGTGGGTGGATCACGAGGTCAGGAGATGTGAGACCATCCTGGCTAACATGGTGAAACCCCGTCTCCACTAAATATCCAAAAAAATTAGCCGGGCGCGGTGGCGGGCGCCTGTAGTCCTAGCTACTCCGGAGGCTGTTGAGAACCCGGGAGGCGGAGCTTGCAGTGAGCCGAGACCCCGCACTCCAGCCTGGGTGACCCAGCGAGGCTCTGTCTCAAAAAAAAAAAAAAAAAAAAAAAAAAAAAAAAAAAAAATTAGCTGGGTGTGGCGGCGCGCGCCTGTAGTTCCTGTAGTCCCAGCTACTCCGGAGGCTGAGGCAGGCGAATCGCTTGAACCCAGCGGGCGGAGGTCGCAGTGAGCCGAGATTGCGCCACTGTACTCCAGCCTGGGTGACAGTGAGAGACTCTGTCTCAAAAAACAAAAAACCCAAAAAACTTATAAGCATTACAGCTTGCTTGCATCATTCTCCTCAAGATTGAAAATCCCAGGAGAGAGTCTGGTTGGGCAAGCCTAAATCAAATGCCCATCCTCCAGGGTGACAAAAGAACCTGTAAGGACCAGGATTTCTTTCTCATCAAGCCTTTGTACAATGGAGAGAGAAAAACTCCACAAGGAAAACTGTTCAATTAGAAAGGGGAAACTGATGTGGTATTAACAAGATGTCCATTATAATTCACCCTTTAGCTGTTCAGCATTCAAGAAGTTTTTCTCATGTACTTCCAGAAATAATAGTATAACAAGGTTATCTTCATACGTTTCTCACCCCCTCTTCTGAGGGAGACAACCCAGTCTCATTATTTGCTGCATCACAATCTAAGTCCAGGATATGTGAATGACGTACATTTCTGCTTTAGCTTCAGCTTAACTGTGTTAGATCAAGTCCTAGAAGCTGAGCCACAGCCAGAGATTTTTGTGCAATTGATTCACTTGGAGAATGCTCTCACGTGAAGCAGAATGAGGAAAGCAGCACAGGGCAGGGAAAACTGGTCAAACCATGATGCAGTCTCAGCAGTGTCAGCCTGATACCATGAGTTCCGGAATCTGAACTATACAGACTTGGTACCAGTTTGAGGCACAAAGTATGAATAAATGATCTGAAGGTCCATCCCAAGAGAGACCACCTCCACCCAGAATTTATGATTTGATAGCATTAGTCTTAACTCTCCTGTTTCTTGGGAATTTCAGAGTCTGTAAATTCCTAGATATGCCTTCTTTGACTGAGTTTTCTCATAAATTCCCATTCCCACTGATAGCAGAAAAAACTGGTCTTCCATTTTTTTTTTTTGAGACCAAGTTTTGCTCTTGTTGCCCAGGCTGGAGTGCAGTGGCACGATTTCAGCTCACTGCAACCTCCGCCTCCCAGGTTCAAGTGATTCTCTTGTCTCAGCCTCCTGAGTAGCTGGGATTACAGGCGTGTGCCACCATGTCCAGCTAATTTTTTTATTTTTAGTAGAGACGGGGTTTCACGTTATTGGCCAGGCTGGTCTCGAAGTTCTGACCTCATGATCCGCCTATGTAGGCCTCCCAAAGTGCTGGGATTACAGACGTTGAGCCACTGGTCTTCCAGTTGTAAATAATCTCACTTATGGGAAATAAAGGTCAACCCCTTATTAGGGCCATTTGTTTTCTCTCCAAGGTCTTTCTTTGCCTCCACTTCTGGGTACAAAGGGAGGTTTAGATGTTATTTTGATTTAGGATACAGGTGTTTTGTCAGCAGTCTCTGATCTCTAGCTGCGGTATAGTATAGTCTGTCAGGTGTCCGAATTTTGGCTTCTGCCCTCAGCAAAGCTACTACTGAATGACCAAAGCTAGTGTAACTGGCACTCAATTCAGTGGTCTATCCTTGACTATCTCGCCTTGGCTCTCACTGGTACTGCAAATTTTTTGCTAATTCTGCCATCTCCATCCAGCCACTAGCTGGTCTCTCTTACAGCTGCTGCTATGCAGTAACCATATCCCTCACCACAATGACCCCATCACAAGCCCCCATTGGCCTCAAGTGATGTGCCTCTTATGACACCTGGGAATCAAAGGAAATTCTGTGGGGTGTTTGCATCTGTAATCTCAGATCATCTCTGCCAAACATTGTGTATCTGTCTTGTGTTTTCTATCCCATGTGGTCATACGAACACTTTGCAGGGTTTCAAATTAGAAGTGAGGCCAGTGCCTTGTTTTTGTGCTTTTGCCATCCTTTTCAACCCATCTGGAGCGTCTGCTCTCATTAATCATCTCCCACTGGTCTTGCCCCAGGCTGAAATATAGGAAGGTCTCTGGGGATGGCCTGAGCCAGGAGCCAAGATAGCACCACTGCACTCCAGCCTGGGTGACACAGCCAGACCATCTTAAAAAAAAAAAAAAAAGTACTTCTTCTTTTTTTGGTTCCCTTTAACATAAAAACTTACTGGATTGAGACAGGGTCTGTCACCCAGGCTGTAGTGCAGTAGTGCCATCAAGGCTCACTGCAGCCTCCACTACACAGGCTGAGGAGATACTCCCACCTCAAGCCTCCTAAATGGGACTACAGGTGTGCACCACCATGCTTGGCTTATTTTTTGTAGCAATAGGGTTTCACCATGTTGCCCAGGCTGTCTCAAACTCTTGGGCTCAAGCCATCTGTCCACCTTGGCCCCCAAAATGTTGGGGTTACAAGTATGAGCCACTGCACGGGGCTGATTAAACTTACTTTGAACCACAGCAATCTGAAGCAATTCATTACCTAATTCATATGGAACGACAATAAAAAAAACTTAAAACCAATGAAAGTTTTTAAAAACTTTGCTGTTTCTTGATTTTCTTTGCTATTTGAATGGTATCAGTGATCAGATTTAGCATTTTACATTATATTGTCTTGGTACAATAGAACATAATTAAAGGCAAACAAAATTTGAATTCATTAATAGTAGAGAAAGGTTTTAAATTCTTGAGATAACTAGTGCAACTTGGTTTCCATCTGTTGGCATTTTGGTAATTAACTTTCAAAAATTACGCTAAATTTTTGAAACTAAGTCGGCGTTATGTACCAGTATTTCTTACAAAATTGGCTCGATATTCCATTTAATTAAAGAGCTTATGTTCCCTTTTCCCACTCTTTGTGAAAATTCTCCCAACCTGTACCAATTCTCACCCAAATTTTAAATACCATTTACCAATCAATAGTAGTGGCCTTGCAAAACACCCCTCTCCCTCCCAAAGCTATGTATTGAAGATATCAATGCCAGATATTCAATCCATTAAGTCTTCAGTAGAATGATGTGTTTGTCTCAAATTATTGTAAAACGCAAAAGTGAAAACATTTTCAGCTAATAGTCCATGTGTTACATAACTCATTTATAGACAACAGATAAAAGCTTTGAAAGCCAGTGTTCTCTCCAAGGATGCTTTCCTCCAGTAGGAGTAACAATTTGACTAAAATGTCCTTACAAATTTTTCTTTAGGGGTAAGGGCTCATTTCACCCTAAGCAACCCCAACTCACCCACACTGGGAAAACCATACCACAGGTAGCATTCACTAGTTTTAAGTGACATTTTGGCATTTACTTCATGTTCTTCGTAAATCAAAAGAACACTCTATGCCCCTCCCCAAACTAAATGTCACTCAACTCTAATTCCCTTAAAAGGCATTATTCTGTGCCCAACGATATTCTTTTACTATATACAAGCCTCTTACCTAAATTCAATAATTACATTCCTGACTCCTTTTTCTATATAGTTGTTCATGTTCTGAGACAGGAGGACTGCTTGTGCCCATAAGATGGAGGATGCAGTGAGCCAAGATCATGCTACTGCACTCAAGCCTGGGAAGAAGAGCAAGACTCTGTCTCAAAACAAAAAAGTTTTCAAGTTTTCTGGACAGTTGGAGGTTAATAAGCAGTATTTCAGGAATATGAGCTAGGAATCATACGCTGCAGTAATTTTACATTGTCTCCGATATTCTCAAACATCAAACGAAAGCTATTTTAGAGAAAGGAACAAAGTAACTCATTCAAAATTTCTCATAGGTAATGAGGAAAGCTGACTATAAGGAAAAACAAAACAAAACAAAAAAAACCTGATGACTAGGCTCTCATTTTGCTAAATTACTTTAATAAATTATGAGCCCAACTACTGAACTTTGCATCTACCACCCCTGCCAGCTTTCACTTATAAATGCTAGAAAAACACTCCACACACACAAAAATATATATATAAGATTACTGTATTTCCTTTTAAGAGGAACGTTTCAACAAATTTTACAGGTGTCAATCAACCCTTGTTCAAATTGGGCACACATCAAATCTAGCATCATGGGTGTTTTATTTATTTGGAAGTGAATTTTAACTATCAATACAAATGCCAAGATACTACACAAAACATCCACAGGAACTTTTTTCATCTTTTTTTTTTTTTTGAATTGTACACAAACATTTCCTACATAATCCAACATACAACAGAGAAATGGTACATCTTTTTCTTTCAATTTGCATACAATGGAAAAACAAGTATATATATATTTTACAAAGTTTAACTAATAAGACACTAGAGCAAGTTGACAGTTTAAGTCTATAGGTGAGAAATTATCTAATAAAAATAATCAATTTTTTCAGCATTAGTCACTTCCATAACCAAGTGTTATTCCGATTAATAAAACTTACTGCCAATCAGAATTCTGGTATATACTAATACCATTACTCAACTTGTAGTACTGCTCCCCACCTTAGTTCTTCACAACTACTAACATAGAAAATGTTGAAAAGTAGGGGCAAGCATTTGCAAAAACAAAAAATCCCCAGCTTATTATAAGCATGAATATGTATGATGGAATTTCTTCCCAGCAATAGACTTCCAAACCATCAAGAAATCACCAGAACTAAGTTTGCCAAGTTATTTTGCCTATGTCCAACAAGAGATGCACTTATATGTCCAACAGAGGAGCTGAAAATCAAACTTAGTGTTTAGTTTGGGGGTGGGTTGGGAAATTCAGCCACCATTTTAAAATGACTGTCTTAAAAAAAAAATGACCACCAAAAATAGGTTCACTAAATTTATTTTAAAAATCATAAAACGTTTCTTACAAAAGAGCATTACATTCTGCACACTGCTCTGAACAGATGCCAGGGACATGTGGACTATTGTTACTTTTCCTCCCTGTCCCACCCCCCAAATGTTACAGTGACCACAAAGCAGGTGTTCACAATTACATGGGGGGAATTTTTTTAAACCACCAACAATAACAAAAAATAAAATCCACTCACTCTGCTGCTGTTTCAAAATTTCAATGTTAGTTTTTGCACGCCCTTCCCCCCCCCAACCCTGTTTGTAAGGAACTAAAACATTACATCTGGTGAACAGCAAAGATTTCACTACACCTCAAATGCAGAACACCTATGAAGCAGAGGAATGTTGGCTTTTTAAACAGAAGCAGATAAAAAAAAAAAGATGCAGGACTCCTTCAGTTCTTCACTAGTCTTAGAAAAACTTTCCAGAATACTGCTTCACACTATAAAAAAGAAAAAATATCTTGCATTAGAATCCTTCAACATCTGCATACTGCTTCACACTATAAAAGAAAAGAAAAAAAAGTGCGAATTAGAATTTTTGCTCGTAACATCTTAATCAACATCAAGACAATTTCAATGCTAAATTAAAATGATAAACATGTCCATTACAATTAGAAGAGTTCAAAAACCATAAGCAATTACAAATTAAAGCAATGTTAAATGTCAAGAAAAATGATGAGCGGTAAATCAGACATTAGTAGAACAGAATTAAGAAAACGGAATTGAAAGTTGTTAATATTTGGTAGAAAAGACAAAGAATGCTAGTAAGGTGTGAAATGCTGCATTTTACAGCACCAATCATTTGTCCTGTAGAGGCATGGCCTGTGCCATATGGCAGACTGTGATTTGTTGTCAATTTAGTTATCTAAAAACAACAAAATCACTAGTCTTCCACACAGAACTAGGCCAACATCCAATGAATCTTCTATATTGTCTACAGGCTCTGTACAATTTTGTAACAAGTGGTTTTGGCAGCAGTTTTCACCAGAGAAATGAGAAGTTTGCTTGGGTAAGGCTTCTTCCAGCAAGATTAGTATTGAATGTCTTCGTTTTTAGTAAGAAAGCAGAAGAAAATCAAGGCAAACTATTAGAATGTTTAGAAGTTAGGTCCCCAAAAGGTAGAGACACCATGGCTTCTAAAAGAAAAAAATCAATTGAGAAGAAAAGCTCTTTAAAGGTTTTAGTATGTATAAGCTAACACAAAGCTAAACTTAAACTGACCTGTTCTGCAGCAAATACTGTGCATTCTGTATCTGGTCCTGTGTTCCTGTAATGGTAATGATCCGATCTTCGGATCCTTCTAAAGGCTCATCAATTTTGATCGAAGCTCCCGACTCATGACGGATTTGTTTAATCCGCTGACCACCTTTGCCAATAATAGATCCAGCCAACTGAAAAGATTTTTTAAAAGTATGTGTTTACGATATACTTTTAACATTTACTACCTGTATTTTCAAGGAGCATGAAGTGTATTAATTTTATTCATTCAGACTCTTAACTATCCCTAAACCTGTCAAAGTTTGAGTTACAATGCATTTATGTCACACTCACTAATGTTTCCCTTAATTAGCTAATTAAGGGCTCAACACCCTCTTAACTATTTTTATTAACAGCACTGATCACTTAACAAGGCTCAAACAGCAGAAAACCTAGCTCACTAACGCCTATGAACATAACCTCATTCCTAAATGTGTATTTTTGTTAAAGCCTTCTGAATTAAAAAAACAGAAAGAAGGAATAATTATAAAAGTGATAAAGTGCTCCTCATAGTATTAAAGATACTTACATCTTTGGGAATAGTTACTTGTGTAGTAATAATAGGTCCACCAAGATCACCATATGAGCCACGACCCCCTGCATAGGAATAATCTGATTTAAATAATGAGCAGTAAGTTCATTTAAAAAGTATGAAATTAATGTTTGATTTCACAAAGGAGAAAACTTACCATATCCGGAGCCACCCTAAAAACAGAAAGAAAAAAACAGAAAATTACTTTGCCGTTGTAGTTACTACCAGTACTTAAAATAAAAAATTCATTCAATAAAAATGGAGTCTCGCTATGTTGCCCAGGCTGGTCTCAAACTCTCGGGCTGAAGTGATCCTCCTGCCTCAGGCTCTTTTGTAGTTGGGGTTGAGTGAGTACCACTGCACCCAGCTTCACTATTCAAGTATTTTAATACTCATAAAATCCCTCTATTCAGGAAACCAAAGTCATCCTGTATCCTATTTTCAGTGAGTATCCTCTGGGGAATAATAAACTTACTGGAGAGCAGGTAAACATCTTAAATTATCACTGATATACACACAAACAACCATGATACTCAACCTGTGGTTCATAAGCCATCTGCCATTCCGATGGGCTCCATGTATCTATTGCAGAGTCCCAAGTTTCATCAGCACTGAAACCAACCTGTTAGCGATAAAAATATCAACATGAACCCACATTGTATTTTGTTATAGAGCTGTTTTTATATGCCTAATTTGCATGTTACATTAAAACAAAAGAGGGTACATATATAGGCAGCAATTATGTAATCGAGGGGAACAAAGCTCAGTAAAGTCATAATCCTCCAGCAGCAAATAACAGAATGATTTAACTAGTAATTCAAACAAAATTTACTTGTAAGAAAAGCTTTTTAATTACTATAACCTTCAACAAAACGTGAACTATATTGTTACAACCCTCACATACACAAAACACTGGTAATAAACCAAAGTTCTTACCATGCCGTCGTAACGGTCTCCAGGTCTCCCTCTTCTGTCATAGGCCATGAGGTCTCTGCAAGCACAGTACTTGTTGTAATCTAAACTTGTTTACATGCCACACATATCAAATCAAAGTCTACCTTGTCTACCACTAAGCGCAGTCTCTTGTAGGTTAATAATTCATAGATTAAAAAAAACCAAAAACTTACCCCCCTCTAGGTGGTGGTGGTGGAGGAAGAGGAAGATTCCGAGCTCTGCTACCACCCCGGCCGCCTCGTCCAGGAGGAGGGGGAGGTGGTCCTCGACGAGGGCTCATATCATCATAATCTCTTCTAGATGGAGGCATGGGACGCCCACCCCGACCAGGAGGCATTCTGTCAAAACCACCTCTTCCCCGCATTGGAAATCCCACTGGGCGTCCACGGCGGTCATCAAACATCATTGTAAAACCACCATAATCATAGGTTTCATCGTAAAAATTTGGATCATAAGGCTGTGCACGTCCTTTGATGGGAGACTAAAAACAGAGATAGAACAAACTTACAGACTGAAGAAAAAGAGACCCGCTTCAAACCAACCCTTCTCTCATCATCAACAAAATACAAGTCATTCCCCCATCAGGAGGTGCTAGAGACAGAAACAGGAATTATGTCAACACTAACAGTAGCAAAGTAAAGATTCCCAAGAACTCCAAAACTTTTGGCAAGTGCTAAACACAAGTGAGTTCTATTGCCTGTGCAGGGAGAAGTAACAGCTTGCTCTTACACTTAAATCTTAAGAAACCACAAAGTCCTCCCATTTTACACATAACAAACTACAATGCATATTTCACAACAAGGGCTGAAGAGATCAGTATCTTGGCAAGCCTGTAATCCATACTGAAGCACCCGAGATAGGAAGCCCTGCAGCCCCGCAGCGTAGTTACAAAGACACAAGCAACACTATTGGAAATTCATTCGAAGGATCAAAGGCTAAAGAAATACCACCAACAAATTACCACTCTCCACTTTTTCAAAACCATTTCTAAATTAAAGTGATGGCTGAAGCCAGGTGACAGAAAATTGCTAGGGAAAGGGCAAATAAAGACTATTACACTAAATGATCTGAAGCTACTTTTGCAAAAGGTTATCACTTTGTTTCATAAAACCAAATGCAAACAAATGTGTTCAGAAGTACCTCAGATATAAGATCAAGGATGATCTTTATGCACTCTACAACCCTATCGGGTTTTCCTCCAATAAGAACAACTCTGTCAGTGGAATGAGGACAGCATTCCTGGAAAAGCTTGATGGTGGTTTGAGTGTTCTGTAGTAAGATCATAAAAAAAAAAATAATTAGAAGAAAATTAGGTTTCCTAGGTTCAGTGAAAATTGCATTTGAATTCAACAATTATCCCCCCATAATATAAAAACTTCATTAATTATCACACGACTTTGCAATGGTATAAAAATTTTGACAAAATACAATAGCAATGCCAGACATTTTTTGTCGTTTGTGATACGCAATCTTCGGAGGGAACTCAGAAGGGAAGTGAGAGAAGCTCACAGAAACAAGTCTATATGAAAATTTACTTTCCAGTAAGAAATATGGCAGAATTTTTTTTTTACCTCTCGAAGTTCTTTGATTTTAGCACCTTTGACCCCAATAATTCCTCCTGCTAGACTCTGATGAATCAACAGCCTCAACTCGCAGTCAAAGTCACTTCCTTTATAGTGTTGGTACTGTGGAGGGAGAGTTATAAAATTTTAGTCTCAAATCAACAATTCCCCAAAACACACTTATCTGCTATAAGCATAACAATAATATACTGTTGCAGTGAGCAACCTGAATTTATATTTCAATAACTTTACCAGTTATGTGCTTATTATCCTCAATAGCCAGGCCCAAAAAGGACATTCTGCACCACCTTAAAAAACTATTTTATTTTCAGGTCCTGCAACACCATACCCACACTGCAGCCATTTAGCATGTCGCTGTTACCACAAAATTATTATTAACATTCAAATAACACCATAATAAAAATGACTGCAAAGCACTTTGCAAATGTAGTTAATTCCCACTGCAGCATGGAGCAGGGTCAACAGTGAGTTGTAAGACCATTCATGTATCATGTTTTTAAGCCTTTTTCTATAGAGATGGGAAAAGCACACTATGTTAAAAATATAATCGATCCTATGGGCCAGGCTCCATACTTCAGTGGGGTTCAATGGCACTATGACATACATTTAAGCATTCCACAGCATCAGATTCGAGCGGGAGCTGGCTGGTTGCAGTGGGTGATGGCAACTGCAGGCCCTGAAAGTAGAAAAATAAGAGTAATAGGTTAAGTGTCTAGCGTGATCAGGCTATTGTCGCATATATTGGTAAAGCTACTACAACATATTTTAAACCTATATTATTAAATGAGAAACTGCTTTACTCAACATTAAGATGATATAAAACATAAAATACTTTTCTCTATATACCTAAGTGAATTACGTAGAGTCGTAAAATCCTAAATCTAAATACTTCTCCTTTTCAACACATTCCCATAAATACTCTAATTTAAAAAATCTCTTTTCTAAAACTAAAGCCCATAAAATACACACTAAATCCATGAAAGCACATGACCACAGATAAGTTCACATTTACTCCAGGAGTGGTCAGCCTGTTTGCTTTTTTTTAAAAAAACAAATTATGTATGTACAAAATTACGTAGCACATTGAGATACTCCTGCAAACTGTTATATCCATTGTCTCTCCACCTCCCCCATCATACCCCAATACAATGCACTTTAAACATTCCCCCCTCATGTTGTCAAATATATTTTAAAAAAAATAATGAGCCTACCTCTTCCAAGGTAGGGATGATTTTCTTCAGAATTTCTCCAATTGTTTCAATATCAGCACTGATACTCAATATGCTGTCAAATACCACAAATACCAGATAATACAAAAAAGGCGGAAAAGAAAAATGAGTTTTGTGTTTGTTACCAAAGTCATACAAACTTTTACAGAGATGTAACATACAATTATTTAATATTCCCCATTTAAAGTAGCCTATTTATAGATTTCTCACATGCATTTTGTTTTATACCCAATACAGACATGATAACAATATTAGGAGACTTGCAGAGAGACAGAGAGAACGGGCTTTTGGAAGGGCTCAGATTAAGTGGGCAATAAACTGACCAGAACTGAAGCAGAGTTGAATATTTATGTTCCCCGCCACCACTAAGTTAAGGATACCCTCGCTGTTACATTGGTAAAACTGGCACACCTTCTCTTAGGCAAAGTGGGGGAATATGCGAGTGGTGAACATTGTATCTGGAGTAAGGTTATGAATACCAGTTAGAAATTAGATCACTAATGGGCTCTGCAAGAAAACAAATACAAATGCAAGACAAAACAAAGACAACACAAATGAGAAGTGAAGGAAAGTGAACCAGAGTTAGCATTTCATCAGAAAAAATTATGAACAGGCAATGTTGGGAAGCAAGGTGGGCCACAAAGACAGAGCGAGAGACTATCTTGGTAACAATTTGATTTACAATGCGGCAAATATGCAACACTTGAAGCTGTGCTCCTTCCATCGAAATAAAATTAGTGGATCGTTTGGGTGGGCAACTCACGGTAAAAGTTCAGTGACAAAAAGACTTAATGGGGAAAATAAGACAGAAACTTGAAAAACAATACACCGTCTAAAGGGGATACTATTTAATTATATAAAAGGCAGGTAATAAAATACATTTCTCTCTTTCTAATCAGGCAGTGAGGCATAAACTGTTGGGACATACCGCTCGGGGCCACTGCTGTCTGGGACTGAAACACTGGCATTGTACTGCATTGGTCATTGGCGTTCGTGGATGTTGGCATTGGGCATGGGCATTCAATCAGAAGTTGTCAAGTATGGTACCCGTTTGGCAACGAGCACATTTTTGGGCATAGCCAACCAGGGTTTTCACATGGGCGTTCAGGGGCGGATGGGCCAACGTCATGGTGGGCAACGCAGGGGTAAGTCGATCCAGTACATGGGCAACGGAGATATATGGCCAAAAAAACAAGGAGAGGGAAAAGGGGGAAAAGCAATAAATTTTAATTTAATACAAACTATACTCATACTCTCAATTAATGAAACAAGCTTAAGTTGTTCTGAAGACTAACACAATAATGGACTTCTCTAAATCTGACTGTGGCTTAACATTAAGGACCTCAAATGATGGTTCTAGCCGTTTTTATTTTTTTAAGAAAAACAAACGATGTTTCAGTAGCAGGCTGGCTCATGAGGGTAGACACAAAACCTGACTCAAAGTTTACTGAAATTCTTGAGGAAATGGGGAAATAACCCAGATAATTATACAGAACATCTGGATTAAGAGGAGAGAGGTTTTATAAAAGACAAAACAAAAATTCCCACACCACCAAAAACCCTAACTAATAAGACTGGTTTGGTTGTCTGGAGGTTTTAAAACGCATTCCTAGATCCTAACAGGCAAGTTTGTAAAATTTTAAACAAAATTTCAAGTTCAGTTTACAGTAATCAAGAGGAACATACAAAGATCTGCGACCAAGAGAGAAATGAAATACTGTCAAATAAGTACTCGACACAAAGTTATTTGCCTCATTTTTAGCAAGAAAAACATTAAGAAATGTGTACACTATGAGAAAAAAAATTTAGAAATTTTGGTGTAGCCAAGTCCTATAAACGTGCTCACTTCTGGCACTGCCAACATTTAATGTGTCTAATCACAAGAGTCAACCCACTGTAAAATGAAGACTCAAACAAATCATAGGCATTGACGAACAGTTTCCCAATTATAAGATTAAGTGCCTACTCTATTCTTTACCCATATTTAAATCATGCAACCTCAACATTAAATTCTTTGTGCTCCATGTGCAAGCCGTCAAAGAACAGATGGACATTTTTCTTCCGAAAGAAAACAAAAAAAATTTTTCTGGATTTAACCAGCCACCTGCAATGGTTTTCAGTAATACTGTAATTGATTCACACACAGGATGGTGCAATCAAGGATTTTTACACTTTGTTGCTATTTCTAATTAAGATGTTATCTTGCTTGATGAAGTGAATAGTTTGGTGGACTCTTATTAGAATGTGAAGAGGTTTAATAGAAACCATCCCCCCAACCCTGCTCAATCTGGGCTTTTGTTAAAACAGGAATGGATAACTTTGAAATCAATTCTGTAATAATAAATTGTTACAAATGTCTTGTAGCTAAACTATGAAATGATTTCTAGGATGTAAATCTTTAAATTTCTATAGACATATAAACTGAAGCTGCTCGTGTACTAGTTTAATATCTTAATACTTACGTCTGTACGGAGAGCCTTAATATTCTTGCCTCCTTTTCCAATCACTGCCCCAGCATTCTGGAGAAGATACAAAGACAAAAAATTATTTTGCCTTTCCCTAAAATTAATGTCTACCTATACTCTTAAGATTTTGCTAAAAAATCCTCTAACCTGTTTGTTATAAGAATAAAAATCTACTTGGGGATGTAAAAACGACCAGGCCAAAAACAAATCAAAAATCAAAATATAATTCTAAGTGCTTTGAGGACTAAATAGTTTGGAGTACTTAACATGAGAAATACACCAAGTATAAAATAAAACTAAGCACAGATTTTATAGCACCTTTTGGTAAAATAAATCAATTAATTCAGTATTAGTAGGTACCTTCATATTGTGACCCGTGATAAAACAATAAACTGCCAACTAAGCAGTTTCCTAAGGAGTCCACACATAATTAAGATTTAATCTATTAATACTTTAAGAATCACACTCTCCTCCTAGCTTGACCTGTAGCGGTGGTTCACTACAGCAAAGGCTTTAATCTTAATTATAAGTGGAGTAACAAAACCACCAGAGCCTTCAAGTGTGTTTAGAAAGAACCACAAACAAATGTTTTATATTCTTCAATCTGTAAAACTTTTGACTTTCGAGAAAGCCAAACCAGACCTTATCTTAATTTCCACTTGAGTATGAACCCCCTTCAAAATTTCAAGAATAAAATGCATACCTTGCTTTGAAGCAGAATGCGTAATTCAACCATCTCATCAGTGTTTCTAGATCTTTTAAATGCTTGTTCCTCTTCCATATCTTCTGCAGGGCGTTTACCTAAAAATTAACAGTTCAGATTTCAAAGAAAGCAGCGAAGTCTCCAAAGCAACTCCATTCTGTTTCAAGAGACTTGTTGCTAATCTTAGGCATGTTTTAGAAAGGCCAAAGGCATTGCTATAGACTTGAACCTTATGCTTCCATCTAGTAAAACGTACCAAACACAAAATACTGTGACAAAATACTTCAAAGGACTTGAAATCCCAAAATGCAAGGAAAATTTTTTATATGCAAATCAGTTACTTCAACTTCATAAATAAAAAGCTAAAATGTAACTGATAAATCGCTGAATTAAAATTACCTAAACAGAAATACCAAAATTTCACCACACACTTCTAGGCAATAATTAACAGAATAAAAAAAATACTGTTAAAATTAAAATTTATTCTCACCAAATTCACCATTGGTTTCAGTGTTAGGGAAGGTTTCTTCTGGCTGTTCAGTTTCCATATTCTTTTATTAAATGGGCACACCAATCTGTTGAAAAATAAAGACGCTAGTACATTTGGCTTATTGGAAAGCAAGCTGTAAAAAAACCAAAAAACAAAAAAAACACACTGCTTCTAGAACGTACCAGTTATTATATATCCTTGCAGAGCAGAACTGAAGCGTTCTGGGTCGGACCAACAACTGACACCCCAGTGCTGCAGTAGCCTATAAGAACCAACAGAAATCAGTTTTGCTTTTGTTTATTCCTATTACTGAATATTTGTTTCTGATCACAGTCAACACTGATTTGAACCCAAAAAACTAGCTGCTTCTAAAACTTGACTCATTTTAGGGTTTCACAATTCAAATGACTGCCTAAAAAATACAAAATTCAACGGAGCCTGGTTTGATTTTTTGCTAAGTTAGAACAATAACTTTTAGCCACTGAATTAACTCCCAACACAGCAATGAATTGTTTTATACGGCACACTCACAAAAGCCTGAAAAGATAAATGTCATCCACAAAGCATACATTTATGAAAAGTTACAATGCATCTTATTCACTGGAAAAACTAATTTTATATTAAAACTTCTAATTGCTTTTCTATTTCTTTCGACTCATGCTTGAAGCGATCTTATGTGACACCCCGAAAGTTTACAAATACAACGGCCACTGCGAACACATCCATCAACAATCTACCGAAGGGATAAATCCAAAAATCTAATACAGGACCAGATCCAAACTATCACACTACCAGTCTATTAATCAGCGAAGCTAATGGAGCCCTTGAAAACTAAGTCACTAGCGGACTATTTTAAATTAGGCTTGAGAGAGTACAACCCGACAATTATGCCTGTAATATGAAAACTAAAGTGTCTACGCGCCAGAACGGTCGACAGGCCTGCAAACAGCCTTTTTAAGCTTCCCTCTTGTCGGGACTAGGAGTTGACAAGCGGCCTCTACTAGAAGGTTGGCTAGACAGCAAAGAGCCAACAATCGAGGCACTTTTATGCCTCCCATTCTCCCATACCGTTGGTGGACTTATCGCTCTTCTAACGACTAACTGAAACGACATTCTCCTGGCCCAGCACTCAATTTCTGAGGTGGGGTGTGAGAAATTTGGATAAGAAAGTTTAAGCAAAAACAGCAGGGCTTATCTGTAAGAATAACGCTGCCGCGTGCCGTTCACCCTTCGGGTCCTGCAGTCACTAGTCCCCAGGCCCCGAAAATCCGCTAAGTATGTGCTCGACTGGCCGAGCGCCAACGCGCCCTCCCCTCCCCGCCTCCCGGTACCGGGATCGGAAACAGCCGGGTAACAGGACTGGAAAAAGCGAGAGTCGATAGCAAAAGCGCCGCCACCTCTCCTCACCCGGATCCGACAGGAAATGGCGGCCCGCGTAATGGCGACTACGTGCTACTAGGCGGAGCCGAGCGCCGACCCCCTCCCCCACCCACCACGCGGTCCCGAGGTCTCATCCCCCGCATCCTCCCCCCATCGCCCGAGACAAAGCCACCGAGGCAGCCCTGACTGTTCCGTCCCCGCCGCTCCAGCTCCGACCCCGGGCCGGGAGACCCAAGGTGAGGCGGGGCTCACACAAAGAGAGCGGCGGCGCGACCTTCTCCCCCAGCCGGGCTCCTTTCCTCCACGAGGTTCCTAGTTCCTAGTGCCACATAGCTCCAGCTCATTCTAAAGGCACATGCCTCACGAATCCCCGAAGTCTCTAGGACCACAACGCGGACTGCGGATACACGCTCAGGGAAATGGCGGAGGTGGGGGAGGGGACGCCGGGCAACGTTCCCACTCGGAGAAGCGGCCAAACACCAAAGCGGCCCCCAGAATGCCTCCCTCAAGCGGAAAAACTGGGCTCCGACCCTCACCTCCACGAGCCGCTCCCCCAACCCGGCTTCTCACCGCGCGAGGCCGCCGTCTCTCTGCAGCAGCGCCGCCTCAGCCGGTCGGAGCTAGACAGAAAACGAGCGCAGGCTCCCCTCCCCCGCCTTCTCGCGTCCTCCCCGCCGTCGCGCCCTATTGGCTGCCAGGGCTTCGGCGATGGTGCGAGGGCGAAGCAATTGGCCCGAGGCCACGTCAATCAAGGCGACGGGGGAGGCGACAACCCCGCCTCCCGCCAGCGCCTCCCTTCGGGCTGTGAGGCCACTAAGGGCTCGAGAAAACCCGGGCTTGGGAAAAGTCAACGCAGCCTTTCAGGGAGGCCAAACCCATGCCCGAATCAGCAATACCCAAGCTCCAATAACTCCAATTACCTATAGGCCGCGAACAAGTGGGACACAGGCAAGACGTCGAGGTCGGTGCAGCAGAGAAACAGAGGATAATGGCGTCTGCAGTGCTGTCGCCTGGAGCGCCCTCCTCCTTTCTCGTTCGCGCACTCACTAGCTGGGGGGAGGAGCGACTAGGGGGCGAACCTCTCGCGAGATCTAACAACTGCCTAGTTCACGCGCACAGGGAGGGGCCGGGGAAGGGGCGTTTTCCAGGCCTGAAGGAGTCCTTTGGGGTTGGAGGAGGGGCGCGAGCGCGCGACAAATCGGGCGGGAAGAGGCAAAAAGGGATCTGGGAGAGTGCTGCGGCGGTTCCTGTTCTTACAGTTGCGCGGCCCAGGGACCGCTGTTGCGCGAGGGAAATGCGGGACGCCCAGGTCGGTGCTTGGCCCAGACTTATGCCCCTGTTTCCGCAGCCCACACTTGCGCCCGAAGCCCCTTAGCCCGCCGCGGGCTGTGGGCTGTGGGCTGCGGGACTAGCTGCGCCGCGGTAAGTGCGGGCCGCCTGCGTTCGCTGTTCTCGGCCCACGCTTCGGAAACCCGCTGTTTGTAACGGTCCGGGGCCTCAGTCAGCCCAGGCTGGGCCCGGAGGCGCAGCTGGCGGTTCTCGGCCCGCTTTGCGCTGGGGCGGGAGCCGGGGAAACGCGGGGCGAGCCTGGGAGTCCTGGAGAACTTCTCGCCGAGAAGAGCACAGGCGGTTTCACAGGGCTCTCCGTTCTGATGAGACTTTCCTCTTGGGTAATGGCGCCTGAGATGGTGGAAGTATTTTGTAGTGTCGTCGCTGTAGTTTATTCCGATAAAATTTTTAGGCAATAAATATTGCACTCGTCTCCTAAGATGAATGCATATCGCTAAATACGTTGTAGACCTCCACGTTCCATTCAAAGCGCCTGCCTTGTTGTGGCAGTGATGAAAACAGACAAAAACCCCAAACCCTCTCCCGCAAACGTGCTCCTGTTCTAGCGGGTTCAGTTCACGGTTGCATTGTATTCGGTTCCTTACTTCTAAGGCTCCTGTGCCAAGCCTTCATGACTTCCTTTGTTAAGGCACATAAGGTCACTTTCAATCGGTGACAACCCTGGGAAGTCTCCAGCCCTGGTAGTACCCGCTTTCCACATCCTTACTCGTCAACCTTCCGGCCTCCGCACACCATCCCAAACTCATTTTGAAGCATAAAGATGTTATAATCTGCACATGAAGCGAAATCCACCATTGACCGAATACGTTCATATATATTTTAGTGGTGATGAATTTGTGCTGATTCATTCCTGTTATGTTTCCTTCTTGGGTAATTTGCAAAATATATATACCAGCATTCTTTTTAATGGCCACGATTGCATCCACCCAGCATCTTTTACTTGCCTGATTAGAGGAAAACTTGTTAAGGTACACTGAGGATTTCATGATGAACACCGGTATTTACATTCTGGGAGGATACGTTAACACATACTGTTAGAACATAATGTCCGGGATTGTGGAGTTTATAAAAGTTCTCTTTAAGTGGTAATATAGTTTTTAAAATGGTCCCCACCATGAAGAGTGTATAGTCTTGTTGGGTAGGTAAAACTTAACTCACATTTCAGCTCTAAAACACAAAGTTCAGAATTTTATTAAATATTCAGCTTTGATGAGATTATGTAGGGGCTGGGAATACTTGAATCATAGAGATTTAATCCGCCAGTTAGGATTTGCAACATTTAATTTTGTCATTGAAAACAGACATGTCATTGACACTAATATGCACAAAGAGCGGTACGGTAATAATGATGCTGTACTTTCTTTAAAGTTAGTATGTATGTTGCAGTCATCATTTTCTTGATAAGCAGTGATGAGTGGGAATCACAAGTTAAGCAGCCCTATATAAGAACTTCTTCCTCCCAATTTCATTGCCAGACCGGACCCCGACTGGTGTAAATTATTCATCCTCTCTAGATGCCACTGTGGGATGGTTGCTGTTTTTTCCCCATTTGATTTCCTCTTTACTTCTTTTAATATTTAGGTTTGCTATTTAAATAACAGGAAAGTCTGTTTTTTCTCCATCCTTTTATTCTCTGTTTGAAATTAAGACTTTTCAACCCACTAATTTTATACCTGTGTTCATTCAAGAACTTACCAATAAATTCATTGACTCCAGTTTTGTGTAATTGGTTCTATGGTGTAATAGTGTAGTGATCATTTTGGACTCAGTGATTTAGACCCAATGTTACTTAGATGTGAGATTTACTTCAGATGGGCTGATACAATTGAGATTGTACACTATTCAGCTGGATTATTGTTTAAAATAGTATTTATAACTACTGTTTCTTGAGTTCCCCACTGTGTGCTAAACATTGTGCTGGCAGTTTAATACTTTTTAGAGTTCTTTAAGTTGTTAGTTATCTTTGTTTTATGGATGAACGAACTAATACTAAGAAGCTGGCCGGGCGCGGTGGCTCAAGCCTGTAATCCCAGCACTTTGGGAGGCCGAGACGGGCGGATCACGAGGTCAGGAGATCGAGACCATCCTGGCTAACACGGTGAAACCCCGTCTCTACTAAAAAATACAAAAAAAAAAAACTAGCCGGGCGAGGTGGCGGGCGCCTGTAGTCCCAGCTACTCGGGAGGCTGAGGCAGGAGAATGGCGTAAACCCGGGAGGCGGAGCTTGCAGTGAGCTGAGATCCGGCCACTGCACTCCAGCCTGGGCGACAGAGCGAGACTCCGCCTCAAAAAAAAAAAAAAAAAAAGAAGCTAAGAAACATATCCAAGGTCACATAGCAAAATTGGGTTCCAGATTCTCTTTTCTGTCTTTTCCTTACCTTAGGTTATGGAGGATCCACAAAAATCTCCTCTGATTATTTCTTTTAATTTCCGTCATACACAGTATAAATTTTTCCTCCCTAATTTTTGGAGTATCTTCTCAAAAATTCCAGGATTACCTTGAACTCATCCTCAATTAATTAAAATGTAGACTTACCTTTATTGTTTAGATGAAGATAATGGAAATGTGGAGTAGATTTAAATATTCCTTAGTGCTGTTAAGTCTCAGCTGCTGTCGGAATGGCACACGTAATGTCTAAAAGGATGACACTCCTGCCTCACTTTTTATTAAAAAAAAAAAATTGGAATATATGAGGCTGACTGAAAATTAATCTAGAAATCAATTAATCTAGAAATCACCTAGACCTTCGTGGTAGGTGATAAAATTTTCCCACTTTATTCTCTTTTGTTTAGTTCCTGGCAGTCCAGATCTA
Organism: Macaca nemestrina; assembly: GCF_043159975.1. NCBI lineage: Eukaryota > Metazoa > Chordata > Mammalia > Primates > Cercopithecidae > Macaca > Macaca nemestrina. The sequence goes on along the minus strand of NC_092138.1, from coordinate 14,077,457 downwards.
GAATGTAGATTAGTGTGGTCAGCCAAGTTTGTCATTCACACAATGCTAATCATCTTTCTTAAAAATGTTTTTTTCCTGATTATAAAATTAATGGGGATTAAGCTATATGTAATTTTATATGTGTTCTTTTCCTCAAAAAAAGTAAATAAATGTATTTCTATGTCATTAAATTATTCCTAAAAATGGCTTCTTTAAAGATTTCATAGCTTTTGATTTCATGGTGGCGGTGAAATATATTTAACTTTTTTCCCATTTTGAACATTTTGTTTGTTTTTTTCAAACTATAAAAACTCACTGGTAAACACTCTGCCACATAAATCTTTGTCTTTATTTTGTTACTTATTGATGCATAAAAGTTGTGCATAGTTTTGGAATATATGTGATAATATATTCAATTAATTTGTAAAGCTCAAATCACAGTACTTGGGATAGTGTCTCCTTAATATATATGGCTTTTTTCTTTTTGGTCCTTTTTTATGATTGTGTCCTTTATTCTGGAAAGTAAAAGAAGTGGATAATATGGTATGAACATACTTTTTTTTTTTTTCCTGAGACTGGAGTTTCACTCTTGTTGCCTAGGCTGGAGTGCAGTGGTGCAATCTTCGCTCACTGCAACCTCTGCCTCCTGGGTTCAAACAATTCTCCTGCCTCAGCCTCCCTAGTAGCTGGAATTACAGGCATGCACCACCACGCTCGGCTAATTTTTTTGTATTTTTAGTAGAGACGAGGTTTCCCCATGTTGGTCAGGCTGGTCTGGAACTCCTGACCTCAGGTGATCCATCCGCCTTCGCCTCCCATACTGCTGGGATTACCAGCTTTGAACATATCTTTTTTATTATTTATTTATTTATTTATTTCTGAAACAAAGTTTCGTTATTGTCGCCCAGACTGGAGTGCAATGGCACAATCTCGGCTCACTGCACCCTCTGCCTCCTGGGTTCAGACGATTCTCCTGTCTCAGCCTCCCGAGGAGCTGGGATCACAGGCATGTGCCACCAGGCTCGGCTAATTTTTTTGTGTTTTTAGTAGAGACGGGGCTTCTCCATGTTGGTCAGGCTGGTCTTGAACTCCTGACCTCAGGTGATCCTCCCAAAATGCTGGGATTACAGGCATGAGCCACCACGCCTGGCCCGAACATATCTTAATGTATAATGTAAAAGACATTTTTTCCAAATTTATTATTTTCTTGGACAGTGGAGTTCTTTAGGATCAGGAGCTGTTCTTTGTACATTAGCACACGGGAATTTGTGCTGCCCTTGCTAATCTCCACCTCTGAGCTGCTTCTGCCTGCTTGTGACTATGGTTACCCAATTTCCTAAGCAAAGGAAGAATGAAAACCTTAGGAATTTTCTGAAGGGCTAGATGCCATTAATATAATTTACCAAATTATTAAAGGTCTCAATTATTAATATCCAGTCTAAACTTTATAATATAGATCTTATTTAATATTTTTCCATTTGATTAAACATTTTAATAAGCTTTTCTGTAGGAAAAATAACCTATTATACATCATCTTTTTATTATAATTAAGACACGCAGTTGTAGGAATTGTATGAGTATCCTAGATCAATCCTACTTTATACTTTACTGTTAGGTGAAGAAATCTGTGTAACAGATGTACTTTAGCAGTTATTTTTTTTTCCTCAAGTTCTTGACTTTTTGATAAAATATTTGAGAATAGTTGTGTTGGAATGCTTGTACAGTGTTAAGTATCTCATCACATTTGCTTGTGTTTTACAGGTGTCTTGGTTATCTTTTGGGTGTTCAGTCACTGGAATTTTTTTTCTTTGCCTAGTTATGATAACGTTACTGTAAATTTATAGTATGTTGGCTTCAGAAGTTGAGGGTAGTACTTAGAGTTATGAATTAGCACTGACACATATTTAATGGAATACTTTAGTTGTTGGGGTTTTCTGAGCAGCGTTTTTCAGAATTCGTCCCAACTTCTGGCTGAAAGGAGTTTTGCCACTTGCGGTGTTCAATAGCACATACAACCGGGCGCGGTGGCTCACGCCTGTAATCCCAGCACTTTGGGAGGCCAAGGTGGGCAGATCACGAGGTCAGGAGATCGAGACCATCTGGCTAACACGGTGAAACCCCATCTCTACTAAAAATACCAAAAAATTAGCTGGGCGTGGTGGCGGGCGCTTGTAGTCCCAGCTACTCGGGAGGCTGAGGCAGCAGAAGAATGGCGGAAACCGGGGAGGCGGAGTGTGCCGTGAGCCGAGATTGTGCCACTGCACTCCAGCCTGGGCGACAGAGCGAGACTCTGTCTCAGAAACAAACAAACAAAAAATAGCACATACAAGGAAGAGCAAGTTTGAAATAAAAAAAAATGAATTAAAAAATAAACTGATACATAAGCCTTAGAATATCAGTTTGTAAGATTCAAAAAATGTAAAAATTACGTGCTATGTTAGTAGAGTTATAGCAAAAGGAAAAGTAGTACTTAACTGCAGCGCTATGTTGAAGCTATCACAAAGATAAATATAGTAGGTGTAGGTGATATTTTTAAGTTTTTCTTTATTTGATTTTGTAAATGAAACAATTTAGAATGCATTAGATGAACTTGTTATTTACGTGAGACCTGAGAAGTTTGTTCGTTATTGTAGCAGCAAACCACTCTTATAGAAAGGTCGTTTATATGTGGATTTTATACATAAGTGGGTTTTGAATTGAGGGACTGATTTTACTTCCTCTTTCCACTTAAGTTGACAGAAAAGTAGGAATGGAGATTAGCAGAATTTATGTTTTAGTTCTGGGTCTGCTGTTGGGTATGATATTTATGCCTTAATCTTCATGTCTCAGTTTCATCATTGTCAAATAGATAATACTCTATCAAAAAATTACTGTTTTGAGGTTTAGATAACATTGTAGATGTAGAAGTACATTTTTCATTGATATCTTTAAAAAAATTTTAAAGTCTTACAAAATAGGTTTTAATTTATTTTCAGCGAAGTCTTCAATTCTCTGTTTATACATCTGTACCTGGTGGGAAATAGAGGATTACTATCTCTGAAATTCATTCTCGTTCATTTTCTGTTCAACCTTGACCTTTTCAGTTCATAACCAATCAGTCTTTCTTCTTTTCTTACTGATTCATTTCTTTTGAAGTTTCAAAGTCAACTGAAAGTACACTTTGTCCTCATTTCAGTTTACCTAATCTAATGTCTGTCATCACATTTTTACACCACCTTTGAAAATTATACTAGGTCCATTTGCCAGCACTGTGTTACTTAAATTTTACTGGAGGAAATAGGCACCTTATTGAATTGGTGCAACTAAGAGCCATGATTTTATTTATTTGTTTGTTTGTTTGTTTGTTTGAGATGGAGTCTCACTCTGTCACCCAGGCTGTAGTGCAGTGGTGCGATCTTGGCTCACTGCAACCTCTGCCTTCTGGATTCAAGCGATTTTCCGCCTCAGCCTCCTGAGTAGCTGGAATTACAAGCATGCACCACCACACCCAGCTAATTTTTGTATTTTTAGTAGAGATGGGGTTTCACCATGTTGACTCACACTCCTGACCTCAGGTGATCCACCCACCTCGGCCTCCCAAAGTGCTGGGATTACAGGCTTGAGCCACCGCGCCCGGCCTGCCTTCTTATTGTTTTTATTTTTATCATTTTTCTGCTCCTTTTATGTCTTCTGTTAGATTGTTTTCTTTATTCTGTGTTTTCCTCAGCTAGTTTGAAAGTTGTTACATTTCTATTCTTTTGGTGTTTACCTTAAGTTTTTTAATTGGAGTATAATTTACCTTCAGTAAAATTCATATTTTTTGGTGTATAGTTCTGAGTTTTGATAAACAGATACAGTCATGTAACCACCAACCACCACCACTATTGTCATGTTATAGAACAGTTCCATCACCCCCAAAATTTTCTTTTGCCCCTTGTTGTCAACCTCTTTCCACAGTTCCAGCGTTTGGCAACCACTGAACTGTTTTCTGTTTGTATAGTGTTGCGTTTTTCCTGAATGTCATATAAATGGAATTATTCCTTCACTTATCATACTGAATTTGACATTCATGCATATCATTCCTTGTGTCCATAGTTTATTTTTATTATTAAATAGTATTCCATTGTATGGATATTATCACAGTTTATCCATTGACCAAATTAAGGACATGTGGGTGGGTTTTTTTTGAGACAGAGTCTCAGTCTGTCACTCAGGCTGGAGTGCAGTAGTGCAAACATGGCTCACTGCAGCCTCAACCTCCTGGGCTCAAGTGATCCTCCTACCTCTGCCTCCCGGGGAGCTAGGACTACAGGCATGCGCCACCACATTCAGTTTTTTAATTTTTTGTGAGAGATAGAGTCTCGCCATATTGCCCAGGCTGATTTTAAACTCCTGGCCTCAAGTGACCCTCCCACCTTAGTTTCCCCAAGTGTTGGGATTACGGGTGTGTGCCACCACACCTGGCCACATACAGGATTTTAATGGATGTCAAAATTATTTACTCTCTTGAGTAAATACCTTGTGCATTGCTGGGTTGTATGGTAAGTGTATGTTTTGATTTCTAAGAAAATGTTTTCCTTTTGTTTTGTTTTGTTTTGCTACAGGGTCTTGCTCTATCGCCCAGGCTGGAGAACAGAGGTATGATCACAGCTCACTGCAGCCTTGTCCTCCTGGACTTAGGTGGTCCTGCTCCCTTAGGCTTCTGAGTAGCTGGGACTACAGGCATGCACCACAATGTCTGGCTAATTTTCTCATTTTTGTTAGAGACAGGGTTTTGCTGTGTTGCTCAGGCAGGTATCGAACTCCCCGGCTCAAGCAGTTTGCCCTTCTCAGCCTCTCAAAGTGCTGTGATTACAGGCATGAGCCACTGCACCTGGCCCAACTGTTCTCCTTTGTAGAAACCTGCCAAGCTCTTTTCCACAGTGGCTGTGCCGTTTTGCATTCTTACTAGCAATGAGAATTCTAGTACTTGGTATTGTCAGTTATTTTTTATTTTACGTGTGTAGTGATATCACCTTTGATTTTTTTTTTTTTTTTTTGAGACGGAGTCTCGTTCTGTCACCCAGGCTGGAGTGCTGTGGCCGGATCTCAGCTCACTGCAAGCTCCGCCTCCCGGGTTCACGCCATTCTCCTGCCTCAGCCTCCTGAGTAGCCGGGACTACAGGCGCCCGCCACCTCACCCGGCTAGTTTTTTGTATTTTTTAGTAGAGACAGGGTTTCACCGTGTTAGCTAGGATGGTCTCGATCTCCTGACCTCGTGATCCGCCCGTCTCGGCCTCCCAAAGTGCTGGGATTACAGGCTTGAGCCACCGCGCCCGGCCATCACCTTTGATTTTAATTTTGCATTTCCCTAATGTCTAATAATATTGAACATGTTTTCCTGTGTTTATTTTCCATCTGCGTATTTTCTTTGGTGAAGTATCCATATCATTTTTCTTTTTGCCTTCTGTTTGTTTTTTTGTTGAGACACGGTCTTGCTCTGTTACCCAGGCTGAATGCAGTGGTGTGACCTTGGCTTACTGCAGCCTTGACCTCCCAGACTCAAGTGATCCTCCATCTCAACCTCCTGAGTAGTTGAGACCACAGGCACATGCCACCATGTCCACCTAATTTTGTTTATATTTTTGTAGTGACAAGATCTCAATATGTTTTCCAGGCTGGTCTTTAATTCCTGGGCTCAAGTAATCCTCCTGCCTTGGTCTCCCAAAGTGCCAGGCTTATGGGTGTGAGCCACTATGCCTGGACTGAAGTATCCTTTCAAATCTCTTTCTCATTTTATGGATTAAATACTTAAATGTAAGACCTGAAACTATGAAACTACTAGGCAAAAACATTGTGGAAATGCTTCAGGACACTGTTCTGGGCAAAGTTTTTTTGGGGTAAAAACTTAAAAGCACAGGCAGTCAGGTGCGGTGACTCACGCCTGTAATCCTGGCACTTTGGGAGACTGAGGCAGGCAGATCACGAGGTCAGGAGATCGAGACCATCCTGGCTAACACAGTGAAACCCCGTCTCTACTAAAAATACAAAAATTAGCTGGGCATGGTGGCGGGCGCCTGTAGTCCCAGCTACTTGGGAGGCTGAGGCAGGAGAATGGCGTGAACCCAGGAGGCGGAGTTTGCAATGAGCCGAGATTGAGCCATTGCACTCCAGCCTCGGTGATAGAGTGAGACTCCATCTCTTAAAAAAAAAAAAAAGCAGGCCGGGCGCGGTGGCTCAAGCCTGTAATCCCAGCACTTTGGGAGGCCGAGACAGGCGGATCACAAGGTCAGGAGATCGAGACCATCCTGGCGAACACGGTGAAACCCCGTCTCTACTAAAAAAATACATAGGCCGGGCGCGGTGGCTCAAGCCTGTAATCCCAGCACTTTGGGAGGCCGAGACGGGCGGATCACGAGGTCAGGAGTTCGAGACCATCCTGGCTAACAAGGTGAAACCCCGTCTCTACTAAAAAATACAAAAAACTAGCCGGGCGAGGTGGCGGGCGCCTGTAGTCCCGGCTACTCGGGAGGCTGAGGCAGGAGAATGGCGTAAAAACCCGGGAGGCAGATCTTGCAGTGAGCTGAGATCCGGCCACTGCACTCCAGCCTGGGCGACACAGCGAGACTCCGTCTCAAAAAAAAAAAAAAAAATACATAAAAAACTAGCCGGGCGAGGTGGCGGGCGCCTGTAGTCCCAGCTACTTGGGAGGTTGAGGCAGGAGAATGGAGTAAACCCGGGAGGCGGAGCTTGCAATGAGCTGAGATCCGGCCACTGCACTCCAGCCTGGGCGACAGAGCGAGACTCCGTCTAAAAAAAAAAAAAAAAAAAAGCACAGGCAATAAAAGCAAAAATAGACAGATGGAATTATATTAAACTAAAAAGCTTCTGTACAGCAAAGGAAATAACCAACAAAGAGACAACCTATTGAATCAGAGAAAATATTCACAAAATATCCATCTGACAAGGAATTAATAACAAGAATATATAAGGAGCTGAAACAATAGCAAAAAGCCAAATAATCTGATTTTTAAAATGGGCAAATGGTCTGAATAGGAATTTCACAAAAGAAGATGTGCAGGTGGCCAACAGGTACATGAAAAAAATATTCAACATCGTGAATCAGGGAAATGCAAATCAAAACCACAATGAGATTTCATCTCACCCCAGTTAAAATTGCCATCAAAAAGACAAAAAAAAAAAAAAAAAAAAAAGATGCTTGTGAGGATAGAGAGAAAGGGGAATGGTAGGACAGTTTAATTGGGAATATAAATTAATGTAGCCTCTGTAAAAAACAGTATGGAGGTTCCTCAAAAGAATAAAAATAGATCTGCCATATGATCCAGCAATTTCACTGTAAGGTATAAACTAAAAGGAAATGAATGTATTGAAGAGATATCTGCATTCCAGTGTTTATTACAGTACTATTTACAGTTTCCGTGATATGGAAAAGCCTGAATCCATCAGCAGATGAATGGATAAAGAAAATGTGGTTATATATACAATGGAATATTATTCAGCCATAAAAAAGAATGATCCTATCATTTGCAGCAACATGGATGTAACTGGAGAACATTATGTTCAGTGAAATAAGCCAAGCACAGACACATATTGTATGTTCTCACTCATGTGGGATCTAAAAAAAGTTGATCTCAAGAAGGTAGAGAGTAGAACAATGGTTACCAGAGGCTGGGAAGGATAGTGGGGGCAAAAGGTATGAAGACAGATTGGTTAATGGGTATAAAAATACAGTTAGAGGCCGGGCACAGTGGCTTATCCCTGTAATCCCAGCATTTTGGGAGGCCGAAGCTGACAGATCATGGGGTCAAGAGTTCGAGACCAGCCTGTCTAATGTAGTGAAACCCCGTCTCTACTAAAAATACAAAAATTAGCCAGGCGTGGTGGTACGTGACTGTAGTCCCAGCTACTTGGGAGGCTGAGGCAGGAGAATCACTTGAACTCAGGAGGCAGAGGTTGTAGTGAGCCGAGAGAGTGCCACTGCACTCCAGCCTGGGTGACAGAGCTAGACGCTGTCTTAAAAAAAAAAAAAATACAATTAGAAGGAATAAGTTCTAGTGTTTGACAGCACTGCATTGTGGCTATAGTTAACAGTAATTTAGTATTTCTTTCAAAATAGAAGAGAAGGTTTGGAATGTTCTCAACAGAAAGAAAGAAATGTTTGAAGTGGTAGATATCCTAATTACCCTGATTTGATCATTACACACTGTATGCATGTATTGGAATATCACATGTACTCCATATATATGTACATTATTATGTATCAATAAAAAGTATTTTGCTCATTTCAATATTTGTTTTCTTTCTTTTTTTTTTTTTTTTTTTGAGACGGAGTTTTGCTCTTGTTGCCCAGGCTGGCGTGCAATGGCACGATCTCGGCTTACCACAACCTCTGCCTCCTGGGTTCAAGCAATTATGTTGCCTCAGCCTCCAGAGTAGCTAGGACTACAGGCATGCGCCACCATACCCAACTAATTTTGTATATTTAGTAGAGACGGGGTTTCTGCATGTTGCTGAGGCTGATCTCTAACTCCCAGCCTCAGGTGATCCACCTGCCTCGGCCTCCCAAAGGGCTGAGAATGTAGGCGTGAGCCACTGTGCCCAGACAATATCTGTTTTCTTACTGAATTTTAAAAATTATTTGGATATTCAAGATATTTCTTTTGTCAATTAGATGTTTCTTCTAGACTGATATGCATGTGTGTGTGTCTTGTCTTTTTATATTCCTAACAGTGGCTTTCATAGAGCAGATGTTTTAAATTCTTTTCTTTTATGTATCATGCTTTTGATGTCATTTTAAAAAAATTTGTGTGTGTGTGTGTGTATATATATATACATATATATATTTTTTTTTTTTTTTTGAGACAGAGTCTCACTCTGTCACCCGGGCTGGAGTGCAGTGGCGCAGTCTCAGCTCACTGCAAGCTCCGCCTCCTGGGTTCACGCCATTCTCCTGCCTCAGCTTCCCCAGCAGCTGGGACTACAGGCGCCCGGCTAATTTTTTTGTATTTTTAGTAGAGTAGAGACAGGGTTTCATGTGTTAGCCGGGATGGTCTCCATCTCCTGACCTCGTGATCCACCCGCCTCGGCCTCCCAAAGTGCTGGGATTACAGGCGTGAGCCACCGCGCCTGACCTTAATTAATATTTTTTAGAGACAGGTTCTCACTTTGTGTCCAGGGTAGGGTACTGCAGCACAAACATGGCTGACTACAGCCTCAACCTCCTGGGCTCAAGCAATCCTCCCATCTTAGCCTCCCAAGTTACTAGAGCTACAAATGTGTGCCACCACACCCCAGCTTGTTTTAAAATTTTTTTGTAGAAGTGGGGTCTTGCTCTGTTGCCCATGTTGGTCTTGAACTTCTCTCCTCAAGTGATGCTCCCACCTTGGCCTCCCAAAGTGCTAGGATTATAGGCGTGAGCCACCATGTCCAACCCTGGTGTCATTTTTCTAAGAAAACTTTTAGGAAACCAAGGTCACAAAGATTTTTCTGCAAACCTCTTATACATATTTTGTAGTTTTAGTTTTTACATTTAGCTGTGTGATCCATTTTGAATTAATTTTTATACATAGTTTGAGGTGTTGGTTGAGGCTCATAGTTTTTTGCATATGGATATCCAGTTGTTTCAGTGCCATGTGTTCAAATGACTATCCTGTTTTTGTTGAATTACTTTTACAACTTTGTGGAAAATCAATTGATCATATATATGTGTGTCTATTTGTAGACTGTCTTCTCTTCCTATTTTCCAGTATGTTAATCCTTTTGTCAACATCTCACTGTTGATTATTGTAGCTTTCTATGAAGTCTTAATGTTAGATAGTGTGAATCCTCCAACTTTGTTTTTCTTTTCAAAATTGTCTTGGCAATTCTAGTTCCTTTGCCTTTCCATATAAATTTTAGAATCAGCTTGTCATTTTTGTAAAAAGATTGCTGGGGATTTGAATGGAATTGCATTGAATCTATAGAACAATTTGGAGAGAACTGAAACCTTCACCAGATGAAGTCTTCCAATCCATGAACACATCCATATCTCTCCATTTGCTTAGGTTTTTAATTTCTTTAATCTGTAATTTATAGTTTTCAGCATAGTGTTTGCCTTTTAGGTGCTATTATAAAATGTACTGTTTTGTCCATTGCTTGTACAGTTGGTAACCTTATTTGAAGGTTTGAAGACACCTCATTTAATATATATTATTGAATCATTAACATTGAACTTACACAGCCAATAGTGCTATAACTCATGCCTGAATAAGCTTATCTAAAATACAGATTTTCTCCACAAGGCAGATCATAGCTTCCTTGTGCTTAGGTACACTAGGTAGCACTTGAGCACTGTGCCAGGGGACCGTTTTAAACATCAAAATTACTGGGAAAAAAAACAAAAAAAAGCACAAAAACATGGCACTAAGTAGAGCACTAAAAGGAGACTTGTTTATTGTATGAGACCTGAACTAAAAAGACACAGTATCACTTTGACCTCAGCTGGGAATGTGTATGTTGGATGACTCAAATTTTTCACTGCTCTGTACATGTTCATGAATGACCATGAGAGTGCAGTAAATATTGATTTTGGGATTACAAATAAATTTTAGTGAGTAGGCAAATTAGGAATCTGTGAATGAAGATCAACTATATAAAAGTAAAATTGACTTTTGTGCTATATATTGGCCTTATATCCTGGATCTTGCTAACTCAGATGATAGAGCTTTTTTGTTGATTCTTTGGCATTTTCTTCATCAATATTCATGTCATCGGCAAATAGGGGTACTTTTATTATTCCTTTTTTCTCTCTTTCTCTCTTTTTAAAATTGTAGTAAAAAGCACAGCAAATAAATTTACCCACTGGTCTGGTTGCAGTGATGTTTACAACCAATTATAGATTTCTTTGTTCCTTCTCCATTTCCACTGCCTTACTTGAGTAGCCTAAAAAAAAGAAAAAAAAAATACCCTCTTAACAATTTTAAGTACATTTTATGGCATTGTTAATTATGTGCATATTGTTGTTCAATAGTTATCTAGAACTTTTTCACCTGGCATTACTGAAACTACCCATTTAGTGACAGCTCCCCATTTCTCCCTCCCCACAACACTTGATAACCACCATTCTGCTTTCCGTTTCTATGTGCTTGATTACTTTAGGTACCTCATATAAGTGGAATCATGCAGTATTTGTCCTTTTCTGATTGGCTTATTTTACTTAGCATAATGTCCTCAAGGTTAATTTATGCTGTGGCATATGATAGGATTTACTTCTTTTATAATACTGAACATTCCATGGTATGTATATGTTGTATTTTCTGTATCCATCTATCAGTGGACATTTCGGTTGTGTCTAAATGCTTAATGTTAGCAATGCTGCAATGAACTTGGATTGTGCAGGTATCTCTTCAAGATCCTGTTTTCAGTTCATTTGGATATACACCTAGAAGTGGGATCATATGGTAGTTCTAGTTTTAATTTTTTGAGGAAGCTCTATACTGTTTTCCATAGTAGCTTCACCATTTTACAGTCGTACTAACAGTGCACAGGGGTTTCAGTTTTCCCACATCCTCTCCAATACTTGTTATTTTCTTGTTTTTTGATATTGGCAATTCTAACAGGTATGAGGGTGAGATCTCATTGTGGTTTTGATTTTTATTTCTTTTATGATTAGTGATGTTGAGCATCTTTTCATATGCTTGTTGACCATTGTATATCTTTTTTTTTTTTTTTTAAGATAGGGTCTTGCTTTGTTGCCCAGACTGGGGTGCAGTCGCACGCTTATGGCTCACTGCAGCCTTGACCTCAAGCAGTCCTCTCACCTCAGCCTCATGAGTAGCTGGGACTACAGGCGTGCGCCACCATGCCCAGCTAATTTTTGTATTTTTTCGTAGAGGTGGGATTTCACCATGTTGTCCAGGCTGGTCTTGAACTCTTGGGCTTAAGTGATCCACCTGCCTCTGCCCCCCAAAATGCTGGGATTACAAGTGTGAGCCACTGTTACCAGCTTATTGTATATCTTTGGAGAAATGTCTATTCAAGCTGTTTGCCCATTTTCAAATTGGATTATTTTTTGTTGTTAAAGTTGAGAAGTTCTTTACCTATTCTGGGTAATAACCCCTTATCTGATATGTGGTTTGCAAATATTTTCTCCCATTCCGTAGATTGTCTTTTTACTCTGTTGATTGTGTCGTTTGGTGCACACAAGTTTTTCAGTTTGATGCAGTCCCATTTGTCTATTTTTGCTTTTGTTACCTGTACTTTTGGTGTCATATCCAAGAAATCATAGCCCATTTCAATGTCATGAAGCTTTTTCCTTATGTTTTCTTCTAGGAGTTTTATAGTTTCAGGTGCTACCTTTGTGCCTGTAATCGATTTTGAGTTAGTCTTTGTATATGATGTGAGATAAAGTCCATCTTTAATCTTTTGCATGGGCATGTCCAGTTTTCTCAACACCATTTGCTGAAGAGAGAATCATTTTTCCATTGTGGAGTCTTGGCACCATTATCAAAGATTATTTGACACGATACCTCCTGGGATCAAGTGATCCTCCCACCTCAGCCCCCCAAGTGACTGGGACCACCAGAAGGTGACACCACACCTGGCTGATTTTTGTATGTTTTGTGGAGACGGGGTTTTGTCATGTTGCCCAGGCTGGTCTTGAACTCCTGAGCTCAAGCGATCTGCCCGCCTAGGCCTCCCTAGTGTTGTGATTACAGGCATAAGCCACCATGTCTAGCTCCCACATTTTTGTTATATTTTAGATCCAGCTTGTTAGGTCTTTTGATACTTTTCTTTATCCTTAATATTTTGTGTTTTGCCATATTACTGTGTATAAGTGTAGATTTTACTATTGATTAGCAGTAGAGAGTTTTTTCAACCTAGAAAATAATATCTTGCAAAAATTTCAACCATTATTTATTTATTTATTTTGAGATGAAGTCTCACTCTATCACCCAGGCTGGAGTGCAGTGGCGAGATCTCGGCTCATCACAACCTTCGCCTCCCGGGTTCAAGCCATTCTCCTACCTCAGCCTCCTGAGTAGCTGGGATTACAGGTGCATGCCACCATGCCCAGCTAATTTTTGTATTTTGAGTAGAGACAGGGTTTCACCATGTTGGCTAGGGTGGTCTTAAACTCCTGACCTTGTGATTCACCTGCCTTGGCCTCCCAAAATGCTGGGATTACAGGCATGAGCCACCACGCCTGGCCTCAACCATTATTTTTTAAAAAAACATTTCCTTCACCTCTTCTATTTTTTCCTTCTGAAACTGCAATTATTTCACTGTTGGAACCTATGTTCCCTATTTCTTAGTTCTTTTTTCCTCACTGTGTAATATCTTAATCTTTTCTTTATACTGTGTTCTAGGTAATTTCTAATACATAAGTTATCTCTTCATTTGTTGTTAGCCGGATATTTATCCTATCTATTGATTTTAATTTTAAAGACCATTTTCTATTTCCGAGATTTACAATAGATTCTTTTTATAAATGCCTGTGATCATTTAATTATCTTCTATTCTTCTTTTAGGATGTTAGTCCCACTTAAGTATATTTAGTATGCTCAAAGAGATTAAAAAAAATTAAGATTCTTCATTTAAAAAACTGTCTTCAGGTGTAAATTCTATTTGCTGTGTCTGCTTATTGGTAGTAATTTTCCTAAAGTATATTATAATTTTGGTTTGTGGGCTCACGTTGGATTGTTTTTTCCTGTGTGTGTTTTACCCCTTTTGTGTGGCTTTGGAGTGTACTCCACCTGTCCCTCTGGCTGACATAGCTCTAGGTCAGCTGTTTCATTAGGAATTTGGGTTTTTACTTTGGGAATAGCCTAGTTCTGGACGACACTACATTTGTTATATGTGTTACGCAGGCCCAGTGTCTATTCTCAGGGTAGCTCTGTTCCTGCCACAGTTGGGTGGAACTTTTTTTGGCCCAGTTCCAGCAAGGAGTCTGTTTCTGGTCTTCTGTTCCATGCATGGCATGCTGGACTTCTGGAGCGTCACAGCTTTAGCTACACTGTTTTTAGTTAAAAGCCCTTTTCCTGGGGGCTGCATGGCTTTAGTGCCCACTTAACCACTCTAAATTTGTCAACCACGAAGATCTTACTTACACTCTTATTGAGTGTAGCTAAATATTTAAAGTTTTATCTAGTTTCTTGTATATCCTTCTAGAGGTACTTTATGTTTATATAAGTAATAATGTGCTTATTTTCCTTTGTATACAGAAGTTAGCATACTATATATCGTATTATATTAGTTCATTCTCGTTCTGCTATAAAGAAATACCCGAGACTGGGTAATTTATAAAGAAAAGAGATTTAAATTGGCTCATGGTTCTGCAGGCTGTATAGGAACCAGGCTGGGGAGGCCTCAGGAAACTTAAAATCATGGAAAAAGTGAAGGGGGAGCAGGCGCATCTTACGGGGCCAGAGCAAGGGGAGGGCAGAGAGGGAGAAGGTGCCACACGCTTTTTTTTTTTTTTTTTTTTTAAATCAGGCATTTAGAAACAAAGCATACATTAATTACATAAAAATAGTTTTTGAATAACAGAGTAAGCATCATATTGTCATTAGCAACAACATAGGACATGGGGTGGGATGCAGGACTCTGGGTGGTTTTAAAGATAGAGGTGGGTGGGTTTTTTTCCCCCCCTTTTTTTTTTGTAGGGCTCTGGGTGGTTTTAAAGATAGAGGTGGGTGGGTTTTTCCCCCCCCTTTTTTTTTTTGCAGGGCTCTGGGTGGTTTTAAAGGTAGAGGGCGGTTCCCACCCCCTCCCTTTTTTTTTGAGATGAAATTTTGCTCTTGTTGTCCAGGCTGGAGTGCAATGGCACAATCTCAGCTCACCACAACCTCTGCCTCACAGGTTCAGGCGATTCTCCTGCCTCAGCCTCCTGAGTAGCTGAGATTACAGGCATGCGCCACCACACCTGGCTAATTTTGTATTTTTAGTAGAGACAGGGTTTCTCCATGTTGGTTAGGCTAGTCTCGAACTCCCAACCTCAGGTGATCCGTCTGCCTTGGCCTCCCAAAGTGCTGGGATTACAGGCATGAGCTACTGTGTTCGACCCTTTTTTTCCCTTAATTGGGGGGGGAAAAAAAGTTATTTGTTATTCCTGACTTAAAGCAAGAACAAATGCCTCCCTGGACCCTGGTGGGCTGTGTAACAGGGAGGGTCAGGGAGGAGTGAGAAGGGCTCTGCACCTACTGGGAGGATGGTGTCATATGGAAAACTGGCACAGGGGCTTCTTCTCCTCCTCTGTGCCACACACATTTTTGAACAACCGGATCTCAGGAGCACTCACTATCACGAGAGCAGCACGGAGGGGGAAATCCACCCCCATAATTCAGTCACCTCCCACCAGGTCCTACCTCCAACACTGGGGATTTGGGTGGGGCCACAGACCCAAACTATATCACCTATACTTTGCTTTTCTTAATAAGATAGGGAGTATTTTTTTTTTTTTTTTTTTTTTTGAGAGACAGAATCTTGCTCTGTCTCCCAGGTGGAGTGCAGTGGTGCAGTCATAGCTCACTGTAGCTTCAACCTCTGGGCTCAAGCAATCCTCCCACTTCAGTCTCCCTAGTAGCTGGGACTACAGGCATGCACCACCATGCTCAGCTAATTTAAAAAAATAAATAAATAAATAAATTAAAGATGGGATCTTGCTTTGTTGCCCAGGCTGGTCTTGAACTCCTGGGCTCAAGTGATCTTCCCACCTTGGCCTCCCAGAGTGCTGGGTTTACAGGCGTGAGCTACCATGCCCAGCCAAGATAGGAAGTATTTCCATTTGGTAAATCAGAGGGCTGGCATGGAGATTTGGTTTCTTTGTTAAGGAGACCTGCTGATTTGACCTGCATAGTTTATCTTCATCACAATGGGTAGAGACTTTTCCTATTTGTGAATTTTTACATTGTTTTTTACATATAGTTTAAAAAAATGTTTATCCTCTCATTTTCTTTAATATAAAGATTAATCAGTTCTCTAATTGTGACCTTAACTTCCCCATGTCCTTTGAATTTTCATCATCCATTAAATTAAATTAATAATGTACCTACTGTTTATAGGTTCCTGAGAACTATGTGCTTCTATGTCTTCTTTTATGGGATATTTAAAAAATATTAATGGTAACAAGCACTTACATACATTTACTATGTGTTAGCACAGAAGTATAGAACAAAAGAGGAGAAATTGTTTGGAGGCAGTGATAAGGAGTCTATGTCACTGAGAAATATGAAAAGATATTCAACCACTAGTATTAGAATCAGCAATAAACTGAAGTTTTAGTTCCTTCCATTTCTCATGCACGTGCTACATTTCTTTCAGCTGTTTTTGGGGATGCAATGTAAAATAGTTTTGTTACAGCAGTAGCTTAAGGTGAGCTTAAGGTGAGCAGTAGCTTAAGGTGAGCATTTTCAGGGTTTAAACCCCTAAAATCTCAGGTAGGTATATATTATTTTCTTGATAACCTACAAAAAAATCTCATTCCACTAGTTTCAGAGCAGTGTAGGACTTATCCAATGTAGGAATTGGTTGTTCAGTCTAAAATAATGGCCGGGCACGGTGGCTCACACCTATAATCCCAGCACTTTGGGAGGCTGAGGCGGCCAGATCAATTGAGGTCAGGAGTTTGAGACCAGCCTGGCCAACATGGTGAAACCCTGTTTCTCCTAAAAATATAGAAATTAGCCAGGTGTGATGGCGCACACCTGTAGTCCCAGCTACTGGGGATGCTGAGGCAGGAGAATCGCTTGAACCTGGGAGGCAGAGGTTGCAGTGAACCGAGATCGCGCCACTGCAGTCCACTCTGGGTGACAGAGCAATACTCTGTCTCAAAGAAATAAAATAATATAAAATAAAATAACAATAAGTATAGTTTTTAAGTGGCTGCTTTTTGTCAGTTGCTGTAGTAAGTACTATAAGTCTAATAGTATACATTTACTGAGTTCTTGCTATGTGCCAGGTGCTGCTTTTTCCATATTAATCTAATCTTAATAACAAACCCGTGAGGAAAATCCTGTTATTCTTGTTTTACAAATAAGATAAGTAGGATATCGTGAAGTTGAGTAACTTGTTTAGAGTCACAGAGTTTATGAGTTTGTAAGTCTAGCACCAGAGATGTATTCAACATCAAATATTATACCTCCTATCTTCTTTAATTTTCACAGTAAGCCTATGAGGTAAGTATATAGAAAAGGAAACAGAGAGAGTGTGTAACTGTCTCATGGTCACTTGTTTCTGATCCCCATGAACCATACCATCAAACTCTTGCACTTAAGAAAATAGTCCAGTTTTTATACAACTTCATCTTACAACTCTTACTGCTTCTTGTCTTATCTCCCAGGGCCATTTCTGAGCAGTAGAGGTTTCAAGTAATCCACTAACAACCAGTTCCAAATTCTGTGGTCAAATCCTGTGCTGCTGTTCCAAGTGGTAAGTTTTCTTATGGACATAGTAAAACTTTAATATATTCTATTCATAAGTATCTTCATCTGTAAAAGGAACAAAGTATACTTTTGTGAACACATGATTGATTAGGCTTTATTGTTTTGCTACTGCTTTATCATACTGAGAAAATCAGAAGTTAAATATTAATATATTTGCCTGGCACAACTTTTGAAAATATTTAGCCCAACAAATAAGATGCTTTACGTCTATCAGCTCGGTCTACTGTTATTTGTTATAATTCTATCTTGGCCGGGCGCGGTGGCTCACTCCTGTAATCCCAGCACTTTGGGAGGCCGAGGCGGGTGGATCACGAGGTCGGGAGATGGAGACCATCCTGGCTAACACGGTGAAACCCCGTCTCTACTAAAAATGCAAAAAATTAGCCGGGCGTGGCGGTGGGCCCCTGTAGTCCCAGCTACTTGGGATGCTGAGGCAGGAGAATGGCGTGATCCCGGGAGGCGGAGCTTGCAGTGAGCCGAGATCGCGCCACTGCACTCCAGCCTGGGCGACTGAGTGAGACTCCGTCTGAAAAAAAATAATAATAATAATAATTGTATCTTTAGACCACATATTCAAGTGCTAAATGGACAAACACAGTGGTATGTTTTAATAGAGTTAAATTAGAACTATTATACATACATGAAGAACATTAGTGAACATTGTTTCTTAACTAAATTTTAAGTGATTACAATCTGATTATTAGATCAATTATAATATATTATACACTAGTCTCCCTTTCTCCGTGGTTTTGCTTTCCATGGTTTCAGTTATCTGCAGTCAACCGAGGTCTGAAAATATTTAGTGGAAAATTCTAGAAATAATTCATAAGTTTTAAATTTAGTGCTTTTCCAAATAGTGTGATGAACTCATACCCTGGACTTCAATCATCCCTTTGTCCAGCATATCTGTGCTGTTTATGTTACCCACCCTTTAGTCACTTAGTAGCTGGTTGGAAATCAGATTTAAAAAAATAGTGTATATTAAATTTGGTAATATTTAGAGTTCCAGACATCCACTGGGGGTATTGGAGCATATTCCCCACAGATAAGGGAGGCTACTGTAACTACTGTTTACTGAGTATCCTTCATAGGTCTGACATTATGCTTTACAAATATAATTTGTGTGATCCTGTTAACAGTCCTATAAGATAGATGGTAGTGTTGCCATTTTATATAGGAAAAAACTGGTTACAGAAGTTCAGAATTTTATATTAGGTCACATAACTTGTAACTTGACAGAGCCAGCTTTCAAACCTAGGTATAACAGTCTCAAACCTTTTGATTTTCTCATTATACCATCTGATTATGTGTAGTGTTTGAATTTTGATCACGTAAAAAGTAAAGATTTTTAAGATGCTGAAGAGTGAAAAATCTAAAGGGTGTGCCTGTCTGTACATTTTAGAGAATTACAGAAGCTGTATTCAAATATACTGAATTACCTAATTTTTTTGTTTGTTGTTTTCAGGTAATAGATGCATATTATTTCTTTTATTTAAAAGAAATGAATGTGACTAGTATTGCATTAAGAGCTGAAACCTGGCTTTCAGCTACATGGCATGTTAAAGTACCTCCGATGTGGCTGGAAGCTTGTATTAACTGGATTCAAGAAGAAAATAATAATGTTAACTTGAGTCAGGCCCAAATGAATAAACAAGTGTTTGAGCAGTGGCTCCTTACTGATCTGAGGGATTTGGAACATCCTCTTTTACCTGATGGCATTTTAGAAATTCCAAAAGGAGAACTAAATGGATTTTATGCTCTGCAGATCAATTCCTTGGTTGATGTAAGTCAGCCTGCATATTGCCAGATACAGAAGTTGAGAGGAAAGAATACAACAAATGATCTAGTTACAGCTGAAACACAAGTAACCCCAAAACCTTGGGAAGCAAAGCCTTCACGAATGTTGATGCTGCAGCTAACTGATGGAATTGTACAAATACAGGGAATGGAATATCAGCCTATTCCAATTCTTCATAGTGATCTTCCTCCAGGTACAAAAATTTTGATTTTTGGAAATATATCTTTCCGTCTTGGTGTTCTCTTATTGAAACCAGAAAATGTGAAAGTATTAGGAGGTGAAGTAGATGCTCTTTTAGAAGAATATGCCCAAGAAAAAGTACTTGCAAGATTAATAGGGGAACCTGATCCTGTACTTTCAGTCATACCAAACAATTCTAACGAAAACATTCCCAGAGTTACAGATGTTCTAGATCCTGCATTAGGTCCTTCTGATGAAGAACTCTTGGCAAGTCTTGATGAAAATGATGAGCTTACAGCAAATAATGACACTTCCTCAGAAAGGTGTTTCACCATGGGTAGTTCCTCAAATACCATTCCCACAAGACAGTCAAGTTTTGAGCCAGAATTTGTTATTTCTCCAAGACCAAAAGAGGAACCATCAAACCTATCTATGCATTTCATGGATGGGGAATTAGATGACTTTTCATTGGAGGAGGCCTTGCTTTTAGAAGAAACTGTCCAGAAAGAACAGATGGAAACTAAAGAATTGCAGCCATTGACTTTTAACAGAAATGCCGATCGAAGTATAGAGAGATTTTCACATAATCCTAATACTATGAATACTTTTTCTTTGACTTGCAAAAATGGAAACAATAATTGGAGTGAAAAAAATGTATCTGAACAAATGACTAATGAAGACAAATCATTTGATTGTCCATCTGTTAGAGACCAAAACAGGAGTATTTTTTCAGTTCATCGTAATGTACCCTTAGCCCATGATTTTACAAATAAAGATAAGAACTTAGAGACAGATAATAAAATAAAACAAACCAGCAGTTCAGATGGACATTCCTTAAATAGTAAAATATTAGATAGAGAGGTGGTCAATTATGTACAGAAAAGGAGTTCACAAATTTCTAATGAAAATGATCGTCATTTACAGACTTGTTCTTTAAGATTACCAGAGAATAGCATTAATTTTTCTATTGCCATGGATTTGTATTCTCCACCCTTTATCTATTTGTCTGTTCTACTGGCCAGCAAACCAAAGGAAGTTACAACAGTGAAAGTGAAAGCATTTATTGTAACCTTAACTGGAAATCTCTCAAGTTCTGGTGGCATTTGGAGTATAACTGCAAAGGTGTCTGATGGTACTGCGTATCTAGATGTAGACTTCGTGGATGAAATACTGACTAGCCTGATAGGGTTCTCTGTACCCGAAATGAAACAGTTAAAAAAGGATCCTCTTAAATACCAAAAGTTCCTGGAAGGTTTGCAGAAATGTCAGAGAGATCTAATAGATTTGTGCTGTATAATGACTATTTCATTTAATCCTTCCTTGTCTAAAGCAATGGTACTGGCATTACAAAATGTTAATACGGAACACCTTGAGAATCTAAAGAAGCGGTTAAATAAATAAGTTAACTAAAATAGTATTAGGAACAATTAAAAACAACAAGGAAATATTTAGAATTCGTTCACAATTTTACTTGTGAGACTTTGTGTAAAAAGGAAAGATGAAATTACATAACTTATTTCAGTTTAATTTTAAAGTGTTTAATCATGTTTGTTATATGTGGAGCTTTTTAACATAAGTTAATCTTTTTTTTTTTTAAAAAAAGACAGGGTCTTGCTTTGTTGCCCAGGCTGGAGTGCAGTGGCATGATCATAGTTATTGCACTGACCTCCTGAGCTCAAGCAATCCTCTTGCCTTAGCCTCTTGAGTTGCTGGGACTCTAGGCATATACCACCATGCCCAGCTAATTTATTATAATTATTATTTTGTAGGGACAGAGTTTTGCTCTGTTGCCCAGGTTGGTCTCAAACTCCTGGCCTCTCAATCCTCCTGTCTTGGCCTCCAAAGGTTAATTTTTTTAAAAAGTAACTGTTAGTTGGAGGAATATGGTGACCCACTATTGTTGAGAAATTTGTTTTCCACTTGTCACATAAGATGAATGCTGAAGTATCAATACTGGTGTTCAGTGGTGAGTCACATTGTTGAAAGTTAATAATTATAAAGAGGTAATTTTCCTTCTAATGTGTTGTCTATGGCCATACCAACCGGAACATGCCTGAGCTGTCATAATATGTTGAGTACCCAAAAGATTTGTTTATATTGTTAATCTTAGGAAAAAATAAATAAAATCCAGTTAGATCAGAACATCAAACTTTCAGATGCAAATTGATTTACTGGTTTTTATTTTGCTGATTATAATATTTGGTATATTTAAGTTAATCTAGTTAATTAGATGCTATTTCATAGATTATATTGAATGATTTAAAACTTTATTTTCAAGGATAGTTTATTTTAAACGGCATATTGAAAACATCATTAACAAGATCCAGTAGGTAGGACATTTATTGGATTAAAATAAGGCATTTATCTATGTCTTTAGGTGTCATTGTTCCCTTTCTGAATTAGCTGTACATATAAGCCTTCCTTTGGTTTTAAGTGCTGATTTTTTTTATTTTTTAAGAGGGGCTGTTTACCATTCTTCCACTGTGCTGTTATAAAGTTGTATTTGAAAGGTAATGTTGTTTTTATTAATCTTTTGTCTTAAAATAATTTAAAGTGCTTTGAGTTTTAAAACATTAAACAAATCCTTAAATAACAAAATACATTGGTGTTTTATTTTATTGAAAATAATGTAACAGGAAATATCAGGAAGTAAGATAAATACATGTATGAAAATATGATAATAGAAGTAGAAGAGAAAGATTTTTAAAATATTTCCATTGTTATATCAGGGTTGAAAGCACCAGGACACAGATATTGCTGGTATGTGCCCTAGTAATAATCTTGTCTATATACTTGCATAGCTTTTTAATAAGTGATCTGAATGGGATAGCCTTATCTTTCATTATCTTTTCATTAAATGCTGTGCTCTTAGACTCTTTATCTCTGTGAATGGGGCTTGAAAATTGGGATTAGGCCGGGCGCGGTGGCTCAAGCCTGTAATCCCAGCACTTTGGGAGGCCGAGGCGGGCGGATCACGAGGTCAGGAGATCGAGACCATCCTGGCTAACACGGTGAAACCCCGTCTCTACTAAAAATACAAAAAGAAATTAGCCGGGCCTGGTGGCGGGCGCCTGTAGTCCCAGCTACTCCGGAGGCTGAGGCAGGAGAATGGCGTGAACCCGGGAGGCGGAGCTTGCAGTGAGCCGAGATGGCGCCACTGCACTCCAGTCTGGGCGACAGAGCGAGACTCCGTCTCAAAAAAAAAAAAAAAAAAAAAAAAAAAAAAAAAAAAAAAGAAAAGAAAATTGGGATTAGAACTTCTTTTCATATTGTCATTAAAGACTGGCTATCGTACTTTTTATCAATCTATGCTACTATATTGGTTCTTGGTGCGTTGATTCTGTTTCTAGTCTTCTCTGGCCTGGATTATTGCAGTGGTTTACTAATTGGTCTTTTATCTTATTTTGCCCTCAAACCATGCTCCATAATGTTACCAGAGTGATCTTTCGAAAATAAATTTCTTCTTGTTTTCTCTTCATTAACCTTTAATACCAACCTCCTTCCACCCCATTACTTACAGGGTGAAGTCCAAACTCCTCACTGAGTATGTAAGGCCTTTCGTGATCTGGCCCCTGACTTCTTTTTTAGCCTATCTTGCCCCATTACTCTTTGCCCCTGAGTTTTAGGGGTACCAAGTTATTTGTAGTACACTAAACATGTGGAAGAATATACCTCTTACTTTCATACTCATGCTTTTTTTTTTTTTTTTTTTTTTTTTTTTGAGACGGAGTCTCGCTCTATCGCCCAGGCTGGAGTGCAGTGGCCGGATCTCTGCTCACTGCAAGCTCCGCCTCCCGGGTTTACACCATTCTCCTGCCTCAGCCTCCCGAGTAGCTGGGACTACAGGCGCCCACCACCTCGCCCGGCTAGTTTTTTGTATTTTTTAGTAGAGAGGGGGTTTCACCATGTTAGCCAGGATGGTCTCGATCCCCTGACCTCGTGATCCGCCCGTCTCGGCCTCCCAAAGTGCTGGGATTACAGGCTTGAGCCACCGTGCCCGGCCTCATACTCATGCTTATAGTGCCTCACCCCCCTGCCTTCCTAAATCATTTCCAATTCAGTTTAAGCTTTAGCTGCCTGTTACAGTGTTTCATGAATTCCCCTGCCCACTTGCATGCTCTCCTGTACATTATACAGACTAATATGTGTGTTTTTACTGTGCTTGTTTCTCTGTTATTCTATTGCTACTTTTTTGGTAGGATAAGTCTTACGGGGCTGTCCTGTGTGCATTGTAGGATATTTAGCAATATCTTTGGCCTCTGCCCACTGGATGTGAGCAGCATCCTTCCAGTTGTGATAACCAAAAATCTCTCCAGACATTGCCAGATATTCCCTGGAGCTGGAGATGCCCCTAGTTGAGAACCATTGTTCTGTTGGAATATAAGCTGCTTAACAGTATGGTTGAGGGGTTTACCTTGTTGCTCCAGTAAGCATTTCATCAAGTCTGATAATCTTCTGTTGCCTAATATCTTTTGTGATTTCCCATCATCCATTCCAATAGCATGGTACTTAAAGCCCTGACACCTGTGCATACACAGCATGTCAAAGAGCTGCCCTCTTTAGTGAAAGAATAGATTAGAAAAATCTAGCCTGTAGTAAAGAGTGACTATGAAAAAACTTGGATGACTTGGTTTAGATTCTGGTTGGGTAGGGGAAAAAATGTTCTTTTCCCTGAGAATTTGTAGCTGTAGGTCTGTGCTCATGTGGGGCTAACCAGACACTTAAAAGTTACCTGCACGATAATCTCCAGACTAATAACTGAACACCAACAAGAATGATCCTAAGAGTTCCTGGCAGTAGCAAATGAGAAGAAAAAAACAAGCATAATCAGATGAGCTCTCTCGTTCTCTTGGGAGTGACTCTGCTTTCAGAGTACAGTTGTCCTTTGGTATCCATGGGGGATTGGTTTCAGAACCTTCCACGGATACCAACATCCAGATGCTCAAGTTTCTGATATAAAATGGTACCTTATTTGCATATAACCTAGTCACAAACTCCCATATACTTTAAATAATTTAATTTCTAGGTTACTTATAATTCTTTTTTTTTTTTTTTGAGACAGGATCTTGTTCTGTCGCCCTGGCTGGAGTGCAGTGACACAATTACTGCTTACTTCAGCCTTGACCTCCTGGGCTCAAGTGATCCTCTTGCGTCAGCCTGCCGGGTAGCTGGGGCCACAGGTGTATGCCTCCATGCCCAGCTAATTACACTTTTTGTAGAGATAGTGTCTTGCCATGTTGGCCAGGCTGGTCTCCAACTCCTGTCCTCAAGCCATTGTCCTGCCTCTGCCTCCTAAAGTGCTTAATACAATGTAACTGCTAGGTAAATAGTTGTATTGTTTAGAGAATAATGACAAGGAAAAAAAGTCTGTACACGTTCAGTATAGATGCATTTTTATTTTGAATATTTCTGATCCATGGCTGGTTGAATCCATGGGTGTGAGGGTTGACCATATATGTTTTTTGCTTGTTCATTCTTAAGTCTTACTGGTTGGCTCCTGCCCTGGGTCCAGTACTGCTTGTGACTTGGTGGGTTAGTCTACCCAATTCTGGAGTTAGTAGGCACCACATGAAGCTCTCAGACATCAACTATTTTTAGACTTAAAAATAACAACGTAATATGCTTGAAAAAAGACAAGATTGAAAGTTTTAGTTAACTGGGAACTAAAAACTAAATTGATTTTTTTTTTTTTTTTTTTTGAGACAGGGTCTCACTTTTTCACCCAGGCCGGAGTGCAGTGGTGCAATTGTGGCTCACTGCAACCTCGACCTCCTGGGCTCAAGCGATCCTCCTACCATAGTCTCTGGGCAGCTGGGACTACAGGCATGCACCACCAGGCCCAGATAATTTTTTTGTGTTTTTAGTAGAGATGGGATTTTGCCATTTCTACCTAGGCTGGTCTCAAACTCCTGAGCTCAAGCAATCCACCTACCTTGGCCTCCCAAAGTGCTGGGATTACAGTGTGAGCCACTGTGCCTAGCCTAAATGGAAATTCTAACAACAACAAAAAAGCAAGAGCTGGAATTAAGAATTTGATGAGGCTGGGTGCGGTGGCTCGTGCCTGTAATCCCAGCACTTTGGGAGGCCAAGGCAGGCGGATCACCTGAAGTCGGGAGTTCAAGACCAGCCTGACCAACATGGAGAAATCCCATCTCTACTAAAAATACAAAATTAGCCAGGGGTGGTGGTGCATGCCTGTAATCCCAGCTACTCAGAAGGCTGAGGCAGGAGAATCACTTGAACTCAGGAGGTGGAGGTTGTGGTAAGCTGAGATCGTGCCATTGCACTCCAGCCTGGGTAACAAGAGCAAAACTCTGTTTCCCCCACTAAAAAAATTTTTTTTTGATGAGTGAGTTTCAAACCAGATGAAACAAAGCTGAGGATATATAGTGAAATGAGTTGGGTCAGAAGAAAAAAATTCTGAATGATACATACAGAGACAAAAGGATGGAAAAGAACCAGAAAGCAATGTAACAGAAGGGCTAACATTAAGCAACTGGAGTTCTAGAAAGAGCAAAGTAGAGAATATTTGGAGTTAATGCTTAAGAATTTCGTAAAACCCATGAAGATCTTCAAGCTATAGATTTCGAAAGTTCTGCAAACCTCAGGCAAAATAAATTTTTAAAATATACATACAAATATTACTAATACAGTTGAAAAGTAAAGAAAAAATGTACGGCAGTGACAAAAATAAGATATATTACCTTCTAAGGACCAAAATATGACAACTGACTTCTCTATACAAACAATGGGAATCAGAAGATAATGGAATGACATTTTCAAAGTGATGACATAACTGCCAACCTGGAGTCTATAATAAGCAAAACTGTCCTTAAAAATAGGGTGCAATAGGAAAAATTAAGAACGTTTCCACCAGGTGTGCTGACTCACGCCTGTAATCCCAACACTTTGGGAGGCTGAGGCCCATGGATCACTTGAGGTCAGGAGTTTGCGACCCGCCTGGCCAACATGGTGAAACTGTGTCTCTACTAAAGATACAAAAATTAGTCAGATGTGGTGTTGTGCACGTGTAATCCCAGCTACTTGGGATACTCAGGAAGCTGAGGCAGGAGAAATGCTTGAACCTGGGAGGCAGAGTTGCAGTTGACTGAGATCGTGTCACTACACTCAGCCTGGGCGACAGAGTGAGACTCTGTCTCAAAAAACAAAAAGCAAAAAACCCAAAACATTTCACATGAAAAATGAGAATTTCCGCCTAACAAATCCTGCACACACACAAAAATTGTCTTTAAGCAGAGGGAGAACATTATCAGATAGAAGCTTGGAGATGCAAGAAGGAATATGAATTAAGAGGGTAAATATGTGAATTAAATGCATAGTGATTTTACTTTTTTTTTGGAGTCAGGGTTTTACTCTGTCACTCAGGCTGGAGTACAGTGGAGATCATGTCTCACTGCAGCTTTGAACTCTTGGGTTCAAAAAATCCTCCTGCTTCAGCCTCCTTAGTAGGTGGGACTAGAGGTGCATAACACCATACCTAGCTAAGTTAAAAAAAAAAAATTATAGAGACAAGGTCTTACTATATTGCCCAGGCTGATAATGAACTGGCCTTGAGTGATCCTTCTGTCTCAGCCTCCCAAGTTGCTGAGATTACAGGCATGAGTCACTGCACCCAGTATAAATGAATAGTGATTTTAAAACAGGCTGGGCTCAGTGGCTCACACCTGTAATCCTAGCACTTTGGGAAACCAAGGTGGGCGAATTGCTTGAGGCCAGGAGTTCCAGACCAGCCTGGCCAACATGGTGAAACCCTGTTTCTACTAAAATACAAAAATCAACTGGGTATGGTGGTGCATGCCAGTAATCCCAGCTACTTGGGAGGCTTGAGGCATGAGGATTGCTTGAACTCAGGAGGTGGAGGTTGCAGTGAGCCACACACCACTGCAGCCCAGCCTGGGTGACAGAGTGAGAATCTGAATTTAAAAAAGAAAAAGCACATAACTTGGGAGAGGGATAAATCAAGTTAAAATGTTTTAATGGCCTTGTTTTCTGAGAAAAGATTAAGCTATAGTTTTATATTAAACTTTTTTCTTTTTAAAAATTTTTATTTTTCATTTTCAACCCTGGCCTACAGATATATTAAGCTCAAATATTCAAAGTTGGTTTTATAATACTCAGGGTAACCACTCTAAAAGATTTTTAAGATCTTAAAATATTGCCACCAAGCTAATGGGACAAAAACATGATAATACAGAACAAATTGCACTCAACCCAAAGGAATGCAGGAAAGGAAATAACAAAGAAAGAGTGGCATATGGGGAAAAGCAATTGGTGAGGTGGTAAGTTTAAATCCAAATCTATTAGAAATTGCATTACATGTAAATAGGCTAAATCCTCTAATAAAAGAGAAGTAAGATAATAATACAGCCAAATTATAAGATGCATAAAATGCAAAGATAGAGAAAGATGAAAGGGAAAGGTTATAAAAAGATGTCTAAACACCAAAAGAAAGCTGCTGTGTCTATAGTAATATCAAACAGTAGAATTTCAGTCAAAAGACTTAGTAAAGAGAAGCAGTTGCTAATGATAAAAGGGCTAATTCACAAGGAAGGTTTAACAATTCTAGACTTACATAATTCAATAATAGCTTCTAAATTTGCCAGACAATTATAAGGAGAAATAAAAAATCCACAACCAAAAGGAAGATTACACACTCAATAAAAAATGTTGGCAGAGATACAGAAAATACAATTAAAGTTGACCTAGTCAACATTCATAGAAAACAAATGCATAGTTCTTTTTTTTTTTTTTTTTTTTTCTGAGACAGAGTCTCACTCTGTTGCCCAGGCTAGAGTGCAATGGCACAGTCTTGGCTCACTGCAACCTCTGCCTCCCAGGTTCAGGCGATTGTCCTGCCTCAGCCTCCTGAGTAGCTAGGATTACAGGTGCCTGCCACCACATCCAGCTAATTTTTGTATTTTTAGTGAAGATGGGGTTTCACCATGTTGGTCAGGCTGGTCTCAAATTCCTGACCCCAAGTGATCCACCCACCTCGGCCTTCCAAAGTGCTGGTATTACAGGCGTTAGCCACCGCACCCAGCCCTATAGTACACATTTTTAATATGCATGTGGAACATTTACAAAAACTGACCATATGCTATACCATAATACAAGTCTAAGTAAGATTCAAAAGATTATAACAATACAGAGTATATTCTCTGATCATAATTAAAGTAAGCCAGAGAAGAAATGGTTAGACATTTCATACATTTAATAGGTTGGTGCAAAAGTAATTGTGGTTTCAGACAATTTTAAATCATCATAACTAGGCTCAAACACATCTTTATTGATCAAAATAGGAACCACTACAATCAACACATTTTTGCCAACAAGAAATAAGTTTGTTTATTTCTGTAGCATAAAAATCTGTACTTCAGGATTCAACAAACTCTTGGAAAGCATTTTCTGCATCCTGCTGGAAGAGTGGAAGAGTTTTCCCTGCAAAAAGTTGTCGAGATGCTTGAAGAGATGGTGGTCGGTTGGTGAGAGATCAGGTGAATATGGAGGATGAAGCAAAACTTTGTAGCCTAATTTGTTCAATTTTTGTAGCATTGGTTGTGCAATGTATGGTTGGGCGTTGTGGAGAATAATTGGACCCTTCCTGTTGACCATTGCTGGCTACAGGCATTGCAGTTTTTGGTGCATCTCATTGATTTGCTGAGCATACTTCTCAGATGGAAGGGTTTTGCTGGGGTTCAGAAACTAGTGAATCAGACTGGCAGCAGGCCACCTAACAGTGTCCATGACCAGTTTTTGGTGCAACTTTGGCTTTGGGAAGTACTTTGGAGCTTCTTTGTCCAACCACTGAGCTGGTCATTACTGGTTCCTGTATAAAATCCACTTTTTGTGGTACATCACAACCCAATGGAGAAATGGTTTGTTGTGTAGAATAAGAGAAGACACTTCAAAATTATGATTTTAAAAAAATTTTTGCTCAGTTCATGAGGTACCTACTTATCAAGTTTTTCATCTTTCCAATTTGCCTCAAATGCCAAATGACCGTAGAATGGTTGACGTTGAGTTATTTGGCAGCTTCTCATGTAGTTATAAGAGGATCGGCTTCCATGATTGCTCTCAATTGGTCGTTGTCAACTTCTGATGGCCGGCCACTATGCTTCTGATCTTTAAGGCTCTCATCTCCCTTTGCGAAACTTCTTGAACCACCACTGCACTGTACATTCATTAGCAGTTCCAGGGCCAAATGTGTTGTTAATGTTGCAAGTTGTCTCTGGTGCTTTACAACCCATTTTGAACTCAGATAAGAAAATCACTCGAATTTGCTTTTTGTCTAACATCATTTCCATAGTTTAAAATCAACATAAACAGCAATTAATAAGTCATTAGCCAAAAAAAAAAAAAGCAAAAAGTGCCCATTAAAATGATATATAACAGGCTAGGCGCAGTGGCTCAAGCCTGTAATCCCAGCACTTTAGGAGGCTGAGACGGACGGATCACGAGGTCAGGAGATCGAGACCATCCTGGCTAACACGGTGAAACCCCGTCTCTACTAAAAAAATACAAAAAACTAGCCGGGCATGGTGGCGGGCGCCTGTAGTCCCAGCTACTTGGGAGGCTGAGGCAGGAGAATGGTGTAAACCCGGGAGTTGGAGCTTACAGTGAGCTGAGATCTGGCCACTGCACTCCAGCCTGGGTGACAGAGCGAGACTCTGTCTCAGAAAAATAAAATAAAATAAAATGATACATAACATAGCCACATTTATTTAAGATCTATTCCAGTATCAAATGGCAAATTCCAACAATGCAGAAACCACAATTATTTTTGCACCACATAATTAGAAACTATAAAACATACTCCAAAGGAACTTTGGGTTAACGAAAAAAACACAATGAAATTTAGAAAATATTTTTATTATAATAAGAAAACATCACAATTTGTGGAGTATCACTGAAGTTGTCCTTGGAACTTTGTATCTTAACATATTAGAAAACAATAAAGGGTAAACATCAATAAGCTGAGCATTTATCCCAGTAAGTTATAAAAACTGCAAATTAAGCACAAAGAAGGAAGGAAAACATAAAGAGCTGAAGTTATTTGAGACAGCTGGGTAACTACATGCAGAGGAATGAAGTTGAATTTATATCTCATACTATATACAAAAATAAGCTACAAATGGAATAAAGATCTAAATGTAAGAACTATAACTATAAAACTCTTTACAAGAAAATAGATGTGAATCTGTGACCATGGGTGATGCAATGGTTTCTTAGGTATAACGTGTATAGCACAAGCAATCAAAGAAAAACAAATTGGAGATCATCAAAATTTTTAAAAATTGTGATCAAAGAGCATCATCAAGAAAATGAAATGACAACGCTCTCAGAATGGAAGACTATATTTGCAAATCATGTATATGATAAGGGATTTGTATCCAGAATAGAAAAAAGTCTACACCTCAGGAATAAAAAGACAAATAGGCCGGGTGCGGTGGCTTACGCCTGTAATCCCAGCACTGTGGGAGGCCGAGGCGGGCGGATCACGAAGTCAGGAGATGGAGACCATCCTGGCTAACACGGTGAAGCCCCGTCTCTACTAAAAATACGAAAAATTAGCCGGTCGTGGTGGCGGGCACCTGTAGTCCCAGCTACTTGGGAGGCTGAGGCAGGAGAATGGCGTGAACCCGGGAGGCGGAGCTTGCAGTGAGCCGAGATCGCGCCACTGCACTCCAGTCTGGGTGACAGAACGAGACTCCATTTAGAAAAAAAAAAAAAAAAAAAAAAAAGGACAAATAGCTCAATTAAAAAATGGGCAAAGTATTTGAATAGCTATATCTTCAAAGATACACAAATGGCTGGTAAGCACATGAATAGATGCTGAGGATTATTGGTCGTTAGGGAAATGTCGTTAGGGAAAAGCCGTAATGGGATACTACTTCATATTCACTAGGATGGCTATCATTGAAAAGAAGACAATGACAATTATGATGAGGATGTGGAAAAATTGGGACCCTCATATAATGCTAATGGGAATGTGAAATAGTACAGCCACTTTGGAAAATAGTGTGGCAGTTCCTCACAAAGTTAAACAGAGTTACCACGTGATCCAGCAATTTCATTCTTACCTAAAAGAATCGAAAGGGTATGCTCACACAATAACTTGTATGTGAATGTTCATAGCAATTTTATTCATAATTGCCAAAACATGGAAAGGAAACGATCTAAATGTCTAACTGATGAATGGATAAATTTAAGTATATACATACAATGGAATATTATTCAGCCATAAAAAAATGAAATACTGATACATGCTACAACATAGATGAATCTTGGAAACATTCTAAGTGAAAGAAGCAACAGAAAATACCACATAGTGTATAATTCAACCAGAAATATCCACAATAGTTAATCACTGTGTTAATCACTAGTATAAGATTAACTCGAAATATCCACAAGAGTTAAATTCACAGAGACAGAAAGCAGATTAGTGGTTGCCAGGGACAGGGGAGCAGAGGCATGGGGATGAATGGTGAGTGGTCCTCAACCCTTTTGCCACCAGGAACCAGTTTTGTGGAAGACATTTTTCCACCGACTGGGGGCGAGGGGCAGATGGTTTTGGGATGAAATTGTTTCACCCAGATCATCAGGCTTTAATTAGATTATCATAAGGAGCATGCAGCCTAGATCCCTTGCATGCACAGTTCACAATAGGATTTGAGCTCCCATGAGAATTCAATGCTGCTGCGAATCTGACAGGAGGTGGAGCTCAGGTGGTAATGCTTGCTCTCCCACCTTTCACCTCCTGCTGTGCTGCTGGGTTCCTAACAGGCCACAGACCTCTACTGGTCTGTGACCTGGGGGTTGAGGACCCCTGTGCAAATGGATATGGATATGGATATGGAGTTCCTTTTTGGGATGATTTAGGTGTTCTAGAGTTAGATAGTGGTGATGGTTGCACAACTTTGTGAATGTACAAAAAAACTACTCATTTGTATACTTTAAAAGGGTTATTTTTATGGTGTGTGATTTAATATATTTCTAAAATTTAAAAACTAATAGAATCTGTGGTTTAAAGACTTTCCAAGAATTCCCGCCCCTCATGACATCCCCACTGAATTCTTTCAAAATATTAAGAATAACATTACTCTACATAAACTCTTCCACAGAATTAATATTATAATTCATAGTCACTAGCTAATCAAAATGCACTACTCAGCACCAAAGGCAAATACTTTTATCTGTTAGGTAAGGACAAGTCTATACCAACAATTCTGAATTAACTGATGAAGTGGAGCCAACACAAACCATTTAGAAATTCTGTGTCTGTCTCTCCTACTACTACTTCCATCTTACTTCATATCATCACACTGGCTGATAAAAAGCCTAATATGGGGTTATTTCTCTTCTTTTTTTAATTAATTAAATATATGTATTTAATATACTTTTTAGAGATGGGATTTCACTCTGTTGCCCAGGCTGGAGTGCAAGTGCAGTGATATAATCATAACTCATTATCATAACTCACTGCAGCCTCCAATTCCTGGGCTCAAGCAATCCTCCCACCTCAGCCTCCTGAGTAGCTGGGACTACAGGCACACACCACCACACCTGGCTAATTTATTTTTATTTTTTGTAGAGATGGGGTCTCCCTATGCCAGGCTGGTCATAAAGCGATCCTCTCACCTTGGCCTCCCAAAGTATTGGGATTACAGGCATTAGTCAAAGAGAAGGCCGGGTGCAGTGGCTCACATTGATAATCCCAGCACTTTGAGATGCCAAGGCAGGAGAATTGCTTGATGCCAGGAGTTCGAGAGCAGCCTGGGCAACATGGTGAGACCCTGTCTCTACAAAATTTTTTTTTTTTTTTTTTTTTTTTTGAGACGGAGTCTCGCTCTGTCGCCCAGGCTGGAGTGCAGTGGCCAGATCTCAGCTCACTGCAAGCTCCGCCTCCCGGGTTCCCGCCATTCTCCTGCCTCAGCCTCCCGAGTAGCTGGGACCACAGGCGCCGCCACCTCGCCCGGCTAATTTTTTGTGTTTTTAGTAGAGACGGGGTTTCGCCGTGTTAGCCAGGATGGTCTCGATCTCCTGACCTTGTGATCCGCCCGTCTCGGCCTCCCAAAGTGCTGGGATTACAGGCTTGAGCCACCGCGCCCGGCCCAAAATTTTTAAAAACCTATGAACAAGGCAAGAGTTGTTTTGCATTGCTATCAGTTATCTACAATTAATAGAGTTGTAAAATAACTCACATAAGTGTCCTTTTTTATTCGTAAGGAGCCTCTTTTGAATACATCTGAGTTTATGCTAATGAAGTGTCTTAGGGTGAGGCCCCAAAAAGACCTCAGGATCAAGTTGGTCACCAGAAAGTCCAAGTAATTAGAAGGTGGAAGCTTTCTGCACCACCCACTCACCTCTGTATACAAACTTGAATAATGAGATCTGATGAGCTTCCAGGTGAATACATCAAAGTGCTGAGAGGGTGGCACAGCTGGAGAGGGCATGGAAGCTCTGACCCCTCCTACACTGAATTGTTTGCTTTATAATAAACTTGTAAATGTAAGCATTGTTTTTCTGAGTTTTATGAGAGGTTCTAATAAATTATTGAACCCAAGGAGTGGCTTGTGGGAACCCCTGATTTATACCCATTTGCTCATAAGTACAGGTGCCTGGACTTGGATGTGGGGAGCAGTCTTGTGAGACTCAGCTCTTAACCTCTGGGGTCCGCTTTAACTCCGGGTAGTTAGTATTGAATTGAATTGAATTGAATTCAGTATTGAGTTGAATTATTGGACACCCAGTTTGTGTCCACAGAATCAGAGAATTGGTTGCTGGTGTTGTAAAAACATTCTAGAATTGGTGCTAGAAGTGGGATGTGAGTAGAGAAATGGTGTTCTTTGTTTACTGTTTTTACCAAAGTAGAATTTGAAGCTTTTGTGCCATACATGGATCCAAGAATCTTTGCCAAGGCTGTGAGCTCCTTGCTGAGTATCAGACACTGTGCTAAACGCTTTACAAAGAATGTTTCTTTAGAAAGTTAAAATCTTGGCCAGGCGCGGTGGCTCAAGCCTGTAATCCCAGCACTTTGGGAGGCCGAGACGGGCGGATCACGAGGTTAGGAGATCGAGACCATCCTGGCTAACACGGTGAAACCCCGTCTCTACTGAAAAATACAAAAAACTAGCCGGGCGTGGTGGCGGCGCCTGTAGTCCCAGCTACTCGGGAGGCTGAGGCAGGAGAATGGCGTGAACCCGGGAGGCGGAGCTTGCAGTGAGCTGAGATCCGGCCACTGCACTCCAGCCTGGGCGACAGAGCAAGACTCCGTCTCAAAAAAAAAAAAAAAAAAAAAAAAAAAAGAAAGTTAAAATCTTTTTATCAAAGCAATACATAAACATAATTGTGAAATTAAATAGTATAGAAAGACCCGTGATAAAAAGTAGCAATCCTGACTTTTTCGCTGTTTCCCACGTCCCACTCCCATTCTGCTCCTCAGGGAGACCACTGTTGCCTAGTAAGGTCTGTTTTTAGTGTATCTATTGATTGTCCTCATTCTTTAAATAATATGGGAATGTCCATTATTTAGACTTCTACCTGTCAAATTAGCTCTGATAAAGCTTTAACTCACTCGATTCCTGCATCTCTTCTTTCCATCTGTTACAAAACTCTTTTTGGTTTTCTTTATTGGTTATTATTAAAATATGAAATGATAGGCTGGGCGTGGTGGCTCATGCCTGTAATCCCAACACTTTGGGAGGCCAAGGTGGGCAGATTACCTGAGGTCAGGTGTTTGAGAACAGCCTGGCCAACATGGTGAAACCCCGTATCTACTAAAAATACAAAAATTAGCTGGGCGTGGTGGCACACACCTGTAATCCCAGCTACTTGGGAGGCTGAGGCAGAATCGCTTGAGCCAAGGAGACAGAGGTTGCAGTGAGCCGAGATCGTGTCACTGCGCTCCAGCCTGGCCAACAGAGCGAGACTCTGTGTCAAAAATAAACAAACAAAACCACAAAATGATGAACTTACACTTTGATTTCTTATTAAAACTATAGGCCATTTCTCCTGACTACTCATATTACAAAATAGTCTAATTTGTACTCCTGACTTTCCTTTCTACTTAATGTCTTCTTATACTTCAACATTATCAGACTAAGTTTGCATTCTGTTAATCAGATTTATGACATCTATTTCCTCTATAAGCTTATTCTAAAGGTTAAACGTCAAACAGTGATCACATTATTACAACTATTTAAATATTGGTGATTGCATTCGTTGTTATAGTATATTGGAATTACCAGTGTTTTTGTAGAGATTTTTTTGGGCGACAGGGAGGTTATTTGCCTATCCATTTTGGGGGTAATTTCCCACCTTTTTCTCATCCTTAAGTTCTTCCAACTTCCTTTTTTTTTTTTTTTTTTTTTTTTTTTTTTTTTGAGACGGAGTCTCGCTCTGTCGCCCAGCCCAGGCTGGAGTGCAGTGGCGCAATCTCGGCTCACTGCAAGCTCCGCCTCCCGGGTTCACGCCATTCTCCTGCCTCAGCCTCCCGAGTAGCTGGGACTACAGGCGCCCACAACCGCGCCCGGCTAATTTTTTGTATTTTTAGTAGAGACGGGGTTTCACCGTGGTCTCGATCTCCTGACCTTGTGATCCGCCCGCCTCGGCCTCCCAAAGTGCTGGGATTACAGGCGTGAGCCACCGCGCCCGGCCTCTTCCAACTTCTTAAGGATAATATCAAATCTCTTGTATCTCTTACTTTTCTAGATACCTCCTTTAAAAAAAGAAAAAAAGCCTTTTTAGATTTGCAGAAATTTTGAGATGATAGTAGAGAGTTCTTATATACCCCACACCCAGTTTGCTCTATCATGAACATCTTACGTTAGTATGGTACGTTTGTTACAACTGATGGTCCAGTATTGTTACATTATTAACCAAAGTTATATTGTACACAGGTTTCCTTGGTTTTACCTAATGTCTTTCTCTTCCAGGATCCCATCCAGAATACTATATTACCTTTAGTTGTCATGTCTCCTTACACTCCTCTTGGTTGTGACAGATTCCCAGACTCTTCTTGTTTTTGATGACCTTGACTGCTTTGAGGCGTATTGGTCAAATACTTTGTAGGAGGCCCCTCTATTGGAATTTGTGTGATGCTTTCCTCGTTATGATACTGGCTAATTGGTTTCTGGGAGGAAGACCACACAGGTAAAGTGTCATTTTTATTATATCATATCAAGGGTACATACTATCAACATCTTCCATCACTGTTCATGTTGACCTTGAGCACCTGGATGAGGTAGTGTTTGTAGTTTTTCTACTGTAAAGTTATTCTTCCACTCTCCCACAACCTTTCCACAGTGAATGCTTTGGAAGGAAGTAACTGTGTGTAATCTATACTTAAGGAGTGAAGATTTGTGTTCCATTTGTGTTCCTCCTTCCTTGAGGACAGAGTATCTACATAAGTTATTTGAAATTGTTCTGAAACAGAGATTTGTTTCTTTTCCCTCATGTATGTATTTATTAAATCATTTATATGAATATACACTCATGGATATATATTTTATAATTTGGGTTATAATTCAGTAGTACTTTTTAAATTGTTGTTCAAATTGTTCCAGCTTTGGCAATTGGGATCTTCTTTCCCTTGGTTCTTGTTTCCCTTTGATATACTCCCGTCATTTATTTATTTTTCTTTTTTTCTTTTTGAGACAGAGCCTTGCTCTGTTGCCCAGGCTGGAGTGCAGTGGCACAATCTCAGCTCACTG
Organism: Macaca nemestrina; assembly: GCF_043159975.1. NCBI lineage: Eukaryota > Metazoa > Chordata > Mammalia > Primates > Cercopithecidae > Macaca > Macaca nemestrina. Next base: position 14,040,369 of record NC_092138.1, on the reverse strand, counting down.
CAACTTCCACCCCCCTGCCACTGGGTTCAAGCAATTCTCGTGTTTCAGCCTCCCGAGTGTCTCGGATTTCAGGCCCCTGCCACCATGCCTGGCTAATTTTTGTATTTTTAGTAGAGAAAGGGTTTTGGCATATTGACCAGGCTGGTTTAGAACTTCTGACCTCAAGTGATCCACCCGCCTCAGCCTCCTAAAGTGCTGGGATTACAGGCGTGAGCCACTACACCCAGCCACTCCCATCATTTTTTAAAGCACTTTACTTTGTGGTATTACAAGATGCTCAAGGCTTATCTTTTATATTTCCTTCTCCAGACCTAGAATCAATAATGTCTTCTTTTATTGGAAAATGGTAGTAGAAAAAAATGTCTGGACATCTGGACACTGGGAATTAAATAACTTTATTGGAGTCAATTTGTTTAATCTATTCTCAATATTTTCTAGCCTGCTGCTCAATGCTCATCTTGACTTCCATTTTTCTTTTAACTTGGATCCACTGTTTCTGGGATTTCCTGCCCTGCCCTGCCCTGCCCTGTCCTGCCTTGCCTTCCCTTTCCCTTTCCCGTTCCGTTTCCTGCCCAGCCCTGCCCTGTCCTGCCCTGCCCTGCCTTGCCTTGCCTTCCCTTTCCCTTTCCTTTTCCTTTCCCTTTCCGTTCCCTTTCTTTCCCCTCCTCTCCCCTCTCCTCCCCTCTCCTCCCCTCCCCTCTCCTCCCCTCCCCTTCCCTTCCCTTTCTTTCAACAGAGTCTCTCTCTGTCACCCTGGCTGGAGTGCAGCGGTGAGATCTCGGCTCACTGCGAACTCTGCCTCCCAGGTTTAAATGATTATCTAGCCTCAGCCTCAAGAGTAGCTGCGATTACAGGAGCATGCCACCCAGCTAATTTTTGCATTTTTTAGTAGAGACAGGGTTTCGCCATGCTGGCCAGGCTGATCTCAAACTCATGACCTCAGGTGATCTGCTGGGCCATATGCTTTCATTTTGTAGAAGCACATACTCAAGTAACTTTCTGAAAATGGGGTGTTTGAGATAAATTTTCTAAGTCTTTCGATTTACAAATCTAAATCTACAGGCATATTTGAAAACTTCTTTTTAAAAATTTGATATATAATATACATATTCTGGGAATTTATGTGGCAATTTTGTATATTGAGATAATTTGTAAAGATCAAATCAGTGTAATTAGGATATCCATCACCTTAAATATTTGTCTTTTCTTTATGCTAGAAACATTCTAATTATTCTCTTCTACCTATTTGAAATATATAATAAATTATCGTAAACTACAGTCACTCTACTAATCTATCAAACGCTAGGTCTTATTTCTTCTATGAAACTGTATATTTCAGCTGGTCACAGTGGTTCACACCTGTAATCCCAGAACTTTGGGAGGCGGAAGTGGGTGGAACACCTGAGGTCAGGAGTTCGAGACCAGCCTGGCCAACATGGTGAAACCCTATCGCTACTAAAAATACAAACTTGACCCAGCGTTGTGGCTCACACCTGTAATCCCAGCACTTTGGGAGGCTGAGGCGGGCAAATCATGAGGTCAGAAGTTTGAGACCAGCCTGGCCAACATGGTGAAAATCGTCTGTACTGGGTGACAGTGCGAGACTCTCTCTCAACAAACAAGCAAACGAACAAACAAACAACAACAACAAAAATCAACACAAAAGTAGCCTTGGTGGTGATGCATGCCTGTAATCCCAGCTACTTGCGGGGGCTGAGGCAGGAGAATGGCTTGAACCTGGGAGGTGGAGGTTGCAGTGAGCCGAGATTGCAGCGCCACTGCATTCCAGCCTGGGCTAAAGAGGGAGACTCCATCAGAAAGAAAGGAAAGAAAGAAAGGAAGGAAGGAACGAGGGAGGGAGGGAGAGAGGGAAGGAAAAAAGGAAGGAAGGAAGGAAGGAAAAAAAAGAGTATATTTCTACCCATTAATCAGTCTTTTGTTACCCCCTGCCCCACCAATTCCTGGTAACCACCAAGCAAGTTGTCTATCTTCATGAGATTTACTTTTCAAGCTCTCACATATGAGTGAGAACATGCGATATTTGACTTTCTGTGTTTGGCTTGTTTCACTTAACATAATGACCTTCAGTTCTATCCGTGTTGGTGCAAATGACATGACTTCATTCCATTGTGTATATATATCACATTTTCTTTATCCATTCATCTGCTGATGGACACTTAGGTTGATTCCATATTATGGCTGTTGTGAATAGTGCTGCGATAAACATGAGACTGTAGCTATCTTTTTGATATATTGATTTTTCTTTCTTTAGGATATATACCCAGTAGTGAAATTACTGGATCATGGCAGTTCAATTTTTAGTTTTTTGAGGAACATCCATAGTGTTTTCCATAGTGACTGTACTAATTTTCATTTCCACCAACAGTGTATGAGGGTTCCCCTTTCTCCACATCCTTGCCAGCATCTGTTATTCCCTGTTTTTTCTTTGTCATAAAAGCCATTTAGCTGGGGTGAGATGGTATCTCATTGTGGTTTTGATTTGCATTTCTCTGATGATTAGATGTTGAGCATATTTCTTACACTTGTTTTCCATTTATATGTCATCTTTTGTGAAATGTTTATTCAGATATTTTGCCTGTTTTTAAAATGAATTGTTTTTTGTTTTTTTTGCTGTTGAGTTGTTTTAGCTTCTTGTTATTAATTCTGGTTATTAATCCCTTGCCAGATGGCTGGTTTGCAAATATTTTCTTTCATTCTGTGGGTTGTTTCTTCTTTTTGTTGACTGTTTCTTTTACTGTGCAGAAGCTTTTTAGCTTTATGCAATCCCATTTGTCTATTTTTGCTTTTGTTACTTGTGCTTCTGAGGCCTGTTTACACAAAAAATCGTTGCCTGGATCAATATCCTGAAGCATTTCCCCAGTGTTTTCTAGTAGTTTCATAGTTTCAAATTTTAGATTTAAGTCTTTTTTTTTTTTTTTTGAGACAGAGTCTTGCTCTGTCGCCCAGGCTGGAGTGCAGTGGTGCGATCCCGGTTCACTGCAAGCTTCGCCTCCCAGGTTCACGCCATTCGCCTGCCTCAGGCTCCAGAGTAGCTGGGACTACAGGCGCCTGCCACCACTCCCAGCTAATCTTTTGTAATTTTTTTTAGTAGAGACGGGGTTTCACCGTCTTAGCCAGGATGGTCTCAAGCTCCTGATCTCATGATCTGCTCGCCTTAGCCTCCCAAAGTGCTGGGATTACAGGCGTAAGCCACTGTGCCCGGTCTAGATTTAAGTCTTTAATCCATTTTGGTTTGATTTTTGCATATGGTGAGAAATAGGGGTCTGTTTTCATTCTTCTGCTTATGAATATCCAGTTTTCCCAGCACCATTTATTGAAGAACATATCCTTCCCCCAACATATGTTCTTAGCACCTTTGTTGAAAATGAGTAAATATGTGAATTTGTAGCTGGTTTCTCGATTTTGTTTCTTTTGTTTGTGTGTCTGTTTGTATGCCAGTACAATGCTGATTTGGTTACTGTAGCTTTGTAGTAGTATACTTTGAAGCCAGGTAGTGTGATGCCTCCAGCTTTGTTCTTGTTGCTCAGGATTGCTGTGGCTATTTGGGGTCTTTCATGGTTCTACATAAATTTTAGGATTCCTTTTTTTTTTGTTTCTTTGAAGAATAGTTACTATAATTTTGATAGGGATTGTATTGAACCTGTAAATTACTTTGGGTAGTATTATCATTTTAACAATATTAAATCTTCCAATCCATGAAAATGGAATACCTTTCCATTTTTTTGTGTGTCTTTATTTATTTAGTTGAGATAGAATCTCGCTCTGTTGCCCAGGCTGGAGTGCAGTGGCACGATCTCAGCTCGCTGCAACCTCTGCCTCCCAGGTTCAAGCAATTCTCCTGCCTCAGCTTCCCAAGTCCAGTCTGTCATTCTGGGAGTTTTTCTGGTACTATTAATTTTAAAATCCTTTCATTTTCTTTTTCTTGAATTATCATTTTAGTTAACTATTGGGCTTCTGGATTGGTCTTCATGTGTATTAACTTTGTTCTTTTTTTTTTTGAGACTGGGTCTCGCTCTGTTGCCCAGGATAGAATGCAGAGGCACAGTCACAGCTCGCTGCAGCTTCAACATCCAGGGCTCAAGTGACCCTCCCACCTCAGCCTCCCAAGCAGCTGGGACTACAGGCATGTGCCACCAAGCTTGGCTAATTTTTAAATTATTTGTAGAGATAGGGGTCTCCCTATGTTGTTCAGGCTGGTCTAACTCCTAGACTCAAGTGATCTCCCACTTTGGCCTCCCAAAGTGCTGATATTACAGGTGTGAGCCACTGTGCTTGGCCTTAACTTTCTTCTTGGTCTACCTTTTTGTCTTGTTTCTTCTTTCTGAAAGACTTTCTTGACTTTACCTTCTAACCTCTATGCTTGTAATTTTTTTTGAGCCATCAAATTGTTAATCTCCCAGAACTCTTTCTGTTATTTAATTGAATTATTATATTTAAAATTTTAATAGCAGCTGGTTCTTGTTTTATAAATGTAGTATCTTCTGTATATTTTTGAGGATACATAAATCTTTTTTTTTTTTTTTTTTTTTTTTGAGGTGGAGTCATGCACTGTGGCCAGGCCGGAGTTCAGTGGTGAGATCTCGGCTCACTGCAACCTCCGCCTCCTGGGTTCAATCGATTCTCCTGCCTCAGCTCCCAAATAGCTGGGACTACAGGTGCACACCACCATATCCGGCTAATTTTTGTATTTTTTTTAAGTAGAGATGGGGTTTTGCCATGTTGACCGGGCTGGTCTTGAACTCTTGATTGCCTTAGGTGATCCGCCCACCTCGGCCCCCCAAAGTGCTGGGATTACAGACGTGAGCCACCGTGCCTGGCCTAATCTTTTTTTAAAAGAGTTTTTTATTTTTTATAAATTGTCTTATGAAATTATTTTTAGTTCTCTTAATTCATTCCTCTCTTTTCTTTTGTGTTTCTCATTCACATTACAGATTTTCCTTAAAAGTCTGGCGATCTTTGATAATCTATCCACTTTTAAGAATGAGGCAATAGTCTGGGTGCAGTGGCTCATGCCTGTAATCCCAGCACTTTGGAAGGCCGAGGCAGCGGGATCATGAGGTCAAGAAATCGAGACCATCCTGGCCAACATGATGAAACCCTGTCTCTACTAAAAATACAAAAATTAGCTGGGCGTTGTGGCACGCGTCTGTAGTCTCAGCGACTCGGGAGGCTAAGGCAGGAGAATCTCTTGAACCCAGGAGGTGGAGGCTGCAGTGAGTTGAGATCACACCACTGCACTCCAGCCTGGTGACAGAGCCAGACTCTGTCTCAGGAAAAAAAAAAAAAAAAAAAAGAATGAGCCAATAGAAGGATTGACTTTGAACTTTTCATACTTGAATGGGCTTGTTGGCCAACAGTGCCCCGTTTAGCTGCCCTAATTCTCTTCCTAGATGGTTCAATAAACTTCTTTATAGAAAATCGCTTTCAGGGTTTTTTGTTTGTTTGTTTTTTTGAGACGGAGTCTCACTCTGTCACCCCGGCTGGAGTGCGGTGGTGCAGTCTCGGCTCACTGCAAGCTCCGCCTCCTGGGTTCACGCCATTCTCTTGCCTCAGCCTCCAGAGTAGCTGGGACTACAGAGACCCGCCACCACACCTGGCTAATTTTTTGTATTTTTAGTAGAGATGGGGTTTCACCATGTTAGCCAGGATGATCTCCATCTCCTGACCTCATGATCCACCCGCCTCGGCCTCCCAAAGTGTTGGGATTATAGGCGTGAACCACAGTGCCCGGCCTATTACTATTATTTTCTGCCTGGAGAACAATCACCTTGATGGATGTTTTGCTTACTGGTTTGTGGGAGTGGAGTGGGTGCTTTTTATATACTCTATATTATTCAGGCTGTTTTAGTCCATTTTCTATTGATATAACAGAATACCACAGACTGGGTAATTTGTAAAGAAAAGAAGTTTATTCATTCACAATTCTGGAGGCTAGGGAGTCCAAGAGCTTGGCTCTGGCATCTGGTGAGGACCATCTCGCGGCAGAAGGGTGGAAGGCAGAAGTGAGCACGCAAGACAGAGAAAGGAAATCTGGCCAAACCCCCTCATTCTAATTAAGAATCTGCTCCTGAGACAGCAGATTCGCTCCCATGATAATAGTGGTAGTCCATTCATGAAGGTGGAGCCCTCAAGACCTAATCATCTCTTAAAGTTTCACCTCTTAATACTGTTACATGGACAATTAAATTTCTTTCTCTCTCTCTTTTTTTTTTTTTTTTTTTACTTTTTTTTTTTTGAGACGGAGTCTTGCTCTGTTGCCCAGGCTGGAGTGCAGTGGCGCGATCTCGGCTCACTGCAAGCTCCACCTCCCGGGTTCACGCCATTCTCCTGCCTCAGCCTCCCGAGTAGCTGGGACTACAGGCGCCCACAACCGCGCCCGGCTAATTTTTTTTGTATTTTTAGTAGAGACGGGGTTTCACCGTGGTCTCGATCTCCTGACCTTGTGATCCGCCCGCCTCGGCCTCCCAAAGTGCTGGGATTACGCGTGAGCCACCGCGCCCGGCTCTCTCTCTTTTTTTTAGACAGAGTCTTGTTCTGTCACCCAGGCTGGAGCTGGAGTGCGGTGGCATGATCTTGGCTCACTGCAACCTCCGCCTCCTGGGTTCAAGCAATTCTCCTGCCTCAGCCTCCCGAGAAGTTGAGATTATGGGCATGCACCACCATGCCCAGCTAATGTTAGTATTTTTAGTAAAGACAGGGTTTCGCCATGGTGACCAGGCTGCTGTTGAACTCCTAACCTCAAGTGATCCACCTACCTCAGCCTCCCAAAGTGCTGGAATTACAGGTGTGAGTCACCGCACACAGTTGGACAATTAAATTTCAACATGTGTTTTGCGGGGACATTCAAACCATAGCACATGCTTTAAATAATAACCCTGCTTTCATTCCCAGGTCTCATTCCTCTTGACCATCCTAACTGAATTTTCTGAATCTAAGCATTTGAAGTTTCTCCAGATAAGATTGGTGTGCTCTTCCACTGGGGAGCCTTTTCCACTTTTACACACCGTCACACAGGCTGGAGTACAGTGGTTTGATCGTAGCTCATTGCAGCCTCTAACTCCTGGGCTCAAAGGGTCCTCCTGCCTCAGTCTCCTGGGTACCATGCCCGGCTACTTTTTATTATTATTATTTTTTTCTTCTTGATACAAAGTCTTGCTCTGTTGCTCAGGCTGGAGTGCAGTGGCACGATCTCAGCTCACTGCAACCTCCGTCTCAAGGGTTCAAGCAATTCTCCTGTCTCAGCCACCTGACTAGTTGAGTTTACAGGCATGCGACACCATGCCCAGCTATTTTTTTTTTTTTTTTGTATTTTTAGTAGACATGGGCTTTTGCCATGTTGGCCAGGCTGGTCTCGAATTCTGGCCTTAAGTGATCCTCCCTCTTTAGCCTTCCAAATAGCTGGGATTATAGGCACTGCTCCTGGCTATGCACTCATTTTCTAAGTAGTGGTTCCTTCTTTATCAGTGCTTTATCAGTGATCAGTCCTCCAAACTCAGTGTTTTCCAAAAGCTTGATAAAAATCACTTGTTTGCTGATGGCTTTCCTTTCTTTCTCTTCAATATTGCACTTTTATACCCTGAAAATAACTTTTACTGTCATTTTAATAAAGTTTCAGGAGGGACTAACAAAAAGCTTGTAGCTCTTCCATCATCTTAAACAGGAAAAAATCTCATTTAATTTTTAGAACAATCCGCTGGGCGCGGTGGCTCACGCCTGTAATCCCAGCACTTTGGGAGGCCAAGGCGGGCGGATCACGAGGTCGGGAGATCAAGACCATCCTGGCTAACACGGTGAAACCCTGTCTCTACTAAAAATACAAAAAATTAGCCAGGCGTGGTGGCGGGCGCCTGTAGTCCCAGCTACTTGGGAGGCGGAGGCAGGAGAATGGCGTGAACCTGGGAGGCAGAGTTTGCAGTGAGCAGAGATCACGCCCATTGCACTCCAGCCTGGGCACAGAGCAAGACTCTGTCTCAAAATAAGATAAAATAAATTTTTAGAACAATCCTATATCATGTTATTTTACAGAGTTGGGAACATTGGCCCAAGGAAACTAAATATTAATAGATATCTCTAAACCAAGTAAGTTATTCAGTGATGGAGCAGGGAATAAATCCCAGGAAATCCACTCTAGTGATTCATCGTCTTGTTTTTTCTCTAAGTTTATTAGTATAAAATTCTAAGGCCATATTTACCAATATCCTAGGAGGTAACAGAAATATTGAGTCCTGAACAATTTCATTTTAAGAGACCTGGGAAATACCTAGTTAAGTATGTACCTAATTAACTGTGTTTGAGAGATGATTTTAAAATGAATCAAGTTATCTTTTCTCTGGATTGTCCAGCTTTGCATTCCTTATATTTAGTCATTAATTGCTACATGTTATTTGACTTCTTTGGAACTGTTTCTAAGTATTTTAAAATATTTTCAATCAGAAGCAATGGAAAAGAACAATATCATTCAGAGAAATGGGTAACAACTGGAAAGGGAAAGTGGAATGGTTTAAAGTGGCACACATAAAAGATGTTTGTTCTTACATCCTTTTCCACTGAAGTCTTACTCTTTTTTTTTTTTTTTTGAGACTGAGTCTCGCTCTGTCCCCCAGGCTGGAGTGCAGTGGCGCAATCTTGGCTCACTGCAAGCTCTGCCTCCCGGGTTCACGCCATTCTCCTGCCTCAGCTTCCTGAGTAACTGAGACTACAAGCGCCCGCCACCACGGCCAGCTAATTTTTTGTATTTTTAGTAGAGACAGGGTTTCTACAATGTTAGCCAGGATGGTCTTGATCTCCTGACCTCGTGATCTGCCCACCATAGCCTCCCAAAGTGATGAAATTACAGGCGTAAGCCACCAGGCCTGGCCTTGAAGTCTTATTCTTAAGGGACTTGTATGAAAGAGAATATGTCAGACAGGCCATGCTAAGACTGATTAATACTTTCCAGCAAATACTGCCTTATATACGCGAGTGCAGATATTTTCTGGAACTTCTATGTTTGAATATAGTAATCTATACATGCTGTACTGGAAACCTGTCTTTGACTTTCTATTCAATTGTGCCATTGAGAATAGACGAGTCATGTTTCTCGGACCTTCAGTTTTCTTATTCAGTCAAAATACTGGACCAGATGACCTCCAAGACCTCATCCTTCCATAAAATTCCGTGATTATATTACTTAGACCTTCTTACTTTATTTTTAGTGGTTCATAATATGTCTTTTGATCAATACCTTAAAGTATAATTTACATAGGTTTAAATATACAAGTTTTAAATGTATTGCTCAATGGCTTAATAAAAATAGCTTTATTGGGATATAATTAACATGCCACAAAATTCACCTGTTTAATGTGTACAATTCAATGATTTTTAGTGTATTTACAGAGATTTTTTTTTTTTTTTTTTTTTTTTTGAGACAGAGTTTCGCTCTTATTGCCCACGCTGGAGTGCAATGGCACAATCTTGGCTCACTGCAAGCTCTGCCTCCTGGGTTAAAGCAATTCTCCTGCCTCAGGCTCCTGAGTGAGTAACTGGGATTACAGGCATGCGCCACCACGCCCTGCTAATTTTGTATTTTTAGTAGAGACGGGGTTTCTCCATGTTGGTCAGGCTGGTTTCTTAACTCCTGACCTCAGGTGATCCGCTCGCCTTGGCCTCCCAAAGTGCTGGGATTACAGGCATGAGCCACCGCATATGGCCTATATTTACAGATTTTTATACCCATCACCGTAGTCTAATTTTAGAAAATTTTTATCACCCTAAAAGAAACCTGGTGCCCATTAGCAGTCGCTCCTGTCCTCCCTTTCCCTTTACTCTGCCAGTTCTTGGGAACCACTGGTCTACTTGCTCTTTCCATATATTTTATGTTTGTCTATTTTGGCCCTTGTTTTTTTTTTTTTTTTTTTTTTCTTTGAGTCTAGGTCTCGCTCGGTTACCCAGGCTAGAGTGCAGTGGTGACATCATGGCTCACCACAGTATTCTGGCCCTTTCATAGGAATGAAATTTTACAACGTGTCATCTTTTGTGACTGACTTCTTTCATTTGGCATAATTTTTTCAAGATTCATCTGTGTTGTAGCAAGAATCAACACTTCATTCCTTTTTGTTGCCAAATAGTGTTCATTTTGTGTATGTACCACATTTTATTTATCCATTCGTCAGTTAATGAAAATTTAGGCTGTTTCCACTTTTGGTTGTTATGAATAATGCTGCTATGAACAATTGTGTTCGTGTGGACATGTGTTTCTATTTCTCTTGGGTACATACCAGGAGAATTGCTGGGTCATATGGTTCTCTACTTTTAATATTTTGAGGCATTGCCAAACTGTTTTCCAGAGTGGTTGCACCGTTTTACATTCCCATTAACATGTATAAGGATTTCCATTTCTCCACATCTTTGCTAACAATTATTACTAAGTTTTTTGTTGTTGTTGTTTTGAGATGGAGTTTAGCTCTTTTTGCCCAGGCTGGAGTGCAATGGCGTGACCTTGGCTCGCTGCAACCTCCGCCTCCCAGGTTCAAGGGATCCTCTTACCACAGCCTCCCAAGTAGCTAGGATTACAGGTGTGCACCACCATGCCTGGCTAATTTTTGTATTTTTTGTAGAGATGGAGTTTCACCATGTTGGTCAGGCTATTTTTGAACATCTGACCTCAAGTGATCTGCCTGCCTTGGCCTCCCAAAATGCTGGCATTACAGATGTGAGCCACTGCACCCAGCCAATTATTACTAAGCATTAAAATTAATATTATCTTTTTGATTATAGCCATTCTAATAGGTGTGAAGTGGTATGACTTTTAAGTTATCTACCTCTTTGTGACCTCCACCTAGATAAGAATATGTGATGTTTCTGTTCCTCCTGAAAGTTTCTTTGGTACCTTTCTTCAGTAGACACTAGGTGCCTGCCCCTGAGTAACTACTCTTCTGACATCTACCCACTGTAGATTAGTTTTGCCTGTTCTTGAATTTCATATAAATGGAACCAAACAGTATGTAGAATTTATATATCAAAGCACATGAATGTTCATAGCAGCATTATTCATAGTAGCCAAAAAGTGGGAGCAACTCAAGTGTCTATCAACTGATGAATGAATGAATAAATGACATATGGTATATCCATAAAATGGAACACTGACATAACTTAAAAGTACAACCTAAAGTAGCAAGTTGATGTAGAAGCTGCAGCAAATTACCCAGAAAGTCTAGCTAAGATCATAGATAAAGGTGGCTACACTAAAGGAAATTTCAATGTAGACAAAACAGCCTTAAATTGGAAGTAGATGCTATCTAGAATTTGTATGGCTAGAGAGGAGAAGTCAACACCTAGCTTTAAAGTTCAAAAGACAGGCTGACGTTCTTGTTAGGGGCTAATGCAATTGGTGACATGTGGTTGAAGCTGATGCTCATTTATCATGTTTAAAATCCTGGGGCCCTTAAGAATTACATTGGCCAAGTGTAGGGACTAACACCTGTAATCCCAGCATTTTGGGAGGCTGAGGTGGGCAGATTACTTGAGTCTAGGAGTTCAAGACCAGCCTGGGTACCATGGCGAAAACGTCTCTACAAAATATACAACAATTAGCCAGGTGTGGGTGTGCCTGTGGTCCAAGCTACTTGGGAGACTGAGGTGGGAGGATCACCTGAGCCCGGGGAAGTCAAGGCTGCAGTGAGCCATGATGGTACCATTCCAGCCTGGGCAACAGTGAGACTCTATCTCAAAGAGGGAGAATTATTTTAAGTCTACTCTACCTGTGTTCTATACATGGAACAACAAAGCCCAAATGACAACACATCTGTTGACAGCATAATTTACTAAATAATTTAAGTCCACTGTTGAAACCTATTCCTCAGAAAAAAAATATTCTTTTCAAAATATCACTGTTCATTGACATTGCACCTGGTCAACCAACGTTCTAATGGAGATGTATAAGGAGATTAATATTTTCATGCCTGCTAACACAATATCCATTCTGTAGCTCATGGATTAAGGAATAATTTTTCCTTGATCTTAATTTTTCCTTCTCCTCCTCCTCCTCCTCCTCCTCCTCCTCCTCCTCCTTTTTCTTCTTCTTCTTTATTTGAGAGTCTCACTCTGTCACCCAGGCTGCAGGGGATGATCTTGGTTCTGCAAGAATCTCCGACTGCAGAATCCAGATTCAACCTCCGACTCCCGGATCCGGATTCAAGCGATTATCCTGCCTCAGCCCCCTGAGTAGCTGGGATTATAGGCGTGTGCCACCACACCTGGCTAATTTTTATATTTTTAATAGAGACAGGGTTTCACCAATTTGGCTGGGCTGGTCTTGAACTCCTGATCTCGCGATCCAAACACCTAGACTTCCTAAAGTGCTGGGATTACAGGCGTGAGCTATCGCACTTGGCCAAGTCTTATTATTTAAGAAATACATCTCATAAGGCTATAGCTGCCTTAGATAGTGATTCCTCTGATGGATCTGAGCAAAGTGAATTGAAAATTTTCTGGAAAGGATTCACCATTCTAGATGCCATTAAGAACATTTATGATTCATAGGAGGAGGTGAAAATATCAACATTAACAGCAGTTTGGAAGAAGTTGATTCCAACTCTCATGGATGACTTTGCAGGGCTCAAAACTTCACTGGAGGAAGAAACTGCAGAGGTGGTGGAAGTAGCAAGATAACTAGAATTAGAAGTGGAGACTGAAGATCTGACTGAATTGCTGCAATTTCATAATAAAACTTGAAAGGATAAGGAGTTGCTTTTTATGGATGAGCAAAGAAAGTGATTTTTTGAGATGGACTCTACTCCTGGTGAGGATGCTACAAATGTTGAGATGATAACAAAAGATTTAGAACAGTACATAAACTTAGATGATAAAGCAGTGGCAGGGATTAAGAGGATTGACTTCAATTCTGAAAGAATTTCTACAGTAAGTAAAATGCTATCAAACAGCATTGCATGCTACAGAGAAATCTGTCATGAAAGGAGGAGTCAATTGATGTGGCAGACTTCATCGTTGTCTTATTTTAGAAATTGCCTTAGCCACCACCCTGATTAGTCAGCAACCATCAACATCCAGGCAGGGCTGGGCGTGGTAGCTCACACGTGTAGTCCCAGCATTTTTTCAGGCCAACATGGGAGGATCGCTTGAGGCCTGGCATTTGAGACCAGCTTGGGCAACAAAGGGAGACCTTGTCTCTACAAATAAATAAATAAATAAATAAATAAAAATTTAGCTGGGCATGGTGGTGCACACCTGTGGTCTCAGCTATTCAGGAGGCTGATGTGGGAGGATCACGTGAGCCCCAGAAGTTGAGACTCGCAGTGGGTTATGATCGCACCACTGCACTCCAGCCTGGGTGACAGAGCGAAACCCTGTCTCTAAAATTAAAAAAAATAAATAAATAAAATCAAGGCAAGACCCTCTACCAGCAAAAAGATTCTTTCTTGCTTGCTGAAGGCTTAGCTGACCAGTAGCATTTTTTAGCAACACAGTATCTTAAAATTAAGGTATGTACATTTTTTAAAGATGTAGTGCTGTCGTATATTTAATAGACTACAGTATCGTGTAAACATATTTTTTTGCGGGGGTGGTGAAACAGGGTCTCGCTTTGTCACCCAGGCTGGAGTGCAGTGGCATAATCTCAGCTCACTGCAACCTCTGCCTCCCAGGGTCAAGCAATCCTCCTTCCTCAGCCTCCCGAGTAGCTGGGACTACAGGTATGCATCACCACACCCGGCTAATTGTTTGTATTTTTTGTAGAGATAGGGTTTCATGGTGTTGCCCAGGATGGTCTCAAACTCCTAGGCTCAAGTGATCCACCTGCCTCAGTCTCTCAAAGTGCTGGGATTATAGGCATGAACCACCGCACCAGGCTGTAAGCATAATTTTTATAAGCACTGGGAAACAAATTTGTGTGACTTGCTTTATTGTGATGTTTGCTTTATTGCAGTGCTCTGGAACTGAACCTGCAGTATCTCCAAGACATGTCTGTAATGTGTACTCTTTTGTGTCTGGTTTCTTTCACTTAGCATAATGATTTTGAGGGTTAAGCATGTTGTGTATCCAGGCATATATCAATATTTCATTCCTTTTTGTTGTTAAGTAGTATTCCATTGTATGGATGTACCACATTTTGTTTATCCATTCATCTGTTGATGGATATTTGAATTATTTTCAGTTTTTGGTTATTGTTAATAAAGCTACTTTAAACATTTGTGTGGGGCATAGACTTTCATTTCTCTTAGGTACATACTGAAGAGTAGAATGGTAGGATTATATCGCAGACATGCTTAATTTGATAAGGAATGCCAGGTTTCCAAAATGACAATATTGTTTTGCATTCCCATGGGCAGTATATAGAGTTTTCTTAGGACCTTTTAAACAAATGTTTATATAGGTAGTTCATTTTTGTTGTAGAAATACTAAAAAGTATATAAGAGTAAAGAAATGCATCACTTAAAATTTTACTACAAGATGTAACATTGTGGAGTATATTATTCTTTTTTTTTATTATTATACTTTAAGTTCTAGGGTACATGTGCACAATGTGCAGGTTTGTTACATATGTATACATGTGCCATGTTGGTGTGCTGCACCCATTAACTCGTCATTTACATTAGGTATATCTCCTCATGCTATCCCTCACCCCCCCCCCGGAGTATATTATTCTTAACTTTTTTTCTACCTATGCTATTTAAAATAAAACCTTATACTGTATGTACTTCTCTGCATTTTGCTTTTTCCATGTAACGTGGGACTAGATTTTCTGTTTCAATAAATATACATTTAAACCATCATTTGAAATAGCTGCAGAGTATTCTGTTACATCAGTGCAGGACATACTGAAACTAGCCATTTGGTTTTTGTTGGACCTTTAGGTTGTTTGCTTCTTCTCATCGTTATAAATAATATGACAATGGACATTGTTGTAAAAATAAAGTTGTATATTTCATTTCATTTCTTTTCTTTTCTTTTTTGAGACAGGGTCTCCCTGTGTTGCACCCAGGCTAGAGTAGAGTGGCACGATCTCAATTCACTGCAACCTCCACCTCCCGGGTTTAAACACTTCTCCTGCCTCAGCCTCCCGAGTAGCTGGGATTACAAGCGCTTGCCACCACGCCTGGCTAATTTTTTTTTATTTTTAGTAGAGACAGGGTTTCACCATGTTGGACAGGCTGGTCTCGAACTCCTAACCTCCCAAAGTGCTGAGATTACAGGCGTGAGCCACTGCACCTGGCCAGAATTGTATTATTTTTCTATAATTCTTTTTTTTTTTTTTTTTTGAGACAGAGTCTCGCTCTGTCACCCAGACTGGAGTGCAGTGGCGTCATCTCGGCTCACTGTAAGCTCTGCCTGCTGGGTTACGCCATTCTCCTACCTCAGCCTCCCGAGTAGCTGGGACTACAGGCGCCGGCCACCATGCCCGGCTAATTTTTTTGTATTTTTAGTACAGATGGGGTTTCACTGTGTTAGCCAAGATGGTCTTGATCTCCTGACCTTGTGATCCGCCTGCCTCGGCCTCCCAAAGTGCTGGGACTACAGGCATGAGCCACTGCGCCCGGCCTATAATTCTTTCTTCGTGATAAACTCCAAGGAGGATTGCTGGCTCCAAATATACACAAATTTTGAAGGCTTTTGATACCTCACGCCTAATTGCCTTCTTGTTCTGTTTTCTTTTTCTACTAGTTTTGTGACCTTGGATATGTTACCTAATGTTTTTGAGCATCAGTTTCCTCATCCATAAAATGGAGATAATAGAAGAATACATTGTTTTAAAATATTTAGTATAGTGTCTCACATATGGTAAGTACTCAGTGACAGCTATTACTACTTTAAAAAATTATTACAGTTAATACTATTACCTGGAGTATTTAAGAGTTCAGGACTTCTAACCTCTCAAATACTTATACAAAATATTATTATTTAAGAAATACCTTTGTTGGCCGGGCGCGGTGGCTCACGCCTGTAATCCCAGCACTTTGGGAGGCCGAGACGGGCGGATCACGAGGTCAAGAGATCGAGACCATCCTGGCTAACACGGTGAAACCCCATCTCTACTAAAAAATACAAAAAAAAAAAAAACTAGCCGGGCGAGGTGGCGGGCGCCTGTAGTCCCAGCTACTCGGGAGGCTGAGGCAGGAGAATGGCGTGAACCCGGGAGGCGGAGCTTGCAGTGAGCTGAGATCCGGCCACTGCACTCCAGCCTGGGTGACAGAGCGAGACTCCGTCTCAAAAAAAAAAAAAAAAAAGAAATACCTTTGTCAATCTGATCATTTGTATTTCTTCTGTGAATTATTTATAAATATTCCTTGATGATGATTTTAAATATTTCTCAAATGTTGGGATGAACAATAGGATACTAAGTTTTTGGAACTGTCTCTGATAATTAGGAGTGAGAGACAGGTGACTGTCCCATACATAAATCCAATAAATTTGGTACTACTCTGTTTATGTATTTGTAAATTCATGCTGTTGGTATTCATTGAAGCTTTGAGATTTGGGGCAGCAGATCTATAATGCATTTAGGACCCGATATAAATCAACTTTAACTATGTATTTGATGTTATTGGTTTTCTGTGATTACCTGATTCTTTATGTCAATTTTATGGGACCTCGATGCTAATAAAATGAAACAGAGTTTTCTAAGCCCAAGTTTATTTAATCTTTTTTTTTTTTATTTTTAAGATGGAGTCTGGCTTTGTTGCCCAGGCTGGAATGCAGCGATGTGATCTTGGCTCACTGCGACCTCTCCCTCCTGGGTTCAAGCGATTCTCCTGCCTCAGCCTCCTGAGTAGCTGGGACTACAGGCGTCCGCCACCATGCTCAGCTACTTTTTTGTATTTTTAGTAGAGATGGGGTTTCACTGTATTAGCCAGGATGGTCTTGATCTACTGACCTCGTGATCTGCCTGCCTTGGCCTCCCGAAGTGTTGGGATTACAGGCGTGAGCCACTGCACCCGGCCACTAAATATTATTGAGCTATTTACTCAAGAGGTTTTAAATTTTTTAACATTTAACTCTGAGTGGACATAGGGGAAGTAGAGCTAGAAAATGGAAAAGGAATGGAAAAGAAGTCTATCAAGTATTTCTGTTTTGGCTTTTAGTTGGAGTTAGCTAACTTTTGGAAGGGGGAACAAGTTCCTGACTCCTGCCTTTCTGTAATGGCATAAAAATGTAGCTAAGGTGTATGGAGAAGGTACCTCCTGATCAGATCTTCTCTCCCAAATCATCCTGAGTATGCCAAAACAAAAACAAAACACAAATGAAGCAAAACAAAAACAATCCTTTCCCTTTTCCTACCACTCCAGAGATTTAAGACATTAGTTTATTAAAGTGCCTTTTAAAATCAGTCTGTTAAAATCCACACCTTAATGTGAATTGCAGAACTATAATTAGACGTTCCACTTTCAACTTTTTAATAAGGATTTTTGCTGACTGGTGACCCAGAGCTAATATTGGAGGAAGTGGTCAGTTGGAAGAAGGCCGATCTGCTCCAGTGTCACAGGGAGTTTTGGCTGTTAGGGTGTGGTTTTTAGGGTGTGTGTTCTCAGCAATTGACTAATTTCTTTGAGCCTTAGTTTTCTCACTGGTAAAGTTGGGGTGATGATTTATCAGGCCTGTAGTCTTGTGAGTCTCAAGTGAGATGCAGTATGCAAATGCCTTGAACACTTAAAAATCACTGTTACCATTCTGGCACCAGATTTTGAGTGTTCTCCCACATAAGTAATAAATCACCTTCTCAGAGGGGAGAAGTTAAGTAGAGACGGGGTTTCACTGTTGGCCAGGCTGGTCTCAAACTCCTGACCTCGGGTGATCTGCCTGCGTTGGCCTCCTGAAGTGCTGGGATTACAGGTGTGAGCCACTGCGCCTGGCTTCCAAGCTCATCTTGAACATTTACTGCCCCAGACCTGGAATCTACCATTACTGTCAGGAACCCTTGCTTCTTTTAGTGGAAAATGATATGTAAAGACCATAATCTGGGCACTAGGGACATTCACTGCTATAGGAATTGTTATTTTTACAGATGTTTACAGGGTGAAGGCCAGGAAATGTTTAATCCCTTTTAATTTTTTTAAAGATAAAATATACCATGAGAATGTACTGATATTTTCCTTTATTTTATTTTATTTTATTTTATTTTATTTTATTTTTTTGAGAAAAGGTGTCGCTCTGTCATCCAGGAGGGAGTGGAGCGGTGCAATCACGGCTCACTTCAGCCTTGACCTCCTCTGCTGAAATGGCACTCCCACCTCAGCCTCTCGAGTTGCTGGGACTACAGGCACACGCCATCAGGCCCAGCTACATGAGATACTTTGATTCAGGCATGTAATAAGCAGTAATCACATCATGGAAAATGGAGTATCCATCCCCTCAAGCATTTATTCTTTGTATTACAAACAATCCAATTATACTCTTTAAGTTATTTTTTGATGTACAATTAAATTATTGATGACTGTAGTCACCCTGTTGTGCTGTCAAATAGTAAATCTTATTCATTATTTCTAACTATTTTTTTGAACGCATTAACTACTCCTACTTACCCCCGGCCTCCCCATTACCCTTCCCAGCCTCTGGTAACCATTCTTCTACTCTCCATCTCCATGAATTCAACTGTTTTGAGTTTTCTCACTCAAATAAGTGAGAACATGTGAAGTTTGTTTTTCCGTGTCTGACTTATTTCACTTCACATAATAACCTTCACTTCCATCCGTGTTGTTGCAGTGACTGGATCCCATTTTTTTAATGGCTGAATAGAAGTCCATTGTATATAATTGCCACATTTTCTTTATCCATTCATCTGTTGATAGACACTTAGGTTGCTTCCTAATCTTGGTTATTGTGAATAGTGCTGCAACAAACATAGCAGTGCAGATATCTCTTCAATATATTCATCTCTTTTCTTTTGGATATATAGCTGGCAATGGGATTGCTGGATCATATGGTATATGATCTGTTTTTAGTATATTTTTTAGTATTTTTTTTTAGTATATTTTTTAGTATATTTTTTCAATTTTTTTATTTTTATTTTTTGTGGGTACTAGTAGGTGTATATATTTATGGCTACATGAGTTGTTCTGATACAGGCATGCAATGTGAAATAAGTACACCGTAAAGAATGGGGTATCCATTCCCTCAAGCATTTATCCATTGAGTTGTAGAAATGCAATTACATTCTTAAGTTATTTTAAAATGTGCAATGAAGTTATTGACTATAGTCACCCTGTCGTGTGATCAAATAGTAGGTCTTATTTACTAGTTCTAGCTATTTTTTTGTACCCATTAACCATCCCACCTCCCCCTACCTCCCCCCACTACCCTTCCCAGACTCTGATAACCATCCTTGTACCCTATATGTCCATGAGTTCAATTGTTTTGACTTTTAGATCCCATAAGTAAGTGAGAACATGTGATGTTTGTCTTTCTGTACCTGGCTTATTTCACCTAACATAATGACATGCAGTTCCATCAAAGTCATTGCAAATGACTAGATCTCATTCTTTTTTAAGAGTGACTAGTACTCCACTGTGTATAATTACCACATTTTCTTTATCCATTCATCTGTTGATGGACACTTAAGTTGGTTCCAAATCTTAACTATTGTAAACAGTGCTGCAACTAACATAGGAGTGTGGATATCTCTTCGATACACTGATTTCCTTTCTTTTGGGTATATACCCAGCAGTGGGATTCCTGGATCATCTGGTAGCTCAATTTTTAATTTTGTGAGGAACCTGCAAACCGTTGTCCGTAGTGGCTGTACTAATTTACATTTCCATCAACAATGTACAAGGGTTCCCTTTTCTTTACATCCTCTCCAGCATTTGTTCTTGCCTGTCTTTTGGGTGTAAGGTATTTTAACTGGGGTGAGATGATATCTCATTATAGTTTTGATTTGCATTTCTTTGATGATCATTGATGTTGAGCACTGTTTCATAGGCCTTTTGTTTGCCATTTGTATGTATTCTTTTAAAAAATGTCTATTCAAATCTTTTGCCCATTTTCTGATCGGATTATTAGATTTTTCCCAGTAGAGTTTAAACTCCTTGTATATTCTGGTTATTAATCCTTGTCAGATAGGTAGTTTGCAAATATTTTCTTCCATTCTGTAGGTTGTCTCTTCACTTTGTTGATTGTTTCCCTTGCTGTGCAGAAGCTTTTTAACCATCTCATTTGTCCATTTTGTCTTTGATTGCCTGTGCTTATGGGGTATTACTCAAGAAATTGTTACCTAGATAAATGTCCTGGAAGGTTTCTCCAATGTTTTCTTGTAGTAGTTTCATAGTTTGAGGTCTTAGATTTAAGTTTTTAATCCATATTAATTTGATTTTTGTATATAGTGGAGAGATAGGTATCTAGTTTTATTCTTTTGCATAAGGATATCCAGTTTTTTCAGTGCTATTTATTGAAGAGACTATCCTTTCTCCAGTGTATGTTCTTGGCACCTTTGTCAAAAAATGAGTTCACTGTAGATGTGTGGATTTGTTTATTGGTTTTCTATTCTGTTCCATTGGTCTATGTGTCTGTTTTTATGCAATAGCTTTGGCTATTCTGGGTCTTTTGTGATTCCATATAAATTTTAGGATTGTTTTTTCTATTTCTGTGAAGAATGTCATTGATATTTTGATAGGAATTGCATTGAATCTGTAGAGTGCTTTGGGTAGTATGGACATTTTAACAATATTGATTATTTTGATTCGTGAACATAGGATCTTTCGATTTTTTGTGTACCCTTTGATTTCTTTCATCAGTGTTTTATAGTTTTCCTTGTAGAGGTCTTTCCCTTCTTCAGTTAATTCCTAGGTATTTAATTTTATTGTGGTGATTTTTTTTTAATGGGATTACTTTTTTATTTCTTTTTCAAATTGTTCACTGTTGGCATATGGAAGTGCTACTGATTTTTGTATGTTACTTTTGTATCCTGCAACTTTATTGAATTTATCAGTTCTAATAGTATTTTGGTAGAGTCTTTAGGTTTTTCCAAATATAAGATCGTATCATCTGTAAACAAGGATAATTTGACTTCTTCCTTTCCAATTTGAATGCCCTTTATTTCTTTCTCTTGTGTGATTGCCCTAGCTATGACTTCCAGTACTATGTTGAATAACAGTGGTGAAAGTGGACATCCTTGTCGTGTTCCAGATCACAGGAAAGTCTTTCAGTTTTCCCCTCTTGAGAATGATACTAGCTGTGGGTCTGTCATACATGGCTTTTATTATGTTGAGGTATATTCCTTCTATGTGTAGTTTTTCTTAAATATATCTACCTCATCTCTCACCTTCCATGTGTAGTTTTTGAGAGTTTTTATCATGAAAAGACAATGTTTTTCTGCATCTATTGAGAAAATCATATGGTGGTGTCCTTTATTCGGTGGATGTGATGTATCATATTTACTGATTTTTGTATGTTGATCCACCCTTGCATATCTGAGATAAATCCCACTTGGTCATTTTTTTTTTTAATGTGCTGTTTGAGTTTTGTTTGTTAGTATTTTATGGAGAATTTTTGCATTTCTGTTCATCAGGGATATTGGCCTTTAGTTTTTTCGTTGGTGTCCTTGTTCTTGTTTGGTTTTGGTGTCAGTGTAATGCTTGCCTCATAGAATGATTTAAGGAGAACTTCTTCCTCTTTTTTTTTTTTTTAGATGGAGTCTTGCTCTGTTGCCCAGGCTGCAGTGCAGTGGCTCAATCTTGGCTCACCACAACCTCCGCCTCCCAGGTTCAAGCGATTCTCTTGCCTCAGCCTCCCAAGTAGCTGGGACTACAGGCATGTGCCACCAAGCCTGGCTAATTTTTATATTTTTAGTAGAGACGGGGTTTCACTATGTTGGCCAGTCGGGTCTCAAATTGCTGACCCTCGTGATCTGCCCTCCTCTGCCTCCCAAAGTGCTGGGATTACAGGTGTGAGCCACCACACCCGGCTGAGAACTTCTTCCTCTTAAACTTTTTGGAGTAATTTGAAGAAAATTGGTGTTCTTTTTTGAAAGCTCAGTAGAATTTGGCAGTGGAGCCATCTGGTCCTGGACTTTTCTTTTTTGGGAAACTTTTTCTTTTATTATTATACTTTAAGTTCTGGGGTACATGTGCAGAATGTGCAGGTTTGTTACATAGGTATATATGTGCCATAGTGGTTTGCTGCATCCATCAGCCCGTCATCTACATTAGGTATGTCTTCTAATGCTATCCCTCCCCCAGATCCCCACCCCCTGACAGGCCCTGGTATATGATGTCTGCCACCCCCACCACCCTGAGTCCATGTGTTCTCATTGTTCAACTCCCACTTATGAGTGAGAACATGTGGTGTTTGGTTTTCTGTCCCTGTGTTAGTTTGCTGAGAATGATGGTTTCCAGCTTCATCCACATCCTTGCAAAGGACATGAACTCATCCTTTTTTATGGCTGCATAGTATTCTATAGTGTATATGTGCCACATTTTCTTTATTCAGTCTAACATTGATGGGCATTTGGGTTGGTCCCAAGTCTTTGCTATTGTGAATAGTGCTGCCATAAACATACGTGTGCATGTGTCTTTATAGCAGAATGACTTATAATCCTTTGGGTATATACCCAGTAATGGGATTGATAGATCAAATGGTATTTCCAGTTCTACACCCTCGAGGAATCGCCACACCGTCTTCCACAATGGTTGAACTAATTTACACTCCCGCCAACAGTGTAAAAGCGTTACTATTTCTTCACATCCTCTCCAGCATCTGTTGTTTCTGACTTTTTTTTTTTTTTTTTTTTTTTTTTGAGACGGAGTCTCTCTGTCACCCAGGCTGGAGTGCAGTGGTGCAGTCTCGGCTCACTGCGAGCTCCACCTCCTGGGTTCAAGCCATTCTCCTGCCTTAGCCTCCTGAGTAGCTGGGACTATAGGTGCCCACCACCATGCCTGGCTAATTTTTTGTATTTTTAGTAGAGACGGGGTTTCACTGTGTTAACCAGGATGGTCTCTATCTCCTGACCTCGTGATCTGCCAGCCTCGGCCTCCCAAAGTGCTGGGATTACAGGCGTGAGCCACCACGCCCTGCCTCTGTTTCCTGACTTTTTAATAACTGCCATTCTAACTGACATGAGATGGTATCTCATTGTGGTTTTGATTTGCATTTCTCTAATGACCAGTTTGTTGTTTTTGCTTAGGATTGTCTTGGCTATACAGTCTCTTTTTTGGTTCCATATGAAATTTAAAGTATTTTTTTCTAATTCTGTGAAGAAAGTCAGTGGTACCTTGATGGGAATAGCACTGAATCTATAAATTACTTTGTGCAGTATGGCCATTTTCACGATATTGATTCTTCCTATCCATGAGCATGAAATGTTTTTTCATTTGTTTGTGTCCTCTCTTACTTCCTTGAGCAGTGGTTTGTATTTCTCCTTGAAGAGGTCCTTCACATCCATTGTAAGTTGTATTCCTAGGTATTTTATTCTCTTTGTAGCAATTGTGAATGGGAGCTTGCTCATGATTTGGCTCTCTGTTTGTCTATTATTGGTGTACAGGAATGCTTGTGATTTTTGCACATTCATTTTGTATGCTGAGACTTTGCTGAAGTTGCTTATCAGTTTATGGAGTTTTTGGGCTGAGACGTGGGGTTTTCTAAATATACAATCATGTCATTTGCAAACAGACAATTTAACTTCCTTTCTTCCTATTTGAATACCCTTTCTTTCTATCTCTTGCCTGATCCCCCTGGCCAGAACTTCCAATAGTATGTTGAATAGGAGTGGTGAGAGAGGGCATCCTTGTCTTGTGCTGGTTTCCAAAGGGAACGCTTTCAGTTTTTGTCCATTCAGTATGATATTGGCTGTGGGTTTGTCATATATAGCTCTTATTATTTTGAGATATGTTCCATCAGTACCTAGTTTATTGAGTGTTTTTAGCATGAAGGGGTGTTGAATTTTATCGAAGGCCTTTTCTGCATCTATTGAGATAATCATGTTGTTTTTGTCATTGGTTCTGTTGATGTGATGGATTACATTTGTTGATTTGCGTATCTTTTTGTTTGTTTGTTTTTGAGACGGAGTCTCGCTCTGCCGCCCAGGCTGGAGTGCAGTGGCTGGATCTCAGCTCACTGCAAGCTCCGCCTCCCGGGTTCACGCCATTCTCCTGCCTCAGCCTCCCGAGTAGCTGGGACTACAGGCGCCCGCCACCGCGCCCGGCTAGTTTTTTGTATTTTTTAGTAGAGACGGGGTTTCACCGTGTTAGCCAGGATGGTCTCGATCTCCTGACCTCGTGATCCGCCGGTCTCGGCCTCCCAAAGTGCTGGGATTACAGGCTTGAGCCACCGCGCCCGCCCTGATTTGCGTATCTTAAACCAGCCTTGCATCCTAGGGATGAAGCCAACTTGATCATAGTGGATAAGCTTTTTAATGTGCCGCTGGGTTCGGTTTGCCAGTATTTTATTGAGGATTTTCTCATCGATATTCATCATGGATATCGACCTGAAATATTCTTTTTTTATTGTGTCTCTGCCAGGTTTTGGTATCAGGATGATGCTGGCCTCATAAAATGAGTTAGAGAGGAGTCCCTCTTTCTCTATTTTTTTGGAATAGTTTCAGAAGGAATGGTACCAGCTCCTCTTTGTACCTCTAGAATTCGGCTGTGAATCCATCTGGTCCTTGGCATTTTTGGTTGGTAAGCTATTAATTGTTGCCTGTATTTCCTAACATGTTATTGGTCTATTCAGGGATTCAACTTCTTCCTGGTTTAGTCTTGGGAGGGTGTATGTGTCCAGGAATTTGTCCATTTCTTCTAGGTTTTCTGGTTTATTTGTGTAGAGGTGTTTATAGTATTCTCTGATGGTGGTTTGTGTTTCTGTGGGATCGGTAGTGATCTCCCCTTTATCATTTTTTATCGTGTCTACTTCTCTCTTTTCTTCCTTATTAGTCTGGCTAGCAGTCTATCTGTTTTGTTAATGTTTTTAAACAACTAGGTCCTGGATTCATTGATTTTTTTGAAGGGTTTTTGTGTCTCTATCACCTTCAATTTTGCTCTGATCTTAATTATTTATTGTCTTCTGCTAACTTTTGAATTTGTTTGCTCTTGCTTCTCTAGTTCTTTTAATTGTGATGCTAGGGTGTCAATTTTAGATTTTTCCTGCTTTCTCCTGTGGGCATTTAGTGCTATAAATTTCCCCCTAAACACTGCTTTAGTTGTGTCCCAGAAATTCTGTTCTTTTGCATTTGCTAAGGAGTGTTGTTACTTCCAATTAAATGCCCCAACTAAAAGGCACAGACTGCAAATTGGATAAAAAGGCAAGACCCATCAGTATGCTGTATTCGATTTTAGAATAAGCACTATGTGTTGCTGAGAAGAATGTATATTCTGTTGATTTGGGGTGGAGAGTTCTGTAGATGTCTATTATGTCTACTTGGTCCAGAGCTGAGTTCAAGTCCTGAATATCCTTGTTAATTTTCTGTCTTCTTGATCTGTGTAATATTGACAGTGGAGTGTTAAAATCTCCCACTATTACTGTGTGGGAGTCTAAGTCTCTTTATAGGTCTCTAAGAACTTGCTTTATGAATCTGGGTGCTCCTGTATTGGGTGAATATATATTTAATATATATTTAAGAATATATATCTTGTTGCATTGATCCCTTTACCATTATGTAATGCCCTTCTTTGTCTTTTTTGTTCTTTGTTGGTTTAAAGTCTGTTTTGTCAGAGACTAGGATAGCAATCCCTGTTTTTTTTTTTTTTTTTTTTTTTTTTGTTGTTGTTGTTTTTTTTTGCTATCCATTTGGTTGGTAAATCTTCCTCCATCCCTTTATTTTGAGCCTATGTATGTCTTTGCACGTAAGATGGGTCTCCTGAATACAGCATACTGATGGGTCTTGCCTTTTATCCAATTTGCCAGTCTGTGCCTTTCAGTTGGGGCATTTAGCTCATTTACATTTAAGGTTAACATTGTTATGTGTGTGAATTTGATCCTTTCATTATGATGCCAGCTGGTTATTTTGCCCATTAGTTGATGCAGTTTTTTTCATAGTGTTGATGGTTTTTACATTTTGGTTTGTTTTT
Source organism: Macaca nemestrina (assembly GCF_043159975.1). Taxonomy (NCBI): domain Eukaryota; kingdom Metazoa; phylum Chordata; class Mammalia; order Primates; family Cercopithecidae; genus Macaca; species Macaca nemestrina. Next base: position 14,014,363 of record NC_092138.1, on the reverse strand, counting down.
GCAGTAGCTGGTACTGGTTTTTCCTTTCCATATTTAGTGCTTCCTTCAGGAGCTCTTGTAAGGCAGATCTGGTGGTGACAAAATCTCTCAGCCTTTGCTTGTCTGTAAAGGATTTTATTTCTCCTGCCTTTATGAAGTTTTGTTTGGCTGGATATGAGATTCTTGTCTGAAAATTCTTTTCTTTAAGAATGTTGAATATTGGTCCCTGCTGTCTTCTGGCTTGTAGGTTTTCTGCAGATAGATCTGCTGTTAGTTTGATGAGCTTTCCTTTGTGGATAACCCGGCATTTCTCTCTGGCTGCCCTTAACATTTTTTCCTTCATTTCAGCCTTGGTGAATCTGATGATTATGTGTCTTGGGGTTGCTCTTCTCGAAGAGTATCTTTGTGGTGTTCTCTGTATTTCCTGAATTTTAAAGTTGGTCTGTCTTGCTAGGTTGGGGAAGTTCTCCTGGATAATATCCTGAACTGTGCTTTCCAACTTGGTTCCATTCTCCCTGTCACTTTCAGGTATACCAATCAAACGTAGGTTTGGTCTTTTCTCATAGTCCCATATTTCTTGGAGGCTTTGTTTGGTCCTTTTCATTCTTTTTTCTCTAATCTTGTCTTCACGCTTTATTTCATTAAGTTGATCTTCAATCTCTAGTATCCTTTCTTCTGCTTGATCGATTCGGTTATTGATATTGGGTATGCTTCACAAAATTCTCATGCTGTGTTTTTCAGCTCCATCAGGTCATTTATGTTCTTCTCTAAACTGGTTATTCTAGTTAACAATTCCTCTAACCTTTTTCAAGGTTCTTAGCTTCCTTGCATTGGGTTTTCAAGGTTCTTAGCTTCCTTGCATTGGGTAACAATACGCTCCTTTAGCTTGGAGGAGTTTGTTATTACCCACTTTCTGAAGCCTACTTCTGTCAGTTGGTCAAACTCATTCTCTCTCCAGTTTTTTTCCCTTGCTAGAGAGACGTTGTGATCCTTTGGAGGAGAAGAGGCATTCTGGTTTTTGGAATTTTCAGCCTTTTTGCTCTGTTGGTGACCTTCAGGTGGAGTTTTTGCATGGTCGTCCTTTTCGTTGATGTTGATGCTATTGCCTTCCATTTGTTAGTTTTCCTTCTAGCAGTCAGGCCCCTCTTCTACAGGTCTGCTGGAGTTTGCTGGAGGTCCACTCCAGACCCCGTTTGCCTGGGTATCATGAGCAGAGGCTGCAGAACAGCAAAGATTGCTGCCTGCTTCTTCCTCTTGAAGCTTCATCCCAGAGGAGCACCCACCAGATGCCAGCCAGAGCTCTTCTGTATGAGGTGTCTGTCAACCCCTGTTGGGAGGTGTCTCTCTGTCAGAAAGCATAGGGGTCAGGGACCCACTTGAAGCAGAGCTCAAGAGGTATGCTGGGAGATCTGCTGCTTTCTTCAGAGCCTGCAGGCAGGAACATTTAAGTCGGCTGAAGCTGCGTCCATGGCCACCCCTTTCCCCAGGTTCTCTGTCCCAGGGAGATGGGAGTTTGATCTATAAGCCCTTGACTGGAGCTGCTGCCTTTCTTTCCGGGATGCCCTTCCTAGACAGGAATCTAGAGAGGCAGCCTGGCTATAGTGGCTTTGCCACCCAGTTCAAACTTCCCGGCAGCTTTGTTTACACTGTGAGGGGAAAACCACTTACTCAAGCCTCAGTAATGGTAGACACCCCTCCCCCTACCAAGTTCGAGCGTCGCAGGTGGACTTCAGACTGCTGTGTTGGCAGTGAGAATTTCAAGCCAGTGGTTCTTAGCTTTCTGGGCTCCATGGGGGTGGAGTCTGCTGAGCTAGACCACTTGGCTCCCTGGCTTCAGCCCCCTTTCCAGAGGAGTGAATGGTTCTGTCTCACTGGCATTCCAGGTGCCACTGGGGTACGAAAAAAAACTCCTGTGGCTAGCTCAATGTCTGCCCAAATGGCGGCCCAGTTTTGTGCTTGAAACCCAGGGCCCTGGTGGCATAGGCACCCCAGGGAATCTCCCGGTCTGTGGGTTGTGAAGACTGTGGGAAAAGCATAGTATCTGGGTTGGATAGCACCATCCCTCATAGCACAGTCCCACACGGCTTACCTTGGCTAGGGGAGGGAGTTCCCTGACCCCTTATGCTTCCCGAGTGAGGTGACGCCCCACCCTGCTTCGGCTCGTCCTCCATTGGCTGCACCCACTGTCTAACCAGTCCCAATGAGATGAGCCCTGTTCCTTAGTTGGAAATGCAGAAATCACCTGCCTTCAGCATTGGTCTCGGTGGGAGCTGCAGACTAGAGCTGTTCCTATTCAGCCATCTTGCCCAGGAATCCTTCACTGAGCTTCTTTAGTAGCAATATTTTGAATTCTTTATCTGAGATTTCAGAAATTTTGTTTTGATTATACTCTGGTGCTGGAGAATTATTGTGTTCCTCTGGAGGTGTCATGTTTCCTTGCTTTTTCATGTTTCCTGTGTTCTTATGTTGTTATCTGCATATCTGGTGTAATAGTCACTTATTCCAGTGTTTAACATTTGCTTTCATAGGGGAGGACTTTTTCCTGAAGATAAATCTATGGTGTTGGTTGGCTAGAGCATTTTGGCTTTGATTCTGAGTCTGTAACTTAGTTTGGTCTCTGTGATTTTTTTTTTCAGCTGTAAACAGCATCATTGGAGACTGTGGTTTCCTTGGTGGCTTAGGCCGTGGTGGTTAGTGGAGGCTATGGAGAAGATTTTCTGGGGACTGGGATGGCAGGTGGGCCAGTCTTTGGGCCTCCGTGGTGGTAGTGATGGGCTGAGCATGCCTGTCCTTGGGCCCCGGGGTTGTATATGCTGGCACCATTGTTAGTGGGTCTAGGTAAGTCACTTATTGGGCCTCCAGGTGGCTTGATTGGGTGCCAAAAATGGCAGTAGTGGGTCAGGTTGGTGGGCAGGTCATTGACTTCCTGGGCAGCAGGAACAGTGGGCGATTGCAGTCGCAGTGGTGAGACAACTCTTTGGGACCCAAGCAGTTTGCACTGGTGTTGGCAGTGAGTGTGGCAGATTGGGCGGACTGGTCCCCATACCTGCAGGTGGCATATGCAGGTGGGTGCCAGCTGTGGTGGTAGCAGCAGGTTGAATGGCCTGGACCTCAGATCCCAGGAGGAGTGCTCAGGTGCCACCAGTGGTGGACTGGGCTGGGTGATCTCAGGCCCCTGGACAGTGTGGATGGGTGATCCCAGGCCCCTGGACAGTGTGGATGAGTGATCCCCAGGCCCCTGGATGGTATGCTTGATTACTGGGGGAGGGAATCGAACTCAAACCAGGCTAGGTGAACCTGCCCTCAGTCCACCAGGTGATGACTGCAGGATGCTGGTTGTGGTAAGCAGGGGCAGGGTGATCCCTAAGCTGTTGGAATGCTCAGCTGGGGGATGGCAGAGACGGTACTGTGGGGGAGGACCGGGTTGTTTACCTTGGAAGCAGCCTATATGCTGGCAGCCTGGATTGGGGGGTGTGGGTGTGGACTTTGCTGGTACTTTGGCCCTATAGCAGTCTGTAACTGTGGTTGCAGGCAGTGGAATTTGTCTTCAGGGCATATGAAAATGTGTGACTGCCCCTCTGCTGGGGGTGGGGGTAGAGTCACTGCCTGTGGCTACTGCATTGACCCCTGGTAGCAGGGCAGGACACAGTCTGCTGGGTCCTGGGCTCTCAAAATGGCAGGGTGCTGCAGCTGCTGAGGCCTCAGGGGTTTATGGGACCCAGCGTGAGCTCTGTCTCTGGAGCCATGCCTTTGCAAGGGCTCTAGGCAGCTCCCTATGTTAGTCTCAGGACCCATTAGGGCCAAGAGGATCTCCTGTGGCTAGGATTATAAGCATCTGTGGCAGGAATGCAGACTTCTGGGGGTCTCTCATTTACCCTTTCCCCACATTAGGGAGCCTCTGCAGACTCTCAGCCAGTCCTGGCGGAAGAGGTGGCCTCACTTTGTCCTTCCTTGCTTTCGGTGCTTCCCGTCTCTTCTCTGTTGAATTACAGTGCTCTCTCTCGGATAAGCGATTCGAAGTGTGATTAGCTACTTACTGGTTTGGTTCCTCTTCATGAAGTGGCAAATACTAGGTGCTTCTAGTTAGTCATCTCAAAGCCTCTCCTCTAAAGGATTATGTATTTTTTTTAAATTTACATAAAATTCTCACGAAGTATTAGGTTTTAACACACTCGAAAACATTCTTTTCTGGTGGTCATGCTACAGATGCAATACACAGATAATTTTATTTTAATTTTTAGAGATTTATTTTCTTAATTAACTTTTATTTTATAATTATGAAATATACTGACATAAATTCAAGGCCAAATGAATAAAAAAGATATATTTTAAAAGTCTAGTTTCAGCTCTTTCCCCTCTATCACCCACTTCTCTCCCTCCCCATATAGGTAACCATTTTTTAAAAAGTTTACCCTCCCATTAAAAAATAAATATATATTATTATACAACTTAATTTCAAAATAATATGTATGGTGACATAATATATACGTGTGTGTGTATCTATATATATATTCACTCATAGATATACATGAATGATTTCTAGGTTCATCTATTGGTTATAGGAGCATATATACACATACAGTGCTGTTCTAAAAGTGCCAACCTGATCATGTAACTAGAACTGTTTGGCAAATATTTATTATTCTTAGGATAAAAACATTGTTCAAATGGTCCTCATAATCTGGCATCTGTCTACTTGACCACTTTTTAAACCAAGCAACTCTTGTTTATCTTCTGTACTGCAGCCATATTGGGCTTCTTCCTTGAACATATACTGTTCTTTCCTGCTTTAAAGTAATTTTTTTTACGTGCCGTTCTGTCTTCCTGGAAGGATTTCTTCTCTTCCATTTCCCTTTCAATTTAGATAATTCCTACTTATTCTTCCGATTTAAACTTAAAAGTCAGTTCCTCGGAGAAACCCTCTCTGCTTCATCAAATTAGTTTAGCTCTTCACTGTTATGTATTCTCCAAATACTCCATACATTTTTACATTACTTATTATAACTATAATTTTAAAATTTTAATGGAAAATTTTAAACATAGAAAAAGGTAGAGAGAATAGTATAATAAGTCCTTTTATTTTTGTTACTTTGTTTAAATAATTATCAACTCAAGGTCAACCTTATTTTAACTATACACCTAGACATTATACAATTTAATCACCAATATTTTGGTATCATAATTATAATTTAATAATTAATTGTGAACACTGTTGTTCAATGACTATCTCTGTTACCACATGGTAAATTCCATGGACTCAGGGATTTGAATGTCTTCTTCACTGCTGCATTCTCAGGGTTTAGCTTGATGTTGTGAATATCATAAGTGTTGAGAGGTATGTCAAATGAATGAATGAAATGTTATAGGTTACTAGAGAAAACAGGAATATGTATTTACTGTATTTAGGGTTCAGCAAGGCATTTGACACATTCTCCCACAGAATCTTTGCTAACAGTATAGTCTAGAATTAAGAACAATTAAGATTCATTTCTTGTTGACTGATTGTATCGAATGAGTTAATGAGATTGTGGTTTCTAGTTCAGTAGTGTGTCAGAGAGCTCTCCTTATGAACTGTTCTTATTCCACAGTTTTTTTTAAATCAATGATTTGGATGTGTAGAGAAAGGACTTCCCCCTCGCCCCAATATGGAAGAGAGGAAATATACTGGATGACAGAATCAGAATCCAAAAAATGTGTTTGATAGCCTAGGGCAACAAAAACCACTAAGGTAAATTTAATGGTAATAACTTAAAAGCCTTACATTTAGGTCCAAGAAATACAACTGTAGAAGTTTATGATGGGGGAAACATAGCTTAGCAGTAGCATGTATTAAAAATACATAGTGTGCACAATGTGATGTTGTCACTATGAAATCTGATGGTAGTCTCAGATTTTCTTACTAGAAGGCAGCATTTAGAAGCACTTTTCTCTTGTTAATTAGATGGCACTAGAAAAGCGATGTTTTGTTATAGGCAGAAGAGGCCTGGTGCTGTATTAATGAGGAAGTGGTTGAAGAACTGAGGATTTTAATCTGTGGAAGCTACGCTTGACCAGTGCTAAAAAACCCCCAAAAAACAAAAAACCAAAACCAACAACAACAATGGTCAATACTTAAGAATTGTGAGACATCCCAATTCTCTCGATAAATGGGAGGATCTGTCAATGGTCACTGAAGCTGCATGGAGACGATTATCTGCTACCTCTTTTAGATAGGGTGCCCCTTCTGTAATTCAGCTGAGTTCCCACCACTTCCTGCTGTCTAACACCTTGCTGCCTTCACTCATTTAGGTATCTTTCTTGGCCTTGTAGGTATTTGCCTTTGCAATCCCTCGGCAGGCTAGCCATGTAAGACCTGTCAGGGAGGAGCTTGGACCACTGAGGTTAAAGTTATAGGGATGGATTTTGGCACAATGTAAGGAAGTCCTATCAAGCAGGACTGCTCAAATGCAGAATGGGCTGCCTTGAGATTCTATGAAATTTCATAAAGTCACAGCCCACATCCTTTTTCTCTCTTCCCTTCTGCTATAGACTGAATTATGTCCATTCAAAATGCATGTGTTGAAGCCCTAACCCCCACTGTGATTGTATTAGATAATAGGGTTTTTAAGTGGTAATTAAGGTTAAATGTGGTCATAAGGGTGAGGGTACTAATCCAATAGGATTGGTGGCTTTATAAGAAGAGGAAGAGAGAGCTACACCCTCTGCCATGTGAGGGCATAGCAAGAAGGCAGCCATCTTCAAGCCAAGAAGAGAGCTTACCAGCAACTGATCATGCTGGCACCCCAATCCCAACGTTCTGGCCACCAGAACTGTGAGAAAATAAATTTTGGTTGTTTAAGCCACCCAGTCTATGGTATTTTATTGTGTCAGCCTGAGCAGACTATGACCCTTCTCCTTCCCTTCCCTTCCCTTCTTTTTCCTCCCTCCTTTCTCTCTCCTTCCCTCCTTCCTTCCTTTCTCTGCATCTCTTCTTCCTTTCCTCCTTTTCCTTATTCTTCCCTTAAAACAGTCATGCCTATCAGGAAATAGATTTCTTGATTGTCTTTTAAATACACATTTCTTAGCATTTTGGCTCACTCGTCTTCATGCGGCTATTCCTTGTGTGTTTATCTGGATGGAGATGGTCCTGAACTGCAACAACGCTTAAGATTCTCATCTGAGGGTGCACGTGAAAATTGTCTGTAAAAAAATATAGATACTCAGTTCTCCCCAGTCCCTGTCCTGGGAGATTCTGCCTTGTGAGGTTGTTGGAATGGAGCTTGGCATCTGTACATTTAAAAAGCCTCAAGGGAGATTTGGAGTCTTCCTGGAACTACTGCCCCAGGGATTATATTTGTGTCTGTAGAGTACCCAAATCACTGGTTTCTTCATTTATTTAGCAATCACCACGTGTGTCTATCTGGAGAACCCGAAACAAAGTGAAACAAAATGCTGTAAAGGAAGGTACCATTTTGACTCTTGTGGAACCTATAGTCTAGTTAATACAACAAGTATATGATAGGAAGGATTCTGAGAAAATGCGACCACCTGGGAGTTGAGTTGGTTCAGGAAGGCTTCCCAAGGAGGGCAGTTCCAAATGAAGGTGAAAGAAGTGTTGTGTTTAGGTGAGTAGAGGAAAGAAGGAGAGGATGTTTGCAGCAGGGAAATAGCCTAAGGAAAAGCATAGACACAAATTGAGCTGACTTATTCAGAAGGCATTAAGGAGAGTTGCCTGCTTAACAAAGAAGAGGGTTGGTTGGGAAACTGAATAGTCAAGGGAAGCCTACGGTGAAGATTGTTGGATGCCAGGTGGGAAGTTTGCACTTGGAGTCAGAGAGATCTGGGCTTGAACTCTGCCTCTAGTACTTGCTGCAGACAGTGATTTTAGACAGACTATCTCTTCTGAACCTGTTTTCTTCTGTAAAACAGGATTAATACACACTATCCTTGTGGGATGTTGGTGAGTAAAAGAGACAGCAATGCCTGGCACAGAGTAGTGCTCAGTTAATGGAGCTATGGCCACATTGACCCAGTATGCTGAAGGTAATGACTGAGGGTCCTGGAGTGGGGAGGTTGCAGGCAGGCAGTGATAGGTTGTCAAAGTGAACACAAATGCTGCAAGCAGGAAGGACACACTTACTCACTTTGATGAGAAGATAATTCCCACTGGACTTTTGGCATTGTAAGGGCAGTGTGATAATTCCAGGCTTCTTGCTTCAGTTGGGTGTTGTGCTGACCTGGCCTAAGACTGCTTACGGCTGCTCAGTATCACCAGTATCACTTATACTTAGCGAATAAATTCCCTTGCTACTCTTGGATTTGATGCCTTAAATCCCCCAAAGACAAGTAAGTGGTGAGTTGAAGGCAAATAAAAATAGATCCCATTTGCTGGGCATTGTAGTAGGTACTTTATGGATATTCCACATGATTATGAAAATGAAAGAAAACTAAGAAATGTTCACATTAATTAAAATATATAGTTATATTTATTCTAAAATTTGTTTTAAATAATGAACAGCTTGAAAACATTTGTAATATATATATAAAGGTTTAAAGAATGATGATAAAACAAAAACAAGTATCTCCACCCACTCCACAGTTTGAGAGCTAGAAACGTTCCCTGCATTTTGGAATTCCCATTGTTTTTCCTCACCCCACTTCCCTCTTTCAGAAGGAGCCATTATCCTGAATTTTATTTTTAATATTTTCTTGCTTTCTTGTTTAATTAATTGTACCAGTCTGTATATGTTTTACTTTACTTTTCTTTTCTTTTCTTTTTTTTTTTATGGAGTCTTGCCCTGTCACCCAGGATGGAAAGCAATGGCATGATCTCAGTCCACTGCAACCTCCGCCTCCCAGGTTCAAGTGATTCTCCTGCATCAGCCTCCCGAGTATCTGGGAGTATAGGCGCCCACTATCTCATCTGGCTAATTTTTGTACTTTTAGTAGAGTTGGGGTTTTGCCATGTTGGCCAGGTTGGTTTCAAACTCCTGACCTCAAGTGATCTGCTTGCCTCGGCCTCCCAAAGTGCTGGGATTACAGGCATGAGCCACCGCGCCTGGCCCAGTCCGTGTATGTTCTTAAAGAATATATTGTTCAGTGCTGCATGTTTTAAAACTTTATATAAATGGAATTGTACAGTTTGTGTCTGTTTCCTGCTTCCCTTCCTCCTAAACATTATGTTCTTGAGATTCATCCATGTTGATGCATGTAGCTATACTTGATTTGTTTTGCTGCATAATATTTCATTATAGGAAAAGACCGTATCTTATGGATCCATGTATCTGTGGACATGCAGATAGATTGTTTCCAATATTTTGCTTTTACAAATGTTGTTGCTATGAACCTCCTTGTACAAGTCTTTGTGCACACGTGCAATAATTTGTTGAGGGTTTATGCTTATGTATCAGGTAAGATTAGTTTAGTTTGGGCTGTACCTCCTATTACTCCCTGCTCCCAGTAGTTATGATATCTGACACATCCAAGGTTAAAGAGGCAAGGAGTAGGAAAGGTCTCAACGGTTAAACCCTGGACTTTGAAGGTATTAGGCTGAGTCTGTCTGAATTTAGTAGTGATCAGACTTCCTTGGGGCACCTTAGTGGTTTCTTCAGAGACCCATTGCTGGGGATCTCCACCTGCAGGTGCCTTGACAGGGTTGAATGACTTCCTTTGGCTGGTCACTTATGACGACCTCAATATCTCTTGGACATATGTCCGTACATCTTTAGCATCTTTCTGTGGAGGTCTTCACACCATTCCAGGTGGCCCTCATTAGCAAAATCCAAGACTGTTCCACTCCTGCTTGTCCTCCCACTACATTTCCTCCGACTCCCTTATCCCCATAATGAGAAAGTCAGATAATTAATGGATTTATGGGTTATCATGAGAGTGGGACTGGTGGCTTTATAAGAGGAAGAGAGACCTGAGCTAGCATGTTTGGTCCCCTTGCCATGGGATGCCTTGTGCCACCTTGGGACTCTACAGAGAGTCCTTACCAGCAAGAAGGCCCTCAACAGATGCGGCCACACTACCTTGGACTTATCCTCCATAACTAGAAGGAATACATTTCTTTCTTTCCCTCCCCTCGCCTCCCCTCCCCTCCCCTCCCCTCCCCTCTCCTCTCCTCTCCTTTCCTTTCCTTTCCTTTTTCCTTCCTTCCTTCTTTCCTTCCTTCCTTCCTTCCTTCCTTCCTTCCTTCCTTCCTTCCTTCCTTCCTTCCCTCCCTCCCTCCCTCCCTCCCTCCCTCCTTCCCTCCTTCCTTCCTTTCGACAGAGTCTTGCTCTGTCGCCCAGGCTGGAGTGCAGTGTCACGATCTCAGCTCACTGCAACCTCTGCCTCCCAGGTTCAAATGATTCTCCTGCCTCAGCCTCCCAAGTAGCTGGGATTACAGGAGCCTGCCACCATATCTGGCTAATTTTTGTATTTTTAGTAGAGACGGGGTTTCACCATGTTGGCTAGACTGGTCTCGAACTCCTAACCTCAGGTGATCCGTCCACCGGGCCTCCCAGAGTGTTGGGATTACAGGCGTGAGCTACTGTGCCTGGCCAGGAATATATTTCTTTTCCTTATAAATTACCCAGGTTTAGTTATTCTGTTATAAGCAACAGAAAATGAACTAAGACAGGCATCTATACATACATACTTGCTAATACATAGAATATTTCTGGCACATTTTCTATAGCAAACTGATAACACAGATAAAACCAGTACTACTGCTTCTGAAGAAGAGAATTTGATTTATGATGGTTAGGGATGAAGACAACCTACTTTTTACTGTATGTAATATACTATTTTGTATTTTTTTAAATTAATTTATTATTATTATACTTTAAGTTCTAGGGTACATGTGCATAACGTGCAGGTTTGTTACATATGTATACTTGTGCCATGTTGGTGTGCTGCACCCATCAACTCGTCAGCACCCATCAACTCGTCATTTACATCAGGTATAATTCCCAATGCAATCCCTCCCCCCTTCCCCCTCCCCATGATAGGCCCCGGTGTGTGATGTTCCCCTTCCCGAGTCCAAGTGATCTCATTGTTCAGTTCCCACCTATGAGTGAGAACATGCGGTGTTTGGTTTTCTGTTCTTGTGATAGTTTGCTAAGAATGATGGTTTCCAGCTGCATCCATGTCCCTACAAAGGACACAAACTCATCCTTTTTTATGGCTGCATAGTATTCCATGGTGTATATGTGCCACATTTTCTTAATCCAGTCTGTCACTGATGGACATTTGGGTTGATTCCAAGTCTTTGCTATTGTGAATAGTGCCGCAATAAACATACATGTGCATGTGTCTTTATAGCAGCATAATTTATAATCCTTTGGGTATATACCCAGTAATGGGATGGCTGGGTCAACACTTTTACACTGTTGGTGGGATTGTAAACTAGTTCAACCATTATGGAAAACAGTATGGCGATTCCTCAAGGATCTAGAACTAGATGTACCATATGACCCAGCCATCCCATTACTGGGTATATTTTGTATTTTTTGAATTATTCTTTTTAGCATATGCATTACTTTTGAAAAATGCATTAATTTTGGGAAATAATTTTCAAACAAAAGAAAAAATGAGTTCTATTTGAATATTAGACCTCCTATGATTAATATTTGGCCTTTGTAGCATTGAACACTGTAAACTTAACATGGTAATTTTTGTTTCCATAGTGACTGAGAGAATAGTATTTACAATGTAATAAATAGATATGTATGAAAAAATATGATGACTGTATTTTGAGCATAGTGAGTTTGGGGTGTCAGTAGGAAACAGGCAGATGGAAATATCTAACAGGAGTTGGGAATGTGGACTGCAGCACTAGTCAAAACTGAAGATTGTTAGAAAAGACTGAGTGAAATACCCAAAGGAGGGAATGTGGAGAGGAGAAATGGGCTATGGGCATAACCAAAGGCAACAGTTACCTTTGGGGTCAGAAGAGGAAAGAGGAGTCAGACAATGAGAGGCAGATCTGAGAGTGAACAGCTTTATGCAAGTAATGGGAGAAGATCATGTGACGAAATAAGAATTGGTGGTGGTGGCTTGCTGCAGAGAGTCTGAGGAGAATGAAAACTAAGAAAATCTGTAGATCTGATTTTTCAATTGTTATCAAGAGATTATTTTCTGTACATGATGAGATGGTTAGAAGATGAAGGCTGTGAAAAATAAACTTGATAGTGAAGGGAAGGAGAGAGGGACAGGAATGTAGTTCAAGGGATAGCCTGGTGAGTGGAGGTGGTGTGTGTGTGTGTGTGTGTGCGCGCGCGTGTGTATTTTAAGATGGGAAGCACGTCAAACCATTTATACACTGGCAGGAAGAAGTCACAGAAGAAAGAATGAAGTATTAAAATGTGGTCAGGTTGGGGAGATTAAGAGCCGTAGAGAGGGGCTTTCACCTTGAAATAGAGGAAGGTCACTTTTTAATCTGTGACAGCAGTGAAGGAAGCCAAGATAGGGAAGAGACAGGAAGTGATGTTAATGTAGAAGCACCACCACATTTTGAATAAAGGAACTACGTGATCATCTGCAGAGAATAAGGGGTTTGGAATAGAAGGAGGCTTTACATTTATAGAAGAGTGTTGTGCATTCTATAATTAGAAAAGAAACAGAAAGGGTCTTTTCTTAAGTTAGAAAAGCAGGTAGTTTGCAGCAGCATGACATAATGAAAAGAACACTAACTTTGGAGCCAGAAAGACCTGAGTTTGAGTCCTGGCTTTATCCTTTGTTAACAAGTTGCCAAACTGATCAATTCCTCAATTTTATTACAGAATAGGACAACAATACCTACTCTGTCAAGCTGTTATGCAGAGTCAATGATAGGACATGTTAGTTAATTTTAGTTTCAACAAACATTTACTAATCTCCCATCATGTGCCAGATACTCCACTAGGAGTATCTCTTTATCCTCAGAGTTTAAAGTCTAGGAGAGAATACACTTCCTCATTTTCTGTTGAGACAAAGAATAAACTTTTGCAGAATTATGAAGGGACTTGCTAACTACTTTCCTGCTTGTGCACTTTTCAATATTGAATCAGATGCACTGGCAGGATTTATTCTGGTCTGTTTGGATTTAGCCACTTATGCAAGGGAACCACTTCTCTAAGGCCGTGAGCGATTCTTACCCCTTGCCCTTTGGCCAGTGGGCTTGGCAAAGCCCTTCACAGCTGCTAATTATGAAGGATGAGTGGCCTTGGACTGCTGACCACTTCAATGATGACTCAGCTTGTCTCATTCTTATCTCAGAAATAAGCTTGATGTGTATTTTTTGTCTTTTGTTGTTGTTATTGTTGTTGGTAGTATCTAAATATAGGGTTATCTTTCAAACAGCCTCCCAGAGGGAAATGACCCCAGAACGAGAAACTGAGAACAATTGACCACAATCATGAACAGTAATGAAATTCATTCATTTATAATCTCCATTACTTTTAGGGAGAGTAAGTAAAGACATGCATCCTTGATTAGAGAGATTGGATTAATTGTAATGATTGGACTTAGAGTGTGAGTCTAGAGAAATCTTAAATTAAATTCTAACAGGAGTGCTTTTGCAAAAGGATTATAAATTAAAGCTTTAATTTGTGTACTTTAGTTGTTTAGGTGATTGTAACATCATTTAAGCATTTAATGACCATGAAATTGTTTCAGTGTCATTGGTGATTTGTGATGAAGATCAGCACGTTCAGATCGGAACTGGGTTAATTGCAGCTCATCACCAAGGAAAGTACAAAACATTCTAACCAATACCAGGACTGTAAAGTAGACATCTTTCCCTTTTTAAGTTCCTTTCCAATGCCACTGAGCATTTATATCCTTGTATTGGATAAATAATGATTACGTTGGCCCCATTTCTAGAACTATGTAAATACTAACCTGACAAAGTTGGTGATAGGAAGTTCATAGATGTTTGTTTTTCATGTATGTGCCCTCTCAGTTCTCCCAGGTAGGCCAATCTGTTTTCCACAGGACTGAGCTATTGCTCTGGTTATCAGCCTTGTTTGAAAATTATTGCAGTGTCCATGGGCATCAGTGGAATATTCCAGCTAACCTTTGTTAGGCCTTTGAATAAAGAAAGCAAAACAAACAAAACCCCAAGCAAACCAACAATGACAAAAATAATTGGCAAGTGCCAAAGTATCTTCAGTGATTAACAATGATTTTCTTTAGAAACCTTGTGAGTCTGTTAAAATAGAAGCAGACACAAGATTAATTTGCTTCAAGTGAGATAATGCATGAAAGTCATCCACTCCACACAGAGCCTGGCACAGGGTGAGTGCTCAAAAATGGCAAGATCTTATTACCATTATTTTTATTATTTGGAATTAATGTTATCTGTTTCCCCCTCCCTCTCCCTTTTTGGTCCTCATGGACATCTGTCTTTTTACTCTGAATACCAGTGGAATAAAGGTACACAGCGTCCGTTCTCGTTTCTGAGGACAGGCTGCCCTGATGTTGAAGGTGATAGAACAGTCAACAGCCCTGGAAGCCCACTTCAGATTCTGGGTAGCTTTGTTGGGTCAGCGTGGCCTTGCAAACTGGCAGCTGGCTGGAAGATTGATGCTATGTTTGGCATTGGCTTACAACGGAGAATTGCTATGTGTAGCCAAAAATCTTCCCTGGCAGCCAGGAGTGGAGGGCAGCCTTGGACCCCACTTCACAGCATTCCTTTAAATGATATTACTGTATTCACAGGCCAGAACTTAAACGTTTGCAGTAACAAGGGAGCCAGCTTTGGGACAGTCAAAGGCATTTTTGTCAACAAAAGAGTATTCAGGCTATGCAATATATTTATGGTTCTATTCAACTCACCTTGTAGATAAGAGGATTTGGAACCGCTGTAGGCTCTAAATAAACCCTTATTTTAATGCAGATGGCTCCTTGTTCTAAATAATATCCTTTATATTCTTGTGCCTCAGACTTGGCACTTCTAACTGCCTGATGGATATTTCTACTTGGATTTCCAGCTATTAACACCTGTTCCCAACTTCCTTATTTTCTATCTGTGCTATCACCATTATTGAGAAACTGTATATATAGTGATTACAAGTGAAGGCTCTGGAGGCTGACTGCTGGGTTTTAAATCCCTGCTGTGCTATTTACCAGGTGTGTGGACTTGTATAAGTTATTTGACTTCTTGGTGTCTTCCTTATCTCCTCTGTGTAATAATAACACATCCCTCATCAAGTTGTTGTAAGCATTGAATTAAATGTTTAGGCCAATGCCTGGAATGTAGTCAGTGCTTGTATCAGTTTGGTTGTAATAGGCTGCAAGTAACAGAATACCAATTAATAACAGCTTAGGCAATAAATATATTTAATTGTCTTTTTTTTTTTTTGAGATGGAGTCTCCCTTTGTCGCCCAGGCTGGAGTGCAGTGGCGCAATCTCGGCTCACTGCAACCTCCGCCTCCCGGGTTCAAGCAATTCTTCTGTCTCAGCCTCCCGAGTAGCTGGGACTACACGCACATGCCACCACATAGTAGAGATAGAGATGGGGTTTCACCATATTGGTCAGGTTGGTCTCGACTTCCTGACCTTAGGTGATCCTCCTGCCTTGGCTTCCCAAAGTGCTGGGATTACAGGCATGAGCCACCACACCCAGCTCATAATTATCTTACATAACTAGAATTCTGGAGGTGTGAAGTCCAGCCTTGCTGCAGCAGTTCAGTGGTGCCACCAAAGACTGCATGTCCTTTTCTCTTTCCCTTCTGCCATCTTTACCATGTCAGCTTTTCATCTTTATGGCTATCACAGGTCACCAGGCTCCTGCAGCTCCAGGGATCAAGGCAAAAAGAAGAGGGAAAGGCAGGGGCGGCATCAACTGTCTCTTCAATCAGAAAAGCAAAAGCTTTCCCAGTTCCCGGGAGCCTTCCAAAAGATTTCTCCCTACATCTTATTGCCAGGACTAAGTCACACGTCCTCCCGTGACTTTGAAGGAGGCTAAGAAAGTGATGATCTAGTTTTCCAGCTTCTGTAATGAGAGAAGAGAGTTGGGCATGGTTGTAGAGGCAGCCAGGTCACAGTGACTGCCACAGTGATTAATATATGTTAGCTGTTACTGTATTTTTTTTTTTCGATGCTCACATACAATGCTTTATTTTTAAAATTTCCATTTTACAAATTTTACAACAAAATCTTCTACTTTACACAAATTTAAACTATTTCGGCAGTTACATCTATTAATTTTTCTTTGATGGTTTCTGGTTTGTATCTTATTTAGGAAGGTCATCCATACTTCAAGATTAAAAACACTTTTCCCATATTTTCTTCGAATACTTTTATATTTTAGTTTTGACACATGTATCTGTAAACCATCTGGGTTTTAATATTTGAATAGAGTGTGAGGTGACGATTAGATTTTATTTTCTTCCAAGTGGGTGGCCATTTAACTGCTTCAGTGTTATCTAATCCATCCTTTCCAGCAGATTCAAATGATTTAATACTGGGGACCCCAGTCCCCAATCATCAGTAACAACTGCCAAGGATGGCTTCATCCCACAGGTCCCTCTCCTCCTCGGGGCCTTCCCTGCCTGGCCCCTTCTTCTCTCTCCCGGACCTTCTCGCATCTTTTGTGGTGTCCCGACCCTGGTGATTCTTCTTGCTGCGTCTGGGCCTCTCTGCACTGCCTGGGGCACCCTCGGCCTTTCTCCTGCCCCTGTTCCCTTTGTGTGAGTCTCCCTTCGCACGGTGCTTCCTCTTGAGCTCCTCCCCGTGCCTCCTCCTCAGGCCTCGGTCCTCACATTCTCTGTCCCCATGGCCCGCCTGCTGGGCGCTGCTGCGGGGCTCCCAGAAGAAGCAACAGGAATCTTCCCTGCCCTGCGTCCCGCGGACGCCTGTGTTCTCTCCCTGCCCAGATGGGCTTAGAAGCCACCGGTGTTCGAAGAAACGGTCCTGATTCTCCTGACTGTGGTTTACAGATTCCAGTCTTCCTGGAGCATAAGGAATTTTAGGCCAGGGAGGTACCCAGCTTTCCACGGTCCTCAGTCTTTCCAAGGAAGCCGGGAACAGGTGGGGTCTCCAGCAGGGGAGTCCCTGCTGCTCCGGCCCCCGAGGCTCAGTGGGACCCCTTTCTTGGTACACGGAGTCCTCCTTCACCTTTGTAAAGCAAAGTGTTGGTTGCAATCCTCTGGCTTTCTGCTTTCTAATATAATCCTCCAGTTCATGTTGAAAAGAGTCAGAAGTCTTAGAATTTTCCATTATATTGATTACGGATGAATCTGGAATCACTGCCATGCATTAGTTTACTGAGAGAAATTTCCACAAAACAGATGGAACCTTCACCTCCTTTAGACTACAGTCGTTGGGGTCGTGTAAGTAGAGGTCCTGGGGGCCTCACAGAGTGCAGAGGCCCACCTGCTTAGAACTCAGAAGCAAGTTAGGAGCCCTAGCACGGCGGGGGTAGCTTTACTCTGAGCTCCAGGAGAATTCCAGCTTGCTCGCTGCTCGCCCGTCCAAGAAAGCAGGAAGCCACACCCCCTCCTTCGCCCCCGCCTCTTTGGTTTCAGGCCTCCCCATCCCATAGCTCCACTCTCAGGAGAAACAAATTCAATTACAGCTACTGTTAGTATTATTCTAGTTTTTAAAGTTAAAGATGTTGAAGTTATTTTTCATTCCTCCTCTTCTTCTCTAACAGTCAGTCACCAAGTTCAGCGATTCCTCCTTCTCAATGTTTTCCATGCCTACCTCTTCTTTCCTTCATACTATTCCTAATGTTCTGGTGTTATCTCATGCATGGAAAAATGCATCAGCTTTGTTTCTGTCTCCTCTATCTTCAGTTTCTCCACGCCCTGCTCCATCTTGCACTCCACTAGATGAATCTTCATCAAATATCTCTATCATGCCATGCTCTTGCCCAAATCCTTTAATCTCTTTCTATTGTCTACAGTAGTGATTCTTAAACTTCAGCATAATTAGAATCACCTGGGAAGGCTGGGTGTGGTGGCTCATGCCTGTAATCCCAACACTTTGGGAGGCCAAGGTGGCTGAATTGTTTTAGCTCAGGAGTTTGAGACCCGCTTGACCAACATAGTGAAACCCTGTCTCCACAAAAAATACAAAAATTAGCCGTGCATAGTGGCATGCACCTGTAGTCCTAGCTACTCAGGAGGCTGCTGAGGTGGGTGGATTGCTTGAGCCTGGGAGGTGGAAGTTGCAGTGAGCCAAGATCAAACCACTGCACTCCAGCCTGGGTGACAAAGGGAGACCCTGTCTCAAAAAAAAAAAATTCATCTGGGAAGCTTGTTAAAAATCAGGTGTCTACTTAAAAGCAGGTGTTGAGGTTATAAAACAATATATTCTCAATATACTCACAGTATATAATTGGCAAGACAAAATAATTATAATTCAGAGAATTTATTTTCTATGTTACTCATCTGGCACATTAAATATACTGCTTTACATAAGATCCATAATCAGTTATTTTTCATGTATATATAAGTCTCATTTCCTTCAATAGATCAGACATTGCTTGAAGGCAGAGATTCTGTATAATACCACACTGCCACTGTCATTAGTCCTAAAATATTCGACACCATTTTTTTGAATAAATCAGTGGTATTCATGCAAAATATTCAGTGGGTGCTTAATAAATGTTGGACTTATCTAACAAAAACATTGGAAAACCTCAGACAAGATTGGGTAAAAAACAAAAACAAAAAACACGTCTATCTATTAGAATAGATGTATAGCTTGAAGCAACAGAATTACTCTTGGCTAAGAAATGGCTACGATCTAATAATGTAGATCTTTCATGAATCAAATGGAAAGACACAGTGTAGATCTGTCACAAATGCTAGGCTTCAAGGGGTGAAAGGGCACTGTTAATCAGTAATTCTATTAGTAATAGGATTAGTTTGATTATTATGGAAGAGATCACCCATTCAATAATGTTCTTTTCCAGGCACTCCTGATACCCACTGGAGGTAATGCTGGTTTTGGGAGCACAACGTATTGTGAAAAAAATATAGAAGGAAAAAAGGTAATTATTTATACCTGTTTGGTGCCAGGGTCTTCAATGATGAATAAGACCCAGTCTCTCAAGGAACTTGGTATCTAGTAAGAAAAAGAAGTATGCAGACAAGTCTAACAGATGATTTCCAGTATAACCTGAAATCAGAGAGGAGCATGAGTGTGTGAGTGAGGCAGGAGAAGGAGAGAGGATCTCTTCTGTCAGGAAGTGTGGGGACAGCTTTTCTCAAGGAGTTATCTGCTCTCTCACCTTCCTTTTGGCTTCTCTTGGAATATTGCTAGAGTTATTATTTTTATCATGTTTGGTCTCATCACCAACTACTAAATTTCAGATGTAAATATCCAAGGGGTTGATAACATCTTTGTTTCTTTATACTAATGAAACTGGAAACAGTTTCAGAAATCATCAAATCCAACCCAGCCTGACAAACAAAATGATCATCTGTTCTCTCTCTTTCTATCTACTCCTGATTCCCCCAAACCCCCGCATTTCTCAAATATGAGAGACTAAGGATAATCAACCATCCTGGTGTGCCCAGGCAAAAGTACTAAGATGCAGGACTTTCAGTGCTAAAACCAGGACAGTCCTGGACAAACCAAGATGAGTTGGTCACCCTAGAGAGCAGTATAAATAGTTAGAATGAAGGAGCCTGGATTAATCTATGCTAAATTCCTAACTGGGCAAATCTCTTAATGCTGATAGCTGCTTTAGAGCACCAGAATATAAATGTGTCCCTGGAAGACAAGCCTATGCAGATTCAGAGCAAATATCCCACCACAGCCTACCAGGCTTGACTTGTTCACTGGCTGGGTTAAGTCAACACAAGCATGTGTTTTCAATAAACATTTGATATAACTTTGTTTTGATTATAATGGGCTCTTAGGGGCAGCATTTTGTACCCGCCCAAATTCCTATGCTGAAGTTCTAACCCCAGTACCTCAGAATGTGATTGTATTTGGAGAAAGAGTCTTTACAGAGGTAATTAAGGTAAAATAAGGTCATATAGGTAGACCCTAATGCAATATGACTGGTGTCCTTATAAGAGGAGTAGATGAGGACAAACACACAACAGAGGAAAGGCTGTGTAAACACAAGTGGAGAAGATGGCCATCTATAAGCCAAAGAGTGAGGCCTCAGAAGAAATAACCCTGCTGACACTTTGATTTTGGACTTCCAGCTTCTGGAATTGTGACAAAATACATTTCTGTTATTTAAGCCATCCAGTCTGTGGTACCCTGGTATTGAGGCCTCAGCAAACTCATATGTGGGCATTGTTATATTGCTTATAACAATGGAAAATGGACTGAGTAATTTATAAAGAAAAAAAATTTATTTCTTCCAGTTGTGGAGGCTATGAAGTCCCAGGTCGAGGGGCCACATCTGGTGAGAGCCTTCTTGCTGGTGGGGACTCTGAAGAGTTCTGAGGCAAGGCAGGGTATCACACAGCAAGAGGGCTGAGTGTGTGAATGTGCGAGCTCAGGTCCCTCTTCCTCTTTTTTTTTTTTTTTTTTTTTTGAGACGGAGTCTCGCTCTGTCGCCCAGGCTGGAGCGCAGTGGCCAGATCTCAGCTCACTGCAAGCTCCGCCCCCCGGGTTCACGCCATTCTCCTGCCTCAGCCTCCCGAGTAGCTGGGACTACCGGCGCCGCCACCTCGCCCGGCTAGTTTTTTGTATTTTTAAAGTAGAGATGGGGTTTCACCTGTTAGCCAGGCTGGTCTCGATCTCCTGACCTCGTGATCCGCCCACCTCGGCCTCCCAAAGTGCTGGGATTACAGGCGTGAGCCACCGCGCCCGGCCCCCTCTTCCTCTTCTTATAAAGCAACCCATTCCACTCCCATGGTAACCCATACGTTCATTAACCCTTTAACCCATTCATCCATGAATGGATTAATCCACTTATGAGGGCAGAGCCCTCATGATCCAATCACCTCTTAAAGGCCTTATCTCAATACTGCCACACTGGGGATTAAGTTTCGACATAACTTTCAGAGGGGATAAATATTCAAACTACTGGCCCAGGTGCGGTGGCTTATGCCTGTAATCCCAGCACTTTGGGAGGCTGAGGTGGGCAGATCACAAGGTCAGGAGTTCGAGACCAGCCTGGCCAATAGGGTGAAACCCTGTCTCTGCTAAAAATAAAAAAACTAGCTGGGTGTGGTGTCACATGCCTGTAGTCCTGGCTACTCAGGAGGCTGAGGGAGGAGAATAGCTTGAACCCAGGAGGTGGAGGTTGCAGTGAGCCGAGATCATGCCACTGCACTCCAGACTGGGCGACAGAGTGAGACTTTGTCTCCAAAACAAAACAAAACAAACAAACAAATATATATACACACACACACATATATTCAAACTACAGCAATTGCCTTGAGTTGGGCTTTCCCAGACGTATATAGTGATTTATGCAGAAGTAGTTTATTTGGGAGGTGATCCCAGGAAGCCCTGAAAGACAGAGATGAAGGGAGAGGGAAAGGAAGGAAAGTAGTTCAGAGCAGGTCACTGCTGGAGGCAACCGGATCTGCATCCCACTGGGGGCCTCTGAAAACTGCGTAGAATACACCTCAGGTTGTCCCACCCGAGGAGCAATTTACCCTCCATCTCCCATTCGTTATGGGGGGAACAGGGATTGGCTTTCAGCCTGGCAGCGCCTGCCTGCCCTGTACAGTAGTGAACTAATTTCTGCTGCCAGAGAAAGCCCTCAGGGAGGGTTGGGGGAGCTTGCAATAAGAACTGCAGGTGTACACAGCAACAGTCTCTGTGTGTTTTATTTGCTTTTGTAATAACAAACAATAAAGATTTCAAAAGCAGGAAAGTGTATTACTGGGAACAATTTTATTTAACTTTAACATTATAACAAGTCCATTGCCAGGTTCCCTTTGGAATTTGGCCTAGAATAAAAGTGGCTTTCTCTAGGCAGGGTGTGAGATGTGATATAAGCCGTGTTCTTTCAACGCCCTGGTGGTATCATACATCAGGCTCCTCACAGTGCCAGCCTCACTGTCATTCTTAAATTCCTAGAGATTGGGCCTTGTTAGTGCTAAAGGCCTCTGAGGCTCCTTTAAATCAGTCATATATTGATTAAAATAAGAAGGGAGATTCTTCCTTTCCTACTTAAGCTAGCTAAGGGCATACAGCAAAATCTCTTTTCCTTGTATGAAAATTAAAACAGGACTCTCAGTGTCCTGCACCATCCACCCAGGGTAACTTCCTACCCTTCCCATTGCTAAATGAGATAGATAGTAATTATTCAGTACCTCCCTCCGTGAGGACTGAAATAGATAATGCAAGTAGAGTTCTCAGCAAAGGGCCTGGCTACTAACTGCACACATCGAAGCCCATTGAGAATACTGGTAATTTGTATATTTATTTCATGTAACCAGAAATCTCCATATTTTATTTAAAAATAAATTTTGTTTCTGGGTGTTGTTTCACTTGCGAGTATGCCAGACTTGTGACTGTGGATCCTTTGTCCTCCTGGCTTAAGTATCTCCAAGTAGAATTATTGGGAAGTTTTTAGATAAAATAAAGATCTTAGGAAAGGTTGGGGCTGGCTCTGGAGGAATAGAGGGGAAGGAAGGAGGCAGAACTGAGTCCTGGGAAAAGGGAGGCAGGCAGGCTCCATGCCAAGGGCTGGGATTAGTCCTGGGCACCTCCCCTCTTCCTCTCTGTGTTCTCCTTCTGCCTTTGCCGGTTTTCATCAGTGACTCTGATAGACTAGGGGGCAAATATAAATGACCAACGATATAAAAAAGTTGTTTGTCCATCGTATGTTCTCACTTATAAGTGGGAGCTAAGCTATGAGGATGCAAAGGCATAAGAATGATACAATAGACTTTGGGGACTCAGGGGAAAGGGTGGGAAGGGAGTGAGGGATAAAAGACTACAAATTGGGTTCAGTGTATACTGCTCTGGAGATGGGTGCGCCAGAATCTCACAAATCACCAGCGAAGAACTTACTCATGTAACCAAACATCACCCATTCCCCCCAAAAACCTATGGAAATAAAAATTTTTTTAAAAAAGGAAAAGGTTTTAAAAATATGTGTAGGGAAAGATTATCTCAGATATATTTTTTAAAAAGCAAGATATTTTATAGGAATTTAATAGATGTTTTCAAAATCAAAATAAAAGTTGTTTTTCCTCATTAGTAAGCCAGAAAGTTGGAATTAAAACTACAGTTGTATAAGTGCCTGAGTCTTAAGTAAAGGTCTTAACATGGGTCTTAAACAGAGGCGGGATAGGGTTAGTAACTTTCTAAACGAATGCTCCCTGACTGGACTCATTGTTTTAATGCAGCATATAATCCTCTGGATAAATCTCTGAATAACATTTCAGATTAAAAGAACACCTAAATGGCCACATTATACCAACAGAAAGACATGTATTTCAGGACTGAAAAAGAACATAATATATGGAATACTGAAAGCCTGTACTGTAGCCCAGCGCCAGGCATCAGGTATATCTTCAACAGATGTTAACTATGATTATGATTTTTGCCACCCAATAACCATCCTTCCCATCTAATGCCTCATGGGAATTTCAGAGAATTAGCATGTATGGGAGTATAATGGAGATGGAGACTCTGTAAGGAATTGGGGTGGGGGGAAATCCATCTGTTTCACAATGCACACCCACATCAAGTGACCAATTCTCCTTTCAATAAGAGTTTTTGCTCTCCAAACCCCCCTTCTCTTCCAGACTGTCTCTCTCCCTTCTCCCATGTAAGCCTAGTGTTTTTCTCTCTTGCTTTATAGATTTTCCCTCATACCCCCTTAAAATTCTTTTCTGTGCCATGTAATGTGAAAGCCACAAAAATTGACCTCAGGTCATTACAGTCTACTAGAGGAGCTATAAACAACATTATTTAGAATAGAGGTTGACCACCGTGACATGCTAGAGGCATAAACAGCAGGGGTTCAGTGGAGGGGAGACATCATAAGACAAGCAGCATGGGCATTGGTCTTAAAGGATAAATTGGATTCTGTCTGAAAACAGTAGGAAATAATATTACTGGTGGAAGGAACAGCTTGAGCAAAGGCACAAATGTGGCACAAGCCAGGGTCTGATCTTCCCAGCTTGAACGCCAAACAAAGGGATCCAGGTTGTATTCTATAGGTCAACGTTTTGAGCAGCTCCTCTGATCCATATTGGAGATATTAGTCATAGAGTGGTTGTCATGAATGGAAGGGAAGAGGCAGAGGCAGGGTGCAGGAGGTCAGTAAAGAGGACATCCACATTACTCTTCAACTCTCAGACCGTCAGATATAATGTTAATTATTGCCTTCTCAGAAATTTTTAAGGCATCTCCATTGCCCACAAAATAAAGAACAAACCCCTTAAAATGCCATTCAAGGCCTCCGTACTAGTCAGCTTGAGCTGTCATAATAAAATACCATAGACTTGCGGTTTAAACAACAGAAATTTATTTTCTCACAGTTATGGAGGCTAGAAGTTCAAGATTCTGGCCAGTTCAGTTTCTGGCGAGGGCAGATGGCTTGCAAATGGCCGCCTTCTTACTGTGTGCTTATGTGGCCTTTACTTGGTGGCACTCATGGAGAGAAAGAGCAAGCTCTCTGGGGTTCTTTTTATAAAGACTAATCCTTTTGAATCAAGACTCCAGGGTCCCACCCTATGACCTCATTTACCCTTAGTTCCATAGAGGCCCCATCTCCAAATAAAGCCAGACTGTGGGTTAGGGTTTAGACATATACATTTTTGTGAATCACAAACATTCAGTCCACAACAGCTTCCTAGAAAAACAGTAACTACCATCTGTGAAGTGACTGCTATAGTCTAGGCATTGTGTAAAGTGCTTTACCGATATTATTTCATTTAATCCCCTCAAGAACAGCATGAAGTAGGTATTTCGTTGTCTGCATTTTACAAATGAGTCTCAGGGAAGGTAAGTAATTTGTCTATAGCTATACAGCCTTTAGGGGTGGGGGCGGAATTTGAAGTGGAATCCACCTTGAGGCAGGAGGAATCCACCTGAAGGGGAATTGGAAGCACTCCACTCTCCTGATCGACTGCTTCCGACTTCAGCTGTGACTCTGTCCTCCAAGCCACCCACTCTGGTCCCACTGTATAACTTAGCATTTTCTCCATGTGACATAATTCTTGAGCTCTTGTGTTTGCTCATGCTGTTTTCTCAGACTGTAATGCCTTTTTTTTCTTATTTTTATTCATTGTTCAAGTTTCCCCTCAAGGGGCAAGGCCTCTGTGAAAC
Organism: Macaca nemestrina; assembly: GCF_043159975.1. Classification (NCBI taxonomy): domain Eukaryota; kingdom Metazoa; phylum Chordata; class Mammalia; order Primates; family Cercopithecidae; genus Macaca; species Macaca nemestrina. Next base: position 13,989,225 of record NC_092138.1, on the reverse strand, counting down.
CTTCCTGTACATCTTTTTTGGTTGTTGTTGAATCATATGTATGTGAAACCTTTCTAAATATTCCATGCTGTTTCATTTGGCCTTGCATTCTGGTTACCTGTCTAAATGTCTGTATTTCCCTGCCGCACCACCAGATTATACATATTTTGAGATATTTTACATGTTTGTATTTTACATCATGCTTAGCACATAGTAGGTGCTTTAATAAACATTTACTGAGTGAAGGTCAAGGTGAGAGTTAGTGAAGATATAAACTAGAGGAGTGGCAATGGAGATGCAAAGGAGAGGATGGATTGATAATACATCTTTGGATGTGGGGACTGAGGGAGAGGCAAGGAGGACTTGAAAGTTTTTCAGGGTAAGAACATCATTGTTATTACAGAAGCCAGGAGGTGTTGCTACTTGTGGGGAAAGACACCATTAATAGAGGCTATAGTAGTAATAATAGCAGCTTCCACTAATTAAATACTTGAATCACTCAGCATGCCAAGTGCTTGTCATATATTGCTCACCTATTTCTCACAATAATCTTATGAGGTGAGCATTATTCTCAATGAATAGATGATGAAATGGAGGCTTAGAGAGATTAAGCAAACTGCTCAAGGGGGCACAACTAGCAAGCATCAGAGCTGAGATGCAAACTCAAGTCTGTCTGACTCCAAAGCTTGTGTCCTGAAGTATTATCCTCCTGAAAACTGTCGAGGGAATCTATTTCCTGTTCTCCAAGGGGCAGCAGGGGAGGTCTCGCCATTGCCAGCAACTCTTTTTGGTGTCTGGTGACTGATTGGTGGTCAGTGCCATGTTGGTTCTTCATGACACACACAATCCCCTGCACACAGATGTGAAGTTCCCAGTAATGGGAGTGAACATGAGATGTCTGAGCCAGGCCCTGGATGCCTCCTTGCCTTCCCTCCCTCTCTTCTCGGGCTGTACAAGCTGTTCAGCAGAAGTTCACACAGCATCTAGTCTTTTTCCAAAGAGACATAGCCATGGCCAAAGAGAATCTGAGGAACGCTAGAAGTCACCTCTTCTAGGTATTTGGTGTAAACTGGGAAGAAAAGTTGCCAACATATTTCATCACAGTCAGTAGTAAACAAATACCTTTATCAATAGCAGCATCAACAGCTTGTACTATAAGTGGGTGTGAGGGGTTCCACTGCGTAGAAGGTCAAGTGTGGGAGATATCCAGGTCTCAGGTCAGTGAAGTGGGCACATATCCCTAATAACACAAGAGCCTGGTAATGGAAACAAAGATTTCAAATTTGTCAATGATAAAGCTTTTGTTAGTTCTTCATCTTGGAGAAAAAGAGTAAGCTAACAGGAAGTACAAAACAGAAACACATATTGCAGAATTCTTTAGGCAATACTATGCTAGGTTTGTGATTGTATTTTAAAACTGATTACATGAAAGAATATTAATTAGGCCTATGAGAAGTAGCAATATAAGTGGTTTGACAGAAATGTGAGAAGAATGTATAGCAGATTTCAGCAGATAATGGCAGAAGAGTTGGGGGATAGGTCTTTTCCAAAGACTAAATGGATTGACTTGTTTGTTCTGGCAATGTAAAGGAAGGAGGAAAGATTGTGACTTTCTTCCTGTGATATGAAAACTGAAATGGGTTGGGCAGGGTGCGGTGGCTCACGCCTGTAATCTCAGCACTTTGGGAGGCCGAGGTGGGGGGATCACTTGGGGTCAGGATTTTGAGACCAGCCTGGCCAATGTAGTGAAACCCCATCTCTACCAAAAATGTAAAAAATTAGCCGGACGTGGTGGCGGGCGCCTATAATCCCGGCTACTTGGGAGGCTGAGGCAGGAGAATCGCTTGAACACAGGAGGCGGAGGTTGCAGTGAGCCGAGACTGTAACAATAATGGGTTTATATAGATACCTGTGAGCAATAGATTTTCACCACGTCTACCTAGGTCAGCACACTAAATGCCAGAAGGATGATGTGTGGGTCAAGACAGTAGAGCAATATAATCTGGGAGGGGAACCCTTTCCTGGCAGATTTTTAAAGAATAAAGTAAATGGAAGGCCTTGTTTCCTCAATTAGACAGTGAGGTTTTTTAGTTCTATTATTTTACAGAAGTTGTAGATGTTCTTAGTTTAACTTGCTTTAGTCCCATGTTCAGAAGCAGCTTTAACCTTTATTGCCTACTACGTGACTGAAGAATAATTTGGCATTTTTCCCTTTTAAAGTGAAGCATGAGCTTTCATAAAAATCCTCCCCCATTGTTGTTACAGCATTTTGGTATGCATTTATATTTCAGTAATTTTAATGTAGTATATTAATTTTGATTATAAATGTTTCCACACACATGCCTACTGGTGGTAATATTTTATGTTTACCTTCTCATTTGTACATTTTATTTGGGAGTAATGCATTCTGATAACTCATTAGGATACATGGATGGAAAATTTTCATTTTAAAGTAGGATAGTTTTAAGCAACATTAACATTTAATTAGAGCTCTTCACTGCATTTTATTATGAGGTTATTCTGTAATTACTCAGCAGGTCCTGGTGTTTACTAATGCAGAAGTGACAGCACATAATACTACTAAATTATTGCCACATCTCTGGAAAAGACAATTGGAAAATGGGGAATAGATAAAGGCATTGTTTAAAAAGCTTCAGGGGAAAACAGCCTTGGAACATAATCCTTATTTTCTTTTGAATCATTTTTTTTTCCAGAGCAATATATAGCATGTAGACCTCCCCTACTATAGGTTAAGTAGCTTACATAATGGCTCCAGCTGCAATTTTCACATTTTGCATGAAACCCTTTTCTTGCAAGAGTAGGCGTGAAGTGGAGCCTGTTAGGTATAGTTCTAAATTGCTCAGATACATTATATGTGGGGAGAGTAGAAACCTTCAAATAAATGCCAGAAACTGAGGTTTCTAAGAAGCTTTATGCTTTTTAAATAATCATCCTTTTCTCCTTTTTAATTAGAATACAGATATTCTATTATGACCAGAGAACATAATGGTTAGAAAGCTCCATCAAATGCACCCTGACCCTTTATAAGATGGCAGTGATGTGCAGGCTGTAATTTTCATATATGAGCACCCTGAAATTCTTCTTTCCTTTTTAAGTTTTCTTTCTTGCAGACTTCATAATCCTGCTGCTAATTTGATTCCCGGTCCCCTTTCCTCGTTACGCCCAAGCTGCTTCTGGACACTCAAAGTGAATTGAGGCAACTATTTTGATATTGTGGGTGAAAATTAGTTTTAGCTAAGACATTCAGATAACAGGTGTGTATGTGTGTGTGTGTGTATGTGTGTGTAGTTGGTCTTGGGAGGTATCGAGCTGAGGAGATAACATCTCTGGAATGGGCTACCTTGATAAATCACCTGAACTCTCCTCTTTATATGCACTAGAGCAGTGATAGCAGACATTCTTGCCTTATTCTTGATTTTGGGAGAAAAAGCATTCAGGCTTTCAACCCTAAACATAATGCTAGCTGTAGATATTTTGTAGGTACTTGTATTAGTTTGCTAAGGTTGCCATAACAAAGTACCGCCAGCTGAGTGACTTAAATAACAGAAGTTTGTTTCTCACATTTCTGGAGCCTAGAAGTCCAGGAACCAGGTGTAGGCAGGTTTATTTTCTTCGGAGCCTCTCTTCCTGGCTTGTGGACGGCCTCCTTCTTGCTATGTCCTTATATGGTCTTTCCTCTCTGCGGGCTCATCTCTGGTGCTTCTCTGTTTCTCCAAATTTCCTATTCTCATAGAGACGCCAGTCAGATTGGATTAGTTGGATTAGGGTCCACCCTAATGGCCTCATTTTGACTTAGTCACCTCTTTACAGGTTCTATCTTCAAACACAGTCACATTCTGAGGTACTGGGGATTAGGGCCTTATACAAATTTTGAGGTAACACAATTTAGTCCACTGACAATACCTTTTATTAGGTTAAGGAAGTTCCACTCTATTTGGCTTGCTGAGAGTTTTTAAAATCATGAATGAATATTGAATTTTGCCAAATGATATTTTTGCATACATTGATAGGATCATGTGGTTTTCTTCTTTAGAATGTCATAATGATGGATTACATTGATTGACATTTATGCATTGAACCAGTATGCTATTCTTTTTTATATCTTGTTGGATTAAATTTGCTAATATTTTATTGAGTATTTTTGCAAAAATATTCATAAGGCATATCATTTTATTTTCTTGTAATGTCTTTGTCTGGATTTAGTATCAGAGTAATGCTGGCCTGATAAGTTGGGAAGTATTCCCTTCTCTTTTATTTTCTGGGAAAGTGTGTTTAGAATCTGTGTTATTTCGCCAGGTGAGGTGGCTCACGTCTGTAATCCCAGCACTTTGGGAGGCCGAGGTGGGCAGATCACGAGGTCAGGAGATTGAGACCAGCCTGGCTCACACAGTGAAACACTGTCTCTACTGAAAATACAAAAAAATTAGCCAGGCGTGGTGGTGGGCACCTGTAGTCCCAGCTACTCAGGAGGCTGAGGCAGGAGAATGGAATGAACCTGGGAGGTGGAGCTTGCAGTGAGCCAAGATTGCACCACTGCACTCCAGCCTGGGCGACAGAGCAAGACTCTGTCACAAAAAAAGAAAGAAAGAAAGAAAGAAAGAATCTGTATTATTTATTCTTTAATTAATTAATTAATTTATTGTTATTTTTTTGAGACAGAGTTTCTCTCTGTCACCCAGGCTGGAGTGCAGTGGTGTGATCTTGGCTCACTGTAACCTCTGCCTCCTGGGTTACAAGCGATCCTCCTGCCTCAGCCTTCCTAGTAGCTGGGACTACAGGTGTGTGCCACCATGCCCAGCTAATTTTTGTATTTTTAGTAGAGACAGGGCTTTACCATGTTGGCCAGGCTGATCTCAAACTCCTGACCTCAAGTGATCTGCCAGCCTTGGCCTCCCAAAGTGCTGAGATTGCAGAGGTGAGCCACCATGCCTGGCCATTTCTTCTTTAATTGTTTTGGTAGAATTAATCAATTAAATACTCTGAGCCTGAAGATTTCTTTTTCAGGTGATTTTAACTCCTAATTCAATTTTTTCCAGGTTATCTATTTCATCTTGAGTGAGTTGTTAGTTTGCAGTTTGCAGAAGTGCTCCATTTTATCTGTTATTGAATTTATGTGTGTAAAATCATGTGTAACATCCTATTATCATTCTTTTAATTTCTACGGTGTGTCACCCTTTTTATTCCTGATGTTGGTAATTTATGACTTCTCTGTTTTTTCCTTTGTTAGTGTTGCTAGAAGTTTGTATTAGTTTGTTCTCTAATTGCTATTAAGAACTACCTGAGACTGGGTAATTTATAAAGAAAAAATGTTTAATTAGCTTACACAGTTTTGCAGGCTATATAGGACGCATGGCTGAGGAGGCCTCAAGAAACTTTCAATCATGGTGGAAGAAGAAGAGGAAGGAGGCATGCCTTACATGGTTGGAGCAGGAGGAAGAGAGAACGAGGGCCGGGGGTGCCACACACTTTCAAACAAGCAGATCTCTTGCGAACTCACTCACTATCACGAGAACAGCAAGGACGAAATCCACTCTCTTGATCTAATCACCTCCCACCAGGCTCCTCCTCCAACACATGGGGATTACAATTCTATATGAGATTTAAGCGGGGACACAAATCCAAACCATGTCAAGTTTATCCATTTTATTGATCTTCTTTTTTAGTGTTGATGGAGACTTATCAATCTTATTGATCTCTTAAAGGGAACGACCTCTTTGTTTCACTAATTTTCTCTATTATTTTTCTTTTTTCCGTTTCATTGATTGTTGCTTTTAACTTTTTAATCCTCTTCCTTGTGCTTGCATTGGATTTATTTTGTTCCAGGTAGAAGCTTAAATGAACTAATTTGAGACCTTCTTTCTTAATGTGAGCATTTAATGCTTTACATTTCCCTGTAAGCTCTCCTTTACTTTCATTCCACAATTTTTGATATATTGTGGTTTTATTTTATTAAGTTAAAAATATTTTCTAATTTCCCTTGATAACTCCTCTGTGACCTATGGATTATTAGAAGTATATTGTTTAATTTTCAAGTGTTTGTAGATTTTCCTGCTATCTTTCTATTATTGATTTCTAGCTCAATTCCATTACAGTCAGGGAACATACTTTGCATGATTCAACTCTTTGAAATCTATAGAATGTACTCTATCTTGGTGAATGTTTCATAAGTATCTGAAAAAAAAAGTACAATCTACCTATTGAAGGAAATGTTCTATAATGAAATTAGATTTAGTTGGTTGATAGTATTGTTCAGTTCTATATCCTTGCTAATTTTATATCTACTAGTTTTGTTGATTAATGAGAGAGGAGTATAGAAGTCTGTAATTATAATTTTGGATGTATCTATTTCTTCTTTTGGTTCTCTCACTTTTTAGTTCATGAAGCTTTGTGGGTTTTTTTTGTTTTTTTTTTTTTGTTTTTTTTTTTTAGATGGGGTCTCGCTCTGTCACCCAGGCTGGAGTGCAGTGGCCAGATCTCAGCTCACTGCAAGCTCCACCTCCCAGGTTTACACCATTCTCCTGCCTCAGCCTCCCGAGTAGCTGGGACTACAGGCGCCCGCCACCTCGCCCGGCTAGTTTTTTTTTTGTATTTTTAGTAGAGACAGGGTTTCACCGTGTTAGCCAGGATGGTCTCGATCTCCAGACCTCCTGATCCGCCAGTCTCGGCCTCCCAAAGTGCTGGGATTACATGCTTGAGCCACCGCACCCGGCCAGCTTTATGTTTTTTACTTGTTTATTTGTTTGTTTTGTGACAAGGTCTCACTTTGTCACCCAGGCTGGAGTGCAGTGGTGTGAACACAGCTCACTGCAGCCTCAGCTTTCCAGGCTCAAGTGATCCCCCCGCCTTTAGCCCCCCAAGTAGCTGAGATTACAGGTGTGCGCCACCACGGCTGGCTAATTTTTGTGTTTTTCGTAGAGATGGGGTTTTGCCACGTTGCCCAAGGTGGTCTCAAACTCCTGAGCTCAGGTGATCTGCCCAACTTGGCCTCCCAAAGTGCTGGGATTATAGGTGTGAGCCACTGTGCCCAGCCACCTTTGTTGTTAGGTGCATACACATTTAGTATTGTTATGTGTTTTCGGTGAACTGACCTTTTTATCATTGTATAATGTCTCTTTATCCCTGGCTCTAACATTTACTTTGTTACTAATAAAGCCATGCAAGCTTTCTTTTAATTCGTGTTTGCATGGTATATTCTTTCCATTATGTTACTTAACCTACCTATATCATTATATTTGTGGTGAATTTCTTGTAGGCAGCATGTGATCTCATGTTCTTCTTGACTTCTAAATCCATTTATATCCATTCTGATCTCTTTTAATTGATATAGTTAGCATATTTACACTTAATTTAGCATTCACATGTAATTATTGAAATATCTAAATTTGAGCCTACCATTTTATTATATGTGTTCTGTTTTTCCCCTCTGATGTGTATTTCTCTGTTTCCCTTTCAGCTTCTTTTCTGGGGATAATTGAACAAATTTTAGTATTCTATTCAATTTATTCATTGTGTCTTTGACCATTTTTTGGTATTTCTTTTTAGTAGTTGATCTAGGGATTATAATAACATCATAATAATATATAATAACATAACTCATTACATTCTACTTAGCATCAATATTATACCTCTTCAAGTACGTTCAGTAAAGGATTAATTCAACAGGCTTGGAATGTTTAAGACCTGAACATTCCCAAAAAAGGACTGGCCTTTGACTAGCTTCTGGGAGGTAATCTCTAAGCCCTTTGAATATCCTGTTTGATAGAAGTATCTTTGTATACCTGGGCCTTGGGCCTTGCCAGATAGTTTATGCCAACAATGTGATTTATGACTGGGGCCTTGTCCACATTGTATCCATTTGACCTCTGTAGAAGCTGGAGACTGAGTAAGGTTTGTCATATGGATGTTTCATGCCTATGTGGCCAACCCCCAATACAAATCCTGGACACCAAATCCTGGCGCTGGTTGGCAGTCAGCCATATGTGTTTTCACACATTATTGTGGGGAAAATTAAGAAGACAATTTGAAGCTTTCTTGGTTTCTCCTGAACTCTGCCCCACGCATTTTTTACCTTTGCTGATTTTATCTGTATCTTTTTGCTGTAATAAGCTGTAACCATGATCATTAACAGCTTTTCTGAGTTCTGTGAATCTTTCTAGCAAATCAATGAGCCTAAGTGTGGTTGTAGGGACCCCTGGCACAAAGTGAAATGTGGAATCTTGCCACCATATGCATCTCTTTATTCTCCACAATCTATGTCGTAGCTGTCTTATCTAATACGCTTACATACAATAAAAGCCTCATCAGATATTGTTATAATTTTTGCTTTTGGTTGTCACACATATTTTAAAGAACTCAAGAGGAGAAGATTTGTCTATTATACTTAACCAGATATTTAACATTTCTATTGCTCTTTCTTCATTCTTAATGTTCTACATTTCTTTGTGGTATCATTTTCCTTCTGTCTAAACAATTTCTTTTAGCAATTCTTTTAGAGTAGGTCTGTTGGCAGTAAATTCTCATGGTTTTTCTTGCCTGAGATGTCCTTTATTTATTTATTTTTTAAACAACCTGTCATTTCTGAAGGATATTTTTACTGGATATTTAGCTCTGTGTTGACAGTATTTTCTTTCAGCCCTGTAAAAAATGTCATTTTACTTTGGGCCTCCATGGTTTCCAGTGAGAAATCTGAAATTATTTGAATCATTATTCCCCTATAAGCAATGCACTGTTGTTCCTTGTCTTTAGTTTTTTTTCTTTTTTTTAGATGAAGTCTTGCTCTGTCACCCAGGCTGGAGTGCAGTGGCACAATCTCGGCTCACTGCAACCTCTGCCTCCTGGGTTCATGCCATTCTCCTGCCTCAGCCTCCCAAGCAGCTGGGACTACAGGTGCCCGCCACCAAGCCCGGCTAATTTTTGTATTTTTAATAGAGATGGGGTTTCACAATGTTGGCCAGCCTGGTCTTGAACTCCTGACCTCAGGTGATCCATCCACCTCAGCCTCCCAAAGTGCTGAGATTACAGGTGTGAGCCACCTCGCCTGGCCTAGTTTTTTGTTTTCAGCAATTTGATTATGATGTGTTTGGGCATGTATTTCTTTTGGGACTGGGGCTTACTGGTTCTCGAATCCGTAAGTTTTATGTCTTTTACCAAAGGTAGGAAATTTTTAGTTGCTATTTCTTTAAATATTTTTCTAGCTCCACACCCTTTTTCCTTTCCTGATGAGACTCCTATGACACAAATGTTAGGCTTTTTGGTATAGCACCTTAGGTCCCAGAGGCTCCATTCAATTATATTGTTAATTTTTTTCTTTCTATTGTTGAGCAATTTCTATTGATCTATCTTCAAGTTCACTCATGCATTCATCTGCCATCTTTATTTGCTATTAAGCTCTTTCAGTGAGTTTTAAAATTTTGGCTATTGTATTTATTAGCCTCCAAATTTCCAGTTGGTTCTTCTTTCTATTTTCTATTTTTTTGTTGTTGTTGAGATTTTCTATCTTTCTGTTTGCTTTAAGAGTGTTTGCCATTCTTCTTGGAGCACTTTTGCATTAGCTGCATTATAATCTGTCTCAGATACTTGCAATATGTGTGTAATCTTGATGTTTGTGTCTGTTAATTATGTTTTCTTACTTAAATTGAGATTTTTCTGATTCTTTATATGCTTATTACTTTTGGATTATATCCTGGAAAGTTTGAATAATATGACAATATGTTATGAGATTCTAGGTCTTGTTTAAATCTTATGGATAATGTTGGTCTTCTTGCTTTAGTAGGCAATTCACTCATTTGGATACAGGCTGTAAGTTCTGACCTTTTTTCTATGGGTTGTGGTTTCAATGTCAGTTCTGCTTTCAAAGGTATTGAAATGCTAGTTGAATCTGTTTCATGTATGCACCATCCATTGGCCAGTCTGGGACCTGAGCAGTGGTCTGTCCTATAGTTTAGTTCTCAGTGAGTCCATGAGCTCATAAACAACTTCATGTGGTCACTTTCCTGAGCTCCTTCCTTTCTATGATCTTTGTGGTCCTTTCCAGTTCACCGGCCCTATTTTTGTCTTTTTAGGCAGAAAGCTGGAATTTTTGTTATCGTAGTTTGCCACAGAAGTCTCATAATTGCACCCACATCTGGGGCCAAGCAGTAGGAAGAAAGAGAAGAAAAAAAATCAATTCCTATTTGAGTTGATCCATCTTCTTGGGACCATAGGTTCTCTGAGGAGAGAAGAAAGTTTCCATTCTACAAAGTTTTAGGTGCCTGTGGACCCTGCTGCTGCTGCTGTTGCTGCCATTACCACCACCACTGCCACCAATGGAAGATTTCCTGGTGGCTGGGACATGATAGCGTGGAGATTATAAAATTAAAGAAAAAAAAAATGGGTGGATGGAGAAAACCAGCAGACTACAAGCCTACATCGTTCGTACCCCCCACAGGAACCCAAATTTTAACAACTATCTGCACACAGAAAAGCACCATCATAAGAACCAAAAATCAGGTGAGCAATCATAGTACCTGTTTTTAACTTCATATCATTGAAAGAGGCATTGAGGAGGCAGAGAGAAAATCTTGTAATGATGACACCACACCTCTCCCATCCTCTGGCAGCAGCCTTGTAATGTGGAGAGTCTGTGCACTTGGAGGAGGGAGAGCAGTGACTGGGGGACTTTACATTGAACTCGGTACAGCCTTGTCATAACAGAGAGAAAAGCCGTGCTGGGCTCAGCCAGTCCCAGTGCACAGAGGGAGAACTTGCATCAGACCTAGCCGGAGGGGAACCACTCATCCCATTGGCTGGACCTCAAGTTTCTCGGCAAGCTTTGCCACTGGGGCCCAAAGTGCTCCGGGGTCATAGGTAAACTTGAAAGGCAGTCTAGGACACAAGAACTGCAATTCCTAGGCAAATCCTAGTGCTGGCTGTGTTCAGAGCCACAGGACTAAAGTGGCACGTGACCTAGGAAGACACCAGTCAGGGCAGCTAAAGGAGCGCTCGCACTGTCCCTCCCCTAACACTAGGCAGTGCAGCTTGTAGCAATGACAATGTCTCCTTCCTTCTGATTAAGGGGTGGAGAGTGAAGAGTAAAGAGAACTTTGTCTTGCCTCTTGGATAGCAGTTCAGCCACAGTAGGAGAGGGCACTGGGCAGAGCTATGAGGGCCCTGTTCCAGGCCCTAGCTCCTGGATTACATTTCTAGACACATGCTTGGCCAAAAGGGAGCCTGCTGCCTTGAAGGAAGGCCCCAGTCCTAGCAGGATTTATTACCTCCTGACCAAAGAGCAGTTGGGCCCTGAATAACCAGCAGTGATACCCAGGTAGTACGCTGTGGGCCTTGGGCTCTAGATATGCTGACTTCAGGTGTGAGCCGGCACATTCCTAGCTGTAGTGGCGATGAAGAAAGACTCCTTCGGTTTGAGAAAAGCAGAGGGAAAAGTGAAGGGACTTTGTCTTACACCTTAGGTACCAGCCACAGTGAGGTAGAGCACCAAGTGGGTTCTTGGGGTCCCCGAGCCCAGGCCTAGGCACTTGGACAACATTTCTGGACCTGCCCTGGAGCAGAGGGGAACGCACTTCCCTGAAGGGTGAGTCCCAGGCCTGGCAGCATTCACCACAAGCTGACTGCAGAGTCCTTGGATTTTAAGTGAACATCAGCGGTGGCCTGGCAGAATGAAACTTGATGGTGGTGGCCACAGGGGGAGGCTCCTCTGCTATGGAAAAGAGGAGGAAGAGTGGGAGGACTTTATATTATGGTTTAAGTGTCAGCTTAGCTGCAGCAGAATAGAACATCAGGCAAATTTCTAAGGTTTTTGATTCCAATCAAATAATCACATCAAAATGGATTAAAAGCTTATCAAAATGGATTAAAGAGTTAAACCTGAAACTATGAAACTACTAAAAGAAGGAACTGGGGAAACTCTCCAGGACATTGATCTGGATGAAGATTTCATGAGAAACATCCCACGAGTACAAGCAACCAAAACAGAAATGGACAAACGAGATCACACCAAGTTAAAAAGCTTCTGCACAGTGAAGGAAACAATCAACAAAATGAAGAGACAACCCACAGAATGGGAGAATATATTTGCAAATTACCCATCTGACAGGGAATTAATAACCCGAATATATAAGAAGCTCAAACAACTCTATAGGAAAAAATCTAATATCCATTTAAAAAATGGGCAAAGGATCTCAATAGACATTTCTCAAAAGAGGACATGCAAATGACAAATAGATATATGAAAAGGTGCTCAACATCACTGATCATCAGAGAAATGCAAATCAAACCACAATGAGATATCATCTTATCTCTGTTAAGATGGCTTATAGCCAAAATACAGGCAATAACAAATGCTAGAGAGGATGTGGGGAAAAAGGAACCCGCATACAGTGTTGGTGGGAATGTAAATTAGTATAGTCACTGTGGAAAAGTTGGAGGTTCCTCAAAAAACTAAAAATTGAGCTACCATATAATCCAGCAATCCCACTGCTGGGTGTATACCAGAAGTGTATACCCAGAAGAAAAGAAATCAGTATATCAAAGAGATATCTGCAATTCCATGTTTGTTGCAGCACTGTTTACAATAGCCAAGATTTGAAAGCAACCTAAGTTTCCATCAACAGATGAATGGATAAAGAAAATGTGGTACATATACACAATGGAGTACTAGCCATTAAAAAAATGAGATCCTGTCATTTGCAACAACATGGATACAACTGAAGGTCATTATGCTTAGTGAAATAAGCCTGGCACAGAAAGACAAACATTGCATGTTCTCACTTATTTGTGGCATCTGAAAATCAAAACAATTGAACACATGGAGATAGAGAGTAGAAGGATGGTGACCAGAGGCTGGGAAGGGTAGTGAGGGGTTGGGGGCAGGTGGGGATGGCTAATGGATACAAAAAGTACTTTGAAAGAATGAATGAATAATACCTAGTATTTTATAGCACAACAAGATGACTATTGTCGAAATAATTCAGTTGCACATTTAAAAATAATGAAAAGAGTAAAATTGGATTGTCTTTCACACAAAGGATAAATGCTTGAGGAAATGGATACCCCATTTTCCACGATGTGATTATTATGCATTGTGTGCCTGTAGCAAAATATGTGATGTACCCCATAAATAAATACACCTACTATGTACCAACAAAAATAAAAATTAAAAAAAAAAAAAGGGAAGGAGAAGAGGCGGCAACAATTTCTAGACTGACCAAAGCCAGCATACCGCCTACGTCCTACCACCACCATGCCCAAGAGGAAGGCTGAAGGGGTTGCTAAAGGAGATAAAGCCAAGGTGAAGGACGAACCACAGAGATCTGTGAGGTTGTCTGCTAAACCTGCTCCTCCAAAGCCAGAGCCCAAGCCTAAAAAGGCCCCTGCAATAAAGGGAGAAAAGATACCCAAAGGGAAAGAGGGAAAAGCTGATGCTGGCAACGAGGGGAATAAGCTTGCAGAAAATGGAGATGCTAAACAGAGCAGGCCCAGAAAGCTGAAGGCGCTGGAGATGCCAAGTGAAGTGTATTCATTTTTGATAACTGTACTTCTGGTGACTGTACAGTTTGAAATACTATTTTTTAAAATCAAGTTTTATAAAAATGCAGAATTTTGTTTTACTTTTTTTTTTTTTTTTTCCCTTAAGCTATGTTGTTAGCACACAGAACACTTCATTGTTGTTTTTGGGGGACGGGGCATGTGTCACTAATAGAATGTCTCGGAAGCTGGATTGATGAGGGCGGGAAACACCTTTCCTTTCTGGTTTTGAGAGGCCTCCTCTGGGCTCGCAAGGGAGGGATTCCCTGACTTTGACACACATGGCCACCTTGGCACAAAAGCCTTGTGGTATGAAAAACAAATTTGTTTTTATGTCCTCTTCTCCCTTTCCACCTTTCAGCATAGACTTAACTCCCTTAAACCCAGACATCTGTTGGGACCTGACCCCAAATAATTGGTTACCAATGTGTCAGGCAATCTGGACTTTCCAGTGATGCCACTGAGATGGCACCCTTCAAAAGAGCAGTGGTTCCATTTCTAGACTGTGGATCTTCGGATAAATTCTGCCATTTTCATTTCATTTCTTGAGAGTCAAGGTCGGCTCCTGAAAAGTTGTTAAACAACATGCTAAATGTGAAATGTCAATCCTCACTCTAAACCTCTAAAGTTTCCCTGTTCAGAGCATCAGATGAAGACTTCTTTTTTTTTTTTTGAGACAGGGTCTCACTCTGTCGCCCAGACTGGAGTGCAGTGGCGCAATCTCGACCTCTGCCTCCCAGGCTCAAGTGATCCTCCTACCTCAGCCTCCTGGGTAGCTGGGATTACAGGTGCGCACCACTACCGCCAGGCTAATTCATTGGGTTTTATAGTGGGTTTCCATCTTTTGGTAGTCTATTGAAGAAGGGAGTTTGAAAATTGTTGTATATCGTTAACGATTGTCTGCTCATGTCCTGCCTGAAATACCATGATTATTTGTGAAAAGAATCTTTAATAAAGCTGGATACAGTTTGGCTTGCAAAAAAATTTAAAAAAAAGAAAAATGGGACATTCCCCCCACTTTGTCTGAGTATTAGGAGTCTACTGTACCATTCTTAACCAAAATTTGAAGGCTTCTCCTGGAGTTGTCTGTGTTTATTTCCTGGTACCTACTTCTGGGTTTTGGCCTGCCTTGTATCACGGACAAGGCTGAGTGATACTCGTGGAAAAACAGGAACTGGTCTACCCGTCCTCCCACTGGTCTGCTACTGTTTACTTTTCTGATTCCTCAAATAGCTTCTCCAGGCATTACTTCCAGGTTGTATATTTTCACTGAGTGGGTGAAACAGAGTAGAGCGGGCTTACTCAATTTTACCTGGAGCTGGCACTCCTTTTTTTTTTTTTTTTTTTTGAGACGGAGTCTCGCTCTGTCACGGAGGCTGGAGCGCAGTCGCGAGATCTCGGCTCACTGCAAGCTCCGCCTCCCGGGTTCACGCCATTCTCCTACCTCAGCCTCCCGAGTAGGTGGGATTACAGGCTCCCGCCACCCGGCCTAGCTACATTTTTTTTTTTTTTTTTTTTTTTTTTGTATTTTTAGTAGAGACAGGGTTTCACTGTGTTAGCCAGGATGGTCTCGATTTCCTGACCTTCTGCTCCGCCCGCCTCAGCCTCCCAAAGTGCTGGGATCACAGACATGAGCCACCACGCCGGGCCGGAACTGGCACCCTTATATGTAACTCTTTAGTTTTGTCTTCGAGGTTCCAAGGTAGGTAATTCACGATCACAGCAGTCTTTGTGGTAAACATATGAATACTTGTGACCTATTGGTTTTATTCCAGTGGTAATGGAAGCCTGGACTGTTACAGAAGAAACTCAGAAAGGAGGTAACACTTACCCTTCCCCAAAAGCATTTGCACTCTTACAATTTACCTGCCAGTGATGGCTTCTGTGGACAGTATTGTGAATCTTGGGGTACTGATCCCAAACAAAATTGGGAATTTGGTTAAATGCATCATGGAGAACACACTTCCTTCCACAGCCTTTGCCAACCTCATGACACTTTATGCACTTCCTCATGCAGAAGGATTTCTGTATCCCTTTATTCCTGGAATGGGTATATAGGGTCTAATCACTTTATCAACTATGATTAGAGTGCTGTATTGAGATGATTGTTGTGTCTAAGCTCAGAGGGAAATTGGGCTGGGTTCCATTAGTGATCTGTTATGGTCTAGATAAAAATCAGTGGCAGGAGTGTGCTGTTGTATTATTTGCCAGTGTTCCTCTTCTTATATCAAAATTGTATACAAAGAGATTTGCTATTGTCTGGTACAGTTTTTGTGTGATTTTAAGGTAATTGGCCTCCCTTACCTCATATCCCTTCTACTGTCGTTCTCTCTAGTTGTGAACTAAAGGCTTGATCATCTGTTAAAGTAATTTCCGGGATCAGTGAGCAGCTGTAGGAAGCTTTTAGGGAGAGGTAAGTGGTGGGTGTGAGTAGGCAGACTTTCCTTGAATCCTCTCATGCTGTCTTGTACGTCTAGTAAGGCCAGTCATATCCATCTGGATATAATATAATAACATGGGAACTTTTCCCGATTGGAAGAGGGGATGGACAGGCTTAAAGGGCAGGCCAGGCAAATGACATGATGTCAGCTTTTAGGTAGAGTTTCTTCGCAGGGTCAGTTGTTGTTTCTTCTTTCCTGCAAAAGTCACTCCATCGAAAAGGACCCACTACTAGCAAATACAACCCCAAGAGCCCTTGGCCTCCATGCAGGCAGGAAAGCGCATCTGACTAGGAAGAGCCTAGCTGACCTGGACATTTGTGAGCTAGCTTGGAAGAGCTTGGAAGGGCTGTGGGTTTTGGAATAACATCCACTTGGCTTTGAATTGTGAACTTACAATTTACTCATTGTAAGACTGAGGGTAAATTGGTATTCTTTTGAGCCTGTTCCCTCATCTGTAAAATAGAATAATAATGTTTACCCATTTCCCTCTCTGTAGGGTAACTGTGAAAGCTAACAGACATAATCCGAAGAAGAAAATGATTGGCATTGCTGTAGGTCCTCAGCAAATGTTAGTTCTTTAATATTCTTAGATTGCGTTGTGGGTAGCAGGCAATCACTGCTTACCTTGGCTCTTCTGTCTGGGGTGGGTGGAGGCAGGGATAAAATCATGGGAGGTCACATTGAGTTGAAAGTCTTGACCTTTCTTGGATGGGTAAAGAAGTCATCATGTTTTTCATGCTGAAAATAAATTAGTCCCTCAAGTCAAATGTTACCAGAGCTAATAATGAGCTACCTTTTTATAGCAACTACCATGACATTCAGAACAGTTTTTAATTGTGAGTCTCTTTCTTTAAAATAAAAAGTTCACATGAGCAAATGCTAATATTTTAAGAAAATTCTTAGAGGGACTTTAATTGACACATGTAAATGCTGTTGTTCAATTTGCATTTAAATAGACATTCTAAACATTTTCTTTTAAATGGGCTTTATTTCTATCTTGTAAAACTAAAAATTGATTTTTTCTTTTTAGCAAACTGGGTGCCTGGTAAGGTTCATGGTTAAGAGATGTGGTGCAGCTGTTCTTTTATCTCCTACTCAGAGTGGAAATAGCCTTACCAGAGCAAGGCATAAGTGAACAATAGAAGCAATATTTTAAAAAAATGTGCCTCTGCAAAGGATTGATCAGTGGCTTAAAAAAGATTGACATCAGCGTGACATTCTCTCCATCAATGCACAAGGCCGCACAGAAAAATCTTCCCTATTTACAAGCACAGTCAACCTTTCATCTCTCATTTCCCATGAAGACCGCAGTGACCCTCTTAAAATACACTGCGGAGGTGAGCTTTTTTTTCTCCCTTTCCTCCTCCTATATTGGAATAGGAGACTTCTCTGAAAAAGCCTCTAATAGTGGAGTTTTGGGAGATGGAATTCTCATCTGGAATTTATTACCAAAGTAATTTTTTTTTTTTTTTTTGTGAGACAGAATCTTACTTTGTTGCTCAGGCTGGAGTACAGTGGCGCGATCATGGCTCCCTGCAACCTCCACCTCCCTTTTTCAAACGATTCTCCTGCCTCAGCCTCCTGAGTAGCTGGGATTACAGGCATGTGCTACCACGCCCGGCTAATTTTTTTTGTATTTTTAGTAGAGACAAGGTTTCACCATATCGACCAGGCTGGTCTTGAACTCCCAATCTCAGGTGATCCGCCTGCCTCGGCCTCCCAAAGTTCTGGGGTTAAAGGTGTGTGTCACCGTGCCCAGCCAGCAAAGTAATCCTTGAACGGGTGTTTGGTACATTTCCCCAGGTTCCTGAGAAGGAGAATCACAGGATGGAGCTTAGAATTTATTGAGGTCCCTTATTTAAGTCTCACTTTAGGTCTGTGGCAGGAAAGACTAGGGACTCACCCAAATCCTTGTTCTGCTCTTCATTCTGGGCTAGACTATGTACCCTTTGTACAGTTAGGTTTGGTCACATGCCCGAGTTTTATTCAAAATTGATACGTACCACCTCCAGCTTGGTTCATAAAAACCTCCCACATGTACCTTGCTTTTTTCTCCTTCTGGCTGGTTGGAATGATGTGATTCCCAGGGCAACCTTGGAAGCCACTTGTTGAAGATGTTATGACCCTACCAGCTTAAGTTCCTGGAATGACTATTCTGCCAACTTATTCACTTGCTCAGCACCGTTTCCATGAACAAGAAATAAACTTCTATTGAATCTGGGCCGTTATACATTTTTTTTTTCATTTGCTATAGCAGGTAGCCTATCCTTATAAAATAAATAATAAAACCTCCCGTATAGTAATATTTTGGCTTACTATGTATTTTAACAGTGCTATGAGTTCTGCTGACATAGGACCAACACTCCTTTAAGTGCTTGGTGTAACACTTAATCCTCATACATCCCCTTCTCTGGGAATCTGAGGCCTAGGTTATTGTGCGGTGATTCTAAAGTAGATTTTACTCAGAATGTCTGGTATTCTCATCCTTCTAGATTACTTCAAGAACCTTTCTTTTTTTGAAAACAGTCACAATATATTCAACCATTCATTCATTTGACCATTTGATGAATAAATCATCCATTCATTTGATGATCTGTTCTCAAAAATGTTCCAGACGTGAAAGGCAGTTTACAAGATGAATAAAATACAACAAAATGGCCTATGAAAACTGGAGTGAAATAAGAAAGGAAAACAAGAATAGAATCAACAAAATGGAGCCAGGAATATAGCTAACACACAGAAGAGTTTATCTCGTTTACCCCTGCTCTCTCTGACATCTTCTTTCTGAAGCTGCTCCTGACTGCTGCTTCTCACCTCTTCTCCATAAATCCTAATTTCTTGGAAGATCAGTTTTTTAAACATTTCCTGATGGTCCTGATTTGTCCTTTGCTCCTATGGGATGCTTGGTGGCTTCTCATCCTTTTAAACTTCATTTAGGCACTTGGATAATTTGGTCTGGGAAGACTTAACCCTAGAAGTCTTTTTTCTTATCACTCATAATACTTTTTTTTTTTTCATATACTACACTTATTTGCCATTTATAGTGATTCTTTTTTTCCCATTTCCCTGCCCCTTTTTGGTTATAGTTATTCTCTTGTGAGTTTTTCTGTGCCACTCTATTACTAATTCTCCCTCCCTCCCTTCCTTCCTTCCTTTTTTTTTGAGACGGAGTTTTACTCTTGTTGTCCAGGCTAGAGTGCAGTGGCGCGATCTCAGCTCACGGCAACCTCTGCCTCCTGGGTTCAAGTGATTCTCCTGCCTCATCCTCCTGAGTAGCTGGGATTACAGGCAGTTGCTACCATGCCCAACTGATTTTTTGCATTTTTGGTAGAGACAGGGTCTCACCATTTGGTCAGGCTGGTCTCGAACTCCTGACCTCAGGTGTTCCACCTGCTTCAGTTTCCCAAAGTGCTGGGATTATAGGCATGAGCTACCACACCCGACCTACTGATTTTTCTTTTTCTTTCTTTTTTTATTTAAAAAAATTTTTTTTGGGGGGGCTTCTTTTTAAAATTGATGTACAGGTATTCTTTGTGTATGAACAGTATTAATCCTGTTTTTAATTTACGTTACAGATATTTTTCCCAATCTGCCTCTTGTCTTTTGAAAATATGCATGCAAGTTATATTACTTTGCACTCTCTAAAAAATGTCAACATATACTTTTTATTTGTACATGTAATACCTTATACATTCTTTTTTTTTTTTTTTTTTTTTTTTTTTTTTGAGACGGAGTCTCGCTCTGTCACCCAGGCTGGAGTGCGGTGGCCGGATCTCAGCTCACTGCAAGCTCCGCCTCCCGGGTTCATGCCATTCTCCTGCCTCAGCCTCCCGAGTAGCTGGGACTATAGGCGCCCGCCACCTCGCCCGGCTAGTTTTTTGTATTTTTTTTTTTTTAGTAGAGACGGGGTTTCACCGTGTTAGCCAGGATGGTCTCGATCTCCTGACCTCGTGATCCGCCCGTCTCGGCCTCCCAAAGTGCTGGGATTACAGGCGTGAGCCACCGCGCCCGGCCCCTTATACATTCTTATAAAAAGTCAAAGGGTGTAAATAATATAAAGAAGATATCTCCTTTTTAACCTTTCCTCCTGTGAGGTCATTTCACTTCCCTCTTTGGTTAAAAAAAAACACTGTATCTATCAGTTTGGTATGTATCCTTTGAGATATTTAATTTTCTACACAGTTACATTTGAATGCTCATGTAGAATCACACACACACATATATATATATATATATATGCACAAATGATCATGCTGTAAATAGTATTCTGTAAGTTACTTTTTTCACTTAAGTGTACATTTGGAGAATTTTCCATTTTAGCAGGGTCTAAATCTACCAAAAAATTGCTATTTGAGATTCTGTTATATTGATATTTGAAGTTTATTTAACCATTCCTTTCTTTACAGACATACATATTGTTTGACTTTTTGTTATTACAAATAATACTGCAGCAAAATTCCTCATTCCACTTTGAACATTTGTGGAAGCATTTCAAAATTGCCAGCTATTTTAAACCTTTAAAAATTTTTCATAATCTGATGGGTAAAGAAAGTGTTATTCATTTGTTCTCTCAATGTACATTTCATTGATTCCGAGTAAGAGTGAGCATTTTTCATATATTTACTAAGCCATTTGTATCTTTTATATTCTGGAATATTCACTTATTTTTGGAACAATAATCTTTTGCTATACATGTTACCCCTCACCTTCCATAATCCCTTTATTTACCTAAACTGGAAACCTCTACTGGGGCGGAAAGAGTGGGGGAATGGGGCTTCTTCTTACGACTGTTTCGGGCACTATCGTGTGCTGATAATTTGGGCCTCAGGTAGGAATTCTGACCTTTGTACAGCAATTACCTATACATGTTATTTTTAATAAACTTTTAGGTTTGGGGGTACATGTGAAAATTTGTTACATAGGTAAACGTGTCACAGGAGTTTGTTGTATATACTATTTCATCACCCGGGTGATGTTATCTTTTCTGCTCCTCTTCTACCTTCCCACCCTCCCCCGTCAAGTAGACCCCAGTGTCTGTTGTTTCCTTCTTTGTGTGCGTGTGTTCTTATCATTTAGCTCCCACTTATAAGTGAGAACATGCAGTATTTGGTTTTCTGTTCTTGCATTAGTTTGCGAAGGATGGTAGCCTCCAGCTCCATCCATGTTACCACAAAAGACATGATCTTATTTTTTTTATGGATGCATAATATTCCATGGTGTGTATGTACCATATTTTCTTTATCCAATCTGTCATTGATGGGCATTTAGGTTGATTCCATGTCTTTGCTCTTGTTAATAGTGCTGCAGTGAACATTTGCATGCATGTGCCTTTATGGCAGAATGCTTTATATTCCTGGGGGATACACCCAGTAATGGGATTGCTGGATCAACTGCTTTTAGCTCTTTGAGGTATCACCATACTGCTTTCCACAATGGTTGAACTAATTTACACTCCAGCCAACAGTGTATAAGCATTCCTTTTTCTCTGGAACAATTCCAGCATCTGTTATTTTTGACTTTTTAATAATAGCCATTCTGACTGGTGTGAGATGATATCTCATTGTTGTTTTCATTTGCATTTCTCTAGTAATTAGTGATATTGAGCTTTTTTTCATATCCTTGTTGGTTGCATGCATGTCTTCTTTTGAGAAGTGTCTGTTCATGCCCTTTGCCCACTTTTTAATGGGATTGCTTTTCTCTTGCAAATTTGTTTAAGTTCCTTATAGATGCTGGGTATTGGACCTTCATCAGATGCATACTTTGCATATATTTTCTTCCATTCTGTAGGTTGTTTACTTTGTTGCTGGTTTCTTTTGCTGTGCAGAAACTCTTAAGTTTAATTAGATCCCACTTGAATAGAGTCTTTTCTCCATTGCTTGTTTTTGTCAGCTTTGTTGCAGATTAGATGGTTATAGATGTGAGGCTTATTTCTGGGCTCTCTATTCTGTTCCATTGGTCTATGTGTCTGTTTTTGTACTCGTAACATGCTGTTTTGGTTACTGTAGCCTTGTAGCATAGTTTGAAGTCGGGTAATGTGATGCCTGCAGCTTTGTTCTTTTTGCCTAGAATTGCTTTGACTATTTGGGCTCTTTTTTGGTTCCATATAAATTTTAAAATAGCTTTTTTTTTTTTTTTTTTTTTTTGAGACGGAGTCTCGCTCTGTCACCCAGGTTGGAGTGCAGTGGCCGGATCTCAGCTCACTGCAAGCTCCACCTCCCAGGTTTACGCCATTCTCCTGCCTCAGCCTCCTGAGTAGCTGGGACTACAGGCGCCCGCCACCTCGCCTGGCTAGTTTTTTGTATTTTTAGTAGAGATGGGGTTTCACCGTGTTAGCCAGGATGGTCTCGATCTCCTGACCTCGTGATCCGCCCGTCTCGGCCTCCCAAAGTGCTGGGATTACAGGCTTGAGCCACCGCGCCCGGCCTAAAATAGCTTTTTTTTTTTTTTTTTTTAAAAATAGTTCTGTGAAGAATGGACTTGTTTGATAGCACTGAATCTATAAATTGCTTTGGGCAGTATAGCCATTTTAATAATATTGATTCTTCCTATCCATGAGCATGGGATTTTTCATTTTTTGTGTCTTTGATTTCTTTGGACAGTGTTTTGTAATTCTCATGGTAGAGATCTTTCACGTCTCTGGTTAGTTGTATTCCTAGGTTGTTTTTGTTTGTTTTTGTTTGCTTGTTTTGTGTGCATGTATGTGTGTGTGTGTGTGTGTGTGTGTGTGTGTGTGGCAATTGTGAATGGGATTGCCTTTCTGATTTGGCTCTTGGTTTGGCTTGTTGGTGTACAGGAATGCTAGTGATATTTATACATTGATTTTATATCCTGCAACTTTGCTGAAGTTGTTTATCAGCCGAAAGAGCTTTTGGGCAGAGACTATGGGGGTTTTCTAGGTATGGAATCATGTTGTCTGTGAACAGAGATAGTTTGACTTCCTCTCTTCTATTTGGATGCATTTTATTTCTTTCTCTTGCCTGATTGCTCTAGCTAGGACTTGAATAGAAGTGATGAGGGAAGCCATCATGTTATAAATGTTTTCTCCCTGTTTCTCATTTGTCCTAAAAACTTGGTTTATGGTGTCTTTTATGGTTAAGTTTTTCTGTTTTTGGAAGCAAGTCTACCAGTCTTTCATTTTTTTTCACACTTGGCCTAAGAAAATCTTCCTTGCCACAAGCTTACAAATATATTCTCCTAGTTTCCTTCTGCATAAAAATGCATGCATGAGGCGAACAATCATTTGAGCCTTTAGTGCATTGTAATCTTTTTGCTGGTGGAGGATCTTGCTTCAGTGTTGATGGCTGCTGACAGATCAGGGTAGTGGTTGCTGAAGGTTGGGGTGGGTGTGGCAACTTCTTAAAATAACAATGAAGTTTACTGCATCAATTTGCTCTTTCTTTCACGAAAGATTTCTCTGCAGCATGCAATTCTGTTTGATAACATTTCACTCACAGTAGAAATTCTTTCAAAATTGGAGTCAATCCTCTCAAACCCTGCTGCTGCTTTATCAACTAAGTTTATGTAATATTCTCAATTATTTGTTGTCATTTCAACAATGTTTACAGCACCTTTATCATTCCATCTCAAGAAAATACTTTCTTTGCTTATCCAAAGAAGTGAGCCTTCATCCTTTCAAGTTTTATTGTAAGGTTTCAGCAATTTAGTTACATCTTCAGGCTCCTCTTCTAATTCTAGTTCTCTTGCTGTTTCTACTACATATGCAGTTCCTTCCTACATTGAGGCCTTGAATCCCTCAATGTCATCCATGAGGGTTGGAATGAACTTTCTCCAAACTCCTGTTAATGTTCATATTTTGACCTCCTCCCTTGAATCACGAATGTTCTTAATGGCATTGAGAATGGTGAATCCTTTCCAGAAAGTTTTCAATTTACTTCGCTCAGATCCATCAGAGGAATCACTATCTAAGGCCACTAGAGCCTTATGAAATATATTTTTTAAAAAGACTTGAAAGTAAAAATTACTCTTTGATCCATGGGCCACAGAATAGATGTGGTGTTTGCAGGCATGAAAACATTAATCTCTTTATGCATCTGTATCAGAGCTCTTGGGTGACCAGGTGCATTGCCAATAAGCCAAAATATTTTGAAAATAATCTTTTTTTTTTTTTTTTTTCCTGAGGAGCAGGTCTCAACAGTGGGCTTTAAATATTTAGTAAACCATGATGTCAACAGATGTGCTGTCATCTGGGCTTTGTTGTTCCATTTATAGAGCACAGGCAGAGCAGATCTAGCATAATTGTTTTATTTTATTTATTTATTTATTTTTTGAGCCGGAGTTTCACTTGTTGCCCAGGCTGGAATACAATGGTGCCATCTTGGCTCACTGCAACCTCCGCCTCCTGGGTTCAAGTGATTCTCCTGCCCCAGCTTCCTGAGTAGCTGGGATTACAGGCGCCTGCCACCATGCCCAGCTAATTTTTGTGTTTTTAGTAGAGACGGGTTTTACCACGTTGGCCAGGCTGGTCTCGGATTCCTAACCCCAGGTGATCCACCCGCCTCAGCCTCCCAAAGCGCTGGGATTACAGGCGTAAGCCACCGCGCCTGGCCAATTTAGCATAATTCTTAAGGGCCCTAGGATTTTGGGATGGTAAATGAGCATTGGCTTCAACTTTAAGTCACTGGTGGCATGATTCTCTAACAAGAGGGTCAGCCTGTCCTTCGAACCTTTGAAGCCAGTCCTTGACTTCCCCTCTCTAGTTATGAAAGTCCTAGATCGCATCTTCCAATAGAAGACTGTTTTGTCTACTTTGAAAATCTGTTGTTTAGTGTAGCCACCTTCATCAGTGATCTTAGCTAGATCTTCTGGATAACTTGCTGCAGCTTCTCCATCAGCACTTGCTGCCTCACCTTGCACTTTTTTGTTTTTTACACCCACTCCCCACCTTGTACTTTTATGTTATGGAAATGGCTTCTTTCCTTAAATCTCATGAACCCAACATCTGCTGAATTCCTACTTTTCTACTGCAGCTTCCTCACCTTTCTCAGCATTCATAGTACTGAAGAGAGTTAGGGCCTTTCTCTGCATTAGGCTTTGGCTTAAGGAAATATTGTGTCTGGTTTGATTTTCTATAGAAACCACTACAGCTTTCTCCATATCAGCAATAAGGCTGTTTTGCTTTCCTATCATTTGTGTGCTATCACTGAAACAGCACTTTTAATTTCCTTCAATAACTTTTCTTTTGCATTCACAACTTGGGCAACTGTTTGGTACAAGAGACTAGCTTTCAATTTCTTTTGGTTTTTGACACGCTAACCTCAGTCAGCTTAATTATTTTTAGCTTTTGATTTCAAGTGAGAGACGTGCAACTCTTCCTTTCACTTGAACTTAGAGACAATTGCAAGATTACAAATTGTCTGAATTTCAATATTATTGTGTCTCAGGGGAAAGGGAGGCTCAAGGAGAGAGGGAGAGAGAAGAGGAGAAGGCTGGTTGGTGGAGCAGTCTGAACACACAGTTCGTAGTCTTATATGGGTGTCATTTGTGGTGCCCCAAGCCAATTACAATAGTAACAGCAAAGATCATGGGCCACAGATCACTATAACAGATCTAATAATAAAAAAGTTTGAAATATTGTGAGAATTACCAAAATGTGACACAGAGACATGAAGTGAGCACATGCTGTTGGAAAAATGGTGCCAATAGGTTTGTTTAATGAAGGGTTGCTGCAAAACTATAATTTATAAAAAAAATGCAGTACCTGCAAAGTGCAATAGAGTGAAATGCAATAAAATGAGGTATGGGGCGGGTGCAGGAGGATCACTTGATCCTAGGAGTTTGAGAGCAATATTGGCAACATAGTGAGACCCCATCTTAACAAAAAAATAAAAAATTAGCAGGGCACAGTGGCACACACCTATGGTCCCAGCTACTCAGGAGGAGGATTGCTTGAACCTAGGAAGTTGAGGCTGCACTGAGCCATGATTGCAACCCTGCACACCAGCCTGGGTGACAGAGTGAGACTCTGTCTCAAAAAAAAAAAAAAAAAGAGGTATACCTGTATATATGTTTATAATACTGACATCTTTAATACAATCATCGATAAAATAATTTCTTTATGTTTGATATTAGATAACAGCCTAATTTTTCTTCTATTTATTTATTTATTTTTGAGACAGAGTCTTGCTCTGGAGTGCAGTGCCGTGATCCCAGCTCACTGCAACCTCCGCCTCCCAGGTTCAAGCCATTGTGCTATCTCAGCCTCTTGAGTAGCTGGGACTATAGGCATGCACCACCATGCCTGGCTAATTTTTTTGTGTATTTTTTGTAGAGATGGGGTTTCAACATGTTGCCCAGGCTGGGAGGACTTTATGTTCTTACCCATCAGTCTATTTGTCTCTTTATCAGTAAGTAGCATACTGTTTTAATTACTGTAGTTTTATAGTATGTTTTCACACAAGGGAGAGCAAGATGAATTTTAAAATCAGTTGGTCATAGTCTACAAAAACTATTGTTGAGATTTTGAGAATTGCCTGAATTTATGTAGATTAATTTTTTTGAGAATGAACATTCTAATATGGAGGTTTCTCAATTGGGAGTATGATATAAACAGGTAAAATAAAACTTGTACACAAATAATTGCATTCTTTAGCAAAAAAAGTGCAGAAGACTATATATTATGCAACCTTTTGTGGGAAAAGAAAAATAAATAAAAAATATATATTCATATTTGTTTCTAAATGCATAAAGAAACTCCAGAAGGATTATAAGAAATTAATAAGAATGATTACCTGTTGGAGTGGTGATGGGAACAGGGTGAGTATGCCACTTTTCACTTTATGTTTTTGTATATTGTTTGTATCTTTTAAAAATTCATACATAATGGTCATATATACTTATGGAATATATGTAATATTTTGATACATGCATACAATGTGTAATGATCAAAGGGTAATTGAAATCTCCATCGCCTCAAGCATTTATAATTTCTTTGTGTTGGGAATATTCCTAATTTTATCCTCTAGCTATTTGAAATATAGAAGAAATATATAGTAAATTATAGTCACCGTACTGTGCTCTTGAATACTAGAACTTATTCCTTTTATCTAACTATATTTTCGTACCCATTTACCAACATCTCTTCATCCTTCCTTCTCCTTCCTTTCCAGCCTCCAGTACCTACCATTCTAATCTCCACCACCATGAGATTGACTTTTTAAGCTCTCGCATATGAGTGAGAACATGCAATATTTATCCTTCTATGCTGGCTTATTTCACTTAACATAATATCCTCCAATTTCATTCATCTTGCTGCAAATGATGGCATTTCATTTCTTTTATGGCTGAATAATATTCCATTGTGTATCTGTACCTAATTTTCTTTATACATTTGTTGATGGATACTTGGGTTGATTCCATTATCTTGGCTATTGTAAATCGTGCTGTAATAAATATGGGAGTGCAGATATCTCTTTGATATACTAATTTCCTCTCTTTTGCGTATATACCCAGCAGTGGGATTGCATTCTCCTTTTAGTTTTTTTGAGGAACCTCCAAACTGTTTTCATAGTTGATGTACTAATTGACATTCCCATGAACAGTGTATAGGAGTTCCTTTTCTCCACATTGTCGCCAGCATTTGTTATTTTCTGTCTTTATGGTAATAGCCATTTAAACTCGGGTGAGATAATATTTCATTGTGGTTTTGATTTGCATTTCCCTGATGAATTGTGATGTTTAACATTTTTTCATCTACTTGTTGACCATTTATATGTCTTCTTTTGAGAAGTATCTATTCAGATGTCTTGCCCATTATTTTATAATCAAATTTTTTTTTTGCTGTCAAATTGTATTCCTCTTATATTCTTGTTATTAATGCTTTGTCAGATGCATAGTTTGCAAAGATTTTCTCCCATTCTGTAGGGCATCTCTTCACTTTGTGGATTGTTTTCTTTGCTGTACAGAAGCTTTTTAGCAACAACAGCAGCAGCATTAGACATGAATTTCCCTAGTTGGTCCCACCTCATTCAGAAGGCTTTTCTGGAGTAGACAGTTAAGGTTAAAGTTCTTTTATTCTTCTTTTCAGGTGGCAAAGCTCAGTGCACATCAAGTTACTTCAGTGAAGCTTCTGTTTTGATGCAAAGTGTTTCAGCCTTGTCCTCTTAGTTCAAGCTGGATCAATTAAATATCTCAATCATTATAAGGCAGCTTTCACAGCTCACTTATTTACCAAAATAAATTTGTTAAGAAATGTATAGAATTGCAAATATTGAACAGTCTCAACTACCTTGGTTTATTTCGTTCATTAAAATTAACCATTCTTTCCTACGTGACTGTAAGAGTCTTTGTCTTTTAAGTTTATATTGTGAACCAGGACTTTGCTTTTGGTATGTTTTTTAAAAACAGCTTCATCATTTAAAAAATCATAATTATCAAAAAGTATTATTATTATATTACATATATTTGTATTATAATACACAGTGCCCAGCCTCTTTTTGTTTTTAACTTGTATTTTGGGTTCAGGGGTACAGGTGCAGGTTTGTTAACATAGGTAAACTGTATCACAGGGTTTAGTATACAGATTATTTTGTCAACCAGGTTATAAGCATAGTACCCGATAGATAGTTTTTCTGTCATAGATGGGTTATTTCTTGAATGGACCCTGACATTCCAGATTTAGGAATATTTCAGCTAGGTAAAAAAGCCCCGCAAGTGTTCAGGCTATTAAATGATTCTCACCAACCACCTGGTCATGATACTGCTAATGAGAGTGAGTGGTAAAGACTCAAGGAACTGTGAGTCAAATTATGAAGTTTTATTAAAATGTTTCTCCACATGTCTTCAATTATTTAGATCTGTAATAATTATTAGATCTGTAATAATTATCCAAGAAGCTGAATATCTGTTGTCATTCTCTCCAACTTTGACCTAGAGTCTTTGTCTTCTGTGTCCAACTTGCTGTGGGGTTTAGGAGAAATGAAAGGGAGCTTGGCTACAGCTGCTCAAGATGCAGTTAGAGAAGTGGAGAGGAAGGAGAGTGGGGAAGAAGGCAATTTGGAGGATTTCTAAGTGTTAGTTTTTAGGGACAACGCTCCAGTAATGCTCTTTCCATTGCCCGTTATTATAATAAGTTTAGAAAAATTGTTATGTTTCAACAACAGTGCTGTGGAAACATACCGTGCCCTTTCTCAGCGATGTTACATACAGGTAGAAAGCACATGTATTTTTCAAAGTTCAGCCACATAAATTAACTTGAGCCTCAGACTTTAATTTTGAAGGAAGATTAGATTGGATCTAAATAATTGAAGACATGGAGAAACATTTTAATAAAACTTCATAATTTGACTCAGTTCCTTGAGTCTTTACCATTCACTCTCATTAGAAGTATCATGACCAGGTGGTTGGTGAGAATCATTTAACACTTGCGGGGCTCTTTTACCTAGCTGAAAACTGATTATGTTCATTAGGAAAAAATAGTTTGGTCCATCTTCCCCGACCCGAACCGCCCATTCATCCTCTATGTCACTTTCTACATTTTTTCCATTGAAATGTATGCCAATAAAGAACAATACACTTGTGTGGCTGCACTTCACACAGAACCTTCACAGTTATTATTAAATAAGTTAAATAATAACTTATTATTAAATAAGTTAAATAATAACTGTGAAGGTTCTGTGTGAAGTGCAGCCACATTATTTAATTTACATTGTATAGCTTCAATTGTAAAGTAAATCTTTTATTGTAAATCCCTAGACTATAGTGGCTGAATATATGTAAATTCTCTTGGCACAATTTATAATCAAGACTACTTTTTGACCAGGTGCGGTGGCTCACACCTGTAATCCCAGCACTTTAGGAGGCCAAAGCAGGTGGATCACCTGAGGCCAGGAATTTGAGACCAGCCTTGCCAACATGGTGAAATCCTGTCTCTACTAAAAATACAAAAATTAGCGGGACGTAGTGGCAGGCACCTATCATCTCGGCTACTGCAGAGGCTGAGGCAGGAGAATCACTTGAACCCAGGAGGCGGAGGTTGCAGTGAACTGAGATTGTGCTGCTGCACTCCAGCCTGGGTTGACAGATCAAGACTCTGTCTCCAAAAGAAAAAAAAAAAAAAGAAGGAAACAACCCTTCTGGGATCTGGACGTCTGGGACTTATTTTACTTTGATGTACAGCTCCTGGATATAACTCAGCATTGTTCAGCAGCCAGGTACAGTTAGTTGTAAAAGGATGCCTGCTACTCCTCACACCTGAGGTGCCTTGAATTTACAGTCACCATCAGGCCTAGGCATAAGCTAGCCTTCTCTCTTTCATCTTCAACCGTTCCTTTTCTCTGTGCTTTTCATCTTTCTCTCTCTCCTTCATCTTGAATGGTTCCTTTTCTCTACGCTTTTCATCTTCTCTCTCTGTTTTTATTTTCTTATACAAAATTTACCTTTTCTCTAAGGTTCCAGTTGCATAGCATCTTAAACTGGGAAAAAACCCCTCACAACCCCACATTTTAATAGAAGCAACTTTTTATAGGTATGTTATGTTAACTTACTAGTGGGAATGACCCGGTTTAAAGTAGTTATGAGTATTTCTGGTGATGTGAATTTGTCTTAAAGGGGTAGATATTGTCTCATTTAAATGGATAGTACACACATTTTAATCCTGAATGTCTGTACTGCTATAGCAGTCATTTCTCAATTATCTGCAAAATAGGCATAGGCCAAATAGAATAATTTGAAAACATTTAGCTTGGAATGTGTAATATGATGTGAAGATTGTTTTACTAATTACATTTGGTTTGGTCTTAAATATCTAGAAATAATTGAGACATGGGCAGAAGCCAAAGGACAATGAAAAATTTTCAGAAACAGGTGACTGTTTAGTTATTTATTTAAATCTTGCCATATTCTGAAAAAGATTTTGAGGAGGAACAATAGCTGTGGTTCCAATCTGGGAGCATTATGCCTTTTGAGGCCTAAATGTAAGATTCTAGCTCTTTGTCCCAAGTAGAATTTTGTTGTCTGATAATAACAGTAATCATTCATGATATGTCTACTATGCTAAATACTTGACATATTTTATCCCATTTAATCCTTGGATTCCCTGCTCTCCCTGTTTTACAGATGAGGCTCAGAGAGGTCGTGCCCTAAGTGATACAGCTAGTCCATGGTAGAAGTATTCCTTGAACCCAGCTTGTGTGGCTCTGACGCCTGTGTTCCTAACACTTTCCTCCTATTGCCTCTGATTTTGTTGATGATGAAAAGTTATGCAGCTGTGTCTGATCTCTAGGAAAAACATCTGGGCATCTTTAAAGTAGTTTTCAGAACCTGCAGCACTAAGATGAATGTGAAAGAACCAGGCCTCGTTAATGACAAATTATCTCATCTGAGAAAAGAGTTGTATTCATCTTACCAAAGACAGTTTCCCTCCTTGTAGAAATTACTTTGCAGAAACAATCACAGTATCTAAATGTTGTCAGTTCACATCACTACTTTGTCGAGAAGAAGCTTAATGCTTATGTTACATGATTTTAAACTTGCTTTCGACCTGAGACTGGCATACTTAATTTTAAATATACTTGTATTTAAAGGATATTGTTGACTAGGTGGACTGCTATCCATTAAGAAGTAAGGTTAGCATTTTTCTCTCTAACCTTCAACTTGATAGTTTTAATATCCAGGCTATTAAATATATATCAGAAAGTTTTCTAGCAGATAAATCTCTTATCAAAGCAATTTAAGCAAACAACAAAATGAAGGGGTAAAACATTTAGTTTTCAGGTAACACATTCTGCAAGGACTGTGCTCTGTTTCTGTGGTATTGCACAGGGTTGTTTGAAACTGAAGATGCTATACTTGAGGCTTTTTGTGGCGTCGGCTTGTGAATTCAACCCTGAAGTGAATGTGTTGCATTGGTTTCAGGTGCGGTGGTGATGAATTACTGAAGAAATTTCAATCAGAGGTAAAATCTTAAATTATTTTTGCTGCTTTGTTTTTTTAGAGGTTAAGAGTAACTCTTTTTTTTTGTGGGGGAAGCGAAATAAAACTGACTTTGCTTCATTTAAAAATACTGTTTGGGGCCCAGCGTGTTGGCTCATGCCTGTAATCTCAGCACTTTGGGAGGCTGAGATGGGCAGATCACCTGAGGTCAGAAGTTTGAGACCAACCTGGTCAACATGGTGAAATGCTGTGTCTACTAAAAATATAAAAAGTAGCTGGGCGTGGCGGCGTGTTGCCTGTAATTTCAGCTACTTGGGAGGCTGAGCCAGGAGAATTGCTTGAACCTGGGAGGCAGAGGTTGCAGTGACCCGAGATTGTGCCACTTCACTCTGTCTCAAAGGAAAAAAAAAATATACTGTTTTGGTCTTCTCCCCACCCTTGAAGTGCAAGCACCCTGTAAACATGCATCCTTCATTCAGCAAACATGTTTCTTTTTTTTTTTTAAATATATCTTCTGTTTATGAATTATCCAGCCTCAGGTATTTCTTTATTGCAATGCAAGAACAGACTAACACATAAAGTAATAATTTCACCTAATGTGATGAAACTAACATGAAGCAACTATCCTGCATACAACGGAAAATGCAATAATCCTGTCCCCAGAATTTGTCTTTCCGGATTTCAATCTTTATATTTAGGGTTTTGTTTTTTGGGATTATGATAGGCATCAGGTTTCATGAGTACAGTCTCAATACACTTGAATGAGGCAAATGAATTTGATGGAAAGGGAATTATTTAGCCTGAAAGGCACCATTTCAGCTGAGCGTGATGCCTCACACCTGTAATCCTAGCACTTTGGGAGGTCAAAGTCGGAGGATCACTTGAGTTCAGGGGTTAGACACCAGCCTGGGCAATATGGCAAAACCCTGTCTCCACAAAATATACATAGGCTAGCTGGATGTGATGGCACAGGCCTGTAGTCCCAGCTACTCTGGAGGCTGAGGTGGGAGGATCACCTGAACCTGGGAGGCCAAGGTTGCAGTGAGCTGACATTGTATCACTGTACTCCAGATGGACAAGAGAGTGAGACCTTATCTAAAAACAAACAAAAACAACAACACACAAAAAACCATTCCCTGCCACATTGCTGAGGGGTAAATTTGACTTCTCCTAGTGGGAACTGTCATGCTGTCTTTTTCCTTTCAAGTACTACCAGACCCCCTGCTCCCCCCCATTCCTTATTTTGAAAAACAAACAGAAAAAAAAGATTAACAATGGATTTTACTTTCTACATCTTTGATTACTGTTTTAACTATAATATACTATATACTCTGTAGCATGTTACACCATTCCTACTAAATAAACACTCTGTTTTTATTTAGAAACAAGCATTTTTTAAGGTTTTAACTTTTACCAGGCTTACCCTAATGATGCATTCAGCAAACATTTGTGGGCCGTCTACTCCATTCCAAGTACTGCCGTAGGAAGGATGGTGACCATATCACAGAAAAGACACATCCCTGAGAGCTTCTCTATTTCAGTTTGATGATAATTTACCTGGGGAAACTCTGGCTGACACTCAAATGTCTTAGGAGATTTGTAAAAAATGAAAGTACAGAGTTTTTTTTTCTTCTTTGATACACATTTCAATGTGGATTTTATTTAAAGAGGCTTTCCCGTTTCTTTTGGGAAAGGCATACAGCAATGGAGCCCCTGTGGTTTTCAGAAAACTCGCCTGCTTTTTGCTGTTGAAAGTCTTACACAAAGTAAAGGAACTGTGCTGGGACTACTGGTGATGAACAGGGAGCTATTTGTGATAGAG
Organism: Macaca nemestrina; assembly: GCF_043159975.1. Taxonomy (NCBI): domain Eukaryota; kingdom Metazoa; phylum Chordata; class Mammalia; order Primates; family Cercopithecidae; genus Macaca; species Macaca nemestrina. Next base: position 13,955,553 of record NC_092138.1, on the reverse strand, counting down.
AAAACATGGCATTTTTTCCTCCGGTAAGATGTACATTTGTTAGAGCACTTATCAAATAATTTGGCTTTTCAATACATTATCAGAAATTAGTGAGATTGGTTATGAACTTAATTATGCTTTTCTAAAAAATGTTTTTAGCCTGCTCTCGAACATTTTGAAGTGGACCCTTATTAGAGTTACCAAATTGTATGAAAGCACATTGCCCTCAGCACATAAGGGTCACAGGTGGAATGTAGTGGGGTTGAAATGAAGGATAATGGAAAAATCCACTACTTGTGTTTGCTACTTAAATGTCATGGCTGGGTAAATGGATTTTTCTACTTCCTAGGACTCAGCTTCTACTACATTAGTCTGGCAGCAATTAGAGAGAAGAGGTTGCTCTGCAAATTGGCTTGGCGAACCATGTAGTTCATCTTTTTATTGTGCAAAACAGAAAAAATTGCTTCTAATCAATCCACTTCAACTTTCAGTCTAAAAATTATTTACCATCCTATCAACTGAAAGTACTAGAGAAATGTTCTATTCGAATTAACTGAAGGGAAGAATCATTTGTATCAATAACTTGATTACGGTTATGGGGGAAGCAATAAAGAGATGGCATCATACTATGATGGAATATGGAAGCAATACAGAGACTGCATCATTATTGAGGTGTCCTTGCCAAATTGATTAATGCTTTTAGGATAATTAATCTATATTTCAAATATAATTGAATTCTTATTAGCAAAATCAGAAATGCACAATTTAATGACTCTAATGCTCGAAAAGAGATAGATTTTCTGCTCAAACAAACCATTATTAATTGTGAACTTTTCACAATCTTTGCCTTTGATTCATATGGTTGATCAATCCCTCTGCTTTGTAACTGCCCTAGGATGTAACATTTGAGGTGCTTAGATAAGTTTATTATTCTTAATTTTCTCAAAACATAGATTAACAGAGAACCGATGTGACGTACAGGGAAATTTTACTAATTTCCACTTTGCTCATCAGCATAGTCAATGACTTTAAAAAGTGAATGAATAAATCACACTTCTAGATGAAGTATAGTAATTAGTTTGAGATAGTGCAAATTACAAAAGTAGACTCCTTTAAGCTGTGCCTTAACAGAGCTGGTTTCATTAGGAAAACAACTAGGACCAGCAGCCAGGTCCACCCAGAAGGAGAGAAAAGAAAGGATGAATAGAGGAGGGGTCTGGTGGCAAGTTTTTATGAGATTTAGGGTGTTACAGGCTGAGAAACATTGGTCTTATTTGAGGAAAAGAAACCTCACTCACAGCTTCAAACCAGGTAAATATTGTTCTGCTTCTCAAAAACCAAAGATTTCCTGGTGCAACAGGAATCCAAATTTCTGAACAAAGAATCTTAGTAGAGATGAACAAAAAGTCTGTTGAAACCAACATTTTTTGATGAGTTCTAATTCTTCTTATTAACTAAACCAAAATAATCTACATTAAAAATACTTAGTTCTGGCTGGGCGGGGTGGCTCACGCCTGTAATCCCAGCACTTTGGGAGGCCCAGGTGGGTGGATCACGAGGTCAGGAGATCAAGATAATCCTGGCTAACATGGTGAAAGCTCGTCTCTACCAAAAAAATAAAAATTAGCTGAGTGTGGTGGCGCATGACTATAATCCCAGCTACTCAGGAGGCTGAGGCAGGAGAATTGCTTGAACCTGGGAGACAGAGGTTGCAGTGAGATGAGATTGTGCCACTGCACTCCATCCTGGTGACAGAGCTAGACTCCGTCTCAAAAATAAAAATAAAAGTACTTAGTTCTTTTGGAGAGAAAACTCCTCTTTTAGATGAATATTGATTGCACAATAGGTTATTAGGCAATATCTTCAGATAATGTCATGTCTTTTTTGGTGTAGAGATTTAAATTCTAGGCCTCTGTTTCGGAAGAAACCCTTTAACCTTTGTAAAAAAAAAAAATAAATAGAACTCCACTGGAGAAACCTCCCCTTTTGTGGTCTCTGTCTCCTGCTTCCCCTTCTGTCCTGAACAGTGCTGCTCATGAGCAGGCTTATGCCTGCAAGAGAGGAAGAGACAGCTTGCTTTTGCTTTGATTCGAGTTTACTCTTCATTACCCATTCTCAGTTCTCCTCTCATTACTGGTGCCACATATATTATTAACACTCAAACAAAGCTTCCTACCTCTTCCAAGTTAAGAGGGTTAAGTGGACATTGTGTATATGGTGCATATGAGACTGCCTGAACCACAGCATCCTAGTGCTTTAGTCCTCTGCTCCCACCTAGAAGGGCCTCGTTAGAAGCCTGAAGGGCAAGTATTCAAGAAGAAGAGAGGAAGGATCAGGGAAGGACTCTGCAGTGTGATGCTTTATTTAGACATAGGGCTCTCAGGCAGCCTCCTCCCTGTCAATGTGGAAGGAGGATTGCCGACACGATTTTTACATGGTTGTGCTGCTGCTGTCTAGTTAGACCTGAAGAGTGGCTTCCAGGCTTTCCCTGTCTTTAGGGGTTGTTTATACATTATGTATTTAGTTCAAGTAGCAAACTCTCAGGGTGTTGGTTCCCTGATTGCAAAGATGAGAATATTGGCTTAATGGATAATTTTCTCAGGTCCCTTCCAGTCCTAACATTTGAAATAATCTTGCAAACCTTCTCCATTCGTGTATCAGGCATATTCCAGAAAACAAAGTTTAGATAATCAGAAATGTAAAGAAGGTTCCAAATCCATCTGGAACACAATAGTACATTTTTTCTTTAAAATTCTCTTCTTAAGCCTGTGTATACATGGAGTTCAAATTTTATTTGCACCAAGTCAGGCCTGCCCAAAGACCTAGTTAGCTCACTAAACATTTCAGACACAAGCATCTCCCAGGGCAAGGATGTTCTGTGCATTTTCATAAAACCAGCTTCCCACATTAAGAAATGATCGTTCATTCTCATATTCTTGTTCAAATGTTTGGTTTGCTGAGAAGTTTGGGGTTATAGAAGGATTCAGGGGAAAATAGGCAAAATATAAAATGAAGATTTTTGTGCCACTTATCTTCTAAGAGAGACTACAGCTAATTTGTATTTGTTTTGTAGGTTTCTCCTCCTCCTCCTCCTTTCTTCTTTCTTCTATTTTTTTTTTTTCCCCCAGAAGGTACCTCTGGCAGCAAATGCTTAGGCACCTGTACAGGTCAGAACTTTGGCACAATATTAGCCTTGGGAATGAACTCTCTCCCCCGCCCCCTATTAAAGGTTTATTTTGTATTTCTCTTGGGTTAGTACAAACATTAAAATAGCTATTAAAATTATTGTCTAGCTCCTCTTTGCACACTCATCCCATCGGAATGTAGCTAGGTGGGGAGACGGGCAGGCAGTTGATTCGACGTTAAGGCTGACCACAGAGCACAGAAAGTGCACAGGACAAATTGAAAGTGTCTCTTGGCTGGTACAATCTGTAAACCTAAATGGGAGGCGCTTTGAACTGGAAAACTGGTGATACTCACTTTAGTTCCTCCCGCCCCCGTGCCAGGCACCAGGCAGGGGGCTCTGTCAGCCAGGCAGGATGAGAAGGACATTCTGTGAGCGTCCCACTGTCCGTGGGAACCACTGGGATTGTGCTGTGCAGTTTCCAGTTCGCAGGAAAAGATGACATCTTGAGTTGCCTAGTTAGAGCTTCTGTTTTCCTGCCATTTCCAAGTCCAGCTGCCTGTTCTGCCTAGGAATGAGTGCAGGTTTCTGTGGGAAACCCCCCGGAGCTGGCGCTTTCCATAGGGATGTTTACCCCTGCTCAGAAAGAGACCTGCTACCGGGACTCCGTTCACGAGGGGATCCCTTGTGCTTCTCGTCCCACCCCCTTTGGTTTTGTTTTTTCTTCTTCTAATGTTATGGACAGTGAGGAGGGGAAGAAGGAGGGAGAAGTGTCGCCTTCCCCCAGGGCTCGTGGCCGAGGGAGCGCGATCTGCGAGAGGCCAGGCCTGAGTGCAATTCCGCGGGAGCAAGTGGAAGAGTCGGGCGCCTGGACAGCGGTGCCAGTTCCCTTTCATAGGTTAAGAAAAAACAAAAACAAAACAAAACAAAAAAAACTTTTATATATTGAACGATGATGGAGGGTGGGGTTGTGTTTAGGGGGCTGGGAGGAAGAAGAAAGGGCTTGTTTAGGAAGCTGCCACAACCTGAAATTTATGGGTAAACACTGCGCCTTTTTGGAAGGCGGATTCCGAGCTCTCCTCCCCTTTTTGTTCCGTTTACACTTCCAATTTTGGACTTTTTTTGTGTAGTTTTACAAGAAGGATATCTCCTTTTTTTTTTTTTTTTTTTTTTTTTTTTTTTTTTTTTAAAAAGCACAACAAATTCCACACACAAAATATAAGTACCAATCGGCTCTCTACATGGGTGGGTCTCCGTCTCTGGCTTAACCAACAGCTGATGGAAAATATTCCGGGGGGCAGTGGGGAGAGCTGACAATGCAAAAATAAAAATAATATAAATAAAAACCAATATAGTATAACAACTATTCGCATAGCATTACACTGTATTATGTATATAAGTAATCTAGAGATGATTTCAAGTATACGGGAGGATGTGCGTACTTTCTCATTTTATGTAAGGAACTTGAGCATCCGTTTTTGGTATTGGGGGTAGGTCCTAGAACCTATTCCCCGCTGGTTTCCAAGGCAAGACTCTGTATAAATTGCGTGACATATTAAATGTAATTTTAAAAACCTGGTAACATTTTCCAAGTTCCACAACGGCAGCATGTTCAGGATTTTAGCCTAACCTTTAACCTAACAAAACTTTGATACTTCTTGGAGGTAGTTTTATTTTTAAATAATTTCCTTTTTCCATTTGGTAGGAAATGGTGTTGGTGTTTATGAATAAACTTAATGCTAAGGAAAGAGAATTCTGGTGTGCTCATGTTCTCACTTATAAGTGGGAACTAAACAATGGGTACTTATGGACATAAAGATGGCAACGATAGACACTGGAGAGAGGGAGGGAGGCAGGGGTGAAAAAGTATCAGGTGCTATGCTCAGTACCTGGGTGACGGGATCAGTTGTATCCCAAACCTCAGCATCACACAATATACCCAGGTAACAGACCTGCACATATACCCCCTGAATCTAAAATAAAAGTAGAAATTATAAAAATAAAAAAATAGTAATTCTGGTGTATTTAAAGTAGCATCACACCATTCTATCATACACCTGGAACCAAGTTATATTTATATATGTACATGTGTATCTATGTACACATATATATAAATATATATGAATAAATAATCTTAGAATTCTAGAATATTAGGGCTAACTGAATCCTTTGTACGCAATGAACGCCCCACCTACTCCTCACTTGACAGAAGAGCTGATCTCACAATACAATTCTTTGTCTTCTTTCCAAGTAGTGCATTTCTGTTCTGTCTGCTTTGGAGTGCTTTCTAAGAATTATGTCATGCCAGATCACTTTCGTGACATGCCAGAAGCATATAATGTTTAGGCAGTTTCAACTCATGCTTTTTAAGCATTCAGAATTAATTTTAACTTCTGCATTTCTGTTTTCCAAAGAAACACACATACACGAATCCTGGATTCAGAATTTGCTTATGGACAGTGTTAACCAAACAGGGGCAAGTGAGCACCCTTGTTTAAAGGTTCTTTCATTCCTGTTATTTCTCTGTGTCCATAGAAAGGAGACACTGGAGTCAGGATCTTCCTAGTGATTTATGAGGCATTTTAGAATGTATGGGTTTGTAATGGTTGTGGGAAGGGGCTATTTACTGAGGAGAAAGCCGCAGTGAGTGAAAACACTTTCTCAGAAGGTTTCTCATTTCTCTGCAGTTGATGAGCAAGTGCCAATGTCCATTTCTGCTTTAGACTCTGGGGACCATGAAGAGCTCTTTTGCGAAGAGCCTCTTAGGGCACACATTCATCATGTTTCTCAGGTCTTATAGAGACGTGGTGCTGCAGAGATTTACACACATGCGAGGGATAATGGTAAACACTTAACATTCCTAAGGAGGGTTACATTTTAAAATACCGTTCACTTTCTTTACCTTTTAATATCAGTGGATAAAGCTGTTCTAATTTCAAATACAACATCCTCCCTTTCCTGTGCAACTCCTGTTAACTGGCTATTGGTGTTTATAGGAATAACAAAGGCACAGCTCATTGAGAATCTATTCTGTTCCAGACCCAGGGTTAGGTACTTTATATGCATTATTTCACTTAGTGTTAACTACAATCCTCTGAGGTCGGTATATTGTTTTACAAATAAGCAAACTGAGGCTCAGAGAGGTAAAATAAGTTGCCCGATATCACAAAGTAATAAGAAACAGAATTGGGGATGACATTTAAGTCTGTCTTACTCTAGAAACTCAGTTCTTAATCTTTGTTAAATCATTTGATTCCAGAGAATTTTAGTTTTCATTTATCTGGTCAAATTAGAGCAATAGCTTTTACTTCTCCACTGTTGATATGGCTTGGCTGTGTCCCCACCCAAATCTCATCTTGAATTGTAGTTCCCATAATCCCCGTGTGTTGTGGGAGGGACCCAGTGGGAGGTAATAGAATCATGGGGGCGATTATCCTCATGTTGTTCTCATGATAGTGAGTGAGTTTTCACAAGACCTGATGATTTTATAAGGGGCTTTCCCTCACCTTTGCTCAGCACTTCTCTCTCCTGCTGCCATGTGAAGAAGGATGTGTTTGCTTCCCCTTCCGCCATGATTGTAAGTTTCCTAAGGCCTCCCTAGCCATGCAGAACTGGGTCAATTAAACCTCTTCCCTTTATAAATTACCCAGTCTCTGGCAATTCTTTATAGCAGTGTAAGAACAGACTAATTCAACTTATTCTTTTTTTTTTTTTTTTTTCTTGAAATGGAGTCTTCCTCTTGTTGCTCAGGCTGGAGGGCAGTGGTACAATCTCGGCTCACTGCAACCTCCACCTCCCGGGTTCAAGTGATTCTCCTGCCTCAGCCACCCAGGTAGCTGGGATTACAGGTGCCTGCCACCACTCCCTGCTAATTTTTTGTATTTTTAGTAGAGACAGGGTTTCACCATGTTGGCCAGGCTGATCTCGAACTCTTGACCTCAAGTGATCCACCTGCCTCGGCCTCCCAAAGTACTGGAATTACAGGTGTGAGCCTCTGCGTCCACCCATACAACTGTTTTCTAACGTGATTTCTTCGTTATTTTTCTATAGCTCTAACATTTGAGGAAAAACAATTTAATTCCATCACAATAATAGACATTTTTTCAGTATTTAGTTTCTAAAGCCCTGTCCTGCACTTGTTCTCGCTAATTCTAACATTCATCTTGCAAGGCAGGCAGTGTATGGAAAAGATCCCTAGACCACCAGCATCAGATGTAGAATTCCTTTTGCCAGTTTAAAATGCCGACTTCTGCATCCCCCATATACTAGGATTAGAATCTGGGCAGTCAGATGGGACCCAAAAAGCTGCCTTTTAAGAAGCTCTCACACATATGAATGAGTTAGAAAACAATTCCATGAATTTTGGAATCAAAACCTTGATTTCTATACCATTTTTAGCTCTTTTTAATTGTATGACCATAGGCAAGCTGTTTATAGAGTTGTGGTGAAGATTAAATTAGATAGTGTGCATAAAAACAGTAATGTTTAAAAGTATGAGTGATGCTGAAAGCTAATTCTTTTTTAGCACTATGTGCCAGACATTGTATAAACTTATTGAAGCTTCACAGCAACCATGTAAGGGAAGGTTATCATGAGTCCCAATTTACAGAAGAGAAGGCTGGAGCACAGAGATTAAGTTGAGCCAGGATTTGGTAGCAGGGAGTCTGACCTCAGGGTTGCATTCTTCAACTCTGTACCCAGCTCTTTTTCATAGTAGGTGCCAGTTGATTGTTAATTCCCTTTGGACCATGTGATAAAAACAACAGCAACAAAAACTGATAAGCATACTAGGTGGAAAACAATGAGAGTATTTTCCTTCTGAACTAGAATATGTAATCACTATATGGTAAGTTTCTCTTTGAGATTATTCATTCAGTCCAGTATCAGATGTATGCATTTGATAAGACACAGCAGAGATCTGTTTGCATTATTCTATGGCTTGCTATGTGCAGGGCTACTCAAAATGTAATTCTTGGACTTGCAGCATTGGGATCATCTGGAAGCTTGTTAGAAAGGCAAATTCCTGGACCCCACCTCAGATCAATAAATCAGAATCTCTGGGCATGGGGCCCAGCAACCTGTTTAAACAAGCTCTGCAGTTGACACTGATGCACTGTATGATTGAGAACCACTGGTTTAGAGCATGGAGTGAGAAATTTGTTTTAAGGGTTTATAAAAGCAGCAAAACGTTGACATGTCTTCACTTCCTGGTGATTTATGTAGAATTATGGTTGATCTTGGGAAAGAGAGTGTTCATTCAGAGGCATCTCTATTCCAGGCACTGCTAAGTGTTGGATATTCAGCTATAAACAAGACATAGTGCTGGTGCCAACGAGGCTGCAGTTTAATGAGAAGGAAAGATGGGCACATCAAACTAGAACACAGTGCATGCAGTGCCATGATGGAGCATGCACAATGCACCACAGCTTGGCTCTCACTGGAGCTGAGATCAAGCAGAAAGGCTGTCAGCAAGGTGAGACCTGAGTGGCGCCTTGAAGTATAGAGCCTTGCCCTAGATGGAGAAGATGGTCAACAGAGGCTTATTGAAAAACTCGGCCTCACTTCATTTAAGAGTAGAGTAGCAACAGTTATGACGACTTTGTCCTCAAAACAATATCCAGTAGGGGAATTACTTTTTAGGGCTACAGTTAATACTACACATGTATGTGGAATCTAGGCGTAGGAGGTAGGGGGTATTTCAGAGCATAGAGGAGACGTACCAGATAGTTGGTTAGGTCAAATTAGGGAAGAGTTCCTAGAGGAGGAAATCAGATGGGTATAAATTACAGAGATAAAAAGGTTTTCCAGGCCGGGCGCGGTGGCTCAAGCCTGTAATCCCAGCACTTTGGGAGGCCGAGGCGGGCGGATCACGAGGTCAGGAGATCGAGACCATCCTGGCTAACATGGTGAAACCCCGTCTCTACTAAAAATACAAAAAGAAATTAGCCGGGCGTGGTGGCGGGCGCCTGTAGTCCCAGCTACTCCGGAGGCTGAGGCAGGAGAATGGCGTGAACCCGGGAGGCGGAGCTTGCAGTGAGCCGAGATCGCGCCACTGCACTCCAGTCTGGGCGACAGAGCGAGACTCCGTCTCAAAAAAAAAAAAAAAAAAAAAAAAAGGTTTTCCAGACAGAAGGGGCAGCTGAGCCCAAAAACAGTATGTAAAGCACAGTGCTTATCAACTTTTGGAAAGTGATGGTGCTTGAGAAAAAGGTAGGATTTATGAGGTACCCTGGGATAAGTGGACAGCTGTTGAAAGTTGGAGGCAGCCCAGGCCATTGAGGGGGAGGTGGCTCAATAGTTTTTGAGGCTTCAATCCATTTGGTGGGACACAGGTTGGTGTACTCTGGTTTAGGGGAGCATTAGTTGCTCTCAATAACTGGAGTATACAGGAAGAGGCTAAAAATGTGGTTTGAAGAGTGGGATAGGTGGCAGACATCATCTCCTGAGGCGTTATTTTAATGTATAAAATGAGATCAACTGCCATTTCAAATGAAATAAAAAAAGTTTTTGTAGCCATTATTTCCTACAAAGTATTGTAAAACAGCTGGCCTCTTCTCTAGAAGGTAAAGTGCAGGTCTTGCCCCTTTGGGTGTGTCAGGGAAAGAGGTCTTTCTGCCACCTTGGGTGCAGAAAGGAGGTGGTGTGTTGTTGCAATCAGAAGGTGAGAATCTGATTGAACAAGTACCAGAAATCGTTGTTTTTAAATGGTGACAGCACCACTATTCATTTTCTTCTGTGTGGGATGAGAAATGTCAAGCTCCGCTCCATTGAAAACACCTTTAATTACGCTCATTTGGGCTTTTATCTTAACAACTACACTTTCTGGGAAATAGAATTGGTACAGTTTAAATGTAAATCTTATCTAAAATTATTTCACACGAACTGTGAAACTTAAATTGTCTATCCATTTTCCTCTATGTGTCTACTTTCTTAGAATCAAACCTTTTAGCCAGGTCATATAGGGACTCAAGTTAAAAGCGCGGCCTCCATTTCCTCAAAAAAGAAAACTGGAGCTTTGACCCTTGGACAATTTCCTCTGCCTCTCTTTTCCTCCTGGGCCTTATTTTACAATCTGAGCAGAAAGGGCAGAAGCAACAGGTAAGACTGTAAGATTCATATTGGAAAAGGTAAAAGGAAACATACAAACAAAAACCCCAACTATTGGAAAAAGAAAAAAGAACATATCTGGAAATGGACAGAGTTGGAGATGAAATGCTGCTTGGGAATATCCAAGAAGTTTTTGTTTGGGATTTGAGAACTGCCATTTATGGGGAAGACAAGACAAAAATGGAGAGAACAGATTTTAAAGATGTTTTGCTGCCTGAGGTCAGGAGATCGAGAACATCCTGGCTAACACAGTGAAACCCCATCTCTACTAAAACTACAAAAAATTAGCTGGGCTTGGTGGCGGATGCCTGTAGTCCCAGCTACTCAGGAGGCTGAGGCAGGAGAATGGTGTGAACCTGGGAGGCGGAGCTTGCAGTGAGCTGCGATCACACCACTGCACTCCAGCCTGGGCGACAGAGCGAGACACTGTCTCAAAAAAAAAAAAAAGAAGAAGAATTTACTCTCTTCCTCCTAGGACCTTTAGTCTTTATACATATATGTAAACACACATATACACACGTGTATGTATATATATGTGCATCTGTATACACATATATATGTGTATGTATCTATGTATATGTGTGTATATATCCCTGGAACCTGTGAATCCTTTAGCCTTTGAGTTTAAAAACTCATGAAGATTTTAGTGCTTTTTCAAAATTTGCTTTCTTTTTTTTTAAAAAGTCGGTGTTTCTGGAAATGTGACTCCATGACACACTCCACTACAGGGAGCTGGAGTGTTGGCGGGCTGTACAAACATACTTTTATTTGAGCTTTAGTAAAGGCTGCATTTAATCAGTCTTTTAGAATTCAATACGATTTTTGGCTTTTCACCATGAGATCACTGGTGAGATTTAAAGGAGGTGGTTGTGCAAAAGAGGAGAGAGAAAAGACATTATCTAGGAGTTTGTAGTAAAGACGTTTCTGTCGGGGCATGGTTTCCTGAGAGTGGTGAAATAAATGAGGGGGATGCTTCCAGAACAACTTTAATTTCTTGAGATCAAGTTAGTGTATACAGTGGTAGAGGAAACTTTTATGTATTCCTTTTTTATTTCTATTTTAAACCAGAAGCTGGTATCAGCAGAAATTTCTTCTGAGAATTCAGGGCAAAATCTTCCTGTTGTGAAGTTGAGTTTGGGTGAGAAAGGGTGAGAGTGCTGAACAGAGAGTATGTATGTATCAGTAAGCCTTATTTTCTTTCTAAACTGGTCATAAAATGTACATAACATAAAATGTACCACTCTGGGAGGCTAAGGCAGGAGAATTGCTTGAACTCAGGAGGTGGAGGTTGCAGTAAGTCGAGATTGCGCCACTGCACTTCACCCTGGATAACAGAGTGAGACTCTGTCTCAAAAAAAAAAAAAAAAAAAAAAAAAAAAAAAAAAAAAAAAAGTACCACCCTAACCATTTCTAAGTGTACAATCCATTAGTGTTAAGCACATTCACATCCTTGTGCAACCAATCTCTATAATTTCTAAGTCACATTGCAAAGGGTGTGGATATAGGGAGGGGTGAAGAATTATGGCCATTTTTGCAGTCTACCACAGGATGCTAGAATTTTAGTCTTAGTAGTAGAGGTGAGAAGTTTACAAGAAAAGTATTTGAATTTTTATAATAAGATGACTGGTTTTGTATGCCAGCACAAATATTTCAGAACCCGTTGACTTGTTGAAAGTAAGACTTAAGAGGCTATGAATAAATTTTTCTTGGAATGTTTATCAGATAACTTTGGTGTTTAACCATTAAAAATGCCAAAGATTAATTTTTAAAAAACTTAATTTTGGAATAATTTTAGATTTACAGAAAAGTTGCAAGTGTAGTATAGAGTCCCTAATATCTTTTACCCAGCTTCTTCCAATGTTAACATCTTATTACCTTAGTACATGTGTCCAAACTAAGAAACTAACATTGGCACCTTACTATTAACTAAATGCCAGACTTTATTTGGATTTCACCAGTTTTTCCATTAATGTTCTTTTTCTGCTCCAGGATATAGTAGGATACCATGTTGCATTCTGCCAACTCTTAATTTTAACTGTGAAGAAATTCTCAAACAGAAAACTGTTAAAAAAAAATTCTGGCCTCCAGAATTATGAGAGAATAAATTTCTGTTGTTTAAAAAAATATTCTTGTTAGACTGAAGTAGGCTGAAGATAAAAATGAAATTATTTTAAAAAAATTCTCAAACATCATGATGACACTGTTTCTGGCTCTTCTTGGGGAGCCCTCCACTCGAAGCAGTTCATTTTCTCAATTCCTGACTAACTCTGACCATGTCCTCATTAGTCTCTTCTCCTTGGTCCCCCTGGCTTTCTAATGTGTTGTGGTGATGAGGAGTTTATTCCAGCCTCTCCAAGCTTTGGAAAGCCTCCTTCGCTCTTGCCCCTCTTTCAAACTCTGAGCTTCCTCCATATCCCTCTCTCAGGGATCCCCAGGAGGTTTTCTCACATCTCCAGAGCTCCTCTCTTCAGACCACGTCAAGCCTCTCTTAAATGCATACAATTAAATGTGTATGACTGCTAGAGTCTGACTCCATTGGGTACATATGCTCCTTCGGAATGGTTCCGTGCTGCTTGGTTTGCAGCTGTGAGTCTCAGTGGTGGTGAGGGGCAGAGTGGGCAGGCTTGAGGGGAGGGCAGGACTCTTTCACATTCTGCTTGTCTGTCTTCCCTACCCATTTGTCATATTCACTGTTATTGATGTGAATATAACATATCGTTTGTTAGGTCCAATGAAGTAAAAACCAAACCCAAACCAACCAAGCAACCACAAACATGTTATAGGGGGAGATGATTAAATAATAATAATAATAATAATAAATATTTTTTACAAATATGTAAACTTATAGACAGAGATATTAGACTCCTATTGTACCCTTTGTTCATCCATTGTTTTCTGCAGGACAATCCAAATTCTTCCCACAATTTCAACGTCGGGGCCTTCTCCAGAGCTTAACTTAGTTTCGAGCTGTGCTGTGCATGCCAGACATGAGCTTTGGGGAATGAAGACAATGGAGTGCTGGTCCCAGAGGCCCCAGAACTTGTTTTCTTGACCAGTCCCTGATGTCAGCCAGCCTTGTGGTCATTACCGCTTGCTCAGAAGGTAGAGTGAGACATGCACAGCTGTTGGACTCCTGGGCGGGATCATGTGCCTGCCCTTCTAGCAAACTAATTAGCCAGGCTAAAGCAGAAGCAGTTTTCTCTCCCCAAGTGTTTTCTTGCCTCCAGAAACTTATTATCTTCCTGCGTGTACCCAGTGACTCATGACTTGTCAGCATCATACAAAACATGACTTTTTCTGTTCACAGCAATACAACCCATGTGTTCCTGCTTTTCATTCATAGTCTCTTTTTAATTTTTGTGGGTGCATAGTAGGCATATATGTTTATGGAGTACATGAGATATTTGGGTACAGGCATATAATGCATTATAATCACATAAGGGTAAATGGGGGTATTCATTACCTCAAGCATGTATTCCTTCTTTGTGTTACAAACAATCCAATTATACTCTCTTAGTTATTTTTAAAGGTACAATAAATTATTGTTGACTGTAGTCATCCTGTTGTGCTATCAAGTACTAGATAGTGTCATTTTATCTACCTATATTTTCATACCAATTAACCATACCCACTGGTTCCCCTCTCCCTGCCCACTACCCTTCCCAGCCTCTGGTAAACATCTTTCTACTCTCCACCTCCATGACTTCAATTGTTTTAATTATTTTAGCTCCCACAAATAAGTTTGTCTTTCTGTGCCTGGCTTATTTCTCTTAACATAATGACCTCTAGATCCATCCATGTCATTGCAAATGAACAGGATCTCATTCTTTTTTATGGCTGAATAGTACTCCATTGTGTATATGTACCACATTTTCATTACCCATTCATCTGTTGATGGACACTTAGGTTGCTTCCAAATCTTGGCTATTGTGACTATAACAAACATAAGTGCTGTAATAAACATGAGAATGCAGATATCCCTTTGATATACTGATTTACTTTCTTTTGGGTATATAACTAGCAGTGGGATTGCTGGATCAGATTGCAGCTCTATTTTCAGTTTTTTTGAGGAACCTCCAGGCCGTCTTCCATAGTGATTGTACTAATTTACATTCTCACCAACAGCATATGGGGGTTCCCTTTACTCCACATCCTCTCCAGCATGTGTTATTGCCTGTCTTGGATAAAAGCCATTTAACTGGAGTGAGATGATATCTCATTATGGTTTTGATTTGCATTTCTCTGATGATCAATGTTGTTGAGCACCTTTTCATAAACACTTTACCATTTTATGTCTTCTTTAAAGAAAAGTCTATTCAGATCTTTTGCTCATTTTTAATTGGATTATTAGATTTTTTTTCTATAGAGTTGTTTGAGCTCCTGGTTATTATTACCTTGTCAAATGGATAGTCTGGTTATTAATCCCTAGTCAAATGAATAGTCTTCAAATATTTTCTTCCATTCTGTAGGTTATCTCTTCACATTGTTGACTCTTTCCATTGTTGTGCAGAAGCTTTTTAACTTGATGTAATCTCATTTGTCAATTTTTGGTTTGGTTGCCTGTGCTTGTGGGTATTATTCAATAAATCTTTGCCCAGTCTGATGTCCTGAAGAGTTTCCCCAATGTTTTCTTTTAGTAGTTTCATAGTTTCATGTCTTAGATTTAAGTCTTTAATCCATTTTAATTTTCGTATATGGAGAGATGGAAGCCTAGATAGAGGTCCTCCTTCTGCCTGTGGATATCCGGTTTTCCCAGCATCATTTATTGAAGAGGCTGTCCTTTCTCTAACGTTCTTGCCACCTTTGTTGAAATTGAGTTCACTGTAGAAGTATGGATTTGTTTCTAGGTTCTCTATTCTGTTCCATGAGTCTATGTGTCTGTTTTTATGTAGTATCATGCTGTTTTGGTTACCGTAGCTTTGTAGTATACTTTGAAGTCAGGTAATGTGATTCTTTCAGTTTTATTCTTTTTGCTGGGGATAGCTTTGGGTATTACAGGTCTTTTATGGTACCATATACATTTTATGATTTTTTTTCCATTTCTGTGAAGAATGTGATTGGTATTTTTGATAGGGATTGCATTGAATCTGTAGATTGCTTTAGGTAGTATGAACATTTTAACAATATTGATTCTTCTGATCCACGAACAGAGACTATCTTTCCATTTTTTGGTCCTCTTCAGCTTCTTTCATCAATGTTTTCTAGTTTTCATTGTAGAGATCTTTTATTTATTTGATTAAGTTTACTCCTAGGTATTTTATTTGTACCTGGTGTAAATAAGGTTATTTCTTGATTTCCAGATTGTTCACTGTTGACATATAGAAGTGCTACTGATTTTTATATTTGATTTTGTACCCTGCAACTTTACTTTGTTTATCAGTTCTAATATTTTTTTGGTGAAGTCTTTAGGTTTTTCCAAATATAAGATTTATATCACCTGCAAACAAAGGTAATTTGACTTCTTCCTTTCCATTTTGGATCACCTTTATTTCTTTCTCTTGTCTGATTGCTCCGGCTAAGACCTCCAGTACTATGTAGAATTAACAGTGGTGAAAGTGGGCATCCTTGTCTTGCTCCAGACCTCAGAGGAAAGGCTTTCAGTTTTTCCCATCCAGTACAATAAAGCTATGGGTTTGTTGTGTATGGCTTTTATTTTGTTAAGGTGTGTTACTTCTATACCCAGTGTTTTGAGGGATTTTATCATGAAGGGATGTTGGATTTTATCAAATGCTTTCTCAGCATCAATTGAAATGATCATATGGTTTTTGTCTTTCATTCTGTTGATACAATGTATCACATTTATTAATTTGCATATGTGGAATCATCCTTGCATCCCTGGGATAAATCCCACATGATCATGATGAATGATTTTTTTAATATGTTCGTGAATTCAGTTTGGTAATACTGTTGAGGGTTTTTTCATGAATGTTCATCCGGGATATCGACTTGTAGCTTTCTTTTTTTGATGTGTCATTGTCTAGGGTAATACTGGCCTCATAGAATAGTTTAGAAATATTCCTCTCTCCTCTATTTTTTAGGATAGATTGAGTAGAATTGGTATTAGTTTTTTAAATGTTTGGTAAAATTCAGCAATGAAGTCATTGAGTCCTGGGCTTTTCTTTGCTGAAAGACTTTTTTATTATGGCTTATATTGTTTTAAATTCTGCTTGATTGTTTTAAATCTTTACTTGTTATAGCTCTGTTCAGGTTTTGGTTTTCTTCATAGTTCAATCTTGGTAGGTTGTATGTGTCTAGGAATTTATCGATTTCTTCTATGTAGGTTTTCCAACTTACTGGCATACGTTTTCTCATAATATTCTCTAATGATCCTTTGAATTTCTGCAGTATTGGTTGTAATGTCTCCTTTTTCATCTCTGATTTTATTTATTTGGCTCTTCTCTTTTTTTCTTAGTTTGGCTAAAGGTTTGTTGGTTTTGTTTATCTTTTCAAAAAACCAACTTTTTGTTTCATTGATCTTTTGTATTTGTTTTAGTTTCAACTTCATTTATTTCTATTCTGATCTTTATTATTTCTTTTCTTCTAATTTTGGATTTGATTTGCTCTTGCTTTTTAGTTTTTAAAGATACATTGTTAGGTTGTTTATTTTAAGTTTCTTTTTTACTTCTTTGATATAGGTGCTTATTAGTATAAACTTTCCTCTTAGTACTGCGTTTACTACATCCCATGGATTTTGATATGTTTCCCTATTCATTTGTTTCAAGAACATTTTCAATTTCCTTCTTAATTTCTTAATTGACCCACTGGTCGTTGAGGAGCATAGTATTTAATTTCCATGTGTTTATATGTTTTCCAAAGTTCCTCTTATTATTGATTTCTAGTTTTATTGTGGTCAGATAAGATACTTGATATGATTTCAATTTTTTTTTTGAAATTTTAAAGACTTATTTTATGGCCTAATGTATGGTCTATCCTTGAGAATGATCCATGTGCTGAAAATATGTATTCTGCAGCCATTGGATAAAATGTTCAATAGATATGTATTAGCTCCATTTAGTCACATTAAATGCAGCTTAAGCCTGATGTTTCTTTGTTAATTTTCTGTTTGGATGATCTGTCCAGTGCTGCAAGTGGAGTGTTGAAGTCTCCAGCTGTTATTGTGTAGGAGTCTGTCTCTCTCTTTAGCTCTAATAATATTCGGTTTATATATCTGGGTGCTCCAGTGTTGGGTGCATATATATTTATGATTGTTATAGCCTCTTACTGAATTGACCTCTTTGGCATTAAATAATGACCTTCTTAGTTTCTTCTTGCAGATTTTGTCTTGAAATCTATTTTGTTAGGTGTAAGAATAGCTACTCCTCACTTTGGGAGGCCGAGGGGGGCAGATCACAAGGTCAGGAGATCGAGGCCATCCTGGCCAACATGGCGAAACCCCGTCTCAACTAAGAACACAAAGAATTAGCTGGGCGTGGAGGCGGGCACCTGTAGTCCCAGCTACTTGGGAGGCTGAGGCAGAAGAATGGCGTGAACCCGGGAGGCGGAGGTTGCAGTGAGCCGAGATCGCGCCACTGCACTCCAGTCTGGGTGACAGAGCGAGACTCCGTTTCAAAAAAAAAAAAAAAAAAAACAGAGTAGCTACTCCTGCTCATTTTTGGTTTCCATTTACATAGAGTATCTTTTTCATCTCGTAGAATATCTTTTTCATCCCATTATTTTTAGTCTGTGTGTATCTTTATAGGTAAAGTGTGTTTTTTGTAGGCAACAGATTGTTGAGTCTTGGTATTTTTTATCCATTTAGCCACTCTACGTTTTTGATTGGAGAATTTAGTTCATTTACATTCAATGTAATTATTGATATGTAAGGACTTACTGTTGCCATTTTGTTATTTATATTCTGGTTGTTTTTTTCTCCCTCCCACTTTTCCTCCCTCCCTCCCTTCCTCCTTCCTCCCTTCCTCCTTTCCTCCCTTGCTTCCTTCCTTTCTTTGTTTTAGTAAAAGTGATTTTCTCAGGTGGTATGTTTAAATTTCTTTTTTTTTTTTTTTAATCTTTGTGTATCTTGTGTGTGTGTTTTGATTCGAGGTTACCATGAGACTTGCAAATACTTGTAGCCTGTTATTTTAAACTGATGACAACTTAACACTGGTTATATAAACAAACAAGCAAAGAGAAAACTAATAAAAACTCTACACGTTAACTTCAGTCTTTCTACTTAAGGTAGTTTACATACCACAATTATAGTGTTATAATAGTCTGTGTTTTTCTGTGTGCTTATTATTACCAGTGAGTTTTGTACTTTCAGATGATTTCTTCTTAGTCATTAACATCCTTTTCTTTAAGACTGAAGAACTTCCTTTAGCATTTCTTGCAGGACAAGTCTGGTGTTGATGAAATCCCTCAGTTTTTGTTCGTCTGGGAAGATCTTCATATCTCCTTCATGTTTGAAGGATTGTTTTGCTGAATATACTATTTTAGGATCATGTTTTTTCCCTTCAGCACTTTACATATGTCATGCCACTATCTCTTGGCCTGTAAAGTTTCCACAGAGAAGGCTGCTGCCAGACATATTTGAGCTCCTTTGTATGTTATTTGTTTCTTTTCTCTTGCCACTTTTAGGATCCTTCTTTATCTTTGACATTTGGAAGTATTAAATGTCTTGAGGCGGTCTTATTTGGATTAAACATACTTGGTGTTCTATCACCTCCTTATACTTGAATATTCATATCTTTCTCTAGGTTTAGGAAGTTCTCTGTTATTATCTCTTTCAATAAAACTTCTACCCAGATCTCTCTCTCTACCTCCTACTCAAGGAGGCTATTGAGGCTATTTTTTAGATCTTGTAGGCATGCCTTATTCTTGTGTCTCCTCTGACTGTGTATTTTCAAATAGCCTGTCTTCAGACTCACTAATTCTTCTGCTTGATAAATTCTTCTGTTTAGAGACACTGATGCATTTTTTAGTATGTCAATTGCATTTCTTAACTCCAGAATTTCCATTTGTTTTAAATTATTTTAATCTCTTTGTTAAGTTTATCTGGTAGAATTCTGACTCCCTTCTCTGTGTCATCTTAGATTTAATTGAGCTTCCTCAAAACAGCTATTTTGAATTTTCTATCTGAAAGGTATCAGATCTCTGTCTCTCTGGAATTGGTCGCTTATGCCTTATTTAGTTCATTTGGTAAGGCCATGCTTTCCTCAATGGTCTTGATGCTTGTGAATATTTGTTGGTGTCTGGGCATTGATGAGTTAGGTACTTATTGTAAATTTTGCAGTCTGGGCTTGTTAGTACCCATTCTTTTTTGGGAAGGCTTTCCAGATATTTAAGGGAATGTGTAGGTTGTGATCTAAGTCTTTGGTCACTGTAGCCATATTTGTTTAATGGGGCACTCCAAGCCCAGTAATGCTGTGGTTCTTGCAGGCTCCTAGAGGTACCACCTTGGTGGTCTTGGTTAGGATCTAGGAGAATTCTTTCGATTACGAGGCAGAGACTCTTATTCTCTCCTCTTATTTTCCCCCAAACAAATGGAGTCTGTCTCTGTGCTGAGCTATTCTCTCTGTGTGAATATTGGCTTTACAATTGACTTTACATACTGAATATGCATTCAATAGAAATAGTGCTTCATATTTTGATTTTTGATCTTTTCTTGGACTAGCAATATGTAGTATGATACTATCATGTGATGGCAGGCGGTGGCAATGAGCCACAGCCCCCAGCCAGACACATGATCACCACTGTAAATCACCAACAATCTACAGTATTCTGTGTTTCCAGATGATTTTGCCCAACTGTAGGCTAATGTAAGTGTTCTGAGCTTGTTTGAGATAGGCTAGGCTAAGCTATGGTGTTCAGTAGGTTGAGTGTATCAAGTACATTTTTGACTTACAATAGTTTCAATTTACTTATGCTGGGTAAAACACCATCATAAGTACAATAGCATTTATATGGATTTAACAAAGCAGCCTAAAGAAACCTGTAGAACTCATCACAAATATCTGTAGGTAATTAACTCAATTGTGGACAAAAAAGTAGATATGTAAATTATTTTTTGCCCGTAATTTGGTAAAGTTGTCAAGTGTGGAATGTTAGGTGTGTCCCAGCTCACTTTTCTCTTTTTATCTGGGCTAATTTTCTTCCTAAGCATTTCATGTTGTCCTCTGTGTTCTGCAACCCAGCTGTGTGCTCTTCTTCTTCTTCTTTTTCTTTTTTTTCTTTTGAGATGGAGTGTCGCTCTGTCACCCAGGCTGGAGTGCAGGGATGCAATCTTGGCTCACTGCAACCTCCACCTCCAAGGTTCAAGTGATTCTTCTGCCTCAGCCTCCTGAGTCACTGGGATTACAGGCACACACCACCACGCCTGGCTAATTCTTGTATTTTTAGTAGAGATGGGGTTTCACCATATTGGTCAGGCTGGTCTTGAACTCCTGACCTCAGGTGATCCATCCGCCTTGGCCTCCCAAAGTGCTGGGATTACAGGCGTGAGGCACCACGCCCGGCCCTGCTCTCTCTTTTTAAATTTCTCTGTGCTGTTACCCAGTTTGCAAGGGTATCCTTTTCAAGTAAGTCGTGTCAAGTTACTTCTATTTCTTCTAGGACTTGCTGCTCTTGCTGTCATGTCTTAGGAGCTCACTTACTTTCTGCTTGGTTTTTCTTATGACTTGTTCAACTCAGTCTGGCTGTACCCAGCACAGAGGCACATAATGGGCTGTTAAGCTTGGTGATTAAATGCATTGAATAAATGCATGAACACTCTTGCTTAAGGCTGCAGTCTTTCTCCTTGGTCTACACTGGGTCTTTCTCTGGTTTATCTTTTCAATGGAAGTCAGGTTACTAGACTGTTTAAACAACAATATAAGATACAATTGATAACATTTGTCAAGAAATGCAAGATATTAGAATTTTATAGATAAAACCATGTATCCCATTTTTATATTACAGCAGGTTTACAACTTTGTATGAAGTTTTTGTTTTTCAAACATTTGTCATTTGTGAGGCCTGTTGCTTAAAATACAAACACAGTTCCATTCCACAGGGTGTCAGTTGGGTTCATATTTGTCAGAAAAAAGTACACACCCACAAACATTTTAAGTTTTAAAGTAAATGCCCAACTTAACCAGCAAAGAATTATACATCTTATTGGAAGTGAGGTCACTATGTTGGGTGAGATCAGATGCAGTTTATCTCTGCACAGCTTCCTGTGAGCTCCAACATT
Source organism: Macaca nemestrina (assembly GCF_043159975.1). Classification (NCBI taxonomy): domain Eukaryota; kingdom Metazoa; phylum Chordata; class Mammalia; order Primates; family Cercopithecidae; genus Macaca; species Macaca nemestrina. Next base: position 13,934,173 of record NC_092138.1, on the reverse strand, counting down.
CCTAATGGGATAGGTCTACTGAGGAACATGCTGGGAGGCAGGGGTATGGTCCTGTGAGTTAGGGTTTTAACAAGCTGAAAAGTTCCATTCTTGTTTTGCCACTTCCTTTTTATTCGCAGAAACTATACTCTTAACTTACGGACTTCTTCTTTCATTAAATTTACAAACATTAGGTTCTCCTAATTCTTTTTTTTTTTTTTTTTTTGGGACGCAGTTTCACTCTTGTTGCCCGGAGTGGAGTGCAATGGTGCAATCTTGGCTCACTGCAACCTCTGCCTCCCGGGTTCAAGTGATTCTCCTGCCTCAGCCTCCCAAGTAGCTGGGATTACAGGTGCCCGTCACCACACCCAGCTGATTTTTGTATTTAGTAGAGATGGGTGTCCACCATGTTGGTCAGGCTGGCCTTGAACTCCTGACCTCAGGTGATCCACCCACCACAGCCTCCCAAAGTGCTGGGATTGCAGGCGTGAGCCACTGTGCCCAACCAGGTTCTCCTAACTCTTAATCCAAATGCAGAATCTAGAAGCTGATATCCTTACTACTTGGGCATGGAAAGCAGGGCTTAAAGGTTTCTATAAAACCGTTTCAAACTCCAGGGTCCAGAGTCCCGAGAAACCCCTTTCTTCAGGAATTTTTACTGACTTGACGGTCTCCTGTGATCAGACTCTTAAAGGTTATCTGTGATAATCAGAGACCCTTACCACACTAGCTCTTGACAAAGGGATTAAGGCAGTGTATGCGTCAGCTCAGGCTGCCATAACAAAATATCACAGATGGCTTAAACCACATAAATTTATTTTCTCAGGGTTCTGGGGGCTGAAGTCCAAGATCAAGGTGTCGGCAGGTTTAGTTTCTCCTGAGGCCACTCTACTTGCCTTGCAGGTGTCTGACTTCTCCCTGGGGCATCAAATAACCTCTCTTCTGTGGTATCTCTTCCCTTCTTATAAGAACACCAGTTCTGTTGGATTATGGCCACATTTTCATGACCGCATTTAACCTTAATTATCTTTTTACACGCCGTGTTTCCAAATACAGTCACATTGTGGGCATTAGGGTTTTAACACATACATTTTGGGGGATACAATTTAATCCATAACAGACAGAATACCAGACCATTGGTAACCAGAGTAGCAGATTCTCTGCTGATAAAAACGTTTTTATCTGTTATACATTGGTTAAGTGCTTGGTTTTGGGAGCTAAGCTGTCTGCATTCATGCCCTTGCTCTGCCACTTACTAGCAGCTGTGAGACCTTGGGCAGGTTACTTATCTTCTTTCTGCCTCAGTCTTTGCATCTGCAGAATGGGAATTATCAAAGATCTAGCTCATGGAGGTGTTGTGAGAATGAAATGAGTTAAAACATGTAAAGGGTTGATTACGGTTGGTAGCACGTAAGAAATGCTCGATGAACGTTAGCTATTCTCATTGTCAAGAAATGTTACTTTTGGTTACGGACTGAATTGTGACCTTCAAAATTCATGTGTTGAAGCCCCAACCCCCAGACCATCAGAATGGAACCAGATCTGGAGATTAGGCCTTTAAAGAGGTAATTAAGTTAAAATGAGGCTGTTAGGGTGGGGACCTAATCCAATGTGACTGGCGTCCTCAGGAGAAGAGGGAGAGACACGGGGGCATGTACGCACAGATGGATGCCCTTGTGAAGAGGCAGCAGGAGGGGCTGTCTGTGAGCCAAGGGGAGAGACCTCAGAAGAACCCAGCTCTGCTGGCACCTTGTTCTTGGACTTCCAGGCCCCCAAACATTGAGAATATACGTTTCTGTTATTTAAACCACACAGTCTGCGGTATTTTGTTATGGCAGCTCTAGCAGAGTAATACACGCCCTAAAAAGAATGAGCCTAACAAGGTCCAAAGTATTCCCTTCTAATTAAAATTAGGTGGCTCCTCTTTCTGCCACGATGACAATGTCCTGATTAGAAGTCACTTTGCCAAAAGAAACTACATCGTGAACACCCAAAGAATGGTATGGTATGTTTTTAAAAGGGTGCTTTCTCTTTTTGAGGATGCTCTGTTGTACATCTATGCACTTAGGAGAAGTGTGTTTTCATTACCTGCTTGGTAATCCCTCTAAGATGCAAATATAATTATTCTAATGCAAATCTTATCACATATTCTCAAGAAATTCCAAATAAAACCAATTTTTTTGTTTTAAGACAGATGGCTTGTTTGTGTGTATGTGAAATATTGTTTATCTTTAAAAGAGATTGTCTAGTTAGAGAAAGATGGATGGTAGGCAAAGGACCCCTAACCTTGAAGGGCACAGCTCCACAGTTGAGAGGTGCCTGGTTGGTCAGCAGGGACAGTGTAGCAGTGACCAGCACTCAAACTGCTCTTGGTTTCACAGCAGTGACCAAGTCAGGCTCATGTTCTTCAAGTGGCTTCATAACACTCCAGTGGAGGATTTATGTCTGCGAGTTTTCCTGTTTCTTGGACATCCCAAAGACTGAACTTCTAACAGAAAACTCTAAGTGGGAGGCATGTTTACACCACGGAAACCGCTATTATTGGGAGGAGAAAATGTTGTTTTTGGCAGTGTAACCAGGGAGACAGACCTACCCCTTCAGGGAATAAAACAAGCCCTTTCTTTGTGATGCTCACTTTTTTCATCCCGTTGAATGAGGAGTTGCAAACTGATATCTCACAGGCCAAATCTGGCTCGCAGATGTTTTGTTTGACACGGTGGTATTTATGCAGGTTTTCAATTTGAGCATGTTTAGACAAAGCAAGTATTTTCTAATTTGGCACAGTTCCCACCACTCTCTGTTGTCTTACATACAACACACTGGTTCCCACTCATTTATGTGACTTGACTGGATCCTGAATGCATTTAGCTTACAACCTTGGTTAAATTGTTCCCTGGCCACAGTTAGAGACTTTGCTTCAACACAGAAATTATTTTTGTTTTTTAAAAAAAGCTTTTGAGGTTTGTTCACTATATATAGATCATGGCATACTATATATAGATCATGGCAAATTAATTCATTTGCATTCAATGCATTCTGATATTTGAGGGATTTGGAACACTTGTTACTAATACAAATTTTACTGTAGTCAGTAGGAATCAGATTTTCAAATCGCCAATTTCTTCTTTTACCTGGAAAATGAGTTTTCATATTATAGTTCACAGGTGGGTTATTCTTAACTTTAGGTCTCGACTGGTGCTATCCAAAATGGTAGCTGCTCGCCACACATGGCTACGGAGCACTTGAAATGTGGCTAGTCTTAACTGAAATGTGTTGTGAGGGTAAAACACACAATGGATTTAAAGCAGTACAAAAATAATACAAGATATCTTTTTAATACTTTCTTGTATTGAAATAATATTTTTGAGATAGTAGGTTACATAAAATATTGTATTAAAGTTAATTTCATCTATTTCTTTTTATTTTTGAAAATGTGGCTACTAGAAAATAAACCATTGCATAGGTGGCTTGCACTGTATTTCTATTGAATGGGGCTGGGCTAGAAGTTAAACAAAATGAATTTCTAACGACATTAAGTTTACTGAGTTCATGGCACCATATGTTGAGTTTATTTATAATCCTTCTATAAAATCAATAATGAATGATGGCTTCAGTTTCCTGAAAGAGGCCCCTCTCTGGGGTGTGGTGTTAAACATGAGTGCTAACAGGCAAGAAGTGTGCTGGAAAGATATGCAGGCACTAGGTAAACAAAACAGTCCAGAGAGTTTGGGTTGGAAATTAGTTGTTGCTTTGATATGTGGCATGATTCATCCCTTTGCTACTCGTATTTCTCTATCAGGCAGCTGCTAGGCTTCTTCTAATATACTTGCCTGTGTATGTCTGCACACACACACACACACACCTCCCCCCGCCCCCACACACAACTGTGGTTGGAAGCCTCTTTTAGGAGTTCTCTTGGCATCTAATGTGAAAATTCCTTTCCAGTGGGAAGTGACCTTGATATTATTTTAAAACCCTAACTATTAGAGATCATTCTTGGACTCTTTTTTTCTTGGTATAGAAATGAGAGACAGCAAAGTTATGAAATTGATATTGAAGAATGTATGAGAAGGTAGGAAGCAGATGGGAGACTGGAAAGAGAATGGAAGTTGGAGGGAGACAGGAGTTTGCATGTTGGTTCTCAGCTCACCAACTGTGACTTAGGCAAATCTCACACGCTCTGTGGGTCAGCTTCGTTTATAAAAGGTGGTGCTACTGATAAGCACTTTACAAAGTTCATATGCAGTTCAAAGGAGTGCTTTTTAAAACTTTAAGATTCACAAACTAACATTTTTATTAGGGAATATAAGCTTTCATTTAATAATCATTATTATCAATAAACATTTGATTGCTAACTAGATGCAAGTTACTATACCTAGAGCAGTGCCCTGGTTTAGAACACTCAAAACCGAAAGCTTTACTCATTGCTGAATTTGGCCTCGTATCTCCTGTGACCTTCACTGTCACAGAGAAGGAATTGTGTTAAGTATGTTTCATCTTGCTCTACTGTTAACTCATACTTCACAGATTAGAAATATAATTCTGAGATTGGTGAATTCAATCATGATCCTGTTTGTTGTGGCCAACAAATAGATTATTTAAACATTGCTTTGCTGTCCTTTTAAATCAAGATAAGAACAATTTAATTCATTACTGATAGCTTTAGAATGGACATTTCTCAAGGAGCTGATTAATTTGGTTAGGGCTTCAAGTACTTTGGTTTGCTTCCCTCTTCTTTTTCATAAATTCTTCTTTATATTCTTTTTAAGTAAACAAGTTTTCACTCTTATGATACCCTGTGCCATCAAAATAACTTTTCATTATTTTAAAAATCACATTAAAAAAAATTAAAGAAAAAATGCAGAATATAAACTGTCCTCTGTGTTTATTGCTGTGGGTTGTTTTTTTCCTTTACCTTTTTTCTTTCTCTTTTTTTTTCAGATGGAGTCTCACTCTGTCGCCCAGGCTGGAGTGCAGTGGTGCGATCTCGGCTCACTGCAAGCTCCACCTCCCGGGTTCATGCCATTCTCCTGCCTCAGCCTCCCAAGTAGCTGGGACCACAGGCGCACGCCACCACACCCGGCTAATTTTTTTTTTTGGATTTTTAGTAGAGATGGGGTTTCACCATGTTAGCCAGGATGGTCTTGATCTTCTGACCTTGTGATCCGCCTGCCTTAGCCTCCCAAAGTGCTGGGATTACAGACATGAGCCACTGTGCCCAGCCTACCTTTTTTCTTTACCTTTTGTTTTAATGGTCAGCTTTTTGTTTGTTTCATTTTTTTATTCTGAGCCAAAACATAAATCTTGGTGGATGGAAAGAAGATGGGTAAAAGAGAGAAGGTAGAAAATAAGCCCCACTAAGAAAGAGAAAGGAAATAGAACCACCACCAATTAGGAGATTAAAACGTAACATGAAAAATAGTGTGTTCGACTGATAAACAGTCTCTCCTTACTAAACTCTAGCCAGAGTCCTCTGAATCCCCTTCTTGACTAGGCCTCTACCTTGGCCTATAAAAATTACAGACACTCAATACAAATGATGTCATCCAGCCCCCCACTCACACTAAAAGACTTAAGCAAGCATTAACTTAGTTTCTTGCCAGTCAAGGCCACATCTCTAGGTGACTTTAGCTTCCCTTAAAGTGCCTGCTTGGGAAAGCTCAAGGCTACCAAAAGAATTGACTGTTTGTTCCAGCTGATACCTGACCATTGGCCCTTGACCATCCTTTCTTAGAGCATTCACTAAAAAGGGCTTATTGTGAATCTTTCCTCTGTCCCTTGGGATATGTGTGTACCTCCTACAACTCAGGAGTGTCTTTCTCAAGGACCTGAAAGCCATTCCTCTGAGATACTATCATAAGGAAGAACAGGGCGTCTGTCTCCCAGTGACCATGGGAGGATGCAGTCCTGACTTTGATAACTGCCAGCTAGCAGACACAGCTGGCCCAATCAGCATTTACACTGACCAACTCTGCAATTTTTTCGCTTCCCTGACTACTGAGCCCCCATTGTCTCCACTCCCTACTCCATTGCTCTCCCTTTAAAATGCCATCATCTCTGTACAAACTGAAGTTGAGTTCTGTTCACGTGGGACCCTCTTTTCTAGTGCAATCGTATATTGGTGATTACAATCTATCCTTACCATTTTTACTTCTGTCTGGCTTTGTTTATCTAGAATGCACCCTAAGATTACCCCCTATGAGTCACATTCTTGTATAACGCCTTCCCCTTGAATGTGTGGAATCTACAACTTGCTTCTAACCAACAGAATGTGGGAAAGGTGATTGATTATCACTCTTTGATTTGGTTACATTATGTTAGACTCCATCTTAGCAGACTAGTGTATTAGTCTGTTTATGTTACTATAAAGGAATACCCGAGACTGGATAATTTATAAAGAAAAGAGGTTTAATTGGCTCACAGTTCTGCAGGGTGTACAGGAGGTATGGTGCCAGCATCTGCTTCTGGTAAGGCCTCAGGAAGCTTCCATTCATGGCAGGAGATGAAAGGGAAGCAGGCGCATCACATGGTGAGAACAGGAGCAGGAGAGCGAGGGGTGAGAGAGTGGGGAGGGGAGTTTCCAGACTTTTAAACAACTGGATCTCGAGTGAACTAACTGAACAAGAATTCACTTATTACCAAGGGGATGGTGCCAAACCCTTTATGAGGGATCTGCCCCCATGCTCCCGTCACCTCCCACCAGTTCCCACCTACAACATTAGGGATCACATTTCAACATGAGATTTGGAGGGGACGAACATCCAAACTATATCAGCTAGCGAGAAATCCTCCTGCTGTTTTTGAAGAAGCAAATGGTCATGTTGTGGACTGCCTTTGGAGAAGACCTCAAGTCAGGGAATGGTGGGTGGCCTCTAGGAGCTAAGGATGGCCTCCACCAATAGGCAGTGGGAAGCAAGGGGGCTCAGTCATACAGCTGCAAGAAAATGAATTCTGTCAACAGCTTGAATGAGCTTGGAAGCAGACTCTTCCTAAGTTGAGCCTGCAGATGAGAATGTAACCCGGCCAACACCTGGACTGCAGCCTTATGTGATCCTGAGTGGAGGACCCAGCCACTCTGTGTCTGGACTCCTGATCATGGAAACTGTGAGATTTAAAAATGCATGTTCATGTGGGGCTTACCACCTAGGTGAGGGGTTGATAGGTGCAGCAAACCACCATGAAGCACGTTTACCTACATAACAAACCTGCACATCCTGCACACGTATCCTGGAACTCAAAACAAAATATAATTAAAGAAATATTTTTAAATGCATATTGTTTTAAGATGCTCAATTTGTGTTCATTTGTTACATAGCAATAGAAAACTAATCATACATTTCTATGCTAAGTTTTTTTTTACTTTAAATTTTTAAAAATTTTTTTGCCATAAAATTTCTCAAACATAGAGCAAAGTCAAACAATGTTTATGGTGAGCACCTATATATCTACCACTTAGATTCTACCATTAAGATTTTACTATCCCAGCACTTCGGGAGGCCAAGGCAGGCAGATCATGAGGTCAAAAGATCAAGACCATCCTGGCCAACGTGGTGAAACCCTGTCTCTATTAAAAACACAAAAATTAGCTGGGCATGGTGGCTTGCGCCTGTAGTCCCAGCTACTCGGGAGGCTGAGGCAGGAGAATCGCTTGAACCTGGGAGGTGGAGATTGCAGTGAGCTGAGATCATGCCACTGCACTCCAGCCTGGCAACAGAGAAAGTCTCAAAAAAAAGAAAAAAATATTTTATTGTACTTGCTTTATTACATTATCTATTCATTCATCTATTCCTCTATCCACCTATCAATCCATCTTACTTCTCAGTGCATTTCGAGGTAAATTGGGACACCTCTACACTTCCCCCTAAATATTTCACTACTCGTATCATTAATTAGAATTCAGTATTTCTTAATAGTTTTCTCTTTTAATATAAAATACAATGATGTATACAAACGTTAGTGTACATTCACTCAGTCTGACAAGTGCATACGCCTGTGTAACCCAAGCCTCTATCACAGTAATTACTGAGCATTGCCATGACCCCACTAACTTACCTCATGTCCGTTCCCAGTCCTTTTCTGCTCCTACCCACCCAGCTCCTTCCAGGAAACAATTCTTCTGTTTTTTTCCCCCTATATTAGTTATGCCTGTCCTAGAACTAAATATAAATGGAATCATATAATATGTGCTGTCTTGAGTAAAGCTGCTTTCATTCAACATAATTTTTAAATATTTTTCTGAAAAGTTGAGTGAACAGTTTCTTAGGAAAAATGTATAATCAAAAATTTTAAAAATGTTCAAATATTTACCTAGAAAAAGGCATGGGGTCTAGAAGTCTAGAGGCAAGTGTTTTTAAACTGTCAATGAAGAGATAATTTCTATGCAGTGTAAATTTATTTCCTAGCATAGATGTAGATTAAAAAACTGTCCACATTGTTTCACTAAGCTGCCAGAATTCCAATACCAAAATAAATCAATATAACACTCAAAAAAGAAAATAAAATGAATTTAAATAGAAAATAATACATTATAGGCCGGGCGCGGTGGCTCAAGCCTGTAATCCCAGCACTTTGGGAGGCCGAGACGGGCGGATCATGAGATCAGGAGATCGAGACCATCCTGGCTAACACGGTGAAACCCCGTCTCTACTGAAAAATACAAAAAACTAGCTGGGCAAGGTGGCGGGCGCCTGTAGTACCAGCTATTCGGGAGGCTGAGGCAGGAGAATGGCGTAAACCCAGGAGGCGGAGCTTGTAGTGAGCCGAGATCCCGCCACTGCACTCCAGCCTGGGCGACAGAGCAAGACTCAATCTCAAAAATAAAATAATAAAAAAAATTATCACTGTTAGAGAAGTCAGTATACAGGAAAGTGATGAGGTTTCATTTGTTTTGGGGACTGCTGCTAGATAGAGGGATTCTGTAGTTTTATTTTTTTATCTTGGGGGCAAAGTGGTTTTTTTGCCCCTCCATACTAACTCATAATAGCAAAGTCCCACTTTCTCAAACACATAGAAACATATCTAGAGGAATGTACATCACAAGGTTCAGTACAATTATGTCTTGGTGTAAAATTACAGATAATTTTTGTTTTTAAAAAATTTTGTGCTTGCTTGTATTTTGTTTTTCTATCATAATATTATTGCTTACATACAAATTCTGATTATAAAAGTAATACATTCTCAGTTAAATGATATATAAAACACTGAAAAGTGAAAGGAAGGACATTGAAACTGTCAATAAACTACCCAGCAGTATCATTTTGATGTACTATATTTGGTAAGTTTGGTATGTATTTCTAGCAGGTTTTTTGTTTGTTTGTTTATTTGAGCCTATAATCTGCTTTTGTTAACAAATATAGTACAGGCGTATTCCATTGTTTTTATATATTTTAGTATATTTTTAGTATATTATATTTTAATATATTTAGTGTGTGTGTGTATATATATATATATGTATATATATTTTGAGACAGAGTCTCGCTCTGTCACCCAGGCTAGAGTGCAATGGCGTGATTTTGGCTTACTGCAACCTCCGCTTCCCGAGTTCAAGCATTTCTCCTGCCTCAGCCTCCCAAGTAGCTAGGATTACAGGCATGCACCACCATGCTCAGCCAGTTTTTTTTTTGTATTTTTAGTAGAGATGGGGTTTCACTATGTTGGTTAGACTGGTCTCTAATTCCTGACCTCAAGTGAGCCACCTGCCTCGGCCTCCCAAAGTGCAGGGATTACAAGTGTGAGCCACCGTGTCTGGTCTATTTTAGTAAACTTTTAATGGCTTCAAAAATTCTACCACGTGTATATACCACAACTTACCTACTATCGGTCATTTGGGTTACTTCCAATTTGGGGCTATTATTAATAAATAATTGTACTCCATAGTGAACATCTTCATTACGTAAATTTTTGTACATGCTTCAGATTATTTCCTTAGATTCTTGGGAATAGAATTACAATGTAAAAAAGTGGGAATGCTTTTAAGACCCTTTACACATGTTGCCAAGTTGGTCTCTAGAAAGGCTGAGAACCAAAATCATCCACCCCTGGCCCCCCTACACACAGTTTGGACACTGAGGACTCAAACTATTCCCCTTATAACTTACTGTCTACCTTAACATGACTTTGCTAGTCCAGTATCTTCATTATCATAATTTAAAAAATCCGAGAGACTCTTACCCAGGCAGAGTTCCTTGTTCATTACTGAAATTTCCCAAGAGGCCCATACACTCTTCAATGGACTAAAGATTCTTTGAACCACTTGCTTTGAAACTCCTCACCTTGCTGTTTCCACGAATCCTGGGCTATTGTGTCATCCTTACCCAATCCTAATCATGCCCTCTTCATCTCCCCAATTGAAAGACCCACCTTAAAGCAAACTTTAAATGTCCAATTTTCAGTAAACTCTAACCTTGACATCCCATATCCTAAACACAAAGTAGTATAGAGCTGGTGTTCTCCTTACCTTGGTAAGCAGTAAACTCAGCTTTGTCTGAACACCTTATGTTAGTGCCAGTCTATACATTTTGCAGAGTATAAAAGCCCGTGCCAGGATATTTGTATCTCCATATCCAAAGAGATGATACGATCAGCTGTTAACCTAATCAAACAGCCAGCCCTGTCCATGGAAATGGGTGCGTTAACTGCAAAGAAGGATTTGTGGTAGGAACATCACACATCCCTTTTGCCAAGGAATACATGCAATACAATGCAAAGTATTGTTCCTGGGTGTGTCTATGAGAGTGTCACTAAAGGAGATTAACATTTGAGTCAGTAGATTGTGAGAGGCAGACCTACCCTCAGTCTGGGTGGGCACCATCTAGTCAGCTGCCAGTGGGGCCAGAATAAAAGCAGGCAAAAAAACGTAGAAAGAGCAGACTGCTTTAGTCTTCTGGCCTCCATCTTTCTCCCATGCTGGATGCTTTTGCCCTCAAACATCGAACTCCAAGTTCTTCAGTTTTGGGACTCGGACTGGCTTTCCTTGCTCCTCAGCTTGCAGACGGCCTATTGTGGGACATCACCTTGTGATCGTGTGAGTCAAAACTCCTTAATAAACTCGCCTTTATATATGCATCTATCCTGTTAGTTCTGTCCCTCTAGAGAACACTAATACATTACTATAAGTACTTTACTATCAAACAGGGGTCCTTCATCAGACTTCATTATGATCCTACCCATGTAGTCCTTCATTATTAACATTAATGTTTTACTGTCAGTAAATACAGTTGTCAGTTATTAATTGCCTATAATGCCAAGTCTGGGGCTACAGGCTTTATGTGTATTCTTTTTTTTTTTTTTTTTTAGACAGAATCTTGCTCTGTCACCAGACTGGAGTGCAGTAGTGCGATCTCGGCTCACTGCAACCTCTGCCTCCCAGGTTCAAGCGATTCTCCTACCTCAGCTTTCCGAGTAGCTGGGATTACAGGCACGTGCCACCACGCCCAACTAAGTTTTTTGTATTTTTAGTAGAAATGGGGTTTAACTGTGTTGGCCAGGATGGTCTTGATCTCTTGACCTCTTGATCCGACTGCCTTGGCCTCCCAAAGTGCTGGGATTATAGGCGTGAGCCACAGCGCCCAGCCTTATGTGCATTTTTGATCTCATGTAATTCTCACAACAGTCCTCTGAGTTAAGACAGTTTTTATGGCTGTTTTATAGACCTACTCAGAACGTAGTTCCCAGGTATGACACCCAGGGATCTACTTTTGAAAGCTCCCAAGTGATTCCAATGCATCTATCCATGGAACCATTGCATTGGTTGATATGGGAGAGGTGAAGATGAGATACAGATCTGTATCTAAGCACATCTCAAGATATGATATAGACATCCTGCCCATTTGGGGCTTAGAGCTCATATGGCTATAAGTACACAAATGCCCAATAAACATATACACTACTAGGATGTCAACTCTCAAAGTCCACTGCTGGTGTCTGGGTGTTGCAATTTGCGTGGAGATGGGAGGCAGAAATGTCTGCTCTTTGGGTTGGAGAGAACTTTGGACATTAACTTCTTGGTTTGATATTTAAAACTTCTATTGTGTTGATAGCCCCTCCAGAATAATTGTGGAAAAAGAAAAATATTTTAAAATATTCAAACCCAAATCATCTTTGATTTGGACTTTTTCGGATGGAGCAAAGCTTTCACATATCCTTGGGAGGAAAGAATTCAAAAATTGGATGTAAATAGAGCTGCATTTATTGAGATAGGAGAGAGTGGATGCAAAGAATGAAATGTGTGTGCAGATAGTAAAGAAGTATTTACCTATAGGAGTGTGCTGTTTGTATGTTCTCTTCCACAATTTACTTGGTACTGAAAAATGTTGTCATGGCAACAGTATAACAAACAAGGTGGAATTGCATACAGATGAATCACGACTTTATATGCCAGACAAAGAAGCGAATGTTCTATTAGGGCTAGGCTTATTAAGCTTAAAAGTTACAGCAAACATTTTAATGAGGTTTTCTTATTGTTTCTCATTTTAAAAAATGAGGGAGGTGCATAGATGGGTAGAAGGTGTGGGATTATATTTACAGGATTTCCATAATATTACCATGGCAGAACACAGGTCTGCTGCGTCAGCTTCACCTGCTGGTGTTCCAGCTTGTTTGACAGGATAGAGCTTGAGATGGTGTCTGTTCCAAGAACATGTAGTTGAGGAGTTTACACACACATGGGCACACGTGCACACACACATGGGCACATGTGCACACACACGATGAACATGGCAAGAAGCTGTCATGTCATCTTATCTGGTGGAGAGAGCCATGTATATAAAGCATTCCACCAAGGGGTGTGAGGCAGAGAGGGCTATGACCACACACGTGGTTCCAAGGACACAATGGCTGTCCTTCCTGAAGGATAGGAACCCTTGAGGGAGCAAATTTGTCTTTGTTTGATGTTTCGAGAATCTTCTCTTTGAGTTCCATGAAGAGAGACACCATGGGTGGGCCACATAATCATGCAGAGTCATTGGTTTGGGTTATGATTATATAAAATTCCTTGCTCCAACAAGTGGTCCATGTCCTGGAGCTGGAGGATGATTGTTTTGCAAGCACTTTTTGGATACAATCCCCTTCCTTGATACAGAGCTGCAAGCACTGATTGGCTGCTCTTGGCTGTGAGTCTTACCTCACTGATTCTTGGACTTGAGACTGTATCTGTATCACCTGGAGAGGTTTGTTAAAACACATCTTTCTGGGACTCACTCCTAGAGTTTTAAAACTTGCATTTCTAACAAGAGCCCGGGTGATGCTGTTGGTCTGTGGATGACACTTGGAGAGCTGCTGCTTTAGATGGAAACTCACCTGACAGAAAGATGGGAATATTGGTCTTACAGTTTCCTTTCCCTTCCCACTAAGTGGCTAGGGCAGAAATTCAGGGACCTCTCCAGTGGAGAAGAAGACTGGGACTTAATTGTTTGAAGTAAATTTGATTAAAAAAAAGAGAAGAGATTAACAAAAGGGCTGTCTTTCTTCAGATCCTAGGCAGTGCAGGAGGGACAATTTTCTGGATTTTTCTGTGATTGAGAAATGTTAAGAGTGGAGATGTAATAATGTGCTTCTCAGAGAATTAGTTCTCCACTAGCAACACTGGCATCACAGGAAGCTTATTCGAAATGCAAAATGTTGCACCCTACCCTCGATCTGAAGCAGAGTTACATTTAATAAGCTCCCTGGGTGATTCGTATACATGTTAAAGTTGGAAAAGCACTGCTGTAAGAGACAGGCTGCCAATTTGGCAGTCAAGATACTTGAGTTTAGCTGGGTGTGGTGGTGTGTGCCTATAGTCCCAGCTACTCAGGAGGCCCAGTTGGGAGGATTGCTTGAGCTTAGGAATTTGAGGCTGCAGTGAGCCCTGATTGTGAGAATAGCCATTTGCACTCCAGCCTGCCAGCATAGCAGATCTATCTCTTAAAAAAAGAAGATATCTGAGTTTTAGCCCAGGTCCTCCTTTTACCCAACTGTATAGCCCTTACTGGGCTTCGGGGGATGGGCTGGGGTGAGTTAGTGACCTACAAGTTTCTTGCTAGCTTTGGGGTGCTACAATTCTGAATCATACCTTGGCAGGTCCCGACTTGCTCTGCCATTTCAGAAGGCTTCTGAAAAGTGTGAGCCCAAACGTCTCTGAGGTCCTTGAGTTCCTTCCCTTTGCTGCCCATCCTTTACCCCACTGCAAGCTGGTGTGAACTCTTGCAGGAGGACAGTGCTATCTTGTGCCAAGGACATGACATCATTCCATGTACCTAAACTCAAAGGAGCCCAGTGTATAATCACTTACTATGGATGAAAGCTTGAGCAATCTGGGGAAAGTACATCCATTCTGATAGCACTAATAACAAAGCCTTTGTCCTGAGTAGCCTTTAGGAAAGCAGCTGGGTCAGTCTCTGAGCCTTGACTTCCCACTTAGTAAGACACATAATTGCAATACTGTCATATGCCACATAACGACATTTTGGTCAATGATAGGCTACATATATGATGGTCCTGTAAGATTATATAGTCCCATAAGATTATAATACCATGTGTTTACTGTACTTTTTCTATGTTTAGATACACAAATACTTACCATTGTGTTACAGTTGCCTCCAGTATGCAGTACAGTCCCATGATGTACAGATCTGTAGCCTAAGAGCAATAGGCTATACCAGCTAGCCTACATGTGTAGTTGGCTATAAAATTAGGTTTGGAAAAGTGTACTCTATGATGTTGGCACATGACAAAATTCCATAACAATGCATTTCTCAGAATGCATGCCTTTTATTAAGTGATGCATGACTGTGCTTACTTTTCATGCACAAACATCCCCCAAACTAGTAAAAGGCTGTCTTCAGGGTGTTTGAAGTATTTTTGTTTCTGCTGCATCGAAGCATTAAAATAGAACCATATGCATTTTCAGATTTGGAACCTGAATTAATTAATATAAAATGGGCAGGAAAGATGTCTGATGACTCAAATTAAGAAGAACCTGATATGGAAATTTCAATCTGCTCTATAGGATAAACTATTTTTAAAGACTTCAGACATGCCAGTTTTCATATAAAGCATATTTTCTTAAGGTCAGCTCTGTGGATGGTGCACTTGCCCTAGTTCAGTGCTCACAGGATTGCATTTTGTATTCCTTAAGCAGTCCATCATCCTGACTTTTTATTAATTTAAGCTCATTTTCTCCTAAATCTGCCCAAATGAATTAAACATCGTGTGTGTGTGTGTGTGTGTGTGTGTGTGTGTGTGTCCATGAGATCGTCTTTCTTGCTGCTGGAGGAGTTTGATTGCTGGATGAATTTCTTTTGGCTGTTGCTGACAGAAACTTGTGGCCCCTTTTGATTTGGTCGAATTTTGGCAAAAGGTGATTTGGACAAACGGCATGACAATGTAAGGCCCAACACTTTCACTTCCCTTACAAGTGGTCTCTTTCCTGTTTTTTTGTCCCCTGGCACTTTGGTTTCGATTGTCTTTGCTTGCAGTTTCTTGATTGCATTCATTGCCAGGCAGGTGTGAGGTACATTGGAGCAATTTTCTGGGAGAAATGCCGACTTAGAATGGAGGCAGAGTCTTGATGTTTGTTGAGGGAAGAAAGGCTCCAAAAACAATAAAGCTGGGTTTTCTATGAACTGACTCAGGGTCAGAGGGTAAAGGAGAACATATCCTTGATAGAAATCCTTATACCCTGGAGCCTCAGTGGTTTGTCTACAAAGCCATCTGTTGAGATGGGAGTAGGAATTATGAGAAGGGAGCCAGCTCTCTAGCCTGAATCCTTACCGCATTGTTTTGAGTCTTTCGGGGGGCGGTGGGGGAAGAGCTACTTCTGTTAAAACAATGTCAGATTCTAAGTGTGTTGGAAACGGGATTTTTGCTGCCTTCTCTTTTTATGTAAGCATGGTGTGTATGTCTTTCTTTTAAAGGAAACTAGAGTATTCTTGCATAAAAGCTTGGAGGGTTTGCAAAATCTACTGCAGCTTTGCTTGGAATAGCACGACTCTGGAAACAACCCAAATACACATCAATATGGAATTGCTTACATAAATTATGATACATCCATACTGGGAAATTCATAGCCTTAAAAAAGCATTGAATAATCAAAACCCAATGCAAGGCATCCCTCTCTATATTGAGAAGGTATAATCTCCAAAATACAAACTTGAGGGTGAAAATACAAGGTAAGACACACAAGATGTTAAGAACATTCCGCGTGTGTGGGGGCAAGCATTTGGAAGTGGGGGCAGAATGTGTGTGATTACTTGAATACACGTGTATACACATGTGTATAGGCATAGAAATATCTGGAAGGGTGCCAAAAACCTGGTAGCGCTGGTTGCCTCCATGGGAGAGCTAGGCTTGGGATCTTGAGAGGCCGAATTTCCAGGTATACCTTTCTAGTTCTCTTTGAAACTTTTTTTACCCTGTGAGTCAAACAGCCAAGCAACAACCAAATTCAGGGCTGAGCAAATACTTAAGCACCAGGGGAGGAATAATGGGGGGCATAGTTGCGGGGTGCATCCGGGGGTCTAGAGAGGGAGTGAGCCCCAGCCAGCTGCAGCCCCAGTCGATTTTATGGCTGTAAAGGAGCCGGAGACACCAGCCGTCTCCACGCCGGTCCGCCCTCAGCACCCTGCACCCCACACCTGGCTCCCCAGGCACAGCAGCCCCGCCAGGACGGCACGGCTTCGCGTCCTCGCTTAAGTGCCCTGTGATGGCCGCGTCCCAGCGGGCACGGTGCGAATTGACTGGGGTTTGGGGGAACGAAAGCCCCGAAGGGGCCTTCTCTGCCAAATGTCTTCTTCCGTCGGCTCGATGGCAGCCCCCAAGCCTTTCATTTTCACTGTATGAAAACACTGGGGTGGATTTAGCTTTTCCTTTGGGAAACAAACGAAAAAGAGCACAAAGAGCGTGTGTGCGGGTCTTCTTTCAAAATAGTGGGGCATTTGAAACCCGCGCTGCAGCTGCGGGCGCTGCTTCAATCGCAAGCGTTTCGTTTTCTGAAAGCGCTTTAAAAGATGCTCAAGAGGGAGAGAGCGAGCGCCCTGCGCATTTTCGGAAACGGAAGATTTTGAAAGCCTGTATTTATCTGCCCTTCGCAAAAAATCAGTTTCTCTAGGGCAAGCCTTTCCAGCCTTTTCCGTCAGGACACATAGAAAATCATCTGATTTCAAGAGCATTCGGGGTAAAACTGGAGGGGATTTCAGAGCGTCTCTGTGAGGTTTATTTAAAAATTAAATACAGTTTTTAATGTTATAGAATTATAAGAAAATATGTATGAAGTATTAGAGAAGAAATTGTATGTGTTTTAAACTGCCAAATAAAATCTGCTCAAAATTTTAAATGAGAAAATTGAGCTTGTTTCCACGAATGTAACTTTTATTACGGAAAAATTTCAAACAGATACAAATAAAGAGAATGGCATAATGACCAGCTCGCCTCTTGCTCATAGCCAGGACCCAGACTAAACTGCTATCCACATTTGCCTTTCAGATTTCATCTACCTCATCCTCCTTTTTTTTTTTTTTCCCTAGAATATTTAAAAGCACACCCCAGGAATCACTTCATTTCATCTGAAAACACTTCGGTGTAAATCTCTAACAGACAGGACTTAAAAATAAGCAAAATACCATTCTCAATTCCAATAAATTAAAAATAATTTCTCAGTATTATCTAGCATCCAGTTCATGTTCAATTTTTTTCATTTGCCTAAAAAAAAAAGTCTTTTTACTGTTGATCCGTTTGGGTCAATTCAAGATCAAAACAAAGTTTTCGATCGATTGGTATGACTTTCAAGTCTTCTTGAATCTGTAACATGAATATAACTTTTTAAATGTATAGTAATTTTTATATTATACTCTGCTTATTTTTAAAAATAGCTTTATTGAGATGTAATTCACATACTGTTGCAGGCTGAAAAATGATCCCTCCACTCCCTAAGATATCAGATTCTAATCCCTGGAACCTGTGACTATTACCTTATATGGAAATAGGGTTTTTACAGCGTAATAAAGTTAAGAATCTTGAGATGGGAAGATTATCCTGTATTACAAGAGTAAGCCCTGAGTGCAGTCACCTGTGTCCTTCAAGAGGGGGATTTGACACACACTGAAGGCTTTGTGAAGATGGAGCCGAGAGATTGGAAGATGCTGGCTGATTCGAATGACACAGCTATAAGCCCGGAATTGACAGCAGCCACCAGAAGGTGGAAGAGGCGGGGAGGGGCCCTGCCAACACCTTGAGGCTGCCTTGGGACTTCCGGCCTCCAGAACTGTGAGAGAATCAATTTTTGTTGTTTTAAGCAATCACGTTTGCGGTAAATTGTTGCAGCAGCTACAGAAAATGAATACCCACACCATACAGCTCACTCATTTAAAGCATACAATTTAATGATTTTTGTTTGTTCGTTTGTTTTTCAGATAGAGTCTCACTCTGTGGCCCAGGTTGGAGTGCAGTGGTGTGATCTTGGCTCACTGCAAATTCTGCTACCCAGGTTCAAGCGATTCTCCTGTCTCAGTCTCCTGAATTTAATAGTTTTTAGTATATTCACAGTTATGTGTCCATCACCACAGTCAATTTTGGAACACTGTATCACCCCAGAAAGAAATATTATATCTATTGGCAATCACTCACATTCCTTCCATCCCCCAGCCCTGGGCAACTACTAGCCTCCTTTCTGTTTCTTCAGATTTGCCTATTCTGGACAGTTTACATAAACGGAATAATACAATACATGGTCTTTTGTGTCTGGCTTCTTAGTGTAATGTTGTCAAGGTTCATCCATGTTGTAGCATGTATCAGTACTTCATTTTTATTGCTGAATAAGAGCATAGCTGTAATATTAATTTATAATCTTAAAATACCTGTGAGCAAATCCTGATGAAGATTTTTTTTTTTATGGCAATCTTTTCAAGGTATCAGTAGTCACTATTCATACTTTGTTTGCACAAGCCAGGGATTTAAACTGTTTAATTTATTTAAATCTAATGGTTTCATGTTTAAACCTTCCTAAAATTTGCAACAATTGAAATTTTATTTAAGGAATCTAACAGCTTATTCGTTGCTTTCACTGACAAATGTAATACTGGAATCTCTTGCGGTAGCGTGAATGGATTTCAAGTCTGATAGAAGTTTTTCACAGCAAATTTTTCAAGATAATGATGAAGCTGTTAGTGCTCAGGCACCACAAAGAAGAGGGCATGGGAGCTGAAAGTGGGTAGAAGTATAGGACAATGTAAAGACAAAGCCTGGGGCCACATCTGACAGATGTGTCAGCAGCCTCAGCTGAGCCTCCCAGACCTGCACCCCTTCTGCAGCGGCTGCTGCAGCCCCTGCTCCTGGGGTCAGAGGTGTGCTGTAAGGGGCTGCTGAGCCAGGTGGGAGGGCGTCTCTTTGGTTTCTGACATCCTATCACAATGGGACAAGGAGTCTGCGTGTCTCTGTTACTCACTGCACTTCCCCCTTCAGGGCCCACTTCCCTGGGGCTGCCCTTTGAGAAGCACTAGACTAGGTGCCCCAAGTCAGAGGTGGCCAGCAGCACCCTGTGACATGTTCGTGGCTCCCACTCTGCCACACTCATTATAAAGCTCTGCTCTAGGTTGGCCATGAGCATTTGGGGCTAATAAAAATGAATGAAGTACTAATACATGTGACAACATGGATGAACCTTGACAACATTACACTAAGAAGCCAGACACAAAAGACCATGTATTGTATTATTCCATTTATGTAAAATGTCCAGAATAGGCACATCTAAAGAAACAGAAAGGAGGCTAGTAGTTGCCCAGGGCTGGGGGATGGAAGGAATGTGGGTATGTGGGAAATGGCAGGAGGGCACAGAGAGTTAATTTCATATGGCTAATTTCTATGGACCAGTGACTGCTGTGGGCCTCTTATTTCCCTTCTTTCTGAACACTGCTGTCTGTTGTGGTTATCTCATCCTTGCACTGTCATTGTAAGTTGGGAGTTAGGAAGCAGATAGCTTGTCATGTAGATCAGAGTTCTGATGGAGAGACACGGTACCCCAGGAGCTGCACCTGAGCAGTCCTCCTTCATCGGGGCTCAGGTGATGAGGTCATGGACTTTGAATTGATGCTATAATGAGATGAGATTTTGGAGATCTTTGAAGGGGGTTAGTGCATTTGACATTTGGCAGGGATGCAAATTATTGTGGCTAGCTGGCAGAATGTCTGAAAAGTAGTTATCATCAATTCCTTCCCTCTCTGTATTCATACCATCCCTCTGTTAGGAGATAGATTCGTTTCCTCCCTGACCCCTTGAATCTGGGCTGCTCTATGAATGCTTTGACCAATACAGTATAGCCGAAGCGATGCTCTAAAATTCATGTAAGAATTCAAGGACTTAGAATATCCAAAACAATCTTGGAAAAGAAAAAAAAGAGTTAGAGGACTTGTCCAAGTGCAGTGGCTCACTCCTGTAATCCCAACACTTTGGGAGGCTGAGGTGGGCAGGTAGCTTGAGCCCAGGAGTTCGAAACCAGCCTGGGCAAAGTAGTCAGACCCCATCTCTACAGAAAATAAAAAAAAATTAGCCAGGTGTGGACCTGTAGTCCCAGCTACTCAGGAGGCTGAGGTGGGAGGATCACTTGAGCCCAGGTGTTTGAGGCTTCAATGAGGCAAGATCGCACCACTGCGCTCCAGCATGGGTAACAAAATGAGACCCTGTCTCAAAAAAAAAAAAAAAAAAAAAAAAAAAAAAGAAGTTAGAAGTCTCACATTTCCAGATTTCAAAGTATTCTCTAACTTTGTAATTAAGTGTGATATTGGTGTAAGAATACACATATGAATCAATGTAACAGAATAGAGTTCAGAAATAGACCCATGTGTATGTGGCTAATTGAGCTTTACAAAGGTGCCAAGGTAATTCAGTAGAGAAAGAATAATCTTCTCACAAATGATATTGGAACAACAGGATAAATATATGAAAATATGAATGTTAATCCCTATCTCATACCACATACAAAAATTAGTTCAAGATGGATCAGAGACTAAGTGGAAAAATTACAACTACAAGTTTTCAGGAAATAAAATAAAGTCTTCTCAAACTTGGGTAGTTAAACATTTCTTGGAGAAGACACAAAAATCACCAAACATAAAAAAAAATTGATGTGTTGGACATCATGAAAATTTTACAAATTCTGCTTATCAAAAGTACCATTAAGAAAATAAAAGACAAGCCACAGGTGGTGGATGTGGGGGTGGAGACATCTGGGAAAGGACATTTATTCAGATATATTAAAAATTTCTACAAATCCATAATAAAATAAAAACCATATAATAAAAAATGGGCAAAAGACATGAACAGACACTCTATAAACAAACTAATAAGAATAGCCACTAAGCAGATGAAAGGTGTTATCAGTCATCAGGAAATGCAAATTAAAATCAAAGTGAGCGACCACATTTTAAAAATAGCTAAAATTAGTCAGACAACACAAATGTTGGCAAATATGTGGAGCAACTGGAATTCTCATAATTTGCAGGTGGCAACAGGGTGTGGTATTAACGACTTTAGAAAACCTTTTGTCTGCCTGTTAAAAAAGGTTATACATACACCTACCTATGAGCTAGCGTCTCTACTCCTAGATATTTATCCAAGAGAAATAAAATAATACATCTATAGCAAGACTATATAAGAAATTTGTATAAGAATATTTATGGCAGGCCTGGCTAGGTGCTCACGCCTGTAATCCCAGCACTTTGGGAGGCGGAGGCAGGTGGATCACCTGATGTCAGGAGTTTGAGACCAGCTTGACCAACATGGTGAAACCCTGTCTCTGCTAAAAATACAAAAATTAGCCAAGTATGGTAGTGTGCACCTGTAATCCTAGCTACATGGGAGGCTGAGGTAGGAGAATTGCTTGAACCCAGGAGGCAGAGGTTGCAGTGTGCTGAGACTACACTATTGCACTGCAGCCTGAGCAACAGGAGTGAAACTCTGTCTCAAAAGAAAAAAAAAAAAAGAATGTTTATGGCAGGTTTATGAATCATTGCCAAAATCTGAAGACAACCTGCATAACTGTCAATAAGAGAATGGATTAACGAATTGTGGTTTTGTTATACAATGGAATATGGCTCAGCAACAAAAAGAGCAGTAAGATATATATAACAACATGGATAGGTCTCCAGCACATTATATTGATGGAGGAAGCTAGGGACAAAGGGCACATCCTGCATGATTCCACTTTATAAAGTTAAAGCAGAGGCAACACTAAGCTACAATGATAAAAATCACAACAGTGGGTGCCTCTGAGGGTGGGGCGGGGAATGACTGGGCAACAGATGCAGGAACTTTCTGGGGTAATCAAAACAGCACATTGTACTCCTTAAATATATATAATTTTTATTTGTTAAGCAAGCCTCAATAAAAATGGAAAAAAGAGAACTTTCTAGGGTAATGCAAATTTTTTTTTATCTTGATGGTGGATTGCACGGGTGTGTACATTTAGCAAAACACATTCAATTATCAATTTAAGATATGTGCATTTTCCTCAATATACATTTTTCCTCAATTTAAAAAGTTGCAACTATAGAGAAGCTACATGAATGAGTATTTCCTAGGTCTCATCATTCAGGCCTTAGTTCAAATGTCACTTCCTCAGAAAAACCTGCCCTGCCCAGCTATGATTATCCTTGCTGCTTAGGCTGTATCACAGAGAGCCCACTTTTATTTTCTTCATAATGCTTATCTGTATCCAAAAGCATAATTTAAAAGCAATTAAGCAATTATTTGGTTAATTGCCCCATCACCTCTGACTACAGTGTAACTTCTGCGAACATAGGAACTGTGTCTCTTTGGTTCACTGCTCTATCTCTAATACCTGATAGCAAGGATTTGCTCAATAAACATTTGTTGCTATTAAATGAATAATGGATACAAGGGCAGACAAATCTGACCAATAGAGATTAAGTTCCTTCTATTTGGAAAAACATGGGATGGGGATCACACAAGGGGACTCACCATCATCAAAGGAACTGGCGGTCAGTTCTATTCCTTGGATAAACATGTGCTAGGTGCTTCCTGTGTGCTGAGTGCTGGACTGAAACCAGACACACTCAGATAAGTAAAACTGGATTATTAGTGGTATTGAGATGGGTGTTGAATGAAAAACGGACAGGCTGGCTACTAGAAATAGGGCAGGCTCTTTGGATTCCCCACATGCCTTTGAACATCTATTTTTAGGTCCACTGGGTTTTTTTCCCAAGTGTAGTAACTTCCTGTTAAAGCTTTTGAGCAAAAGACCACGACAACCAAATCAGGGACCTAGGATTGGCAGGAAAAGGACTAGTTAGGACCTGAGCAGTGTGGGGTGATGAGGGCCTGAGCAGTGGGAAGGAAGAAGAAACGATGCATGAAAAAGATACTCTGCCCACAATAGTAGCTTTTATTGTATATTACCTGTAAGAGACGTCAGGCCTTGGCCATTAAATTTTATTTTTCTTAAGAAGCATTCTTTTATAATTGTTTTGTAAGCTTTAGGGAATTGCCTTGCAATTCATGCTTGTGGAGGAATTTTAGGCAAATGTTTTCAAATGGTACTCATTGATTAATTGCTTCCAAAGTCTATTGAGTAGGCCTTTATCTGGAAAATGCCTTCCTTGGCCCTCACAGTCATCCTTTCCCAGAAACCAGAATTTTTCTCTTTTAGTTGGTCACAATCACTAGCCCTCTCCCGCAGCATTTCCTTGTCAATGATAGTTTACACATTTCCTTCCCAGGAGACCTTCGGGACATAAATAGACACAAACCAGCTTGGGCAGCATTGTGAACAACCCTTTCAGGAAGTAAGAAAACAACTGGTCTCTGAGTCCATGAAGGAAGCAGATTTACATTTCAACAGGGACAACATAGGCTTGACATAAATGACAACTGTCTAGTTCTAGAAGATTTCCTTAATTGGGCCTAAAAAAGAGCAGATGGGGCAGCTATGTATGGAATGATTTGGGTATATTTCTGGCTAGAAGCAGAGAAGAGATTTATGACTTCTTTATTTTTTAAAAGTTTATGTATTTTTGGATCATGAGAGCAGTACTTGTCATTGTTTCAAACTCAGAAAATAAAAAGTGGCACCTAGATAATATTACTCAGAATCCCACTACCCAATCATAGCCACTGTTAGTGGTTTGATGTAGTTGTTTTCAAATAACATATCTGGTGTATTCATAGTTTTGCATCTTGATTTCTTTCATTTAGCATCTTCCTGCATTATTAAATATCCCCCCAAGCTCATTTTTAATGGCTGTGTAATACTGTCTTATAAGACTGTATAATAGTTACTGTTCTGTGTCCTTGTCCATGTCAGTATAGGTTGTTTACAATTTCTCAACACTAAAAAGAACAGCTGAAAAGAGCTTGGCATATCAATGTTTCTCCACATTCCTGATTGCTTCCTAGGAAGAGATTTCTTTAAAGCAGCTCTTGTTATGGTGTGACGCCTTAGCCACCTCCACCAGAACCAGGCATTAATGCACATCAGGATCCCAACCCAGTCCTGCAGTATCTGAATCTCTGCAATTAGGGCCCAAAAATCTGCCTGGAAAAAAGAGCTCCTGAGATTTATAGGCACACTAAAGTTGCCTATTATTGAGTTTCATAATTCTAGAAGAAATTACTGGATAGTTTTACTTTCTAACTGTATTTGTATTTCTAAATGCATTTTTATTTTTATTATTTATTTATTTATTTTTTTGAGAGGGAGTTTCATTCCTGTTGTCCAGGCTGGGGTACAAAGGTACAATCTCAGCTCACTGCAACCTCTGCCTCCTGGGTTCAAGCAATTCTGCTGCCTCAGCCTCCTGAGTAGCTGAGATTACAGGCACCCACTACCACGCCTGGCTAATTTTTTGTATTTTTAGTAGAGATGGGGTTTCACTGTGTTGGCCAGGCTGGTCTCAAACTCCTACATCAGGTGATCTACCCACCTTGGCCTCCCAAAGCGCTGGGATTACAGGCGTGAACCACTGCACCCAGCCTGGATTTTTAAATTTAAAGTTTTGACACATGGTATCAAATCATTTTCCTAAAGCCTTATGTACATTACACTCCTGCCGGCAATGTATGAGGGTACTCAACCCATCAAACTCTTGCAAAACAGCTTTGCTGGTTTGATGGTTGAAAAGTGATGACTTCATGGAATTAAAAAAATTAATACATAATAATTGTACATATTTATAGAGTATATGAGATATGGTGATACATGCATACAATGTGTAAGATCAAATCAGAGTAATTGGAGTATCCATCACCTCAAATATTTATCATTTCTTTATGTTGAGAACATCCCAAATCTCTTCTAGCTATTTTGAAATATATAATAAATTATTGATAACTATAGTCATCCCACTGTGCTCTTGAACATTAAACCATATTCCTTCTTTCTGACTGTACTTTGGTACCCATTAACCAACCTCTCTTCATCCCTTCCTTCCTGCTACCCTTCCCAGGCCCTGGCATCTATCATTGCTTCTTCCATGAGATCAGCTTTTTAAGTTCCTACGTATAAATGAGAACATGTGATATTTGTTTTTCTGCACCTTACTTATTTTCACTTAAGGTAATGTCTTCCAGGTCATCCGTGTTGCTGCAAATAACCAGGTTTTATTCTTTTTATGGCTGAATAATATTCCATTGTGTAGATATACCACATTTTCTTTATCCATTCGTCTACTGATGGACACTTAGCTTGATTCTATATCTTGGCTATTGTGAATAGTGCTACAATAAACATGGGAGTGCTATTATCAAAAATACAAACAATAACAAATGCTGATGAAGATGTGGAAAAAGGAGAATGTTAGTATATTCTTGGTGGGAATGTAAATTAGTACAACTATCATGGAAAATTATATGGAAGTTCCTCAAAAAACAAAAAATAGACCACATAATCTAGCACTCTCACTGCTGAGTGTATACACAGAAGAAAGGAAATCCATATATTGAAGAGATTTCTGCATGTGCATGTTAATTGCAGCACAACTCACAATAGCCAAGATATGGAATCAAGTTGAGAATTTGTCAACGGAGGATAGGATGAAGAAAATGTGGCATACACATACCACGGAATGCTACTTAGCCATAAAATAGAATGAAACAATATCTTTTGCAGAAACATGGATGCAACTGGAGGACATTATCCTAAGTGAAATAACTCAGAAATAGTCAAATTCCTCACATTCTCATGTGTAAGTGGGAGCTAAACATTGACTGCATAGGCATGTACAGAGTGGAATAATAGACACTGGGGACTACAAAATGTGGAAGGTCAGGGGAGAGGTGAGGGTTGGAAAATTACCTGAGAGGTAATCATCCAGACTTCAAAAAGCCCAGACTTCATCAGTATACAATATATGCATGTAAGAAACCTGTACTTGTGGCTGGGCATGGTGCCTCACACCTGTAATCCCAGCAGTCTGGGAGGCCGAGGTGGGCAGATCACCTGAGGTCAGGAGTTCGAGACCAGCCTCACCAACATGATGAAACCCCATCTCTACTAAAAGTACAAAAATTAGCCAGGCATGGTGGCTCATGCCTGTAATCCCAGCCATTCAGGAGGCTTAGGCAGGAGAATTGTTTGAACCTGGGAGGTGGAGGTTGCAGTGACCTGAGATCACACACACCACTGTACTCCAGCCTGGGTAACAGAGTGAGACTCTGTCTCAAAAAAAACAAAACAAAACAAAACAAAAAAGAAATCTTTAATTTTATCCCTTAAATAGATAAAAAATAAACCTAAAAAAAGACACAATAATAGAATAATGGAAGCTGGCAAATCTTTGACTAAGCCACCCATATTTGTGTAGATTTGAGGAAATCCCTGGGCGCCAACTCAAGCTTTGGTGAGACTATGTCTTCTTTCATTTTTGTAACTGTAAAATTGAAGGCCCTTGCACACTTCTCAGAAGGCAACCATCCTTTTTTGTTGTGTTTTGTGTTGTTCATCTTGTTTTTTAGGTACTGGAAAGAGATGAGAGGTAGAGAAGAGTGTGAGCAGGGCCTAAGTCTGGCTGCTGAGGGATCTATGTGGTGGCGAGGCTGTCATTTCCAAACCTGCCCCTGGGCTCAAAGGCTGCCGATAATGCCTATGAGCCATGGTGTGTTTCTGGTTGAGAACCTGTAAACTCAATATTCCATCTTCAGATGTTAATCCAAATTGCCTTTTGTGATTCCAGTTTGTTCTTTGGTGAGTTTGGAAGGGCAGCCAGTTTTTCCAGGGATTCCTGGGAACCCCAGTTTAAGCTGACTTTAGAGGCCTCAAATTGCTTTAAAAGCATACATGAAGGCCACGCACCCCATTACCCTGTGATCCCTCTCCCTCTCTCATTCTCCTAGCTTCCCCCACAGCTTATGAAGTTGTTAGGATATGGAAAATGCCTCTAGTGACATCTCAAATATAGAAGTCATCTGTCCTGGAGGCTCAAAATGCGCCTGTTAACTGCTGCTGGCAAAAAAAATCTTTACTGGATTTTTTTTTTTCTTTCAAAAGAATGGTCATAAATTAACCAACTCACATAAAGATAAAAACATCTGAAATATATTTGCCATCAAAGACAGGCAGCTTTCCTTAAAGGGAATTGAGTGTTGGAAATAAAGATTTGTAAAGTCAGAAGAGAACTGAAAGTCCATGGGTAGCCAGGACTCAACAAAATGCAGCGAGTTTTCCTTTTCTACAGGTTCGAAGATGGCAACGCTGCATTTCTTTGTTCTTTGTGGCTCCTCATTGCCTTGTTAATCTGGACGCGCAACGGCCTTCAGGAACTGGTGGGGAGCTCACTGGTCTCTAAGTCCTTCTTAACACAAAAGGACAATATTTAAAAGGCCACCCCTCTCAAAGCCATCTCTAACAGGATTTCTGCCAATATCTGTTTCTTTCAAACAGTAAGGAGACTTAAAAACAGCAACAGCACCTCCCTAAGCCTCCCTTAGCCCTTTCTTTACAAGTTCTTTCCTTTAATGAAGGGAAATTGGCATACTATATTGTGTCAGAGTTGGCATTCGCATAGATACAAATGGGAAGTAAAGAGCTCCTGGCTGCCCCCGTGCCAGGTGTTCGCTAATTGTAAAACTGAATAATGGATAATAACCCATCTTAGTGTGTTTATCAATGCAGTTCGCTCTCTACAATGCAGAAGAGGTCACTGGAGACAATGTGTAGGCCTCTCATCTCTCCTATTCATTAACAAGGTACTGCTGGCTGGAATACAGGCTCCATTACCTAGATGCAACAATGATGGGGCCCTGCATCAAATTGTAATTAGGTTTGATCAGGGCTGGGGTACAGTTGCTATAATCAGAATCACTCAGAATTCATTTTATACTTGTGAAAGGATATGAGGTGAGATTGATTTAATGGTAACCAAAGCAACCCCTTTTTCTATAACTCTCTGAGCTTATAAAAAAGCAAAAAGAGAAAGGGAAAAATGGAGGGCAAAGGAAAACAGAGATGAGCATTTTAGTTCTATTAATTTTATTGTAACTAGTTAGGAGAAAATGTGTTGCAATAAGAGCAAATATGCGACAGCAAGGTGATCACTGTCTGGGTCCTAGAAACTGCTGTGGGTCTCATTACATGCCTACAGCATGTCCTGGGATGCTTAATTTCCTCTCCCTTTTTGTCCATTTCATATGTGTTTGGAAACAGCCTGATTAGGGCAAGAATTTCAATTTGCAGGAAGAAGAGGAGGAAATTCAAGCTGAGTAATATTTCCTTTCTTTAGTAAGAATCAGTTATTCAGCGTTTCACCTTTGGCCCTTTGTATATATCTCAGACCTAATGACCACTGGTTTGCTATAAGAGCAAAGAGAAGGTTTTGGAGACCTGTTTGTGACATGGTTTAAGAAGTTACAGAGATGTGAGTGGTGTGGTAAAGGGATCATATCTAATTCCTCATTACTGAGTGGTTACTAAATTTTTTCAGGTTAGCCAGGTGCTGTTCTGGGACTAGAGTCTCACCTTAAGGTTTGAAATAATCGGTGAAATGTGTGAATATGCATACATTTCCATTTATGTACACTGTGCAGCTATTGATAGACCTGATTTGCTCTATTTATGTGTGTTTGATCTCTAATATTTAGACACCATAAGTTAAATATTTGTTCTTTCTCTCCCCCCAGGAAGATTTAGAAAAATATATATATATAAATATATACTAACATTTATATAAAAATATATGTATCTATCGTATCAGCTTCAAGAGTAGAAGTATCACAGTCATTTTGAGGATACTTTATGTAGGTAATGACTTAACAGGGAGAGGCTTTTTTTTTCTTAAATACATCTCAGGTTATTTTGTGGATAAGCAAATGGCATGAAAATATTTCCAGTCGTTTAATTGAGTAGGAGGTATTGAAACAAAGTGTATCTCTTTCAGATTTTAAAAAAGAAACACTCTAGCTCTTTTTTTTTTTTTTTTTTTTTTTTGCTTGGACACAACCTCTTGGCTACTCAAATGGTGAAACTATACTCAACTAAGGAAAGTTATAGAGGTGATATTGGCACACATCATTGCATATCTGACTACCTAGAAATTTCATGTGTAGATTTAGATTTTATGTCACATGTTAATTAGGATGTCTGAGGTTTGATTAAAACATCAAATTTAGCTAAAATTGATTTTACCTCTTTTGGAGTTGGAGATTTTACGCAACAAATTTATTGCTTCATTATTTTTCTCTTTCTTCTTGTTTGTTTCCGTCAAAGACGATGTGAGTAAATGAATGTGAAGTTGTGGAGATGGAATTAAGACAGTTAGGAAGTGGAAGCGTGACTCTAATGGCAATCTTCATGCTGTAGTTTTATAGATTTTCTTGACTTTTCTCCCATTATTCTAATATATAAAGAGTATATGGAAGAAACAGTGGGGACATTAAAGTTTAAATGGACTCAGATGGATGTACATCTCATGTTGTATTTTGAAAAGTAGCGACCAAGGTATGTGTGCTGAAAGGCATAGCCGGCCTGATACTGCTGGCCTTAGAAAGGCCTATTTGCAAAGTTGGTCCTTGGCTGGTGTCTGGGAACTGGGTTAGTAAAAACTTCCCTACACTGATGCAAAACTTTCCTTAAATGATAAGATTGACTTACTGTACAAACAATGTGGTTTATGCTGGATACCTGCCTTCCTTCTGGGAACATGAAATGTCAGGGACTGCAGTTAGTCATATGGGTCCTATGTGCCTGTGTGACCAACCTTTGATAAAACCTCTGTTCTTTTAGGCTCAGGTATGTGTTCCTGGTGGACAGTGCATGCCACAGGGTATTGCTGGAAGAAATAAACCTGTCCTGTCTAATGCCACCAGCAGAGGGTTCTTGGAAGCTTGTTCTTGGTTTCCTCCAGACTTCATCCATAAGCCTTTTCCCTTTGCTGATTTTGCTGTAATAAATCATAGCCATGAGTACAAATATATGCTGAGTCTTGTAAGTCCTAAAGGACTGGTGTCCTTGGCTTTATTCAATAAAAGAACTTAATAAGATCATAAGCAAGTCATTGAACTTGGGGATGGCCTAGGGAACCCTGACACAGTAAGAATGTAGATTGAGTTGTTTGGTTATTAACTCTGTCCACAACCCCCGGAGCAGATGACTCAGTAAAATAGTGAAAATTCTTATGCCCAGTGTTATTGCTCAATTTGGAGAGGAAGGATTTGGCTGAAGACTCTGAACAAGCAGACCAGGGGAATTTATACATGCCAGGCTCTCTAAAGGAGTAAGAGCAGGTGTGAATATGTATGTGTGTGTGGAGGCAGGGGAAGGTACTTGGAAAGCCCTAAGTGAGGTTCTACCCTCTAACCTCTTCTAGCACTCCCTCACCCAACTATTAACTACCAACCCCCCAAAATCACAAATAGTTTATTCTGTTCCCTCTTTGGATTGGAAGAATAGGACTTGCTACTGAGGAGAGATATGTCAGTGAAATGGGGGACGTCAGGAACAGGGGCTGATTCTGTCTGACAGAGTCTAGGTTCTAATGCTTCAAGTCAAACCGGAAATCCATCTGAAACAGAAAGATATTCCCCTATGGAAATAGCACATGTCCCCACTTAGGTGGAGCAAGGCCTGGGACTGTATATCAAATCAAATGTTGGAAGAGAGGAAATAATTCACATCCCCCAAAAAAGCTGCACATAGACCCAGCTGGCCATTCACCTCCACTCCCAGGACAGCAGGTAACAGAAACATGGATACAATCTCCTCAAACTCTAGCTCAGGGGTGAACACGATGTGGCCTCCAATACAATGGGAAGAGAGTAAATTAGAATTCACCCACACCACATCAGAGCAAGCACCGGGCAAGCATACCATGCTCCCCCTAAAATAAGAGAGGAAGAAAGGAATATAACATTGAACACACGGAGAATCCAGTCTGTAAGAAACCGTAACTCACGGAATAGAGAGCTTTATTCAATAGAAGAGCTTCATAAGATCACAAATTCAACAAAACAAGAACTCAGAAATGAGATGCTGGAACACCAGAATAGAAAGAAGAAAAGTGATGGAAAACCTAAAGAAAGAAACTGAAGAACAAATCAATACCATTATAGACCTGACACGTGTATCTGATGTTTCAGGGGAAAGAACAGACAGGGCAATAAACTGAATTCCTGACAGAGAAAGGGCCTGAAATAATCACAGTGTTTGCAGAGGAAAACAAGAGTGAAACATTTAAGAGAAATTAGATACATATTGAAGGTAGACAAAGATAATCAAACATTTAAGAATAATTGGTGAACTTAGAGGACACAGCCCAACAAATGAAGTGTGCAAACTCTTCAAAGACGTAAGAAGAAAGTTTCCTGAACAAGGTGCAAAGAAAAATGGCTACAGAGTGGCCGACGCTGAACTATATCTTAGTTAAGTTGTCTGCTTCAAGGATGGAGAATAAATTGCTCATGGATCCAGGCAGAAAATGCAAGTCATTTACAAGGAAGAGAAGAATCAGGCCAGAGATGTCTCCACAGCAACACTGTATTCCAGAAAAAAATCTGTTGTAATGTCTGTGAAAGAATTGTGAACCCACAAAATGTTATCCTGAGGCAAGTTACCATTCAAGTGTAGTGGCCAAAGATTTTTTCAGAGACAAAAGAACTGAGTTCTACTTGAAAAAGTATGTGATGATGAAATGTAGTCATGGAAGATGTAAATATGGGAACCCAGCAAAAGAACAGCGATAGCAAAGGGCCTGGTGAACTTGGAATCCATTTAATCACAGAACGACATTAAACAAATATGGGAATTATGTTTATAAAGATGAATGTAAATGTTATAATCTTGATCATAAATAGTATGAAACAAAAAATGAGAAATGGGAAGTGTAAGAGTAATCATTTTTTTCAACGCTCATTGCTGAGGCAATTGATATTTTCTGTGGGATTCACTTTTATTTAAAAAAATGAAGCTTCTGATGTTTTGGGTCTTTTTGTATTTTTTTCTCTTTAAGCTTTTAGTAAATAATTTTCCTGTGACTAAAAAAAATCCCCTTCAGTTTTAACTTAATTTTTTTCTGATTAAGTGAAGAAAATTTTAAGTTAAATAAATAGCATCTAGGCTGGGTGTGGTGACTCACACTTGTAATCTCAGCACTTTGGGAGACTGAGGTGGGTGAATCGTTTGAGGCCAGGAGTTCAAGACCAGCCTGGAAAACATGGCGAAATGCTGTCTCTACTGAAAATACAAAAATTAACTGGGCATGGTGGTATGTACTTGTATTCCCAGCTACTTGGGAGGCTGAGGAAGGAGAATCACTTGAACCCACCAGGTGAAGGTTGCAGTGAGCCTTGAGATCATGCCACTGTACTCCAGCCTGGGTGACAGAGTGAGACTCTGTCTCCAAAAATAAATACATACATACATACATACATACATACATACATATAAACATAAATGGCATTTCTATTATGACTTCATTTGTGTGAAATTATGTCCATTTACACACACACACACATCACCCCCCCAGAGTAATACTCACCAAATGTTAATTAGTTTTTTCTGAATAGTAAGATTTTTGTGTTGACTTTTTAAAAACTCATCTTACTTGAATTTATTACAATGAGTGGATTTATTATCAGACACTTAAGACATTAAAAACATTATGGAGAATAATTTGATGAATTCCCATGTATCCACTACCCAACTTAAGGAAACACAGGCATTACAAAAAAACCTTTGGAGTTTATTATTTGTGTGTGTGTGTATGTCTTTTTTTAATGGAGTAATTTTTCTTCTGAAATAAGTTTCTTCTCAATTTCCTTCCTTTTGTAAAGGGTCTTAGAGTTAGATTAACAGAAGAAAGGTAGTAAGAAATGAAAAAGCTTTATTCTCTGCTAGTGGGAGGATTAGAATAAAAAGGAGAAAACTCCTGTATTCTGACAGGACAGCAGCAGAGGAAAAGCTTTGGAATGGGTTCTTGTGGCTGATCCTAAGTTCAGATGCTTCCCCTCGCTGATTGTAAGTGATCCATGGTTAGAGTTTATGGTTAAGTGAGAGAACACAGCACACTCTGGAGCATTAAGTCTTCATGGCTAACATGGCATTTCCAAAGTAAAAGACTCAGTTATTTTCTCTTTGTTTCTTGGCCCTCTTCCTTATGGCAGCAAAGAGGGCTATAGGACAAGATATGGTGCTGTTTGTCATTCTCTGGCATTTACTGAAAAATTGGCCGTTCTAGGCTTGGGATGCCCTTCTGTGTTCTGAATATCGTGTACACAGTTCCTGGTCTGGACTTGAAATTTGTTGGCGAGCTTTTGGTTACCTGTTCAGTTCACCTGTTTGTTTCTGGAGCACCCTCTGGGTAGAGAATCCTATTACCATTTCTTTTAGCAAATTGAGAGACGTGAATTCAAATAGATGTATAAATAGTAGCTCTCCTTTCATGGACTCACCCAACATCTATTTGTTTGTTCACTCAGCAAATATTTACAATCCAGAATGGAAAATGAAGACCTGGAAAAAGCATGTTTCATTTAATCAAGATGTGAGAATTAGAATCTCATTTAAAAAAAAATTTATCATCCTCTGAAAGTATTGGACTTGTTTGTATATCATTTTTAAAAATTCATCCAGCAAGCACTTTACCAGTTCTCACTGATATTCTGGAGGTCAGCTACCCTACTGATTTCTCTGTCTAGATTCAACCAAAAGTGGAATCTTGGTGTTGGGCAGTTTCCTTCTACAACCTGAGATTACGGTTGTGCCCTTGCCTGGTGGTAGTGTCAAACAAAGGGGCATAGCTGTGGGAGCACTTTGCCTCAGGTATAGACAATGGGCAGGCACATGGTTTATGAAGAACTTAAAAGCAATACAAAATCAACTAAAATTTGGTCTGCTTTTTATTATTACCATATGCTGGCAATTATAAACAATGTCAAAGATAAAATACTCCTACATACACAAACACACAATTTGTTGCACTAAATTCTAAACAATTGCAACAGTTAATTGAATGAGGTAGCCATATGCTTATCCGCTGTGGGGCAGATACATTTACAACTTTAACTACTTTTGAGTAAAAGTATTTATATAGGAAAATGCCCATTTTTGTGGGAAAGCTTGTTGCCCACGCTGAAGCACAGAAACAGATTTCTATTCACTTCTATTAACATGTAGGCTGAGGAGTCCTTTCCAGAAATTCATTTCACACATCACAGAGTTTTTATTTGCACTTACCACTTTAAACAGTGTAATGGAGTGGTGAACTGCGAGGTATAATGTTTTTGTTTGGCAAATTCAAGTGTTATTTCATACATGAAATATTTTATGGAATTTGAATAGTATCTTTAAAATTAAAAAATATTTTAAAAATTTAAAACTAAATAGCCAACTCCAGAAAATAGTAATTATTACAGAAAATAATTTTATATAGAGGCAGAGGCTGTTAAAAAATGACCTAACTGGTGTCCAGTTCACAAGAGAAGCCACTGCCTGGCAGTTTCGTTTAATACTCTGGTGGTCAGACTTCTACCTAACGGAGAGTGTGGCTCTTACGTAATCGGCTGTAGTTTTCTTTCTGTGTTCTGCCCTTCTTCTCTTAGATATTTTTTATACTGCGTCACGAGATAAAGAGAAATGCATTATATTTTCAAGGTCTTTTATTTAATCCCACTTCTGAGTGAATGAAAATTGCCACAGAACGCCCACGACAGCAATTTACATCTTTTCCAAGTTTATTATTCACTTATGGACGGGGGTAAAATAAAAGAACCATGCCAGGAAAAGAACCATTTCAAACCTTTTCATGCCTGGTTTGGTTGAAGCTTGGAACATTCGTGCCGAGCTTGTAAGTTCACTTTAGAAACCAAACCAACCAAGCAAAGGATGTTGATTCCAAAGGCAAAGTGATGTTCAGAGGGGCTCAGGAGAGAGAGGAACCTGGGCACGGGGTAGCAGTGTACACACACCTCCCTTCCTCTAACCTAAACGTCTGCAAAGAAAACCCAAGAACTAAAGGAAAGCCACCATCTCTACCCCAAGACAGCCTCAAGATAAGCAGACTTTGGTGACAGAAGGGCATTAAGCCATTGTTAAAATGGAATCCCACCTGTGCAAAAAACACAGGCGTACCTCCACTTTCAGGACTGTCAATAAAAGAGGAACACATTTCACCATAAGGACAAAAAGATTCCCCAGCACATGGTCAGACGAGTAAAATTCCATTCTATGCATAAAACACGAAGAAGTTTACCAGCACCATTGTGCAGTTTGAAGATTAAAAGTTGTTGGTGGGGTGGAGGGAACACGTGTATTCACAGAGTTTAAAAATAAATGTAGTGGAAGCTCTTTTCTCTGAGCCACTGGGACCAATAAATGGAAAAAGCTGGTTCAATTTGGCTGTCATGGAATGATCTATACTTGCCTTAAATAGGTTAACATAAAATGCATACATGAATGGCAATTTACCAGTCTTTTGATGTAACACCAAGGCTTTTGCTTTGAATTTGGATCTGTGGATTGGAAATTCCCCTACATTTTCTATAATTTCCTGGCTTTGTTTCTTTACAATAGAGAGTTTAAAGACACTAAGAAAACAGACTGAATGCAGAATCTTACTAGATCCCTGTGAATTCTTCTTTTAATTTAAAAAATAGCAGCTTAATTTTTTTAAGGCATCCAATTTAGTTTATGTGAGAACTTTTTCCTTTTGCACCAATTTTCATGAGTTTATACATATTTTAAAATGTGGTTACATAATTACAATAGTACTGGCATAAATAGGTCCATATGTCCAATCCTTGGTAAATGCAAAACTCAATTGGCTGGAGCCACATAGACTCAGTATGCTGTGGGCACCAGTCAGGATGTTTTTCTACGAAAATGGAGGGCCTTGTTATTCACAGACTTGAAACTATATTAAGAGAACTTCTACTGTAAAAAGTGAAATTATGAAATTAATTATAGATGGATTGGGTCATGGAAAAGTGAATTTTCTAGATAATTGAATACTTAAAATTATTCCAAACTGGCTGTTGAAGGACAGCTTCCTATAATGTATTACATCTTAGAAAAAAACAATAAAATAAACATATAACTCAATAAGCTGACACTCTAGTAAGCAATAGTGAGTGCCACTGGGGATGTCTGGTGAGCACTATGCCTTTTCAATGGATTCCCCCAGCTGCCTTGCTGGTCTAGTTTGTGCTTCCCTCCTCCCTCATGGACTGTATTTCCCAACCTTCCTGTACACTTCTCTCCCCAAGGTCTTATCTAACCATCATTCTCTTCAAGTTGCCATTTCCATTCCCTGCTTCCCAGCTATGCACCTTCTGTTCCATTTGGTTGACTTTTATTTTTTTCTTCTTTCTAGCATGTAGCTTTCAGTTTTTCTGCCTCTGCAGGAGTTTTCAGGGTTGGAGCCAGGAGGGCTTTGCTTTTTCCTTTTTTTCTACCAGGTTAGCCCAGTTGGATTATGACATCTCCTAATTTTCAACTCTCCTCATCCCTTTTCATGCTGCTTTGCTGGAGTTGGATGATTGAGGTTGGCTGGACTGATGGTTACAAAAGAATATGTGAGAGTATTGAGGGAGTGACTAAATCCCTCAGGGATAAGAGAGGGAACAGGACCTTCCAGAAGGTTGTGCTCTTATTGTCTCAGACTTTGTATATACATGTTTATTTCTGTAAATTGCTTTCTCCATTTGGATGAACTACAATACCCAGAGTAAAAAGCTACCAGGAACGAGTTCTGTTCAAAATTACAGAGATGGACATTGGAGTCTCAGTGAGTTTGCTTGAGAGTTCTCGGAATAATATGAAAATAGCTTTAAAAGGGACAACAGGAGAGCATACAGAGTGGAGCTGCTTTTTTTTTTTTTTTTTTTTTTTTTTTTTTTTTTTTTAATGCTGAAATTGGTTCAGATAGAATGAAACTGTCCCTCTTAAGATTCGAAAAATAAAAGCCAAAACAACCCACTCACATATCTCAAATCCCGGTTGAGCTAAAGCTACAAATAACATTCATTTGTAGGATACAGTTGAGAGATGACGCTCGAATAATGAAGGCTCATAAGCTGGGCTGTAGTTAGCGTAAGAGGTAAACAGGGGCTTTCTTGTTTTCACTCTTTTGGAAGCTCTAATTCCTTTCTAATTACTATCTCCTGGAAAAACATCTTGTTGTCATTGCCTTTTAAATTTCTTTCTCTTTTTAGAGAAAACACATATTTTAGGTCATTAAGAAAAACCTTGTCTTAATTTGGATGATGTTTTTATTCTACAAAATAGAATTATTATCTTGTTCGAGGCACAATTTGTGTGGTAAGAAGAAGAGGCTGTATGCATTTTAATTTGGCAATGAATTAACAATAATAAAGAGGATGTGACTTTTCCGCTGTTACATGGTTCAGATCTACATGTTTATTTAGGCCAGAGAAAAAGCATCCTTGCTATTTGAAGTTTTACAGGGAATTGGTAAGGAGGAAAAAATAATGGCATGTGAAATATCAAAACCTTTCCTTAATTTTCAACTCAATAACGTGTTTTGCAATTTTAAAAGTCCACGAAGAAAAAGAAAAAGAAGACTTTACAATTAGTAGGCGTAAAAAAGAAAAACCAATATAGTTTTGTATAGACAAGGAAGCAGAATGTGGCAAAAATTAGTTTTTGTTGTTTTTCATATTATGAAATATTCCCCAGTACATATGAAAATGTAAGTAGACAAAACATTTTTTCTCACTTATAAGCTGAGGTTATCTTGGTTATTTTTTGAACAGCTTAGTCTGTTCTTACGGTAATTTGGGGAAATGTATGAATGGATGGGATAAACTTTTCTTTGAGATTGAGAATGAAAATGGGCTCAATGGAGGGCCACGGTCTTCCTCAGTGCATAGCAGATTCCGAAGACATCACTCACACGAATTGTCCACCACTTCTAGTTCCAAGAGAAGGTGTGGGAAAAAGGGGTGAAGGGACCAGCATTGCCTGGAAAGATGGTTGGGGGAGTAATCAGCTGGGGAGGCCACGTTAGTCTGGATACAGACCAGAGAGGGGACCAGAGAGGTCTCACACTTTGCCATTTTACTTCTTGATTTACTAATGGGCTCCAAGTGTGAACTGTAATGTAGAGAGTCAGGAAGAAGGTAGGTCTTAAATCTTGTTAAAAAATAGATACATTCTTAAATGCTTTAGCTTGTAGAGAAGAAAGAAGAAATTTTGATTATTCATTATGCTTCTATTAAAATACCTGGGAAAACTATTTACTCATTTGATTTTTACCAGCTGCATATTTGTATGACATAGGTGAACTATATTTGTTTTAACAAGACCAAAAATGCTGAATGCAAAAAGAAAAGTACATTATTCACAATTCTACCTCTAAGAGATCAGTACCGTCGACATATTATATTTGTATGTGTGTGTGTATATGTGTGTGTGTGTGTGTGCATGTGTGTGTGTATTCTTTCATTTGGCAAACCAAAAAAAAAAAAAGATATTCTTAATATTGTCTCTTTAGGAGATTTCACATTAAAATATTCAAATGAAAGAGACATAAAATGCATAGACGCAAGGCCCTGCTGTAAACCTGTAGTTACAGAGCAAAGAAACAAGCTTTTCCAGGACTAGCTTTTAACTAACACCTTTCCTGAAAACTTCCCTATTTTTTCTGTTCTGCTGGGGAAAAATAAGGAACCTGGAAAATTAAAGGCCCAATCATCCATCTAGTTGAGAGGTTCTCAAAGTGTGGTCAGGGGACCAGTAGTGTCACAGCCACCCGAGGACTTGTCAAATGCAGATTTGTCGGGCCCCACCTCAGACCTGAATTGGAAATTCTGTGGGTGGGGCCCAGCAAGCTGTGTTTTAGTGGGCCTGACTGAGTGACTCTGACGTACACGCAAGTTTGAAAACCACGGCCCCTGGAGAAATTCTAGAGTGGGGTCTGGGAATAATGACTGGGGGAGCACACAGGGGCTCTGGCAGCCTGTGGTTTGGCTGCAAACGTACAAAGAGACGACTCTGTCAGTGTCTGAGTGGAGTTTCCAAGAAGAGTCTAAAGAAATAAGCAGCTGTTTACTCTGGAGATCAAGTGGCTCAGAGAATCGGGAACATGTAATTTAAGACCAGAAAGAGCAGTTTGTGTGGAGCTATGTCCTAAAGACCAAATTAGGGCTAATGAATATATTGAAGAAGATTAATTACAATATTCATAATGATTCAAGCACTGCTGACTCTCCTATTTTGTTTGAACTAATTTCTTCTGTCTTTATTAGAACAATTAATGGCTGCCAAAAATAATATTGCATTTGTATTTCCTTAAGCATATTTGAATATGTCATCATCTTACACAGGAAACAAAGCACAGTGAATGTTTATTTTTTAAAATATGAAAACACTTGTTTTCAAGCCATAAAAATGTGACTTAAGCCAAGATTCAGACTTTGCAATTAAAATATAGAGAATTTATAAATTTCTGAATTTATTATTTCTGTCTATGTATATAAAAATTATTTTCTGTTCCCAAATTGGGAGCTCTGATTCTTATTAACCGAGTGGCCATTAAGAAAGATCTGAAAACTCTCTTAGTCTTAGTTTCTTCACTTGCAAAATGGAATAATAATAATACAGAACATATGTTATAATAAGAGTCAAATAAGATAGTGCATGCAAAACTGCTTTCTAAGCTGCATAGTGTTATCATGACCATTATTAAATTATGATATAAATTTATTTTTGAGATGGAGTTTTGCTCTTGTCACCCAGACTGGAGTGCAGGGGCATGATCTTGGCTCACTACAACCTCTGCTTCCCATGTTCAAGCGAATCTCCTGCCTCAGCCTCCCGAGTAGCTGGGACTACAGGTGCCTGCCACCACACCTGGCTAATTTTTTATATTTTTAGTAGAGACAAGGTTTCACCATGTTGGCCAGGCTGATCTTGAACTCCTGACCACAAGTAATCCACCTGCCTTGGCCTCCCAAGGTGCTGGGATTACAGGCATGAGACACCATGCCTGGCCAATTTTTTTTTAGACAAATCTCACTATGTGGCCCAGGCTGGAGTGCAGTGGCGTGATCTCAGCTCACTGCAACCTTCACCTCCTGGATTCAAGCAATTCTCATGCTTCAGCCTCCTGAGTAGCTGGGATTACAAGCATGTGCCACCACGCCTGGCTAATTTTGTATTTTTAGTAGATACGGGGTTTCATCATGTTGGCCAGGCTGGTCTCAAACTCCCAACCTCAAGTGATCTGCCCGCCTTAGCCTCCCAAAGTGCTAGAATTACAGGAGTGAGCCACCATGCCTGGCCAAAAATTTTAACATAAATGTTAATTTGTTATTTGTATTTCCCTTAGTATGTTTAACTTTTCTACTTACCGTAGAAAATGTGTCCATACCATATCTCTTTGAAATTGAAATCTTGTATTCAATTGTAATTCCCAGTGTTGGAGGAGGGGTTTGTAGGAGGTGACTGGGATCATGGGAGTGGAGTTCTCATAAATGGTTTAGCACCATCCCCTCAGTACTGTATAGTGAGCGAGTTCTTACAAAATCTGGTTGTTTAAAAGTGTGCAGCACCTCCCCCCCCTTTCCTCCTTCTGCTCCAGACATGTAAGATGAGCCTGCTTCCCCTTCACCTTCTGCCGTGATTGTAAGTTTTCTGAGGCCTCCCCAAAGCCGAGTAAGTGGCCAGCATCATATACAGCCTGCGGAACCGTGAGTCAATTAAACCTCTTTTCTTTATGAATTAGCCAGTCTCAGGTATTTCTTTATAGCAGTTCGAGAACAGACTAATGCAGTGATGATATTGACAGAGAAAATGCAATTTGATCTTGGGCAATTTGCTCTCTATCCTGTAATACCTTAGGGCTAGAAAAAATGCAAACTCTAAAACATTGGAAAATAAAAACACATTTTCTCCTCTATGAACATAGATGGAGAAATCTTCACAATATTGGCAAGACTAATCCCCCAATGTATGAAGAGGATAATGCCTTATGATTAAGTGAATTTATCCCAGGAATATAAAGTTGGTTTAAATTTTGGAAATGAAACAATATAACTTGCCATATTATATCATAATTGATGCAGGAAAAAAACTTGACAAAATTTAACACCCATTCATGAAAAAAAAGTCTCAAGAAATTAAGAATACAATAGTTTCCTCACCCTGATAATGTGCATATACAAAAGCCTACTCCCTCTTAGATGAGTGAGTTTTCACCCTACTATCATCAACGTGCAGGAGTCCACGCTCCCGTGAGAACCTGTAGTTACAGAGCAAAGAAACAAGCTTTTCCAGGACTAGCTTTTAACTAACGCCTTTCCTGTACATCGTACTTAACAAACATCATACTTAATAGTGAAATGAACATCATACTTAAGAGTGAAAGACTGCTTTCTCTTAGGTATAGCAGTCACCATTTCTATTTGACATGGTACTGGAGGTCCTAGCCAGTGTAAAAATCCTAGAAAAAGAAGTGAAAGTCATATATATTGGAAAGGAAGAAGTCAAACTGTCTTTATTTGAAGATGATGAATATGAAGAAAATCCTATTCTTCAAAAAAGCGACTAAACAATGTGTGAATTTAGCAAGATTTCAAGATATGGGGTCAATCTACAAAAATCAATTGTACTTTTTTCCTAGAAATCAATAATCAGAAATTGAGTAAAAGTAACACAGTAGCATCAAAATTATGACATTCCCATGGGTCAATTTAACAATGTATGTGTGAGACCTATACCCAGGAAATCAACTTGGAAGACTGTTGCTACCTATGGCCAAGTTGTTTTCCTGGAGGATCCTGGTACATTTCCCAGGAGCAGTATAGACAAGTGTTAGCTTACGTGTGTGTAAGCTTTGGATGTTACTTTTTCTTTTCTTTTCTTTTTTTCTTTTCTGTTCCTCTTCTCTTCCTCTTCTCTTCTCTTCTCTTCTTTCTTTTTTTTTGAGACGAAATTTTGCCCTTCTCCCCCAGGCTGGAGTGCAATGGTGCGATCTTGGCTCACTGCAACCTCCGCCCCTGCATTCAAGCGATTCTCCTGCCTCAGCCTCCTGAGTAGCTGAGATTATAGGCATGCGCCACTACGCCCAGCTATTTCTTTTTGTGTATTTTTAGTAGAGACGGGGTTTCACCATGTTGGCCAGGCTGGCCTCGAACTCCTGATCTCAAGTGATCTGCCCGCCTCGGCCTCCCAAAGTGCTAGGAATACAGGCATGAGTCAACGTGCCCGGCCACTATTTCATTTTTTAATAAAACTTTAAGATCTGGTTACACTGCTTGAATATCAGGTGTTACTGTGTAATTTTAATATTTACCTTAAAAGCCTAAATTGCAAGTAGTCGTAAAGATTAGAATAGGGACTACTTATTGAGTGTTTATTGCGCGTCAGGCATACTGTAAGTGCTTAATGAACGTTAATTCTCACAAGGACTCTATGAGTTAGGTATTTGTCTTAGTCTGTTTTGTGTTACTATAAAGAAATATCTGGAGCTAGATAATTTACAAAGAAAAAAAGGTTTATTTGGCTCGTTATTCTGATGGCTGGAAAGTTCAGCATTGGCATCTGCCTCTGGTGAGAGCCTCCGACTGCTTCCGCTCATGGCGGAAGGCAAAGGGGAACCGGTGTGTACGGAGATCACATGGAGAGAGTGGAAATGAGAGAGGAGAGGAGATACTCAGCTCTTTTTAACAAGTTCTGCAAGAACTATTAATAGTAGGGTGAAAACTCACTCACCTGAGGGAGGACATTAATCTATTCATGTGGGATCCGTCCTCACGACTTGAACACCTGCCGTTAGGCCCCACCTCCAACACCTGGGATAAAATTTCAACATGAAGTTTGAAGGGGACAGAGGTCCAAACCACAGCGGTGCTGTCGTTTTCCCATTTTACAGGTGAGAAACCGAGGCTTAGAGAGGTTGAGTTTCCAGGACATGCTGCCAGGTTGTAACTGAGCTGGATCTTAAACAAGGCATCAAGCTTTTAACCTTCACATTTAACTACTTCTCTGAGCATTATTAGCTTCAATGCGGTTTTCCTATCAACAGTGGATCTGCACGTAAGCTGGGGATGCAGGCTACTAAAATACGTTAATGAATATTTTTAGAAAGGCAGAAATCTAGGCAGTTCCTTAAAATAGGGGTCCCCAACCTCCAGGCTATGGACGGTGCCTGTCTGTGGTCTGTTAGGAACCCGGCTGCACAGCAGGAGGTGAGTGGCGGGCTAGTGAGCGTTACTTCCTGAGGCCCGCCTCCTGCCAGATCAGCAATGGCATTAGATTCTCATGGGAGCGCGGACCCTATTGTGAACTGCACATGTGAGGAATCTAGGTTGGGTGCTCCTTATGAGAATCTAATGCTTGATGATCCAAGGTAGAACAATTTCATCCCGAAACCATCCCCCAAACCTGTGCATGGAAAAATTGTCTTCCACGAAACTGGTCCCTTGTGCCAAGAAAGTTGGGGACCGCTGCCTTAAGGGAGGAACATATGGTGATGCAGAAGGTGTTGAACCTAAGATGCATATTCCTGGGCCCCATCTCTAGAGGTTCTGCTTCAGGAGAGCTGGGGTAGGTCAGGAATGTGCTCGAGGGACAAGCACCCTGGGTCCCTCTGGCGAAGGCGATCTACGGAACTCACCTTGAGAAATACACCCCAGAAGTGGTGGCGGCGTGGTGTGACATTTCAGAAGGAAAGCGCACTTGTGTATCTAGACATCAATGAAACATGGGCAAAAACTGAAGGCATAAAGGGCATTTGGCAAAGATGAAAATCTGATGACCCATTAAATTAAAAGTAAGATTCATAAATATCTTTCCAAGTACTATAGGAATTTATTTTTATAATAGTCATGAAAAAAAAAAATAAAGGACTACAAAGTGACTTCTCACTGGCAGGGACTTGTTAGGAAGGGGACGGGGTCAGTTCCTTCCCAGCCATTCTCCTTATTTCTCCATCTTTGGGGGCTCTGTTGGCAGCACATGCCCTTCCCGTGAGCCTGGCAAGAAAAACTCCCCGGATGTCACTA
The DNA here is from genome assembly GCF_043159975.1 of Macaca nemestrina. Lineage (NCBI taxonomy): Eukaryota > Metazoa > Chordata > Mammalia > Primates > Cercopithecidae > Macaca > Macaca nemestrina. Next base: position 13,889,761 of record NC_092138.1, on the reverse strand, counting down.
AGCAGGGCCTTGTTTAGAAGTTAAGTGAAGCCTGTACCACTTCTAATTTTTTGACTTTAATACATTAAAAATGGAGAAAGCCAACAAAAGGTTACCAAAATACCAGTATATATAGTATATATTGTTTGCATTTAAATATTTAGTACTTTTAACACAAAAATTCAAGGTAGTGTAATTTTGAATTCATCAGGCAATAGTACGATTTCTTTATAATAATAATTCATGATAGAAGATGTAGTCTGGAAATGGAACAGGGTTTTAAAATTGTATGATGGGCCTAATGTTCCAGCCCTGTCAGTGTGTCTATCTCTAAATGTACATTAACATCATTTGGAGATGATGACAAAGATCTAAATTTGAGATTCTTCCTGAGAGTGAAGTCTGAGCCAAACAACTCTCCTAGCCTACACTAGAATAAACTCTGTTGTTAAATATAGTCATATGTCACTTCATGATGGGGATATGTGATGCACAGTCAGGCGATTGTATTGTTTAGGAACATCATAGAATGAGCTTACACAAACCTAGCTGGTAGAGCCTACTACACACCTAGGTGGTATGATACAGCCTATTGTGCCTAGGCTGCAAACCTGTACAGCATGTTACATACTGAATACTATAGGCATCTGTAACTCAATGGTTAAGTATTTGTATATCTAAACGTAGAAGAGATACGGTTAAAATATGGTATAAAAGATAAAAAATGGTACATCTATATAAGGCACTTATCATGCATGGAGCTTGCAGGACTGGAGGTTGCTCTGGGTGAGTCAGTGAGTGAGTGGTGAGTGAATGTGAAGGCCTAAGGCAGGACAGCACATTACTGTAGACTTTAGAAACACTGCACACTTAGGTTACACTAAACTTACAAAAATGTTTTTCTTCCGTAAGACATTAACTTTAGTTTGCTGTAACTTTTTACTTTATAAACTTAAAAATTTTTGGACTCTTTTGTAAGAACCCTTAGTGTAAAACACAAACACATAGTATAGCTGTCCAAAAATACTTTCTTTATATGCTTATTTTATAAGCTTTTCTTGTATTAATATTGTTTCACTTTTTAAACTTCTTCATTAAGAGTGAAGACACAAACACACACATTAGCCCAGGTCTACACAAGGTGAGGATCGTCAATATCACTGTGTTCCACCTCCACATCTTGCCCCACTGGAAAACCTTCAGGGGCAATAACCCGCATGGAGACTGTCATCTCCTGTGATAACAATGCCTTCTTCCAGAATACCTTCTGAAGAACCTGCCCGAGACTGTTTTTACAGTTAACGTTTGTTTTTAAATATGACAGCTATGATGGCACTGAGCAATAGGGATGTTTCAGCTTCATTCGAATCTTATGGGACCACCCTTGTATATGTGGTTTGTCCTTGCCTGAAACATCATGACGTGGCACATGACTATATTTCTACTCTTTTAGTTCTTTAAACTTGCAGGGAACTTTGCAGGCAATTTCTTGTTAACCATTCACCTATCATAAATGTTGAAGATAAAATATAATGTATTAATATGATTCATTTGAGATACAGTTCAAAAACAGGCAAAACTAGTAAATTGTGCTGGAAATCATCCTAGTGATTAGCCTAGGGTGCTGATATTGTTCTGTTTCTTTGTTCTGAGGGCTGGTTACATGATTTGCTTACAATTTGTGAACTTCTTTTTCTTTAATGTTACATTTCAATGCAAGTCTTACTTTAAGAATTTCGCTGAGTCTTTACAGTTTGTAGAAGTGCAGCCACTGTCAGCTCAGCAATGCCTTAAATCAGAGGAGCCAAGTTGGATCAAGGGGCTTTTCTATCTCCAAGAATAGCCCTCATTGGCTGGGACACATGGCGCTCACTGGTGGGCCCCCGCTCGTGTGTCCCGATGGCCTGGCACTACTGAAGAGGTAGGCCCATTAGATTCTTGCTGGTAAATGCGGACGAGCACGTGCAGTTTGTCACAAGCCCAAATATGCGAAGCCTCTGAGAGAAAGTCCCTGGTACGTGACTCCAGCCTGGGCAATGGCGGCGTCTCAATGTCTCTGCAGTTACTCATTCACTGAGGGGGTGTGCGTGCGTATTTGTGTGTGTGTGTGTGTGTGTGTGTGTGTGTGTGTGTGTGTGTTCTCACCTTCCCCAACATTGTTGTCCCTGGAGCTTCTGTGAGTGACAGGACAGAGGGAAACAGGGCCTTGTTGAGAGGTGGAAAGCCTGCCAGCTGGCCCTATGGTCTGCTTGGCCCCCAGGAGGCCCTTCCTGACACCTGGTCCCATATGGCAGTGCATGCTCTGGGACATGAGCCAAGTAGTCCCTCGGAGTAACAGAAACATATTCCTAACTCTGTGGCCAGACCAACAGGAGGCGGGGAGGCGGAGTGGAGAGCTTGGGCCCGAGAGTTCAGTGCGTGCCCTCAGTACTGCTGTCTTTATCCCTCAGAGCCCTTCCTTCCTTGTGAACAGAGGTTCAGCATCTCAAAGGTCTCTTTCAGTGTCTGTGATCTTACAATAATGAAAACAGACTTCTTGGTGAGTTTTAGAAGTTCACCAAATTCTTTCCTCAAATCCGCTCACCCCCACTTCTGGCCTCCGTATCGTACATCTGTTGATCTGTCATGATCTAGATCAAATCCGGCTCCCCAGATGAAGTCTCCCTGAGAGAATGTCAGTGATCTGCCATACTTGTCATCTAATTTGTATTTTGTTACTTTTATCTATGTCTTAAAATTCCACTTGAGATTGCAAACTCCTTGATGAAAATGGCAGCAGCAGCATCTTTGCATCCTCTGTAGCAAGGATCCCCGAATGTGGGTTGAGTGACCTGCAATGATTGCCTGCATTCAAATCACACAGGGTGTTTAACAGTTCAGATTTCCACGTGCAACCCCTGGAGATTCTGATTAGAGATGTAGGATGGGATCGAGGAATCTATCTTTAAATAGCATCTGCAGGGTTTCCCACGCAAAGCCTGCTCAGAGAGCTCCTCCACCACCTCCTTTATATGGTGATTTGATTAAGCGCCCAGTATATATAGGCTGAATCAGTAGAGGAATTTAATTTATCATATCTTTTTTTAGTCATCCTAAAATTTTCCAGAGTTCACAAAGATGTAGCACATAAATCAAGATTGTGACATTTAATGAAAACAATGTCACTGAGTTGTTCCAACAGCATTTTCTAATATTTAGAAATGTTTTGTGCCACGAAGGTAAGATATAAGATTTTATTTCCTGAATTTTTTTTTGGTGTTTGAGTTGAAATAGGCAAACTTTCTTGTAAAGACTCTACGAAGTTCTTTGATGTCTTCCTCCTGTCCCACCTGCCTTCCACTTATTTCTGCCAGTTTAAGAAAAGTACAAGCTTTTTTCCCCCTTTTCTCTTCTTCCGTCAAAATCTGCTATATCTCTTACTCTCTATTTATTCCTCCATCCATTCATTTAATAAACATTGACTGAGGACTGCTCTGTACCGGGCACAATATTAAGTTCTGGGAATGCGGCAGTGAACAGAACAGGCTTGGCTTCTGCCCCTGTGGGATTTACGCTCTCAGTGGGGAAGGCAGATGTGATATAAATAATTACAAATATTAGCTAGAGCCTTGCAGCTTTATCTCATCTGTTAAGCTAATGACATCTAAACTGTTGGCTGCTAATGACTTAACATTTTATTCTTCCCAGATAACATTTGCTGCAAAAAGATTTTAGCACCTTACTTTGAGAAGAAAGGATGAAGTGGAGGGGAGGAGTTTCAAAAGGAGATCTATTTGTGGAGGGGACGTTTTCTGACATTAAAAAATTATAATAAGTAGCTAGATGCCTACTCCACCTGACCGTAATTGTCCTCTTATGCTAAACATTGGTTTCAGGTCATTTGCATAGGATTGTCCAACATGCAGCATATATCCTAATGGTGGGATGCAAGATGTGTTATCCTAATGGTGGGATGCAAGATATGTTGGGTAGTTGAAGCAGATGTGGTTAGTGACCTAAGCAAACTACCTAGGTACTTGCTGTTCCTCACTATGCTGATGGCTTCTGTTTTTGGTTGGTTGGTTTGTTTTTTGAGATGGAATCTCGCTCTGTCACCAGGTTGGAGTGCAGTGGTGCAATCTCAGCTCACTGCAACTTCTGCTTCCCAGGTTCAAGCGATCCTCCTGCCTCACCCTCCCGAGTAGCTGGGACTACTGGCGTGCGCCACCACGCCCAGCTACTTTTTTGTATTTTTAGTACAGACAGGGTTTCACCATGTTGGCCAGGATGGTCTAGATCTCTTGACCTCGTGATCCGCCCGCCTTGGCCTCCCAAAGTGCTGGGATTACAGGCGTGAGCCACCTCTCCCGGCCTGTGCTCATGGCTTCTTACTGCAAATGCCTGTAACTCAGATTGCAGGAGCTGGCTTGCCCACCTCCACAGCAGGCCTGCAGTGGTAGGGAGTTAATGGTCACATCCACGGGAGTAGCTTTCAAAGAATGACGAAGGGAAGTTGGTGGGTAAAACTCTGAGACTCATTCTCCAGCTCTCCCAGGAGGTCCTCAGGGATGCAACCCCAGAGCCCTTAATGCTCCCTGGACTGACTTTCCACTCTTCACGCTTATGTCTCCAGCCCCCTAGTGGTGCTTCTTGGGAACACCTCTCAAATAGATGATTTGTACTTAGTCCTAGCCTCAACCCAACCTAAAACAATGGCACATGGGCACATACTTTTATTTTAATGGCCATGTATTTTAACATGTGTTAGAAAAAAATATAAATTGCACACCGTATCTGTAATTTCATGGATATTAGTGAAGCTTAAGTTCTAAAAGCGAGTCAATTTAAACCTAAGTGGAAAGTAGTGGTATTCGGGTATTTGACAAATTACAAAGGGAGAGTGTGAATGGGGGACAATTGTGTTAGAGCTTGAGGTTACCTGTAAACTGGAGCGCTTCCAACTTTCTGGAATAAACTCAAGGACACCGGTTCTTAATTCAAGGTTCCTGAAAAGACTCCCAGGTGCTCACCAGCCCTTGAGAGATTATGCAAAGTTTTATGTATTTGGATCCTCTTCCTCCCAAAAGTTCATTTATTTCCTTAGTCTTACAAAGGGATATTTCACTCAAAGTCAATAGAGAGGGAAAAAAAAAAAAAAAAAGAAAGGAAGAGAGGGAGAGGGGGAAGACAGGCAGACACTCTCTGTTTTTCTATTTTATTGATGTAATTCAGATCTCTGTTTCTGTTGCAAAAAAGCAAAAAATAAAATAAAACAAAACAAGGGAGAGGAATGAGGAGATGGAGCCCTGATCCAAATAGCAAAAAAAAAAAAAAAAAAAAAAAAATGTTTGTAGAATTGGATTACTGGATGACTTCGGGGAGATGAGCTATCCATCACCACCCCCACCCTGAATAAAAAACCTGGAAATATCTTCTGAGGATTTTTGTTTGTTAGGAAGGATGGCGATAGCCCAAGGGCAGCATCTGTATACAATGAGGGAAAAAATATTTGGTAACAAAGATCCATTAAACACCCAAATCTACCAAGTATCAGATGGCAAGATAAATGAGATTTTTGTACATGCAAAGCAAATTTTATATAAACAATAACCAAGGCAGTTCCTGTTGCTTCATAAAGCAGGACTTCTGTTAATAGCAGAAACAACAAATACAGAAAACCAAGCCAATGCATTTTAATGCCTGATTTTGATGCATTAAAAAAATCAAGAAATTCAACAATTCACAACCAATTGTGTATTCATGCCACCCAGACTGAATTAGGATTAGAATCAGCTGTGAGCAACAGAAAATCCAAAATAATGAGTGGTGGAAAAAAGATGGAAATTTATTTTTTTCATGTGAAAGTCTGAGTAAATGGTCTAGGGGCTGGTGTGATTATTTGTAATACCAGGGAACATTGAGTGGCTTCTCCAGTTCAAGCCATCATGTCCCCATTCCAGCCAGCAGAAAGGAGGAAAAGAAGCTTCCCTTTAAGGACACTTCTGTGATGTTGCATACACCATTTCCTCTTACATTTCTTTGCCCAGAACTTAATAACTTGACCATACCTATCTGCAAGAGAGGGTAAGAAATGCAGTTATTATTCTGGGAGCTCATATGCTCAGCTAAAAATTCTCTTGCTGTGAAAGAAGAGAATAGATATTGGGTAACACCAGCAGTCTCATCTACCCAGATTTCGTACATATTGGTAGTTCTAAGTGGTTAACTTTGGCCTGCTATTCAACTGTAAGTCTTATTTAATGTGTCAATGAAATTGCTTGACCGTAATCACCCAGTTTTTAAAGCTGCCTCTAATTAAATCTTTGCTGACATCCACAAATAAAGCATATTTTTCATTTTGAGTGTCTGTCTGCTTGATGCTGGACAAAATTCAGCACCCCTAGAATAGCAGGTCTAGTTTGTGGGTTATCAAGACCCTTTGTTCCCTCTCCTTTTCTGTTCAACATACTTGTGGCCACTTTCCCTTTAGTTAAAGTCTGAAATAAAGAGAGAAAGAAAGATTTAAAAAAGAGATAAAGTCTAATCAGATGTTTTGTTCCTCTTCAGCAACATTTCTCCAGGGCTAAAGTAGGAGAGATTGAAAATGAGTAATATTAAGTTGTGGGATTTATCTGTTATAAAAACAGTCCTTTAGGCCAGTTGAAGAGCAAAGCCCTTTTCACTGCCATCCATAATTGTGGCTGCAGCCCTGTGAAGAAGGCAGTGTCATCTCCGCTTGAGCGAAGAGACGAAACATAGCAGAAGCAGCAGTTATTAAAGGGCAAAGCCAGGATTTTCATCGGGGTCTCTCTGACCCCCAGAACTGTGCTCTTTTGACTGCTCCACCCACAGAGTCCATCCTGCCATGAGCCTTTTAAGCATCATTATCTCCAGTGGAGAGAGAGTTTTTACATGAACATTGGCTGAGACTAAAAGCAGGCCTTGGAGACATAAACAAACTGAAGAGGTTCAGAAAGTGCTCGTCAGCCTGCTCCTCATGGTCTGTCTGCCCTCCCAGGTTTTGAATTTTGTTATTAGGCGGCACTTGATATTTACAGAGTGGCGTCTGGGACTTGCAGCCCCAGGTGGAATGCAGAAGATAAGGCAGAGTGCCCTCTCTGCAGAACACTTGAAAAGAGTGAGGATGGTTTCAGGACAGCGTTTCCTTGGCCTCTCATCCTGCAGTGCTGGAGGGAGAAAGTCACTGAGGTAGACGCCAGTTTGGAAGGATCCCACCTTCCCTCCCTCCTGCTAGCTTGGAATGGAACCTCTTGCCCATAGTACAATAACAGAACCTCACATACATTCAGTACTTGCTCTGTGGCTGCCACGCTGTGGGTTCTTCTCCATCAGTTCCAAGAGGCCTTCTATAGGGGAGGATGTGGGATTTGAACCTAGAATCTCTGATTCCAAAACTCACATGCTTAACCACAAGGCAGTGTACCCTGGTCATAAACCCACACCAGGGGCTGAAATGGAGACAACTGATAGTAAAGTCTAGAAAGAAAGGATGGGTAGAATATATCTGAATATACTTGAGGAAAAACATTTTGGTGAAATGCTTTCTAATTAATCACATGGAGCAGGTTCTTGGATTTGGCATTGAGAAACCCTGAGTTTTTTCTTCAATTCTGTCCATAACATGGAGGGCAGAAGCAGTTAATGGAGAACGACCTGAGGAAATCACCAACACAGGGGGCATTTGGTAGCACTTTACCACTGTGAGCTCAGCTCTGTGTGGACGTCTCAGAGTCTGTTGAGTGCACCTCAGAAATCTGTTGCTGAAAAGAGGAAACCAGGGTGTTGAACCACCAACTCCTGTCCCCTCTGACAGGAAAGTCATGAATGGAAGGTCACCTCTGGAACATTGACTCTAAGGTGTGTCTGGCACCTACGGGGCACCTGCACACAGTTCTGAGGTGGGGAGACCCAGGAGACTGATGGTGTATTCAGGATTTGTTTGAAGTGACCTCTGGGGTTGGCTAAAGGGGTTTGGGTGGGGCCCTAAACCCATCTGCCTCAACTTGTTCTAGCTACAGCATGGCATGTGAATATAGTATGGGGGAAATCCAAGAAATGCAACTTATTGTTATTTTTAAAATGACCACATTTTCAATAGTTATAAATAATGATCTGATGTGGGTTATCCAAGCTCAGATTCCATTTTGCCAACTTGGATGGTTTGCTGGTGGTGCCATAACAAAGTACCTCAGACTGTGGGACTTAAATAACAGAAATTTATTTCCTCACGATCCTGAGATCAAGGTGTCTGCAACGGTGTTTCTTCTAAGGCTTGTAGTGGGCTGTCTTCCCTCGGTGTTTTCACACAGTCTTCTGCCTGCATGTGTCTGTGTTCTAATCTCCTCTTCTCATAAGGACATCAGTCCTATTGGATTAGGGTCCACTCTAGTGACCTCATTTTAATGTAACTACCTCTTTAAAAAGGCTGTCTCCAAAAATAGTCACATTCTGAGGTACTGGGGGTTAGGTTGTCAACATACGAATTTTGGGAGGACTCAACTCAGCCCATAGTCCCACTTAATGGATAGTAGTGACAAAAAAGACACTGTTGAGCTATCTTTACTTTTTCACCCTATAACCTTTACTGCAGAAAACACTTAACATAGCAACCCCAAGGTTGCTGTCTTTAGAAAGACCTGCTTGCAAGGTTGTTCCTTGGCTGGTGTTAGGGAACTTGGATTTGAGGGGATTCCCACCATTTCCAAAGCTGATAATAGAGGCTCACAGCGCCTGCATTGTACCAACAATGTCGTTTATGCAGAATACTTGCTTTCCTTCTGGGAGTCTGGAATTTTGGTACCTACTAGGCCAGGGGTGCGTATGTGACCAGTTCCGATGAAAGCTCTGGGTGTCAAGTCTCTTCTGAGCTTCTCTGGTAGACAACATTTTACGAGTGTTGTCACGGCTCATTGCTGGAAGAGATAAGCATGTCCTGTGCGATTCCACCAGGAGAGGACTTTTAGCAGCCTGTGTCTATTTCCTGCAGACTTTGTTCCATGTGTCTTTTCTCTTGCTGGTTTTGCTTTGCATCCTTTTGGGATGAAAAATCATAGCCATGTGATATTGTTTGGCTTTGTGTCCCCATCCAAATCTCATCTCGAACTGTAATCCCATAATCCTCGCGTGTCATGTGAGGGACCCTGTCGGGGGTAATTGAAGCATGAGGTCGGTTTTCTCCATGCTGTTCTCATGATAGTGAGTGAGTTCTCACAAGATCTGATGGTTTTACAAGCATCTGGCATTTCCCCTGCTGGCACTCATTCCCTCTCTTACTGCACTGTGAAGAGGTGCCTTCCACCGTGATTGTAAGTTTCCTGAGGGCTCCCCAGCCATGTGGAGTTGCGAGTCAATTAAACCTCCTTTCTGTATAAACAACCCAATCTCGGGTATTTCTTCATAGCAGCGTGAGAATAGACGAATGTGCCATGATTATCACTATTTGCTGAGTCCTGTGAATCCTCTTAGTGAGTCATCAAACCAGGGGTTGGTCTTGGGGACCTCTGGCACACTTTTGTTTTTAAATTATACTTTAAGTTCTGGGATACATGTGCAGAACGGGCAGGTTTGTTACATAGGTATACACATGCCATGGTGGTTTGCTGCACCCATCAGCCCGTCATCTACATTAGGTATTTCTCCTAATCCTATCCCTCCCCTAGCCCCTCACTCCATGACAGGCCCCAGTGTATGATGTTCCCTTCCCTGTGTCCGTATGTTCTCATTGTTCAGCTCCCACTTATGAGTGAGAACATGCGGTGTTTGGTTTTCTGTTCTTGTGTTAGTTTGCTGAGAATAGTTTCCAGCTTCATCCATGTCCCTGCAAAAGACACGAACTTATCCTTTGTTAGTGCTGCATAGCATTCCATGGTGTATATGTGCCACATTTTATTTATCCAGTCTATCACTGTGGGCATTTGGGTTGGTTCCAAGTCTTTGCTATTGTGAACAGTGCTGCAGTAAACATACGTGTGCATGTGCCTTTATAGTAGAATGATTTAAATTCTTTGGGTATATACCCAGTAATGGGATTGCCGGGTCAAATGGTGTTTCTGGTTCTAGATCCTTGAGGAATCACCACACTGTCTTCCACAATGGTTGAACTAGTTTACACTCCCACCAACAGTGTGAAAGCATTTCTATTTCTCCACATCCTCTCCAGCATCTGTTGTTTCCTGACTTTTTAATGATCGCCATTCTAACTGGCATGAGATAGTATTTCATCGTGGTTTTGATTTGAATTTCTCTAATGACCAGTGATGATGAGCTTTTTTCCCTATGTTTGTTGGCCACATAAATGTCTTCTTTTGAGAAGTGTCTGTTCCTATCCTTCTCCTACTTTTTGATGTTTTTTTTTTTTTCCTTGTACATTTAAGTCCTTTGTAGATTCTGGATATTACCTGGCATACTTTTATAGATTTGCTCTGATAGCTGGCTGCAGTTAAAGATGCCACTTAGCTGGGACTAGGAGTGGGATAGGAGAAGGGTTTATTATGTAGCACCTAGATTATGAGGTAATGCCTGAGAAAAAAGGCTGCTGAGTTGTCAGAAGATGCAACATATGTAATAAACCTTAGAAGAACATGGACATGGCCTTGGAGGTCATAGATCTATTCACCAGAGCACTTTGATCTTCCTCTACCTGGCCGTAAGGTACCACCGACTTGGTGTGGCCAAACTCTGGCTCGAGAGACACTCTCCCTCACTTGTTGCCAAAGACTTGGCCTCTCTCCTGAAAATCAGGAGAACATGTCTGACTGCTTGATGTGTCTGCCTGTCTCTGATCTCCTTCCCTCTCATCCCTGGGTAAGAGGCAATCTTCTCTTTTGTAGCCCCTGTGGATGGCTTATAACTTGTATTTTGTATTGCTGGTATTGCCATTGGGATGTTTCTGGCTGGCATCTGTTCTGATTGGTCAGTGCCTGTATTAAATATTTTGATGATCACCTCTGACCCTATGTCACATCCCTCTTCTACCATTAAGCCACCAGGATTGTGGCTGTGCTGGAATGAGTGTCTTCTCCACACTCAGGAAAATCCTCTGAGCTGGGTGCCCCAGGCTCGGTTCTTGACGTATTAAAGCTGGGACATAAAAGAATTTGGAAAATCCTCTCTGGAGGAGGTAGCCTGACTTGTACGGCTATTATCTTGCTGCCAAATCCTGATTTGCCTGCTAGAAGCTGCATATGACTCTGTACTTTACCTCTGTAACAAATCCTAATTTTCCCACGGGCAAATGGACACTTATTCAGAAAAGCAAAAGAGAAAAATACCTTGATACTTTTCAAAACATTATCCCACTGAGTTGAGTTAAGCATTGGGTCAGACACTGGGGATCCAAAAATGAATGACACTCGTATCTACCCACAGGAGAGGATGGAGTACAACACCAGTTTGTTCTTCATTAATTAATTAATTAATTAATTTATTTATTGAGAAAGAGTCTTGCTCTGTTGGCCAGGCTGCAGTGCAGTGGCACGATCTTGGCTCATTGCAACCTCCGCCTCCTGGGCTCAAGCAATTCTCCTGCCTCAATCTTCTGAGTAGCTGGGATTACAGGCGTGCACCACGATGCCCGGCTAATTTTTGTACTTTTAGTAGAGACGAGGTTTCACTATGTTTGCCAGACTGTTCTCGAACTCCTGACCTCAGATAATTCGCCTGCCTTGGCCTCCCAAAGTGCTGGGACTACAAGACCACCAGTTCTTTAGTGCTAGAGTGGCGGCGTGTCCCAAACGCCGTGGAAACTTAGAGGTTAACAATCACAACAGAAGCAATATTAGCTAATAACATACCGAGCTTCTCTGCGAGGCGTGAGCTCAGTAACTTAATTTACTTCTCTCCAGTAATTCTGTGACCTAGGTACCATTACTTCTGCCATTATTCAGAAGAGGAGCTCCAGGCACAGAGGGGTGAAGTACCTGTCCAGGGTTGCCCAGCTGGCCGCAGTGGGGCCAGGTTTAGGGCGACCAATCAGAGCATAGCACCTTCGGTCTGATTCTCTCTATTGTCCCCATCAAGGAAGGCTTCACAGAGGAGGTAACATTTGATGTCTTTCCATTTGAGAGATATGGAACTAGGGTGTGATTAAGAGGCTTGCCTAAGGTCTACTTGGCAGCGGGTCAGAGATTCTTCCTGCATCTTAGGCTGCCTTTCACAGTGAACTTGATACTGAGGTAGCCTGCAGAGTGTTCACGCTATACATAGTATAGATCACGCAAGGGTCAGCACAAGAGGTCACCTGGATCCCGATCCTACCCCAACCCTTACTGCTTGGTGGGAGACTGGATGTTCTGTTGAATAGACCCATGACTTACAAGGTCAGTCCATGTTCTGCTAAGTGTTGTACATACGTTCCATCTCCTGACAACTCTGTAGCCCTTCTTCTCTTGCATTACCTCTCACAGTCTTGGTACTGTGTAATAAACCCTGCCCCTAACCCATTCCTAGTCCCAGCTGGATGGCATCTTTAACTTTTATGTCCCAGCTTTAATACATCAGGAACCGAGAGTGAGGCACCCAGCTCAGAGGGTTTTCCGGAGTGTAGAGAAGACACTCCTTCCACCTGTGACAGCACAGCCACAATCCTGGTGGCTCGATGGTAGATAAGGGATGTGACATAGGGTCAGGGGTGATCATCAAAATATTTAAGGCAGGCACTGACCAATCAGAACAGATGCCAGCAAAACCATCCCAATGGCAATACCAGTGCATAGTAGCCAACTGTAAGCCGTCCACAGGGTCTACAAAAGAGAAGTCTGCCCGCCCGGCGTAGGGGTGAAAGGGAAGGAGAGCAGAGCAGAGACAGAAAGGACATCTGTGGCTTTGAGGATTTTTTTGCTGGATTGTCATCTGAATTTGTGTCCCCTAGAAGCAGATCCTGAAATAAGCTACTGAAGGAAATATATGTAGGGGAGTGGAGAAGTGATACTGGTTGGGGAAAGCAGCCGGTAAATGGTGTGTTTTCAAGCAAGTCACCTGTGTGGGCAGCCGAAGCTGAAGCCGGTGGGGAAACACCGTGTGCCAAGAGAGCTGGGGTGTTTATAAGTGGACAAGGGCTGCTCCCAGGGTGTTAATTCCATGGCACTACCGGGCTGTTATTAGGCGTCCAAGCTGGTTCCAAGAGCCAGTGAAAGCGCTGAGGCAAATGAATGCAGGTGCTGGTTTTGGAAGGTGCTGTGTGCCCAGCAGTGGTATAGGTGATGGGATATGAACAGGGCACTGGGAGCGTCTGGTGTAGTCATCAGCAGACCAGGTGAGGGATAGAGCCCTACAGCCTGTGTGTGTGTGTGTGTGCGCGCATGTGTGTGTGTGTGTGTGCATGTGTGTGTGTGCATGTGTGTGTGTGTATGTGTGAGAGAGAGCTGCCCTGTGGCATTTCAAGGCTGGTGATTCAGATCACAAGAGAGCAGCGAACATGAGACTGGACCACTCTGGAGCCAGAGGAGGGGTCTGTGGCGGCAGGCACTGTCAGCTGCTGGCGCTGTCCTTCCCCTGCTGCGTGTGTCACTACCTGCTCCCCCTTCCTTTCCTGGTTGGCCCTCCCAGACCTAAAGATGCCACCCCAGTGGTTTCTGGCCAGTATGAGTGCTCCTGGTTGGACTTCCAAGAAACGAGTTTTGCCCCCTCATAGCTGATCTTGTGCCCTGAGGGCCGGGAGGAGTCCTGTTTACAAGAGCTTTGCAGCCTCAACTTCCAGTGTCCTATTTCAGCCACAGAGCTGACCAGCCTCCGTGGGTAATTGAGATTCGTTCCCTCCCTCTGGTAGCTAAAGCATGTAAAAGTTCAATTGAGGTTACTACTCCCTGGCACCAGTGAGGCAGCTGTCAGCCTTAATGGGATAATGCCTTCCACGTTTCCTGAGTTCTTTGGGAGACAGGCCCTGTACTACTCTATTATTTATAGGATTATTTGCAGTGTTGTTTTCTAAACACACATCAATGTGCATGTACAAAAGGCTGGAAACATTTTCTTTTTTAATTTTTTGGAGAGAATCTCGCTCTGTTGCCCAGGCGGGAGTGCAGTGGCACGATCTCAGCTCACTGCAACCTGCGCCTCCCTGGTTCTAGCGATTCTCCTGCTTCAGCCTCCCTAGTAGCTGGATTACAGGTGCCTGCCACCATGCCTGGCTAATTTTTTGTATTTTAGTAGATACAGGGTTTCATAATGTTGCCCAGACTGGCCTTAAACTCCTGAGCTCAGGCAATCCGCCTGCCTTGGCCTTGAAAAGTGCTGGGATTACAGGCGTGAACCACCAGACCCGGCTTGGAAACATTTTCATCTGAGCATTATCTCTTCTTGGATACCCAGGACAAGGGCAGATTTACATTGTTCCCCACCCTCAACATTTAGGTGGAAGGAAAATGTTCAAATGACAATTACTTTCTATCCCTTTAAAATGTGTGTCTTTGCACTATTCACAACAGCAAAGACTTGGAATCAACCCAGATGTCCATCAGTAATAGACTGGATTAAGAACATGTGGCACATATACATCATGGAATACTATGCAGCCATAAAAAAGGATGAGTTCACGGCCTTTGCAGGGACATGGATGAAGCTGGAAACCATCATTTTCAGCAAACTATCACAAGAAAATGAAACACCGCATGTTCTCACTCATAAGTGGGAGTTGAACAATGAGAACACATAGACACAAGGTGGGGAACATCACACACCAGTGCCTGTTGGGGAGTCGGGGGCTGGGGGAGGGATAGTGTTGGGAGAAATACCTAATGTAAATGATGAGTTGATGGGTGCAGCACACCAACATGGCACGTGTATACCTATGTAACAAACCTGCATGTTGTGCACATGCACCCTAGAACTTAAAGTATAATAAAAAAAAATGAAAAAAAAAAAGTGTGTCTTTGGCCAGATGTGGTGGCTCACGCCTGTATTTCCAGCACTTTGGGAGGCCGAGGTGGGCAGATCACGAGGTCAGGAGTTCAAGACCCGCTTGACCAACAAGTTGAACCCCCGTCTTTACTGAAAATATAAAAAGTTAACCGGGTGTGGTGGTGGGTACCTGTAATCCCAGCTACTTGGGAGGTTGATGCAGGAGAATTGCTTGAACTCAGGAGGCAGAGGTTGCAGTGAGATCGAGCCACTGCACTCCAGCCTGGACGACAAAGTGAGACTCCATCTCAAAAAAAAAAAAAAAGTGTGTCTTTGAAAAGAAGCTCTCCAGTGCTATCAGCGTCTCACATCTCCAATTCCAGCAAAGCAACTGGGTTCCTGGTGAAGCTTGATGCTATGGAAACAAAAGCACACTTTTTTTTTGTTGTTAATTCTCATTTGATTACCTATTCAGTAGCTAGGATGCTGTGGTCAAAAGGAATTGTTGGATTTAGAAAAATTTAAGTTCCAAATCCTCATCTTACTAATTGCTGATTGTGTGATATCGAGCAATGTTGTAAATTAGATTGCTGTGAGGGAGCCCAGAGCTGCTGTATGTTTCTGTGCAGCTCGGACGCTGCAGTCTTCCAGAGTTCACGTGGCAGCCTATACGGATGATGTCCTCAGAGTTGTTGGGTATGCAACCTGAACAACCACATGCAGTGACCCTGAGGACCAAGAGCCTGCACATGAAACTGTAAAACACTTTGCAAATGCTAAGGTGTTGACCAAGAAAAACTAGAGGAAGCCAACTTTAAGGGTGAACTATTTTTAAACAGACTTTAAGAAAATTATTTTTATGTTAGCTATTTTTGAAAGCTTATCAGTTACTTGTAAGTGTAACCCACTTAAAAACGTCTGTGTATTTTAAGGTAAATCTAATCTTCATCACTTTAATTTATTCAATATTGTCTCTAAATCTCTTTGATGTCTAGTAAGCTTTTCTCTAAGCTCTGAATACTAAGTACTAAGCACTTTCTCCTTGATATAGAAAGTTGTCATTTCGTGTTTGCTATAGGTTAGTGCTGCCGGATAGGACTTCCCATGGTGATGGAAATGTTTTCTCTTTGTGGTATAAGGCAGCCAGTAGCCATACCTGGCTATTGATCATTCGGCATGCGGCTAATGCAATTGAGGAACTGAATTTTAAATAGAATTTAAACTAATTAAAAAATTAAAGAGCCACACGTGGCTGTTAGCCACCCTGTTGGACAGTGCAGTGTGTTCTTAATACTACCCACCATATCTAGTCCTATTAAAGTCATACTGTTGCAGCCCAAGGGGACCCTACTTAAGGGCAGTATGTGACTTTGGGCAATAAAACTTTGCTTCATTTTCATGTATAATGTGTTCCTAAAAAGCTGTATGTATGCAGAGAAGTTTTGTATCAAATCATGTTTTCTCATTTAATCCTATTATAATTTCAAGATGGCAGAGCCTCTGAAAAGTCTTTGATTTCAACATTTAATAGATCCAATGCTTGAGTACGTTAACCCTTGCTTTAAGAAGCTTTTAATCTTTATCAACATCTTGTCTTTTTGTGTCGATTTTTTCTGGCTTATACTCATCTTAGGAAGGTTAATTAAATGGGTTTTGCAAATGGGATGGACATAGCGAGCTGTGTTTCCTTATGGAAACATGCGAATTCCCTGTGGCTCATAGGACATTGTTCTTGTGCCTGTTGCCTGTGCTTCATCTTTGCAAGCAAGTCCAGAGGTGAGGGCTCAAAGTTCTGTACTCCAAGTAGACATCTGCCTAAAGCACAGACATTTTTGCTTGTATCTCCTTTCCCTTCTCTTTAAGTCCTAGAAGTCAAAAGCCTTTGAGAATAAAAGCTGTGGGAATAACCCAGTCCTGAGGGTAGGGATTGGGAGGCGAGACTTAAGTTAATTCCCCACTGCCTGCCATGAGTGCCTGGCCTGATCCAAGAGTCTGGGGGATAGATATATCCCCCAGATATACTCAAGACTCTGGCTGGGGGATATATGAGTAAGACAAAGTTTTTGCTTCTTTTGAGAAGTCTACAACCAGTGTTCCCAGAGAGGGCTACAAAAACAGTAATGGGAACTTGAGGAAGAAAATTCATGTAGAAACCATTCACAGAGGCTCCACTTTTTTTTCTCAAGGAACTTTCTGACCTGATACTATCAATCTGAGAAGCAAAGACCACTTCCCAAATAAAAAGCAACAAACCTTCCTAATCAAGATGCTAGAGTCTGTGAAATGCTCCCATACCCATAATCCCACCTGATGGCCACAAAAAGGCCTTTCTGGGAAAGCAGGGAGAGTGGCATCCATATTTGAGTAAAAAATTGATGCTCCCCCTAGTCTCCTGGCTTGTAATCTTATAAATACTACCTATAGGACTTTACATGCTCTCTTCTCTCCCAAAGAGCAGTATGAGTAATTTTTATCCCATACTCTTTAGTTCTGTGTTTCAAAGTACATTGTTTAATAGCAATGACATTGAGTCAACCTATGGGTCCAGCAGTGGATGGATAAAGAAAATGTGGTACATATACACCATGGAATACTATGCAGTCATAAAAAAGAATGAAGTCGTCCTTTGTAGCAACGTGGATGCAACTGGAAGCTATTATCCTAAGTGAATTAACATACAAACAGAAAACCAAATACTGCATGTTCTCACTTATAAGTGGGAGCTAAGCATTGGATCCTCATGGCATAAAGATGGAACAATAGATACTGCAGACTACTAGAGAGGGGAAGGGAGGGAGAGAGACAAGGGCTGAAAAACTTCCTATATTAGATGTTATGCTCACTACCTGGGTGATGAGATCATTCATATCCCAAATCTCAGCATTATGCAATACACACGGGACAAACCTGCACATGTACTTCCTGAATCTAAAATAAAAGTGGAAATTATTTTTTAAAATGCCTGTTTAAAGTTGTTTACCCTCTTAAAGGAAACACTTCTAAATTGCTCCCTCCTTTTCCCTTTAATATTCGAGTCACCATTATAAATGCTTCAGCAAGGTGACCGATGAATGGTGAGGGTTTCGGGGTAGCACAAAGCTCCCCAAAGAGAGGCATACCTCTTTTTATTGTGCTTCACAGATACTGCATTTCTACATTGAAGGTTTGTATCATCTAAGCTTGGAGCAAGTCTGTTGGCATCGTTTTCCACCAGCGTGTGTTCATTTCATGCCACCATGTCACATTGTTGTAACTGTCACAATATTTCAAGCTTTTTCTTATTGTTATATCTGTTCTGGTGATCTATGATCAATCATGTTTGGTGGTACTATTGTACTTGACTGCTCCTCCACCCGTTCCCCCATCTCTCTTTCTCTCCCCCAGAGTCCCTATTTCCTGAGACACAAAAATATGGAAGGTAGACCCATTAGTAACCCTACAATGGACTCTTAGCGTTCAAGTGAAATGAAGAGTCCCATGTCTCTCACTTTAAATTGAAGGCTAGAAATGCTTAAACTTAGTGAGTGAAAAGGGCATGTTAAAAACTGAGACAGGCCAAAACAACCAAATGGAGGATGCAAAGGAAAAGTTCTTGAAGGAAATTAGAAGTGCTACTCCTGCAAACACACGAATGATATGAAAGCCAAAGAACCTTATTGCCGGTAGGGAGAAAGTTGTAGTGGTCTGGATAGAACAGAAAACCAGTCACAACACTCCCTTAACCCATTTATGCCTGAGGTTGCAATTTTTTGAATTTTTGCAATCAGACCTTGGCAATGATCTTGAGCAGTAGCATATAAGTAACTCCCACATGCCTAGCGTTCCAATAATGGAATGCTAGGCATAAGTATTAAACCAAAGCCAAATTTTGAGTAAGGCCCTAAATCGCTTCAATTCTATGAAGGCTGAGAGAGGCAAAGAAACTGCAGAAGAAAAGTGTGAAGCCGGCAGTAACTGGTTCTCGAGGTATAAGGAAAGAAGCCATCTCCGTAACATAAAAGCACAAGGTGAGGCAGGAAGTGCTGGTGGAGAAGCTGCAGTGAGTCACCCAGAAGATCTAGTTAAGATCACGGATGAAGCCACCTGTATCAGGCTGTTCTTCCATTGCTATGAAAAAATATATGAGACCGGGTAATTTATAAGAAAAGAGATTTAATTGGATCCTGGTTCTTCAGACTGTGCAGGAGACATCGTGCTGGCATCTGCTTCTGGGGAGGCCTCAGGAAGCGTTTACTTACGGTGGAAGGCAAGTGGGAGCAGGCACTTCACATGGTGAAAGCAGGAGAAAGAGAGAGCGAAGGGAGGTGCCACACACTTTTAAACAACCAGATCTTGGGAAAACTCACTATCTTGAAGAGGGCAACAAGCCCAGAGGGTTCTTCTCCATGGCCCAGCCACCACCCACCAGGCCCCACCTCCAACACCGGGGCTTACAATTCAGCATGAGATTTGGGCCAGGGCAAATATCCAAACTATATCACCACCTTCACCATCTACACTAAACCACAGATTTTCAGTATAGACGAAACAGCCTTATCTTGGAAGAAGATGCCGTCTGGGACTTTGATAGCTTGAGAGAACAAGTCAATGCCTGGCTCTGAAGCTTCAAAGGACAGGCTGACTCTCTTGTTGGGGAATAACGCAGTGGGTGACCTAAAGTTGAAAGCTCATTTACCATTCCCCAAATCCTAGAGCTCTTCAGAATTACGCTAACTACTCTGCCTGTGCTCTGTAAGTGGAATAACAAAGCCCAGATGACAGCGCATGGGTTTACAGCTTGGTTTACTAAATGGGTTATGATCACTGTTGAGACTTACCCAGCAGAAAAAAAGATTTTTTTTTCCAAAATATTACTGCTCATTGACAATGCACCTGGTCACCCAAGAGCTCTGAGGGAGATGTACAAGGAGATCAGTATTGGTTTCATACCTGCTAACACCACATCCATTCTGCAGCCCATTGATTAAGGAGTAGTATTGACTTTCAAGTCTTATTATTTAAGAAATACATTTTGTAAGTCTATAACTATCATAGATCACGATTTCTCTGATGGATCTGGGCATATAAAAAACCTTCTGAGAAGGATTTATTATTCTAGATGTCATTAAGAACATTTATGGGCTGGGCACAATGGTTCAGGCCTGTAATCCCAGCACTTTGGGAGGCTGAGGCAGGAGGAACCACTGAGCCCAGGAGTTTCAGACCAGCTTGGGCAACATAGTGAGACTTCATCTCTACAAATAACAATAATAATAATAATTAGCCAGGCATGGTGGCATGTGTCTGCGGTCCCAGCTACTTAGGGGGCTGAGGTCGGACAGTTGCTTGAGCTCAGGTGGTTGAGGCTGCAGTAAGCTGTGATCATGCCACTGCACTCCAACCTGGGTGACAGAGCAAGACTCCATCTCCAAAAAAAAAAAAAAAAAAAGAACATTTGTGATTCATGGGAGGAGTTCAAAATGTCGTCAACATTGACAGGAGTTTGGAAGAAGTTGATTCCAACGCTCATGGATGACTTTGAGGGATTCAAGACTCCAGCGGGGGAAGGAACTGCAGAGGTGGTGGAAGTAGCAAGAGAACTAGAATTAGAAGTGGAGACCGAAGATGTGATTGAATTGCTGCAGTCTCATGGAAAACTTGAAAGGATGAGGAATTCCTTCTTACGGATGAACAAAGAAAGTGGTTTCTTGAGATGGAATCTACTCCTGTGGAGGTGCAGTGAACATTGTTGAAATGACAACAAAGGATTTAAAACATTACATAAACTTAGTTGATAAAGAAGTGGCAGTGATTGAGAAGGTTGACTCCAATTTTGAGAGAAGTTCTACTGTGGGTAAAATGTTATCAAACAGCCTTGCATGCTACAGAGAACGTTTTCATGAAAAGAAAAGTCAATAGATGCAACAAATTTCATTGCTGTCTTATTCTAAGAAATTGCCCCAGCCATCCCAGCCTTCAGCAACCACCACCCTGATCAGGCAGCAACCATCAAAATTAAGGCAAGACCCTCCACCTTCCAAAAGATTATGACTTGCTGAAAGCTCAGATGATCATTAGCATTTTTTTTTTTTAGTAACCAAGTATCTTTAAAGTAAGGTATGCTTATTTTTTTAGATGTAATGCTATTGCACACTTAATCGACTTTAGAATAGTTTAAACATAATGAGACAGCCAGGTGGGAAGAGCTCCCTGGCGGAACCTCCAGCGACCTGCGCACTGGGAGGAATGTGTACTGGAGTGGAGCCGTGGGAAGTTCGCGCCCTTTGCAGTGGGCAGGAGCCTGGCCTCTCTCTCCTGTTCTGGGGTTTGGTACCTGGGATTTAATCTGCAAGGCGGGAAGTACACTAGCAGGACTCTGAGGACTCTGGCTTTGCAGAGAGTCCTGTTTTCCCTTTTTTCTTTTTCGCCTGATAAATCCCGTTTTTCTCACCCTTCGAATTATCTGCAAGGCTATTTTTTCATGGTCATGTGATAAGGACCATCTTTAGTTGAACTAAGGAAAACTCCTGCAGCAATAACTTTTCTATGCACTGAGAAACCAAAAAATTTGTGTGACTTGCTTTATTGTCACACAGTAAATTATTAGCTGTATTTTGGTGGTCTGAACTGAGTCTGCGCTATTTCTGAAGTTTGCCTATATCTGTGCTTTTTCCGCAGCCTTCCAGGTGGCATTAAATAGGCCTGTTTTACAAAAAACCCTCCCTTCCACCCTCATCTTATACTGTGGCACTTATTTACCCAAAGTGTTCTTGGCGTGTACGTTTCTGATCTGTTGCCATCCGAATCTGCCTGCTGCTTGAATGGATGGCGCCCTGAATATATTTTAGGGAGAAAATTTACCTAAGAGTTTAAAACTCATGATTGTAAATATTCAGTAGGCACTTAAATGATTGTTTCAAAACAGCTTTTGGGATGCAGAGAACATGTTTTTCTGTCAGCTGCTCAATATTTATTTTAACATATTAAACAACCTCAGAAATATTCATTGCACGAAAACCTTTCTGCGTTCGAGTGGATTAAATTTACGAACCCACGTTAATGCTATAAATTACATTTACATAATTCATTTCCCACTAAACAGAATTTATTTAGCCTGTGTCTGCTAATATATATGTTTAAGGAAAAAGTAGCACCTGTATTGTCGGCCACGCAGTTAATTTAGATTAAATAGAATTTAGAAGGCATCTTTGTGTTTCTTTGTTGGGCTTACCCTCTCCACCATCCAACATCTGAATTTTACAATTAAACAGCATATATGTGTGTGGTCGTAGGCGAGGAGAGAAATCTGCTAAACAAAACCAAAGCCGCCCTTATTTTTTCTTTTCAGAATGTTCTGTGATGTCCTTTCAAATCATCTATTACTTGTATTTTGCTAATATTGTGTAATCCGGGAAGACAGAAAGAGATGAACAAACTGGGTTGGAGGTCAGATGGAAACTTTGAAACCAGCAGTTTGAGCCCAGATGAATTTGAAGTGACAAGGGAAAAAGAAGCAAGAGTTAGTGCATTGACAATGCACGCAGAGACCCGAAGAGCCACAGATCTTCTTTCCTTTTGCATTTACATCTATTTTCACAGATGAGGGTGAGGGCCATCAATGCATTTGCTGCTGCAATTTCAGGTTTTAGAATGTTTTGAACAATATGCTTCAAATCACTCCAATAATTAGGGGGCCCTTCATTATCGAGTGTCATGCCTCTAACGATGTTACTGGCAGAGAGGAGACATCGGCTTCACCTTGCGAGGCTTGGTTTTGTGTGGCTGGCACTGAAACAGGCATTGTTCGCCTCAATTTCTCCCCTCTTTTTTTCCCAGTATTCTATTAAACCTCTTTGTTAAGAGACCCAGCTGCTTGTTTTCTCTCAAGATAATGACTGAAAAATGCACTTTAAAAAAATCATGGGGAACATTATTTCTGGATGGTCTGTCTGCTCTTTCTTTTTCCTGTCATCTGTGATGATGACTTTCAATAATCCTTTGGTAATAAAAATTCATTTGAACACACAGACCAAATATGGAGCTTAAATTACCACAGAAACCGTGGACTATTCCCCTTCTTTTCTGCTTAATTGGGATTCTTCACTTTCTTTTCCCCCTATATATATATTTTAAAAAAAAAACCTAAAGTATAATTTAAATACAATAGGATTTGCAGATTTTACATATACATTTTCTGAGTTTGAACTGATGTACATTCCCATGTAACTGCTATTCCCACCAAGATAAGGAACATTTCCACTACCCCAGAAAGTTTTCTCATTCCCTGCCCCAATCTACCCTCCTCCAGAAAACTCCCACTGTTTGGATTTTTTATCAACACAGATTAGTTTTGCCTGCTTTTGTACTTTACATAAATGAAATCACACAGTATGTATTCTTTTCGGTCTGGCCTTTTCACTCAGCACAATGTCGTTGAGATCATTCCTATTGCCGCATGTATCGGTAGTTTGTTCCTTTTGATTGCTGAGATGTCATCCATTGTGTGGATGGAGCACAAATGATCTAGCCTTCTTTTTGTGGGCACATTGATTGTTTCCATTTATGGCTATTTTGAATAAAGTTACTGTGAACATTTATGTATGCAATGTCGTGCAGATATCCGCTTTCGTTTTTGCTGGGTAAATACTGAAGTGTACAATTGCTGGGCTGTATGGGAGGTGTGTGTTGTACTTTAGAAGAAAGTGCCAAAAAGTTGTTCAAAGTGGTTGTATATTTTTTTAAAAACATCAAAACATGGATGTGTGGAAAGCTGATTTTGGTCTCTGGCAAATTCTATCATGAGATTTTTGAGGGGATTGACGGTGTGCTCTGCCTTGCTTTTTGACCCACTTTAATTTTGGGGAGTACTTGGCTCCTGTCTGCAAAGAGATCTGAAGCATTAGAAATTGTGGAACTTGGCTCCTTCCTTCCTTCCTTCCTTCCTTCCTTCCTTCCTTCCTTCCTTCCTTCCTTCCTTCCTTCCTTCCCTCCCTCCCTCCTTTTTCTCTTTCTTTCTTTCCCTTCCTTCCTTCCTTCCTTCCTTCCTTCCTTCCTTCCTTCCTTCCTTCCTTCCTTCCTTCCTTCCTTCCTTCCGTCCTTCCTTCCTTCCTTTCTCTCTCTCTTTCCTTCCTTCCTTCCTCCTTCCCCTTCCCCTTCCCGTTCTCCTTCCCCTTTTCCTTTCCCTTTCCCTTTCCCTTCCCTTTCCCTTTCCCTTCCCTTTCCCTTTCCCTTTCCTTTCCTTTCCTGTCTTCCTTCTTTTTCGGAAAAGAAACCTCAGGAGGTTTCAGGCAAACATCCGCAGGAAATGAGCCTCAGGCCCATTTCCCTGCAGGCTGAATGCTTTGATACATTGCTCACTTGAGTGGTGGGGGCAGTGCGGAGGTCTCAAAGAAGGCCACATCTGCAGGCTCTGTGCTGAAATGGAGCATGCCATTGTGCAGCAGGAAGTAAAAGATATCAACCCCTCCACTGGAACACAGAACCTCCATGAAAAATCAGTCAGAGAAAGATGAAGAATCTCAGCCAGAGAACAGCTCTGTCTTTGGTCACTGGGACAAAGACTAGGACCTGTTTATAACTTGTTATTGTTTTACTAGACAAATGCTAGCATCTTTTTTTTCACATTATATGCTGTTCACATGTCTTGCAAATAGTCATAAATCAACAGACTTAGACATGTCACCATGATGTTTGTCCTGATCAGTTTACCTTGGTATTAATGAATAGAAAAAATATACTGTCTTTTACTACCCTTTTCTTGTAAATCTCAGCAAAGCAGGTAAGGAACTGAGGTATGAAGCTGGGGGTGTGAGCACTGCTTTTTTTCCTTCTTGGGGGTGGATTATCATAATCCACAGAGCTGTATTTTAAGATCAGAGTCTCTGGTCTCTTAAGTTTGACAACAGATGCCAGACTCTGTTCCTACTTCCAGCTTTGCAAATAGGTATCCTGTTTGTATACAAACAATCGAAGGAGGAGCTGATATCAATAACTTAACTGAAATCTTTCTCCATTCATCCCCACTCCTATGTTGCCTCTGCAATTTGTGATTCATGTCAATATATCAGATTATTCTGATCAAATGAGTCAATTGAAATGAGAATATTTAAATAGATATTTATTAATATCATTAAAAAAGGCTCTAATTTAACAATCAGAAAACAAGCAATCAAGTAAAGAATGGACAAAATATCTGAACAGACACCTCACCAAAGAGGATATGCGCATGGCAAATAAGCATATAAAAAGACACTGGACATCATATATCATCAGGGAATTGCAAATTAAAACAATAATACCACAGTTACAGGATCTTTGGGGTGTCAATTTTCTGGCCAGAAACCTCTGTGGCTGTGGTGCCTTTACCCAAGTTCTTGTCCTGCATCCGGGAAGAATGGGGTATTCAGACAAGCGAAGGGTGAACAAGATGCAGATGAGCTTTATTGAGTGTTATAGCAGCTCAGAGGAGACCCACAATGGGTAGCTCCTTTCTGTAGGCAGGTCATCCATCAAGTGTTCAGTTCTTAGCAAAGAGGAGGCCCTGGAGAGGGTGGCTTCTCTCTGACAGCAGGTCATCTCTGCAGCTCTCAGCAGAGAGGGTAGCTTCTCCCTGCTACTGGTTGTCCTGTCATCTCCAGCTATCAGCAGAGAGAGTACTCCTCTCTGTAGCTGGTGGTCCTGTCCTCTTTCTGCCCTCTTCCTCCTCAGGCTGTCGTCTGCCCTGCTCTGGCTGAGCCTAGGGCTTTTATGGACCTCAGAGGGGAGGAAGTACATGCAGACTGGTCCATGGGTAGCTGTGGATGGGTGGAACAGGCACCACAAGTCCCCACTCTGGTCTGTGGGACTGGCAGTCTGGTCCCCAGCCTTCAGGTCTTCCCTGGCCTGAAGGTGGAGGCTTACAAATACCTGCCTTTTTCCACCCAGGACTCTGCTGCCTCCTGCTGCCATTGAAGGCCCCAGGACTTGGCCCTAACCCTACTCGGAGAGTGGAACAGGTACAGGGCGAGAAGAGAGGCTAGGCAGTGGGAGCCGAAATCCCTGAGCCTTTGGGGCTGCGGGGACAGTCCTTTCCTGACCCGAGGGTGCAGGCTGTAGAGATGCCTGGGTTCTGTGCCTGGGAGGGCAGCCGCAGCTGCACTCAAGAAGGCAGATCCTGCCTGCTCCCAGCCCACCCCAAGAGCACAGGGAGCTCAGATCCACAGCTGCAGTTTGGGTGACTGTAGCCCTACCCAGGAGGGCAGGGATGGCTCCTGCCTGCTCTGTAGAGCAGGAGGCCTAGGTCTACAGCTATGGTTTGGGTGGCTGCAGTGGCACCTGAGGAGCTCCTGCCCCAACTCAGATGGAGTGGGGCTCCAAATGGCTCCATGGAATGTGCAGCCGCAGCTGGGCCTCCTTGCTGTAGCCAGTGTGATGATGGCAGCCGCTGTCATAACCACTACACACCTTTAAGAAGGGTGAAAAAATCATTAAGAAATAAGAGAATGGTGAGAATCCAAAACACTGAGGATGCCAAATGCTCGTAAAGATGTGAAGCAATAAGAACCCTCATTGCTGGTAGCAATTTGTCAGTTTCTTAGCAAACGAAACATACCCTTATCATAAGATTTAGCAGTCATACTCCTTGGTATTTACTCAAATGAATCGAAAACTATGTCTACATAAAAACTTGCACACATTATTCACAATAGCAAAGACATGGAATCAACCTAAATGCCCATCAGTGGTAGACTGTATAAATAAAATGTGGTACATATACAACATGGAATACTATGCAGTTATACAAAAGAATGAGATCATACCCTTTTCAGGAGCCTGAATGAAGCTGGAGGCCACCATCCTTAGCAAACTAGTGCAAGAACAGAAAACCAAATACTGCATATTCTTACTTACAAGTGGGAGCTAAAAGATAAGAACATATGGACACAAAGAGGGGAACAGTAGACACTGGGGCCTACTTGAAGGTGGAGGATGGAAGTAGGGAGAGGAGCAGAAAAAATTAACTATCAGGTACTATGCTTAGGGTGGATGACAAAATAATCTGTACAGCCAACCCTGTGACACAAGTTTACCTATATAACAAACCTGCACATGTATCCCTAAACCTAAAATAAAAGTTTTTATAAACCTTGCACATAAATGTTTATAGCAGCTTTATTCGTTATTGTCAAGCTTGGAAGTAACCAAGATATCATTCAGTACATGAATGGATAAACAAACTGTAGTACCTTCATACAACATAATATTATTCAGTGATAAAAATAAGTGAGTTATCAGGCTCTGAAAAGACATGAAAGAGGCCCTTTCTTCTGTAGCTGGGACCTTCATCTTCTCCTGCCCTGGAAATCACCCCATTCTGAGGCCTCCAGCCTCAGACTGAATTCCACCACTGGCTTTTCTAGTTCTCCAGTTTGCAGATGGTATTTCGTGGGACTTCTCAGTCATCATAATCACATGAAAAACTGAGCCACCAGCTAGCCAATAGCATACCTGGGCAGGGAGTGGAGGTTTTGTATGATATCATGGCTGGGATATAGTCACTATCAAGACAGAAAGAACCCCCTTCATGGCCCCTTGGATTCAAGAAAGCAATTCTTCACTTGGACACTCAACCTGAAGCAGAGAATCCAAGAAAAGTACAAAGCAAAGATTTTCTCCTTTTTGTGTCTTCAAAGAGTCCGCAACCTTTTTGTGGGAAAGAGGTGGCTAGTTTTTATTTTCCTAAAATCTCACAATGTCTAAGGGGTAGGTGAGGACTAGGCATTTGCCCCAACCCCCTTGTCACTAGAAATGCTAAAGGGATTTGGCCATAATGGCAGCTGTTTCATAGCTAGTCTTACAGAAACTTTTTTTTGAACCTGGTGGAAATTCCTGTCCCATGGAACCGGAAAAAAAGATCAAGAACATTGTGATTGCCACCAAAAAGTTAGAACTGAGGCATGCTCCTATCTTGGTCTGTTCATGCTGCTATAACAAAATACCATAGAATGGGTAATTATAAACAACAGAAATTGAGTTCTGAAAACTGGGAAGTCCAAAGTCAAAGTGCTAGCAGATTTACTGTCTGATGAGGGCCTGCTTTTTGGTTTATAGATGGCCTTTTTTACCAGTGTCCTCACATGTGGAAGGGGCAAGCTAGCTCTCTGGGCCTCTTTTTATAAGGACACTAATCCCATTCATAAGGGCTCTGACCTCATAACCTAATCACTTCCCAAAGGCTCCACTTCTTAATTTCATCGTATTGGTGATTAAATTTCAACATGCCATCAACTGTGTTGGGGAACCCTGAGGAATCTGTTTTTGTATGAGTAGGATCAAGAAATCAAAAACACAAGAGCAAATCTTTGTGGTCCTGAATGAGGGAATGGTTCTTAGATATGACATCAAAAACACAAGCAACAAAAGAAAAAAATAGATACATTAGACTTCATCAAATTTAAAACTTTTGTGCTTCCATGAACACTGTAGAGAAAGTGAAAAGACAAACCAAGTCCAAGGTGGGGACGAGTGAAAGCTCTGCTCCAAAGGCAGCAAATAAATGTGTTCAGAGGAGTCTATTCCATGTCCATTGATCAGGGAGATATTGACAAATTTAAATGAACATGGCTTTGTACTGAATAAAGTGGCTCTGAAGTGCCACATGGAATGCCAAACTTCTGTTTCAGGTTTCTTAGACATATTTATTTGTAGTTTCTCTAATTTGTGGGCATGGTTGGATCCTTACTAAACAATTAATTGATGGAAAAGCCAAAATGAGAAGCAGGCCCCTATTTTTCTTTTCTAGGTGGCTGCTGAGTTTGCAGGTTTTAAAACATTTTTGGCTTGATCATTCTAGAGTCAAGGTCAGTGAGTTTGGAAAGCCAAGGATCCATATTCTTTCAGTGGTAAATTAAGTATCTGGATGACCTAGGTACCATATACTACCTGAGGAAGCAAGTTGATTCCATGGAAAAAGTGTAGGCCACTATTAACTTTTTGCTTGGATGACTAAAAGCTTCCTAATTTCCCTTAGTGCAAATTCTGGCTCCACTAATTTGTAAATGTTTCACTTTAGGCAAGTTACATAATCCTTGCTGAAGTTAAGGAAAATGAAAATAACCATAACTACCTTGAACAGTTGTTAAAAGAATGAAATAGAATTATACAAAGCAGTTAGTACAGGGCTTGGTAAATAGTAGGTTCTCAGTAGATAGTAGGACCTGTAGATAATCTCTAAATGTGGTTTCCAAATTGGGGAAAGCCAGTATATCTCTCCTATACATTCACATCTTGTATCTGCTTGCTAGCCTTGGTGTGATTTCTCTCTGATGGATTTATTATTTACATGTTTATCTCTTTACTGGACTTTAGCTACCTAAGACAATGGTGGAACTTCCTCTTTCTATCCCCAGTGGCTAGCAATGTACTTAGTGAATGTTTGAATGAATAAAAATCTCTCCCACTATATACATTGGGAGGAAAGAAAATATCAATTTCACCAGTGCCCACCCTATTGAAGACTTCTCAGACTGATGCCATCCGTGAGTGTATACCCTTGTCTTTTAGAGTACAGTAATCACTATTCATGGATGTTCTCATCAAGCAGGACATAAAGGAAAAAAATGTCCTCTCTTCTGTGCAAACTGAACTTCAGTGTTTATAATCCTATCAGACTGGGCTGGAGAGAAGTAAAATAATATCATGGACCATTAGTGGTCACAAGACATAGTGTTTATAGAATCCTCCCAGTGAAATATTTCCTGTTTTTCATTGTGTGGGTGTATTAGTCCATTCTTGCATTGCTATAAAGGAATACCTGAGACTGGGTAATTTATAAAGAAAAGAGGTTTAGTGAGCTCATGGTTCCACAGGCTGTACAGGAAGCATGATGCTGGCATCTGCTTGGCTTCTGGGGAGGCCTCAGGAAACTTACAATCATGACCAAAGGCAAAGGTGTAACAAGGCATCTTCATATGGCGGGAGCAGGGGTTGGAGAAGGTGCCACACACTTTGAAATGACCAGATCTCATGAGAACACACTCATGATCATGAGGACAGTACCAAGGGGATGAGGCTAAACCATTCATGAGAAGTTAATCCACATGGCTCAGTTACCTCCCGCCAGTCCCCACCTCCAACATTAGGGATTACAATTTGACATGAGGTTTGGTAAGAACACAGATCAAAACCATATAATTCCACCCCTTGCTCCTCCCAAATATCATATCCTTCTCACATTGCAAAATACAATCATACCTTCCCAACTGTCCCTCAAAGTTTTAACTAATTCCAGCATTAACTAACTCAAAAGTCCAAAGTCTCATCTGAGACAAGGCTAGTCCCTTCCACCTATGAGCCTGTAAAGTAAAGAACAAGTTAGTTATTTCCAAGATACAATGGGGGTGCAAGCATTGGGTAAACATTCCCATTCCAAAAGGGAAAAATTGGCCAAAAGAAAAGGGCTACAGGCCCCATGCAAGTCTGAAACCCAGCAGGGCAGCCATTAAATCTTAAAGCTCCAAAATGATCTCCTTTGACTCCATGTCCTACAACCAGGGCACACTGGTGCAAGGGGGTGGGCTTCTGAGGCTTTGGGCAGCTCTGCCTCTGTGGCTTTACAGGGTTCAGCCCCTGTGGCTGGTCTCGTAGGCTGGCATTAAGTGCCTGCAGCTTTTCCAGGTGTAGGGTGCAAGCTGTTGGTGAATCTATTGTTCTGGGTTCTGGAGGACAGTGGCTGTCTTCTCACAGCTCCACTAGGGAGTGCCCCAGTGGGGACTCTTTATGGGTGCTCCAATCCCACATTTCCCCTCTGCACTGCCCTAATAGAGGTTCTCCATGAGGGATACATCTCTTCAGCTGGCTTTTGCCTGGACATCCAGGCTTTTCCATACATCCTCTGAAATCTAGGTAGAGGCTCCCAAGCCTCAACTCTTGCATTCTGTGCACCTGCAATGAAACAACACACTTCTAAATAACACATACATCAAAGAAAAAAATCTCAAGAGAAATTAAAAAAAGTAGTTTGAACTAAATAAGAGTAAAAATAGAATAACTGAATAAACCAAAATTTGTGAAATGCAGAGAAAGCAGTGCTTACCAGGAAGTTTATAACGTTGAATGCATATATTAGAAAAAAGATTTAAAATCAATAATCTAATCTTCCACATTAGGAAACTAAAAAAAGGAGTGCAAATTAATCCCACAGTAAGCAGAAGAAATAAAAATTAGAGCAGGAATCCATGTAATTAAAAACAGGAAATCAACAGAGAAAAGAAATCAAAAGTTAGTTCTTTGAAAAGATCAATAAAATTGATAAGTCTCTAGCCAGGTTAATTAAGAAAAAAAGAGAAAAGATAATGGCCAGGCATGGTGATGCAAGCCTTTAATCCCAGCTATTTTGGAGGCTGAGGTGGGAGGATCACCTGAGCTCAGAAGTTTGAGTTTGAGGCCAGCCTGAACAACATGCAAGACCTTGTCTCTAAAACGGAGGGAGAGAGAGAGAGAGAGAGAGAGAGAGAGAGACAGAAAGAGACAGAAAGAGAGAGAGAAGACAGAAATTACTCATATCAGAAATGAAAGAAGGGACATCACTACAAAACCTATGAGTATCAAGAGGATAATAAAGGAATATTATGGACAACTCTATGCCTACAAATTTGACAACCTAGATGAAATGGATACATTCCATGAAAGACATATGTGTGAAAACTCACACAAGAAGAAATAGACAATCTGAATAGGCCTATACCCATTAAAAATACTGGATCAATAATTAAAAACTTCCCAAAACAGAAAACATCAGGACAAGATGGATTCACTGGGGAATTCTACCAAATATTTAAGTAAGAAATTATACCAATTCTCTACAATCCTTTTCAGAAGATAAAACCCCAGAAAAAAACTTCCTAATTCATTCTATGAGGGTAGCATTACTCTTATATCAAAACCAGACAAAGATGTTACAAGAAAGCTACAGAACAATATGTCTCATAAATACAGATGCAAAAATCTTTGACAAAATGTTAGCAAATCCTCAGATGCTCAAGACCCTTATATAAAATGGTGTAATATTTGCGTATAACCTACATACTTCCTCTTGTATATTTAAAATAATCTCTAGATCACTTATAATACCTAATGTAATGAAAATGCTGTGCAAATAGTTATTATACTGTGCTGCTTTAAAAATTTGTATTATTTTATATGTTTTTAAATTTTTTTCAAAAACTATTTTTGATCTGCAGTTGTTTGAAATCACAGATGGAAACCAGAGGATATAGAGGGCCGACTGTATGTGAGCACTCCCCAAAATGAAATACTAAGGTATGAATTTAACAAAATATCAAAGAATAACTGAATAAATGAAGAGATATTTCATGTTCATGGATAGGAAGGCTCAATATTATCAGGATATTGATTCTTTGAAACTTGATCTATAGATTCAGCACAATCCCAACCAAAATCCTGGGAAGCTGTATTGTGGTTATAGACAATTATTTGAAAGTTCGTATGAAGAGGCAAAAGACCCAGAATAGTCCATTCTATATTGAAGGAGAAGAACAAAGTTGGAGGACTGACACTACCTGACTTCAAGACTAACTATAGAGCTGCAGTAATCAAGACAGTGTGGTGTTGACAAATAGATCAATGGAACAGAATAGACAGCTCAGAAAAAGACCCATACAAATATGGTCAACTGATCTTTGATGTAGGAGCAAAGGCAATACAATGGAGGAAAGACAGTCTTTTCAACAAATAGTGCTGGAGAAACTAGACATCCAAGTGCAAAAAAAAAAAAAAAAAAGAATTAGACATAGACTTATACCTTTCATAGAAATTAACTCAAAATGGATCATCAACCTAAATGTAAAATGCATAACAATAAAACTTCTAGAAGATAACACAGGAGAAAACCTAGATGGCCTTGAGTATAGTGATGACTTTTTAAATAGAGTGCCAGAAGCATGATTCATAAAGGAAATAATTGACCAGGCACAGTGGCTTACACTTGTAATCCCAGCACTTTGGGAGGCCGAGGCAGGCAGATCACCTGAAGTCAGGAGTTCAAGACCTGACTAACATGGTGAACCCCTGTTTCTACTAAAAATACAAAAATTAGCCAGGCGTGGTGGCACACACCTGTAATCCTAGCTACTTGGGAGGCTGAGGCAGGACAATCGCTTGAACCTGGGAGGCAGAGGTTACAGTGAGCTGAGATCGTTCCAGCACTCTAGCCTGGGCAACAAGAGTGAAACTCCATCTCAAAAAAAAAAAAAAAAAAAAAAAAAAAAAAAAAAAAAAAAAAGAAGAAAGAAAGAAAGAAAGGAAAAGGAATAGTTAGTAAGCTGGACTTCATCGAAATTAAAAACTTCTACAAAAGACACCGTCAAGAGAATGGGAAGACAAGCCACAGACAGGAAGAAAATATTTGCAAAAGATATATGCAATAAATGACTGTTATCCAAATATACTAAGAACTCTTAAAACCCCACAATAATAAAATGAACAACCTAATTAAAAAATAGGCAGGAGACCTGAGCAGGCACCTCACCAAAGAAGATATACGGAGGGTAAATAAGCATATGATAGGATGCTCAACATCATACATCATTACAAAATTGCAAATTAAAACAAAAGTGAAATACCATGACACACCTGTTAGAATGGTGAAAAGACAAAACACTGATAACACCAAATGCTGGTGAAGATTGAGAGCAACAGGAACACTCATTCATTGCTGATGGGAATGCAAAATGGTACAGCCATTTCAGAAGACATTTTGTCAGTTTCTTACAAAACTGAACATAGTCTTACCATAAGATCCAGTAATCACGCCCCTTGGTATTTACCCAAATGAGCTGAAAACTTATGCCCACACAAAAACTCGCATACAAGTGTTTATAGCAGTTTTATTCATAATTGCCAAAACTTGGAAGCAATCAAGATGGCCTTCAGTATTGAATGAATAAGTAAACTGTGGTATGTACAGACCATGCAGTATTATTCAGTGCTAAAAAGAAATGAGCTATCAGTCCGGGTGCGTTGGCTCACACCTGTAATCCCAGGACTTTGGGAGGCCAAGGCAGGTGGATCATGAGGTCAGGAGTTCAAGACCAGCCTGGCCAAGATGGTGAAACCCCATCTCTACTAAAAATACAAAAAAAATTAGCTAGGCGTGGTGGCGGGCGCCTGTAATCCCAGCTACTCAGGAGTCTGAGGCAGAGAATTGCTTGAATCCGGGAGGCGGAGTGAGCTGAGATCGTGTACTCCAGCCTGGGCAACAAAGTGAGACTTTGTCTCAAAAAAAAAAAAAAAAAAAAAAGAGCTATCAAGTCATGAAAATACATGGATGAAACTTAAGTGCACATTACTAAGTGAAAGCAGACAATCTGAAAATACTACATACTATATGATTCCAAACATACGACATTCTACAAAAGGCAAAATCATGGAGACAGTAAAATAATGAGTGGTTGCCAGGGACTAGGAGGAGGGTGGGATGAGTAAACATAGCACAGGGGAGTTTTAGGGCAATGAGATGATTCTGCGTGGTGATAGAATAGTAGATACATGCTACTATACATTTGTCTACACCCACAGAATGTTTAGCACCGAGACCTAATGTAAACTAGGGACTTTAGGTGATAATGATGCGTCCATACAGCTTTATCAATTGTAACAAATGTTGCACTGTGGGTCAGGATGTTAACAGTGGAGAGGTTGTGCATGTGTGGGCTAAGGGGTATATGGAACTCTCTGTACTTTCCACTCAATTTTGCTGTGAACCCAAAACTGTTCTAAAAATAGTCTATTAACAAAAAAGAGAATGTACATTCTTTATCTGTAATTGCTCCTAATTTGTAGCAATTCAGGAAAAACAGCTAGAGAAAGCAGGTTATCAAATGATGCACAAAATAAGCACTGAGAACCTCAAAAATGGTATCATTTGTTAATGCAGAACCCAGACTGGTCCCAGGTCTTCATCAGGATGGGTTGATGATTCTGACTGGGGAGTAGGTTCAAAGTTTGGGGGGCACAGAGGACATGCAAAAGTAATTCCAAGTGCTTCTCAGATTATGGATTTGGTGTGTAATAAAGGTTTTATTTTTAAATTTTTCTTAATTCTCTCCAGTTTTTCTTCTGGTGGAAAACTCAATGTTGGTCATTATTAGAGCTTTTTATTTTCACCTCCGATTTTAAAAGGTCCTGGGGTCTTACTCACTGCCAAGCATTGGAGGGCGAGCCTCTTGTCATCCAGGTACCTCTCCCATGCCCACCATCCTGGCTCACATGGTACCTCCAGGCTTGGCAACCTTGCTGTTTCCTCAAGGTTCAGGAATTTATGATGAGGCAGGGATCCTACCTACCTCACTAGCTGGACAGCTAAGTTTTTCAACTAGTTAATAGAACTGTCTATACACAAGGAGGAAGAGGAAGTGAGAACAAGAATGAAAGAAAGGAAGGGAGAGAAGAGAATAGAGAAGAGATGAGAAGAGAAGAAAAGAGAAGAGAAGAGAAGAGAAGAGAAGAGAAGAAGTAGTGTCCAATGAGGTGCAAATGTCCATGAGAGAACACTGGGGTTAAGTTAGGTGAACAGGCAGTTAAAATCCAAAGCTCCCCTGTATTGGACAGATGTCTGGTTCTTAAGGTACCTTTCTTAGCTGGGTGGTCTAACAACAGCTTTCGAAAATGTGCCTGCCCCCCACAAAAATAGGGAAAAAAACGTGCTTCCCCAGAAAGACAAATATCACACATTCTGACTCATGTGGGGGCTAAAAAAGTGGATCTCATGAAGACAGAGAGTAGAATAATGGTTGCCAGAGGCTAGGAAGGGTAATGGGGAGGAGGGCATGAACAGAATTTGATTAATGGGTGAAAATATACAGTTTGATTGAAGAAATAAAACCTAGTGTTCGATAAATCAGTAGGGTAACTATAATGTACAGTAAGCTATTTTACCTTTCAAGATAGCTAGAAGAGAATAATTCAACTATTTCTAGTATAAAGACAAATGTTTAAAGTGATGGTTATCCCAACTACACTGACTTGATCAAACTTACAAATTATATAAATGTATTAAATTATCACATGTACCTTGAAGGTATGTATATTTATTATGTATCAACAAGAAATTGTTTCTTAAAAAGTGCCTCCCAATTGTTTTTATGGGAACTTTCCTCTTCTCTGGGATCAGTCCCTGAAAGTTAATATAGATCAGGTTGGAATACATTTGTTTATGTTTTAAACTTATAAGGGAGAAATGCCATTTCTCTCTCTCTGTCTCTAAGAGGTAGATATGAGCTGGACATAACAGCCCCACCATTTTCAGCTTCCAGGATGAAATTTTCCTTCTCGAGGGATGAGGTTTTTCGTGTTGAACCCCTGTTAGCCTCAATAGGGAAGGCACTGGGATCAAGATGCCAAAGAAGAGACCCAGAGTCAGCAAAGGAGACAGAGTTTTGTTAGGGGCTTCCGTACAGGGGAGAGTCCAGTGGCCGTGGGCTGGACAGGACAACTGCCTTATGTGCAGAGACAGTCCAGTGGTAGTGGGCTGGACAAGATATCTGCCTTACATACAGTCCAGTGGCGTTGGGCTGGACAGGAAAACCACAACCACTTGCAAATAACATGCAGTTTATATAGAGTTTTCACTGACCACCCTCCCCCTAACAACCTCCACTTTATAACCTTCATTTAAGCCAAAACTCAGGGTCTCAGTTCTCTGTATGACCTGTGTTCCATGGGTGGGCTGGGGGCTCAGTTGCTCCTCATAGATAATGAATGACTCTCCTGGTTGGCTGTTCCCCGATTCCATAGTTTGGAATGCACCTTCAGGTATACCTTCCATGCAGAGTCAGTCTAAGGGTATCATTAAGCTATTGCTACCAGGCGCATTTACCCTACAGGTTTAAATTTACCTTTCAAGCACTCTGTCCTATTATTTGGGAACACCATCACAGTGAGTGTTTAATCAGGAAGCAAGAACCCCTGCTTTGTCCTTGTGGAAGATGTGAACATTAGGAACTTACCCAAAGGCTTGGAATTGGGTTCCTGAAGTTGAGTCCTTGAAGTCCCGCCTTGGGAGGTCTGCTGGACAACAGGAATGGGTGGGTGTTCTAATGAGTCCCTCTGTAGGTGTGGTTGGTTGTTTTTGGTTTGTAGTGACAGGAAGCATTGCTTTCCTTTGTAAGAATTCCAATCTCTGTGCTTCTTGCTTGTTCTTGGGAGGTGAGTGTGTGTGTGTGTATTTGTGGTGTGTGTGTGGGGTGGTGTATGTGTGTGGTGTGTGTGGGGTTGTGGTGCATGTGTGTTGGGTGTGAGTTTGTGTGTGTGGTGTGTGTGTATGGTGTGTGTGTGGGGTAGAGTGTGTGTGTGTGGCGTGTTGTGGGGTTGTGATGCGTGTGTGTAGGGTGTGTGTGAGTTTGTGTGTGTGGTGTGTGTGTATGTGTGTGGGGTGGGGTGTATGTGTGTGGGGTTGTGCGTGTGTGTAGGGTGTGTGTGAGTTTGTGTGTGTGAGTGTGTCTGGTGTGTGTGTGGTGTTTGGTGTGTGTGAGTGTGTGTCTGGTGTGTGTGTGGTGTGTTTGTGTGGTGTGTGTGAGTATGTGTGTCTGGTGTGTGTGTGGTGTGTATGTGGGGTGGGGTGTGTGTGTGGTGTACGTGGTGGGTTGTGGTGCGTGTGTGTAGGGTGTGTGTGAGTTTGTGTGGTGTGTGTGTGTGTCTGGTGTGTGTGGTGTGTGGGGTGGTGTGTGTGTGGTGTGTGTGGGGTGGTGTGTGTGTGTGGGGTATGTGTGGGGTTGTGCGTGTGTGTAGCGCGCGTGTGTGGTGTGTGTGTGTGGTGTGTGTGTGTGGTGTGTGTGTGGGGTGGGGTGTGTGTGGGGGGGGTTGTGCATGTGAGTAGGGTGTGCGTGAGTTGTGTGTGTGGTGTGTGTGTGGTGTGTGTGTGGTGTGTGTGTGTGGTGTGTGTGGGGTGGGGTGTGTGTGTGGGGTATGTGTGGGGTTGTGCGTGTGTGTAGCGTGTGTATGAGTGTGTGTGTCTGGTGTGTGTGTGAGTATTAAAGCTGCTGCTCATGACACGCAGGAGCTGAGACAGCTGTAAGGTGGGTCACGCTGGAGAAGAGGCTGAGAAGAAGTGCATTTGGTCACACTGGGTTTGGTCACACTGGATCTCACAGCAATGTTACAGAAGATCACTGGATCTCACAGCAATGTTACAGAAGACTGAATAGGATTCCTGGAAATAATGTCCAGTTGAAGGACGTTGCCATTGTCAATCAGCTTTGTAAGACAGCAGGACCTGGGACCAGAAAAGGGTTCAGGAGGCAAGTTTCAGGCTGGAATAGGGTGAGGTGGGGGAGTTTGCCTCTCTTGCGGTCTTGTGGAGGTTGAGGTCCTGATGCTGAATAGAACAGGTATTGAGTTTGCCTCTAGTGGGAATGGTAAGCTAGGACTACCTATTTGATGTGTCTAGAGGATCAGGCAAAGAGAAGGCAAGCAAGGGAAACTGCCTGTGAACTATAGAGAATCAATCTACTATCCAGTGTTTCTCTCTTTTGTTGTAATTCCTTTCAATTAACTCCAAACCCCAACCACCATAAGACCCCTTTTAAACATTATGGCTTGCTTTCTGCATTCAATGATGGGAAGTCAGAGGAGTCCATTTTGGGGGGACAGAATGGTACAGCAGAAAACAGCAGCTGGAAAGAGGAAGGTCCAGGGACCCCAGGGGAGCCACCACCGGCAGCCAGGGCCTCCTCAGTGGCTGAGGCTGCAATCAGTCATGAAAACAGCATTCTGACAAGCGAAATGATTCCTTGGGAGTCCCAGAAATGCTGGTGAAGAGGAAGCTGGTAGAAGAAGTGGACTTCCTCGGGCCGAGTCAGTGGGAACCCGAGGTACCATCACTTTTGAATCACAAAGAAATGTGACTTTATTATGACATTTAAAACTAATGAAGTCTGAACATTTGGGCTGTATAATGTAAGGAACTGAGGCTTGGTTACTGTGTGGTTCATTGCTGCTCATTATGTTGTCAGACGAATGGGAATGAGGCCACACTCGGCTTGAAAATTGCCAGTAAACTCTGATGGAGAGGAACATTCTGCTTTCATTCTGTAAAATTAGAGACACAATGTAACACTCGCCGTCTAATTAGCTACAAAACATTGACATCAGTGTTCATGCTCTGCATATCAATACAGGTTGCTCCGTTTGTGCATTTATACCATCTTCCTGATTACCAAATACCTTAGCAAATGGGACAGCAGATGTTCCCTCTCACAACTTCAACGTGGCATCTGCTCAAATCATTTGTCTCCTCCAACCCATTCAATTGCTAAGCCCCTATATTTGTTCTGACATCTGGGGGCTGGCTCTTTGCCTGTTTGACTGAGTTGGGTAACATTGAGTGCTTTCCTGCACTAAGTTGGTGTTTAAGGGGAAGAGCTGAAAAATCACGTCTGCATGCTTTCTAATCTGGTAAATGTTGGTTTTACTCATACCTCCCTGGGAATGATTTTCTCTGGGTCATGGAAATCTTTTATTTTTTATTTACTCATTTCTATTTGCTAGTTTAAAAATGAACAGATATTATTGATAAAATAACAATTTTTAAAAATGTAAGACTGATCATTCAGGAAATTTTAGTCAGATGCTACTAAGTCTTCCATTTCATTATTTTTTGTTTGTTTTTATTTGATACATAATAATTGTACATGTTTATGGTATACAGGGTGACGTTTCAATACATATATACACTATGCAATGATCCAATCATGGTATTTAGTATATCCATCACCTCAAACATTTATCATTTCTTTGTAGTGACAGCATTCAGAATCCTCTGTTCTAGTTATTTTGAATCCATTAGTTATTCCATTCATAACAAGGTGGAGAGAGATGGGTGGATGGTATGGTAGTGTATCTCCAAGATGAATACTGTTAAGTTCTTTCTTTCCCTACAAACCATTCTTCATTGAGAGGTAGAACTTATTCCACCACCTTAATGAATCTAGGCTGGCCTGTGACTTGCTCTTGACCAGTTGAATGTGGTAGAACTGACATAGTCTAACCTCCAAATCATAAGAAGCCTTGCAGCTTCTGTTGGGTCTCCTGGCATATTCCCTCTTGGGGAAATCCACGGACCACCTACTACCAGTCCAACTACTTTGAGACCGCCATACTGCGTAGGAAGCCCAGCCTAGCCATGTGGAGAGGCTGCTTGAGGATAGATGCTCAAGCAGTCCCCAGCTTTTCCAGCCTACACATAAGACGTGAGAGTGGAGACACCTTCTGATATGGTTTGGATATTTGTCTCCTCAAAATCTCATGTGGAAATGTGACCCCAGTGTTGAATGTGGGAGATGTTGGGTCATGGGGTGGATCCCTCATGAACTGCTTAGCACCATCCCCTTGGTGATGGGCAGTACTTGGTCAGTACTTTACGTAGATTATTATCTCTTTAACCCTCCCATGACCCTATATATCAGACAGTTTTGACAGTGAAAGAGACACTGTTAATAATTATTCTTTTAATTATTCTAATCATTATAAAAATATTCTATATGCCAGCACCGTCCTAGGCCCACCTGGGCATATGATCACCCCTACCTGTGGACAAGTATAGTTCCTGCCCTGATAGTACACCTGAGGAAACTGAGGCTTACTTCTTACTCTCTTAGTTCACATGAGAGCTAACTATTTAAAGGAGCCTGGCACCGCCTTCTCTTTTCTTGTTTCCTCTCGTCATGTGACATGCTGGCTCCCCTTCCATTCCACCTTGACTAAAACTTCCTGAGCCTTCACCAGAAGCCCAGCAGATTCTGGCACCATGCTTGTACAGCCTTCAGAACTGTAAGCCAAGCAAAA
The DNA here is from genome assembly GCF_043159975.1 of Macaca nemestrina. Classification (NCBI taxonomy): domain Eukaryota; kingdom Metazoa; phylum Chordata; class Mammalia; order Primates; family Cercopithecidae; genus Macaca; species Macaca nemestrina. Next base: position 13,849,129 of record NC_092138.1, on the reverse strand, counting down.
CCTCTTTTAAAAATAAATTCCCCAGTCTCAGGTATTCCTTTCTTGCAATGCCAGACTAATGCACCTTCCAATGGCTCAAGTTCCAGCTGTGCTCTGTCTGTAACCAAAGGAGGCACCCCAAGTGAGAACCACCCAGCTAAGCCTGTCAACCCCCAGCCCCAGGAGAGGTAACGGTACATAGCTGTTTTACACCACTAAGTTTTTGGGGTAGTTGGTTGTGCAGTAACAGATCTCTGGAACAGTTTAACTAGGAAATAAACTTAAGGGGTTGTAGTTTGTATTTTAGTAAAAGTTCTAAGTCTTCTGTTAATTTTCATGGTAAGTGAGGACAGCTTAAACAAATGCCATGATCTATGTTTTAGAATAACATTTGGCTGGAGGGCACTGGACTCATTGATTTTATGCTTGGTATAAATTCAGATTTGGAGATATATATATAAAATAGATTGAAGAAATCAAGGTAGGTCTCAAGTTTACAAGGAGCTGTTAGTGTGTGTTGTTTGAAGACATACTGAAAGCTACCCAAAATCATCTCCTTCCACCAGCCTAAAGTCCCCATTAATCCTTTTTCATCTCAACTTACCTAGGAAGGGCAGTACGTAAGTCTCCTGGGAACCTGGCAAGACCAGACTACTCTGTCTGGGAGATCAGCTTGCTGAGCCCTGAAGGAGAGTCCTGAAGGAGTGGATCAGAGACAGCTTTTTGAGGTCACTGAGAAAGGTCCAGGCATATGTGGGATGCCAATGTGAAGGAATCTGGGTAGTATGAGACTGGGGCTGGGACAACTCTGAAGACAAACTTCTCTCCCCTCCTAATTCTGCACTGAGCTAGTCTTACATGAAGCTATTGCCAATTATTTTGGGTGCATCTTCTATATCCTAGGCACTATGGTCAGTACTTTACATAGATTATATCTCTTTAACCCTGCCATGACCCTATATGATGGACAGTTTTCACAGTGAAAGAGACACTGTTGATAATTATTCTTTTAATTATTCTAATCATTATAAAAATATTCTATATGCCAGCACCGTCCTAGGCCCACCTGGGCATATGATCACCCCTACCTATGAACAAGTATAGTTCCTCCCCTGATAGTACACCTGAGGAAACTGAGGCTTAGGATGTGAAGCCACTTGCGGAAGGTCACACAGCTGGTAAATGGTGGAGGAGGATTTGATCCAAGTAGTCTGGCTCCTGAGTCTATACTCTCTGCCACTACAGCTAAGTATTGACATAGCTATCGTTTAATGCGAAAGTCAGACTGGAAAGCTGAATTTGGCTCATAGATTCTGTTTTGGTTGGCATTCATTGATTTTTTTTTTTTAGAAATTGGGCTTAGGCTGGGCGCAGTGGCTCACGCCTGTAATCCTAGCACTTTGAGAGGCCGAGGTGGGTGGATCACAAGGTCAGGAGATTGAGACCATCCTAGCCAACATGGTGAAACCTCGTCTCTACTAAAAATACAAAAATTAGCTGGGCGTGGTGGCGGGTGCCTGTAGTCCCAGCTACTCAGGAGGCTGAGGCAGGAGAATGGCGTGAACCCGGGAGGCAGAGGTTGCAGTGAGCCGAGATCATTCCCCTGTGCTACAGCACTCCAGCTTGGGCAACAGAGAGAGACTCCATCTCAAAAAAAAAAAAAAAAAAATTGAACTTAAATGCCTTTGGGTTGAGGCCTTTTTCTTTCAGTTCATCTTATAATTTCCCTTGGTCCACTTGTCTTTTTTTCATAAGTGTAATCCCTGGAGGCATTTGATTTGGTAGCTCCTAAAGTAATACATTTCTAGCATCCTATGGTATCCCACTGACCATTCTTTCTACTTTCTACCCACAGCCTTCTCTCATCCACTGACCTCTCCAGTCTCTTGTGTATGATACCATGATACCATCAATCTCATAACCCCATTTTCTCCACTCCTCTCTGACCTTCACGGAAGAGCCTGTATATGGGTGAGCTTCTCACTTCTGTCCCAGTGTACCTATATATACAAAAAGTCTCCAAGTGTAGCTGGGTATAATTTCCATTTCATGTGGTCTCTCTAAAACCATTGAGTGTACAACATCCAGCAATCACTTGGAAATACCCCTCTAAATTGATGATGGTAGGCAGTGACTATTGAAAATAACTATAAACATTGCTGAGCATTTACTTAATATTTAAAAATTAGGATGAGAAACCCTTAAGCAGGTAGCACTTTTTTTTTTCTTTTTTTCTTTTTTTGAGATGGAGTCTCGCTCTGTTGCCCAGGATGGAGTGCAGTGGCGTGATCCCGGCTCACTGCAACCCCTGCCTCCCAGGTTCAAGTGATTCTCCTGCCTCAGCCTCCTGAGTAGCTGGGAATACAGGTGCCCACCACCATGCCTGGCTAATTTTTGTACTTTTAGCAGAGATGAGGTTTCGCCATGTTGGCCAGGCTGGTCTCGAACTCCTGACCTCAAGTGATCCGCCTGCCTCGGCCTCCCAAAGCCCTGGGATTACAGGCATGAGCCACCACGCCTGGCCATGATAGCACATATTTTTAAGTGTTTATAAAAATTGAAGAATTTATTTCTTAAGGAATTTTGTGTATTTTGAGATATTCATGTATATAACTAATCAAAGGTTTAAAAGTTTTGGGCAGTGGCTGGGTGCGGTGGCTCATGCCTGTAATCCCAGCACTTTGGGAGGCCAAGGTGGGCGGATCACAAGGTCAGGAGATCGAGACCATCCTGGCCAACAATATGAAGCCCCATCTCTACTAAAAATACAAAAAATTAGCTGGGCATGGTGGCGGGCGCCTGTAGTCCCAGCTACTCAGGAGGCTGAGGCAGGAGAATGGCGTGAACCCGGGAGGCGGAGCTTGCAGTGAGCTGAGATCGCACCACTGCACTCCAGTCTGGGCGACAGAGTGACAGAGTGAGACTCCATCTAAAAAAAAAAAAAAAAAGTTTTGGGGAGCTTTAAAAATGTCTGAATCACGTACAAGAATTCTGTGAAACCGTAGAAGAAATTCTAATGAAACATGAGAGAACACTTAGATTTCAAGAGCCCAATTTTATTTTACAATGATGAAGATGGACAGAGAACATCTTCTTGATGAAAGAGAAGAGTGATTGAACATGAGCAGAGAGGAAGGACTCATTACATACAAGTACCAGATGCAAATATCATCAAGCTCTAATCAGCATGGGAGAGCATTGCTTGGGAAATGTGCACTCTGGCTCAGGGCACGGTACAGAACTTGGAAACTCTTCTCATCCTTCATACACTCTGATCCAAATAAACCTTGCTTTCTTAAAAGAAGACAGCTTCTTTCATGTCTGGTGTTCTCAATGCCCATCAACAGGTCACAGAAACAAACTTTTAATAGAATCTGTTTAAACCTCCAGAAATCTGTATTGTATTACAGGTTTGCTCAAGAATGTGATCATTGGATTAATTAAGAGTAGTGTGTGAGAGGAATGAGATTTTTAATTTACTTGAGCTGATAGTCTTTATGAATATATTAATATACACAGACAAGCAAAATACGTGTATGTGTAGATTTTTATTAATAACTATTAAGATCTACTAGAATGGGGAGGGCTTCCTCAAGTCTAGCCACTTAGTGCCTATTATGTGTACACATCTATGACTAAAATTCTGTCTGTGGGCTTCACAGATTATATAAAGTAGCAGGGAGTTTTCTCTTTTCAGTAACTTAGTTTATGAGGGGGCCTGGATGCTGGTTGTATGGAAAGAATCTTTACAAAATTTCCATTTAGGGAAGTAGTTGGTGACATTTCTGTGTATTCACCCTGATACTGCATATTCATGAATCACTGCTTGTCAGCACCTCCAGGTTAGGTTAGATGAGCTCTGTGGTGCCTTCTAACTTGGAAATTCTGGGTTTTATGTGACTTATCAGCCATTTTTCCTGTCTGCTCTTGCATCGAGCCATTTTCTACCAGGAGCCTTCTGGTTGCCAAGAGTCAAGCTTATTGTATTAGCTTGGTTCTGTTTGACTGATTCCACATTACTAGGAAGGCTTCTATAAATACAACCAAGAGGGAGAGTTTCCCAAAGCCTTTTATCCAAGGCCATGCCACTGAATTCACGTAGAATGGAAATTTCTCTGGAGCAGTTAGCCTACATTAAAAAGGGCAGTTCTGCTGGGCGTGATGGCTCACACCGGTTATCCCAGCACTGTTATCCCAGCACTTTGGGAGGCCCAGGCAGGTGGATTGCTTGAACCTAGGAGTTTGAAACCAGCCTGGGCAACGTGGCAAAATCCTGTCTCTACAAAAAATACAAAAAACAAAACAAAAACTAGCTGGGCGTGGTGGCATAGGCCTATGCTTGCATCATCATATCTCTCTACTGGACCCTACACACCTGTCTCCCTCTTATAAGAACTCATCTGATTACATCAGGCCTACGTGGAAAGCCCAGGACAATCTTTCCATTGCAAGAGCCTTAAATTAATCACACTTTCAGCCCCTTTGTCATGTAAAGTAACATATCCACAGGTTCTAGGGAGTGGGCCATGGAAATCCTTGGGGATGCCACTATTCTACCTACCACGCTCTACCCTGTGTCCCCCAAAGATTCACATCCATCCCAGATGTAAAATATATTCACTCCATTCCAACTTACCCCAAAGCCTCAACCCATTACAGCATCAACTTAAAGTCCAAAATCTCAGCTAAATCTTATCAGCTCAAAAGTCTCACATCTCATCCTCTAAATGTCTAACTCAGGTATTGGTGAGACTCCAAGTATTACCCGTCCTGGGGCAGCTTTCTCCCCTACCTGTGGACCTGCAAAACGAAAAAACAAGCTATCTACTCAAGTACAATGTTGGCACAGGAAATGAATAATGGCTATAGAGATTTCTGATCAAAAAGAGGGAAAATGGAAGGAAAAAAGGAATAATCAGTTCCAATCTATTTTGAAATCCAACCAGGTGAACTAGGTTAGGTTTCAAAGCCTACAGATAACCCTCTGTGCCTCAAGACTCCACTCTCTGGGTTCACAGATCTGCCCTTAAAATTGTCCCTTGAGATTAAAGAGTTTAGGCTAAACAAATTTATCTTTAATTTTTCACAAAAGTAACATATAGTTGCGCTGAGTAGTTTTATCAGCCTTTTTATTTTTTATTTTTTTTTCCTACCAAGGGCAAGCAGGCATGGCCTGGTATCTGCAGTTGGGATGGCACCACCTGAGACTGGCCTTGGGTGTCCTGGGCAGTCTACCCTTACTAGAACCACAGGCCCTCCTAATCCCTCAAACTATGAAATAGGGAGATGTGTGGTGTATTTGGAGTTCATTGCCCAGCAGGGCTGAACAAGAGCGGACCTCAGGCATGCTTTCTTATTCTTTCCTTTTTCCCCCTTTGGTATGGCTTTATTGAAATATAATTCACATACCATACAATTCACCCACTTAAAGTAAAAAACCCAGTGGTTTTAGTACATTCACCGAGTTGTGCAACCATCAGCACAATCAATTTTGGAACATTTATGTCACCCCAGAAGGAAATCTATTCTTGCTAGCTGTTATTCTCCATTTCACTCTCTCCCCAGCCTTAGGATACTAGTAATCTATTTTCTGTATCTATACATTTGTCTGTTCTGGCCGGGTGGGGTGGCTCATGCTTGTAATCCCAGCACTTTGGAAGGCTGAGTGGGGGTGGATCACCTGAGGTCAGGAGTTAGAGATTAGCCTGGCCAACATGGTGAAACCTCGTCTCTACTAAAAATACAAAATTAGCCGGGCGTGGTGGCATGAGCCTGTAATCCCAGCTACTTGGGAGGCTGAGGCAGGAGAATCCCTTAGAACCTAGGAGGGAGAGGTTGCAGTGAGCCGAGATTGCACCACTGCACTCCAGCCTGGGTGACAGAGTGAGACTCTGTCTCAAAAAAAAAAAAAAAAAAGTTGTCTGTCCTAGCCATTTCTTTGTAAATGGAATCACACAATATGTGATCTTTTGGGCCTGGCTTTTTAAATCTAGCATAATATTTTCAAGATTCATTCATGTTGTACCATGATTCAGTATTTCATTCCCTTTTATTGTCAAATAATATCCCATGGTATGGATATACCACATTTTATTTATCCATTCATCAGCCGATGACTATTCGGTTCCTTTATACTTCTTGACTATTGTTATTAGTGCTGCTGTAAATATTCATGTGCCAGTCTTTGTGTGGACATATGTTTTGATTTCTCTTAGGCATATACCTAGGAGTGAGATTGCTGAGTCACCTGGTAACTCTATGTGTAAACTCTTAAGGAATTACCAGACTGATTTTCAAAGAGGCTTCACCATTTTACACTCCTGTCAGGAGTGTATGCAGGTTCTGATTTCTCTACATTCTTGACAGTTGTTACTTTCTGTCCTTTTTTTATTATAGCCAACCTGGTTGGTAGAAAGTAGTATCTCACTGTGGGCTTTGCATTTCCCTGGCGGTCAATGAAGCTGAGCATCTTTTCATGTGATGCGTATTTTCTTTGAAGAAATGTCTATTCAAATCCTTTGCCCACTTTTTAATTGGGTTATCTTTTACTATTGAGTTGTAAGAGTTCTTTGCATATTTTACATGTGAGTCCATTACCAGATATATGATTTGCAAATTATTCCCCTCCTCCCAGCTCTGTGGTTTTTCTTTTTACTTCCTTGGTGATATTCTTTGAAGCACAGATGCTTTTAATTTTGAAATACAGTTTAAGTAATTTTTTTCTTCTGTTGCTCGTGCTTTTGGTGTCATAACTAAGAAACTGTTATCTCATTCAAAATTGTAAATATTTATTCCTGTGTTTTTGAGCTCTGATATTACCATAAGAAAGCATATTTCTCAACATTCCCATTATGGGTTTTGGCACCTCCATCCTTGCAATTGTTTGGGTCAAAAGGCTTTAAGTCATTCTTGACTTCTCTGTCTCTCTCCTATGCTATTATATAACCATTATATATATCTATTATATTATCAAATTCCTTTAGAATTTTGGGAGTCAGATAGCCTTCTTTCATTTTTGTCTTCCTCCATTTTTTCCCTTCCAGTTCAAGTTGGTGGTGTTTATGCTGGTATACATTCTTCAGAACCTTCTGAGTCTACTGTGTATGTCTTGGGAATATACTTCTTTGGGCAAGAGGCTCCTCTACAGATCCTTCCTGGATAATCCCATCACTATTCCTGGCTTCTGCTGAGATGGCTGAGGGAATCAATGACTCACATGCCTTACCTCCTCAAGTCAAAGGTCTAACCCTTCTGTATAACTAAATAATCTGAACTTTTGATTCTTCAAGACACGAGTGGAAAGGCCGTGTAGCCACATCCTTGGTTTTCTCTCCAGAGCACTTTTTCCTGACAACAAATTTCCTAATTTTAGTGTCTTTGGCAATTGGTATAGGCTGGGAATATTGCAAATCATCAATCCTCACTTATTTTTGTTTAACACTTCTTCCCTTAATCAATATTTTTTCCACTCTCATTTTACTATAAGCAGCAAGAAGAAACCAGGCCCTACTTTCAACACTGCTTAGAAATTTCCTCCGCTAAATATCTCAGTTTATTGCTACAAGTTCTGCTTTCTACATAACTATAGAGCATAATTCTGCTAAGCCTTCTGTCACTATGGAACAAGGATCGCCATTTTTCCAGTTTTCAATATCATGTTTCTCATTTTTTCCTGAACCTTCACCAGCAACACCTTCAATGCCCACATTTCGACTAACAGTATGCTTATGATCATTTAAATATTTTCAGATACTATATGTTTTCTCTACTCAGCTCCTCATTTTCTTCTGAGTCCCTATCAGCAGAGTTGTTAACATCCGTATTTCTTCTTTTTTTTTTTTTTTTTTTTTTTTTTTAGACGGAGTCTCATTGTTGTTGGCCCAGGCTGGAGTGCAACTGCGTGAACTCAGCTCACTGCAACCTCCCCCTCCTGGGTTCTAAGGGATTCTCCCACCTCAGCCTCCCAAGCAGCTGAGATTACAGTTGCCTGTCACCACACCTGGCTAATTTTTGTATTTTTAGTAGAGATGGGGTTTCACCATGTTGGCCAGGCTGATCTTGAACTCCTGACCTCAGGTGATCCACCTGCCTCAGCCTCCCAAAGTCCTTGGATTACAGGCATGAGCCACCGCACCCAGTCAACATCCATATTTCTACTAACAGTCTGCTCGAGACAATCTAGGCTTTCTCTATCACGCTCCTTACAATTTTTCTACCCTATGCCCACTACTGAATTCTAAAGCAACTTCTACATTTTTAGGTATTTATTACAGTACCACTTACAAGTACAAAAATTTGTTATCAGTCAGGGTTACACCAGAGAAACAGAACAACCAGTAGGAGATATTTATTAAGAGATTTATTGCAAGAATTGGCTTACGTGATTGCGGGAGCTGACTAGGCATGTTCAAAATATGTAAGGCAGGCAGTCAGGAAGGGCAGGCTGGAAACTCCTGGGCATGCTGTGAATCTAATCTCCACAGGCAAAATTTTTCTTTTTTAGGGAAGCCTCAGTCCTGCTCTTAAGACCTTTCAACTGAGTAGATCAGGTCCACCCAAATTATTAGGATAATCTTCCTTACTTAAAGTCAACTGATAATGGACTTTAATCACATCTATAAAATACCTTCACAGCAACACCCAGTTAGTGTATGACTGAATAACTGGGTTCTGTAGCCAAGTCAAGTTGATACAGCAAACTCACCACCGGAGCTTCTCAAGCCCGGGCCCTGAAGTTGCACAGTGTCTCTTCTGCTGCATTCTGTTGGTCAAAGCATCTTACAGACCAGGCCGGAGCTGATGTGGGAGCTGATTTAGACCCAACCTCTTGATAGGAATCGTGGCAAAGAACTTTTAAAACTTTTAATATATCACAATCTGTACATCATACTTAGAACAGACGTCGCACATGGCGAGCATTCAATATATTATGATTATTATTTCAAAGCTACTATTAACTATGACTTGATATTGTTGGATCTGGATAATTTAAACGTGGGTATTCATTAAACTATTATTTGGCATGTGTTTTAAATTTTGTATAATAAAAAGTAAAAAAATATATATACCAACTACTATTAATATAACCTTTTCCCTTTCCTTTTAACTTTTTGCTTCCTTTTACATTTTGATTTCATTTTCTTCTCTTTTGTCTCCAAACTCATTGACACTTACCTATCCTGGCCATTCTTCTCTATCCTAAAAAACTTGCAGGATTGATAGTTGCACCTGTGATGACTGTGCTTCCAGAGAGGCAGTGCCAGGCAGTAAGGATGCAGGAGAGGGCAGAGTCAGCGTGAAGACCTCCAAGGGCAGCAGTCAGGTGAGGAGACAGGCAGGCTACACCATTGGTGAAGTGAGGCAGTTGTGCTAAACCCTCACCCCAAACTTCTTTGGTCTCCATATTTTTTGAAAACCACTTCTCTGTTTTGACTTCCAGAAAAAAAAAAGTTCTGTAGTGCTGTGTTTGACTACTAATCAAAGAAGCAAGGTGGAGGGATCGGGGCAAGCTAGAGAGAGGAGGACGCAAAAGAAAGAAAAGGGATCATGAATTTACTACACACAGAATCCAGCACTCCTGGGTCCGAGACCATGAGTAATTCCTCTCTATGGCTGGGAGCTGGCCCTGGAAACTGAACTCATGTTTCTGACATTTCATAGTGAAAAGGTGAAGGAAGTACAAAGACTAGGACAACTTATTCATTTTTCCTCTTCTCTAGTTATCTTTTTGTTTACTTCCTGGGCTTTCCCCCCCACCCCCCCAATCTTATCTTCTAATTCTTCTATTGAGTATTTCTTTTCTGCTGTCATTTTAAAATTTCTAAGATCTCTTTAAAAAATGTCTCTGAATTTTTTTGTTATGATAATCCATTCCTTTTTACAGTTGCAACATCTCTGAACTCTCTAAAGATGTCAATAACCATTCTTTTTTTGTTGTTGTTGAGACGGAGTTTCCATCTTATCACCCAGGCTGGAGTGCAATGGCATGGTCTCGGCTCACTGCAACCTCCACTCCCCAGTTTCAAGCAATTGTCCTGCCTCAGCCTCGCGAGTAACTAGGATTACAGGTGTGCGCCACCATGTCCAACTAATTTTTATATTTTTAGTAGATACAGGGTTTCATCATGTTGGCCAGGCTAGTCTCAAACTCCTGACCTCAGGTGACTTGCCCACCTTGGCCTCCCAAAGTGCTGGGATAACAGGTGTGAGCTACCAAGCCTGGCCAATAACCATTCTCTTGAAGATTTATTCTTCCTGCTTTGTTTGTTTCTTCAGATTATTTTGTTCTGTTTGTTTTGGATTCTACTCTCATGATAGAGGCTTTCTTCATCTAGCTGAGGGTACTTGGTTTCAATTCAAAGAAGGGTTTGAATAAGCTGATTGAAGGCTATTGATTTTAGGAGTTTAAACATTTTGGCCATTTTGTTTGGGAAACCTCCACTGTCAGTATTTTTGTGTTTTTCCTCTTGGGCTGATCAGATCCTTCATGCAAGGATCTAATCTGGGCATTAGACAGTGCTGGCCAGTAGACCTTTCTGTGATGATGAGAATGTTCTAGATCTGCATGTTCCATATGGCTATTGAGCACTTTAAATGTGGTTAGTGTGAGTGCGGGCTGAATTTTAAATTTTATTTCATTTTATGGCTAGTGGCACTACATTCCATAGTACAGTTCTGGAAGTGTCCTTGAGAGGCATTGACAGATAAATGTTCATTTAATCTCCTTTTTTTTTTTTTCAGCACAATATTTTCATCTTCAACTATAGCTGATGTTCCTTTCCAGAAAAGAAATCCTTCAGTCTTTTGCCGGTGCTGAGAGATGAGTCACCTGGCCAGGCTGAGCATGGGATGGCATCTAAGAGAATGACTCTTTCTAGAGCATCTTCTGTTTAGCCTCACTTTCATGACCACTCCTCCAAGTATCTGGGCTGACAATTTCAGGGCCTTTGGAGGTTGCTTCTTGGTTTTCTCCGTGCTGATTAGAATTAGGATTTCTTGATTTTTGGTGTCAATCATCCTTGCCCCTCTGGTTCGCAGCTTTCAACATTTTGTTCCTAATGTTTCCTCTGCTTTCTCTTTGTCCTTGTGAGTTTATAGAGTTTTAAAAATATATTTAGTGTCATTAGTGAGATTTCAGGAGGGAGCAAAAGTGGATGAGTAGGTCCAGCCTTCCATCTTTAGCAGGACATTGCTAAATGACCTAACTTAAAAGTTGCTCTACTGTAGGATAACTGTATCATGTAATCTCACAATTCTGTAGAGTCTTCAGATCATGTAGTGCTCTTACCTGTCTAGTTTGTTTTGTCAGTGTCTCTGTGAGCGAGTGGAAAACAAAGAACAATAAAGATGAGGAAAACAACTACCAAATGTTGAGCACGTACAGTCTTCCCAGCAAGTATGCAATGGGTATTACAGTCACTTTCCCATTTTACAGATGAGGAAACTGAATCTTAACGTTAGGTTGTGCAATTGAGGTTTGCACACTGATCTGCTAGACTGTAATGTTCTTGCTCTTCATCAATGATCTGTCCGGGTGTGAGAAGATCTGGATTAAAATCTCAGGTCTGACAACGTAGTCAATAAAAACTAACATTCATTGAAAGCTTATTAAATAGCAAAACATCTCTAAACACTTTACATATATTATTTCATTTAATCCTTGCCCCAACTCTGTAAAATAAGTACTATCTTATTCCTATTTAACAGATGAAGAAACTGAGGCATGGAGGAGGTTAAGTAACCTGTCTAAGGTCACACAGCCAGCAGGTAGTAGAACTGGAATGGTGACCCCACATAGAGTAAGTCTTCGGAGGCTTATTGGTCACATGAGGACAATAATACCTGCTATCTCAGGTATCTGCTCTACCAAATTATTGTGAGCATCAAATTTAATGTGAGAAAACAATTAATAAATCAATCTACACTGAGAAGGCATTGTTGTTTTCCATTTCAAGCAGACTTGAAGCCAGAAATCCTTCTGATCTCTGGTCAAATACACTGAACATGAAACCCTTAATTCCACTCGTATCTCCAGGACATTTTGGTTTCCATTTTTGCCTGTCTCCTGCCTTTTACCAGTTGTAGCTCAAAGGCGAAGATGAGTCTTGGATTTCCGTAAGTTCAAACTATCTTTTGTCTCTGGAAATTTGGTGCATTGTTACAAATATAGAAAGCAGAACCCCATCGGTGTGGGCACAGATTCCAAGCACTATTGACAGCCCCGCACCCTAAATTCTCTCTGTGGTTACCACATCAGCCCCACCCCAACCTCAATTCAACATCTTGCATTACAGTGTTTCCTATGGGTTCTTGGGACAAAAACCAATTGCCATGGCCCTCTGCCCACAAGGGCTAGCTCCATTTCTCAAGTCAATGGGGGTGCCCATTCAGATGCTCTCTGTAGAGTCATCTCCTGTCTGTTCATCTCATGTTCCAGGCTCCAGAAGATGTGACATGGGTTTGTATGACATTCTTATGGGGGACGCTATCAGATATTCAAGTGCACGTGCCCACTGGTCTTGTGGTTATGGAACTTATTAGGATTTATTAATCTTAAAAAGTCAGTTCTTTTCTTCCAAAAATAAGCCTTCCAAAAGGTCAGCTTGGTTTTAATTAAGAGTGAATCTTTTTTTGCAGGTTAAATTGTGAGTCCAAACGGCTGCATTGATGGGATCCCACAGCAGTCAGTACTGCAGTAATTAGCAGACAGGAAGGCTCTGTGTTCAATAGGGTTGAACTGCTTTAATGAGAGGAAAGTTCCTGCTAGTGAATGACATTTACTGCAGCTTTTCCATGGAAGGGGTGGTGGTGAGTGCTCTGTGCTCTCCTCTCCGTCATCCTGTCTTGCTCGCTCTGTGCCCCTTCTGACCCTCTTTCTCTTCCATTCTGGTTTCCTTTCTCTGGTGGCTCTCTTGTCCTTTCCTCCCTGGGGAAGGAGACTGGAAACCTCTCTCTTCAGTGTCCTTTGGAAACCAGTGTCTGCTTACCACCCCCTGGGGCATTGGCAGAGCTTCAGCTCTGGGTGCTGACCTACTTCTGCTGCAAATTTTCTAGGCATTTGGAATCCCTGCCAGCAATGTGGAGGAGTATGCAGTGAGCCAGCGAAACTCAGAATGTTAGAAGGAGGCTGGTGTCTCCCAGAGCTAGGTCAGAAGCACTGGCAGGACATTAAATAACGATATCGCATAGACTGAGAAAGACATTCTCTTCCCAGGTCTGTTTCAGTCCTTCCAATGAATCAAAGAGCAAGCCATGTGTCCTCTTTCAACAGAGAGCAAGAGCGGCCCTCGGAACTCTAGCTGATGGTGGGCAAGAAGATCTGGCTAGAATTTAATAACATTGTTTAGTTTTCATGGGTGGCCAGTGAGATTGCATTTTCATTGATGGTAATGAGGTCAGATTTCCTTTGTTAATAAATGTATGTGTGTATAGAAAGGACTGGGTTTGAAGAAGAGTATTTAATCATCCATTGGTGGATGGGTGCTACATTCAGGTGGCGGTGCTACATATGGCCAAATCACGAAGCAGGTAGTACAAGGGTGGTCAGCTGGGGAGGAAGGCCCTTGCTGGTGTGGTGCCTGCAGACCTCTGCTGAGAGCCCTGAGCAGGCAAGGGACGGTGATGACCCTGTGGAGCCCTCCTCTCACAAAGCTGAGGTTCTGAAGGCCACAGGTTGACTTGATGTTTCCCCTTTGCTCCCTGCCGCCTGCCGCTGCAAATTATCTTTAGCTGATGCTTGCCCTATTTGTGTATGGGAAAAGGTGAGGGATATTCAAGCAACTTCACTGAACACGTTGTACCCACTTAGGCACGAACTCCCCCTGCCTCAGGAATCCTTCCCCAAGTCTAGACCTAGATCCTTTTATTTGTTTATTTTTATTTTTGTGACAGAGTCTCACGCTGTTACCCAAGCTGGAGTGCAGCGGTGTGATCTCGGCTTACTGCAACCTTCGTCTTCAGGGTCCAAACAATTCTCCTGCCCCAGCCTCCCTAGTAGCTAGGACTACAGGTGCACGCCACCTCACCCGGCTAATTTTTGTATTTTTAGTAGAGATGGAGTTTTGTCATGTTGGTCAGGTTGGTCTCGGACTCCTGACCTCAAGTGATCTGCCCACCTCAGCCTCCCAAAGTGTTGGGCTTACAGGCATGAGCCACCGCGCCAGCCTGGATCTAGATCCTTTTAAAGAAATCCTGGAGGCAGCCATGAAAGCCAAGCTACATCCCCTGACTTGCTCATTCAGGGTCTGCTCTCTCTGCAGGGCATGACTACTGTGTGTCACGGTTCAGACCAGGGGAGTGACCTTATGTATGGATGATACAGCTCCTCACTCCACCCACAGTCTTTCAGGGGCCAGCTACCTCTTGGTTGAAGGATAATCACTCCCGTGGCCTGTGCCCATGTTGGACACAAGTGAAAGGCAGCGGAGGACCAGCTACTGGCAGAACAAGGGAGATGGCTTCTCCAGCACCTCCCTCTTCTGCCTCCGCAGCTGGGCATGCTGCTCAAGCAACTGCTTTTTGGCAGAGGGGCAGCCAGAGACATCTCTCTTGTTCACAGCTTACACAGTAAAGATCTTTCCAGAAAACTTTTTTAAAACACAACTTTGATCCCTGAGTTTTTAGTCGTTCTGTTATAAGATACAATTTTAAAGTGCTGCTTTTTTTTTTTTTTTTTTTTTTTTTTTTTTTTTTATGACTTTCTTTTCTAGGAGAGGGTGAGTGTGTGTGCTTGGCCCAGTGGCCCTTGCTTGGCAGCAGAAGCCTTTCAGTGTAGAGCAGTGTCCTCCCCACGTCTCTCTGGCCTCACCACTTGGGTGGGTGCCAGCTTGCTTCTACCCACCAGTCTTCTCTCTTGCCCAGGAAGCAGAAGTGTTGGTGAATTAACAGCCTTCAGGCCGGGCACAGTGGCTCACGCCTGTAATCCCAACACTTTGGAAGGCCAAGGCAGGCAGATCACCTGGGGTCAGGAGTTTGAGACCAGCCTGGCCAACATGGTGAAACCCCATCTCTACTAAAAAGGTAAAAATCAGCCGGGCGTGGTGGTGGGCACCTGTAGTTCCAGCTACTCAGGAGGCTGAGCAGGAGAATCGCTTGAACCTGGGAGGCGGAGTTTGTGGTGAGCCAAAATTGTGCCACTGCACTCCAGCCTGGGCGACAGAGCGAGATTCCATCTCAAAAAAATAAATAAATAAAAAATAAACAAACAAAAAAAAATAGAAACAAAGAAGAATTAGCAGCCTTCAACCAAAGACTGACAAGAATTGATACACAAGTACTGCACCCCTTCACTCCCAGGGGGCAGAACTCGGAGGTATGTACACTACACTGGCTCCTAGGGTTTTCCCAGTAGAATTAAGCTATTTCATCTGAATCTCTGTGCTGTGGTTTGAATATGTCCCCTAAAAAGCATATCTTGGAAACTTAATTCCAAAGCATCAATGTTGGGAGGTGGGGCCCAATGGGAGGTATTTAGGTTACAAGGGCTGTACCCTCATGAATGGATTAATGCTGATTATAAAAGGGCTTGAGGCTGTGAGTTTGAACTGTCTCACCTTTTCACTTTTTGCCTTGGCATAACACAGCATAAAGGCCCTTGCCAGATGTGGGCCCCTTGATCTTCAACTTCCTACCTTCCAGAACTATAAGCCAAATAAACTTCTGCAGATGCGACAGAACTGGGAGGGTGATAAGTTTTATTACAAATTACCCAGGCTGTGATATTTGTGTTATAACAGCACAAAACAGACTAAGACACCTGTTCCTAGGCTTTGCTTCAGACATAAGCATATTGCTGGAGTAAAAACTAAGTCCTCCATTTTAATCGTTAGGATTTTTTTTTATACACTCAGGTTGGATATAATATCTTACATGTGAACATTCCCATTAAGAGTAATCTCAGCATTTTGGGAGGCCAAAGTGGGTGGATTGCTTGAGCCCAGGAATTCAAGACCAGCCTGGGCAACATAGTGAGACCCTATCTCTACAAAAAATACAAAAATTAGCTGGCCATGGTGGTATTTACCTGTAGTCCCGGCTACTTGAGAGGTCGAGGTGGGAGGATTGCTTAAGTCCAGGAAGCCAAGGTTGCAGTTGACATAGTTGACATCAATTAAGCCCAAGATGTCTCACTGCAACAGATGTTTCGGGTAAAATTTGTAACTCAGGGCACAAACATCGGTCTAATGGCGGCATATCTTTGGTGTGCAGAGAAGGCCTTGGTGCTCCTACTGAACAGGACACCCTCCCTGACCTAAGTTGTCACAGACTTCGTTAACTCTTGCTAGAACCTAGATGTTCATCTTTAGCAAGCCTGATATCCAGGGGAAAGGCAATCAGAGATAATTGAGGAAGAATGAAAATTATAGCATGTGCTGTCTTAGCTCATGGGTGGCCAATTTGAGAAAGTGAAAAAAATGAAACCATGCTGTGTATTCTAAAGAGAAGCTGGGAGCCATGGAAGGAGATTTATCTAAAAACAGGTTTATTCCCCAATGGAGAACTTACTGGATAGCCTGGAACTTGGAGCCACAGGGCCGAGTCCCTTGCTGCAGTATCATGCACACTCCTATTTCCTGACTTTACGTGCCATTCTCCTGCCAGGAAATCCTTCCTCTTCATCACTTAAGACATGGCTTAAACACTGCCTCCTCTAGAAGGTTTTCTATGAAGCAAATCTATGTTCGTACAGGAGATATAGGTTGTCAAGAACTGGGAAGGGTCTGCAATTTTATACTACTTGCAAACTAACAAGTTCACCTACTACAGTTTCATGGCTGCTGGCAGAAGACAGGAGACTCTTGGATCAGAGATAAAGGATTTTATCATTTACAGCTGTAGTATTAGCCAGAGTCTCAGCAGTTGTGCCAGTTCCCTGAGCCCCAGTTCTCACAGAGTGATGCAAAGAAGGCCACATGTCACTTGTTAGTTACGTTATAGGAGAGGAACCCTGAGCTCAGGGAGTCTGAATCTTTTATAATGGGCAGTAAGTATGTCTGCCCTTTGGTCCAGCAGAGACAATATCTCTGTCTTCTAAAGGCTCTTCACTGTTCAAACATTCTTGAGATAATAGGAACAAAGGGAGTCGTGCCTCTGCTCAAAGATGTGCAGAAACATGAGAGATGGATGCCAAATCATCTTCCACCATAGATCAAACCTAGAGGACTGTTGTAATCAAGTCAACAAGCAGTTTAGTGGTTAAGAACACAGATTGCATGAGTTTGAATCCCAGCCTCACCTTGTATTAGCTATATGACTTTGGGTAAGTTATATAATTGACCTGTGCCTCAGTTTTATCATATGTAAGATGGGAATAGTGATGGAACATATTTCTTGGGTGCCTATGATGATTAAGTGACTAAATATTTCCAAAGTGCTTAGAATAGTACTTGGAATGTTAAAAATTCTATATGTTTATAAAAGTAAGAACTAGGAAGTAGTCAATGCATTCCCTGATGGCTTGTAGTTAGGTAGGACCCCATGTTCCTTGTGACAGTCTCATCAAACACTGGCTGAAGTGTCTCAGCTAGGAAGTGAAGTCCATATATAGTTCATATAAACTTTGGGAAATTTGAGTACATTTCCTCATTAGGAAAGGTGCAACTGGCATAATCAATGTGGGCAATTCAATTTTTTAAAAAAATGATTATGTTTCATAAATATTGTCTTCTATTTATATAGAGGTTACAAACATACAGGTCTATCTTAGAGATGAAGCTTCTCTCCAATTAAATGTGACTTCTCACCTCTAAATTCTCCTAGCACTTTATACTTTTCTTGTATCTTTTTGGTGTGTGTGTATTTGTGTGAGCGAGTGTGGTTTGTGATCACTCCCAGTAAACTCTAGGAGTTTCCGAAGAGTGAGGGCTGTGTCCTGCTCAGTTTGGTGGAACTGACATGACTCATGCTAACGCGGGGCCTGGCACAGAGTGAGGGTTCATCCGCTGTTGACTCCAGCTGAAGCAGAGTCACCCCAGTCTTCAAAGTGGTTTTCCTGACCGGCCTAAGGACTGCAATGTCACAGAAGCCAATGCTGTGACTTGGCTGGTGGAGGTTCTCCGTGTGGGTGCAGGGATGGAAGGGGCAGTATGGGGGATTTTGCAAAGACAAAATTGACCTGGCAGATGGAAGCTGTTTAGTTTACTAACTTCTTTCCCCCTACTAGTGTGACATGTGCAGCAAGTCAGGTGACTGAAAGTGTTTGTGAGAAGAGGGTATTAGTATACCAGAGTGAGGAGCCACTGCAGTAGGAAGATGGAAAATGCAGCAAGGGATTGGGGAGTAGAGGGAGAAAACTTCTCCTGAGGCTAATGGTCTCTCTAGTTTTGTGCAAATGTCATTTTAAGACTCTGGAAAAATGCGGCCGGGCGTGGTGGCTCATACCTGTAATCCCAGCACTTTGGGAGACTGAGGCAGGTGGATCACCTGAGGTCAGGAGTTTGAGACCATCCTGGCCAACATGGCGAAACCCTGTCTCTACTAAAAATACAAAAATTAGCCAGGTGTGGTGGCAGGTGCCTGTAATCCCAGCTACTCAGGAGCCTGAGGCAGGAGAATTGCTTGAACCCGGGAGGTGGAGGTTGCAGTGAGCCGATACTGCGCCACTGCATAAAGACAGGGATAAATTTCAGGAAAGCAGAAATTACAGACAAAATTGTAAATCAATGCATACAGATTACACATTGGTTTTAGCCTGTTAAAGCGAACTAAATATGGCCTGAGAAGGACTCCGTCCTTCTGTAGTTGGGTCCCTGTGGATGAACTGCAACCTAGTTTAATATGTGGACGATATTGAAAACCTAACTTAGGAGTATGCGCCTGTAACAATAGCTGAGTTTTGGTCAATCCCTGCGGCCGTACCTCAACCACTCACACTGCTGAGTGTTCACATTGTGTTCAAATAAGGCAAACACTGAGCTGTAACCAATCCAGCTGTTCTGCACCTCACGTCCAATTTCTGTACATCAGTACCCTTTTTTTTTTTTTTTGTCTGTAAATCTCCTTCCACCATGTGGCTGTGCTGGAGTCTCTGTGAATCTGCTGTGATTCTGGGGACCGCCCAATTCGTGAATCGTTCATTGCTCAATTAAACTCCTTTAAATTTAATCTGGCTAAAGTTTTTCTTTTATCAAGCCTAAAACGGCAGGATATCTTGAAGCAGGGCCTTAAAAGTCATGGGTAGATTCAAAGCTTTCCTGATTTGCAATTGGTTAAGGAAGACAGGCTCTGTTGAAACATTTGGGTACAGCAGAAAAGAATGTAGGCTCTGGCCTGTGGGCGTGACTTCCTCCAAGCCCCTCAGGAAGAAATACAGAACAAAGAAAGGTGGTCAGGGTTCAGGCTTCAGTTGCCCTTAGCTGAGGTCCATTTGCCTGCAGATCTGTTTGGTGAGAGTCTGGGTTTCTGTAGCACAACTTGGAGACATGGGTTAAAATGTTATCTTTAGTTTCTCTAGGGGAACCAAATGTCCCATAATTCTAGCTTCCTTGGCTGTTGTTTTAGAGTACCCTGTTTCTTATGAAGTTGCTTATTTACTTCTCAGGGCTAGCAATGTGCTTGGATCTTTTCTAGAAGGAATTAAAGATATTCTTTTATTTCCATACTTGGGTGGGGGGCTCTCAGGCCCCTGAGAGGGAGGCCCTGCTCCATCTCAGTGTCTTAGGGATTCTACCTAGGACAGGCCTTCTTATTGCTCTGCTAAAAAGCAGAAGCCCGTGCCTCTGTTCTGGAGATGTGAGGGCCACGAGATGAAGTCTGAAGGGCAGAAAAACCTTCTAGGTGTAAAAGGAATGCATTCGAGGTAAGTTCCTTCCAGGAACTCTGAGAGTGAGTTGACGTAGTGGGCCAAGGTGGTTGCAGTGGTCAGTAGGAAGTGGTTCGTTGTGGTCAGATCTGGAATACGCCTGGAAGGTATAGAGGGGGAGGATTTGCTGATGAGTTGATTGTGGGGTGTGAGAGAAGGAGAGAAGTCAAGGATGACCCCAAGGCTTTTAGTCTGTGCCTGAGGATCAGCAACAGAGTCATTATTATTCAGCGTAGAATATGGAGTATGGAGCCGTGCGGTGGCTCATGCCTGTAATTCCAGCACTTTGGGAGGCCAAGGCAGGCAGATCACGAGGTCAGGAGATCAAGATCATCCTGGCCAACATAGTGAAACCCCGTCTCCGCTAAAAATACAAAAATTAGCTGGCCATGATGGCGCGCGCTTGTAATATCAGCTACTTGGGAGGCTGAGGTAGAATAATTGCTTGAACCTGGGAGGCGGCAGTTGCAGTGAGCCGAGATCACACCACTGCACTCCAGCCTGGCAACAGAGTAAGACTCCATCTCAAAAAAAAAAAAGAAAAGAAAAAGAAAAAAGAATATAGAGTATGAATTTAAGAGGAGTAATAGATATCCTGGTAGAGATGTTATGTAGGCAACTGGATGTCAGAATCTAGAGTTCAGGGAAAGGGTTAGGGCTGGAAATACAAATTGGAGAGTCACCAGGATATAAATGGTTTATGAAGTCGAGGAACTGGATGATATCTCCTGGGCTTGGGTGCAGATAGAGTACTGAGTCCCGAGACCCTCCACCATTTAGAGATCTGGAAAAGGAGGCCAGTGCAAGAGAGCAGTCCCCTATATTTTCTGAGATAGAAATACAGAAGAAGCCCCCTTTTCACTGCTGCTATTGGTAATCAGCTGTAATGCCTATTGAATGCATTAAACCAACTTAAGCATTTTAGAGTGTGAGAATTTGAAGAGGCCCTCATCATCACGTGGTCCAGTGTTTTGCACACTGTGGGTCATACAAGGTCAGAAAACCAGTTTATTGAATCCTGACTGGCATTTTTAAACAAGTGAACTAAAATAGAAGACTTCAGAGTGTTACATGTAGTAGAGATAAGCATTGTTTTTGGAGCTACTCTTTCAGTGTGTGAGAGTGTGTGTGTGTGTGTGTGTGTGTGTACTGGTCACTATGCAATTTTTCTCTTTTTCCTTTGGCCCTCAGGTGCACAGAATTGAACTAATTATAATCCTTGGTTTGGGACACCGCAGTATTGTCGTGATGCATAAGTGACCGCTGTCTTTTACCTATTGTGTAATATTTTAATTTAGAAAATAACATAAAAGTCACTCACAACTAAGAGCTAGAACATTTCCAATAATTTACATTTGACAACCCTCTGCCTCCCCAACCCCAGGTAACCATGTCCTTAATTTTGTGTTTATCTTTCCCTTTCTCTTATTTTATTCTTTTAATCTTACTATGTGTAAACAATATGTTGTTTAAATATGCTTTTTAAAAACTTTTCTTTTTTTTTTTTTATTTTTGAGAAAGGGTCTCGCTTCGTTGCCCAGGCTGGAGTACAGTGGTGTGATCTTGGCTCACTGAAACCTCTGCCTCCTGGGATCAAGCAATTCTCCTGCCTCAGGCTCCTGAGTAGCTGGGTCTACAGGCGTGTGCGACAACGCCTGGCTAATTTTTGCATTTTTAGAAGATACGGGGTTTCGCCACGTTGGCCAGGCTGGTTAAAAACTTTTTATGATGGAACATTTAAAATATATAAAAAAGCAGAGAGAGCAGTATTAAAAAAACCCTCACGTGTCTATCAGTTTCCATAATGACCCACTCATGACCAGTCTTGTTTCATTTGTACCCCTATTACTCCAATTGGAAGCAAATCTTCCAGATAACATATCATTTTAGCCATAAATATTTCAGCATAAGGCTTAAAGAATACAAAATCATTATTATATCTAAAAAAATGTAACATTAAAAAATATCATTAAGGCCAAGCACAGTGGCTCATGCCTGTAACCCCAGCACTTTGGGAGAGCGAGGTGGGTGGATCACCTGAGGTTAGGAGTTCGAGACCAGCCTGACCAATATGGTGAAACCCCATCTTTACTAAAAAAATACAAAAATTACCCAGGCGTGGTGGTGTGCACCCGCAGTCCCAGCTACTTGGGAGGCTGAGATAGGAGAATTACTTGAACCTGGGAGGCGGAGGTTGCAGTGAGCCAAGATCATGCCACTGCACTCCAGCCTGGGTGACAGAGCAAGACTCTGTCTCAAAACAAATAAAAATATCGTTAAATATCCCATCATTTTTAGAGTCCCAATTGTCTTAAGAATTCTCTAATTTTTTTTTTTTTTTTTTTTTGAGACGGAGTCTCGCCCTGTCGCCCAGGCTGGAGTGCAGTGGCCGGATCTCAGCTCACTGCAAGCTCCGCCTCCCGGGTTTATGCCATTCTCCTGCCTCAGCCTCCCAAGTAGCTGGGACTACAGGCGCCCGCCACCTCGCCCGGCTAGTTTTTTGTATTTTTTTTTTTTTTTTTTAGTAGAGACGGGGTTTCGCCGTGTTAGCCAGGATGGTCTCGATCTCCTGACCTCGTGATCCGCCCGTCTCGGCCTCCCAAAGTGCTGGGATTACAGGCTTGAGCCACCGCGCCCGGCAAGAATTCTCTAATTTATGAAAAAAATCAAAAACTTGAACTCTGACCTGATAATTAAAAATATTATGAAATTTTTTTTTGGTTAGTATGGTTATGTAGTTTATGGTTATTAATATTTTGGTGATTTTTGTTATTGTTTTTTATTTTATTTTATTTTATTTTTTGAGGCAGAGTCTTGCCCTGTTGCCCAGACTGGAGTGCAATGGTGCGATCTCAGCTCACTGCAACCTCTGTCTCCCAGGTTCCAGTGATTCTCCTGCCTCGGCCTCCTGAGTACAGGTGCGTGCCGCCACACCCAGCTAATTTTTGTATTTTTAGTGGAGACAGGGTTTCACCATGTTGACCAGGCAGGTCTTGAACCCCTGACCTTAGGTGTTCCACTCGCCCCAGCCTCCCAAAGTGCTGGGATTACAGGCGTGAGCCACTGCACTTAGCGTATTTTTGGTTATTTTTTTAGAAGATTCTGTATTTCTGAGAGAGATATATATATATATATATATATATATATGAGAATTTTGAATATATATATATATTCAGTATATATATATACACACACACATATATGTATACTGAAATACTTATGAATGAGATGATAGAATGTCCGGGATGTGGTATGAAATAATACAGGAATGGTGATGAGTGGGTGGAGTTTAGTTGAAATGATATTGCAATGAATTGGTTGTTTTTGAAACAGAGTGACAGGAATGTGGGGATTTATTAAACTGCTCTGTTAATTTTATACATGTTTAGATTTTTCCATAGCAACAATAACAAAAAAATCCAATTAAAAAGACCCCAAAGTGAATAAACATTCTAATGCGTAAGTCCTTAAGCACACGTTTCTTTAGGGTATAAACTTGGAAGTGCGTCTTCAGTCTACTAGAGAGTGCCAAGTTGCTCCCCAGAGTCAACTGTCAGTCTTTGACAGAGTCCAGTAGGAACTCAGATTGCCTCCCTTGAGGACAATGAACCACCTCTCTTGTGTTAAGCCTTTTCTGCAGTTCCCATTGTGATTCTGCTGGGGTTGGAGAGGAGGGTGCCTCAACTCCTGAGGGCGATGGGACCGTGAGGGGATGCAGCTGGATCCAAATAGCAATTTCTGGACCATGAATCCTTGCCTAAGTCAACTTACTGTTTTTCTCCTACCTTTGAGCCTTTATGCTGGGTATCAAGTTATAAAACTGAGCTGGAGTCTGCTCACCCAGCACAGTAAGACCAGACATCCACACTGAGGTTCTGCAGTGATAGAATGGAAGCTGTTGGTTTGCAGGGTGCCAAGCAAGGAGGACCAGGCCATAATGCTCAAATCCTGACCTCCCCGATATCTTGCAGGAAGAGGTTTTTAAAGGCAGGGGTAAATTTCAGGAAGCAGAAGTTACTGGCAAAATTAGAAATCAATGCATGAGGTTACATACCGGTTTTGGCTTAAAAGGGTAGGCGATCTTGAAGCAGTGACTTACAGGTCATGGGCAGGTTCAAAGCTTTTCTGATTTGCAATTGGTTAAGGAAGACAGGCTCTATTTAAACATTTGAGGTCAGCAGAAAATAAAATGTTAGCTCTGGCTTATGGATATGACTCCCTCTGGATCCCTCAGGAAGAATTTAGAGCACAGAATGGTGGTCAGAGTTCAATCCTCAGCTCCTTCTTATCTGGGGCTACTTGGATCTGTTTGGTGAGAGTCCGAGTTTCTGAAAAACAACTCAGAGTCATAGGTTCAGATGTTACCTTTAGTTTCGATAGGGGCACCAAACGTCTCCTGACTCCAACTTCGTTTGCTATTGTTTTAGGCCACTAATTACTTCTCATTGCTTACCGACTTGTTCATTTACTTCTCACGGCTAACTAGCTAGGTACCTGGAATTCCCCTTTCAAGGAACTCCAGATTTTCCTTTATTTTCATACTTGGGGGGCTCACAGGCCCTTAAAAGGGAGGTGGGTATCTGTGCTCCATCTCAATAAATCTCAACCAGTTTACAAAAATATGCATACAGCTGCTTTTTTGTTACAAGGGAAATACATATTTATGATAGAAATTTAAGACATTATAAGTAAATAAAAGGAAGAAAATAAAAATCGGCCTTATGTACCTTAGTGGCTACCAGCATTCGTTGGTCACTTTGTCTTTTTTCTGGGTTAATACTCTACATTTTACTTGAAATGTGCTCTCTTCACTTAAGATTTCTTTTCATATCATTAAACATTATTTTACAATATAGTTGATAGTGTCTTGGCATGTTTTTTGTAGAAATGACACAATTCATTTAAATAATTCCCCATTGTTCACCACTTAGACTGTTCCCCACAGTTCTCTATTTTTTTCCAATTTTTGCCTTATGTGCATTTTGAGGCAGGACTCAGAGCTTTGACTTACCTCCAAATAGAGCCAACCCCACTGTGAATTAGAAGACATGAATGTTTCATGGAGAAACAGAAACTTAGCCATTTGATATTTGTGCTTTCTACCCATTCTCCTTTCCAGACACTGGCCTCTTCTCTCTTTTTTCTCTTTCCCAGACAGTTTCCAAATGTCCCCTATGATGTCCAGAGTTCAGAGTCATTCATCTCTGTACACTCAGCAAAGCAAAAAGTTCTGCGGTCAGCAGAACGAACCATCTTGACGTAGCAGTTCAGGGACCATAGATTTTAACTCAAATATGTCCCTTGAAAGGTTCACCAAATAATTTATCAAAGTAATATGGTTATTTCTTCGAGATAAATTCTTAGAGGTGGAATGACTGGATCAGAAAGCATAAAAAACATGAATGCTTTTGATGACTTAGGAACAAGGGTGTTAGGTGTGTTGATTTGCTTTCTGCCAGTGCTCTTGAGAGCAAATCAATGTTGATTTGACTGCAGTCATTAACTAGCTGAGATTTCGAGTAGAATTCCTCTGGTTCATTTGTTATTCTGTTACCTGTCAGCATACTCGGCAGTAGAGCATCAGAGCTCTGTCTGGGAAGTACAACCACTATGAGTGGTATGAATAAGAGATTTGTCATAAAGCTTAGACTTTACACAACTGTACAAGGGCTAAGCAAGTATAGTTCTGAAAGGAGATTGGGTAGGGGTCATAGAAAACTCACCAACAAGGGACCGTGAAGGGGAGCTGTGGTTGGCTGAGGGTGTTGTAGGTCAGCAGGGCAGGCAGTTGGGAAGAAAATCTGGCTGTGAAGCAGAGGGAAATAGTAGAACACAAGGGAAAACTGGAGTCTGGATGTGTGTTTCACTGATGTCTAACTCCAGTGGTGCTAATGACCTATCAAAGAATCGGTGCCTTTTGCTATGGAACTGTGCATGTGTCTGGCCCAGGACTAGTTGAAGCTGAAGGAGTTGATCTGGTGGGAGCTGAAGGAGCTGCATGCCCTGCCCCTGCCCCATGCTAACAAGACTAACCAGCAGATCAGCCTGCACTGAACTTAAAGCATAACGGCTGCTGTTATGTAGCTTCCAAACCACATGCAAATCTTCCTTGTGTGCAATCCCCACTTGGAACCATGTGGGGAAAGGATTTTTGGGAAGCATAGTTCCAGCTTAGCTAAGTTGACAGAGTAAAACCACCACAAGCAGTGCCTGTAGGACTCAGTGCCAGGACAGAAAAGTGAATTCTAGTGAATCTGGTATTTACTACTGCCCAGGGAAGCTTAGAGAGGTAGCAAAGCCAGAAAAATTTTGCTGATGTGTTTTTCTGTAAGGGAAGAAGTTTCCCAGAAGGGAAAACAAGCTCAGCACTGAGGACGGAATTCTGCAATGAAATGTTATACCTTTGAGCCCATGAAAGGAATTACTGAACCGAATATTCTCAGTTCTTTTGGTAGAGGCATTGATGAGCCAAACAGAGAAGGACCATGTGTTTGTATCATTTCTCTGAAACAGACTTAAGAAGTAATCCGAGCTAACCTATGTATAAAAATCTCTGTGAAGGATATGAAAATACCCCCACTCAATAATTAGAAGCTATTGTTATTGGAGATGCTGCTAATCTTGTATCATGAAGAATTTATACAATTACAGAAGTTGAACTTGCCTGTAACAGCAGTCTTCTTCACAACCCAGAGAACCTATTGTATTTTATTGCTCTTATGGGATATTTGTCATATGTTCCAAACACAGGCAATAAAAATCTGCTTTATAATATTAAATAATTCAAGCCAGGCGTGGTAGCTCACGCCTATAATCCCCGCACTTTGGGGGGCCGAGGTGGGTGGATCACATGAGGCCAGGAGTTCAAGACTACCCTGGCCAATGTGGTGAAACCCCGTCACTACTAAAAATACAAAACTTAGCTGGGCGTGGTGGTGCACACCTGTAATCCCAGTTACTCGGGAGGCTGAGGCAGGAGAATTGCTTGAACCTGGGAGGCGGATGTTGCAGTGGGCTGAGACCGTGCCACTGCACTCCAGCCTGGGCGACAAAGTGAGACTCTGTCTCAAAAAAAAAAAAAAAAAAAAAGATTTCAAAATGGTAGTAGGCAACTACTGAATCTCCCTGCTTTGGAAGCCACCTCCAGTGGTAAACATGAACATTTTCAAAATTTTCCTGTTTATGGCATAATTTTTTTTTCAGCTTTGTTGACAACAGTGGCAGTGTCGGAGACAGCCTGATAAAAGACAATGAGGGAAGGCAGAGCCAAAATAACATAGATAGTGGAACTCAAATGACTCTATCTTTGTTTCCTTGTTTTTATTATGGCTATCGGTCCCCACAATACTTCCAGTCTCAGTCAGGACCGATATTCCTGCCTGTTGCACTGCCTGATTCTTTGATGTTTTCCAGACACATTTTGCTCAGTATTGCTGGGTTTTATCATGAGGAGTCCTTGAGAAAATCCACAAAGGGGGTCAGAGGTTACTGGTACAACTCTGGAAAGACCTTTTCCATTCTAACAGCAAAAGATGAGATTTCCAGATTATCACCGCTGCTCTTAGGTGAGATACACTGATCAGAGTTCTGCTTGAAAATGACCCTAGACTGGGATTCAAGGACACCTTCCAAAACCACACCACCAAACCGAGCCACCAGGGGAGCTGCTCCTCCACAAGTGGGAATCGCTGATCCAGGCAGCTGCCCCAAAGCTGCAGCCTGCTTCTCTAGCCTTTCCAACAATTCTAAGAGCGCTCTATATCCTTAGCAACTCCTTTGCATTTAAACTAATTAAAGTGGATATTGCTGTCTGCAGTAAGGGCCCTGACTAATAAAGCAATTGGACCTAGAATCTGGGTAGAGGAAGAGTTGGGCTTTTTTTGTTTTCGTTTTCTTTCTTTCTTTCTTTCTTTTCTCTCTCTCCCTTTCTCTCTCTCCCCCTTCCTTCCTTCCTTCCTTCCTTCCTTCCTTCCTTCCTTCCTTCCTTCCTTCCTTCCTTCCTTCCTTCCTTCCTTCCTTCCTTCCTTCCTTCCTTCCTTCCTTTCTCTTTTTCTCTCTTTCTCTCTCTCTTTCCCTCTCTCTCTCTCTCTCTCTCTTATCTTTTAAACTTCACTAGCAGGAAAGAGTTGCCTTTTTTCAATCCTGAGAGACAACTAGGTGGACGGAGATTAAGGAAAACAGCAGAAAGCACCTGCTTTGACATAATTTTCTTTCTCCCCATCTTTGCTTTCAAACCAGCCAGCCTGAGCCTCAATTCACTGTTTGTTGTCGAGTCCTCCTGAAAGGTACCAGAAGCAGCTGCCACTTGCGGATATACTCTATTTTTTCCTAAAGCTACTAATCTGGTTGGCACCTTTCATCAAACTCCTACAAAGTGAGCCTCTGGGACCACCTGGATCTACCTCTCTTCTGGCCCAGAATCTTGCAGACAACCACATCTCCTCTTCTTTGGGCAGAGGATAATGTCTGAATATTCTTTTGCTTTGATTGACAGGAAATAAAGGGCACTGCCTCTGGAGCGGGATCCAGAGTTTGATGGGGCCTGAAGCTTATGCAATTCTGGGGCTTCCTTGAAGAAAAAGTACAAAACTGCAAATACAAAATTACATCAAAGTGAATACTTAGGATTGGAAAAGAAATCACAACAAATTACAAATTTTAAAAAGTTGAAAAATAACACAAACTTCAGAAAGTGCAGAAAATAACTGAATAGACTGACACACCTCTACAATACTTTTTCCCCTATGTTTTTGGCTAGATACTGATTGTAAAGACCACATAGCAGAATTACCAAATTCATTAAAATGAAGCAGATGTGGGTCCCACATTTCTGCATTGTCTGTACAAATTGCTTTTCCTTTCTATATCTTCCATCTTTCTTCCTTTGTTTTTCCATTTTAGAGTGGCTCAATTCTCCTAATTATCTTTACCTTTTCTATTTTAATTTTTCATCTGTATTTTATCAGCTATTGTGATTCATTTTATGAATTTCCATGATTTTGACCGCTAAAGGATTTTAATATTTTCTTTGATATCCATTATCTTAAAATGGCAAGAGAATTGTTGATGCTTTGATTTTGCTAACTTTCTTTTTTCTTTTCTTTTTTTTTTTTTTGAGACAGAGTCTCACTCTGTCACCCAGGCTGGAGTGCAGTGGTGCAACCTTGGCTCACTGCAACTCCACCTCCTGGAGTTCAAGCGATTCTCCTGCCTCAGCCTTCTGAGTAACTGGGATTACAGGCATGCGCCACCATAGCTGGCTAATTTTTGTATTTTTAGTAGAGACAGGGTTTCACCATGTTGGCCAGGCTGATCTAGAACCTCTGAGCTAAGGTGATTCGCCCACCTCGGCCTCCCAGAGTGCTGAGATCACAGCCATAAGCCACTGTGCCTGGCCTAATTTTCATTTTTTAATTTACGTTATTGACTTTCGCCAAGATGTTTCCTTCCTGCTGTATTTATTTTGGTGTAATCAGTAATTCTGAATACAATATGTAAAATGTATAAAATTTATTTGAAAATAAATTCCACATGACTGATTCAGATGCATTTTGAAATTGCCACTAAGTTGAACAGTGCTACGTAGTCAAATTACATTTAGACTACATCCATTGGTCAATTGATGAATATGTGCAGGAGTTTTGTTGCTGGAGCACTAATTTCTTCTTTTTTTCCCAGGCCATTGTTGAACATCGGTGGCAAATTTGCATGCCATCTCATCAGGAACTGTCAGACTTTGTTGGGATAGGATACATAGGATTTGCTAAGATACAATCTGACACCTTGGGATGCATTAAATGTAATATCTCACACAGCCACTGTTTGTACCACTGCTTGTGCCCCCAAAATGCAAGAATCCTGATAAATTCCATTTTGTGCAATTTCCGATAAACACACAAAAAATTGTACGATAGATTTATTACTGTATCTGCTGTACTCAATATTCCTAATAAGAGGAATTTGACCAACAGTCTTCTGCTTACAGTTTTACACATCTGATGATTAGAAGAATTTCTCAGACTGGCTTCTGGCTATGAGAACCTCAGTCTTTGTTTTTCCTCCATTACTCTCATCCTTACAGTGCCGGGTGCTGTGGGGCCATTCCATTTCCTGGCAGTGTCTGGCCAGCAGCCCCATGCCATGATGTCAGGTGTATTAGCACAGTGGACAGTAGGAGTATTCCCGGAAGCCATCCCTACAGAGGATGGTTAAACCATGCAGGATGTGACTGTGAAGCATGAAAGTATGTCTCAAGCTAAACACAAGCTATGTGTATTGCCAGGACCCCTTCAATGGTATCCCAAAATACCTGTGGCCACTTCAAAGCCACCCTAGATGAAACATAATGAGATGGAGGAAAAGTCAGAGTAGAAAAAGCCCATGGAATTGAACAACTGAGGTGAAAAATCTTACTTGTAAACTTTATAAAACACATGACCATGTGTGTTAGAGCTTTTCTCAGGACCTTGGAAGGGCCTAGGCAGCTTAAGGCACTAGAGCTTAAGTGGTGCTTACCACTCCATGGTAAACCTCCTCTGCTGGTCTCTTAGTGTTTTTGACATTTTAGCCCTATTAGATTTAAATGAATTAAGGTACAGGTACAGCTTATCCTTGAGAAAGAAAGTACAAGTTTGTCAGATGCTAAAACAGGGGGCTAATACTTTGTGAGGTTCATTATACCCACTAATGAATGTAATCATTCTTTCCACCTGCAAAGTTCTGTTCTCTTATTGTTGATCTGGCTTCATTTCTAACACAAAAAGAAAGCATCTCAAGACTGCAAAGGGTCTGAGATTGTACCCTGCTTTCGAGCTAATAAACTCATGGATGGTGGCAGCAGTTGTGGGACTCCCCGGCCACAGACAAAGGACTTCATTACTCACAGCAATGCAGCATGAGCAGCGTATTGCCTCCGTGCCCCTTGCCTCTGAGTCTCATGGGGGTGACACAGATGAGCCCAGATGGATGTCGCACATGCAGTGTTTGCATTGCAGGGAAGGAGCCCTGAGCTCAGAGAACACAAATCTTTTCTAATCAGCAGTAAGTTGATTGCCCTTTGCTCTGGAGGAAGGTGCTACCTCTGTCTCCCAAGGCTGTTCACTAAACATCCCTGAAAAGATAGTTTAGAGCAAAGGGTGATCAATGCCTTGGTCATGAGATATACAATCATTAGAGGCTCATGGAGAATCATCTCCCAATACAGTTAAAGGGCCTTCGTTAGTGAGAATCAAAGCTTAAAATGGTGCTATATAAAACAACTATTTTCCTGTTGGCTGATATTAGTCGACTTATTACCTAAGAAAAATGCATAGTGAGGGGGAAAGAAAACCTCTTTAATATCAATGTAGGTGTTAGGGAAAGGGTCCCTAGACATGTAAGTTCCTTTAATCCTATATGACTCTGCGGTCTCCAATTTGATCTCTTCTTTAACATTTTTAAACTTACGGTTAGGTGAACAGCCTTTGGGTTGGTGAATCCATAAGTAAATGGCTTGCTTCATGAAGTAGAATTTGTTTTTATTTGCTTTAATCTTGTTTTTTCCAAATAAAGCACCAGGCTCAAGTCTCAGTTAGGCCACTAACTTGTGATATGACCTGTGTAAGTCCTTAGCATCTCTTGGCCTCAGGCTTTCCATCATGTAGGGGAAACTGGGCTAAATGATTGCTAAGGCTCCTTCCAGATTCCAAGTTCTATGATACTTTTGCTCTTGGATTGGGGATTTACTACATTTGATTTTATGATCATTAACAACAAATATCAAGAACCTTTCATCCTTCCAATTGCAGCTTCAAATACTAAAATACACATGACATATCTTCTGTCCCTAGAGGATAGCTGGATGTCTGGTTATCATCACTGAGTAACAAACCACACCAAAACTTAGTGGTTTAAAACAACACATTTATTTTGCTCATGCATCTGCAATTTGAGCAGGGCTTGGCTTGGGCAGCCCATCTCTGTACCAGGTAGCATCAGCTCGACTGGCTCAACTAGGGCTAGAGGATTCATTTGTAAGGTGCCTCTCTTACATGACTGGCAAGTTGGTGCTGGGGTCACCTGAGAGTTCAGTTCCTCTCCACAGGGGTCTGTCCTCAGGCATCTTAGGCTTCCTCACAGCATGGCAGGGTCCAAGAGTGAGCATCTAAAGAGAACCTGGTGGAAGCTGAATGATCTTTCCTAATGTAGCCTCAAAAGCCACATAATGTCATTTCTGCCCTAGTCATAGCCCACCCAAATTCAAGTGAGAAAAAAGAGTTAAGGGGGCAGACATAAGCTCAATTTCCCCACGGGAGAAGAATTAAAATTGCATTGTTTATTGGAAAAGGCAAAACTATAGAGATAGTAAAAAGATCAGTGGTTGTTAGGATTTCAGGGAGAGGTGAAGAGGGATAAATAGGGGCAGAGTGGACCTTTAGGGCATGAAACCATTCTGGATGGCACTATAATGTATGACATGCATTTGTCAAACCCCTAGAACTGTACAACAAAAGAAGCAACCCCTGATGTAAATCATGAGCTTCAATTAATGTTTTTTATTTTTTATTTTTTATTTTTGTTATTATTATTTTTTTGAGACGGAGTCTCGCTCTGTCACCCAGGCTGGAGTGCAGTGGCGCGATCTCGGCTCACTGCAAGCTCCACCTCCCGGGGTCACGCCATTCTCCCGCCTCAGCCTCCGAGTAGCTGGGACTACAGGCGCCCGCCACAACGCCCGGCTAGTTTTTTGTATTTTTAGTAGAGACGGGGTTTCATCATGTTAGCCAGGATGGTCTCGATCTCCTGACCTCGTGATCCACCCGCCTCGGCCTCCCAAAGTGCTGGGATTACAGGCTTGAGCCACCGCGCCCGGCCTGTTTTTTATTTTTTTTAATTTTTAATTTACTTTAAAAATTCTAGATTCAGGGGATACACCTGCAGATTTGTTATATGGATATGTTGCATGATGCTGAGGTTTGGACCTCTAATGATCCTGTCACCTATGCCTAAGTAGTGAATGTAGTACCCAATAGGTAGTTCTTCAACTCTTCCCTCTTCTCACCTCCTCTCTTCCTCTCCACTTTTGGAATCCCCAGTATTTATTGTTCCCATCTTTGTGTCTGTGTGTCCCCAGTGTTTAGCTCCCCACTTATAAGAAAGAATATGCAGTATAGGCTGAGGCAGGTGGATCACGAGGTCAGGAGATTGACACCATCCTGGCCAACATGGTGAAAACCTGTCTCTCCTAAAAATACAAAAATTAGCTGGGTGTGGTGGTGCATGCCTGTAATCTCAGCTACTTGGGAGCCTGAGGCAGGAGAATCGATTGAACCCAGGAGGTGGAGGTTGCAGTGAGCCAAGATCGTGCCACTGCGCTCCAGCCTGGCAACAGAGCAAGACTCTGTCTCCAAAAACAAAACAAAACAAAAAAAAAAAAAAAAAGAAAGAATATGCAGTATTTGGTTTTCTGTTTCTGCGTTAATTCCCCTAGAATGATAATGTAGTTGGTTCATATTTGTAACAAGTGTACTCCATCAATGCCAGATATTAATAATAGAGGTGTTTCATGTTCTTTCATGTAATGGTAGTCAGGTGTGACCATAAGAGGAGGCAGTGGAGAGGCTCAGGAAAACAAGTTTTCTTATACCCACAGGTCCTACAGACAGAGGCAGGGCATACCATGACACACAGAGCCACATGAAAAGACACTGGGTGGTCAGGAGGCAGAATACAGGAGGGAGTGGAAGGTTGAGACTGGAGCCTTCATGGGGGCATCCAAAGGAAGGGCGCATTCTGTTCTCTGCAGAATTTTCAATCCCTAATTAGCATAACCATCATAAAACCTCCTTTTTCACACTTAGAATCCCTTGACTTTCCCCTCTCTGTGAGTTCCTCAGTTGATTTACTCACTGGTGGGTTTTCCCTAGCTTAGCAATTTTTCCCTTAAGCTCTAGTGGTCTTTGTTTTATTCTTTGACATATAGGAAGTAAATGAATAGGTGTTTTTATTAACTTTAGGTGCTATTTATATGGAGGTTTCCCTCTGGAGTGAGATTCTTTCTGGTGGTGAGTGTCTTCAGTCCTCCATTCTTGTCTTCTTGGAAGAAAGAATTCAGCCAAGAGACAGAAGCAGATTGAAGACAGAGATGACAGTTTATTGAAGCAAAGAAAAGTACATATAGAAGAAACCAAACAAGGAACTCAAAAGATTGAGTGCCCCACCTGATTATTGGCTTAGGGCTCTTATAGAGTTACTATTTCCTGGTTCTTCCTAGTCTCCTGCCCTCATTCTTCCCCTTGGGTGGGCTGTTGGCTAATTACTGCATGCACTGTTTGGTGGTTGACACTATGCACATGCTCTTTTAGGGCAATTTTTCCTTACTGGTCTAGCACCCCCAGAGGAAGGTCTTACACCAGTCAATCTGCTGTGTTTCCTCTTATTGCACCTGCCTGGACATGTTTGCTCAGTTCTCAGGATCTTACTGGGAAGTTGTTGCACATAAGCTCAAAATGTTTCCTGGTTGTTAGGAAAATTTCCCCTCTCTGGCACCAGCAAGGACCATCTATCATTCTTGAAGAGTCACCTGACTGTTGCCTGACATTCCTCGGGGCCCTATCCTGCCCTACCCCTATCCGTCTATCTACCTACTCCAACAAGATGAGGGATGCTAGGGGGCCTGTGATTCCCTTCTCTGTGTCTCAGTGCCCTGTAACCACCCTCACCTCACTGAACAAACACAGAACTGGAGGACTGAGAACCAGAGGAGAAACCAGATTGCTTGAAGCTTATATAATTTGGGGGACCCTATTTAAGAAAAAGAATTTTTTAAAGTTCAGCAAAAATGTATCTGAAAAATAACAAATACTGCTTCCGAATGAGAAAACAGATCTCAACAAATTACAAATTGAGGAATTGCAATCTCCTAATTGGAATGTATAGGAAGGGTTACCTTTCTAAGGAGCTTGCACAAGTGCACGGCTGAAAGCTTAAGCTTTCTCGGCTTCCTGGGTAAATCTCATTCTGATGACCACAACACCCCCAAGCATTCACTCCCCTTCTCCCAGCAGTTCAACACCTCCAGCTTCCTGTCAGCTTCCAGTAAGGAACACAGTTTTGAATTGAGGGTGAGCAGCTGCTTATGGATGTAAATGATTCACTGGTGAGAGACCTGGGCCTTTTCCCTGTGGATTAGCCCCTTCCGTGGAAATTAATTAACTTCTCTGGGCTTGGCTTGCTTTCTTCATAAAATGTAATCATGGGACTTGCAGGCTTGCCTCCTGTAATTCTATAAGAGGGATCAAATGATGTGAGTGAAGGAGTTTTAAGTTGTGCAACCACAAGCCTGTGAAAACTCATGTGATTATTGGTGTTGGGTACTAAGGGGCTTTTCCCTAAAGAAATTCTGCCTACAATCCTCTCTTTTAAAAGTAAAGTAACCAACAGGTAATTGAAGACATGAAAGTATATGCTATCTGCATACAGACAAGTAATAAGTGGTTTTAAACGATAATAAACGGGTTTTCATCGTGGTGGGTGGGAGGAATCTCTCTGATGGCTGCTTTCCAGATACTCCCAAGACCTATCTTGAGGGTAGGTTCTGTGTCTCTCTTGTTTGTATTCCTACCATCTAGCATTTTGCTGTGCTCATCACAGGCTCCATAAATGTTTGACAAATAAATATATGCATTACAAAAGAATTCTGTTTTATAGAAGTGCTGTCTAAAAATTGCACTTACGGGCTGGGCATGGTGGCTCAAGTCTGTAATCCCAGCACTTTTAGAGGCCAAGGCAGACAGATCACTTGAGGTCAGGAGTTCGAGACCAGCCTGGCCACCATGGTGAAACCCAGTCTCTATTAAAATACAAAAATATTAGCGGGGCTTGGTGGCAGGCACCTGTAATCCCAGCTACTTGGGAGGCTGAGGTAAGAGAATCGCTTGAACCTGGGAGGTGGAGGTTGCAGTGAGCCAAGATTGCCCCATTGCACTTACGGTGCATTTAAATAAACTTAACTCTGTCTTCTCCTTCCTCCGTTAAGAAATATAAACAACTCTTTCCTATTCTAGGGTCTATGATCTGGTCCCTTGGGACCATCAAATGGTTCTTCAGTGGCAATTAAGCCCCTTTATTAACAAAAAGGCAAGTGAATGAAGGTTTTGAATTTCCAGGGTTGGAAAAGCACCCTGGTCCCAGGGTGGAGGTAGAATTTAGAGCCTGCAGAGGACCAGGGTTCAGGTGTGAGTGGAAAGAGCCTAAGGAATACTGAACCTGGCCCCTCAGGTGGCAGGACCTGGGGTGACAGAGAGTGTTTTGGAGTGGCCTGGGAGCCTGGGGCGGGGCTTCACAGGCCTCAGGAAGCTGGATATAGGGCCCACCAGTGACAGAACAACAGTGGATCCCCCAGCCCTCTGCAAGGAGCAAGGGTAGCGGAGAAGCCAGATGCTGAGAGTTCCCCACCCACCTCTGGAACCTGTAGGCCCCTGATGGTCAGAGGGAAGGAAAGTGAGGTTGGAGAAGGGACAGACATTGGATGTTCCACCAACTCAGGAGAGCGGGTACCTGAGAGGGATTGTATTAACATTAGACAATCAAGACATGACGTGTGACACCATTTAATGCCTCTAATGCCATGGAACACAGGGACTCAGTGGACAGGTGAGTACTTCCTACCTACTCAAGGAGGCTATGGAAGCTGCTGTGTAGTTTGGAAGACTACAGCCTGGGAAAGCAAGCTCAGAGACGGTGGAGGATGTGGGTTGTGGAGAGTCAACCAGGCTGCTGCTTTCGACAGTCGATGGGTCATAATGGGTGGTGGGGATGGAGGCAGTGTTGGGGGAGAAGGCCCTTGGCAAGACATTTGAATTTGATGCAGGACACAGGTAAGATTCAGGGGAAGGTTTTAATCAATATCAGATATCTGACATTTTATCAATGTCAGAATATGGTGGCTTTGGAAGACAAGTTCAGGAGCTGGCTGCGAGCCCGGGAATCACCAGGCTGTTGTGGGGCCTGGTATGGCGGCTTAAGGCAGAAGACATCTGGTGTGGTTTTATGCCATGGGGGCTGGTGTTGCTCATTTTCCAGTGCTTTGGGGGGTTCCCCAGAGCCTGCCCTTGTCCTGTGTTGCTTTGGGTTATCACTGAAGACCCCCTGTGAAAGCTTCTGCCTAAAGATACCAGAGGATCAGCTTCAGGCTCAGTTCTGCCATTTTTTCAGATTCTTAACCAAGGTACTTTAAGGTCAGTACTCTTGACTGTTGGACCAGACTCTATAGGGGCAATTTTAAGCCACATGCCTCCATTACAGGCAGCCTCATGGTCCTGAAAGACAACCCAGATCCCAGGAGCATTGTCAAAGTCTTCCCCAAACTTGGACCCAGTAGCTGTGTGGTGATTTGGGGGAACATACCAGGATGACTCAGAAATCTGCATTCTACTTTTGAGCAGGAACTTTTGTGTCCCTTTCAGGGTACTCCTTGATGCTGGGAATTCTGTAACAGACAGATATGTCTTCCCTTTGTTTTGAGAGCTGAAGATTTCTTGCCTTTGTGTATTCTGTGGGGTGTCAGGCAATCAGGCTGGCCCCATCACAGCACTTTGCAGCTGTGACTCATGTAACATTTCATTTCAAGAAATGGCATTTCTTTAAGACTCGGCGGTAAAATGAGATGAGATGATAATGTGTTTTTAAAGTACTTAAGGAGAGTCAGAGGCACAAGTGAGGTCATGTGCTTTAAATGTTACATGGAGCTGTTGACAGCCTGCTTTAAGATTTTTGGCATTTAAGTAAATTACAAGTGAGGAAAGAGGGATCAATCAAGTCACCTTCTGACATGAAACTCCCCTCAGTCCTCTGCGGAACAGCCATGCCGCAGGACCAAAAAGTGTAATGATGCATTTATGGGGCCTCTTGGTTGCTTTTCTTAGGCCCATTGTCTGTGCATAGGGAATAGCTCTGAAGGGAGGGAGCGCTGCCCTCCCTTCACTCTCTTCTCTTTTCCTTTCTTCTTGAATTGTACTTTGGGTAAGGGCAGCCCAGTGTTTCTTTCCATTTTCTGCTACCACATATACCACATATACCATCCCACTGAACAGTCTCTAGGTAACAGGAGTTCCAGTCCTCAGCCTGCGGCCTCTCGATTTGAGGCAACATGTGGAACCACAAAACATGTGAAATCAATTCTTTTGGTATGTGTTATGTTGGGTTTGAGTCATTCAGAAAAATCAAATATTCAGATACAGGGATGTTTTTCCTTTCCATTCTTTTAAAATATTAATTGTTCTCAACTCTTTCCTTTTTAATTAAATTTTTGTTTCTATCACAAGAGTGTCTGAATCTAGTTTTAAAACACAAATACATTATTGAAAGCCTAACCAAAAACTCCCTTAAACTTTTTGTCTCATTAGAAAGCAATCCATTTTGATGGAAGAAAATTTTGAAAAATGAAAAAAGGTCTAAAGGAAAAATTTAGACTATCATGCCTCATGTAACCTAAATGCTAACTCCGTAGACCATGTGCATATAGTTGGTCACTTGATTTGCGGGATATACTTATTCTAAGTAAAATGTTTTTAGTGACTATATATGTTTTAAGTCTTTTAATGTCTTGCCAGACTTTTACGTAAACATCTTTTAAAAGTCATTAACACAGCACTTTGGGAGGCCAAGACGGGCGGATCACGAGGTCAGGAGATCCAGACCATCCTGGCTAACACAGTGAAACCCTGTCTGTACTAAAAAATACAAAAAACTAGCTGGGCGAGGTGGCGGGCGCCTGTAGTCCCAGCTGCTCGGGAGGCTGAGGCAGGAGAATGGCGTAAACCCGGAAGGCGGAGCTTGCAGTGAGCTGAGATCTGGCCACTGCACTCCAGCCTGGATGACACAGCGAGACTCTGTCTCAAAAAAAAAAAAAAAAAAAAAAAGAGAAAAGTCATTAACATATCTGAATTCTGGAAATCCAGAATAGGTCATACCCCATTGATTTAAGGTTGGTAGTCTTTTTCCATACTTCTTATGGATCATCTTTTTCTCTGTATGTAATTGAAAAAAAATAAAATTTGATCATAATGTATATTTTTATAAACTAGGTAAAATTTCCCATCCCTTTCTACACTTTGGAAAGTGTCCCACTTCCCTAAGACAAACACTTTAAAGAATCTTTAACTTTCTATTCCACTATTTGCTGTCATTTAACTGAAGAATATGCATATACTGTCATTTCTTGATTTATCGATTTTCGATGTTTTCTGTTGCCTCCTGTTTGTCTCTAAATCCTAGGAAGGATTTAGCTTTCTTAATGGTATCTCCCCTCTGCCCGTCATCCCACACGCTTTCTCCCTTCTTCCTATTTTATTTGTATCCAAACATTTTTTACAAAATCCATTATTGACATTGACATTATTATGTCTTAGCTGTAGAGCCAAAGAGTATTCTATGATTATATCCCAGCAGATCTGTTGCACATTGCTCAATTTCATTTTCCGAAAGCCAGCTATGTCAGAAAATTTATTAAATATCAATCAGTTCCTCCTTGTATCAGACTTCTCTCTGTCTTCATCCTTCAGCTCCAAACTGGATGAGGAGTACTCGGGGGGCATCTCGAGCTATGCTCTGCATCATCCTGTGACTTTGCTGGGCATTTTCCTGGTAGAATCTTTTTCTCCTACGTCCCATGTCTTATTCTTAGCTCAGTTCCCTCTTTCTCTACCACTATGAGCTGTGAGATTTATGAGCAAATCACCAAATGCCAGTTTCCTCTTTGTAAAATGGAGATGATAGGAGTACTCACCTCCTGGGGGTATAGTGAGGGGTAAACCAATTAATATACATAAAGTACTTCGAATAATACCTAGTGCAGAAGATGCTCCCTACGGACCAGCCATTATTTTGTTAGGCTGCATCTGCCATTAGCTTCCTCAGAAGGGGTGCAGGGAAAGTAAGTTTTGAGAACATATCTAATAATATAGTTTCTTCCATTTTCCTTGATTGATCATTTGTATGGATAGCATTCTAGGCCGAGGATGATTTTCACTTAGAATTTGGAAGGCATTGCTCCATCTTCCATCTTCAAGTACATGTTATTCTGATGGGCAGTTCTTCACACGTGAGTTGTTATTTTTCTCTGGAAGCTTTTAGAATCTCAAGGTTTGGTTTTGAAATTGCATTTTCATGACTCTTATTTTTCATTCATTATGCGGAGAATTTTCAGTCAGAAATGTATTACCGTTATTGTCATGATTATTCATAATTTCATTCCCTCTACTTTTTCTGTTCTCTTTTTAGAACTTTTATTCATCGAATTTTTGACTTCCTGATTGGTTTCCTGGAAGACTTGTCTTTCCCTCTCCTAGTCCATCTTTTTGTTTTGTTTTGTTTCAATATTCTCTGGGCATTTTTTTTGACTCTATCTTCTCATATTTCTCAGGAATGTTATTTTTGTGTTTTGGTCGTGCCAGCAAGTGATTGCTGCTAAAGGCCGTCTTCTAGTGGTCTGGTCATCACTTTCCCCGTGAACAGTTTATAGCTTGCTTGTCTATCATGGGAATAATCTGTGCAAGATTTGCCTAGTTTCATTTCTTCCTTTACTACTCTTTTTTTTTTTTTAAGTTTTTTGCCTTAAGTCACAATTACACAAATATGGAGAATTATATGCATAGTTTAGTTAACAATGGAAGTAATTGTGTGTAATTACTCTAAATACTTAGACTTAAGAGAATTTGGACCCAGAAGGAAGCTTGTAGAAAAGCAAAATATGTTTGGTAAACATAGGAGGGTGTGAATGCTTGGGGAGAATCTTTTCTGTTCCTTCTGGGTTTACCTGATTACCAGGGAGTCAACTTCAGCTGACAGCAGAGGGAGCTCAGCATGGAGTGGCCATGCAGGCTTTCTGAGATGGGTTCCAGAAGAACTTACGTCACCACTCCCTCCGTTTACAAAGACAGCTTGAGAGGGGAGCAGGCAGAGGCTGCAGGATTCCTGGGGTGGTAATATTCCTCCTCTAGCCCTCCAGGGGAGGGGTGGTGGTTGACATGTTACCCCTCAGAAGAGAGGTTGCTGAAATTGCTTCTGAGGCTTAAGGGTAACCCTGAGTGTTAGTCAGCGTTTTCTAGAGAAAACAGAATTAATAGGTTGTGAATATGCATACAAGAAATTTATCATAAGGAATTGGCTCACGTGATGATGGAGGCTGGCAAGTCCTAAGATCTGTAAAGTGAGTCGACAGGCTGGAGACCCAGAAGAGCTGATGGTTTAGTTCTAGTCTGAAGACTGGCAGGCTCAAGACCCAGGAAAGCACACGTTTCAGTTTGAGTCTATATATATATATATATATATATATATATATATATATAAAACTGGAAGATGGAGTGTAAACTGACTGGGCTAAATGCAGTCTTCTTGGTGTGAATGGGATTGGAGAGCTTGTCCAAGAGCAGAAAGCCAGCTTCATGCTTGTTCGTCACTGAACTGAGACTTTTCAACCAATCCTGTCACGTAGAGAACTGTGAATAGTGGTTATCTACCGGGGTATATGTGGAAAATGATAAGAAAGTTTAAAATATTCTACATTATAGATTATTGTAATGTTTTATTTTATTTTTATAATTAATGTGTTATTTTTGTAATTATAAAATGACAACAACAAAGTATCATTAAAAACTCAGAAGCAGCCCAGGCGTGGTGGCTCACACCTGTAATCCCAACACTTTGGGAGGCTGAGGTGGGTAGATCATTTGAGGTTAGGAGTTCAAGACCAGCTCGGCCTACATGGCAAAACCCCACTTCTACTAAAAATACAAAAAAATTAGCTGGGAGTGGTGGTGCGTGCCTGTAACACCAGCTACTCAGGAGGCTGAGGCAGGAGAATTGCTTGAACCCGGGTGATGGAGGTTGCAGTGAGCCGAGATTGCACCACTGCACTCCAGCCTGGGACATAGAGTGAGACTCCATCTCAGAAAAAAAAAAAAAGAAGTGAATTAGCTGGCATCCAATCAGTTTGCTTATGGCCTGTGGATGTGGGTGTACCTGTCAGCAAGCTGATGGAGTCCTTACATACAAGGAGACCTGGGGAAGGCCAGGAGTGGGCAGTGGAGATCAATGCAAACCCATCACCACCCCTAGAAAATCGATTCGAAGCTCCCCTTGATGGATGATTGAGCAGCTCAATTTTCAAATATAACACAGGAGTAGAGTGATCATTTAATGGATTATCCAAACTGGACATTTTGAGTAAGCAGGGAACTAGTGATAATTCCATGGCAAACAGTCATAGGAGACTTGCACAGCCCTGAGTATATGCCATGAGGCTGTGTTCTGGGAGTGGAGGTCACCTTGGGGTGGTGCCCTTGTTCTCCAGAGAGGGTCTGGGCACCTAAAATGGTCCATGTAATGAATTCCAGTGATCAGAAAGACTCTAGGCTGGCACTGCCCAGTAGAAATGTAATGTAAGACACATATAATTTAAAAAATTTCTAGGACACCCTTTGAAAAGGAAACTGGTGAAAATAATCTTAATGACATATGGTATTTAACCCAGTATATCCATGTGGTATGCAGAATTATGACCCCCAAAGATGTCCACGTCCTAGTCCCTGCCAGCTGCGAATATGTTCTCTTACATGGCAAAAGGGACTTTGCAGATGGAGCTAAGTTAAAGACGTTGAGATGGGAGATAATTCCGAATTATCTGGGCCTCATGTGATCACGGTGCTTAAAAGCAGATGACCTTTCCTGGCTGTGGTCAGAGGGAGGTTTGATGTCAGAAGAATGGGTCAGACAGATGGGATGTTGCTGGCTTTGAAGACGGAGGAAGGGGGACCATGAGCCCAGGAATGCAGGTGGCCTCTAGAAGCTGCAAAAAGCAAGAAAGCAGATTCTCCCCAGAGCCTCCAGAAGGAATGCAGCCCTGTGGATGTTTTGGTTTTAATTTAGTGAGATCCATTTCAGACTTGACCTCCAGGACTGTACGATAATACGTTTGTTTAAATTTATTTCACATGCTTTAAATGTTGTTGAAAGCCACTAATTTACACTAGCAATAGGAAACATACAATCTAACATATTCTCATTTCAACATTTGATCATACAAAAATTATTAACAAGATATTTTACATTATTTCATGCTAAGTCTTAAAGCAGATCTCAGATCTCAGCTCAGGCTAGTCAACATGTCACACACTCAGTGGCCACATGTGACTAGTGAACAGCACAGTTCTTGAGCCTTTTCCCTGGATTCTGAAATCTGAGGTCCCAGCTCGAAGCATCCCTCCAGAGCATCACTCTAGAGTAGCCGTGATTCAATCCAGTGGCAGTTTGTCTGTGTGAGTCTGTGTGTGTATATATGCCCACATATGTACGTGTGTATGTGTGGTGTTATTTTCATGAGCACTTATGCTATGCCTGTGGGAGGAAGCCTTGGCTGAAATCTCAGGTATCCCAGGAGACAAGTGACAGTTTTTGCAGGTGCTAGTTGTTCACCCAGCAAAAACCAGCTTGCAAATTGGTCTCCTGCTAAAGATCTCTCATCACTGTGCTGGATCTCTCAGCTTAAGCCAGCAGCTATTTCCTTGACCAGTGGCTGCCTCTGGGTCTCCAAGGAGTTGGTTTGTATGGAGACAACATTACTTTTTGATCTGCCATTGCTTGTACCTGCATTGGAGTCACCCCAGGATGGCAGCACCACTGTGGGGACAGTGTGTGAATGAGACTGAAAGAGGAATGACAACACTATTGTGTTCCACCGAGGCAAAGCAAGAAACACCTTTGCTGTATCTTCCTTGGGTCAGATTTTCAGGGGTGTTGCATGTCCTCTGGCTCTGCATTAGGTTGTGGGGA
Source organism: Macaca nemestrina (assembly GCF_043159975.1). Classification (NCBI taxonomy): domain Eukaryota; kingdom Metazoa; phylum Chordata; class Mammalia; order Primates; family Cercopithecidae; genus Macaca; species Macaca nemestrina. The sequence continues at coordinate 13,805,544 of NC_092138.1, read as the reverse complement.
GGCCGCACAGAGCAGCTGCAACTCGGGCAGACAGAGCTTGTTGTGAGGAGGCCTGAGTCAAGGATATGTCTGTGATGAGACTCACATTTCATCCAAGGTGACAAGCATTCAGATCACTCCTCCTGCCCTCTCCTAAAGCAAGTTCCACAGTGATCAGGTCACACAAGGAACGGGCCAGCATGGCTGCAGGGCAGGCAGCTAATCCATCTGTTTCATTTGTTGGCATATCCTGTCTGTAGGGAGGAAACCCAGAGGAGAGTAGTGGGCACTAGATTCCTCACTCCTCATTTAGTGGCTGCTTAGAATATTAGACGTGCAAGAAGCTCACAGGAGACATACTGCACTTGCAAGAGGTTGTGCTGCTGTCACAAAGCAAGCAGGAAAAAAAACTCTCCTGCCCTCCTCCTTCCCTGAAAAAGTGTATGCTGTTTGCCTCTGATTCGATTTCCTGGAGAAATGACCCTTCACCTGGGTAAATAATCCCACTGTCCCCCTGCTTTTCTTGGGTTCCTGCTTCTGATTGTAATTCATTTACCTCTGGCACATGTTGTTTTGTATTTCTGATAAGACTCGGGTGAAAAATAGGGTGGCAGCTGAATTTACTGATGCAATTTGCTCATGTAATCTATGCTGTTGGTGATTCGGAAATGCATGCAAAGGTGTTAGCCTCCTAATTATGGATTTTCATGTGATTCTTTGAAATGCAGATGGTCAATCAGCTCCTGAGTTGGGGACCTCGATCTAGGGGTGGTGGTGGCAAAGTGCTGGAGGTAGAACTATTATGACTGCAGAAAGAATGATATGTTTAGCATTTATGGTCTGTTTTTTTCCTGGGTAGATATCGGGGAAGTTGTAAAACCCTTACAAGTCTACAAAGAGTCATACATAGTGCTGTAATATACTCTGTATCCATGGGGTATTGGTTCCAGGACCTCTGAGGATACAAAAATCCTTAGAAGTTCAAGTCTCTGATATAAAATGGCATAGTATTTGTATATAATCTCTGCACATATTTTCATAAGCTTCAGATCATCTCTAGATTACTTATAATACCTAATACGATGTAAATCCTATATACATAGTCGTTAGACTGTATTGTTTATTATTTGCAATAATTTTTGTTGTTGTATTGCTGTTTTTGTTTTTATTTTTCTTGGATATTTTTGATCCACGACTGGTTGAATCTACAGATGAAGAACCTGGGTTACGCTGGGCCCACTGTAAATAAAACTTACTCATTAAACAGGGTATGGAAAATTTAACCAGGGAAGGTCTAGTCTTAATACCACTGTGCCCTTATTTTCAGCCAGCCAGCTCCCCTAAGCTTTGGCTGTGTGTGTGTATGTGTGTGTTGGAGCATGTGTGGAGAAGCAGCAGTGTTCTCGAGAGGAGAAAAGTGTGAGAGCATGGAGCACTGTCACCCTGCATTTTGTTCTCATCCTTCCTTCTCAAGGAGCACTTACAGGCTTTGTTACGGTTAAACCCACAGGTAAAAGCGCTAGCCCTTTTCTAACATTAATGGGTTACTACAAGGCAAGGTGTGAGCTTACATTGGACATCATATTTTGAAAAATAATGAAGGGGGCTCTGGATGGACTATAGGGTTGAGGGATTCTTGCAGAGAAGAGCTCGGTAGATTTTCTTCCCTCCTAGGAAGAATGCCCACAGTTGCCATGTTGCTACCTGCTTGGTGCAGCTTGTGGCTACTTGCAACTCTGCTCACAGTCACCTGTTTTCCGGGTATACTTAAAGCTCTTACTCGTGACCCTACTCTGTGGCTTGGCATTCAAAGTCCTCCAGGATTTGGCTACAACTCTCTTTTATAAGCTCCTTTGCCTCTCTGCCCCTGCCTGCACCCTGTGCTCCAAGCAAGTTAAATGCCTCCCTCTTCCCTACACAGCCTCATCCTCCCCCATGTTGTGGCTTTGCTCACACCTGCTATGTTTGACAGTGACTCCGCTTTTCTATCTCCATGTGCCCAAATACTTTGTACTTTCAGGTTTAATGCATACCTCATCTCTCCATAAAACCATGCCTTATCCCTTCTACCTCAACGTTACCTGTTTCTCCTCTGAACTCTTATAATATTTTATATGTCTCTCTCAGTACAATCTCTTACTCCCTTTGGTTTAGTTATTGATGTTCACGTCTCATTTCTCCCGTAGATTGTAAGTTTCTTGAGAGCAGGGCCCATATGAAATTCATCTGTCCCTCAAGTGACATCCTGCACATAGTGGGTACCTGGTCACCATTTGTTGAATAAATGAATGAAAACAGCATTAATCAAAAGCTTTGGAGATTGACATTCTTGGAGCAGTGTTGGTCAAAGAGCATTCCAAGGACCATTTACTTGGGGGTGGGGAGAGAAGCTTGTTGAAAATGCAGACTTGGCTGGGCGCGGTGGCTCAAGCCTGTAATCCCAGCACTTTGGGAGGCCGAGACGGGCGGATCACGAGGTCAGGAGATCGAGACCATCCTGGCTAACAAGGTGAAACCCCATCTCAACTAAAAAATACAAAAAATAACTAGCCGGGCGAGGTGGCGGGCGCCTGTAGTCCCAGCTACTCGGGAGGCTGAGGCAGGAGAATGGCGTAAACCCGGGAGGCGGAGCTTGCAGTGAGCTGAGATCCGGCCACTGCATCCCAGCCTGGGCGACAGAGCGAGACTCCCTCTCAAAAAAAAAAAAAAAGAAAATTCAGACTCATGGATCCTACTAAGATTTACCAGATCAGAGTTTGTGGAAGGTGAGGCCTGGGAATTTGTGTTTTAAATAAGATTCCTGAAAAGTCCGGTATTTAAAAGCCATAGATTTGCAAAAAAATGTTCAGTCCAGTTGGGGTCAGGCCCTTTAAGCTGAACACATAGAAAGTAAGAACTGGGGGCTAGGGAAATATTAGTCCACGGATACCAGAGAGGGCATTTGTATCAGCTTTAAAGCTGGAAAAGGGAAGTTGACGTGAATATTAGTTATGATTTGTAGGAAGCCTGTCATCTAATGCAGAGAAGCCTTTGAAACATGCGTTTCAGGGTAAATAGTTTATTATGTGTGTTGTCCATCCAATACCCTGTGTTGCCAAGGCTTGGTTCCAGATTCAGAAGAGACTCCTGTTGGAAAATTCAAAGGCCATTGGTTTATTGAACAGAACTGAGAGCTTATTTATTTATTTATTTGTTTGTTTTTTAGAGACAGGGTCTCTCTCTGTCACCCAGGCTGGAGTGCAGTGGTGTGATCGTAGCTTACCGCAGCCTTGAATTTCTGGTCTCAAGCGATTCTCCTGCCTTAGTCTCCTGAGTAGTTAGGACTACAGGCACATACTACCACATCTGGCTAGGTTTTAATTTTTTTTTTTTTTAAGAGATGGGAATCTCACTATGTTGCCCAAGCTGGTCTCGAATTCCTGGTGTCAAGTGATCTTCCTGACTCAGCCTCTCAAAGCCCTGGGATTACATTTGTGAGCCCTGTTCCCTGCCAGGAGTTCACTTATTAATTTAAAAAAATTTTAAGTGAGTAAATAAATTAAGAAAAATCAGCCAGGCTATAGACGTCAGAGTGAAAAAAGTTCAATTTGGATGCAAAAGAAAAAACACCATACAGCATCCAAGTGAATGTTTTTAATGCTTATAAAATTTTAATAGGAAGTGGGAGATGGATTTTTGTGGGCTTTAGTTACTACAGCAAATGGGTAACTAAGGAAATACTCTATTCTTCCCTACTGATCTTTCCAGGTGATTTAAACCAAGGATAAAAGCCCTCAAGAATTTTTTTTTAACTAATATCTCTAGCAGTCTAGGGAGAAAGGAAATAAAAAGAAATCCACTCCTCTCTTTACATAAAAAACCTTTTCCTGAAGAAAAGTAGTGTGGTGGTCAGGGGTGTTAAGAAAAGGTAAAAATGGACAAGTATTTTAAAAATGACAGTATAACTAGGGTACTGCTAATATTTAGAAAGACAGATAATTTATAAGAGTTGAGCTGCAGAGAAAATGGCTCAAGGTTCTATTTTCAGCTTTTCAACAGGTCAGAGTTATCTAATGAGGGCCGTGACAGGGCGGCGGGCACACTTCCAGCTGAACTGGTTGTACAAGGTTCTTGTTCAAAAAGCAGTCTAGAAGAACCTACCCAGAGTTGAAGCAGCAGGGAGAAGAGCCTGTAGGACCCATTTTTCTAAACACTGTGCTCTTCTTATTCCTTTTAATTTTTTCAACTTAATGTCCATTAGGAGAAGATTTACCTGGCTGCATCATTAGATGGCCAAGGGCTGTGTTATGTATTTTCTCTGCCTCTCATGTCCTGAGCCAATTTGCCTTATCCAGGCACATCTCTGTTATTATTCTGGAAATTGGGCCATCCTGACAGTCTCAGACAGAGCCACCTCAGCTCTGATTTATTCTGCAAATGTCTTGCTTAAAGGCACAGAGGCAAACCTCTTCAGAGGTATCTTTCTCCTGAGTACAAATGCAATTGTACTTATAGAATTGACAAATTCAGGTTTTTTCCTGCTGTCTGAAATACGGTGTCCCTCTTACCTCAAAAAAAGCAAACAGCACAACCTATACTGTGCATAACTAACAAGACCCCCAGGTCACAGTGAGAGTGGGTGCCTAATGGGATGTGGACCTGAGACAGCCCCATCTGGGGTCCCCTACCTAGCACTGAACTCAGCAACCATAGCTCTATAAACGACTTCACCTGCATGACGTCCTTATCACAGAATCACTGTCCCCCAGGACCAAGACAGAGATTAAAGTAGGTAGGTGGGGAGATGGGATCAAGGTCCCTGCTGGTGCTTCGTCGTTGTGACAATATCCAACCATATGGGATTGTAGCTCAAGTAGGTACTTAGATCAGGCGCCTCTGGGGAGGATTACAGGCAGTTCTTATTTCTGAAGAATGTACATGTGTAAGCCTGGCATTATCACCTTGACTAGCGAGTGTTAAAAGAGACATCAGAATCCCCGAGGACCTCCTGTGAAGAGCTATTCAGGAAAAAAAAATTACACAACACCCGGTGCTGACTTTCCCAGTTGCTCAGTCTCCCTCAAGTCCTCGGGGCTTGTGATTTACACCAAGCTTCAGTAATGTCTATCAATTACTTTGGAAAGTAGAGAGCACCATGAAAACTGTAACAGTGAGGCTTCCTTCCAGCTATGAACACTAAGCAAATTCGTACCTTCGCTCTTCCCCACTTACTTACCCCTCCCCGGCTTTGATCTCAAACTGGTCCTGTCTGTTCTTTACTATTTACTTACATATGGTATGGTTTTTGGATCAGGATACTGGTACAAAGGTTTAAAGTCTGGAAAATAATTTGCCAGAGTAACACCCCAAAGGATACTTCCCGGTTGGATAGATTAGGCTATCATCTCCCCACCCAGTGGGCAATGGCAGCGTAACTAATGGTGAGCAACTGAGTGTGAAGTGTCTGCTGATGTGGGACAGCGTAAAGCATTCCACATCTTTCCGGATGGATTCTAGCCTAGAAATGTTGGAATCTAATCCGTTGGGTCTGATTTCCAGTTCACAGGGAATATAGAGATGGAAGAACAAGCTTAATAACTGAGGACCTGGGTGTGGTAGCTCCAGCCTGTGGTCCCAGCTACTTAGGAGGCCGAGGTGAGAAGATCATTTGAGTCTGGGCGGTGGAGGTTGCAGTGAGCCGAGATTGTACCACTGCACTCTAGCCTGGGCGACAGAGCAAGAAACAAAACAAAACGAAACAAACAGAAAACCTGTATCAAAACAAAACAAAACAAACAACACCCCCCACCCAAAAAAACTGAGCATCTAAGGAAGCAACAAGGCAAATAAATCCAGAGGCTGGATCTTTAACTAGACAACTGGCCTGCATTCTTCAGTGATGAGCAGTAAGAGACGAGTGTTCTAGATTTAAAGAGATTTAAGAAACATTACAACCAGATACAGTGTGTGGTCTTGGATTGGATGTGGTTTAGCTAAACTCCTAAAATAACAGATGTTTTGGGGACAATGGAGAACATTTGAAAGGTATTCAATGAGAAGAAAATTGATTGACATGGAAAGATGACTGATTTTATGTATGTATACATATATATATACACATATGAGTGTATACCTCTATATGTATATATAAAATACATTTATAGGTGCAGAGAGAAAGTGTGGGAGGATTTGTACATTGGGGTTACCTGGGGCAATTTTGGGGGAATAAGAATATGATGGTTTGATTTTCCTTTTTTTCTTATCAACACTTTCTAATTTTTTGTTTGTTTTTTGAGACACTTTTGCTCTGTTACCTAGGCTGGAGTGCAGTGGTACAATCATGTCTTACCGTAGCCTCAACTTCCTGGGCTCGAGCAATCCTCCTGAGTAGCTGGGACTACAGATGCGTGCCACCGTGTCTGGCTAATTTTTAAATTTTTTGTAGAGATGGGATCTCACTATGTTGCCCAGGCTGGTCTCATACTCCTAGGCCTAAGTGATCCTCCCCCACTTCACCTCCTGAAGTGCTGGGATTATAAGCATGAGCCACTGAGCCCAGTTAACATTTTCTAATTTTCTGATATTGAAAAGAGATTGCTTTCGTGATCACAAAAGATTGATTTAAAAAAAATCTTCTTTAAAAAATTGATTAAAAAAAAAAAACCCCAAAACAAGAAATACCTTTCCAGGCAGCAATAATGAAAAGGAGCCTTGAGACGAGGTCAGCCCAGCTGCTAACAAAAGACGTGCGAACACCTCCTGCCAGGCCTAGGACTTACTAGGAAGACCCCAGCAGAGACCATAATTCCACAGCCTTGTAGTCCCACTTTTTTTCATTTTGAGGCGCAGGTGAACAATTTAAGATTCGTCACAATGTAATTGAATGTGCAGAGTGACTTCCCACTGGCGATGATTGCTGAAAAGGAGTGAGGGAGGGGATTGGGAGGGAGGCACCGGTTTTCTGCCCGGGCCGATGCTGAGTCCTGGGTGGGAAGCACGGAGCGGGCCTCTTCTACGCGGGGTCTTGATAGCTCTGCTGATCGCTGGGTAAGCCCCATGGGGCCAGGTTTTATCAGTGATGTATTTTCTTCATTGAGAAGAGTATCAAGTGAGTTAAATAAATGGCACACAGTTTTTGCAGACCCACCCGAACATTAAATGACATTTGTATGCTGAAATAATAACCAGAAAGTTCTATGCTCTAACCAATGAGTCCTTTCTCCCAGGCAGATTAGAGAGACTGGAGGATGAATTTGAATATTCAAATGAATGTCCACCCTGGTGTGTAGCGAGGGGGGAAGGGGTAGAACTGGCCAGGGGCTTCTCTGATCACGTTTTGATGATAAATGCATGATAATGAAGAAATGAAAAGCATAGAGAAGAACCAGAGGGGGAAAGAAGGCTCACTGCACAGTAACTTCAACTGTGATCGGCGAGGTCACATCTGCCCTGCGGGAGGGAGGTGAAAAGGCAGAGGGTACACTCTGTTCCTTAGTGAAATCGCTTAAGCACAACTCAGATCAGCTGGCCTGTCTGGCTGAGTCCCAGGACCTAGAGGGACCAAACTGGCAAACCTGCTTTCCAATATGTAGGTAATCACATTACCATCATTGTTTAGGGTAAGACGGATGGTTTTTACAGAATAGCCCTGATTGTGAAAGGCTGTTTGTGGGTGTGTTTGACTGAATATTTTATACCCTCAAGATGTGCAGTTTAAATTAGATGGTGAGGAAAACCTAAATGCATAAAAAATAGGACTATTAAGAGAGAAAACTGATGTTCGGCTCTTGTGAGGCTGTTTAGCACCACATGCTCTAGGATCTCAATATCGATGTTCAGTATTGTCCATCTCAGCAGGGTGATGTTAGCTAACACGTTTAAACTCCTTTTTACCACTCTACTAAGATTTTTTTTTTTTTTTTTTTTGAGACAGTTTCATTCCTGTTGCCCAGGTTGGAGGGCAATGGCGCAATCTTGGCTCACTGCAACCTCTGCCTCCCAGATTCAAGCGATTCTCCTGCCTCAGCCTCCCGAGTAGCTGGGATTACAGGCACCTGCCACCATGCCTGGCTAATTTTTTTTTTATTTTTAGTAGAGACAGGGTTTCACCATGGTGGCCAGGCTGGTCTCGAACTACTGACCTCGTGGTCCACTTGCCTTGGCCTCCCAAAGTGCTGGGATTACAGGCATGAGCCACCGCACCTGGCCTCTGCTAAGCTATTAAGCTGTTAAATTGATTACCTTGAATGATGTGATTTTTGTACATTAAATATGGTCAAATAGCAGTAATTTCATACGATTTGATCTAAAAATTGACCTTTCCTTTAGAAGAGCTTAGATGTGAGTTGAGAGACGTAAGAGTAACTTATCAACAGACACAAAATGATTAAGAACTAGAATTAAGAGGCCTTGCTTTGAAGTCAATAATACACAGATTCGTTCATGCTCCTTAAGGTTTTTCCTTGACTGACTCCATGTGGCTGAATCTTTTTCTCTAGATGAACCACACTGTCCAATGTTTAAGCCCCAAGGGAAAATGAACCCAGTTACTATTTAATACATGCAACTCAGATTTATCCCAAAATATGATGATCTACCTAGACCAGTCACCTTTTTCCAAGAGTTGACACCAGAGGTTTTCTAGAAAAAACTCCACCCTCGCACGACCAAGATTTGTGTGCGTGATCAACATTTAGAAGAACGTGCTAAAGAGGACACTGAAGACAATTCTCAAACAAGAGTTAATATCTGAGCTGCTGCAACATCCTTGCCACAAAAATGCAGCTCCCCAAGTGACTGCGCCAGAGGACACAGGGCTCACTTAGATGTGGAAGCTCTGGTTGTGTTTATTTTAAAATCAGTCGCATTACTTTACAGTCACACCTTGTAAGAGAGGGCTCAGGGTCTCCAGCATCCCTGGAGAGCCATCTTCTTTCTTCTGCTTGCATTTTCCTCACTTCTATCCCGTTTGAATGGTTGTGAGCTGTTAGGGATTTTATTTGATTTTTAGGGCTTCACTATTTGTATTCATCTTGATGCTCCTCATATAGTGTTTGTCCTAATCATGGCTTCTAGTACAGAGTCCAAGTTGAACTGCTGGAATTACGGAGCAAAATACTGAACTGGTATTTTCTTCCTTGTTACTGGCTTGCTGTTCCATAGGCTAAAGGAAAGTAGTGACTTTCCAGGCACAGTTAAATAAATGGTCATAGTTAGTCCAAAGTGTCTTGAGAGATGATCAAAGTTTGGGTCTCAGTTCTGACCTAACTTGCTGTGTCATATTTGGCAAATTTATTAACCTCTGGCAACACCAGTTTCTTTCTTAAGAAAATGAGAGCATTAACATAGATAATCTCCCAGTTATTGTCTGATTCTAAAACAATACAAGTCTATAGAAAACCTTGATTAAAGTTAGGCTGTTATTTAAATTGTATCATCCTTAAGCATTCACTTTTGTGGAGAGGAAAAGAGAGAAGATAGCTCAGAAATAGGTTGGTGGGAAAATTCAGGTTTTGAAAATGGTTGGTGGCATTTGAGTGATATAGAAATAATTTAGATTTGACTATTTTTTGAATATATAGTCATTTTTTTTAAGACAAGGTCTCACTGTGTCACGCAGGCTGGAAAGCAGTGGTGAGATCACGGCTCACTGCAGCCTCAACCTCCTAGGCTCAAGTGATCCTCCTGCCCCAGCCTCCTGAGTCACTAGGACTATAGGCACATGCCACTATGCCCGGCTATTTTTTTTATTTTTTGTAGAGACGAGGTCTCACTGTGTTGCCCAGGCTGGTCTCGAACTCCTGGGCTCAAGTGATCCTGCTGTCTTGGCCTCCCAAGGTGCTGAAATTATAGGCATGAACCACTGCCTGGCCGGATATATTCATCTTTATAAGAAAACATTATAATAGGAGAGCTCCAGGAATTCTGGAGGGTTGTTTCCGACACCTGAAGCTTCTCACTTTTTTTAGTGCATTTGAAAATTGGAATTCATAAAAAAAGAATTAGTCATTTATATCAGAATAAGTTCACGGTCACCTTGAAGTTTCTTTTTGTACGTGGAGGATGATGTGCCTGTTTTGCTGTCTTGTCTAAGAGCTGAGCAATTAGGCAGAAAAATGGCATTTGTGGGATTTTTGGCATTAGATTTCGGGCTGATATTGATTGGAATATTTCAGGTTGTCATCTTGAGCTTCAGGCGTCAATCAGTACCCTAGCCTGGGTGGGAACAAGGAGGTTGCGCCAGGAAGTTTGGGCTTGATCGTGCTCGCTGGTGACATCCTGCCACCTTGTGGCCAGCTCTGGACTTCAGCATTAGGCCTCGTTCCCTAAGTGGCCAGGCTGCTTTCCGCTGTGCCCAAGCTGCAAAAGCAATCTGTGACAATCATTTCCAGGCTTCTGAACTGACAGCACAATTCTGTGGGTTCTATTCATTATTTATAGATTCTTCTATAAATAATCAATCTATTTATAGATTGATCATAAAATATTTGCATTGCACCCCGTCCCAAAGGAGTGTCCATATTCCTTTTATTCTTAAGAGCGCTCACGTAGCTGATGGGACAGCAGAAACGGAAAAAGGTTAAGTGTTGGAAATGTCAATCTTTGTTCTGCTCTGAAATCGATTCTCGCTTCAGGCAAGCCCCAGATCTGGATCCCAGGCTCTTCCTGGTTCTGCAGATTAAACTGCTCATCCCTGGGAAGAGCACTGAACCCATCCTCCGCTAATGGAGCATTTTACTAGTGTGACTGCATTTCACAGCATCTGGCTGTGTAGACATTTTTGTCTTCATTTTATAAGTTTACTGAGGTTCAGAGACACTGAGTAACTTGTCCAAAGCCGCGCAGATGATAAACAGTAGAACTGAGACCCAAACCTAAGTAACCTGACACACTCTTAACCCCTTTGCCCTTTGTCTGCGAAATCAAGTAAAAACACTTTACTACACACACAAGGCAGGTATAAGATCGAAGGAGATAAAAATGCAAATGAAAGCCTTTCGTGATGAAAAATATCTATCCACGTGTTGGTTAACTTTTAAAATGCCTGTTATTACTATTGTTGTGCATGCTGCTGAGATGATTGTTAATGGCAGGCCAAAATTTTCTGTTTCATAAATGGAAGAGTGAGTCCTCAGAGGGAAATATTCAAAATTGATTAAAAGGTTATTTGCAGTTGCTATTAATGATGTTCTCTAACACTCTCATTTTCCCATTTGCTGCCCAGTTTCAAATGAAGTTGATCCTAATTAGAGATTCCATTTGTAGGAAAAATAACTTGGGTGTGCATTCAGTATGTAAATTAAAAGGTGGCTTTTAATAGTAAGGGAGATAGTAACTAAACCAGTGTGATAAACTTCTGAGATTTTAGCCTGTGGCTGCCCAGGTGAATTGAACAGTTAATTTAGATTAAAGATGAGAAAAGATGCTCAGGCATTCTTACTGGGGGATAAAGAGGACTTCATTTTGTGTTCTGTTTGGGTGAGACTAGAATTATTCAGAATGACTGGCTATCCTGAAGATATCCACGCATCCCTCTACTTCACCAGTGTAAGTCTAGTATTTGCATCATGAAAATAAGTAATGCTCAAGGTAAAAAACAAACAAAAATTGGCATAGACTTCTTTTCTTAAAGCCAGTGTTGGGTTATAGGAAAGAATATGTTAGCAAAACCTAGTCATAAGTTATAAAGGAACCATGTTGGATGCAAAGTGTGTAATTGTCTGCCATAGGTGGTACAAGTTCCCCACTCATTCCCCACACAGTGTGTTCATGAATCATCCCACCAACAGGTTAAGGCAAGAAAGAGACCCAGGTTTAACCAGCGAATCTTTGTGGTAGGGTCCTGCTTGAAATGCTCTAGAATCGATGGAGCAAATATGAGGATCTATATCAGCAAGTGTCTCACTTAAGTGCTTAAATTTGCTGAAAATGTATCCCGTGGCTTCAGGGATGCCTGTCACTGCCTCTGGGTTGGAATCCATTCTGGTTTCCTTTATGAGACATAAATTGCCAATGTTTGCCACTTTGTATTCACAGTTGAGGTGCATGACTCCTAAGTTAAATATTTATATTTTTTGTTTCCTATGCCTTATGTATCTGAGTTTTGTTCATATCTATCTGTATTTTGTATTTAGAAATATGCAGAGAGCAGAAGTAAAATATCACACATTGAGTTTCTTCTCCTACTACATGCATGTGCATGCAAAGACACATGCTTTTATTTTTATTCATTTATTTTTTTTAAGACAGAGTCTCACTCTCTTGCCTAGGCTGGAGTGCAGTCGCAGGATCTCAGCTCACTCCAACCTCCACCTTCTGGGTTCAAGCAATTCTCCTGCCTCAGCCTCCTGAGTTGCTGGGATTACAGGCGCCCACCACCATGCCCAGCTAATTATTTTATTTTTAGTGGAGAAGAGGTTTCACCATGTTAGCCAGACTGGTCTCGAACTCCCAACCTCAGGTGATCTGCCCGCCTCGGCCTCTCAAAGTGCTGGGATTACAGGCATGAGCCACCGTGCCTAGCCTACGTGGCTTTTAATACATTTAAAATAACCTAGAAAATTTAAACGTAAGTAACATTGAATGTATTAAAGGAGAAAATAAGCCAAAAATGGAAAGGTTGAATGGGGTACCCTTTGTGCAAGGGAGGACATGGCTATTCTATCCTTTTCTCATTGGTGATGCTGGTGCTGGAGCTGGTGGTAGACAACACGGATGTGGGTTGATTCTATAACAATTTGGCTTCTGTAGTCACTTTCTTATCCTCCCACCAGTTACCTCTGAAAGTCACTGCCTAGCTAGTGTTTGCAAGGGATGAAGCAAGCAAGCATTCAATTTAGCGTAGCACATGGACAACTACACGGGGCAATTTCAAATCATCTACACTTTGATTCTCCTGACCTGTGCTGAAGAACATCATGAAACACATTGTTTCTAATATAAGGAAGTAGTTTCAGTTGTTGTTAATTACAGCAAATGATAGATGCCCTCTTTATAAAGATTCAGAATAAATTTATTTGTTTTTAACATCAGAAACAGTAGTATTTCTTTTGAGAAATTTAAAAAATAAGCATATGATCCCAAGAGCTGTGTTCTTAAAAAGTTTTACAGCCATGTCAACCTCTGGAAAGTTCGCATCTAAATTTGCAACTCATTAATAGCAAATATATATGTTTTTTATGGTATATATTCTTGTGTTGTTTATTTCTTATTCTATTATGTGTTGCCATTTTCTTTTTTTACCTCACTTGCATTAGCAGTGAGGATTAAGCTTGGCTGTGGGGAATGGAAAACGCAAAATACCAGTAGCTTAAATAAGAGAGAAGTTTCTTTTTCTCTCGGGTAAGATTCTGAGTAGGGGTCCAAGTTTAGAATGGCAGCTCCAGGATTATTAGGAACCCAGACCTCTTACGTGTTGCACTGCCATCCTCAACACCCAGCTTTCAACTCATGGTACAAGATGGGCTGCTGTGGCTCCAGTTATCATGTCCATCATCCAGCCAGTAGGAAGGAGAATGGGAGAGAAGAGGGTCACAATTAATCCTCCTTTTAAGGGATGCTGTCTAGAAGTTGCACATGCAACTGACATTTACATCCCATTGACCAGACCTTAGTCACCTGAGTACACCTAGCTATGAGAACAGCTGGGAAAGATGGTCAACCATGTATTTTGGCTGAAAACGAGCAGTCTCAATACTGCAGAGGAAATGGAGATGGGCTATTAGGAGACAAGTAGCAGGCTGTGCTATATCAATTGGTAATTCAGATTATTTTATGGATCTTTGCAAATCACTTTAAATTCTGTCCACACTGGGGGAAGGGTGGTTATAAGTAAATGAATGAATAAATGAGTTTAAATTCCTTAGGAGGAGGATGGATCCTGTTACTGCTTCTGTTTTACGTGAGTCTGCAGAATCTCAGAACAGGCTCTCTGATGCAATGGAGTTATTGAACAGTTTTTGTAGATCACAATTTGAGATTCCCAGATCACTTGGTCTCCAAAAAGACAGTGGCAGTGAGCTTGAGCTGCTTTCTTTAGCTCTGAAACTCTAATGAGCAATATACATACACCTGAGCTGAATCTGCAGAGGAAGATAAACTTTCCTTGGTTTGAAGTAAATTTTTGTCAATATAATATCTTAATACTGCCTCTCTCATCCAATCAGGCTGGCAGTTACGTAAGTCTTCGATTTAAAAATGGGGAAAATGATTTCTCTTTCTTTCTTTCTTTCTTTCTTTCTTTCTTTCTTTCTTTCTTTCTTTCTTTCTTTCTTTCTTTCTTCCTTTCTTCCTTTCTTCCTTTCTTCCTTTCTTCCTTTCTTCCTTTCTTTCCTTTCTTTCCTTTCTTTCCTTTCTTTCCTTTCTTTCCTTTCTTTCCTTTCTTTCCTTTCTTTCTTTCTTTTGAGACAGAGTTTCACTCTTGTTGCCCAGACTGGAGTGCAATGGCGTGATCTCGGCTCACTGCAACCTTTGCCTCCTGGGTTCAAGTGATTCTCCTGCCTCAGCCTACCAAGTAGCTGGGATTACAGGCATGTGCCATCACACCTGGCTAATTTTGTATTTTTAGTAGAGACGGGGTTTCTCCATGTTAGTCAGGCTGGTCTTGAACTCCTGACGTTGGGTGATCTGCCTGCCTTGGCCTCCCAAAGTGCTGGGATTACAGGCATGAGCCACCGTGCCTGGCCGATCTCTTCAGTATACACATTTTGTTTGGCAGACAAACACCTCTCAAAGAATGGGACTCTTGAGGTGCCTTGGGGATGGAGGGACATGACAAAAGATATGGGGCAGTGAAAAGTTTGGGTGCTACTGACTAGAGTTATTTTGCTCGGAGATTTTAAAGTTAGATAGCTAGACTAGAGCAGTACTTGTCACACGTCAGTTAGCCTAGGAATGTAGTTAAAACTGCAGATGCCTGGGCTCCACCCCCCAGATATTCTGATTCAACAGATGGCTTGGGAACAGCATTTTGACAAATATTGAACTAGCGGATGCTGATTGCCCAAAGTTGAACAACATTTCAAAGGAGTAAACCTTCCTTTGACAAAAGAATATGAACAAGTCATTAAAAAATACAGGGTTTGGTTTAGATACTTTATTTGTCTAGGATGCTGAAATGTCCGGCATTTCTGTTCTCCCCCAACAATCTCTCATGAAGCTGGGCCTGCAGACCCATTGCACACAATTGAATGTGAACTTACAGGTTAATGATTTGATGAGGGGCTTTTAGCACTTTCTGGCAGCTCTGGTCACCTGATATGCCAGGCACCAATGGGCATGGAGAAAACATCCTTAGTTTCCTCCTCACCATGGCAACCAGTGCATCCTGATCCCTGTCTGTCAGTTTCCAGGCTAGCGACTCTACGGTCACCTGTGTCATAGCAACAGGAGAAAACTGCAGTTGACTTTCGCTTTCCAAATGTCTTGGAAACAGGGCTTTCAATTCTAAACCCTAACTTCCACTCCGCGGTTTCCTGGGTACGAAGCTGTTTGGACTCTGGGAGTTGGTGGCTTGAGAGAAACAGGAGGGAGGGGAGATTCTGGGACATTAGTATATTGATGGCAGATGTGCGTAAATTGGAGCTGTCAGTTGGACCAGCAGGAAATAAGAAGTATGAATCTTAGGGGAAGGGAATGAATCACATTCACAAAGACAGCTTGAAAAATTGGCGAGGAGGCAAATGACAAGTTCTCCACTCTATATGAAATATCAAGATTCAAGGAAAATCAATCATCCTTTACCTTTAGGCGTTTTGGGGGTTATGACGAAATTAGGACTAGAGGGAGTAAGCAATGGAAGCCTTTAATTTTTCCTAATATTTTACCGTAACAAATTTCAAACATACAGCAAATTTGAAGGCAATTTATAGTGTAAATTTAGATTCTGTCATTAACATTTTACCTGACTTATCACTTATTGTTTATCGTTGTTGTATATTCATCTATCCTTCTATCAATACACCTTAGTTTTGGAAGTAGCTTTGATTTTAATATTCTGATTATTCTTTCCCTCCCTCCCTCCCTCCCTCCCTCCCTTCCTCCCTTCCTTCCTTCCTTCCTTCCTACCTTCCTTTCGTTTTAGTGTTTATTACCCTCCTTTTGTCTTCATCCACCCAAAGCCGTAATCTTTAATGATTACAACAAAGAACATGATAGTGATAACAAAAATTTGTTAAAGCTACATTTGCTGAACATATACTATATGACAAGCACAGTACTAGCTACTTATATTATTATCTCAATATTTGTCAGAATAGGAGATATAATTATCCCTCTTTTGATAATAAGGAAGCAGAATCTCAGAGATGAGTGGCTAAACCAGGATTCAAACCCAGTCTTGTCTGGTAATTTGCTTTGGCAAACAAATTTCAGGGGATTAATGGCCCTAGGAATTTCATTTCAAAGTAGGTTAGTGAAAAACTCACTAAAACCACCTCAAACCTATTATGGAGATCATTGATAAAATCATTTTCTGCCTTTAGTTTATGTAAAGGAGCCTTTAGTTCAGAGTGGAATGAAAAGGCTAATCTTTGAACCATGATTATCTGTGAACACTCTGGGTATCTGCATTTCTTTGTACGAGAGTGAAGTAGGCAAAAATTTCCTCCTTTTTGTTGTCATTGCAGAAACTTATTGAACTCTTCTATGGGCCAAACATTACACATTCATTTAATTCTTTCTTTCTTTCTTTCTTTCTTTCTTTCTTTCTTTCTTTCTTTCTTTCTTTCTTTCTTTCTTTCTTTCTTTCTTTCTTTCTTTCTTTCTTTCTTTCTCTCTCTCTCTCTCTCTTTCTCTTTCGTTCTTTCTTTCTTTCTCTTTCTTTTTTTTTTTTTTGGAGACGGAGTTTTGCTCTTTTTGCCCAGGCTGGAGTGCAATGGCACAATCTAAGCTCACCACAACCTCTGCCTCCTGGGTTTAAGCGATTCTCCTGCTTCAGCCTCCTGAATAGCTGGGATTACAGGCATGCGCCACCACGGCTGGCTAACTTTTGTATTTTTAGTAGAGATGGGGTTTCTCCATGTTGGTCAGGCTGGTCTTGAACTCCCGACCTCAGGTGATCTGTCCGCCTTGGCCTCCCAAAGTCCTGGGATTACAGGCGTGAGCTGCCATGCCTGGCCTCATTTAATTCTTAAGGCTAGTTCTCTGAGGCAGATATTATAATCTTCATTTTAAAGATCAAACAGTTAATGTTCACTGGAGCAAACAGACAGACCAATAGAACAGAGCAGAAAGTCCGCATAATCCCAATACAGGGGACTTTATGATAAAAGGGATGACAGTCATCCCTTGGTATTCCTGGGGGATTGGTTCCAGGATCCCCTCAGATACCAAAACCCTAGGATGCCATAAAATGGGATAGTATTTGCATGTAATGTAGGCACATCCTCCTGTAAATCATCTCTAGATTACTTATAATACCTAATACAATGTAAATGCTATGTAAATAGTTGTTGTAGTGTATCATTTAGGGAACAATGACAAGAAAAAAAGTCTGTACATGTTCAGTACAGACATAACCATTGCAGGCCTAGCTACATTTTCTATTCAAGGTTGGATCCAAGGATGCATAATCTATGGATACTGAGGCCAGCTGTACCAGTATTCAATAAGTGATATTGGGACAACCATCTAGGAAAAAATGTAAAAAAAAAAAAAAAAAATCTGAAGCCATATCTCACACCATTTAGGAGGACAAATCCCAAATGAATCAAAGACAAATACGACAAGTGAAGCCACAAAAGTTCTACTAGAAAAGATGAGAAAATTTCTTTATGACTTTAGAGTGGGGATGGCTTTCCTATGACACAAACTCTAGAAGCCATAATAAAAGAGATTGATATATTTAAGTATGGAATTTTTTTTGTTTGAGTCAGAGTCTTGCTGTGTCTCCCAGGCTAGAGTGCAGTGGTGGGGTCATGGCTCACTGCAACCTCCTCCTCCCAGGCTCTAGCCATCCTCCCATCTCAGCCTCCTGAGTAGCTGGCACTATAGGCGCATGCCACCACACCTGGCTATTTTTTTTGTAGAGATGGATGGTCTCAAACTCCTGGGCTCAAGCGATCCTCCCACCTCTGCCTCCCAAAGTGCTAGGATTACAGGTGTAAGCCACTGCTCCTGGCCTAAGTATATAAATTTACTTTACATGTGGAAACTTCTTCATGGCAAAAAAAAAAAAAACACAAAAAAGTAAAAGTACAGATGGCGATATGGAGAAAATATGTGCAATTCATGCCACAGATAAAGTGTTATGCTTCCTAACAGATAAATAGCACCTATTAATGTCTGAGGAAAAGACAACCTTACCAATGCAGAAATGAATAAGGGTAGCAATAGACTGTTCAAAGAAGAGGACATGCAAATGGCTCTTAAACATACAAAAAGATGCCCAACCTTATTAAACAAGAGAAATGTAAATTAAAACAACACTGGGGTACCATTTCCTTCGCATTTTATAAACTAAAAGTTGAGTTAAATACTGCACTGTGTATGGTTGGTGGAAATATCAATTAGTCAAATCTTCATGGAGGACAATCTATTTCAAAATTACAAATGTACACGCACTAAGTTTCAGAAGTTCCATTTCTAGCAATTTCTCCCTTATAGGAGAAAATTTTGCCTACTTCACTCTCGTGCAATATTCTCGTATAGTCACACCTGTGGGAAGCGACATAGGTAGAGGGTATAAAGTGCAGCATTTTGTTGTTGTTGTTGTTGTTGTTGTTGTTTTGTAAAATATGGGACACTAAATAAATAGAAGACTATTAAATAAATTATAATAGAGGCATGTGATGTATACAAAAGAATGAAGAAAGTTTCTATGTAGTGATTTGGAAAAAGCCCTAGGATACGTTAAGCAAAAAAAAAAAAAAAACAAAAAAACATAAAAAAAGAGCAAGGAACAGAACCATGTATAGAGTATGCTGCTGTCTGTGAACCATGAGTATAGCGAGTTTACCCTCCTCCCCACAAAGGAGAATCTGTGGTTGCCCCTGTGGGTAAGCTGATGGTGTAGGACACACAGTTCTGGATTCTGCTTTTGCTGGTGAAATTGCTGGCTCTCCTCTGACTGGGTAAACAAACCCAGTTCCTCAGAGATCAACACAGTGCTCACCCCTCCCCAGCTGTCAGCCTTGTATCCAACTGTACTGGTACCATAATTTTTGATTCTCTGAGGGCTGGGACTTCTCTTTTCTTCCTGGACTCAGGGCAAGGATGGTTGGGCAAACTTACTTTTGTCTTATTCATACCCGATGTATCTGTGTTGTCAGTGTAAAAGTCCACTGAAGACATAAACTGTTTATAGTTCCAACACTTAAACTAGAAAATTCATCTTTAATCCAGTGAAGATAACCTGGTATGTCATTTGCCAAAGGTTGTTACTAATACAAAGAGGTTGTCAGTGGTGAGTGTATGAAATCACACATAAGCCCAGGCTTGCTGACTTGTTTCAACTACCTTCTTTTTATTGGATTTGATTTAAGTGGACAGATATCACTGGATGTCTTTGTTATGTACAGCGTCAATGACTTTCTTCCTTGCTAGCAGAATCTGAGCTTTTGATTACTAGAAGTAGACTGACTTTATATTGGAAATATGTTATCTATTCCATGACTGATTATTTGGTTTTGTCCAGAGGCCTGGCACAAGGTATGAAACATGCTGTTGGCAGACAAATCTCTATGTGTCTGTGCACTTTTTGTGTTTTGCAAGAAAAAAAATCACTAGTCATGAATTTGTGCAAATATTTGACTACATTTATTGCCCGTTTGTTAATAATCATAAAATATAGGAAATATCTATGATGGCCAATCATAGGGGGTAAGTTAAATTATGGTACCTCATATAATGGACTGCCCTTCAGTGATTTTAAAATGATGATGTAAAAGAATATTTAATGTGGGAAAATGTTCTTGACATATTAAGGGGGAGAGGGGAAAAGCTTCCTCAAAATAAATCACAACAGTGTGATCTCATTTAAAAAGTGTTACACATACACGCGCGCACACACACACAGACATCGAATGGCGATACATCATGGATTATTAGCACTCGACATATTTTTTGTAATGGGACATGGGTAAAGTTCTGATTTTCTTCTTAAGATTATGAATTTTTCTACAAAAATATGATTACGTTTGCAATGAAGCATTTTGCAAAAGCTATTATAAAAAGAGGAAGAGATAAAATGCCTTCCTGAGTGCCTCTACTAATCTAGTTCGCGGGACAACACAGGATATTACGGAGTCACCTCCAGATTCCAAATCTCTGCCTTTGTCCTCTCAGGCCCATGCAGACTCCCAGCCAGTTGCTGGGGAGACTATCCGGATCTGAGCGTTTCCTTGCTATTCAGTTCTGGCCGCTGTTGTGCTCATACACCTCAGCAGAGGCACAGATAAAAACCTTTAATCTGATTAAAATTTCCCTCAAGCATATTCCTGGTATTGCTGGTAAGAGGAAGGAGAACGCATTTCAGAAATTAATTTCATCCTCATGTCATCTGAAAGGCCAAAAAAAAGCAACTCCTCCACCCATTTTAAATGCAATTTTGATTGGATTCTTTCTGAATACTTCAGTAGCTTTTGAGAAACAAAACAAAACAGCGTTCCTGAGCGTCCAGCTGCAGCCTCCTGCGAGCACATCATGTTCCGCACGTCTCGCTGGTTCGAGGACGCCTCGTCTGTTGCTATGGAAACAGAGTAGTCAAATCAGACTGCGACGGAGGACTCTCCCGAGTCCCCGAGAACAAATTGTTTCCTTCTGTTTGGTTCCATTTGGTTTAAGTAGCGGCGGAGACCCTCGCTTTCTGGATAAACTATTTTCCCGGGCCGGACACTGATAAATGGACGGTTAAAGACAGCAAATAATCCTCAACTCTAGATGTCCTTGTCAGAACGGGCTGCGGGATTGAGTTTTGATGGGTGAATTCTAATGAGAATTAGGGTCTTTGTTTCGCACAAGTGCTTTCAAGAACCGGCCAGCCTTTTCCATAAATGGGATTACATTTATTGTAGCCACTGAATAACAAAATTTTCAGCCCACAGACGCTTCTGTAACTTGCACGCTGCTTGAGGCAAAATCGGTTTCAGAGCGAGCAGCGCGCAACGCTCACATACGTCAGGCTTTATTGGACTACTTTCAAACTTCCAAGTGTTTTTCACATTTCTTTTTCTTATGTTTTCATTCACGTTCCTGTACTTTAAACATATGAAGTCAAATGTGAATGTAACTCTTGCTTTTATTGGAGTCTAAGAAAAGCCAAGTGATTCTTCTCAAAATGCAGCAATGGGCTGTTATGTGGCACAGGGCCCGGCTAATCAAATCCTATTCAACCACCAATGACCTCATGGTGCTCTGGTTGCCCTGTTATTCCCTTTTGAGACTCATCACTGGTCTCCCATTTTGTGGCCTGAAGCCAACAATTTTCTCAATCCCTGTGAAGAACAGCAGATAAGTAAAGAGGCTCTGAAGATTAGGAGGGAGAGAAAGGGACATAGGAAACAAACTACCATGTGGGTAAATCACACCTGCACATCCTAATTCATATTTCCAGAGCATAAAATATTCTGAAACACCTAACAAATGTGTGGAAAATAAAAGTTCTTCAAAAACAAATATTCTGCAAAAACTAAAAGCAACCTAAATGTCCATCAAGAGTAGAATGGATATTGTGGTCTAAAATTGTGGTCTACAGTGAACTACTACTTAGCAATAAAGATAGAATGACCTACTGGATAAAACGTATACATTATGTTGGGTGAGAAAAACAAGGAACAAAAGAACATGCGTTGTATAATTCCATCTATATGAAATTCTTTCTAATCTATAGGGGAAAGAAAAGTAATCAGGCTTGCCTGGAGGGATAGGGGTGAGTTTGGGATACTAGGGAACTTTCGGAGAAAGTCAATGAGCTACATTTGACTGGGGTGATTGTTATGTGAGTGTACACATTTGTCAAGATACATCAAACTGTTTACATAAAATCTGTGCATTTACATACATAAATTGTATCTCAATGAATAAAAAGAATGTATCTTATAGCCTTTCTCTGTGGGGTATTCTTTTACGTGTTTTACATGCAAATATATTTAATTCTCACAAAAATATGAGGGAGAAGTATATTTATTTGCATTTTACACATGGAGAAACTGAGACAGAGTGGTTACATAAATTTCCAAGGTAATGGATCTAGTGACTGGTGGGACCAAGATTTGAGACCTGGCAGTCCGGCTCCAGAGCTGGGCTTTTGGCTGCTGAATCACATTTCCATACCTGCTAGAAGTGGCAACCAGCTTGTTCTCTGTTTCCTAGAAGCGCTTTTCCAAATATGATAGCAGAACAATTGCTCATATACACAGAGAGAATCCAGCTACCCTTATTTTTGCATTTATTTATGTTGGGTATTGGGATACTTCTAATAATTCCATTTAGCTTCAACACAGTCAACACTACTAAACTATAGGCTTGCATTGCACATGATCAAGAAGGCCAATCTCCTGAACTTTGTTTGCTAATCATTGTACAACACAGTTGATGTTATAACACAAGCAAAATTATTTACCTGATTTTGCTAAGAGGAACTGGGAAATGTGAAAGTGATTCAGGCATTGGGCTAGAAAGAAGATTCATCCACTCCATTTTGATATTATAACTTACTGTATTGTTTATCATATAGAGAGAAAAATTCACAGGGACATCAAAATATTAACTGTGACCGACTATAGGAAATGAGATTAAGATGAGAGGAAGATTTTCAGTCTCTCAGTTTGCAATGTTTACGACAAGTATGCATTTTTAATGAGATTCTATAAGTTAGACAGTCAACTGTTCTTGCTTGTGTGAAGGTTAGCTATTTTGTAGTCCTCATTCATTCACTCATTCGTTTGTTAAATATTTACTGAATGTCTACTGAATGCCAGGTACTAGGTACTAAAGAGACATAAGAACTAGTATTCTAGAGGTTAGACATATGGACAAATCATCATGGAATGAGATAGGCACCCTGCAGTTGTAAGGATTTAGTTTAGACCAAGGAATACTGCCCCAACTCTGTTCTTGTCCATAGTGATCTGTGGGTTTGCCAGTTCTGCATGACCAGAAGGTGGAAGGAGAGATGAAGCATTTCTGAATGACCTAAGGTTTTCCTATCCTCTTATTTTATGAATATTATTGGAAGTATGGCCAGTACTTGGAAAAGGTAGGCTTTAATTCTTCATGTTAATATGGCTTGTAAGACTTCAGTTTTTTCCTAATTCTAGTTTCTCATGGCAAAGTTGTTGGTTGTCAGTGGCCAGAGGACTAAATTTAAAGGTTGTCATTTGAGTACTTTTCTCTGTTCTGTGGCTATAGGCTATCTTCCTAATACCAGCCACTGTCCTTCCATTTTGCAAAATGCATAATGGTTAGGAAGGGCTAACTTGATGTAGGTTCACTGTTTAATCTCCAGAGTTTCCTGGAATGAAAATGCAAAGTAGCCCACTAATAACCAGGTTGAAACTACTCATTCTATAACCAATGGGCAGTCACATTGCCTTTGTGATATAAAGGAAAATATCATCGTTATAACAAGGTTGTGTAGTTTTTAGTGCCAGAAAAAGAAAAGTCTATGCTTTTCTTCCTGCTTGAGCTTAAAACAAAATTAAGTAACAGGCTGTAAAGAGCAGCCTTTCTTAGGACCATATGGTTCATTAGCACCACATGGTGTACCTGTACCAGAGACAGTTATTGAGTCCTGCGCTCCTGCCTGTTTAGAATGTGAATGATTGGCTCCCCTTGCCCCACTCCAGTACAGTCAGGGCAGCTTAATCCTTCCTGGCACACTGTGTCCTTGTTGGCTTATAATACCTTCTTTATAAGCATACTTGATTTTTGGAATTGTTCTGTAACTGGAAATCAGTCTCATTGGACAAGTGCACGTCTTAAGCTCTTCGCAGTGCCCTACCAGCCTAATTAAACTACAGAAATATGAAAGTAATCAAGTGGGAACATTTGCAAAATGAATGCCTGTTAGTAATCTGCATAGTTACAGAGACTGTCACTTAGACCTAACTGCTGGGATATGTTGACTTTACCAATGGGGAGAAAAAAAAATCAATGTTCCATATCCCATGACTCCAATCTATTTTTGGCTGAGACCCAAAGGCCTCTCCAGGGTCAGAAAATTTGTTTATAACCAGTTTCTGGATTGCGAAGAGAAATATCATTTCTGTCCCCTCCCCTTTTTTGCAAACCAATAGAGAACAACATGGAGAATAAGCAGCAGTAAAGTAAACTTCCATCTTCATTGAAACGAGGAAACACTGATATCTGGAACCATAATACTGTATACAAAAGGGGCTTTCAGGTTAGGGAAGATTACCAGTGGGAAGACACACAGGAGGCTAGGGGCTTTGGAGTTCATGGGTGGACTGGATAAAGTAGGAAGTTCTCCCAAGGAGATGTTGCAGCCCTGGCTTGAAGCAAGGTCGGGGAGCACAGACCAAGAGCAACAATCTGTCAGCAGTGAGTGGGCTCGAACAGCTGAAAAACATAGGCACGCCGTCTTTGCCTACTATACGTATGTGGGTGAAGGAGAAACTGGGGAAAACAAGCAGCCTTCCACTTCTATGTCTGCTAAAGGGAAACAAAAGCATCACCATGCACCGGCCGGGCGCGGGGGCTCACGCCTGTAATCCCAGCACTTTGGGAGGCGGAGGAGGGCGGATCACGAGGTCAGAAGATAGAGACCATCCTGGATAACACGGTGAAACCCCGTCTCTACTAAAAATACAAAAAATTAGCCTGGCGCGGTGGCGGGCGCCTGTAGTCCCAGTTACTCGGGAGGCTGAGGCAGGAGAATGGCGTGAATCTGGGAGGCGGAGCTTGCAGTGAGCCGAGATCGTGCCACTGCACTCCAGCCTGGGCGACAGAGCGAGACTCCGTCTCAAAAAAAGAAAAAAAAATCACCATGCACCAAAAACCTCCATTAGGTTGTTTCACTGGGAGAAGGGCCACCTATAACTTTCACAGGGTATTGGTGAGGTTTCTGGAGGCAATAAGCTCAAGAGGCTTAAAACAAGCTCAAGAGGCTTAACCAGCTCATTTTGCTGGTCCTTGGCCTTTACTATCCTCCATAATATAGCTCAGGAATAATACCCACTTTCTCAGTTCAAGGATGCACAGTATTAATAAGGAATCAGCATAGGACCTGTGCGAACATATTGCATTTATAAAGGAATGTCACACATATACACAGAGGTAGATGAAAAAACACATCAGAAAGGTCACATCAAAGCAGGTAAAAATTAAGATATTTCTCCAAAAACTAATCTGACATCTTATAATACCAGAAATATACACACACTTCAAATCTAGGAAATCATCCTATGAAACTGCTCTGACCAATATGGTAGCCACTAATACTTGAAATATGGAGTAATCGAGTAACAAAATTTTAAATTTTAAACTGCTAGTCATTTCAGTTATTGGAAAACTTTTAAGCACATTTAAACCAACATGGGTATGTAAATTTACTTTGCAAATTTAGATATTATGAAATCTAAACATGGATTAAGTATTATCAGTAAAACTTTAGTGTCTCAACTGAGATATACAAACCAGACTGAGACTTAGTTTGATAAGAATGAAAAATATCTCACTGAAATAATATCTCCAATGTATTGGGTTAAATATATTAAAATTTTACCTCTTGTTTAGTGTGGCTACGAGATCTTAAATTACATGTAACTTGCATATGTCTATCAGACACCATTGCTATAGAAAAAAAAGCACCAGCATGCAAAGTAAATGTACATGCACTGTCCAAAGTAGGAAAAAGAGAACCCCCAAACTGTAAACAAAGTAAATGCATGTCCACAGAGGAATGGTATAATACATATACATAACATTCTGTAGGGTATGATCAACTAGGACACCAAACATTGAGAATGGGGGGAAAACATGCAAATATATTTTCCTAAAATTAAGTCTGAAGACTGCAAGGGCACATTGAACTCCAAGGAAAATTGATACAAATAATGATAAATATTTTAGTATATCACACTTCAGGGATAAACAGTCCTCTGGACATTTAGGCTCCTCCTTCACCACCACAAAAAACAAAACACACAAAAAACCACAACTATTTACACATAGATTTTTCTTTTAAGTTACTCTTGTACACAAACAGAAAGAAAAATAGAAACAAAATAAATTACTTAAGGTATTTCAAAACCTTTTTCACATTCAGTGTCTGTTTCTTGACTTGGTAATTGACGTTTGTGTTTTCTCACAGCATGTGGTCTTTATGCTATTAAGAGCAGTGGTGACGGGCATTTCATTAAAGAGCACACCACCATTGTCTCTGGAATTTTCTTCTTAGACACTGACACCCATTCTTCAAGTTTGATACTGATGCCTTCCTGGTCAGTGAAATTATCAACGCAAGGTTTTCAGAGCTCAACCAGGACTTTTTTTCCTCAACTGCTTCTTACAAGGCTTTTGACTGAAGAGTAACTGCTTTGTCACCAGGAATACATTACCAAATGTGCACATGAATAGGCCTACCATTATGGCCTACAACAGGATGGCTCCTTGAAGGGAGACAAGGATGTCATATACCCTTGTGGTGTATCATATTACTTCTGCAAAATATTCACTATCCCTCCCTATGACAGAATAATTTAACTGTGGTGACTGACATCGTGCCTGTCACAGGACTTGTCTTGGCTAATGGAATGTCATGGAAATAAAGGGTATCATTTCCTAGCGGAAGATGAAAGAGCCATCACGTGGTTCCCACCTTTCTTTTCCCTCTTAAGACCAAAATGCCCCCGCTTAGAGGCTGCTCCTTTAGACTGGGTCCTGAAGCAATATGCATTACAACCAACATGGATCGTTACAAACATGTGAATGAAAAATAAATCTGTAAGCCACTGAGGTTTTTAGGGTTGTTTGCTAGTGCAGCGTAACTTATGCTTAAACTGACTGATAGAACTCTTAAGCAGAATGGATTTAAACCCTGGTTTTGGTATGGTCCACGTGTTCTCCTCAAGGACTCTTGATTTCTGCAGGACTTCCTGAGGGTAGTCAATGAGTTGGTGATTGATGACTAGTTTCCCCTTATGTGAGATTCAAGTTCAGGCTATTTCAGGTAAGCCAAGGTGTATGCAGAGTGACCTCATCTGAGATGTGCTTAAACTGAGTCACCCTGAACTACTTAGTGGACACTAAGTGGGTGTGGGTGAGTCAGAGCCCAGTTGTTGGGAGCTGCCATTTATAGCTGTATTCTGGTGAAATGCCTTGGAAACATTAAAGTCAGAAAATACCTTTGAGACTGGAAACCACACCACCTCACTTTGGGACATCACAGAAGTTCTCCGTGGGAAAGGGGCTGGTGGGGAGGGGAGGGGAGGAGGAAGATGTTGTAGCTCTGAAGGTCCACTCTTGTTTTTCTTCATTTCTTGCCATTAAAGCTGATTCCATGATGGAAGTATCAATCTGTGGGCAGTAGTTTTTTTTTTTTTTTTCTTTCCAAAGTAGAAAATTCAGCATCTGTACTTAAGAGTTCCACTGGAGAAGTGGCTGACCTCAAAATATATTAGGGATCCAACTGCAGTTAAATGTTGATGGATTCAACAATGTGCAGCAGCCCTTCAAAGAATACAGGCTGTGGTTTCCTCCTGGGAAGACTTCACCAGGACCCTTGGCAACAGTGCTGGTAGAAAGTGGAAACAAACAGTTAGATGAGCCATAGATGGCAGAAACAGTAGGTGAGCAGACAGTGACATTAAAAATAGTTCAGGGCAGGAAGCTGATTTTCTCGCCCACATTCTGGTTAGGGTGGATTAAAGGACAGAGGCACTGGGGAATTCATTTTGGCTCCTAAATTCTGGGTGTCCTCAAGAACTTTCCCTATTTCCTCCATAACAAGCAAAGATAGGATAGAATCAATCGTTATAAAACACTTGCCCATTAAGGATGGCATCTTGGGTGGGAACATTGATTTTGCAAACAGAAACTGTATGGGGTAGGGGTGGCTGCCATGGGTCACTGGTGGTTTCTTGTTCACCATAGACGATCATCATGTTGTCTGGACAGTCTGGATCCCCTTGAAGGGGAGCCAGCAGAAGGCGGCAGTTAAGGGCATAAGCTTAGCAGGCAGATAGACCTGAATTTTGTATCTCACTTGTGCTTGTGCTAATTTTGCTGGAGTAGGCATAACTTCCCTAAGCCTTAATTTTAAGGAATGCAAAAAAAAAAAAAAAAAAAAAAAAAAAAAAAAAAGAGAGAGAGAGAGATAGTTCCCAACGTACATAGTGGTTGCAAAGTTTAAGTGAGCTAATTCATACAAAGTGCCTAACACACAGCTGGGTGCATATTAAACGCTAGAGTAGCACTAGCTAGTGTTATAGTTGCTGGTCTTATCTGAGGAAAGTCAAAGTGAAAGGTGGTTGGAATCACTGCATAAGTTCTTACTTTTTTTTTTTTTTTTTTGAGATGGAGTCTTGCTCTGTCGCCAGGTTGGAGTGCAGTGGCATGATCTGGGCCCACTGCAACCTCCGCCTCCCGGGTTCAAGCGATTCTCCTACCTCAGCCTCCCGAGTAGCTGGGACTACAGGCGCCCACCACCACGCCCGGCTAATTTTTTGTATGTTTAGTAGAGACGGGGTTTCACCATGTTGGCCAGGATGGTCTCGAACTCCAGAC
The DNA here is from genome assembly GCF_043159975.1 of Macaca nemestrina. NCBI lineage: Eukaryota > Metazoa > Chordata > Mammalia > Primates > Cercopithecidae > Macaca > Macaca nemestrina. The sequence continues at coordinate 13,776,903 of NC_092138.1, read as the reverse complement.
CTCGTGATCCGCCTGCCTCAGCCTCCCAAAGTGCTGGGATTACAGGCGTCAGCCACCGCGCCCGGCCACTTTTAAATAGAGTCATAAAGTTATAAAATTAAGTGGATGGGGTATTTAGGTCTGATTTGATTATTAATAATGGAGTATAAAGAAATTATAATCAAGAATACAATACCTGTTCAACAGACTTTGGCAACAAGGTATCACCTTGGTTGTGTTTCCAGGGAAACTGGAGATGAAGGCATTCTCTAAAACGTGATGGCAGTTGATGTCCACAGGAGTGCTGGAGAGTATGCCTAGAAGCAGAACAGAGTCCCATTTATTTTATTATTTGTTTATTTTTTAGTTTTATTTATGTATTTGTATATTTATTTATTTATTTTGAGACAGAGTCTTGCTCTTTTGCCCAGGCTAGAGTGCAGTGGCATGATCTCAACTCACTGCAACCTCCGCTTCCCGGGTTCAAGCGATTCAAGTGCTTCAGCCTCCCAAGTAGCTGTGATTACAGGTGCACGCCCAGCTGTTTTTTGTATTTTTAGTAGAGAGGCGGTTTCACCATGTTGGTCAGGCTGGACTCAAACTCCTGACATCAGGTGACCCACCCACCTTGGTCTCCCAATGTGCTGGGATTACAGGTGCGAGCCACTGCACCTGGCCCCATTTATTTTATTAATTAAGGAAGTCACTGAACCCTCATTCTGTTCTTAGCTTCTCCACCACACCGCACACCTTTAACTTTACAATATGCCGAAGAGCAGCTCTGACTCTCAGCTTTCTGTGGCGGTGTGTGCTGCATGTGCAAGCTGGAGGCACTGCCTGTCCTGAAAGCTGCCATTCATCCTGTGGGCACCAGGACACAAAGGACAGAGTGTAGTACCTGCGATGCAGGCTGTCATGAAGCAGGCCACGGTCCCCGCGATCAGAGCTCTCACTGCTCCCGAGGCGATGTCACGCTTTCTGGAAGGGGCCATGGATGCTGGGAAACATGGAAGGAGGGATGTGAGATCAATGTTGAAGTATTGATTAAAACCCTTAGCCTCTGAACATTGTTCTGGGGCTGGGCTCAGGTCAGCTGGCTTTTTTTTTTTTTTTTCTTTAACTTAACTGGGAAATTCAAGATTCAAGAACCTCGTAATAAACTCCACATACAGAGAAATTCTCTGCTGTGGGAAGAAGGGAAGAGGCTTGTTTGCCAAAAGGCTCAAAGGCTTTCATTCTCCACAGAAGAAACACCTCCTATGTTTCATCCAAAGGGCTGTTCATTGAGGGCATGGCAAGGCAAATGAGTGGCAGAAGGGATGACTAAGGAGATGATGTGTAACTCAACTGTCACCATCTACTTCTATGCCCATGGCAGACACCACTAAGAAATCACAGCCTTCTCCCACTGGACTTCCGATGGCTCTCAGAATCCTTCTCCAGGTGCCCATCATAAATCTATTGGCGTCGGCATGCAAGGTGAAGCCTACAGGTCACCCCTGGGCTGGGAGAAGTACCTGTATGTTTGAGAAAATTCTTCCTGAGGTCAGCTTGGATGTGCATGGGAAAACTATATTGCAGAGTAGAGATAAAAAAAAAAAAAAAAATGGACCCCAGAAGACGCATGACTGTTGAAAAGGCCCTTTTCTTCTCCTGACATGAATAACATTACAGAGCAAAATGGAGATCCAAGTATGTCTATGTCACATCTGTGTTGTTGAAGAATGTTCTTTTCACTTACTGAGTCCGCCGATCACAATTCCTAGGGACCCGATATTGGCAAAACCACAGAGAGCGTAAGTGGCGATTGTCTCAGAACGAATCTGTAAGCAAGCATAAACACATATGTATACACAGTCTGATCTGGCTTAATAAATCTGACATCCGACTGGGCTTCATTTTGACCATAAATTCAATATTGACAAATAAATGCACAGTCCATGGTATCAAATGCCCATTACTTCCTAGACCCCTTTTACCATCTCCACTTGAATTTTGTGGGAAAATGGAAGGGGACTGTGTGGACTCAGTGACTCTCTACAAAAGGCTTACAATTGGTAGCCTTGGCTTCTACAAATGCTGCTTTCTGGTCAGTAATGCCTTCTAATATTCCATATGACCTGGCCATCTGCTACAGTGTGCCAGGGTCAGGACTAGTAGCTGGAGATACAAAATTGGTCCCAGAAAATATTCACATTACATTTACTTGACAAAGGACGTGTTCAGACTATATAAAGAACTGTTAACTCAATAAGATGATAAACAGCCAAGGAAAAATGAATAGAGATTTGGATACTTCACAAAAGCTCTGCAAATAACCAAAAAGTACATGAAAAGATGTTCAACATCATTGATCACCGGGGAAATGCAAAATAAAGCCACAATGAGATACTACTATACTTCCACTAAAGTAAAAAAACTGACAATACAAAGTGTTGACAAGGATATGAAGTGACTAGATCTCTTAGATATTGCTGGTGGGAATGTAAAATGACACAGTCTGTTTGTGAAACAGTATGGAAGTTTCTTCTTAACATGCGCTGCCTGAATGACCCAGCAATTTTTCTAGGAGAAACAAAAACACTCACCACAAAAAGATTGTACATAAATACTTATGGCAGCTTTATTAAATAGCCTCATGCTGGCAACAACTTTAATGTCATTCAGTAGGCAAATGGATAAACAATTGTGGATACCCATAAAATGAAATGCTGCTTTGCAATAAAAAGGAAATACATCCAACAACATGAAAGCTAAGTGAGCACATGTATATGAAATTCTAGGGCCGGGTGCAGTGGCTCACGCCTGTAATCCCAGCACTTTGGGAGGTTGATGTAGGTAGATCATTTGAGGTCAGGAGTTCAAGACCATCCTGGCCAACATGGTGAAACTCTGCCTCTACTAAAAATAAATAAATAAATAAATAAGCCAGGCATGATGGTGTGTGCCTGTAATCCCAGCTACTTGGGAGGCTGAGCCAGGAGAATTGCTTGAACCCAGGAGGCAGAGGCTGCAGTGAGCTGAGATTGTACCATTGCACTATAGCCTGGGCGACAGAGTGAGACTCCATCTCAATAACAATAATAATAATAATAAATCCTAGAATATGCAAAAATAATTTACAGTGAAAGAATGGATATTGGTTGCCTGGGACTAGGTCTTTGGGTGGGGATGGGAGTGGAGTTGTTGACTACAAATGGCCATGAGGAAAACTTTTTTTTTAAAGGTGTGATAGAGATACTCTGTATGTTGAATATGGTTGTGGTTACATAGGTGACATCAAAACTGAGGCCTTAATTTGGTATTTAAGTTATAATTCAGTGGAAAGGATATAATTTAAAAATAATTATGTTAATAAAAAGGAAATTTTTAGCTATCACAGGAGCTTCCTGATAGTCTGGCCATGGTGTGTGTACTGCAGCTCTGACCACTCCTTGGGAATGTCAGGACGCCCAGCTGGAAGTAGGAGAAGGAACATCCTTTTCACGGGGCAGTCAGAGGATGGAAGATGAATTCATGAAAGCATGGGTGTGGCCCTGTGACTTAAGAGATACTGCTTAGGCCAGACAATTTTTTCTCAGTTTGAGGACTGATTCAAACTGAGGCTCAGAAGATCCCATCTACTCTATTGTTCCCCAGAGGCATACCTAGTCTGACAAAGGTACCCACGTGACTAAAGCAATAATTTTCCAATATCCTCAAAACTCTATGATTTTGTTCAAAGAATAAACCGAGCAATTCTACACTCATTCAAGACTCAAGTGGCCATGGTAAGATTTTTGTTGATTCCAAGGCCCCTCTTCTCTCTCATGGTTTCTGAGAACTCTCCTTTGTTGATATTTTCCATCAGCGTGCATATAGCCAGCAGGAAAAAAAAACATTTCAAGTAGGTATGCAGTCCACCGTTCCTGGAAAAGCTGTCCTTGTTCCCCACTTTTTTCTAGTGCTTTTCATTTAGTTCAGCTGGCTTCAAAACCAGGCATGCTTATTAAGAGATTGTGGGGAGAAAGATAAGGGGCTTGAAACTCCTCTTTCCCCTTTCCTGGGATAAGTGGGAAGGGGACACACAGATGTGGCCACGATGGGTTTTAGAAAAGGAAAAGGAGGCTGGGATAATTCCACGCTGACTTTGCCCACAAATGTGCAAGATGATGTGATGAAAAGAGATGCACCGTACTAGGAAAATATTAATAACACACCTTACAGCTCTCCTTGTATCTGCACAGGATGCCATACATACAGGATGGTCATTATAGCACTATCTCTGATAGTGAAAAAACAGATAACTGCTTATCAGAATGGGACTAGTTAAGATGAATTATGGTGTGCAATACAATAGAATACTATGTCACAGGCGCTGATATGGAAAGGTACCTGAGACACGTTATTAAGTGCAAAGGACAAGGTTAAAAACAGTGAGTATATGTTACAGGGAGAAGAGCTCCAGAGAAAGAAGAAGGTTGCCTTACTTTTTCCTTTATCTTTTTTTGGACCTTTTGAATTTTATACTACGGTATGTGTTACATGTAAACAAATGAATAAAAACAGACATAGTATTGTCTTTAGGAAAGAGAAAGTGATGGAATAAAGGGCTCATCCTGGGGCATGGGGGTAGTATTCTTTTATCTCAGATGGAGGTCAGCATGGGCATAATTCAGTGGATATCACTGGTGTTTTGCCTCACGGACCCACATAATATGTTCTGTTCTGTGGCACCTCTTCGAGGAGACTGTTGGGATGCCCTCCTCCACTTCTAGGTTGTGAGCAAAAATTGCTGAAACTCATCTGCATTTTGTTGATTGCAAATCAGAAATTTGGAGAAGCAAAATGCCTTTCCCATCGTGACTCAACAATAGCGGAGGCCACTGAGCTCCTGTTTCCAAATGTTCTCTCTGTGCCTGCCTTTGGTTGGGCTCACCCCTAAACTCAATCAGCTCTACTGTTCTGTCACTACCCTCGTAATAACCTTTCCACACAACTGCTTCGTGCTGCCAGAACACAGAGCCCGGCCTGCTCATTAACAAAACGATTCTTTCCTGGCAACTGGCAACTGGGGATAGAAAACATTTCACTTAATTTAGCCTATTGTTTACTTTTGGCAGGGAAACAAACTGGTTTTGGTGGCATCTAAACAATGAGAATAATTGGCCAAGCTTTACTGGGAGGTTAGTTGAAGAATGAACATGCGAGAACAGGGAAATCTGCAGAGCCCCCGCTCATGTCAGAGGTGTGGGTCAAAATGCCCTAGCTGTAAAATATAAATCAGTGCTCCCCCCAGAGTGGGCTTTTACATTGGTGTGCTATGTGGGAGTCAATCTGCAGGCTTGTTCTTTGGGAGGCCGGGAAGGATGGTAGTGTTGTTTGTGGGTGAGCAGACTCAGAACCTTAGGCAGGCTACTTTTCCTCTCCTTTCGTTTTTAAACCAAGTACATGCCTGGAACATTAATTCCAAATGGATTGTTTCAATGAGTACTAGGGATGCTCAGGAATGTTAACCATTTCCTTAAGAGTTTCCATGAGTGACAATTCTGTTGTCCGGGGGAGAAAGTTGCAAACTCAACTACAAACATGACCTCACCTGAGTTCCTCATCCCACCAAAGCTCAGACAGATGTGAATGTCTCCTTGCAGGCTACTGACGTGAAGTCCTGACGTAATTATGGTGCTTGTCTCAAGGCTTTCAGATCACAGACTGAGTCTTTTCTCTCCCTGATCCACGTGGAGAGCAGTAATGATGCTACACTCTCTCCCAAGGATGTCCAAGCATGATGTTACTTTTAGACGGTTTCTCAGAGCTCACAGAATCCATTAAGTTCAAAGGGAGAGGTCTTTATGATCACTAGACTGTCAGCCACTAGACTATGAGGGCAGGGGCCCCATGACTTGCTGAATGCTATGGCCTCAGTACTCAGCACATTGCACATAAAACATTTTTTATGTTTTATTCAACAAATTTTGGTTGATTGATTGCAGTCCCAGCTCATGTGACTCTGGGTCTGTGTCCACAGTCCTCAAAAGTAAATGATCACAATGGCAATGATTAGCTATGTCTACACACTCATACACACACACTCTCTCTGATTAATTCAACATAACTGAAAATTAGGAAGTTCTATGTACGTTATGAGCTCCATGAGCCATAGATTTTAGGTTGTTTTTCCCTCTGATCTATCCCAGGTGCCTGGCATAGTGCTTGATGCACAGAGGCATAAGTAATAGATGAATGCAGGTATGTGATGAAGAAATGTACCGAGAAATTAAAATAGTTACTCACTGATATATATTGCTGCACACCATTCACAAATTTGGGTCCACCTTCTTTCCTCAAGTGGATCCATTTTGAGAGGTGCTCGTAAGCCACAAATTCATTGAAGAAGGTCTTATAACCTATGAGTCTGGCAACCATAAAGCTGTCCTGCCATTCCACTCCCATTATGAAGGAAAAGGGCATGAAGATGTAGGAGCAGATTAGCTACAGAAACCAAAAGTAGACACTTGATTAGAACAGTGATTTGCTTTCAGTTCTGCCTCCTCGGTGATAACACTGTTCCTGATCCCTCTGTCTCCTTTAGGCACAGAAATTCCTTCTTCCCTTGCCCATCTTTACCCATCAGAAATCAGAACTAGAAATCGGTCATTTGAAGTAAGCTGGATTCTTGGGGAAGGGGCCAGGAGAGACTGACGGTCGTTGCGGGGAAGGAGGGTGATAGGAGACAGAGAAAAGGTGGGTGGGAAGTTGGGGGATGCATGAGAAGCTTTTATAGCATGGAAGAGTCCACTGAGGTCGTCAGGGTGGGCTGTTTACAAACCTATTTTATTTTTAAACAAAGATAGGCAGAAACAAAACAGAGGGCAGGGGTGTGATATGATTATACCTCAAAACTCAGCTGTGGGTAGTCAAACATATTTCCAAACCAGGACAAGGCTGAATTCATAAAAGACAGCAGGGCCAGGAAGGCAATCAAATTCACAGCAATGTTGGCCACCAGGGAGATGGAGGAGGAAGCTCCTTGTGTTGCAGCTTCTAGAAGATTCCCTGAATCGCTTTATCAAGAAATAGCAATTCTAGAATTACCAAAGGGTTGTTAGGGGATGGACACCATTGGTGCAGAAGTAGCACAATCAGAGCTTAGACAAGAGACAAACTATCAGGCCCCTGCCTTGCTCAAAGTACTCACCTGAATCCCATGACATCATGAAGTGGGCATATGGGTATTTAACCATGTTTGTTCTTGTTTTTAAAGAGATAGGGTCTTGTTCTGTTTCTCAGGCTGGAGTAAAGTGATGTGATCATAGCTCATTGGAGCCTCCAACTCCTAGGCTCAAGTGATCCTCCTTCCTCAGCCTCCCGAATAGCTGGGACTACAGGTGTGTGCCACCACGCTTGGCTAATTTTTTTTTTTTTTTAAGAGACGGGGTCATGCTACATGGCACGGGCTGGTCTTAAACTGCTGGGCTTAAGCGATCCTCTTACCTTAGCCTTCAGAGTCTGGGTAACTTACATTACTTTTAAAATTTGGGAACATTTATAATAAAAACTTGGAAAATGATAAAAATATTACAAGTTTAAAAATGATTTTTATTACAAGTAGCTGCCAGAGAATAGTTATAAAATATAAATGCTATAAAAACTAATGATTCAAAAACAACAATAAATCAATGATTCAAGGAAGGCTGTAAATGCATCACCTCATTTAGAGATGGAGTGCCACCATCACTTTGAATCCGCCTGTGTACTCTTCTTTGATCCCATCCTCCCCTCTAAGCTCAGAGGTACCTGTCTTCCTAAAATTCACTCATCATCCCCTTTCTTTACCATTTTCCTACATGTCTGTATCCCTAAAAAATATATTGTGTGTCCGGGTACAGTGGCTCACACCCTATAATCCCAGCACTTTGGGAGGCCGATGCAGGTGGATTTCTTGAGCCCAGGAGTTTGAGACCAGTCTGGGCAACATGGCAAAATGCTGTCTCTACAAAAAGTACAAAAATTAGCTGGGTATGGTGGTGCATGCCTGTAGTCCCTGCTACTCAAGGGGCTGAGGTGGGAGGATCATTTGAGCTCAGCCTGGGTGACAGAGTGAGACCCTGTCAATAAAACAAAAAAACAAAAAAACCCAAAAACAACAACAACAAAAGAAACACACACAAAAACATTGTGCAAGTCTGCACACTGAGTAACTTTATAAGTGGAATTATGCTATATTCTTTGGCGGCTTGCTTTTTCACTCATGGTTGACTTTATCTACATACAAGTAAGGGTGAATTTCGGACACATGTTGGTTGCTGATGAATTCTGTTATTTAAGGAAATACTCTTGAACATCCTAAATTCCTTAGTCTTTTCCACTCTGTTTTTCTTTCTTTTTCACAGAGCAAAATAAAAGGAACCAGCTTTCTTATAAGAGGAACCTCCAGAAATGGTCATCCTATGACTGTCTAAACCAAGGCTCCATAAACACTCTGCTATATTTACAAAGAAATATCTTCACAACAAACAGATATGGAAATGTATTGACATTAGGTATTTAGAGAGGTTGGTGTCAAGTATTAAACAAGATTTTGGCCAGGACCCGGCGCTTTGGGAGGCTGAGGCAGGAGGATCCCTTGAGCCCAGGAGCTGGAGATCAGCCTGGGCAACATAGTGAGACCCCTGTTTCTAAAAAACTTAAAAAATTAGCTGAGTGTGGTGGCACATTCCTGTAGTATCAGCTACTTAAGAGGCTGAGGTGGGAGGATAACTTGAGCCTGGGAGGTCGAGGCTGCAGTGAGCTGTGTTCATACCACTGCACTCCAGCTTGAGCGACAGAGCAAAACTTTAAAAAAAAGCCTTTTTTGAGCAAGTCTCAAAAAAAGGAAATAAAATAAGACTCTTTTTGGTGAAGTCTAAATAGTCTTTGGACTTACTTAAATATCGTAATTCACTGTGCTTTCCGGTTATCGAATTTTTGCTGTACATTGAATTTGGAGTCCCCCACCCCAGCTTGGGTAGTCATTAATTAGGTGAATGTGTCACACTTACCCACTTTCCATTTTCATGGCATTCTTGAGGGTTATTTTAGGTTTTTCTGTTTCAGGCCAAAAGAGTTTAGCAGCAGCCAATGACGCAGGTGCCGACATAACTGAGGCTGTTAACAAGTGGGAGGACGGAACCTGCAATTTCAGAAGAAAGAAGGCAAACCCAGGGTTAGCTTTTTTCTTGTGTTCAGAGGAAGGGTCCAAGAGCTCCGCAAGGGAAGAAACAGGGTAGGGGGTTGCTGCTATGACAGAAGACAATGTTTCTTTGGAGGTCTGGAAGAGCCACTCTAGCTCAGTGAGCCAAGTTGCGGGCATCGCCTTAAGAGGCTGAGGGATAAGGGAGACATTTGTGCTAACTGACCACATCCCTCGGGAGAAGCATAAAAATGAAATCTGATTGTTTCAGAAAAGAATTAATCCTATGTTGTGGAAACTTTCAAGGAAGATTCCTCAACTTCTCTGTTGCCCTTTTGAATGCTCAGACAGCCCCTAGAGAATGTATGTCATTACAATTTTTTTTTTTCTTTGAGATGGAGTCTTGCTCTATCATCCAGGCTGGAGTGCAGTGGTGCGATCTTGGCTCACTGCAACCTCCGCCTCCCCAGTCAAGTGATTCTCCTGCTTCAGCTTCTTGAGTAGCTGGGATTACAGGAGCCCACCACCACACCCAGCTAAGTTTTGTATTTTTTAGTAGAGATGGGGTTTCGCTATGTTGGCCAGGCTGGTCTTGAATTCCCAACCTCAGGTGATCCGCCCACCTTGTTCTCTCAAAGTGCTGGGATTACAGGCATGAGCCACCGCACCCAGCCTCATTACATCATTTTATAAAGATAGGGGCTGGGGAGTGGAGAAGGGACTCGTGATTCACTTGCAGATGTGTATATTCTCCTCTCTCCATCTTCCTTTTGCTCTCCTGAGATCCTTGGTGCCTTTACACAATCTTCATTGATCTGGAGGCCCTTTAATTTGTACATGACTTCTGTTTCCTTTATCGCAGGTCGACTCGTTCCCCTTCCCGCCCCCGCTCACATGGTTTCTGGATTCTCTTCCACATATGTTCAGAATTCCAGGATCAGCACCTCCCTGCCTGTTCCTGTTCCCCCCAAAACATTTTTGAGGCAGCATTTCTGCAGTGGGGATGGCATTCCCCAGATGATCCACGCAAGCCGCTCATTCCACAGGTGTCCTTTGCTCCTTTCTTCTTGCCTCCTCCTACTAATTGGCACTCCAAGGCCTGGATGAAGGCCTAGAATGAAGCCCACTTACCTTGTAAGAAATCCTAGCCTCCTGAGTCACACAGTGACTGGGCTATGTTACTCAGTTTCAATATCGGGGACTGTGCCTCTGTGTGGCTTGTAAACTCTATGGGTCGGGGTGCATGCACCAGTTATAACATTCCCTAGCCTTATACTACAGACTGCCAACTCTCAAACTTGGCTGTACATTAGAATCTGAGGAATTTTAAAAAAATATTGATGCCTGGGTCTCATCCCAAGGAACTGTGGTTTAATTACTCAGATATGGACCTGAGCATTAGAGAATTAAAAGCTCCCAGGTGATTCTAACGTGCAGAAAAGTTTGAGAATCACTGCTCTAGACCAGGGGTCAGAAAAGTTTTTCTGTAAAGCTCCAGAAAATAATGTTGTTGGCTTTTTGGATCACAACGACTCAACTCTGTAGCACGGAAGCTGCCATAGACAAATGAATAAAAGTAGTTGCTTTCCAATAATTCATTTCCCAAAACAGGAGCAATTGGGATTCGGCCCACGGGCCGTAGTTTATTGACTCCCAGTCCAGATCACCTTGACTGAGGTAACAGTTTTTTTTGTTTTTTTTTAACAGATTTAAATTTTCAACTAAAGCAACTTCATCATACGATTGCATTTTTCTATTTTTATTCTGCAGATAGAACTCACATTTAGACAGCAGGGATATGAAGCCCCAAAACTCCTTGGGGTCCCTATGTTCAAACGCCAAAGCAGCTGTGACCAACTTTTGCCATATGGCAAAACAAAACAAAAAAACACTCTCTTGGCCTCCTTTTCCCACCAGCAATGGAAAAGAAAAAAAATAACAAGAGCAAAGAAAGAAGAGGTTGACGTTTTCATAAGTTTATTCCAAAATATTCTTACCCCAAAAGAAATGTATGCACCTAAGACGCTTCCAGCAATTGTAGAGAACCCGGCGGTCATGATGGCGTGGAGTTCAGACTTGGTGATATAGGGTAAATATGGTCGGACCAGCAGTGGAGACTCCGTCTGGAGACAAAGAAAGGTGACCAGGTTGCTTTTTAAATCTGTGCGGGGGTGGGGCAAGGGGTGCCAATCTACTTATAATTTTATTCTTTAAAGCAGAGAGTTTCTAAGAGTGAACCCCAGACCAACTTCATAAGCGTCACCTGGAAACTCATTAGAAATGCAAATTATTTCGATTTACTAAATTAGAAACTCCAAGGGCGGGAGCTAGCAATCTGTATTTTCACAAGCTTTCCGGGTGATTCCAATGCATGCTCAAATTTGAGAACCCACACCATCGACCTGTGAGTTATTTGAACTCTAGATCAGTTTCCATATGTGGTCATGTGTAAATTTTGCAAAATTTGTGAGGCTAGACATAGAAAGCCTCCACCCAGCCTAGGAATGGATGCTGTGATGACTTGGTGCACTCCTCTAAGGGTCAACTGACTCTACCCAGTGGCCTCAACTTCTGGATGGGTGATTTCTAAGCCACTGTGGCTTCCAATCTTCCAACTTCACCTTGACAGACCCTAAACCTATTTCCTGATACCTCAGGGAAATAGAGACACAAGCATTAAAAACAAACAAACAAACAACCTCAGCAATAACAAGGACAGGTGCCTGCAGGCCCTTCTGTAATTGGGAGTCAGAGAGCCCTCTCTGATGGGTGGAAAGGAAGAAGCAGACGGACTATAGTTGGAAAGGCTTGAAACCCATTAAGGAGGACAGGCAGCCTGCGGCGTGGGGCTCTCCATAGATAATAGCTGTACTTTTAGCATATTAAGTATCAAATTGAACATCACAGAAGCTTGTGTGCAATTTTAAAATTTTCTCCTCATTATCTCTAATTGTTCTATAAGATTGAATGTGTGGTGCCTCGATCTATCGACTAGGAACCCTGTGCATGAGCCCTCTTATCCTGCAGGTAGGAGCAATCAACTCAAGATGGTGCCCTAATTAGTCCTGGGAGATTTTATGACTGTAATTATAATTATTTCAACTCCTAGGGAAGGAATCGTGGGCCCCCACTCTAAAGACTATGCTCCAGGCTAGTAAGCATAGATTTTTTTTTTTTTTTTTTGATACAGTTTTGCTCTTGTTGCCCAGGCTGGAGTGCAGTGGCATGATCTCTGCTCACTGCATACTGTACCTCCTGGGTTCAAGCGATTCTCCTGGCTCAGCCTCCTGAGTAGCTGGGATTACAGGCATGTGCCACCACGCCCAGCTAATTTTGGATTTTTAGTAGAGACGGGGTTTCTCCATGTTGGTCAGGCTGGTCTCGAACTCCCGACCTCAGGTGATCTGCCTGCCTTGGCCTCCCAAAGTGCTGGGATTACAGGCATGAGCCACTGCACTAGGCCGTAAGCATAGTCTTTAGAGTAGAGGCCCATGCTTCTTGTTGGCTTACCAACAAGAAGGTTCCGCCTGCCTGGAGCAGTTGTAAGCCTGGGATTTGGGGCTATGTGTTTTTCTGAGTGACTTGATTTTTGCTTCAAATTCAATTGCCTTGCCAGTGGTGCTGGCAAGCATTCACACCTGGTTTTCGTGGCGTGTGACTCCATTCTACCTGAAGCTGCATATCTGGAGTGATGAGGGACTTATTACAATTTCTTACTGATCCACCCCTTAGCAATGCTGCTATTTTGAGGGACACTCCTTGGCATTATAGTTATTTGCTTAAATGGGCTTCAGGCAAAAGAGCATTTCTCCATGTGCTGGAATAGGGAGGTGAAAATTGCAGCCTAAAAGCTTAATTTTGATGAGAGGAGAAAAACCTGAAAGCATTTTTTTCAGGCTCAGCAAAGACAGAATATTGACCAGTTCAGACAAGCTGAGAATATGCTCAAGTGTTTACACAGTTGCATGGCTGTTGGTGGAAAGGCTGTTTGGTCTCCTCCATTGCCACAGGCATTATAGTTTAGAATGGGAGGCTGCCTGTTCCATGTTTGCGGCTTCGAGATTTGGAAATAGTGAAATCCATCCAAGTGGAAGAGCTAACAGCCTCTGAATAGTTGACCAGAAACCTCATAATCACTAAATTCAGATTTATTGAGAATCTATATAAGAAGCTCTATGTCTATGCTTTAGTAAAATGACAACCTTCCATCCTCTTCATAATCATTCTCAAGAACCCAATTCCACAATACCATACCCAGATTGTTAAAAGGAATTTCTCTCTCTTTCTCTCGCTCTCTGCCTTCTCCCTCTGAAATCTGGACATTGCCAATACTGGGGCTTTCTTATGTTGACACCCTTCTCTCTACACTAAAATAACATTGTGCTATTTTCTAATTTGACTTTTTGGAAAGAGACGATCCATTTCAACAGATGTTTTGTTTTGTTGATATTACAACTTACTTGTCCAACAAATATATTGCCAGAAGCAACTACAGATTCAATAGGAGATGATCCTGTAGTAACTAGCATGATCCATCCAACCTAAAAGGAAGAAAGGGACAAAGTTGACAAAGAACTTTTTGTATACCCAAAACTTCAAAGTAGGGATTAAAATCCTTAAACTGGAGTAAAATGTTGAGGGCTTCAACAATTGTCAGCAGGCTAATGATGGTGCCAAAGGTAAGTTTAACTTATTGAGCCCCTAGAGCAGGCCAAGCAAATCCTCTTATTGGAGTAGTAAGTCTGAGTCATTGCATCTACTTTGAACATTATACAAATCAATTTCTATAGGTCTATTGTATACGACTAATAAATGACAATTGCTAACATGGTCATGCAAGGCTTTACTGCATTCCAGACACTGTGTTAAGCCCTTGATCCAGAAAATGCAATTAATTCTTACAATAACTCTTTGAGAGAGGTCCTATATAATTATACTCATTTTATTAAATAGGAAACCAAAGCACAGAACAGTTTAGTTGTTTTGTCAAAGGTCACCCGAATGTAGCGGGATGTATTTGAGGTTTGGTCTTTTTTACTTAATTGAAATGAACATGGTTTTTGGTTCCACTTTTGTACTGGCCTTTCAACTAGAGATGGTGGATGAGGACTTCCTGTTGCATTCTCTCTCCTTGCTTTTTAGTTTAGACAAGAGCATAGCAATTCTGAATGTTTTGGGGTTTAAACAGAAAATTATGGGCCCTGGAGTTCTTGCTGTCATTCTGAACTCTGCTGCTACCTGTATTCTGGTTCCCTCTCTCTCTTCTCTATTTTCTCTTTCTTTTTGTACATTTTGATTTATCTATCAGGATCAAGGAGGGCTGTGGCTGTGCCCCAAGCACTGCCTGCACTGCTCTGTGCTTCGGTGAGGTGCATCCAAATTGGCCGACAGATCTCCTCGTCCTCTGATCTAACACATGAACATAGGACTCCCAGAGGCTAGGGCAGCAGGAAGGACACGAACTCTTCAGCTCTGCGTGTGTGTGCATGCATGCATGCTTATGCTAATGAAACTCTCTCAGGAGTGAAAAGCTGTTTCTCCTTTTTCCTTTAATTTCTCTAGCACCTCCAAAACAAGAAGTGTCTACTTTTGTAACCTCCTTAAGCAAGGTAGCATATAATTAAGGAGTAGCTTAAAACAGAAAAAAGCTAAGCACAGGGTGGATAACCAAGATGAAGGAACAGCATCGTTTCCCCCAGCAGTATCTGACCTCAACTCCTCAGCTAAAGAAGTAATTGCTAGAGTTTCATGAAGATATCCAGTGGTTTGCAAAGCAAAGCCCTATTTGAAGCTCCTGAGATAAAATTCCCTCTATGGACACATTTAGGATTGGGGGTTTTGAATCTAATCACTTAGGTGGTGGTGGTGGATAATGGTAGGAAGAGAAAGGCACTTCGTAAATACCTGCATAAAAGGCCTTGAGGACTTGTGTCTGAGATAATCAGCTCTACACCTGTAACCCAGTCCCTCCCAGCCCCAGTACCTTTCTAATAATCCACTGCATCAGTCCCAGGTAGTACAGCATGGACATCACCGTGCTGAAGAAAACCACGATCGGCAGGATCTGCGAGGACGGAAACAATCGTGGATTAATGATGGGTCCAGTTGCACCAGCAGGTTTTATATCAGGCCTCCTCTCTGTCTCCTTTTCTCCCTCTGAAACATCATAAAAATATGGGAAACTCCTCTTGAACTTTAATCAGGCAGCTTCCCTATCTACAGTCTTTTATTCTAATTTGTCACAGGACTTGACTTATTTCCCCTCTCTTCTATGGTGAGCTTTTTTTGCTCAAGGAATGAAGTTTGGGGGGATTTGTAATAACTAGATCAATACACTAAAGGCTGCCAGAAAATAGTCTTGTTGTTCTGATGCTAAAAAGACATGGGCTTCACCACTAGTTAGCAGAGTAACCCAAGTCAAGATACATTGTGAGCAACCTCAGAGCCTTATTCTGAGTGTGTGTAGGGATCAGGTAAGGCATGGTGGGTGCTGATACACAGTGCCTCCTACTGGATGGCAGACACACCTGACAGCAATAACTTCAGCATGTCCTGAGCATGACCCTATGGTCTAAGCATGTGTGTTTGGAGTTCTGAACTAAGGAAACTAGGAGTGACCAACCCAAAGATTCATTCCTTATCTATAAGGAATATCTGAACCCTTGGCCCATCCCGTGGAAAGCAGGCCATACAGGGGATCCAGGCCCTTTGTTTTGGGTTAAATGAAGGTTGGGAGGTGGAGGTTGCTGAGGGAGGGTGCTAAGTGAGAATGCTATATAAACTGCCTTTTACAAACGATAGCTGTTCTCCTGTCTAGCCTGCCGCCACTGGACTGCCCTGCATGTGAGTCCCCTCAATAAACCCTGTGTCTCATTTGCTGGCTCCAGGTCTTTTCTTTGGCCTCTCAAACATGGTGCCCCCCTACTGAAGTCAACAGGGATCTGTCATGACCTCTATGCAGTAAACATTCATTCTTCTAGCTTTTAAAATAATAGTGATTTTACCTATAGTTTTTCAAATTACTGAAAAGTGACTGCATTTTGGAAGCTACTTTAGTTCTGTGTTAAAGGCCTTTGTATTTTCTGGGCGGGCTCGGTGGCTCACACCTGTAATCCCGGCACCTTGGGATGCTGAGGCAGGTGGATCACCTGAGGTCAGGAGTTCAAGACCAGCCTAGACAACGTGGTGAAACCCTGTCTCTACTAAAAATACAAAAATGAGCCAGGTGTGGTGGCACACACGTGTAATCCCAGCTACTGGGGAGGCTGAGGCAGGAAGATCGCTTGAACCTGGGAGGCGGAAGTTGCAGAGCCGAGATTGCACCATTGCTCTCTAGCCTGGGTGACAGAGCAAGACTCCATCTCAAAAAAAAAAAAAAAAAACAAAAACCATTGTATTTTCCTAGATCCTATGTTCCTGACGCTCTTTGGGTGCCTTCAATATAGCCAGTGTTTCCACAGAGAGCAATTTCTATCCTGCATAGACCACACAGCTGTGGGCTAGGTCCTTCCTCAGCCTCATCTTACTGCACCCCTTCCCCATTGTTCCCCAGCTCACTGGCCAGAGAAAGCTGCTACCAGAGGCACAGAATGACCGAGGACAATTTGTACAGGATCCAATTTAGAAAAAATCTATTAATAATATATATTAAAAGACATTTTGTGCCAGTATTCAGAGGTCACTCACTATGAGCCTTTTATTGGCTTTAATGGGTAGGCAGTGCCTTCCTGAAAGCTTGAGGGAGTTAAACAGTCTCATCTCTGGAATGTTAGCAGAGGATTCTGTGTTGGCAGGAAAAAATAGGGGCCACTGCCCTGGAAGAGGGGAGGGGGAGGGCCTGAAAACCCCTGTGTAGTCTGGGTAGCAAGTTATTCCTTCTTTATGACTTTATTTTTTCCAATTCTGAATTCATTTCATGATATGAGCATATTTCTATCTCACTCTATAAACATTTGGCCCTTCAGAGATGGCTGAGTTATCTCAGCCCTAAAACATCAAACCAGCTAAACTGCCAGGTAGAGGCTGCTGGGGGAGGGTGCTAAGTGAAACGCTGTATAAACTGCAGGCTTTTTACAAACGTAGCGGTTCTCCTCTCCAGCCTGCCGCTAAACTGCTGGTTTGGTGTTTTAGGCTGAAAAAAGATTCAGCCTAAAAGTTGGCCTAACTGAAGCTGGGGTAATTTGGAGGTAAATTTGGAGTCTCTAGGTGAGAAAACAATTTAGAAGTGTATGAATAACAACACACCACAAGAAAAGCTGAAGGAAAACCCGAATGCATGCTTCTGACTCACTGACAAGCGTTTGTAGGGACTTCCCAGAGGAGGATGGGCTTCCTGGGGCCTGTGGGAGCCTCAAGAAGGAATTGACTGTGGCCAGCCATGGGGCCAAGCTGCCTTTCCCCTGTAAAATAATGTTCCTTCTTTAGTTAGGAGAAGGCCTATCCTCCAGTCCTGCCTCGGCAAAGGCTGTGCTGAGGAGAGATGAGAAAGGTTCAGTGCGGGGATGGCTCTAAAACAGGGGTCGATGTGGTTGACCGGCTGCCCCAGGGACTGGGACTGAGAGGCTATCCGAATACAGAGCTGTCACTGATCCTGGACCCATCAGCCATTCACTGCCACATGTCTACTTGTTGCTGGGAACATAATATTCTTTTCCCTGAAGGCCCAAGACGCTATTACCCTTTTGATTCTTCCTAAGTACCGCAGATAAAGCTACAAGCCCCACCCCCTGGTATTTGAATATGTCTAACTTCCTCTAGATGTTTCCCTTAACTCCATAGTAACAAGGTAAAATGTGTGCAGTCCACTAACTTCAGATAACATTGTCAGTGGAAAAGGGTGGTGATGTATTACACACCTCTGACCAGCCCAATAGGTATACACCTGGTTTTTGGTCAGTTAAGTTCTATGAACATCTACAAAGACTGAGAAGCTACTGAAATAGCAGCGACTACATAGAAAAAACGTTTGACTTTACCTTAAATGCAAAGAAGTGGTCTTTGTATTTCTCACCAAACACAAATGAAGCACCAGCATCTGTGTACTCCAGAAAAGTCTGAGTTAAAGAAAGAAGAAGAGATTTCATTCCAACCACATGAGTGGAAATTAGACAGTGCACAGGAATGCTAGGCTCTCAGAGGATGGACCCAGCAAATGTGTTGAATAGACTTGGGAAGTTAATGTTCTCAGCTTTGCCCCCTCTAATGAATGGCATAGTAGAAGCATATTTTTGAAATATTCCTGTATACAAATTTCCTGACATTTCTGACATTCAGTCTGATTCCAGAATGCTACAGAATGAGTTGACCATGGCAATGTGTTGGAAGCCATACATGGATTGTAGGTGGCATTAGTTAGCACTGGATGCAAAAGAAGCCTATTTCTCTGTCTGTGGAGACATCTAAGAAGTATGATAGTCCTTGGGGAGGAGGATGTGGGCAATGAATTAGGGAGTGATGATATAGGTACGGAACAGCAGTAATGTTAACAAACCAGACAGACTAACATATTCAGTATAAGCAAAACTATTTGTCTAACCCATGATGCAGAATTAAAATTTGAGACAACTCATGCAGACAGATAAACCCATTTCTGACACATCTTGAGGATTACCTCCAATGTTAAAAGCACCATAAAAGCAAGGTGTTCTTTTGAATCAAACTTACCTGAACTTGCCTGCCCAACCAATCAAAAGCTATATATCCAGGGTCAGTCCTTAGAATCAAGAGGCCAAGAAGAAACTGTAGCCCGATTCCCCATAAGACAGGTCTCCAGTAAACCTATACAGAAAGATCAAGTGATATATCTTAGAAGGAAAATTAATGCAGGCCTCAGCATAAATGTCTAATGGATCACTATTTCCTTGGACACATTCTCAGATGTGGTCTGTCACCCACCTCCTTTGGGAGGCTAAAGCTGTCATAAGCAGAGAACCCTTTGATAGAACCATACCTTAAAAAACTCAGGCCGGGCGCAGCGGCTCATACCTGTAATCCTAGCACTTTGGGAGGCCAAGGTGGGCAGATCACCTGAGCACAGGAGTTCGAGACCTGCCTGGCCAACATGGCAAAACCCCATCTCTACTAAAAATACAAAAAGAAGCCGAGCGTGGTGGTGCATGCCTATAATCCCAGCTACTCAGGAGGCTGAGGCAGGAGAATCGCTTGAACCCAGGAGGCAAAGATTGCAGTGAGCTGAGATCGCACCACTTCACTCCAGCCTGGGCAACAGAGCGAGACTCCGTCTCA
Organism: Macaca nemestrina; assembly: GCF_043159975.1. NCBI lineage: Eukaryota > Metazoa > Chordata > Mammalia > Primates > Cercopithecidae > Macaca > Macaca nemestrina. The sequence goes on along the minus strand of NC_092138.1, from coordinate 13,757,528 downwards.
AGAAAAAAACAAAAACAAACTCAGGATTGCATTCCTTCTCCCTAAAACTGAGTTTCAACTCTTCGGTCCAGGAAAGTATGTAAGTAACAATTATGTCCTGATAAATTACTTCGATAGAAACAGTAGTCTAAGAAGGACCATTAAAGGAGGCAGGATCTGGCCATCCTAGTCAAGCTGTAAGTACTGGATACTTATAATTATTTCCCCTGTCTGGAAAATGGAAAGGCAGAACATGATTTCTCTGTGTGTCTAAGGTTTGTTGATCTGACAACCTGTAAGTGAATTAAGTAAAATATTGCCCTGTCAAGAGGCTCTCATTTGATTGTAAAAGAGCCCAATAAACTCTAATGCAGACCCAGGATGTGCAGTAGGAATGGACAGTCATTTGCTTGCATCGGTGGTGCAGGGCTGAGTGGCTTCAAAAGGACTATGGCATCAGAAGCACAGACAATGGAGATGTTCCCCTCAGCAGGGCAAATAACTTAGATCATATTAGCTGACTTGGTCTCTGATTAATGTTTTTTTCCCTTGGGTCAAGCTTTTAATGGTAAAGTCTTCCAGAGTTTGCCATCATGAGTTACATATGAGAGCTTTGATGTCTCCGAATTCTTGCCCATTTCATGGGTTACCAGTGGACAGAACTAGGATAAGAGTTGAGTTCAATATTAAAAAGAAAATTGTATAAGGACAAATTTTTGGAGTATAAATGCCCAAACTGCATGGGACTTCGTCTGGGGAAATCTGGATCAAAATGCATGAATTTTCTCTGTGTTTGATGGAGGGTATGCGAGAAGAAATTAGACTTGACAGGGAGAGAACATCTCACTGGTTGTGTAACTGGAAAATTACTGAAAATGGAGCATGAGATAGTAACAAACAGTACCGTGAAAGTTCAGGAAGATAGGGCACCGTGGCCACATTAAATAATCCCATCAAGGTAAGAAAAGTACTGAACAATAGTTCAATTCTCTCACAATCAATATTTTGAGCAATTTACACATGGGGAGAAAAATAAAAAAAGAATCTAAAAGATCAGCTGGATACTTACTCTGGTTGGGTACTTGGAAAATAGAAATAACAGGACAATGTACGTTACGAGCCCACCAAAGGACACCAGCTGCTGTTGACCCAATTTGGCAGTGTCAAAGGCCAGCCAGAAAATAACTGCTAGGACCAGGGAGCTCCAGATCACCCTAAGAGAAGGGGAAGGGAGGCATTGGCATCATTTGTTGTGCTACTTGAGAATCATAATCAGGCTTAAATTTTTTTTTTTTTTTTTTTTTTTACGAGATGGAGTCTTGCTCTGTTGCCCAGGCTGGAGTAGAGCGAAGCGATCTTGGCTCACTGCAACCTCCACTTCCCGTGTTCAAGCAATTCTCCTGCCTCAGCCTCCCCAGTAGCTGGGATTATAGGCATCTGCCACCACCCCCGGCTAATTTTTGTATTTTTAGTAGAGATGGGGTTTCACTATGTTGGCCAGGCTGGTCTTGAACTCCTGAGCTCAGGTGATCTGCCTGCCTCGGCCTCCCAAAGTGCTAGGATTACAGGTGTGAGCCACCACCCCCAGCCATCAGGCTTAAATTAACAAAGAAACATAGAAACAAGATGAATACACTCTGGCACCAGTAGGTTGTGCTTTTGGAAACTGCAACAGAATCTTTTTGGTTGTGGCTATCAAGGCAAATAGCTAAAAAATTAAGTACTGGGTCTCCTTACTCTACAACTCTTGGGCCCTTCACCTGTCCAAGGATGCATGAAGGGGCCAGAGAGGAGAAAGCATGTTTGGAGAGGAACGTCTAGTGATTTCTTTGAAAGAGCTACTGGGATTCTTCACCTTCGTTTTGTGGGGTGGGTGAGGTGTTATCTGCTTCCCTTTAAGGAATAACTTGGAATATGTTATCTGCCCTTGGGGGACCTCACCAGCCGCCGAGAGGGAGATCAGACATTAGGGCGAGTTCTGGCTCCCCTGGGGAGCCCAGCAAGCCTGACAAGTCTGACTCAGGACTCACGGCTTGCACAGCAGAACCAAAAGGCCTGCTGTGTTGGGATTGCACAAGCCCAGTTTATTAGGCCAAGGATGTGTGAAGTTTCCTGGTAGATCCCATGTTAGCCTTGAGGAAGAGAAGTGGTCTGGGGTCCTGCTCAGGGGGCCACCTGAAGGGAGAGGAGGTGCCTCAGAGAGAGACTGAGGGAAAAGCTCTGAGCAGTTGCTGCAGGACACAGGGTCCTATGGGAAAGGGTCGCTCTAACACTTCACAGGCCCTTCCTCCCAAGAAGGCCAGCTTCATATCCAGAGCAGGTAGCCAGGCTGATCCTGGCTTTGAGACTGGCAGGGGAGCAAGTAACAAGGAGAAAGGGGACACTCAGGCCCAGGCTAGGGAGGAAAGCTAGGGCACTGGGTCAAGTTCACAGTTCTCATTACTGGAGGGGACAGCATATTCTGATGTTAAAAAATGTCCATGATGCCTGTATCAAACCTACGACATACCCACAACAATTAAAAATTTAAAAAATAGGCTGGGCACAGTGGCTGACACCTATAATCCCAGCACTTTGAGAGGCCAAGGCAGGAACACTGGAAGCCAGGAGTTCAAGACCAGCCTGAGCAATATGGTGAAACCCCCGCCTCTACTAAAAATACAAAAACATTAGCTGGGTATGGCAGCACATGGGAGGCTGAGCTACTTGGGAGGCTGAGGCATGAGAATCATTTGAACCCAGGAGGCAGAGGTTACAGTGAGCCAAGATGGCGCCACTGCACTCCAGCCTGGGTGACAGAGCAAGACTCTGTCTCAAAAAAAAAAAAAAAAAAAGAAAAAAGACAAGGCTATGAACTTTGGACTATTACTAAGAGTGTTCAGAAGGGTCATGGGCTTTTGGCATTTTTGTAAAATATAGGGTAGATATCTCCCATTGAATAAAATTGGAAGAATGATGAATGAAAAAAATTGTTTTATTTTGACCATAGCCCCATGGGTCATGAAAAAAAGTGCTAGCAGTCTTCAACATCCCTAAACAATTTTAAAAGCCCTACATTTCTTATGAGTAAAAGGCATGGGAAGAAATTAGAGGAAAAGAAAACCTGATAGAAAAATTATTTGGGGCCAGGCGTGGTGGCTCATGCCTGTAATCTCAGCACTTTGAGAGGCCGAGGCAGGTGGATCATCCAAGGTCAGGAGTTTGAGACCATCCTGGCCAACAAGGTGAAACCCTATCTCTACTAAAAATAAAAGAATCAGCTGGGCGTGGTGGCGGGCAGCTGTAGTCCCAGCTACTCAGGACGCTGAGGCAGGAGAATCGCTTGAACCCGGGAGATGGAGGATGCAGTGAGAGGAGATCGCGCCACTGCACTCCAGCCTGGGCGACAAAAATGAGACTCCTTCTCAATAAATAAATAAATAAATAAATAATAAATAGATATAAAGATTTGTGTTCATCATAATAATTAAAATAGCAAAGATTTTGTAGGCAAAATAAATGGTCAACCATACAGGAACTATAATCAAATTCAAGATTGAATATGTTCTACGATCCTCATTTTGTAAATAAATTGTAAAGAGAATAGGTATAACTCGTAAAAGAAAAAACGTTGGTAAAAATGAAAGCTCTTTAAAGACACGTCATCAGCAATCTCCATCAGTTTGTACTTATAACCCAATTCTTTATTTACAGGTACTGAGATTAGATGGCATTTGTGCTGTTCCCTATCTAGTGCCAGGACAGACATTACTGATTGATCACGGTGCGCTTCCACTGACAGGTCGGAGGGAGAGCGAAGCCATCCTGTTATGACCAAACTTTCACTCTTTTCTATTTTTCTAACTACTTCCTAATACGTAGGCACAGAGATGTCTCTCGCTAATATAGCACATGGAGTGTAATATGCTCATCATCTTTTGGACAACATTTTATCATTTAATACACTTGACATTAAGGCAGTGTGTGAGGACATTTGCACACGTTTCAAATGAGCCATTGCCTCATCTAGGCTTTGATTTCCTGTTTGTAAACTGAAGACATTGTAACAGATTACTCCCTAGGGTGCTTCTAGCTTCCATATCCCATAAACGAGGAAGTAATTTCAGAACAAATTTTTGAAATGGTGTTGGAAAAGACTCTCTCTCTTAACTGAAGTAAGAGAACCGATTGCATTTACCACTTCAGCCAGAACCAATGGCCGTTTAGAAGCCTTCTGCCAGGAGACAGCATCTCATAAATTCGCTGTTCGTATTTGGCCATCAGGTGATCCCAGACAACAAAGAAGATGGCAGCCACGGTGATCCCAAAAAGAGGAAGGGCTCTGTGAAAGTTCAGCACACAGGCCGCAATCACCATAACCAGATAACCTGTCCAGGAAGCAAAAACAGACATTGAACATCACTAACTACTGGGATACGCCTCCAGCCTCCAGCCTTCATTTGGCTCAGGTGAGGGGAAGTTTAATCAAGATATCATTGAATGCAGGAGTGCTCTTGATATGGCTACTGGCTTCTTTGATGGGGGCTTTTGATATTTTTCAAAGCAAGTCTGGAAAATTATCGCCATGAATGCTAGGAGGACAGGGTGCTAGGTCTTTTTATTCTTACAGGACCTTCTGAGTTCTTGAATCTTGATGCTCGATCATTGGGCCTCTAGGTACTGGCCATTTTTATCCCTGGCATTCAGTCTCGGCAGGTGAGCTACTATCAGAGAAAGGCTGAGTGTTGAAGCGACCACCGGCAAAGAGGTACTGATTCTTGTGGTTTGCATTTCAGATTCGGTCTAAACTGGCGTGAAGGCACAGACCTACCAACAACAGACTACTTATCTAAGTGACACAGAGTCTCTAAGGAAAAGAGGTAGGGGCAATTACCAAGGTGGCTGCTTTCGAAGAGCAGATTCTGGGATAAGAATAAGGTTTCCTATTCCTAAAGGTCTGCAGAGGTGGTCTGCAGGTTAAATCTGGCCTGCTACTTGTTTTTGCAGGTGGCAAGTACATTTGTATTTGTGTGTTTTGAGAAATAAAAATAAAGTCCTAACTCACCCAACCAACTCAACTGACCCTTTAACCAGAATTCCTTCCTAAGGAGTAAGCAGAAACCAGCTCTGGAAAACAAGAAATGGAAGGCTCATTTCTCTATCGCCTTCAGCCAATCATCTGAGGTGGTGACCAAACTCCCCCTCCCTCTTAGAGTTTTTGTTTGTTTGATACGGAGTCTCACTCTGTTGCACAGGATGGAGTGCCGTGGTGCGATCTCGGCTCACTTCAACCTCCGCCTCCCAGGTTCAAGCGATTCTCCTACCTCAGCCTCCCAAGTAGCTGGGATTGCAGGTATGTGCTACCATGCCCGGCTAATTTTGTATTTTTAGTAGAGATGGGGTTTCACCATGTTGGTCAGGCTGGTCTCGAACTCCTGACCTCAGGTGATCCACCCGCCTCGGCCTCCAAAAGTGCTGGGATTATAGACGTGAGCCACTGTGCCCGGCCTCTTTAGAATTTTGATGTGACAGCTCACCAGTTTCACAAGGCATTTCTTCCTGATAAGAGACTGCTGACCATGGAATGGTTCTGGCCAGTCTTGGAGGATGCACGGTGAGGGTTTCTGTGTCCTTTGCTTTACCTTTTGACTTCACAGGGCTGATAACTCCACCCTCAGATCATGGTAACACTGCTATTTTTTATACACATGCTCCATAAAGAGGCATAGATCTCAGTTGTGCATGTGAATGTGTCTCCTTTCATAAATATTCATGACTCCCCCTATAGCTTATTGAATATTTATGCTTAGCCAATCCTTTCAGCATAAATTCCTGTCTTATTCTTCCCTCCCTCAAAGTACTTGTTTCTGGCTTCTGTTGGAGACTATACTTCCCAGCCTGTCAGAACAGCCACCTTGCAGGCTGCAACCCTTTATGAGAAACAGAACTTTGCTTTCCAAATGTTTGAACCTCATGATTGATTCTTCAGTTGACAGTTTGTATGTGTGTTCTAGAAATAAAGTTGTGTTGGAATACAGCCATGTCTGTCCACTTACATATTGTTTACGGTTGCTTTGTTACTACAGTGGCAGAATGGCATGGTTTTGACCTTACGTATGAAATACTGAAAAGCCTAAAATATTATCTGGCCCAGTATTCAGAAAGCTCACCAACCCTACTGTTTCCTATTCCAACTGTCTGAGCACCGCAAAACCACTGACCTTGGCGGTGCAGCAGCCTTGGATTGATGCCTGTAGGCTTGGATGCGGGTGCTTATGTTTTACAGACAGGAGTGTTCTTTAAAATGGGCCAAGTTCAGTGTGCTGAGCTTCAAGAAAAAAAATAACAATACAACAAGACAAAAACAAAAACAAACCAAAACAAAAAACAAACAAAGTGAGCCAAGGAGTTCTTTGTTTTGGAGGGAGTAAAAACGAGACATTTTTGTCCTGCCTTCAGGCAAGCGGAATGGGCTAGATGGCCCTAGGCTACTCATGTCGTATTCATATAAAGAATTAATCACTTGTGTTTTCTGGATTTGTGTGAACCAATGCACCCCTCAAATCCACATGACAGTAACAAAGGCTATAAGAGTGAGGAGAGTAACTGACTCCGAAAATTAGCTTCCCGGCCGGGCACAGTGGCTCACACCTGTAATCCCAGCACTTTGGGAGACTGAGGTGGGCAGATCACAAAGTCAGGAGTTCGAGACCAGCCTTGCCAACACAGTGAAACCCTGTCTGTACTAAAAATACAAAAATTAGCCAGGCATGGTGGCAGGTGCCTGTAATTCCAGCTACTTGGGAGGCTGGGGCAGGAGAATCACTTGAACCTGGGAGGCGGAGGTTGCAGTGAGCCGAGATGGCGCCATTGCACTCCAGCCTGGGTAACAGAGCTAGGCTCCATCTCAAAAAAAGAAAGGAAGGAAGGACAGAAGGAAGGATGGAAGGAAGGCAGGCAGGCAGGAAGGCATGCAGGAAGGAAGGAAGGAAGGAAGGAAGGAAGGAAGGAAGGAAGGAAGGAGCTTCTGGCCTCATAAATGGGGTAGGGAAGAAATTTGCAAAGGCTTCACCTATTAAGGGCTTTTTGATTACTTCTCTGCCTCCCTGGATGATTCAGTAAAGGTTTAATCTCTTCCCACCTAAAGTTAATATTTGTGGGAACCCCTGCAAAAAAGACTGTGGTATCTCTATCCCTCTTTGTTATTTACCTGCTAATAAAATGCCCCAGATGATGTGCCGAAGAGTGGTTTTGTGTTTCCTACAGAAACCACATACTGTGTCATATCTCCTTTCCAAACACCTGCAACACAAAAGCAAAAAGGCAGGGAGAAGTAAATACCAAAAACATGAAATACATTGTATGCTGAGGCTAGATTAGGCTTTGTAAACCAAGAAAGCAAACAAATACATGTGTGAGGCATATGTCTTACAAAATAGAGAGGGGAAACTCATTTCATTTTAGACTAGAGTCAGCCATGATCGTGACCATTCATTGATCACCATCACTGAATAAGTGTGCCAACCCCTGAGGGATTAGAGAGGTGCAGACAACATGCTCCTGGGAACAGAGCAGGGGAGATGGATAACTAACCAAAGCTGAAATAGTCACAGGAAGAGAGTGTTTCTGGCACACTGCAAGATCCTCTGTTAGCTTCTAACCAATGGTTATTATGTATTTGTTGTTAGAAAATAAAAAGCCAAGGAACTCTGTCATCCCTCTTGGTTTGGCAAAATCTGAACAAGTTGGTGGTGCTCTGTCCCCCATCACCATCCCCATTAGTCCAAGACTGATGGGCTTCATGGGGTGTGCTTAAAATGCAAAGTAGGATTTCCTGGATGTTAGGGCTATTAACCAATGGGTTGTCACAGCTTTCTCAGAAAGCTCTGGAAGTGTTGGACTGTCTTTATTTCCATCCAGGGCTTTGTTATGGGGTGGGTGGGTAGTGTGTGAGCAATGTGTAGGTTGTCTTCGGAGGAGGATCGTGTCCAGCAGTTCCCCAGGAGTGAGCTGGGAGGCCAGGGCGATAGTCACATGGCTCTCTTCTCCTTATCTGGGGATCGTCTTGTTCCCATGTAGATGCCTCTTTCTTTGGAGGCCTCTCCTTCTCCCACTTGAGTCTGGGTGGAAGGAACTTCTTGCATATTTCCCCATTGTCCCCTCCAGGTCACGGGACAGCACTTCTAAAAATGACCATTTCTCATCCCATATAGATGATTTCCAAACTCCAGGACCTCAAAGGACGTGGCCCCGAGCTGGGAGACCTGCACTCCCCTTGGTCAGTGCCTTCACTTTCCTGCCTTCCAACAGTCTCGCCCGCACCTCCAGGTGAGCCACCTCCCAAGCTTTGGGGCACAGCTCAAGCTTTTGGCTTCTAAAAAGTCTTCTTGCATCTCCTCAGACAGATAGATGCCTCTGAAGTTTATTCTTACTGTCTTCTTTGATTGTGTTTATTTCAAGTAGCAGGAAATATTGGTTATTTGGTTAATAACCAGTCATTTGGTTATCTAGGCTGAATAATTTCCAACCCATTAACCCTAGTGAAACCTGAGTGCCTCTGACCACACAAGAGAATTTCTCAGTCCCCCAGGACCAGAGACCCCTGGAGAACAGATGCCTATGAGCCATACAGCACCATGAGTAGAACCTTGGATATTAAGGATGTTCAACAGACACGTATTGGTTGATAGATGAATGAAATGGGAGTAAATATTGCTTATCTGAAACAGTATTTTATGGCTCTGAGTTGGAGATCCATTCGTGGGTTATAAAGTCCACATAGTAACCACTATTAAAATAGAAGGAGGCCAGGTATGGTGGCCTGTAATCCCAGCACTTTGAGAGGACAAAGTAGAAGGATTATTTGAGCCCAGGAGTTTAAGACCAGCCTGGGAAACACAGTGAGACCTTGTCTCTACAAAAAAAAAAAAAAAAAAAAAAAAAAAAAGCTCGGTGTGATGGCACAAACCTGTGGTCCCAGCTGCATGAGAAAATCACTTGAGCCTGAGAGGTCAAGGCTGCAGTGAGCTGTGATTGTGCCACTGCACCCCTGTATCAAAACAAACAAAAAAAAAAAAAAAAAAAAAAAAAAGGGCCAGGTGCAGTGGTTCAAGCCTGTAATCTGGGAGGCCAAGGCGGGTGGATTGATTGAGGTCAGGAGTTTGAGACCAGCCTGACCAACATGGTGAAACCCCATCTCTACTAAAACTACAAAAATTAGCTGGGTGTGGTGGCACATGCCTCTAATCCCAGCTACTCGGGAGGCTGACGCAGGAGAATCACTTGAACCCGGGAGGCAGAGGTTGCAGTGAGTCAAAATTGCGCCATTGGATTCCAGCCGGGAGTCAGAGCGAGAATCCATCACAAAAAAAGAAAAAGAAAAAAAAAAGACAAGAAAGAATAAAAGTATCAAAAGTATCATAGTGTATCATTCATACATAAGAATGATAGGTATCACTTCATGAAACGTTCATCATTATGTATGTGTGTGAATATGTATACTGAGAATTAGAAACAGTGCTCTAGAAAATATTGGGTGAATAAAAGTGTAGTGAAGACATTTTTTCATGGTCTGATTTAGGAAAGGCTAATGATGTATTATTCTCAGTTGAATATATGTTAAAAAGCAGCAGCAGAGGGTGACATTTAATAGGATACATTCACATACTGCAGGTTGACTCCATCAGGTTCTTTAATTGCAGGGAATGTGTGTAGTCCATTACGGCAATCTGACTTCTGCATAAAGCAGAGTACCCACAAGTAGACACTTGGGTCATTTGGTTATCTAGGCTGAGTAATTCCCAACCTCCTGACGGCTGTTTCACTCTCATTGACATTAGTGAAACCTGAGTACCTCTGACGACCCAAGAGAATTTCTCAGTACCTCCGGGTCAGAGACTCATAAAGTAAAATGAGGGATAAAACTTTGCTATGTTTCTGATATGGTAAATATTTGGGATGATGTATATGTGACAAGAGCTGCCAACCCTAATTCTGGCCAACTCCAGAGGTATCATCTGATACATAAAAACAAAGTTCCTCCCGTAGTCCCAGCTACTTGTGAGGCTGAGGTGGGAGGATCACCTGAGCCCAGGAGGTCGAGGCCGCAGTGAGCTTGACAGATCTCACGACAGGGTCTTGCTCTGTTGCCCAGGCTGGACAGAATAGATTTAAATTAAAATATATTTCTGGCCAGGCATGGTGGCTCACACCTGTAATCCCAGCACTTTGGGAGGCTGAGGCAAGCAGACCACCTGAGGTCAGGAGTTCAAGACCAGCCTGGCCAACATGGTGAAACCCTGTCTCTACTAAAAATGCAAAAATTAGGTAGGCACGATGGTGCATGCCTGTAATCCCAGCTACTCAGGAGGCTGAGGCAGGGAGGTAGAGGTTTCATTCAGCCGAGATTGTGCCACTGTGCTCCAGCCTGGGCAACAGAGCGAGACTCCGCCTCAAAAAAAAAAATTAAAATCTATTTCTAGATTTAAAATTAGCACCACTGAACTCCAGCCTGTGCAACAGAGTGAACCCCTGCCTCTAAAAAAAAGAAGAAAAATTTCCTCAGAGACATAGGAATGCAAATCAAATTTAGGAATAGAGAAGATGGACAAATACTGTAGTGTTATGACAGAGTAGCAGACAATCCTGGACTAGGAATCAGAAGCTGAAATTGTGACCTAGCTCTCTTCGTCTCCTAGCTCACTTGGGGAAGTCAGTTCTCTGAGGTTCATTTTTCTGGTCCAAAAAATAAAGATACTAATCTTGTGTCTCCTACCTTACGGAGTTGGTTGTAAGAACTTGGAATACGTTGAGGCTATTACAAGGTAAGAGTAACAGTTTGTTGGGATTTAAAGTGGATTGGGTTTTGAGCAATCAATTGCTATTGATTGACATTGAGAAGATGAATTAACTGCATTCGTATGGACTGGAGCAATTAGTTGGTGATTTACACTTTTAATTAGAAGACTGTCCTGGGTGAATTTAAATCTGCATATTGGGTTCCCAGAACATCAGCAGTTTGAATTGGCCACATTGATCATCTTAGAGCTTCATTAATTTTTCTGGAAAGGATGTCGGGTAGGGAGGGTAGATGGATGAGTGGTGACAATCTCTAATAAATTACAATAAATGTTAAAATTCAAATGGGAGGTCCGGCGCTGTGGCTCATGCTTGTAATCCCAACACTTTGGGAGGTCGAGGTGGGTGATCATTTGAGGTCAGGAGTTCAAGACCAGACTGGCCAACATGGTGAAACCCCGCCTCTACTAAAAATACAAAAATTAGCCAGGCATGGTGGCATGCGCCTGTAGTCCCAGCTACTCCGGAGGCTGAAACAGGAGAATCACTTGAACTTGGGAGGCGGAGGTTGCAATGAGCCTAGAGTGAGTCACTGCACTCCAGCCTGGGCGACAAAGTAAGACTCTGTCTGGGGAAAAAAAAAAAAAAAATCAAAGTAATAAAACCAAATGGGAGGTAGGCTTGGTTATTTCCTTGTTTTAAAGACTGTACCCTTTTTGTTGCACCTCCTCTTCATCATCCTCCATGTCTTCTTTGTTTCTTGGAGAATCCTGCTCAACTGTGCCCTGTTCTTCATCCTGGAAATCAAACATTGGAGCAGAGATGGAATAATGAGCATCCTGGGCATAATGGACCCTGGTTTCATTGCTCAGAACTCGGGCAAAGAACTTTCAATAGGTTCTTTTAAATTATTATGCAAGAAGACGGCTCCTATTATCTACTGCACAGACATTTTCTTCCCCGCTTATAATCTCACACAAAAAAAGGCAGGATCACATTGAACTCTTCCTTTCCTTCCAAACGAGCGGTTGGTATTTTCTCCTTTTCTTAAGGGAACAGGCTCATATTTGTGCTTTTCACTCCTGTCTCTCCCGTAATCATTCAACCCCAGCTCTGTTTTCAGCCAAGTGCTAAATGAAGTTACTACCAGGAGCTGCATAAATCTCCCCTAGTACTCTGCCAGCCCCGGTTTCCAAAGGACTGAGACCAAAGCTGGATTTATTTCCCCGGCAGCCCAGGGCTTGGTCTGCGAATATGAACACTAGCTTGGCACCTTCAAGAGCCGATAAACCTCCCCTTGGGAACGAGGATCCTTTTATCAGTTGGGCGAACAAGGACTATTTCCCTTAGTCAGCTAGCCCTTGCTCTAATTAATTGAGTGTAGGATATCTCTGGTCCATTTTTTTCAGGGACCCAATCTTTCTAGGTACAGTTTGAGCTCTCAAATATCCATGACCCATCCTATTTCCAGGATGGCAGAGGATTTCCTACCTGTCTTCAGTCTCCAAGAATGTCTCAAATAATAAGCCTGGCTCTTGTAACCAATGGTACAGAAGCTGGTGGGGGAGGAAATAGATGGAGGTAGAGCAGTTTGAGTGTGCTCTAAGAAGTATAATGTCAAATCTCAGCACTTGTCTTCTGTCATATCCAATGTGGCCTTTGATTCTCTTTAACAGAAATCATAGAAATAAATCATTAGTGTGTGTCTGAGCTGAAAGGATTCTCAAAAATCCTGTAATTCCACGAGGCCAAACTCCATTTTTCTCCTGATTCAGATTACCTTTGGGCTGGACCCCAGGAACTAGGAAGGTGCGAGGATAATTGTAAGAGAGACCAGCTGAGTCCAAGCTGCAGCTTCTTTGGAGGGGCTGGGGTTGAGTCTTATTCATTTATTTCTGTCTAATTCCCAGCTTAGCCAATAGTCAATATTTGGTAAATATTTGATTGAAATGATCATCATTATTATTGTCTTGTGGTGAAAGTACCCCAAATTACCTCCTATCTATGGTATGTCTAGCATTACTACTATTGTCCTTTATTTTTCTGTCTTTACTCGTATTTTAAAATCAACAACTACAAATCTCCCTTGGCTCCCACAATCATGGGACAACTGCCCCCTCTTTCCTTGCACAGTCAGGCCACTGGAGAGAGTGGCGTTTACTCTTTGGAGGTCACTTCCTCACCCCCTGCCCACTTCTCCACCCACTGTGATTGTGCTTCTGCTGAATGTGTCCTGCCAATGTCACCCAAGGCCCATTGCTATCAAATCCAGTAGCTACTCCTCAGCCTTCACATCCCCGTTTATAACTGTAAAATATCTAAATTTTTGTTTTTATGAAAAAATATTTTTAAAATATTTTTAAAAGAGCAGTTTCAAGTTCATAGCAACATGGAGCTGCAAGTATACAGATTTTTCATGTATTGTCTACCCACCCTCATCTTCCCTACTATCAAATGAACCCGGAGAAGTACGTTTGTTACAACTGAGGAGCCTCCATGGACACATCATCATCACCCAAAGTCTGCAGTGAGACTCCCTTGGTCTTGTACATTCTATGGATTTGGACACATGTATGATGACATGTATCCACCATTGCAGTATCAGGCATACTAGTTTCACGGCCCTAAAAATCTTCTTATAGCCGGGGGCGGTGGCTCATGCCTGTAATCCCAACACTTTGGGAGCCCGAGGCGGGTGGATCATGAGGTCAGGAGATCAAGACCATCCTGGCCAACATGGTAAAACTCCATCTCTACTGAAAATACCAAAAAAATTAGCTGGGCGTGGTAGCGGGTGCCTGTATCCCAGCTACGCCGGAGGCTGAGGCAGGAGAATTGCCTGAACCTGGGAGGTGGAGACTACAGTGAGCCGAGATTGTGCCACTGTACTCCAGCCTGGGTGAAAGAGTGAGACTCCGTCTCAAAAAACAAAAAAAGCCCACACTTCTTATTTGTCCCCACCTCCCCCGATGCCTTGAAAGCGCTATTTACTGTCTCCATAGTTTTGCATTTTCCAGAATGTTGTACGGTTGAGATCGCACAATATGTAGCCAGTTTAGATTGGTTTCTTTCACCCAGTAATGTACATTTAAGGTTACTTCGTGTCTTTCCATGGCTTGATAGTTCATTTCTTTTTAGTGCTGAAAAACGCTGCATGTCTGGATGTACCACGTTTATTTATTCATTCACCTACTGAAGGACATTTAGGTTGCTTCCAAGTGTTGGCAATTACAAATAAAGCTGCTCTCAACATCCATGTGTGGGTTTTTATGCGGACATAAGTATTGTTTTATTTTTTTGTTTGCTGAAGAATACTTAGTGGAGTGAACATTTTTTTTACAATCAATTAAGCAAAATAGACAGTTACCAAACACTGTACTATGCATGGTGTGATTCCAATACAGATGACATATGCATGTGGGCGTATGTTTGCATTAAAAAAGGCTGTGTTCCAAAATGTTAGGCACTGACTTTTTTTCTTGAATTATGAGCCTTTTTTGGTCTTCCAGATTTTGCTACAATAAGTTTTCCAAATTGTCTGCTTTTTAAAAAGTGATTATTTTACCACGAGAAAACTCCTCACAAAATGACACACTAGTGGGCACCCTGAGTTCCTTTTTTTTTTTTTTTTTTTTTGAGAGTCTCCCTCTGTCGCCCAGGCTGGAGTGCAGTGGTGTGATCTTGGCTCACTGCAACCTCCACCTACCTGATTCAAGCGATTCTCCTGCCTCAGGCTCCCAAGTAGCTGGGATTACAGGCACACGCCGCCATGCCCAGCTAATTTTTGTATTTTTAGTAGATATGAGGTTTCACCATGCTGGCCAGGCTGGTCTCGAACTCCTGACCTCAAGTGATCCACCCTCCTCAGCCTCCCAAAGTGCTGGGATTATAGGCATGAGCCACTGTGCCCGGCCCTGAATTACTTTTTAAGGGATGACCTATGTGGGTAATCTGTTCACCTTTTTTGCAATAGGAAGCCATCTTTAAATAAACTCCTGTCCAGAATTCCATATGTAAGTGAAATTAAGCAAGAGTCCCTCGGACTGGTATAAAGCTACTAAGGAATGCTAGGGGCCGATGGACACAGATTTAGAACCATAGAGACCGTTCCTCTTATTTCTGTCGTTTACCTTAAAGCTCAGGTGCTTTTGTCTAAGCCAATGCCTTTTTCCTTGAAATGGAGCTTGGAACTCCTAATAGTGAAGCGTCAGTGAAAACCTGCATACGCTTCCCATCAGGGAACTCTGAGGACAGGTGGATAGAAACAAAATCTCTTTGTTTGGGCATGTGTGTTTTCTTTACGACTGTGCCCCACACACTTTAATTACCACTTAATCTGTTCCTCTGCGTGCCAGCGGGGCGCCATGCTTTCTGTGCCCACTGTTCTCAGGTGCCTGTTGCGCAGCGGTTGCCATGGCACCAGAGTCACGCACCACAGTCTTGCTGTACCTGTTTGGTGTCTGTGTGCTCCCTGCTTTGCACAGCTCTGCTCCTCACTGAGTTCTTGTTTCCTGATGTGTTCTCGTTCTCAAGAAAGTTTTCTTCATTCTAAGAAAAAAGTACAGATTGAAAAAATAAAAAGTTACAGCCAAAAAACAGATGTTCTTTCATGAATAATACCTAGAAGAATTTGGAGGATGAGACAAGCAAAGAATAGGTGTTCAGGTGAAGCATCTGTTTCAACGAACAGCTGATAAATCCTGGGCTTGTAAAGAAACAGATGATGGGCTGGGCACAGTGGTTTGTGCTTGTAATCCCAGCACCATGGGAGGCTGAAGTGGGAGGGGAGACCAGCCTGGGCAAAATCTCAGTAAAAATATAAAAATTAGCTGGGCATGGTGTTGTGCACCTGTAATGCCAGCTACTTGGGAGGCTGAGGTGGGAGAATCGCTTGAGCCCCGGAGGTAGAGGTTGCAGTGAGCGGAGATTATGCCACTGCATTCCAGCTTGGGCGACAGAGCAAGACTCCACTTGAAAAAAGAAAGAAAGAAAGTAAAGAAACAGATGACTTTTGCTTTGTTTTGTTCTGATACAAAGGTGGTCCGGTGGAAGAGAGGAATGAGGACAATTGCCCTTATGTAGGCCAGATAACTTTCCAATAGGCAGAGCTGGGACTGGGGGCAGGTTTCCACTCTCCTTTCTATCACATCACACTGATTTTCACCTTATAAAATGAAATAAAATGTGGTAAACCATAGGCTGGATAACCTTATTCTTAGACGTTTGATTTATGAAATGTTGAAACGGGTTTTATTTGGTTTAAAGCAATCTCTGGGAGTAATGATCACAAGAAAAATGCCCTTTTTGGTGTGTGTGAGGCTGTCTTGATTTTACTTTAAGGAACTGAATGAGATTTGCTCTCGTAGGGCTGTCGGGACCCCTCAGCTGCTGTTTCCAGAAGTGACAGACACCGGACCTGTCTCCTGTCTCTTTTATCTTTTTGGGGTATCTAATATTTCTCCCATCTCATTTCAACTTGCCCTTTTCCAGAGTGAGGTAATGGATAAACGGTGTCAGGAAATGCCTTCTGTTAGCCCAAGTGCTATGACTGCGTCTTCAAAGACCAGGTGCATGACTTTGATTTTAACTTATATCTCTGACTGGCCCCAGGAATCCAGCAAATATTGCAATTCCGAGTTGTATTGCATTTTCCACTTACAGAAACACAAGAATGAGTAAACATGAAAAAAAGACAAAACCTTACAGCACAAGATTCATGCATCAAAGTATTGTGCCATACTTCCTCTTTTGTTACAGTTGCTTATATTCTACAGTTCTTTGCATAGAGCAGACACAATTTTTTGAATTAATGACCTACAGTGATTTTAATGTTGCATTAGCACAGGAGTGTAGTACCCCTGGGTTCTTGGTATAAAAATACGGCATGGGCTGAGCATCGTGGCTCACGCCTGTAATCCCAGAACTTTGGGAGGCCAAGGCGGGCAGATCACGAGGTCAGGAGATTGAGACCATCCTGGCTAACATGGTGAAACCCCATCTCTACTAAAAATACAAAAATTAGCTGGGCGTGGTGGCATGTGCTTGTAATCCCAACTACTTGGGAAGCTGAGGCAGGCGAATTGCTTGAACCCGGGAGGTAGAGATTGCAGTGAGCTGAGATCGCACCACTCTGCACTCTGGCCTGGGTGACAGAGCGAGACTCAGTCTCAAAACAAACAAACAAACAAACAAAAAAGCATGAAAGGAAAAAATATACATAGTATGGGAAGATGACAGAATGTTGCTAATTGCTGAAGTTGGCTGACAGTTACCTAGAGAATCATTTTATTATTCTCCTACTTTGGTGGATGCTAAAATTTTCCTTAATAATAAGTTAAAAAAAAAAAAACCAAGCATAAGTTGGTGGAGTAACAGGACACAGGTCACTGAGGGGCTAGTCCTTAGGGTCCCTACTGAGCAGGTCACACTCTCTCAAGTCTCAACTCCCTTATTCATACAACACAGTTTGGATTTGGAGTTCTTGTGGATCCTTCCGGAATCCTGACATTTTCCGAGATTCAGCTTCTTGACGTTGATTCCTCCTGCCCCCTGGTGGCAGGATCTGAAAATTACTGGTGGAATACAGGGATGGATCCTTCGTTTTTAAAGTTAATGAAAGTGGAAGGTGTGTGTGTGTTGAGGGATAGAGTGGGCACTTCTTTAAGTGGCAACAAGGGCACCTGTGGTTTTGTTTTTCACTGTGTAATAGTCTTATTTTTGCTGCCAGCAGAGTATACGCCTTGGCCTTTTAGTATTTTCTGGAAGAACAATGCCCCCACTTGAGGATTCCCAACAGAATTAATGGGGTTATTGTGGATATTGACTGGTACCTGGAAAATGACCATTAAGACAACTGTCTTTCTACTTCTTTTCAAATTAGAGTCATGGGGCTGTGATATGGGGCCCCAGATAATGTCTTAGCCCATTGTTTCTTTCTATTTATTTAGCAACTCACATTACTAAATACCTTTGCACACTTAACACCCTACAACCATGACTGCATTCTCATGGTAAAATCTATCCCTCTGTTCAATGTGTAAGAAAGGTGAGGGAATTGTGTTGTGAGTATGTCTAGGCCGTTTACAGCTTATCACGTTTAATTTCTCTAGTTAACTTCAGTTGTTAGGTGTGCTAAACGATGAGGGTCCTGATTGAGCCCCCTTTGAAGGGACAGCCTAGTAACCAGGAGTCCATTGTGCCTGGGGTTTGTTTCCCACCATCTCTTTGATCTTGCACTTTCTATGTGGCTATTACAGGGAGCCACAGATGGACAGAGGCATTTTCATTGTCTTCCTTTCATTCACTTTCTAAACCTATGATAACTTCTAGAACACTGGAGATTTCTAAAATTACTCCCCTTTCTATTTGTGGCATCCCTTTTCAAAGAATGTTAGTTGACACATGGTCACCTAGGCAAAAGGCTACATTTCCAAGCTTCCCTTGCAACTAGGTTCTGACAGTGAAATGAAAGTAGAAAGGGTGCCCTGTGGGGGACAGCTCAGGGAATGTTCTGCCAGGGATGGCTGGCAGGTGCACTTGGTCCTTTTTGTGCTTTCCTCTGTCTTGCTGCCCAGTGTAAGGCTGATTCCAACTGAACCATGGATACAAGGGCCACATCCTCATGATGTCAAGGTGCTGAGTTGGGAGGAACGTGGGTCCCTGGAAGCCTTGAGCAGGAGGCTCACCGCAGCTCTGTACCACCCACCTCATCTTTAGTGGGATGAAACTAACTTTTCCCTTGTTACTTTTGGTTTCTGCTTTTATTTTGCACCAAATGATACAGTATTTAGCAGATAGGAGACCCTGTGTAAAACTCTTATCTGGGCCTGGTGGCTCACACCTGTAATCCCAGCACTTTGGGATGCCGAGGCAGGCGGATCATGAGGTCAGGAGTTCAAGACCAGCCTGGCCAATATGGTGACACCTCGTCTCTACTAAAAATACAAGAATTAGCCAGGCGTGGTGGTGTACGCCTGTAGTCCCAGCTACTTGGGAGGCTGAGGCAGAAGAATCGTTTGAACTGGGGAGGCGGAGGTTACAGTGAGCCAAGATCTTGCCACTGCACTCCAGCCTGGGTGACAGAGTGAGACTCCGTCTCAGAACAACAACAACAAAAACTCCAAGAAGCCTGTGAGGTGGGTACCATGATCCACATTTTCGCAGACGAGGAAACTGAGGCAAAGATAAGTAAATCACTTGACTTGGGTTGTATAGCCAGAAATGGCTGGGGTAGGATCTCAACCCAGACTGTCCCTCCCCAGATCATCTTGTGCCTATAGACGGGTGATTCTTTGGGCCTGGCGAAGATCACAAGACATAGTAGTCTGCCTAGGAATTAAATTCCTTTTGGAAATTAGGATTGGAAAGCCTGATTTGACCTCCAAATATTAAAAGGCAAAGGTAGAAATTATAGAAATGTTGAATTAGAGAAGCTTGTGGCCACTTTTAGCTACACCTAGGCTCTGTGGTCATTTCTCAAGCCACAGTAGTGGCCCTCCTGCCCTGTACGCTGGTTTTAAGTGGAAGATATCCTTTGAGTAACATGGGTGGGGACTCCTGCCTCTGTGGACACATCTTGTCATCATGGCTGGTTTCACGTTCTTCAGCCTCTCCCCTGCACTGTGTGTAATCACACAGCCTGGCTTCCATTTCTCAGTTCTTGTGGCAGGGGATTTTCTGCTGCAGAGGCACCACCATTGTGCTGGGAGAGCCTTTCTTCACTACAGAATTTGCTCTGGCCTGGTTGCTCTGACTGCATGAGTGGTCTTGCGCTCACTCAGTGGTCTTGCTTCTTGTGGGAATGGAGGTAGGACCTACCTAACAAAGTTGGGTGGCTCCGTCTAGTGGCACACATAGTAAGTACTCGTTGCCTGTTAAGTTAATTTCATGGTTTAGTTTGCTTCTCGCTTGTTCTGGGGCGTTTACAGTCATGTTGTCCTCTGTATTTGAACTTAGACTTATCAAAATCAACATCTGTTTGGTGAATCTGATCTCTCAAAATTGTTTGGGGTCATCCCCCACCTCAACTCTTTTTTTACTCTTACCGTCTACCAATGTCAAATGTTTTAAGTCCCTTTCTCTAAATGTTATTCTTTGACTGCATGGATTTTGCCTAGGAATGACTGCATTTTCAAAGATTGTATTTTAGAAGTCTTTGATCTTTATCTATTGGTCTTGACTCACTTGGTTCATGTAACTTTCTGGCTCAAGTCTTGGGTGTGCATAATCCTTAGTGTGAGTTAATGGGCACTAGCTAGACCATTCCCCAGAGATGTTCTTGTTTCACCTGCCTGCCTGTGTGGGTTTAGAGGCCAGGTAAGGAGCAGCAGTACCTGTGGCAAGAGACACACGTGGGCAGCCTGGGGCTCACTGTTACCTCTTAATGCTGAGGGATCTTTGGATTGGTTACAAGAAGTCAAGTCTCTGTATGTTGCTGTGAGTGGCTGTAACACTAGCAACGTCTATGGCTTCAGAACACTGTTAACATTCTCCCCCTGGGAACTTTGTGAGCCAGGAGGCAGAGGAAACCCCTATGTATGGGAATGTCTGGGAAAGGGGAGAGAGAGCGCCGTACCCGAAGGAGAAAACTTACCGGAAGATGTATAATAAGAGTTTTAAGAAAGTTTAAACATGCGAGTACTCATAGAATATGGTTTCCAGGCTGGGTGCAGTGACTCACCCCTGTAATCCCAGCACTTTGGGAGGCTGAGGAGGGTGGATCACCTGAGGTCAGGAGTTCGAGACCAGCCTGACCAATATGATGAAACCCTGTCTCTACTAAAAATACAAAAACTAGCCGGGCATGGTGGCAGGCGCCTATAATCCCACTTACTTGGGAGGCTGAGACAGGAGAATCTCTTGAACCCAGGAGGCGGAGGTTGCAGTGAGCTGAGATTGTGCCATTGCACTCCAGCCTGGGCAACAAAAGTGAAACTCCATTTCAGGAAAAAAAAAAAAAAAAAAAAAAGAAGAAGAAGAAAAAAGAATATGGTTTCCATGAGCTTTCTTGAAGCAATTGCTAGAGGAAGAAGCCATACAAATGATAAATGGAGAAATTATGACAAAAAGAGGGTTAGTACATTTTGAATCTATTTCATAATAAAATCTAAGACGATTCCGGGGATTATGATTCTGGAACAAATTATAAACATTATATCCTTTGCCAATGTAGAAAAAATCATTAGAAGGCTACTTGAAGGGGAAGGATAAGAAAAGGTAGGAGGTAGGATAAGCAGGCCAATTTCCTACTTCAGGTCACGCTGGACCCTCTTCCCTACTGCGACAGTTTATTACTCACTGAAATCCATCTTCACCACTTTAACGAGTGTTCAGCTTTATTTATCTATGACATTAACCATATCAAGAATAAGACCAAAAGGCCTGAGTTAAATTGTTCCAAATGCATTGATGTATATTTTTATTTCTTCCTTAAATACAGTGTCTCCAGAGCTGGGGGCTAGTGAAAAGTCATCATGAACTGGGCGCGGGTGGCTCACACCTGTAATCCCAGCACTTTGGGGGGCTGAGGCAGGCAGATCACTTGGACTCAGGAGTTTGAGACCAGCTTGGGCAACATGGTGAAGCCTTGTCGCTCTATTTTTTAAAATAAAAATATAAAAATTATTTTGTAAAAGGTCACAAATGCAGAATTGTCCACTCCAAGACACCATTACCCTTGCGGCTGCTGGGTGATCTTTCGCTCTTATTGTTGCTTTGATATTTGTGTTGATTGTTTGTTTGTTAATGTGTGACTATTTCAAACTGGCTCTAGTTTCCCGTTACTGTTCCTTACTGACTTAGGCTGATTTGTTTGAGCAGAGAAAGACACTGCCATAAGAACTTCCTATGCATTTGGCAGGGAGACCAGAGAAGTCTAAAGTCACCCGTGGAGAAGCTGGTCCTGAGAGCAATGTGACCACGCCTTCACTCTGCCAGCCACGGTGCTGTGCTTCCCATGCATGATATGACTTAATCCCTGACCCCCTTGAACGCTAATATTTGTACCTTTATTAGTTTTTTTATTACCCTGCAGCCAATAATTCATAGATAAGTATCCTTTCTCCATCTTCTAGCTGTACTTTTTACTTATGTTTACTCTTGAACTCATTCCAGCCTGGCTTGCACTTTTTTGAGACAGTCTTGCTCTGTTGCCCAGGCTGGAGTGCAGTGGCATGATCTTGGCTCACTGCAACCTCAACCTCCCGGGTCAAGCGATTCTCATGCCTCAGTCTCCTGAGTAGCTGGGACTACAGGCACACGCCACCACACCCTGCTCATTTTTTATTTTTTATTTTTAGTAGATACAGGATTCTGCCATGTTGGTCAGGCTGGTCTCGAACCCCTGGCCTCAAATAATCCACCTGCCTTGGCCTCCCAAAGTGCTGGGATTATAGGCATGAGCCACCATGCCTGGTCTGGCCTGCACATTTACTACTCCATGGAAATCGCCCTTGCCAAAGACAATGATTTCCACATCCCTAAATTCAGTTTTCATCATGCACCATAGATAACTTCCTCTTTAAAATGATCTGTCCCTGACTTTCGTGATATCACACTTTACTAGTTTTCTCCTTCCACTTAAACTGTTCCTCCTCCCTTTCCTGTGCTGTATCAGCCTTTTATACTTAACTCTGAATGTTACATGTGCTTCCCTGGGGCTCTGTCCGACAAATATTTATTGTGCACTTACTATGGGACAGACACTGCTTTGGGTGTGGGGGATTGCATACTGGTCCCTATTCTCAGGGAGTTTCGAAGAAAAGCTGTCGGCTGGGCGTGGTGGCTCACACCTGTAATCCTAGCACTTTAGGAGGCCAAGGAGGGTGGAACACTTGAGGTCAGGAGTTTGAGACCAGCCTGGCCAACATGGCGAAACCCCGTCTTTACTCGAAATACAAAAATTAGCCAGGCGTGCTGGCTCACGCCTGTAATCCCAGCGACTAGGGAGGCTGAGGAAGGAGAATCGCTTGAACCCAGGAGGCAGAGGTTGCAGTGAGCTGATATCATGCCACTGCACTTCAGCCTGGGCGACAAGAGCAAGACTCCACCTCAAAAGAAAAAAAAAAAAAGAAAGAAAGGAAGAAAGAAAGAAAAGCTTTCAACCATGAGTTACACAATTGATTACTTAATTATAGTTGTGATAAAAGACTACTAAAAAGTTGAAGATGCTACTTCTAGGAATTAATTGGAACAAAGTCCACTGTGTTTGAAGTTCTAAAGATGTGACCTGTTAAGTCACGGTGAACTGGAAATCTTCTCACCAGCACAACACCTTCCAGTAGATGAGAAAGAAGATGAACAAGGATATAATCTCGTTGAATCTATCAGTTGAAACCAAGATTGGTCTTACTCTCATTTGCTTCTTTGATTTTTTTTTAATAGGCAAACTCCTAGTCTGTCTGAAGGGATCAACATTCAGACTGCAAGGTGATTATAGATTGTTTTTTGTTTATAAAAATGCTTTCACCAGGGGCACACTAGACCAACAGTGGGAAGTCTTTTTCCTTTAGGGTTCCTGATCCTCAAAATTTGTGAGATTAAGAAACATTATATACTTCTGGGCGTGGTGGCTCACGCCTATAATCCCAGCACTTTGGGAGGCCGAGTCACGAGTTCAGGAGTTCGAGACCAGCCTGGCAAACATGGTGAAACCCCATTTCTACTAAAAACACAAAAATTAACCGGGTGTGGTGGCGAGGGCCTGTAATCACAGCTACTCAGGAGGCTGAGGCAGGAGAATCGCTTGAACCCAAGAGGTGGAAGTTGCAGTGAGTTGAGATTGCGCCACTGCACCCCAGCCTAGGAGACAGTGTGAGACTCTGTCTGAACAACAACAACGACAACAACAAAAAGAAAAATTATATACTACATATTATTTACAGCACAGAAAAAGATATGAAGAGGATAACAACACCTGTCTGTGAAGCAATTTGGTTAGAGTGGTCATGAAATGATTGACTTCTAAATTCAAGAGCAGGAAATATGGCTTCAGCTCTTTATTAAATTCTATTGTTAGAATAAGATAGAATAAGAAGAAAAAGAGAGGGAGAGATAAAGGTAGTGTCAAGAGACATCGGACTTCATTAATGATACCATCATCTTGGAATATCTTGAATAGTCCCTAAGCTAATTCAAAGACATGTTTTGCTTCTGCTATCATTGGTTTATGCAGCACGTATCACAACTTGGGATCTTCCTTCATGTTCAATGAAATCGAACTCAAGTCTACATTTGGAAAAAAGTTACTTTTTGGTGATTTCTAAAATCACCTTGACCATTAAGCTCTTCTTTCCAAAGAGTGCTAAGTAAATAAATGTAAATTACTCAAATCAGAAACACAGAGAATGAGGCCCAGCGCAGTGGCTGATTGATGTCTGTAATCCCAGCAATTTGGGAGGCTGAGGTGGGAGGATCATTTGAGGTCAGGAGTTCCAGACCAGCCTGGCCACCATGGAGAAACCCTGTTTTTATTAAAAATACAAAAATTAGCCCAGTGTGGTGGTGCACGCTTGTAATCCCAGCTACTTGGGAGACATGAGAATTGCTTGAGCCCAGGAGGGGGACATTGCAGTGAGCCAAGATTGTCCACTGCACTCCAGCCTGGGCAACAGAGCAAGACTCTGTCTCAAGAAAAAAAAAAAAAAAAAGGAAAAAAAAACCCGAATGAATTCACAGTATATAAAACATTTAAGAAATGCATTTGACTAAATAGGAAACAGATCAGAATGACTCAAGATGCTAGAAAAATAACTTTAGAAAGTCCTTTGATGAGACACGACAAGGAGAGCCAAGCTCTCCTGGGGTGGCAGGGACCTAAGGAATTTGAGGTTTTTTTTGTTTGTTTTTGTTTTTGAATTTATTTATTTATTTATTTTTTATTTTACTGACATGATGACAACTCAGAGCGGCATGTTGGCAACTTCCACAGGCCTCACATAAATGAATTGCAGTATTTGCTATAGGAAAAGGCAGATTTTACATCTAGGTTTCAAGATATGGTTTGGCCTGTACCAGCATCCGCAACTAAATGGTTGATTAATAGCTGATATTTGAACATTTGCTAGGCACCAGTATATTACCTTAATTTCCCAGCAATTATATGATGTGGAGTATTAGTATACCTATTTTTAGATGAGCAAACAGGTATAGAGAAATAGATGAGTTGCCTAAATGGTGGGCCTGGAAAATCCAGGCAGACTGACTGAAGCCTCTTCACCTGAAGAACCTATGTTTTGTCATTTTTATGATTCAGTACATGAATTTTTTTTTTTTTTTTTTTTTTTTTGAGTGCAGTGGCCTGATCTCAGCTTACCACAACCTCCAACTCCTGGGTTCAAGCAATTCTCCTGCCTCAGCCTCCCTAGTAGCTGGGACTACAGGTATGTGCCACTGTGTCCAGCTAATTTTTGTATTTTTAGTAGCGATGGGGTTTCATCATGTTGGCCAGGCTTGTCTCAAACTCCTTGTGATCCCTTCGCTTCGGCCTCCCAAAGTGCTGGGATTACAGTTGTGAGCCACTGTGCCCAGCCCCAGTGCTTGATTTTTAACATCCCTCATCTATCACCCTCCCTTGACCTTCCCCACTGACATCCCCCGCCCCTCCAAATCTGGCTTTTTTTAGAAGCTCATCACTTTCCTCCCTCTCCCATGTCCTCCTTAATGACAGGCTATTGATCTCTCGCCAAGGTCTAGGCCATGTAGAGTACAGTCAGTACTAGAAGCATTACAAGCTACCTCTCCTACCCACTCCTGTGCTTTCTCAATCCTTCCTCCCTTACTTCTTTCTTCCTCTTCTTTGACCTAAAGGACCTCATGCTTTGCAGGGGAACAAGGAAGTGATGATATGGGCCAACAGGAAGCCTAACATTTGCTGGCTCCTAAACATGTCACTGTGAGAACCTTTGTCTCTCTATCCCCTCCTTGCTGGAGCCAGCACATCATGTAAATAGACCTGTGCTCGCCACTTGTTTTATCTGTATGGGTCAGATCCTTGATTAAGCAATTTTTCTTTCAAACCTCCCTGGCTGCACAAATCAGGCCAGTACTCTCTAACCAACTTCCTTCTTGCAGATGTTTCTCAACTAATGGAGTCTGGTAGATGTGAAAATCAGGTTCAGTACATTAAATTAGAAAAATAAAAAAGCTTTTTGCTGGGTGCGGTGACTCATACCTGTAATCCCAGCATTTTGGGAGGCCAAGGTGGGTGGATTGCTTGCGCTTAGGAGTTCAAGACCAGCCTGGGTAACGCGGTGAGACCCTGTCTCTACTAAAAATACAAAAATTAGCCAGACATGGTGGCATGCACCTGTAGTCCCAGCTACTCAGGAGGCTGAGGTGGGAGGATTGCTTGAGCTCCAGAGGCGGAGGTTGCAGTGAGCTGAGATCACACCACTGCACTCCACCTCCAGCCTAGGTGACACAGTGAGACCCTGTCTTCAAACAAACAAACAAACAAACAGCAGTCTTAAAAGCTAGTGAAACTGTAAAGTGATGCGATTGAAAGGCAGGGATACTGACAGGACCCATCACTCAGTGACTGTGCAGCTTCATAGGTTGTGCTGTTCAGAACCTTTGGTATTCTGTCAGAGTTGAGCAGGTCAGGAGAGTAAGGCAACTGGATCATTAAATAAGCAGAATTGCCTGTCTTGGCCCCTTTTGGACTATAGCTGACCTCTCCCATGGTGTAAAGCAACCTTGCCTCACATTAATGGCTTGCTTTAGGGCCATGTTTTATGGAGGAATGTTTACCATCACTTTACTTACAACCCCTTATGAGGTTGCTGGCTAGTTTATTCTGGAATGTTCCTGAGTCCACATAATTTACAAATTTAGTTTTAAGCTTATCATTGGTTTTGGATTTGAGGGACCAAGATTTTGCAATCAATGAGGATCCCTGAGGTAAATCAGGAGAACTGGTGTCTATTCCTTTTTGCCTTTTTTTACTACTCTTTCTATCTCCCAGCTCATGCCTCTCCTACCTTTTATTTTATTTTATTTTAAATGGAGTCCTAACTTGGAATCCTACTTTCCCATTCTGGGCCTTGATTTCTCCACATAATGTAACATGAAAAAAAAAATAGTGTTTGACATGGTAGCTTGGGGAATTATATCTTTTGTGCCCCCCCTAGTATTTTCCTTCCATCTAGCACAGAGCAGTTGCTCAATATACTTTGTTGAATGAATGAATGAAATAATAAAAGCGTACAAAATAAATGTTCATTTGGAATATTTGGAAAATGGAGTGACTCCCTGACCGTCAAAGTAGGTGAGGTCACCTTTTGCCATGAATGGGACTTTTCACAGACTGTGCTGTGCTGGTTTGCCATTGTTTAATTAATTTTAACCAAACTAGCTTTCTGTTTCCAGCTCCTAGCGTAATGCCTGGCACAAGGTCAGAGCTCAATAAATTTTTTGTTGAATCAATAATTGCCGTAATTTATGTCAAAGAGTTTTGGCTTTCAGAGAAAATGTAAACAAAAACAAAGTTTTGAAGCAGGATATTAGAAGGAAGATTGAGAAGTCTTCAGGTGCATTTCCTGGCTTCCTGACTCACCTATTCCTGGTAATCATCCCTTTCATTACTGAAAACTGACCGGTGACTCCTTAGGCAGGTGACTCAGCATTTTGCTAAGAAATCGCTATCTCCGGCTGGGCGCAGTTAAATACCTAGTCCTTGTGTGGGGTAGAAGTAGCAGCTATTCAAAGATCCAGAATCGTGGCTTTAAGTGGAAATTGTGTTGTGCTTTTGTCTGCCTATATCTGCAATCAAGTTCCCAACTTCTGTGGAATAATACAGATTTGGAGTTCATGCTTAATCATTTCTATTCTATGTAAAATTCCAGATACCCTCACCTTTGAACTTTTTTTTTCCTAATTTGACAAATAAGAGCTCAGGAAGTATCCTGGCCCAGCTTCTCCATTCAACATCAACAGTGTCTGAATGAGATGGTTCGGCAGGGATCACCACCATCGTTTTAAAGTAATTAACTAGAGTGGAGGTTTTATCATCAGTAATAAAAAGTAAAACTGGAGACTATTGGTACCAAGGTTATCAAAAGAAAAATACAAAAACAAAACCCAGAGCTTGGGAACTAGTCTTAGTTCTATCCTAACTGAAGCAAGAGCATTTTTCTGAAACCTCCCTGCAGCCTACTCTCTGAAGGTTGGGGATATGCTTGCAGGACACATTGTCCTGTGAGCCAATTAAAGCCTGTGTCTTCATGGCTGAATCAGGGATTTTCCAATCATTCCTGACATGACATCCTTGTGGCAATCTGTCTAGGCCTACAAATGGATTAAAAAAAACCAAACCAAACAAAAAACAAGTCTTACTCTCTAGTCAATCAAAACATAACACCTCAGGCTGGGTGTGGTGGCTCACACCGGTAATCCCAGCCCTTTGGGAGGCCAGTGTGGGCAGATCACTTGAGGTCAGGAGTTTGAGACCAGCCTGGCCAACATGGTGAAACCCCATCTCTACTAAAAATACCAAAAATTTTAGCCGGGCATGGTGGTGCATGCCTGTAATCCCAGCTACTCAGGAGGCTGAGGCAGGAGAATCACTTGAACCCAGGAGGCGGAGGTTGCAGTGAGCCGAGATAGATCGCGCCACTGCACTCCAGCCTGGGTGACAGAGCAAGACTCTGTCTCAAAAAACAAAAACAAAAACCCCCTAAAAACATATCACCTCAAAAGAACTCTCTTAAAATCAAGAGGGCAAAATAAAATAAGATAAAATAAAATTAGGAGGGCATCTCTCTTGGGACACTTATGGTAGAAATAATACTGTCCAATCTCTTTCTCCTTTCCTTTTTCTGTGACCATTAGGTGCCTCAAGTTTTTCCCCAGTTTTGGTAAAAGGCAGTAGAGATGGCTGTAATCTTGAAAACCTCAGTCCTTGTTCTACTCCTGACTGATTATCCAATGCATTCTAGTCTAGAAATGTGGCTGGTACCATTCACCACACTGACAAAACTGTCAAAATTACTTTTTCAGAACTCTGAAAAAAAAAAAAAAAAAAAAAAAAAAAAAAAAAAAAAGACTTGCAGCACTCCAGAGAATGCTTTTCAAATAAAATGACTCAGAATCTCAGAACATCATGCTTTGTGGTGTCTTAAATTATCCTAGTTCTGTTTCCCTCTCCACAGACTCATGATAGCCTCAACAACCCTGAAATCATGAAAACTAGCAGTATAGCCATTTTGAAGGGGGTAAAACGAGATTGGAGTTACCCAAAGTCCAACTCTCAGATAACTGCCATTATCTGATCTATTTTGAAGTTCCTTAGAAAATCCTGTGTGTCTTGGCTGGGTGCGGTGGCTCATGCCTGTAATCCCAGCACTTTGGGAGGCTGAGGCAGGTGAATCACCTGCGGTCAGGAGTTTGAGACCAGCCTGACCAATATGGTGAAACTCCATCTTTACAAAAAATACAAAAATTAGGCGGGTGTGGTGGCAGGCACCTGTAATCCCAGCTTCTCGGGAGGTTGAAACAGGAGAATTGTTTAAACCTGGGAGGTGGAGGTTGCAGTGAATCAAGATCATGCTACTGCACTTTAGCCTGGGTGACAGAGCGAGACTCTGTCTAAAAATGAAAAACAAAAAACAAAAAAACAAAAATTAGCCAGGCACGGTGACATGTGCCTGTAGTCCCAGCTAATCAGGAGGCTGAGGTGAGAGGATTGCTTGAGCTCCAGAGGTTGAGGGTTCAGTGAGCCACGCACGACTGCCCTACTGCACTCCAGCCTGGGTGACAGAACGAGACCCTATGTCCAACAAACAAACAAACAAACAAACAAACCAAAATAAAACAAAACCCCATGATCCAAATATATGCTGTCTAAAGGAGACATACTTTGCATTCAAAGACCTAAATAAGTTGAAAGAAAAGGATGGGGAAGATACAGCATGCGAATAGTACCCAAAGAGAGCTTGAGTGGCAATAATATCAGCTGAAATAGGTTTTAAGACAACAATTGTTATTAGAGACAAAAGACATTTTAAAATGGCAAAAGGGTCAATTTATCAAAGAGCTATTTTAACATATATGTACATAATAAAAGAGCTCTAAAACACATGAAGCAAAAACTGACAGAATTCATGGGAGAAGTAGACAGTTAATCAATAGCTGGCTATTTCATTACCCCATCTTCAGTAATGAATAGAACTAGAGAGATGGTCAGTAAGAAAATAGAAGAATTGAACAGTGGTATATAAACCAACTAGACCTTATAGACATATACAGAACACTCCACCAACAGAAGTAGAATACACATTCTTCTCAAGGGCACATAGAACATTCTCCAGGCTAGATCACATGTTAGGCCCAAACAAATCTTAATAAATTTAAAAATACTGAAAGATAATGTATCTTCCCCAACCATAATTTGGGGGAAACTTAGAAATTATGTGGAAATTAAGCACACTCCTAAATAACCAATGGATTAAAGAAGAAATCATAAGGGAAGTTAGAAAATAGTTTGATAAGAGTTAAAATGCAGCCTGGGTGACAGAGTGAGAGTCTGTCTTATAAAAAAAAATTAATACAAATAAAGCTCAGGGTGAGACTCTGTCTCATGAAAAATAGAAGAAGAAAGAAAAATAAAGCTGAGCACAGTGATGCATGCCTGTAGTGCCAGCTACTTGGAAGGGTGGGGTGGGTGAATTGCTTGCACCCAGGAGTTTGAGGCCAGCCTAAGCAACATAGCGTGATCCTCATCACAAATAAATAAATAAATAACAAAAATGAAAATATACCAAAATTTATAAATATGGCTAAAGCAGTGCCTACAGGGAATTTTATAATTGTAATTGTTTATGTTATCAAGAAGTAAGATCTCAAATCAATAACCCAATCTGTTACTGTAACAAACTAGAAAAAGAACAAACGAAACCCAAAGTTAGCAGAAGGAAAGAAATAATGAAGATTATAGTGGAGACAAATGAAATAAAGACTAGAAAAACAAAAGAGAGAATCAATGAAACCAAAAGTTGGTTCTTAACTTACTTAAAAAGGGGGAAAAAGAAAGCTTAAAAAACTAATAACAAGTGAAGAGATTGAATTACTAACCATAAACTTCCCAACGAGGAAACATCCAGGAAAAAAGAAACCAAGAAAAAAAAAAGAGAGAGAGAAGACAAATAACTAAAATCATGAATGCAAGAGGAGATGTTACTACTGATATTACAGAAATAAATGTCAAGTTGTTGCTTTAATTTTTTGGCATAAATCTGGTGGTCAGGTCCTTAAAGAGGAAGGATAACCAGATTTGTGTGTGTGTATGAACTCCAAAACCAAAAACATACAGCTTACGTGAGTGATCCAATAGAATAATCACCAGCGATAAGTAGTTACTGAGTACTTGAAATGGGACTAATATGACTAAGGACCTGAATTTAATTTTAACCAATTTAAATTTAAATTTAAAACTGAACATTAGATCCATGTATTGAAAAACACTTAAGCATGTTTGGAACAACTTGTTTATGAATCTACTTTTTACAACTATACATTTTATGAAATCTAAAAACAGATGAAGTATTTCTGATACAAATGTAGCATTAGAGTTGACATGTACTGTATGTTTAAAATATACACTGGATGTTCATAGACTTGGTATGAAACAAATTTAAATTATTTCATTAATTTCAATATATGAGGTTCCATAAAATATAGTTAAAATATAGTGAAGAGTTATATCTACTTTATTTTGGATTTTTAATGGGCTTGCAGAAAAGTTTTAAATTGCTTATCTGGCTTGTGCTGTATATTAGATAGTTCTGCTTTAGCCCTCAGCAAAAATGTATCTTTACATTATTTATTATTTCCTGTTTTCTTTCCAATGCCTCAACCACTGATGAGTAAGTGGCTCCTCAGTTTTAAGGGGAACCTCTTCAGGAATGTTTGAATGAGGAAAAAATAAATCGTTATACCCTCTCTCTGAGATGCCATGGAAGTGATTTGGTTTATAATCCCCTACACTGTTTTCCCCTAAAAGTAAGTCGAGGTGTGATCATGCAAATTTGAAGAAAGAGTAGAGAATATGCTTTTTTTTTTTTTTTAACCTCCTTCCCCAAAGCAAATTATTGTCATGTGTTTGTGTGTGTGTGTGTGTGTGTGTTTTAATTGAATCTAGGAAGCTCCAGCCAAGCACCTCTTGAGCAATGTGAAAAAGTACTCAATGTGATTCATGTTGACCTCCCAGGCTAGTGGGTTAAGGAGAAACAATATTCTTCCTCCCTACATAACATAGTTACTTCCCACCTCAGAACGTTTGTATTCAAAGTACCTGCTTGACTCTGCCCATACTCCAGCAGGTTTGGATCCCTAATGGGACTTGCACTTACATGATCTCCCAAACTATGACCTCCATTTAACAAACTCTCCAAACCTGCTTGACTGGCTTCCTCATGGAGTAACTCAGCCTTTCCTGTGTGTTCGTGCAGAGTGAGGCCCATTTCCCCAGCCTAGGCCTCTCCCAGGACTTTCAGGACTTTGGTAAGTGGGTTCCACCCAACTGACTTCAGAGCAATCCTGGGCTCTGTGCCTCTGAGAGCACCTGTGGCAAGGCTGGTTGCTTCTTTCACAGGGAGGAGGAGACTTGAGTTGGGATTCCAAGAGATGCCCTTTAATAAATGTGTTAAAACAAATTCCTGCATTTTCCTCTTAGAAATTCTCAACTGTATTTGACCTCTCTTGCTGTTAACTTCCATCTCTTTGGATTCCTCCCCATCTCCTCTGAGTTTGGAAACATCTTTCAGTTGCCCTGTTCCAAAAAGCCTCTCCCAAATATGGACACGTGGCAAAATATTTGTGGAATGGGGAAAATACATTTTTTTTAAAGCAATGTTGATCACTGAGTGGTGTTAAAAGTAAATAAAAAAAATAGTAATGCCGTCTGGGCGCGGTGGTTTACCCCTGTAATCCCAGCACTTTGGGAGGCCGAGGCGGGTGGATCACGAGGTCAGGTCAGGAGATCGAGACCATCCTGACTAACACGGTGAAACCGCGTCTCTACTAAAAAAAAAAAAAAAAAAAAAAAAAAAAAAATTAGCTGGACTTGGTGGCGGGCGCCTATAGTACCAGCTACTCGGGAGGCTGACGCAGGAGAATGGCGTGATCCCGGGAGGCGGAGCTTGCAGTGAGCCGAGATCGCGCCACCGCACTCCAGCCTGGGTGACAGAGCGAGACCCCGTCTCAAAATAAATAAATAAATAAATAATAATAATAATAATAATAACAATAATGCCAAAATAAGTGGATGTTCATGTGGAAAGCAAACTTGACTCCTACCTTACACTATACCTTAAACTCAATTTCAAGGGGAATAGAGATCCTTAATGTGAATGAAAGAGTAAGCTTTTAGAAAATATCTTCAGGATTTTAGAGCATAATACGCTGTTTTTCTCAACAATGAGCAATATATACATTGTCATAATGATGTGGTGACTGCTTAGCCCCTAAATCTGGTAACTACTTTGGGACAATATGGGAGGAAAAGTGAAGACAGTGATGGTGTAAGAGATAAATCCTCATCTGTCATATCAAGAAGTCACTATATAATGTATAAAACAATCAAGAAATGACTAAGTAGTTATGTGAGGAAAAAAATAGAAGACATTGCTAAAAGAGTTAAAAGTCATTGCTCTGGAGGATTAGGAGGGATGGCGCAGGGGACTGTTAGGATGCATTTTAAACTGAATAGGCTTTTAAAAATGTCATGTATTAATATATGCGTTCACTTGAAAAACTAAAAAATAATAATTTGGAAAAACCCATGAAGGTAACTACCAGAAGGAAAAACTAAGAGAATGAAAAGTGCTTGCCTCTGGAAAGAACAACTGGCAGGACTGTTGTTTTCATTGTAAGACTTTTGGAGCCATTTAATTGTACTTAACCATTTTTATCTATTTCTTTAATAAAAGCAATTTCATCGTAATACAGAGTTACACTTGTTCGAAAAAAGACTTCATGATTTTGCAGGTTGGAAAAGAGATTTTAGACAAGATGCAGGAAAGAGAAGCAATGTTTCCTAAACGGGACCATATATAATTAACTTTTGTCCTAATGTTTCCTAAATGGGACCAATATAATTAACTTTTGTTCCTCAAAATATTTCATTAGAGTAAAAGATGGCTTCACAGTGGTAGAAGATATTTACAAATCATAACTGACAAAGGGCTTGTCAATTGAGGAAAATGACAAGACAAGTCTCAATCATTTTAGCAGATTTATTTGCCAAAGTTAAGGAACTGCCTGGGAGACAGGTCTATGCCTTTCTCCAAAGATGATTTTGAGGGCTCCAAATTTAAAGGAGAAAGGGAGGGATATTGAGAAGCACACAGTTTTCACGTAAACAAAGAGGGCAAAGGAAAAATGTGGAGCATCTGCATTTTATGTAAATAATACAGACGAAATGGGGTAGGGGAGCAATCAGATATGCATTTGTATCTGGGGTGACTGCACCTGTAAAGATAAGTTATCAATTTACATTGCCATGGTGAAGTTTTAACAACTCACCAGGAATTTCCTTGTGGGCAAAACATGGGGAAGTGTGTAGCTTTTCATCTTGTAGCCATCTTATTTAGGAACCAAAAGGGGGAAACAGGTTTGTGTGACCCAGTTCCCAGCTTGACTTTTCCCTTTGGTTAAATGAGTTTGGCGTCCCAAAATTTAATTTCCTTTCATAGGCTTGTAACCAGAATATCTAAGGAACTCTTTCAAATAAAAATGGAAAAAAAATCCAGTAGAGAAGGGCAAGAAAGTTGAGCAGGTATTTAAAAAGTTGGCATCTAACAACCAATAAAAGGAAAATTTTAACTAAACTCAATGACATACTGCTACACACCCACCGGAATGGTTGACATTAAAAGGCCAGCTGAATAATGATGAGAAATGGGAATACTCACTCTGCTGATGGACATGTAAATTGGTAAAATCACTTAGGAAACCAATTTGACACTATCAGTAAAGTTGAAAGCATATGTTTATTCCAGTGGCCTAGCGATTCTGCTCCTAAGTACAACCCCAGAGTAAATTTGTTACAGATACTCCCCCTGGCATGGATAACAGTGTCCCTAGCTGCAATGTTTGTAGAAGCTCCAAAATCCCCAAACTTAATAACACAAATGTCCACTAGCAGCAAAATGTATCAGTTGTGGAATATTTACATGACAGAATCCTATGCATTAATGAAATGGGATGAGCTGCAGTTACACGCAACACCATGTGAATCTCAGATTGCTGATGGCCAGGCATGGTGGCTCACGCCTGTAATCCCAACACTTTGGGGGCCAAGGTGGGTGGATCATGTGAGGTCAGGAGTTTGAGACCATCCTGGCCAGCAGGGTGAAGCCCCGTCTCTACTAAAACTACAAGCAGAGCCTGGTGGCTCATGCCTGTATTCCCAGCTACTCAGGAGGCTGAGGCAGGAGAATTGCTTGAACTGGGGAGGCAGAGGTTGCAGTGAGACAAGATTGCGCCACTCCAGCCTGGGCAACAGAGCGAGACTCCGTCTCCAAAAAAAAAAAAACAACAAAAAAAAGTTTCAATATGAGCAAAGAATACATTTTGTGTGTTTCTATTATATAAAGTTCAAAACCAGGCAAAAGTACTGCTTGGGGATTCATAATTAGAAGTTAAGGTGTAAAGAAAAGCAAGGAAGTAATTGCCCCACATTTGGGTCAGTGGTCACCCCCGGTTGGGTTTACCCCAGGGAAGGGAGGCAGCAGTGATGAAATGTGTAGGGCTGGACCCTGAGGGATGGCAATATCCTGTTTCTTGACCTGAGTGACAGTTCGCCTTACAAGTTGTATATTTGTTTTTCTGTATGTTGTATTTCACAGTGAATTTTTTTTTCTTTTTACATAAAAACACCTCCCCGTAACTGCCTTCGCCTGCCCCGCCCTAGGTACTCCCCTTCCCCGCCCCTCCCTAGCACCACCACTGCACCAGAAGAGCGTTCACTCTGCTCCCATTTTTCCTAGCCTAACTCTCACTCACAACACAAACTTCTCCTCCTTCCCCAACTCTAGCGTCACCAGTAACCTCGTAGCTGGCAAGTCAAGTGAACCCATGACCTCATTCTATAGACTCCTCTGTCCTGTCGGGGTCTTTTCTGTTGACTTGTGGTTCTACTTTTCCTTGACTTCTCCAGATCACCCCTCTCCTGGTTCTGCTGCTCTTTCTCTCCCTGCAGCTCCCTGCTTCATTCTCTGACATCTCTAACTTCCCCACTCCATAAGCGCTGCTGTTTCCCAGGCTTCCCTCACAGTGGTCTTATCCATGCTCATATTGCTCATATCTATGCTAACAGCTCCCAAATGTGTGTCCTCTTCTGAGCTCCGGTTGAAGGTTGGACGTATGCCACAAGCTTCCTACTTCATCTCCTTCTTCATGAAGATGCTTGGAGTCAACTTAATTTCAACCAACAGGCCCCAAAGAGAACTCACTCTCCTTTTTGCTCTAACTTTATTCCAAGATTTTCTACCTAAATAAAGCCTTGTGCAGGCTGGACGAGGTGGCTCACACCTGTAATCCCAGCACTTTGGGAAGTCCAGGAAGAGGTGGGAAGATCTCTTGAGGTCAGCCTGGGCAACATAGCCAAACCCTGTCTCTACAAATATAAAAAAATAAAAAAACTTAGCCAGTTGTGGTGGCGTGTGCCTGTAGCCCCAGCTACTCAGGAGGCTGAGGTCGAAGGACCGCCTGAACTCAGGAGTTGGAGGCTGCAATAAACTATAATTGTGCCACTGCACTTCAGCGTGGGTGACAGAGTGAAGCCTGTCTCTATTTAAAACAATAGCAATAAATAAATAAGGGGAATCACTTCCAAGTTGACATCCCAAGCTGGAAGCATTGACTCCACACTATCCTTAAACTACTCAGCATCAAAAGCTACTATTATTATGTTCATACTATGTGCCAGGCACTGTTTTCACAAGTATGTATATACATATGTGTGTGTGTGTGTATATATATAATGTCCATCATACATACATAATATTAGCTTATTTAATTATTTCAACAATCCCAAGATAGGTACCATTATTATGCTATTTTACAGAGGAGAAAACAGAAATCTTCAGAGCCAGAGCAGCATTTACAGCCTCATCTTTACTCCTGAATTTCATTGTGGAGGGGCTACCTCATCAGTATTACTACCTCCACCCCAGTGTCTGCATCCACTGCCTTTAACCTTGTTTTGGATTATGACAGTAACTTCCCAACAGATGTCCCAGCTACACACAAATCTCTCTCCATTTGCAAGCACTTTCAATGTGACCACTAAAGTAATATTAAAAAAAAAAAAAAAAAAATCAGCCTGGCGTGTTGGTTCACACCTGTAATCCCCAGCACTTTGGAAGCCTGAAGCAGGCAGATCGCTTGAGCTCAGGAGTTTGAAACCAGCCTGGGCAACATGGTGAAACCTCATTTCTACAAAAAAATACAAAAATTAGATCAGGCACCGTGGCTCACACCTGTAATTCCAGCACTTTGGGAGGCTGAGGCGGGTGGATCATTTGAGGTCAGGAGTTTGAGACCAGCCTGACCAACATTGTGAAACCCTGTTTCTACTAAAAATACAAAATATTAGCCAGGTGTGGTGGCACATGCCTGTAGTCTCAGCTACTCAGGAGGCTGAGACAGTAGAACTGCTTGAACTCAGGAGGTG
This sequence comes from Macaca nemestrina, assembly GCF_043159975.1. Lineage (NCBI taxonomy): Eukaryota > Metazoa > Chordata > Mammalia > Primates > Cercopithecidae > Macaca > Macaca nemestrina. The sequence continues at coordinate 13,720,102 of NC_092138.1, read as the reverse complement.
GAGGTTGCAGTGAGCCAAGATCGTGCCACTGCACTCCAGCCTGGGCAACAGGGCGAGACTTCATCTCTAAAACACAAAACAAAACAAAACAAAAGCTAGCCAAGTGTGGTGGTGCATGTCTGTAGTCCTAGCTATTCGGGAGGCTGAGGTGGGAGGATTGCTTTAGCCTGGGAGGTCGAGGCTGCAGTGAGCTGAGATCATACCACAGCACTCCAGCATGGGTGACAGAGTGAGACCCTGTCTCAAAAAAAGTCACAATTTGACTGTGTAAATTCTGAGCGATTCCTTCTAAAATGCCTTAGCACACACAGAGGCCACTTGACCTGATGCCAGCCTGCCCTCTTTCCCTATACCGTGTTCCCTTCCTCCATCCCAGGCTCATGTGCTCTTCTCCTTTAGGGCTCTGAATCTGTGTACAGATAGTTCTCTCTGCTTGCGGTGCTCTGCCCACCCTGACTCCTACTGTGACCTGATCATCCTCAAATCCTCCCTCCTTTGGTGATGCTGTCACAGACTCCTCAGTTAACTCAGCTCCAACTACATATTATTTACAATGCACTTGGTGCTGGCTGGGTGTTGTGGCTCATGACTTTAATCCCAGCACTTTGGAAGTCCAAGGCAGGAGGATTGCTTGAGGCCAGGGTTTGAGACCAGCCCTGGTAAAACAAAATATAAAAAATAATAAATATAAGAATACAATGCACTTGGTGCAAACCTCCACCATTTTCCTTAACATCAATTATATTGTAATTGTATGTTTATTTCTGCCTGTCCTTCTCCTTGAGGGCAAGAAGAGCATATTATTCTTTCTTAAGTTGGTATCCCTTCTTAGAGGCGGCCATATCTAGGGGGCAGTTGATGATTCTGCTGAATAAATACATGCCTCCAAAAATTCTTGTTGAAAAGCAAGCATTGGAAGAAATAACCCAGTCACTGTTTTTAGGTGTGGGAGTCGTTGGTATGATACTCTGCTGTGTTTGAGATGCCCTGCTTAGAACCTTGAGGCCTGGGGATGCTAGCCTGTGTGTGTGTGTATGTGTGTGTGTGCATGTGTGGGTGTGTGCACACACGTGTATGTATTTTGTCCTTTCAGGCAGTTATTTTTCCTGGACTGATGGGAACATCTTGCACAAAATCAAGAGCCAGTTTGTTGACTGTTTTAAGGTTTAAAAAATATTTTAAAATAAAATAAGAAATCCTTAGATATTCTACATACACACAATACTTCAAATGCCAATCCGAATTTCTTTCATAAATAGCAAATGTCTTATTTGCAACTGCTGTTGAATGAAGTCATTTCCATCCTCAGCCATATGAGAAATAAGTTACTTATTCATAGAAAACATTTGGAGGTGCAATAAAATGAGATTTGAAAACAAAACAAAACCCCAAACATTCTTTTCTATTGTTGGTTACAAAATCCTCTCTCATGTACGAAATGTGCTCTAGCTGTGAAATCCTTTCTTGGATGTGAGATCATTTCTCTCCTATAACCCGTATCACTGACTTTGTGCTCCTGTTTAACCCTTCCCCCCGGAGTACTGGCTCCATGAAAACAGCAATTGGTGCTCACTTCTTTGAGAAACAGTCCAGATGAGAGCCTGTCCCGGTAATCCATAGACAGATGTAATCATTGTACCTGCACCAAGTCTGACAGGCACAGGCCTTTTGGGAACCCACATCAGCATTTCAAGCTATGAAGGTAATTCTACTCAGTAAAATTAGAACTTTGGTCTACCAAGGGCACTCTTAACCTCTGAAGAAGAAAAATGAATTTCTAGAACAATTCACAGACTAGGACAAGCTGAATAAGTAAGTATCCTAACTTCTTTGGAAGCCCTGGTGGTATGTGAATGCATATTTAATAATGTGAGTGAAGTAGCACATATTTTACAATCAATTAATTTTCCTTCAAGAAGATAATGTAGCCAGAGAGCTGAATGTCAAACAAGGCTAGACTCATACTTATTAACTTGGTAGGAGTTATGAAGCCTCCGATTCTCTTGAAAGACAAATTGTCTTCACTGTGTTGATTTTGAAATGTAGAAATTCAAATTTAAATCAATCCAGTGAGTAAGGATGACAGGAAATTTTACAGGACTAGGAGGAATCTTCCTTTCATTTTTCCTTCCTTTTACTGGGGCAGGTGTAAGGGGATGTTTCCCCCACAAAACAGCAGTTTTGCTAGAAGACAGTGAACGATCACCAGTGTTGTTTGCCTTCCTCCCTGGGAGCAGCCAGTTGCTGTGACATGGACCCTCTCTATTGCAGATATCTTTTCTTGCTGCCATACTTCCTCTGACTCTATCCCATTCCATCCCTTCCATTCTCTGCAATCAGAATGGGCCCCATGCTTTATGCTTTTCCCCCTCACTTAGCCCTTAGAGAAGAGATCAGGATGTGCCACCCTCCAAATGCCCCCATTTTGGCACAAGAATATTTTGAACTGAAGGCTATGAAAAAGAAAGCAGACACAGAAAGAGCTCTCTGCCCTCCCCCATCCCCCATCTTCCTAAAAGCAGCACATTTATTGATATTTCCCTTGCACAGGTGTCCGGCTCCCTCACGCAAGGAAGAGAGCGAACCTTATCGCCAGAGACAGAGATGCCACTGAGATGAATCTGCACAAACAAATCTCGATAAAATAACCCTTATCTTCCATTAGTTCAACCCTACACCCCCAGTTTATTGCCCCTAAAAGCCTAACCCTCCTTTCCTTTGTCCAGTCATTTCACTATTTGCTGCCCTTTGTTATAATGGTGTATAAGCTCCTGAGTCTATTAGGTTTTTCCACTTCTTTTCTGTGAGATTTTATTTTATTATTTTATTTTATTTTATTTTATTTTTTTGAGACTGAGCCTCCCTCTGTTGCCCAGGCTGGAGTGCAGTGGCACGATCTAGGCTCACTGCAACCTCTGCCTCCCAGGTTCAAGCAATTCTCCTGCCTCAGCCTCCCGAGTAGCTGGGACTATAGGCGTGTGCCACCACACCCGGCTAATTTTTGTATTTTCAGTAGAGATGGGGTTTCACCATGTTGGCCAGGCTGATCTCAAATTCCTGACCTCAAATGATCAGCCCGCCTCAGCCTCCCAAAGTGCTAGGATTACAGGCATGAGGCCCCGTTGCCGGCCACATGTGAGATTTTAAATATGAATAAAATTTGTGTGCCTTTTCTCCTGCTAATCTGTTTTATGTCGGTTTAATTCGCAGGCCTCAGGCACTCAACCTAAGAGGGTAGAGGAAGTTGTTTCCTCTCCTACACTTGTGACCTGTAAATGGTAACCCAATGCCTACTCATGGAGATGAGCATCACTGTGACCATGGGACAGAGGATCAAACTGGGGCTCTGGGAAGTTACAGGAACTTGTGGGTGCTGGAGTCCGGACTCCTGTCCGAGTCCTTTTACCTCCCTCTTTCCTTTCATGGTTAGCACCTCAAAGTTTCCTTTTGCCCATCTAGCAGACCATAAAGCCCAAGGGATTGTTCACACTTGCTCATGCAGGCTTCCCATCTTCTGCAGAGTGCCCATGCTGAGTGTCAGCTCAGGAAAGGAACCACACCTAAAAACAGCCCTGGAAATCCCCATCCCAGGTGTTTCCAACAGGTCTCCTTCTGGGTCTCTGCGGGCACCTAGCCTTGGGCTGAGCAGCATTAATCACTCAGTGAGTTTTGGTTGATGAAGTGAGACTGATTTGCGTAATCCAGCTGCTCTGGGGCAGGTACCTGGGCCATCTGACAGGGGCTCCGGGACTTAGCTTGAGTAAAAGGAACCCTGAAGCACTACCCCAGCCAGGATCTAAATTCCCCCATTCTTCCCTTCTCACTAGTTCTTTGGGAAGGTGCCCGAAGATAAATAATGTACCCTTCCTGTGAGCCAGAAGGGAAAAAAGGCAGGAGAAGAAGGCTGTCTTTTTTCTAAGTGACCATAGGGATCACAACACATCGATTGAAAGAGACTTTTCAGGTTTGTCAACCCAGAAGAGCCCAAGAAGAAAAAATAATGGGCTTAAAGTGTGCCGTTAAAAATCTTATTGTCCTGATAATCTCCCTGCTTAGGTAAGAAACTTGCCAAGGCGCTAAGGAAAGGGCAGCATTTCCACTGACTTGGCCTTAAACATAAGAGGAAAGCTCTGCTCACCTGGAAACCCGTGTTGCTGTAGCCTTCAGCTCTGGGGGCTGCCGTACTCCTCAGCTCCATGCTGTTTTTGCTGCTGGCTGGCTCTGGTCTGGAGGTCCTTTGTACCTGGGAAAAAGCACCAGTCTCTGCTGATGTCAGAAAGCCACCTGCTGTTATAGGAACTTTGGCATTGCTTGCTTCAGTTTGGAAACTTCTGCAATAACCTCCTGAATGACTAGGGCTGACACCTGGTTGGGGTGGGGCAGAGAGGCAGGCGGGTTGGCAGGGTGGAGGCATCTAGTGCTGGCCCGCCCACTTTATTACTCTTTTCCTTTATCCCTATTTTTGGCATCCTATTTGCACTCCTGGGGAGAAAACTCTTGTGGTGCACAAAACAGAAAAGGACCCTTGCCCTTCCCTTCCCTTCCCTTCCCTGACCTGCCCTTGCCCTTCCTCCCTTCTTCCCTCCCTCTCTCCCTCCCTCCCTCCTTCCTTCCTTCGTTTCTTTCTTCTTCTTCTTCTTTTTTTTTTTAAATGGAGTCTTGATCTGTTGCCCAGGCTGGAGTGCAGTGACACAATCTCGGTTCACTGCAACCTCTGCCTCCCAGGTTCAAGCAATTCTCCTGCCTCAGCCTCCCAAGTAGCTGGGATTACAGGCATGAGCCACCACACCTGGCTGACTTTTGTATTTTTAGTAGAGACAGGGTTTCACCATGTTGGCCAGGCTGGTCTCGAACTCCTGACCTCAAGTGATCCACCTGCCTTGACCTGCCTAAAGTGCTGGGATTATAGGCATGAGCCACCGTGCCCAGCCAGAAAAGGACATGTTCTCTATAGTCTTTAATGAAATCCTCTGTTTTCCTGTGGGTGGTGTTAAAGACTAGGAGTGGTGGTGGGGTGGAGGGTGGGCGAACACAGGACATAAGGTCATGCTGACCTCGGTGATGACCTACTGTATACCAGGGATGGATGGATAGATAGATACATAGACAGATAGGTAGGTAAGTAAGGGTCTTGGCTCTTCAGAACAACTCCAGATTCTATACTGAAGTACAGAAAAGTTAACAATTTGTTTAGTGTCATTTAGCTAATAAAGGGATAATGAGAATTCAAATTCAAGTTTGGTTCATTCTGAAACCTTTTATTACATCCCTGCTTCAGACTGGGCTGCTTTCAAAAATCCAGCTTACAGAAATGCAGATATGTGGCAAGTAAATGAAAGGTGACCAACTATTCACCTACCAAAAGTCAATAAAAGTGCTTTGTTTTCATAAAGCAATTCACTTTGCTTTATGAAAATATTAGCTGTAGAATTCTTTTAAAATAGGGATTTTCCTCCCAGTACAATTTAAAATACTGCAAAACTGTGGACAAAAGAATGGAAAGGGCCTGGTGTGGTGGCTCACGCCTGTAATCAATCCCAGCACTTTGGGAGCCCGAGGCGGGTGGATCCCTTTAGGCCAGGAGTTTGAGACCAGCCTGGCCAACATGGCGAAACTCCATCTTTACTAAAAATACAAAAATTAGCCAGGAGTGATAGCGCACACCTATAGTCCAAGCTACTCGGGAGGCTAAGGCAGGAGAATTGCTTGAACCCGGGAGACACAGATTGCAGTGAACTGAAGACACACCACTGCACTCCCATCTGGGTGACAGAGTGAGACCCTGTCAAAAAAAAAGAAAAAAAAAAAGAAAAAGAAAAAGTAAGAAAATACCAAGTATTACGAGTGGTTATTTCTTGGTTGTTAATTTTATGGGAAGTTGGTGTTTCGTTTCTCCCTTAAATGCTGTTGAGTTTTCTATAAAGAGAATGATTTACTTTTGTTATTGTTAACCTAAAGGAAAAACCTGAGACAAACTTAATGTAAGTATAGAGTTTATTTGGGCTAAGTTTGAGATTGCAACTTGGGAGCACACATTCAAGTTGCTCTGAATATACACTTAGTAGCAGTTACAAGTAGATTCTTTTGTGTGTGCATGTGTGTGTGCGTGTGTGTGTGTGTCCTGTTGCCCAGGCTGGAGTACAATGGCATAATCATGGCTCACTACAGCCTTGACCTCCTGGGCTGAAGCTATCCTCCTCTCTCAGCCTCCCGAGTAGCTGAGACTACAGACATGTGCCACCACCCATGGCTAAATTTTTTTTTTTTTGGTGGAGATGGGGGTCTCACTATGTTGCCCAGACTTATCTTGAACTCCTGGGCTCAAGCACTCTTCCCACCTGCCTTGGCTTCCAAAAGTGCTGGGATTACAGGCACTGTGCCTGGCCACAAGTGAATTTTAAAGGAAAAGAAGGAGTTTCTGAGTTGTTTACCAATTATTTACATTAAAATAACATAAGTTATTGATTGGCTATACATTGTTATTTGTATCACACATTCTAGGAACAGAAAGGCAGCCAGTCAGAAACAAAATGCCTTTAAAACAATTGCCCCTGGCCGGGCGCGGTGGCTCATGCATGTAATCCCAGCACTTTGGGAGGCAGAGGCGGGCGGATCACGAGGTCAGGAATTTGAGACCAGCCTGGCCAACATAGTGAAACCCCGTCTCTACTAAAAAACTACAAAAATTAGCCAGGCATGGTGGCGCATGCCTGTAGTCCCAACTACTTGGGAGGCTGAAGCAGGAGAAATGCTTGAACCCGGGAGGCAGAGGTTGCGGTGAGGCGAGATCATGCCACTGCACTCCTGCCTGGGTGACAGAGCGAGACGACATCTCAAAAAAAAAAAAAAAAAAAAAAAAAATTGCCCCTTGGCACAGAGTTGGGTGGTGACTAAAGTCCAACCTTCTGTCTCTCTGGGCCTGATAGATTTTGCATTGCTCACATAGCTGGGACTGTGTGAGTTATTTTTGTTTTCTCTTTATCAGTGACTGAGGCCCAGTCTCTCTGGGCCTGATCGATTTTGCGTATCTCACACAGCTCAGACTGTGGCAGTTATTTTTCTTTTCTTGTTATCATGATACAGACTGTACAGTGTATACATAATGATTAAAGGCTTGCAGGAACCTGTGGTCTGGGTTCAAATCCTGGACTCTACCTCATAACTGTAGTCAACCACAGCTTGAGGGTCACACCTAGCCTTCTGGTGTTTTCATATGGCCCAAGAGCTAAGAATGGGTTTCAGATTTTTAAATGGTTGAAAAAAATTAAAAGGAAAAATATTTCATGACACATTCAAGTTATATGAAATTCAAATTCAGTGTCTGTAAATAAAGTTTTGTCAGAACAGGCCGGGCGCGGTGGCTCAAGCCTGTAATCCCAGCACTTTGGGAGGCCGAGACGGGCGGATCACGAGGTCAGGAGATCGAGACCATCCTGGCTAACCCGGTGAAACCCCGTCTCTAGTAAAAAATACAAAAAAATAGCCAGGCGAGGTGGCGGGTGCCTGTAGTCCCAGCTACTCGGGAGGCTGAGGCAGGAGAATGGCGTAAACCCGGGAGGCGGAGCTTGCAGTGAGCCGAGATCCGGCCACTGCACTCCAGTCTCGGCGACAGAGCAAGACTCCGTCTCAAAAAAAAAAAAAAAAAAAAAAAAAAAAAAAGTTTTGTCAGAACAGAAACATGGCCATTGATTTATGTATTGTCTAAGGCTACTATCATCCCATAAGGCCAGAACTGAGTAGATGTGACGAATACCACACGGCTCAAAGACAAATATCCACTACCTGGCTGATGCCTGTAATCCCAGCACTTTGGGAGGCCAAGGCAGGAGAATCGCTTGAGCCCAGGAGTTTGAGATCAGTCTGGGCAATGTAGGGAGACCCTGTCTCTACAAAAAATACAACCATTAGCCAGGTGTAGTGGTGCGTGCCTGTAGTTCCAGCTACTTGGGAGGCTGAGGTGGGAAGACTTTGGCCATGGAAATTTGGGCAAGTAACTTTGTTCTCTGTATCTCAGATTCTTCTTCCATAAAATGGAGATAATAGTACCTGAGGACTCAGCTCTGATTTTTTTTTTTTTTATCTTGCCCAAATTACTATCTAAGGGGTCTGGGGAGTCATGCCCTACAAATCATAAATTCTCATGAGCTGGGTTTTTTTTTTTTTTTTCCCCCAGACGGAGTCTTCCTCTGTCACCCAGGCTGGAGTGCAGTGGCAGATCTCGGCTCACTGCAACCTCTGACTTCCGGGTTCAAGCGATTCTCCTGTCTCAGCTTCCCGAATAGCTGGGACTGCAGGCGTGTGCCACCATGCCCAGCTAATTTTTACATTTTTAGTAGAAACAAAGTTTCACTATGTTGGCTAGGCCAGTCTTGAACTCCTGACCTCAAGTGATCCACCTGCCTTGGCCTCCCAAAGTGCTGGGATTACAGGCGTGAGCCACCGCATCCAGCCCAGATGGGTTTTATTTAACCCTATATATCACAACTTACTTTCCAACCTGACTCTGGCAGAACATTATGAGACAAGGAAGAAAATCAAAATATTTTACCCCAAAACATGTGTCTTTGCCATATTTTGAAAAGAAAACATTGTCATCCTTTTTCTCTAAGGGCAGCCACTATAAAACTTCAAAAGAACTTTAGTTTCCACAATCTTTGTCTTAACTTGAATCTTCCCTTTCTATTAATCCCAGGTCTTTAGACAAACTCAACCAATTGTCAACCGGAAAATGTTTAAATTCACCTATAGCCTGGAAGCCCAACCCCCTCCTCCCCTTGCTTTGAGTTGTCCTGCCTTTCTGGACCAAGCCAATGTATTTCTTAAATGTATTTGACGTCTCATCCCTCTTTAAAATGTATAAAACCAGGCTGTGCCCTGACCGCCTTGGGCACATGTTCTCAGGGCCTCCCAAGTGTTGTGTCATGGGCCGTGGTCACTCATATTTGGCTCAGAATAAGTATCTTCAAATATTTAACAGAGTTCAACTCTTTTCATTGACATATCCATTTAGAAACACTGCTGAGATGATAAAATGAGTTAATATATGCAGGGAATATTATGTGCCTGACACATAATTCAGCATCACCCAAATTTTATGATTTAGCTCTTTAGTGCTTCTTATTGATGAGACTTGAGGATTTTCATTAGTTCTTCCCCATCATTGCAGTGTGCCATAATTAGTAGTCATTGTGTTACCAAAGGCAAAAAAAATATATATATATATAAAAAATATATATATATATATATATATATCTCCAAGTGGAAGGGAGCAAGAGGAGTACAGATAAATAGACAGCAAATATTTGGGAAACTTTCCTTGAGAAATTGTTAGTTGGAAGAAACCAGTTGGTGCAACCTGATATTAAAACCTTCACCAACTCAAGACTCAATCTAGTTGAAGGTTATGGACGATCCTTACTTTCTGGAGCAAAAGACAGAAATCTTCATCCTATCATTTAAAGCTTCTAATTGCAGAAACGTGACTCCAATGCCTGACAGTCTTGCAGATACTGCTTTAGGAACTTTTAAAAATGCAACGATGTGTTTTCTTCTCCTTGGCTACAGACAAAATGTGAAAAGAATGCAACAACGTTTGGGAGCATATCATTGTGCAAGCCACAGTACTAGACAGTGTTGATTAAAAGATACAGTGACGATTAAAAGATACAGTGACCTCCCTCATCCATCTTCCAACTGTACCTGCCAGCAGGAAAAATTGACACCTAATTAGAGTAAATTGTATATACAACCATGATACTAAAATGCCAAAACAATGGTCATATCCAGAGAACTTGTCATTTAAAATTGTATGTTTCTGAAGCCTATCTTTAAAGAGGTTTCACAACCGATAAAAATTTTGACTCCTTGCAGCACCAGAATTAGTTTGATTTATGGGGCTATCATTTAAAGTGGTAATACCTTGGTAGAAGCTATGGTTCATTTTGTCCAATTAGGAAATAGAAATTGTGATCAGAAAATGAGGTGAAAGGCCTTTTCAGTTTTACAAGACTACATTTTAAACAATTCCCCAGTCATACAGAGTCATTATTTGTGAGAAATAGCTTGTACCAAGAACTAAAAATCTGTCTCTTAACTCCTCAGAATTATTTTCATCACATTGTCACTCAAACTCAATTTTAAACTTTGAAGCCATTGTGTAGCAACCAAGTCACTAGACTTTTCAGTCAAATAATTCCTATATGCCATTCTGTTCTCTAAAACTCAGCTTATAAAAATTTGTAAACTTGGCCGGGCGCGGTGGCTCAAACCTGTAATCCCAGCACTTTGGGAGGCCGAGACGGGCGGATGACGAGGTCAGGAGATCGAGACCATCCTGGCTAACCCGGTGAAACACCGTCTCTACCAAAAAATACAAAAAACTAGCCAGGCGAGGTGGCGGGCGCCTGTAGTCCCAGCTACTCGGGAGGCTGAGGCAGGAGAATGGCGTAAACCCGGGAGGCGGAACTTGCAGTGAGCTGAGATCCGGCCACTGCACTCCAGCCTGGGTGACAGAGCGAGACTCCATCTCAAAAAAAAAAAAAAAAAAAAAAAAAAAGAATTTGTAAACTTATGTACTATCTATACACAAGCTCATTAAAGAAAACCAAAACATAAAAGCCCTCCATTTTTATCAAAATGTGAAAGAAAAACAGTAATTACATGGCAATAGATTGTTTTTCTTGCCTTATGCATGCAGTTCTATAGTGAAGTCACTCTTGATGATGGTATTTCCAAAAGGAGTCAAGTGAAAATTTTTTAAAATTGTGTATAACGCTTGTCCTATTTTGAGCATGATGTGTTATGTGTTACAGACTCCTGCTGTCTTCCTCCCTGAAGAACATTTCATGTAGTGCAGATTAACCTTTGTCTATACAACTTGAAGTAGTTAAATAAATCAAATAATGTTAATGTTAATAATAAAAATGTAATCCTGGGAGGTTTACAAGGCTTAATCTAATTAACTGTCAATTGTTCAGATCATCCAAGAGGGAAAAAAGGAAAGTAATGAAAATGTGTATTTGACATAGGAAATGCTTCAGGATTTGTTTTTCAACAAAATTCTCCTTGCAGTTAGGTTTCTTCCCCTGACATTTATACTATATACCAGGTACTAGGAACGGCCAGCCGGAGCACTTAACCCAGCCAAAGACTGGCCATAGAATCTGCCACATGGGTCATACCTGTCTGCAATTAAAGGATGATTTGGCTGTCTGTATCACTTTAGTGAGAATCTTGGGAAGGGCGGGACACAGTGGTTCATGTCTATAATCCCAGCATTTTGGGAGGTTGAGGTGGGTGGATTACTTGAGGTAAGGAGTTCAAGACCAGCCTGGCCAACATGGTGAAACACCTGTAGTTGCAGCTACTTGGGAGGCTGAATCAGGAGAATCACTTGAACCCGGGAGGTGGAGCTTGCAGTGAGCCGAGATCACACCACTGCACTCCAGCCTGAGCGACAGCGCAAAACTCCATCTCAAAAAAAAAAAAAAAAAAAAAAAAAAGTGCAGGCTCTGAACTCAAATCAGCTTCCAAGTCAGGCTTTACTTCTACACTCACTAGCTGCAAGCTTGGGCTAGTTACCAGTAACCTCTGAAATCATCTACTGCTGCCTGAAAAATGAGGTTTGTGTTTACAGCTATCTCATGGGTCTGCCAGGAGGATAAACTGAGGTGCCACAAGGAGAGTGTCTAGCATCATGTCATAAGCATCTGCGGTAGATTAAATATGTCCCCCAAAGTCCATATGTTACAATCTTTATCACTGATGTGACAGTATAAAGAGATAGGATCTTTAAGAGGTGATTAGGCCATGACAGCTCTGCCCTCATAAATGGATTAATGTGGTTATCTGAGGAGTGGGTTCCTGATAAAAAGGATGAGTTTCTCCTGAATTTCGCTCTCTCTCCTGTGCTCACTTGCCTTTCCACTGTGTTATGATGCAGTGAGCTGAGATCACTGCATCTCAGCTCAGAGGCACAAAGGCCCTCTCCAGCTGCTGGTCCCATGCTCTTGGACTTCCCAGTCTCCAGAACTGTGAGCTAAATAAACTTGTTTTTTTTTTGTTTTTTGTTTTTGAGACGGAGTTTCACTCTTGTTGCCCAGGCTCAAATACAGTGGGACAATCTCGGCTCACTGCGAACTCTGCCTCCCGAGTTCAAGGGATCCTCCTGCTTTAGCCTCCTAAGTAGCTGGGATTACAGGTGCCTGCTACCACGCCTGGCTAATTTTTGTATTTTTGGTAGAGATGGGGTTTCACCATGTTGGCCAGGCTGATCTTGAACTTCTGACTTCAAGTGATCTGTCTGCCTTGGCCTCCCAAAATGTTGGGAGTACAGGCATGAGCCACCATGCCCGGCTTACTTGTTTTTTATAAATTACCCACTTTTAGTATTCTGTTATGACAGCAGAAAACAGACTAAGACAGCATCCATACACTCACGTGTCTGTGGGATACCTGTCAGTAGCCAGTTTTTTGAAAACCTTGAGTTGAGCCTCTAGGGCTCTGTCAGTGTTTAGTAGGGTAAGTGTGTTACCATTACATGTGGTTGAATGAGGTTAACTAAGGGAGCAAGAACAAACATTGATATAGGTTATAGTAATGGCAACATACAACTTACGGATAAACAAGAATCTTCCAGGAAGTGCATTCTTGAGTCTAGAAGATTTCCAGAGATGAGAATCTTTTTTAATAACACAGTCATGTGTTACTTAACAATGGGGATATATTCTGAGAAATTTGTCCTTAGGCAATTTTGTCATTGTGCAAACAGCACAGAGTGTATATGCACAAATCCAGATGGTATAGCCTACAACACACCTAGGTTATATGGTATAGTCCATTGCCCCTAGACTACAAACGTGTACAGCAAGTTACTGTACTGAATACTATAGGCAATTATAACAAAATGTTAAGTATTTGTGTATTTAAATGTATCTAAACATAGAAAAGGTATAGTAAAAAAATATGGTAGATGCGACACGGTGGCTCACACCTGTAATCCTGGCAACTTTGGGAGGCTGGGGTGGGTGGATTACTTGAGGTCAGGATATACCAGCCTGGCCAGGAGGGTGAAACTGCCTCTACTAAAAATGCAAAAATCAGCCAGACATGGTGGTGTGCGTCTGTAGTTCCAGCTACCCGGGAGGCTGAGGCCCAAGAATCGCTTGAACCCGGGAGGTGGAGATTGTAGTGAACCGAGATTGCACAACTGCACTCCAACCTAGGTTACAGAGCGAGACTCTGTCTCAAAAAAAAAAGTTATGGTGAGCTAAGATTAATTTATTATTGAATAAAGAAAATTTTTAAATAAATTTGGTGTAACCTAAGTGTACAATGTTTATATAAAGTCTACATCATTGAACAGTAATGCCCTAGGCCTTAATATTAACTCACCACTAACTCACTGACTCACCTAGAACCTAGTCCTGTAAGTGCCATCCATGGTAAGTGCCCTATAGAGGTGTACCATTATTTTTTTATTTATTTGTTTATTGTTTTTCATTTATTTTTTATACCTTTATTGTTATTATTTATTTATTTATTTATTTTTGAGACCTAATTTCACTCTTACTGCCCAGGCTGGAGTGCAATGGCGTGATCTTGGCTCACTGCAACCTCTGCCTCCTGGTTCAAGCGATTCTCCTGCCTCAGCCTCTCCAGTAGCTGGGATTACAGGCGCCTGCCACCATGCCTGGCTAATTTTTTGTATTTTTAGTAGAGACAGAGTTTCACTATGTTGGCCAGGCTGATCTTGAACTCCTGACCTCATGATCTGCTTGCCTCAGCCTCCCAAAGTGCTGGGATTACCGGCGTGAGCCACTGCACCCGGCCAAAATGTTGCTATTTCAGTTCAGAGTTGAGATGGATTTATTTAACCACATACACACACTTCTGCTATTGATAAGGATTAAAAGTTTTGGTATATTAAGATTATTAAATTTATTAAGATTATGGCCAGATGTGGTGGCTGACACCTGTAATCCCAGCACTTTGGGAGGCTGAGGGGGGCAGATCACTTGAGGCCAGGAGTTTGAGACCAGTCTGGCCAACATGGTGAAACCCTGTCTCTACTAAAAAAAAAAAAAAAAAAAAAGAAAAAAAAGAAAAAAATTAGCAGGGCATGGTGGCAGTCTCCTGCAATCCCAGCTACCCCGGTGGCTTAGGTACAATGATTGCTTGAACCTGGGAAGTGGAGGTTGCAGTGAGCCAAAAAGATCGCACCACTGCACTGCAGCCTGGGTGACAGAGTGAGAGTCTGTCTCCAAAAAAAAAGCTTATTAAGATTATTAGTTTATTAAGATTTTTAGTATGAAGATTAAGGTTTAGATATTTAATTCTGCTACTGATGAGGATTAAGATTATTAGGATTAAGATTTTTTAGTATTTAGGGGTTTCTTATTTATTGACACAACAATGAGATTTGTCATTATTAGGTCAAGTTATTGGGTCAGAATTATAAAAATGCTGAGTAATTATTAGTGACATTAAATTTAAAGATTGTCGATGTCTGAGATTATTTAAAAAAAAGAACTTAGGTATGTACCCCAAATATGTATCTCAAATGTAAGTTGTCCTTAACATTTGCTGTAAGTCTAAAAGTAAATGTTTCAAATCACATCTGAAGTTTACATATTTTAAGCCTCACTCATGTCTAGTCAATTATTTCATATACCAGTGGAAGCTCGAGGTGTCTTGGCTCTTAAACTACATGGTAAAACATCTGTAAGTTGAAGTATAACTTGGGAACACAGGGAAATACTGATATTGAATTCTATTCCATCTACTGCACTAAAAACAATTTATAGGCCGGGCATGGTGGCTCACTCCTGTAATCCCAGCACTTTAGGAGGCCGAGGTGGGCTGATCACTTGAGGTCAGGAGTTCGAGGCCAGCCTGGCCAACCTGGTAAAACCCTGTCTCTGCTAAAAATACAAAAATTAGCCAGGCGTGGCGATGAGCGCCTGTAATCCCAGCTACTTGGGAGGCTGAGGCAGGAGAATCGCTTGAACTCGAGAGGTAGGGGTTGCAGCGAGCTGAGATTGAGCCACTGTACTCCAGCCTGGGTGACAGAGCAAGACTCTGTCTCCAAAAAAAAAAAAAAAAAAAATTATAAACGGAAAAGGACTATGTCCTACATATATAATGTAACAGTCACAATCACAAATACACCAAACTGTGTAAACCTATGTAAGAAAACCTCAGTTTATATGCTTTCCTGTTAATTTTAGTTTTACTTATTTGCCTTGTTAGCATTCATTAGCATGATTGAAAAATTATCAAAACCAATCATTCCAAGTAAATCCCACTCATTCACTCAAAATATAAATTGTAATTACTGAAAGAAAACAAATCCAACTTCTTGGCTTCCTCTTATGATGGTTGTACACACTGAGATATTGGTGTCATTGTTCTTTGTTAGTATAGGGATGTGGCTCAACGCCTGGCTCTCACTTCATCTTGTTCTCTTTCTTCTTGGCTCACAAATCTTCCAAGTTCTCCAGACCTGTTCTGGCCATAGGCATTTTCACTTGAATTTGGACTGGCCCCTGGGCTGGCTCTTTCTCTTTGCTCAGATCTTAGCTCCTCAGTGAGGCTGTCCCAGACCACACTGTCCTATTGCCAGGCCAACCCTCATAGAGCACACTGTTTTGTGAACCATGGGCTCTCCTGCACGGGCATAGGGCTGGGCATGGAGGCAATACAGAGGGTAGGTATCTAAGAGCTCTGAAGGCCTGGCTGGTAAATACCATCCCCTCTAAAAGGAACCCCACAGGTTACACCTAGGACTTCTTGTGCTAGAAACAAGGAAGTTTTTAAACCTACCTAAGGTCATAGCCAAAGGATGTAGGAGTGGCCTGGGAAAGAACAATGTTTATAATCGATTGAAAAACATAAAACCTTCAACAATTCATGAGTCTATAATGATACTTAAAAACAGAATCTCTAGGCCAGGCACTGCGGCTCACACCAGTAATCCCAGCACTTTAGGAGGTCATGGCAGGCAGATGGCTTGAGCCCAGCAGTTCGAGACCAGCCTGGGCAACATGACGAAACCCCGTCTCTACTAAAAATACAAAAATTAGCTGGGTATGGTGGCATGTGCCTGTAATCCCAGCTACTCAAGAGGCTGAGGTGGGAGGATGGCTTGAGCCCCGGAGGTAGAGGTTGCAGTGAGTCTAGATCGTGCCACTGCGCTTCAGCCTGGGCAATAGAGTGAGACCCTGTCTCAAAAAGAGAAAAAAAGAAAAAAAAGAAAGAAAAAAGGAAACTCTGCAAAAAGCCTAAAAAGGGAGAAAATAAGCATTTCTGTTGTTCATGAGGAATTGAATTTAGGGTAACTAAATAGCCCCAGTTGTTAAGAAGAAGCTACACCTTATATATCATTGCCAGCAACAAATATAAAAATGATAGAATTTGAAAAGCATGATTTTGTGATCCTTTGAGCAGGGATAATCAGTTGGAAGTAAATCACTGGTTGGGTAGCTTATGGGGTGCTGGACATCGTATGGAGCCAAATTCACAGTGTGCAGATGACATATTGCCACAGGGGAAACAGGAAAACAGCATCATAAAGATGTCATGGCTGAGGCAGGAGAATCACTTGAGGTCAGGAGTTGGAGATCAGCCTGGGCAACATGGTAATACCCCTGCCTTTGAAAAAAGAAATAGCCAGGCACACTGGTGCATGCCTGTAGTCCCAGCTAACTGGGAGGCTGGGATGGGAGGACTGCTTGAGCCCAGGAGTTCAAGATTACAATGAGCTATGATCGTGCTACTATAGTCCAGCCTGGGTGATGGGGTGAGACCATGTCTGTGGGGGAAGGAAAGACATCAGGCCAATACTAATCCAAATCAACAGTTTACTATACATGGGTCCACCAGATATCATGAACTTCTGATGTGGGGTAATATAAAGTACATATTATCATTTCCGGTTTTGTCTATATATATTTTGATTTCTTTTTTTTTGTAAGAGCTCTGAAGTCAGACTGCCTGGTTCTAATATTAATTCCCCTATTTCTAGATTTGGATCTTGAGCAGTTTATGCAAACTCTCAGAGCCTCTTAGGGTTTTGTGAGGATCTAACGAGAATACTTGTGCAATTGTTGGAATGGGGCTGGGTACTTAAAACACTCAATACTCAATACATTAGCTATTATCACTGTAAGTGCCCTATTCTTCCTTTTCTTATTTTATTTTATTTTAGAAAGGTTCTTGCTCTGTCACGCAGGCTGGATTGCAGTGATGCAATCATGGCTCACTGCAGCCTTGACCTCCCTGGTCTCAGGTGATCCTTCCACCTCAGCCTCCCAAGTAGCTGGGACTACAGGTACACCCCACCACACCCAGCTAATTAAAAAAAAAAAAATTGCAGAGATGGGGTTTCACCATATTGTCTAAGCTGGTCTCAAACTCCTGGGCTCAAGCAATCTGCCTGCCTCGGCCTCCCAAAGTGCTAGGATTATAGGCGGGAGCCACTTCACCCAGCACCTATTATTTCTTGAATAAATGCATACTATTGTCGTAATAGCCATAGATAGCTATATAGCTCTCCTCCCCCTTCCACCCAGTTCAGCCCATGGGATTCTAGACTTTCAGCATGGGATAATTTGAGAACCATCAAGGCATCAGGACCCAAGTTTCAGGCTCTCCTCCCATCATTAACCCATCCTGAAGGCCTGAGGAAGTCAGTTAAGGGCTCTGAACCTGGGCTTCCTCATGAACCTGGAAGAAAAGTGGGCAGGGCCTCCAATCTGTAGCCTATGGGGAGAAAGGTGATACACACTTGGGCAGGAAGGTATTGTTCAGTGTAACTATCTGCTAAATCCCTGGGGCACCATCCAGCTAAGATAAAATGTGATGGTTCCCACTCTCAGTAGACAATACACCAATCCTATTTTTCTTAAATTTACAGAAATGAGGTTAGGTGAGGTGGCTCAAGCCTGTAATCCCAGCACTTTGGGAGGCCAAGGCGGGCGGATCACAAGGTCAGAAGTTCGAGACCAGCCAGGTCAATATGGTGAAACCCCGTCTCTACTAAAAATACAAAAAATTAGCTGAGCCTAGTGGTGTGCACCTGTAATCCCAGCCACTCGGGAGGCTGAGGCAGGAGAATTGCTTGAACCCGGGAAGTGGAGGTTGCAGTGAGCCGAGACTGCGCCACTGCACTCCAGCCTGGGCAACAGAGTGAGACTGTTACAAAAATAAATAAAATAGGCTGGGCGCTGTGGCTCAAGCCTGTAATCCCAGCACTTTGGGAGGCCGAGATGGGCGGATCACGAGGTCAGGAGATCAAGACCATCTGGGCTAACACGGTGAAACCCCGTCTCTACTAAAAATACAAAAAATTAGCCGGGCGTGGTGGCGGGCGCCTGTAGTCCCAGCTACTCGGGAGGCTGAGGCAGGAGAATGGCGTAAACCCAGGAGGCGGAGCTTGCAGTGAGCTGAGATCCGGCCACTGTACTCCAGCCTGGGTGACAGAGCGAGACTCCGTCTCAAAAAAAAAAAAAAAAAAAAAATTAAATTAAATTAAATAAATTTACCAGAATGAAACTGAGACCCACCCTGATTCTGTTTCCCGGAATTAGTGAACAAATATTTGTTTACTGAATCCTATAAAGAATAAATATAATTTTTTCATTTTTTATTATCATAATTCTTCCAGAATAGATTCCATAGCACATATCCCCTTGTAAAACACTATAGAGGATTCATTTATGCCATTGGTTGCCTGTCTCCCCTTCTAGACTGTCAGCTTCATGAAGGCTGGGAACTTTGTTTTGTTCCTTAACACTGCTCAAACATGTATAGCAGTCCTGGTACATGGCAGGGGGTTGATAGATATCAGTTTAATTGTTCAAAAATCAAGCTTGGGTTTTGATTTGTTCACTGAATGCAGATTTACTCTAAGCTTGATTTCACAATCTTGATCCACAAGAAGTAAAAATATGGGGTTTAGGTGCACAGCCTGTGAAATGAATACCATTTTTCTCCTTCCAAAACTGTTTTGAGACAGGGAAGTGTCACAGCTGTCAAAAGCCTGGGTGAGAGGACTGATGTAATAATGTGTGATGTGTCACTTGGCACAGCAAGGTCAGGGGTTTCCCCATAATTCTTCTGCTTGTGTTAATTACAGGAAGTAAGGCGGAATCTGGATTCCCAGGCATGCCTCTCTTGTTGGTCTAAATGGGCATGGCTGATCACAAAGGAGCCGACCAAGGCTGAGAGCCTCAATCCTTGGGAGTGGACTGGGGAAGTGGGCAGGAAGTGGAGACTATGTTTAGCACAGTCTCGGCAAGAAATGGGCAGCACCGCCTCCTCAAAAGGCTTGTCCCACTCGGTGGGAGTCATATTCAGTGAACAGCAATGTGACACCTACTCTGTCAGGGCCTAGAATAGCCCATGAGACTCAGAAGTTGAACACTGAGCTGTGGGTCACACAGCTAGAAACTATGGCAGTGAGATAACCCAATCTAGGGCTTTCTGCCTTGAAGATGTGGACTTTTCCCACTGCTGTCTGCCTTTGGCATCTTCAGCTCCCAAACAAATATGTACAGAGAGTTTATTATGAGCCAAGCACCATTATAGGCACCTGGAAGTCATAAGTGAACAAAGCAAAGATTTCTGACCTGATGGATGGGATGCGGAATGCGAGAGAAAGAGCCGAAGGTCATGTCAGGAGTTTTGCCCTGAACTCCGGGATGGAACTGCCGTCATGTGAGATGGGGAATCTATGGATGGGGCAACTTTAGGAGCAGAGGGGAAGTCCTGCTCTTTAAATATTTGTAGAAGCACGCTTTGCCTTTTCTGCCCACCTTATTTTCTTCCACACAGTCCTGCCTCAGCATTAACACCTGTTCTCCAGACAGATCCCTATTAGCCCTTACATCTTTATCTCTATCCCTGGTTCAAGGAATGGAATTTCAAATGAATAAGACATACTATTCTTTTTTCAAGGCTAGTCATAGATATTTTCAAAGATATTTTACCAACGTTAATTCTCATCACCAGTATGTGACCTTACTGAACTTGTTTTAATTTAATTCGATTTTATTTTTTGAGACAGGCTGGTCTTGAACTCCTGGCCTCAAATTATCCACCCACCTTGGCCTCCCAAAGTGCTGGGATAACAGGTGCAAGCCACCATGCCCAGCCAGACATACTATTTGATAGCGCAATTGGTGACTAGAGTCAATAGCAACTTAATAGTACAATTTGAAATAGCTAAGAGAGTGTAATTGGATTGTTTGTAACTCAAAGGATAAACGCTTGAAGGGATGGATGCCCTATTCTCCATGATGTGATTATTATGCATTGCACGCCTGTATCAAAACATCCTATGGCCGGGCGCAGCGGCTCACAGCGGATTCCCAGGCATGCCTCTCTTGTTGGTCTAAATGGGCATGGCTGATCACAAAGGAGCCGACCAAGGCTGAGAGCCTCAATCCTTGGGAGTGGACTGGGGAAGTGGGTAGGAAGTGGAGACTATGCTTAGCACAGTCTCAGCAAGAGATGGGGTGAGCCCCAAGCAGCACTGCCTCCTCAAAAGAGTTGTCCCACTCGGTGGGAGTCACATTCAGTTAACAGTGATGTGACACATACTCTGTAGGTATAGTCCCAACACTTCGGGAGGCCGAGGTGTGCGGATCCCTTGAACTCAGGAGTTTGAGACCAGCCTGGCCAACATGGTGGAACCCTGTCTCTACTAAAAATACAAAAATCAGCTGGTATGGTGGTGGGTGCCTATAATCCCAGCTACTAGGGAGGCTGAGGCAGGAGAATCGCTTGAACCTGGGAGGTGGAGGTTGCAGTGAGCTGAGATTGCACCACTGCACTCCAACCTGAGCGACAGAGAGAGATACTGTTTCAAAAAAAAAAAAAAATCATGTACTCCATAAATATATACACCTTATATGTGCCTACAAAAATTAAAAACTATTATTTTTTGAGATGGAATTTCACTGTTGAAGGAAGGCTGGGGCAGCGGTCAAAGGGCACTTGATAGAGTTGTTTATCTGTGTGCACTGTTTAGCTTTTTTTTTTTGAGACAGTATATTGCTCTGTTGCCCAGGCCGGAGTACAGTGGCACAATCATGGCTCACTGCAACCTCCAACTCCCTGGTTCAAGGGATTCTCCTGCCTCAGTCTCTCGAGTAGCTGGGATTACAGGCACGTGCAATTTTTGTATTTTTAGTAGAGGCAGGGTTTCACCATGTTGGTCAGGATGGTCTCGATCTCCTGACCTCGTGATCCGCCTGCCTTGGCCTCCCAAAGTGCTGGGATTACAGGCTTGAACCACCTCGCCAGCCTACTGTAGGCCTGTAATCCTAGCACTTTGGGAGACCGAGGAGGGTGCGTCATGAGGTCAGGAGATCGATACCATCCTGGCCAACATGGTGAAACCCCGTCTCTACTAAAAATACAAAAAAAAATTAGCCAGGCACAGTGGCTGGTGCCTGTAGTCCCAGCTACTAGGGAGGCTGAGACAGGAGAATGGTGTGAACCTGGGAGGTGGGAGCTTGCAGTGAGCCAAGATCATGCCACTGCACTCTAGCCTGGGCGACAGAGGGAGACTCCATCTCAAGAAAAAAAAAAAAAAAAGGAATTAGTTACAAATTCATCAACAAAAAGATTCAGAGGATTTTGATAACTGCATAGAAATCTGATCAGTCAGATCAAGTACTATCAAGTAAGTTCTGCTAAGGCCCCAGGACTCCCTCAACGTGCCTTGTGTGTGGAGGCACCATGAGAAGAGGAGGAAGCCCTACCATGTGGACCCCTAAGATATTTGCTTGAGTCCACTCACCAGGACACCCCAGAACAAAAGACACTTTCTTGTGGTTCCAGGAAGAATTATTTATATTCAGGAAGCACAAATCCCAAGAAGCAAGACACAAGGCCATTTTTATCCCCTTTCATACAATAGAAATTTTTTTTTGAGATGGAGTCTTGCTCTGTCACCCAGGCTGGAGTGCAATGGCGTGATCTTGGCTCACTGCAACCTCCGTCTCCCGCATTCAAGCTATTCTCGTGCCTCAGTCTCCTGAGTAGCTGGGATTACAGGCGTGTGCCACCACACTCAGCTAATTTTTATATTTTTAGTAGAGATGGGTTTTTACCATGTTGGCCAGGCTGGTCTTGAACTCCTGAGCTCAGGTGATTCTCCCACCTTGGTCTCCCAAAGTGCTGGATTACAGGCGAGAGTCATCACACCTGGCCCCAAAATTTTGTTTTTTTAAAAAAGGTTTCTTTGCTGCCCTTATCATCTACTTACATGTGCCATGGATTAGCCATATTGTGAATGTGGATTATTTAAATGTATGCATATCTTTAAAGTTGAGCAACAGTTACTTTCTCCTTTAATTAATTTATAAACCACATGCTTTCTGCTATCTTTGCTGAGAGAAAATACTTTATTTGTATATGGCCTCTAAGTGAGATGACTTTTTCCCTCCCCAAGATGATTAATTTCTGATTTCACTTGCATAGGAAAACAAATAGCTCAGATTCTAGTTGTTAAAGGAAAACATTTCAAGAGTCCACACAGATGAAGTAATAATTCTCTTTGTAATTCACATCTCTATCCAAACCTTTGGTTTTTTTTCTCTACTCCCCTCCTGGATTTCCTCAACCCGTTATCCAAAGTACAAGACAGTCCCTGACACACTATGGCTCCATTTAACAATTTTTCAGCTTTATGAAGGTGTGAAAGTCATACACATTCAGTAGAAACCATACTGTGAGTATCCATACAATCATTGTGTTTTTCATTTTTAGTATGGTATTCAATAAATGACATGAAATATTCAACACTTAGTTAGAAAGTAGGCTTTGTGTTAGATGATTTTGCCCAACTATTGGCTAGGCATGGTGCACACCTGTAGTCCTAGCTACTCAGGAGGCTGAAGCAAGAGGATAACTTGAGCCCAGGAGTTCAAGGCTGCAGTGAGTTACAATTGCGTCACTGCACTGCAGCCTGGGAGACAGAGAGAGATCCTGTCTCTATGGAAATATATATATCATTTTGCCCAACTGTAGGGTAATATAAGTGTTCTGACCATGTTTCAGGTAGGCTAGACTAAGCTATGATGTTTGGTAGGTTAGGTGTCTTAAGCAAATTTTCTTTCTTAAATTTTTTTTTTGGTAGAGATGGGATCTCACTGTGTTGCTCAGGCTGGTCTAAAATAGCTGGCTCCAAGTGATCCTCCTGCCTTAGCCTCCCAAAATGCCAGGATTACAGGTGGCCTCCTTGCCCAGTTGTGCATTTTCAACATATAGTGTTTTCAACTGACAATGAGTTTATCAGTATATATCTATGTTCTAGTCTGAAACCTGATTTTCACTTTTAAAGGGGCTTTAACTGTCTAAAATTAGTGACTGGTTATTTATAATGGGCAGAAGCAGTTACAGTGCAGGGTGCTGTGAATAATGACTGCAGATCTATTAGGTTGGTGCAAAAAGTATTGCCATTACTTTCAACGGCAAAAATCTCAGTTACTTTTGCACCAACCTATAATCGGACACTTGCTAAATCCACTTCATCAGGATTCACTTGCAGAGTCACCTGCTGGACCCTGATGTCTCCATGGAGCCACCACCCATTAAAGTCACCGGCGACTTCTCGCCAATCCATGAGCCTTCGGCAGTCCTTATTCTGGTCCTGAGTCTTGACCCTGCCTTGGTTGCAGTGACCCCACACTTACCCACCCTTTCCTGCCACTCCTCCTCTCTCTGGCCACTCCCTCTGAGTTGCCCTCATGGTTCCCTTTCCTCTGCCCACCTGTGAAGTATTAGTGTCCCTGAGGGTGTCCTCTTGCTCTAACAGGGGTTTGTGACTTAGAGTTTCTCACATAAGGTCCATGAATGGAATCCCCTAAAATGATGCAAACATTCCACATTCCTGTCCATGTTTTCTGAAGACAGGGTCCTGAGTTTTCATGATCATTAAGTATCCATGACCCCGTAAGAACCAGTGGAGAGAAGGTAGGAGATGAGGAAAGGATGCAGATGCTCTACAGCTGTATTTGGAAACTGCCCATTGGACATCTCCAGCTGGATATCACACAGGCACCTCTGATTCAATGTGGCTACAATGAAAACAAACTCCTCAAGCAGTTTCCCATCCCTGTGTTTCTTCTGTATGTGGCATCGTCATTCACTCTGCTTCCCAAGTCAGAACCCTGGGGAGAGTCTCACTTGTTAATTTACCCTCATCTCTTATACCCAACCGATCACCAGTTTGTACCTCTTCATCCCTGGCTTCCTCTCCATCCCTTTAGAGCCTGCCCAGTTCAGGCACTCACCTCCTCTCACCTTAACCATTGCCATAGTTTCCTTGCCAACTTCTTGCCTATTGTTCTTATACTTCCATTTCTTCTTCCCATGACTGCTCAAAAGGTATGTCACACATGATAGACATTTGATCACGCCACTCCCCTGCTGAACATTGCTTAATGGCTCCCTATTGCTCACAGAAGAAAAACCCACCTCATTACTTCATTCTTCAACATGATTTGGTCAGTGTACAGAACTCCCTGTGGCCTCTGGATAATGCGAGGGTGTGCACATGCTATTTCTCTGCATGGGACATTGCCTCCACGACTCCTTCCTCCTCCTTCATTCTCCACATGCAGGCCACCGGGCAAATCCCCTCATCCCTCTAAGGCTGCCTCCTCTTCGTGGTCTTCCTGGTTGCCCCAGGTGACAGAGGCCAGGTTGTTGGAATCTGCCTACTTACTGGGAGCACCCACCCAGAGACACACCTCCAACCTTCACACCCCCATTTATGCTGTGTTTTCTTTCTTTTTTTTTTTTTTTTCTTGAGATGGAGTCTTGCTTTGTTGCCCAGGCTGGAGTGCAGTGGTGCGATCTTGGCTCACTGCAACCTCAGCCACCCTAGTTCAAGCGATTCTCCTGCCTCAGCCTCCCAAGTAGCTGGGATTACAGGCACGGGCCACCATGCCTGGCTAATTTTTGTATTCTTAGTAGAGATGGGGTTTCACTGTGTTAGCCAGGCTGGTCTCAAACTCTTGACCTCGTGATCCATCCGCCTCGGCCTCCCAAAGTGCTGGGATTACAGGCATAAGCCACCTCACCCAGCCCTATGCTGCATTTTCATTTTATGCTGGAGTGAGGCTTGAAACCCAAAATGGCTTATGCAAGGCAGTATTGATGTATAGAGAACCAAAAACTAGATTAACAGAAGGAACAAAAGGCAGGTCTAGATGCAGAGGTCTGAGCATCCAAATCTTTCCAAGCTAAAGGGGAATGAGGCAGAGGTACAGAGAATCCTAAAACTCACATGGGGGCTCACTCCATTTCATCCCCTCATCGATTCCACTATCACATGCTGAGATATAGTTGTGGCTTTGAGGATTAAACCAGATAGCAAGGTGGAATTGTTCCTAGATCTAAATGCACTTCACAGCAATTATCTACTTTCTGTTGTGTTGAACCCCGATTAGCCTCGGTAGGGAAGGCACCAGGTTCAGAGGCCAGAGGAGACTCAGAGCCAGCGAATGAGGCATGGGGTTCTATTAGGGGCTTCCATAAACGGGAGACAGTCCAGTGGCCATGGGCTGCACAGCCTTACATACAGTCCAGTGGAAGCAGCTGGACAAGAGAGCCACAACTGCTTGCAAACAGCATGCAGTTCATACAGTATTTTCACTTAACACCCTCCTCCTAACGACCCCCAGCTGGCAGCCTTCATGTAACCCAAAACTCAGGACCTCAGTCTCCTGTATGACCTGTGTTCCACGGGGTGGGCTGAAGGCTCAGTGGTTCCTCAGAGGCAAGGAATGAATCTTCAGGTGATTCCCTAGCTCAGAACACACTCGGGTGCATCTGCCATACAGGGTCATTCTAAGGGTATGTCTAAGCTATTGCTATCACGTGCATTTACCATAGACTTAATTTCCTCTGATGGTCTATGAAATTCTTGAAAGCAAATACTCTTCAAATTTTTCTCCTCAGGGCCTAGCACTATGCAGAAAACTATACAAGTCCACCCTCACGATGAGGGAGAACAACTTTTGTTGTTAAGAATAAGTTTTTCGAATGATTCAGCGAAATACTGAACTAGAAAGAAGACATTTTCTAATAATTATTTTTGTTGTTATTTTTGAGACAGAGTCTCACTCTCACCCAGGTTGGAGTGCAGTGGCGCGATCTCAGCTCACTGCAACCTCTGCCTTCCAGGCTCAAGTGATCCTCCCACCTCAGCCTCCCAAGTAGCTGGGACCACAAGTGAGCACCACCACGCCTGGCTAAGTTTTTGTATTTTTGGTAGAGATGGAGTTTTGCCACATTGGCCAGCTGGTCTCGAACTCCTGACTTCAAGTGATCTGCCTGCCTCAGCCTCCCAAAGTGCTGGAATGACAGCATCTTCTGTTTCCAAGTCAGCATCTCTAGCCCCGTCCTCTTGTCCTTGCTCTGTTTTGATCTCTGGTTGCCACCTAGGCATTGTTGCTCCAAACCTTCCTCTCCTGTTATGGAGCACATTGGGCCATGAGCCCTCTAATACCTCTCCCAAATCTAGGATTTGGTTTAGGGCAACCGCACCTGACAAACTGATGATCTTAGAAAAATGCACGACTTGTACCATCTAAGATTTCACTTCTAGAAATCTGTCTTATAGAAATACACAAATCCTAAACACACAGCTACAAAGGTGTTCATTATAGTATTAATAAAAGAAAAACATTAGAATAGCTTATAGAGAAAGTGTTGAATTATGGTATATTCACACCATGAGGGAATAAGTAACAGAATAAGGCACATCTGTAAGAATTGACCCAAAAGTATTTTGGAAAGTATTGAGGCAATAAAAGGTACAGACCAGTATTTATACTATTATCCCATTTGTGGGCATATTAGGGAGAAAGCATGCATACATATAAATCAAAGTTTAAAGAAGGATTACCAAATTTAAACATCTTTGGGACTAAACTGAAAGCTACAAGACAGGTATGAGCCTGAGAAAAGATAAAGTATTAAATATCAAGAAAGTTTTACGACTAGGCTGTGTGGTGACTCACGGCTGTAATCCCAGTACTTTGGGAGGCTGAGGCTGGCAGGTCGCTTTGAGTCCAGGAGTTCGAGACCAGCCTGGGCAATGTGGTGAAGCCCTGTTTCTACAAAAAATATGAAAATGAGCTGGGCATGGTGGCACGTGCCTGTATTCCCAGCTATTTGGGAGCTGAAGCCGGAGAATTGCTTGAGCCAGGAGAGTGGAGGTTTGCAATGAGCTGAGATGGTGCCACTGCACTCCAGCCTGGACAACAAGAGTGGAACTCTGTCTCAAAAAAAAAAAAAAAAAAAAAATCTTAGGACTAATCTTGTTAAATCTCTGTGGGTGTGGAGGAGACCCTGATGTGGGAAGGAACCTTGAACCTATAAGGCTTTGTGGCCAGACAGACCGGCAGAAAATAAAGGAAAAGTGCCAGGGGTGTCCCTTAGGGCATTTGCATTCTAGGAGCCATGGGAAGCCACTGGGAGGTTTTGAACAGGGGAGGACGGATATGGTCAAGGGTCAGATTGGTTGGGATGCCAGTTAGAAGGATTTTTGCAGGAGTCCAGACCAGCGATTTTAATAACTAGGCCAGGGGCTATGGCAACATGGAAAGGAAGATAGGGACAGATGGAGAGACAGAGCCACTGAAGATAACCTGGCTATCACTTACTGAGATAAGCAACCATACAGATTGGCTGTTGGGTGTCCATAGGGAGCCCTGGAGATGTTTCAGGTTCTCATGGGGTCATTCAAGCATTGAGAAGATAATTGGAATTAGAAGCCAAGCGGGAGATAAAAATGTGAGTTGGCAGGAAGCTAGATATGTAGAGTCAATAAGAGAAAAACGTCCAGGATTAATAAGAGCTCCAACATTTCATTACAAGGATTTAATGAGATAAGACATTTAAAATACCGACACAGGCTGGGTGCGGTGGCTCACAATTGTAATCCCAGCACTTTGGGAGGCTGAGGCAGGAGGATTGCTTGAACCCAGGAGTTTGAGACCAGTCTGGGCAACATAGTGAGACCTTGTGTCTACTAAAAATAAAAAATTAGCCAGGCATGGTGGTGCGCACCTGTAGTCTCGCTAATCAGGAGGCTGAGGTGGGAGGATCGCTTAAGCCCAGGAGGTCAGGGCTGCAGTGAGCTGTGATGGCCTCACTGCACTCCAGCTTTGGTGACAGAGCAAGACCTTGTCTCAAAATAAATAATAATAATAAAAAACCAACACAGTGCCTGGAATATAGTAGGTACTTCATAAATGCTAGTTTTCTTCCCCTCAAGAAACACTTGCTAAATGAGCTGATTGTCAACAATTAATCCCAAACCAGAACGATTTTTAGGGTTAAACATGCAGGCCGGGTGCGGTGGCTCAGGCCTGTAATCCCAGCACTTTGGGAGGCCGAGGCGGGCGGATCACGAGGTCAGGAGATAGAGACCAGCCTGGCCAACATGGTGAAACCCCGTCTCTACTAAAATACAAAAAATTAGCTGGGTGTGGTGGCACGCGCCTGTAGTCCCAGCTACTCAGGAGGCTGAGGCAAGAGAATCACTTGAACCCGGGAGGCGGAGGTTGCAGTGAACCGAGATCGCACCACTGCACCCCGGCCTGGTGACAGAGCCAGACTCCGTCTCAAAAAAAGGTTAAACATGCAAATAGGGTTACAGGCTATTTCAGAATATGAGCCATCATATGCTTATTGAGTTACGCAAAGAAGACAGGAAACAAGATTGCCAACTTAAAATGCCTTTCCTGTTTTCAGAAAAAGAACTGCAGTTCTCTGTACCTACCGTTAAGCCATAGATGATCTCTGTGCTCCCTCGTGCCCCCGCTCTGATTTGTCAGTGAAAGGCTCCCGGGATGACAGATTCAGGCCCAGCTCTCCATCCAGAGTGCTCTGTCCCCTGTGAGGATGTTTGTGAGTCCTACCGCCTGGGCGTGATAAACCCATCTTAGAGGATCTGCCTATCCTACCCTGATCTGTCCCACCCTAGGGTGGAGTCCCCCCAAAAGAGGCAATACGAACTTCTGAGTTTTCAACTATGGAAAAAAGTAAGAAGAAGCTGCACAATGGCTGACATCTGTAGTCCCAGCTACTCAGAAAGCTGAGGCGGGAGGATCGTTTGAGCCGGGAATTTGAGGTTGCAGTGAGCAATTGTGCCATTGCACTGCAGCCTGGGTGACAGAGCAAGAGTCTGTCTCTAAAAAATAATAAATAAATAAATAAATAAATAAATAAATAAATAAATAAATAAAATTAATTTCTAGTAACAACTAAGGGAAAGGGTTTGGAGGTTTGCTGAGTAGATGCATCTTAGCGATTCCAGTACTTTGTGTCCCTTATTTTAATTAAAAGAACCAAATTGACTTTTCCCGGGACAACTTGACTTATTAGTGTTTTTTGTGTTACTAAAGCTTGTCGACTAGAGAATTTCAGATGCTGTTCTGAAGGTGAGTGAAAGTGGAGTGCAGTAACTTGGATCTGGAGTTTGAGCTTTAACAATTGGGAGGCTGATATGAGGCAGAGACTGGGAAAGGGACAAGTTTGGGGGAGAGCCCCAGGGCTGCATCTGTTAATATTGAGATGCTACTGAACACCCAAGTGGAGATGCCAAGGAGGCTGGAGCTAGAATAAAGTCAGAGCTAAAGATAGAAATTTAGGACTTGGCTGGGCGCAGTGGCTCACACCAGTAATCCCAGCACTTTGGGAAGTTGAGGCAGGCAGATTGCCTGAGGTCAAGGGTTCAAGACCAGCCTGGCCAACATGGTGAAACCCTGTCTCTGCTAAAAATACAAAAATTAGCCGAGTGTGGTGGTGCCTACCTGTAGTCCCAGCTACTTGGGAGGCTGAGGCAGGAGAATTGCTTGAACTCGGGAGGTGGAGTTGCAGTGAGCCGAGATTGGGCCACTGCCCTTATAGCCTGGGTGACAGAGTGAGACTCTGTATTTAAAAAAAAAAAAAAAATTTAAAATAAATAAATAAATAAATTTAGGACTGATTGTCATTTAAATCAAAGGTGATGAACTTTTTAAATACCATGGACCCTTTTGGCAGTCTGGTGAAGCCTACAGCCCCCTTCTCAGAATGATGCTTTTAAATGCATAAAATAAAATACGTAAGATTGCAAAGGAAAACTATATTAAAATATAGGTAGGTATTAAAAAATTGTGATAAAGTAATATAATAACTCTTGTATTAATACATTAAATAACAGATTTATATATCTAATAACTAACATAATTGCAAGTAGTAAAAAAGATAAAAATATTTTTCAATGTCTGGAAGAACTGTAATATAATATGAACACGTTCGTGCTTGGTGACAGAGCCCCAGATATGGCAGTACCACTGCTTTATTTATGAATGAAAGAAATATTAACTTTCAGATATAGATTAGTGAAGATAGAATATTTTTTCCCATTCAACTTCATGGATCCCTTAAGTGATATTTAAAGCTATGGAACACGATGAAATCTACTAGTATGTAGATAAAGAAGAACAAGCGTTCCTAGGACTAATCTGGGATGTTCTTTTTGTTTTTTTTTTTTTTTTTTGAGACGGAGTCTCGCTCTGTCGCCCAGGTTGGAGTGCAGTGGCCGGATCTCAGCTCACTGCAAGCTCCACCTCCCAGGTTTACGCCATTCTCCTGCCTCAGCCTCCTGAGTAGCTGGGACTACAGGCGCCCGCCACCTCGCCCGGCTAGTTTTTTTGTATTTTTAGTAGAGACGGGGTTTCACCGTGTTAGCCAGGATGGTCTCGATCTCCTGACCTTGTGATCCGCCCGTCTCGGCCTCCCAAAGTGCTGGGATTACAGGCTTGAGCCACCGCACCCGGCCTGGGATGTTCTTATATTAGGAGATTGAACGAAGGTAGAGGAGCTTAAAAGAGACCGAGAAGGCACAGGCAGTGAGGTAGGAGAGGAACCAAGAGGGGAGAAGTTGGTAAGTCAAGACAAGAAAATGTCTATGGGAAGGACTCAAGGATCTGTATTCTTCATAACCTTCAAGGATTTATTGTGTGCACGGATGATTTAGATTCCTCTTTACTGGACTATTCCCATTGTTCATTCAGCTACTATTTTTCAACCAAAACAATATAGCAAGCAAGGTGTTCTAGGGCTGGGAATACAGAAATAATGATCACTTCCTCTGTGCCAGGCACTCAGTATTCAAGAATTGAATCCTGTCACATCCATATTATTGTTACTTTCACCAGTAGGTGGGATTAGGGCATTTATCAGAATCATCTAAGCATTTTGCTAACAAAAGAAAAGAAAAAAGATGGCCGTGGCCCACCCCAGACATTCTGAGTCAGAATGGGAAGTTGGGATACCCATGTCCCACCCACTGTGTTTCTAATAAATTGCACAGGTGATTTACATTTGTTTATTTGTTTATTTTTGTAGAGATGGGGTCTCACTATGTTGCCCAGGCTGGTCTTGAACCCTTGGGCTCAAATTATCCTCCTGCTTTGGCTTCTCAAAGCAATGGGATTATAGGCGTAAGCCACCAAGACTGGCCTGATTTCCATACTGACCAAAGTTTGTCTTTGATTTTTAAAATTATCTCTTTTTGTAGATTTAAAAAAATTTATCTTTAATTTTTGTGGGTACATAGTAGGTGTACATATTTATGGGGTACATGAGATTGTTTTGATACAGGCATGCAATATGTAATAATCACATCATGGAGAATAGGCTATTCATCCCCTCAAGGATTTATCCTTTGTGTTACAAAAAAATCCAATTACACTCTTTTTTTTTGAGATGGAGTCTCACTCTGTTACCAAGGCTGGAGTGCAATGGTGCGATCTCGGCTCACTTCAACCTCTGCCTGCCGGATTCAGGCAATTCTCCTGCCTCAGCCTCCCAAGTGGCTGGGATTATAGGCATGAACCCTTGATGGCTGGCTAATTTTTGTATTTTTTCAGTAGAGATGGGATTTCGCCCCGTTGGCAGGTGATCTGCTCGCCTCGGCCTCCCAAAGTGCTGGGATTACAGGTGTGAGCCACCATGCCTGACCTTTGTTTTGTAGAGACAAGGTCTTGCTATGTTGCCCAGCCTGGTCTTGAACTCTTGGCCTCAAGTGATCCTCCTGTTTTCACCTCCCAAAGTGTTGAGATTACAGTCGTGAGCAACTGTGCCTGGCCAATTACACTTTTTTAGTTATTTTGAAAGGTACAATTAAGTAATTATTGACTATAGTCAATCTGTTGTGTGATGAAATAGTAGGTTTTATTAATTCTTTCTGTTTTTTTTTTTGTACCCATTAACCATCTCTACCTCCCCTGCAGATCCCCACTACCCTCCCTAGCCTCTGGTCACCATACTCTACTCTCCATGTCCATGAATTCAATTGTTTCAATTTTTAGATTCCACAAATAAGTGATAACATACGATGTTTGTCTTTCTGTGCCTAGCTTATTTCACTTAATGTAATGCTCTCCAGTTCCATCTTTGCTGTTGCAAATGACTGAATCTCATTGTTTTTTAAGACTGAATAGTATTCCATTGTGTATATGTACCACATTTTCTTTATCCATTCATCTGTTGATGGACACTTAGGTTGCTTCCAAATCTTAGCTATTGTGAACAGTGCTGCAACAAACATGGGAGTGCCCATATCTCTTCAATACACTGACTTCCTTTCTTTTGGGTATTTACCCAGCAGTGGAATTGGGGGATCATATGGTAGCTCTATTTTTAGTTTTTTGAGGAACCTCCAAACTATTCTCCAGAGTGACTGTACTAATTTACATTCCTACCAACAGTGTACGAGGGTTCCCTTTTCTCTTCATTCTCACCAGCATTTGTTATTGCCTGTCTTTGGATATAGCCCATTATAACTGGGGTGAGATGCTATCTCACTGTAGTTTTGGTTTGCATTTCTCTGATGATCAGTGATGTTGAGAACCTTTTCGTATGCCTGTTTGCCATTTGTATGTCATCTTTTGAGAAATGTCTATTCAAATCTTTTGCCCAGTTTTAAATTGGATTATTAGATTTTTTTCCTATAGAGTTGTTTGAGCTCCTTATATATGCTGATTATAATCCTTTGTCAAATGAGTAGATTGCAAATTATTTTCTACCATTCTATGGGTTGTCTCTTCACTTTGTTGATATTTTTCCTTTGCTGTGAGGAAGTTTTTTTTTTAACTTGATATAACCTCATTTGTACACTTTTGCTTTGGTTGCCTGTGCTTGTAGGGTATTGCTCAAGAAATTTTTGCCCATACCAATGTCCTGGAGATTTACCCCAAAGTTTTCTTGTAGTAGTTTCATAGATTTAAGTCTAATCCATTTTGATTTATTTTTGTATATGGGGAGAGATAGGGTTCTAGTTTAATTCTTCTGCATATGGATATCCAGTTTCTTATTCTTTTATTGTCTCTGTGTATTTTCAGACAAGACTGGGTGTGTTTGAAGGCTGGGCACGGTGGCTCACTCCTATAATCCCAGCACTTTGGGAGGCTGAGGTGGGAAGATCACCTGAGGTCGGGAGTTTGAGATCAGCCTGACCAACATGGAAGAAACCCTGTCTTTACTAAAAAAAATAAAATTAACTGGGCATGGTGGCACATGCCTATAATCCCAGCTACTTGGGAGGCTGAGGCGAGAGAATCGCTTGAACCCGGGAGGCATAGGTTGTGGTGAACCAAGATCACGCCATTGCACTCCAGCCTGGGCAATAAGAGAGAAACTCCATCTCAAAACAAACAAACAATAAAAAGATTGGGCGCATTCAGGGTGGTATGGCTGTAGACTGACTGTATTTTCAAATAGCCTGTCTTCAAGCTCACTAATTCTTTCTTCTGCTTGATCAATTCTGCTATTAAGATTCTGATGCATTCTTCAATATGCCAATCGCATTTTTCAGCTCCAGAATTTCTGCTTGATTATTTTAAATTATTTCAGTCTCTGTGTTAAATTTGTCTCATAGAGTTCTGAATTCCTTCTGTGTTATCTGGAATCTCTCATAGTTTCCTCCACACAGCTGTTTTGATTTCTCTGTCTGAAAGGTCACATATCTCTGTTTCTCCAGAATTGGTCCATGTTGGCTTACTTAGTTCGTTTGGTGAAGTCTTGTTTTCCTGGATGATGTTGATGCTAGTAGATGTTCTTTGGTGTTTGGGCATGGAAAAGTTAGGTGTTTATTGTAGTCTTCACAGTCTAGGCTTGTTTGTACCTGTCCTTCCCGGGAAGGGTTTCCAGATATTTGACAGGTCTCGAGTGTTGTAATCTAAGCTATCTGCTTTGGGGGATACCAAAGCTCAGCAACACTGTGGTTCTTGCAGACTTGTAGAGGTACTTCCTTGATGGTCTTGGACAAGATCTAGAAGAATTCTTTGAATTACCAGACAGAGACTCTTGTTCTCTTCCCTTACTTCCTCCCAAACAAACAGAATCTCTCTCTCTGTTCTGAGCCACCTAAAGCTGGGGGTGGAGTGACACAAGCACTTCTGTGGCCACCACCACTCTGCCTGTGCTGGGTCAGACCTGAAGCCAGCACAGCCCTGGCTCTCACCCAAGACTTGCTGTAACCACTTCCTGGCTACTGCCTATGTTCTCTCAAGGCCCTGGGGCTCTACCATCAACAGGTGATGAGGCCAGTCAGGCCTGTGTCCTTCCCTTCAGGTCAGCAAGCTCCCCTAGGCCTTTGGTGGGTCCAGAGGTGCTGTCTGGGCATCAGGGAGTAGAATTGAAAACCTTAGACGTCTACCTGGTGTTCTATTGCACTGTGGCTGAGCTGGCACTCAAACCATAAGACACAGTTCTTCCCACGTTTCCCTCCCCTTTCCAAAGGCAGAGGAGCTTCACTTCATAGCCACCACCACCACAGGCCACAGGGAGTACTCCACAGGAAGTACTGCCATACTAACGCCAGTGTTCTCTTAAGACCCAAAGTCTCTTAAGTCAGCTGGTGGTGAATGCTGCCTGGCCTGGGACTCAATGCTTCAGGGCAATGGGCTCCCTTCTGG
Source organism: Macaca nemestrina (assembly GCF_043159975.1). Classification (NCBI taxonomy): domain Eukaryota; kingdom Metazoa; phylum Chordata; class Mammalia; order Primates; family Cercopithecidae; genus Macaca; species Macaca nemestrina. The sequence goes on along the minus strand of NC_092138.1, from coordinate 13,685,111 downwards.
CCCAGGGCAGGTCCAGAGATGTCATCCACGAGCCAGGGCCTGAAATTTGTGACCCCAAGAGCCTGCCTGGTGCTTTGCCCATTTGTGGCTGTGCTGGTATCTGAGGCCAGCAAGTTCCAGAGGCTCACCCTAAGCCCTCGATTGAAGGGGGCCTGCCCCTCCACACCTGTGGTTATTTCTTGCCAGGTGGAGACAAGAGACTGAAAAAAGAAATAAGACACAGAGACAAAGTACAGAGAGAGAACAGTGGGCCCAGGGGACCGGCACACTCAGCATGCGAGGACCTGCACTGGCACTGGTCTCTGAGTTCCCTCAGTATTTATTGATTACTGTTTTTACTATCTCAGCAAGCAGAGTGTGGCAGGAGAACAGAGTGATGGTGGGGAGAAGGTCAGCAGGAAAACATATGAGCAAAGTAATCTGCGTCATAAATAAGTTCAAGGGAAGGTACTGTGCCCGGATGTGCATGTAGGCTAGATTTATGTTTCTTCACCCAAACATCTCAGTGTAGCAAAGGGTAACAGAGCAGTATCGCCGCCAGCATATCTTGCCTCCAGCCATAGGATGGTTTTCTCCTATCTCAGAATAGAATGAATGATTGGCTTTACACGGAGACATTCCATCAAGTGGAAAACTAGAGGCCTTTCTCTTATCTCAACCGCAAAGAGACCTTCCTCTTTTACTAATCCTCGTCAGCACAGACCCTTTACGAGTGTTGGGCTGGGGGACAGTAAGATCTTTCCTTTCCCACGAGGTTATATCTCAGGCCATCTCAGTGGGGGGAAACTTTGGACAATACCCAGGCTTTCTCGGGCAGAGGTCCCTGGGGCTTTCTGCAGTGCATGGTGTCCCTGGTTAATGGAGAATGGAAAATGGCGATGACTTTTACCAAGCATGCTGCCTGCAAACATATTGTTAACAAGGCACATCCTGCACAGCCCTAAATCCATTAAACTTTGATTCAATACAGCACATGTTTCTGTGAGCACAGGGTTGGGGCTAAAGTTACATGTTAACAGCATCTCAAAGCAGAGCAATCCTTCTTAATAGAGATCAAAATGGAGTTTCTTATGCCTTCCTTTTTCTTTTTTTTTTTTTTTTTTTTTTTTTTTTGAGACGGAGTCTCGCTCTGCCGCCCAGGCTGGAGTGCAGTGGCCGGATCTCAGCTCACTGCAAGCTCCGCCTCCCGGGTTCACGCCATTCTCCTGCCTCAGCCTCCCGAGTAGCTGGGACTACAGGCGCCCGCCACCTCGCCCGGCTAGTTTTTTGTATTTTTTAGTAGAGACGGGGTTTCACCGTGTTAGCCAGGATGGTCTCGATCTCCTGACCTCGTGATCCGCCCGTCTCGGCCTCCCAAAGTGCTGGGATTACAGGCTTGAGCCACCGCGCCCGGCTGCCTTCCTTTTTCTACATAGACACAGTAACAGTCTGATCTCTCTTCCTTTCCCCCACACGTGATATAGTACCTGGGTATCGCTGCTGGTTGTTCAGGCCCCAAAGGCTCTTCATCTAGCAGATGATGCATGCTGGCCGGACTGGGTCCTTCCCTTCAAGGTGGCAGGTTCGCTCCTGACTCAGGGTGTATCTGGAAATGTTGTCTGGGAGCTGGGGCCTGGAATAGGGGCCTGGAATGGGGGCCTCACAACTCTGACCAGTGCCCTGTCTTGCTGTGGTTGAGCTGGTATCCAAGATGCAAGACAAAGTCCTCCCCACTCTTCCTTCTCCTCTCCTCAAGAGGAAGGAAGGAGTGTCTTATGGAGCTAAGGGCTTTGCAGCCTGGAGTTAGGGGAGGGACGCCCCAGCTGGTGTCTCAGTATGTCACATACCCTCCCACCAAGTCTACTGTCTCTGGGCCCAGTTCAGCCCACAACCCATGAAGTTGTGTCAGAAGAACTGCAGGCTGGTCAGGGTTGAGGAGCTGGGGAGAGTGGGTAGAAGATGAAGTCATGCCGGCTGTGGTGGCTCACACCTGTAATCCCAGCACTTTGAGAGGCCAAGGCAGGTGGAACACTTGAGGTCAGGAGTTTGAGACCAGCCTGTCCAACATGATGAAACCCTGTCTCTACTAAAAATACAAAAATTCGCTGGGCGTGGTGGTGCCTATAATCCCAGCTACTCCGGAAGCTGAGGAAGGAGAATTGCTTGAACCCGGGGGGTGGAGGTTGCAGTGAGCAAAGATCACGCCACTGCACTCCAGCCTGGGCGACAGAGCAAAACTCCATCTTAAAAAAAAAAGAAGATGAAGTCAGATGAAGATGGACTCTGTAGGGCATGGTATGATCAAATTTACTTCTTTTTTTTTGCCTAAGAGTTGTAGTCCTTATGGCCTAGACTGTAGTCCCAGAGCACTGTAGGCCTCAGTGGTGAGGTTTGTGGGAACTCAAGTTCAGACAACTGGGATAGGCGATTCCCCTCTGGCTAGGGCTGGTTTAAATGCTCCCCCAATAGGTGGGTGTTAGCTGAGTTTGGTTTAGTTTTCCTTTCTGCTCTAACAGAACAGCACTGAGTTCAATGCCTTACAACTGCTGTGTACTCCCTCCCTCCGTGCCCAGAGATGTGCTCTGCACCATGCTACTGCTGGAGTCAAGGGTGGAATGGAGGGGTGGGGGTACTATGAGAGCTCATGTGATTCTTTGGTTCTTTTTTTTTTTTTAAGTTCAGGGTTACATGTGCAGGTTTGTTATATAGGTAAACTTGTGTCACAGAGGTTTGTTGTACAGATTGTTTCATCACCCAAATATTAAGCCTATTATCCATTTGTTATTTTTCCTGATCCTCTCCTTCCTCCAGCCCTCCACCCTCTGGTAAGCCCTGGTATCTGTTGTTCCCCTCTTTGTGTCCATATGTTGTCATCATTTAGTTCCCACTTATAAGTGAGAACATGTAGTATTTGGTTTTCTGTTCCTGCAATAGTTTGCTAAGGATAATGACCTCCAGCTCCATCCATGTTCCTGCAAAGGATATGATGTCATTCTTTTTTATGGATGCATAGTATGCTACAGTGTATAGATATTGTATTTTTTAAAATCCAGTCTACTATTCATGGGCATTTAGGTTGAGTACATATCTTTGCTGTTGTTAACAGTGCTGCAATGAACATATGTGTGCATGTGTCTTTATGATAGAAGGTTTATATTCCTTTGGGAATATAAATATACCCAGAAATGGGATTGCTGCATCAAACGGTAGTTCTGTTTTTAGATCTTTGAAGAATTGCCACACTGTTTTCCACAATGGCTGAACTAATTACATACACACCAGCAGTGTATAAGCATTCCTTTTTCTCTACAACTTCACCAACACCTGTTACTTTTTGAGTTTTTAATAATAGCCACTCTGATTGGTGTGAGATGGTATCTCATTGTGGTTTTGATTTGCATTTCTCTACTGGTCAGCAACGTTGAGCTTTTTTTTCACATGCTTGTTGGCCACATGTATGTTTCTTTTGAAAACTCTCTGTCTGTTCATGTCCTTTGCCCAATCTTTAATGGGGTTGTTTTCTTCTAAAAATTAAGTACCTTATAGATGCTGGATAATAGACTTTTGCCAGATGCATAGTTTGCAAAATGTTTCTCCCATTCTGTAGGTTGTCTGTTTACTCTGTTGCTAGTTTATTTTGCTGTGGAGAAGCTCTTTAGTTTAATTAGATCTCATTTATCAATTTTTGCTGTTGTTGCAATTGCTTTGGGCATTTTCATCATGAAATTTTTGCCTGCTCCTGTGTCCAGAACGGTATTGTCTAGGTTGTCTTCCAGGGTTTTTATAGTTCTTAGTTTTACATTTAAGCCTTTAATTCATCTTGAGTTAATTTTTGTATGTGGTATAAGGAAGAGGTCCAGTTTCAATAGTTTACACATGGCTAGCCAGTTATTCTAGCACCGTTTATTGAATAGGGAGTCATTTCCCCAATGCTTGTTTTTGTTGACTTTGTCGAAAATTAGATGGTTGTAGATGTGTTGCCTTATTTCTGAGCTCTATATTCTGTCCCATTGGTCTATCTGTCTTTGCACAAGTACCATGCTATTTCGTTACTGATGTATAGTTTGTAGTTTGTAGTAGTATAGCTTGAAGTTGGGTAGCGTGATGCCTCCAGCTTTATTCTTTTTGCTTAGAATTGTTTTATTCTTTTTGGTTAGAATTGCCTTGGTTATTTGAGCTCTTTTTTTGGTTCCCTTTGTTTTTTTTTTTTTTTTTTTTTTTTTTGTAAATGAAGTTTTACTCTTGTAGCCCAGGCTGGAGCACAATGGTGTGATCTTGGCTCACTGCAACCTCCGCCTCCTGGGTTCAAGCGATTCTCCTGCCTCAGCCTCCTGAGTAGCTGGGATTACAGGAGCCGGCCACCACTCCCAGCTAATTTTTGTATTTTTAATAGAGATGAGGTTTCACTGTGTTGGCCAGGATGGTCTCAAACTCCTGACCTCAGATAATCACCTGTCTTGGCCTCCCAAAGTGCTGGGATTAAAGTTGTGACCCACAGTGCCCAGCCCATATGAATTTTAAAATAGTGTTTTTCTAGTTCTGTAAAGAATGTCATTGGTCATTCAATAGGAATAGCACTAAATCTATAAATTCAGTGAGCAGTATGGCCATTTTAGCAATATTGATTCTTCCTATGAATAAGCATGGAATGTTTTCCCATTTAAGGAGCTTTTTTTTCTGTGTAGATAGTTATTAAACTGGTGTCCTTGCAGTGAGGGGGATGACTGGTGGAGCCTTTTATTCTGCCATCTTGCTCTTCTTCCTTCATAGATTTTTTTTTTTTTTTTTTTTTTTTTTTTTTTTTTTTTTTTTTGAGACGGAGTCTCACGCTGTTGCCCAGGCTGGAGTGCAGTGGCGCGATCTCGGCTCACTGCAAGCTCCGCCTCCCGGGTTCCCGCCATTCTCCTGCCTCAGCCTCCCGAGTAGCTGGGACTACAGGCGCCCGCCACCGCACCCGGCTAATTTTTTGTATTTTTAGTAGAGACGGGGTTTCACTGTGGTCTCGATCTCCTGACCTTGTGATCCGCCCGCCTCGGCCTCCCAAAGTGCTGGGATTACAGGCTTGAGCCACCGCGCCCGGCCTCCTTCATAGATTTTTTAAAAATTAAAATTTATAAAAGAAACTACAAAAATTACTATTAAGAGAGAAAAGAAACAGCAAATATGATAAATGGGTTCACTGTATTACGCTGAAAGTGGTAAGTGCTATGGAAAAGAAGGAAAAAGCTGGGTAGAGGAAGGGGTTTTGAAATGCCAGGGGGCAGGAAAGCTCATATTTCTGAGTATTCATAGGGTGAACTCACTGAGGCTGTGCGATTAGATATCTGTGGTTAAAGTACTGGCAAGAGCTATTAAAAATGCCCTAACGCGGGAGCATGAAGTTGTGTCAGAAGAACTGCAGCCTGGTCACGGTGGAGGAGCTGGGGAGAGGGAGTAGAAGATGAAGTCAGGTGAAGATGGACACTATAGGGCATGGCATGATGAAATTTACTTTTTTTTTTTTGAGACAGAGTCCCACTCCGTTGCCGGGACTAGAGTACGTGGCTGTGATCTCGGGTCACTGCAACCTCCGCCTCTTGGGTTCCAGAGATTCTCCTGCCTCAGCCTTCCAAGTAGCTGGAATTACAGTCGCACTCTATCACGTCTGGCTAATTTTTGTAGTTTTAGTAGAGAAGGGGTTTTGTCATGTTGGCCAGGCTGGTCTCAAATCCCTGACCTCAAGTGATCCGCCTGCCTTGGCCTCCCAAAGTGCTGGGATTACAGGTATGAGCCACTGCTCCCCGCCCCCAAATTTACATTTTAAAAGCAGCACTCAGCTGCTGTACTGAGAGTAAACTAACTGAACCCATGTCTTCTTGGGCCACCTTCTGCTTTGGATTAGTTTAAGCAAAACTAATGAGTTCTAAATACAATCCCTGTCTGGCCTGGTTATAGGTGATGTCAGATCTTTAGTTTCCCGTAGTAGCCCTAATTTATCTTTATTTTTGCCCATGACACTCTCAGTTTTCAACTTAGCATTGCTGGTGGGTTATAGTTAGGGTTTGTCGTTTTCAGAAAACTCTTCATTCTAATTAGTTACGGTACATCTGTTTCTTATGAAAGATGAATTTTATGCATCTTTAAATCTTTGAAAACATAGCCTTGCCTCATGTTGGTTCTCTTCCACCCCTGTAGGCCTGATAAATGTTGTAGAAAAACTGCACTTTGACAGCATAATTAAGGTATAATTTTATTCTATTTTCTTAACCTCTGTCACTCAAAAAAAAATGTGAAATAGAATTTATATGGCTGGAAGAACAAGGTAGCAGTGATTTATTTATGTCAGACTGGAGGAGGATATTGATATTTATTGAAATAAAATGTAAAGATGGTAAATGGTCTAATAATCAGAACCTGGTTAACATCATGGCCTAAGCAGGTAGAGTAGTGACCGGCAGAGCCCTGGAGACTGCTCTTATTTCAAATACGAGGGATACAGTGTCAGAGGGAAGGGATTACATTGGAAAAAGAGAACGCTCACATTTACTTAGAGCAGACTGTTTGCTGAGCTCTCTGGCTGGACCCAGGAGCTAATGCCTTGTCTATGGAATTGTGGCTGAATTCCTACCCACAGCCTTCTTGGTCCTCTCTGGTCTTCTACTGCCTTTACAGTGGACACTTTAGCACTTCGGAATTCTCTTAACCCACCCTGTACTGTCTGCAAATGGTTGCCTTTACCCGAGTCTCCAGTGTTGTAAAACTTTTGTCCTCAAAGGCACAAGATGTTCTGAATTGGCCCCTTCAGTGTATTTCCAGGGTACTTTGTAGTGACAGAAATGGTTCATCATTGAGTGGTAAGGTCCTGTAGTATACTCCTTATATGTATGTTTCATTCATTCCTCTCAGTAATGATATGAGACTCCTTCCTTCCCTCCCTCCTTCCTTCCTTCCTTCCATTCATTCCTCTCAGTAATGATATGAGACTCCTTCCTTCCCTCCTTCCTTCCTTCCTTCCTTCCTTCCTTCCTTCCTTCCTTCCTTCCTTCCTTCCTTCCTTCCTTCCTTCCTTCCCTCCTCCCTCTTTCTCTTTCTCTCTCTCTCCCTTTCTCCCTTTCTCTGTCCCTCTCCCTTTCTCCCTTTCTCTCTCCCCCTCTTCCCTTCCTTTCCTTTCCTTTCCTTTCCTTTCCTTTCCTTTCCTTTCCTTTCCTTTCCTTTCCTTTCCTTTCCTTTCCTTTCCTTTCCTTTCCTTTCCTTTCCTTTCCTTTCCTTTCCTTTCCTTTCCTTTCCTTTCCTTTCCTTTCCTTTCTCTCCTCTCCTCTCCTCTCCTCTCCTCTCCTCTCCTCTCCTCTCCTCTCCTCTCCTCTCCTCTTTTCTTTTCTTTTCTTTCTGACAGAGTCTTTCTCCATTGCCCAGGCTGGAGTGCAGAGAAACAATTTTGGCTCATTGCAGCTTCAGCCTCCCAGATGATCCTCCCACCTCAGCCTCCTGAGTAGCTGGGACTACAGGTACATGCCAACATGCCCAGCTACGTTTTTCAATTTTTTGTCGAGATGGAGTTTCACTGTGTTGCCCAGGCTGGTCTCGAACTTGGGCTCAAGTGGTCCACTGTCCACCTGCCTAGGCTTCCCAAAGTGCTGGGATTATAGGTGTGAGCCATGACACTTGGCCTATTTCATTTTCTAGATAAGAAAAGTGAAGCCCAGGCCAGGTGTGGTGGCTCACGCTTGTAATCCCAGTACTTTGGGAGGCTGAGGCTGGTGGATCACTTGAGGTCAGGAGTTTGAGAACAGCCTGGCCAACTAAAAATACAAAAATTAGCCAGGTGTGGTGACGGGTGCCTGTAATCTCAGCAACTTAGGAGGCTGAGGCAGGAGAATTGCTTGAACCAGGGAGGCAGAGGTTGCAGTGAGCCAAGATTGCACCATTGCACTCCAGCCTGGGCAACAAAGTGAGACTCCAGCTCAAAAAAAAAAAAAAAAAAAAAAAAAAAAGAGAAGCCCAGAAACATTAGGTCACCTGCCCAAGTTTACACAGAATGACTACGAACCAGACTCCTAGCCCCTGTGTGAATGGTTATATTATGCCTTGTACTATGGCAAGTTATTAATATTTACATGTCTGTTCCTTAAAAACTCTTTGAAAAATTGGACAATGTCACGTTTGTCTTTGTGTTCTCCATAGTTCCCCACATAGCTCCTTACACGTAGTAGCGGGGAGATAACACTGTGATGAGTGAATGAATTGCACTCAGATGCCTAACACTAGTACTTTGAATTTTCAAGCTTATTCACCTCTCCCGTCTCCCAATAAAGACGGATATTTTAATAAGAGTTGTGGGAGAAATGAACAGAAAGCAAACATTGCCAAGAAAAACCCCTTTTTGAGACTGGTTCTGAAAGTCACATGGCAAGGGAAGAAGAAAATGGTTCTGTAGGGGAGGAACCTCGGAAGGGGTTCTCTAACGTCTGATTCAAAGCAGAGTTCTTTGCTTGTGAAGTCTTGTTCCCATGCAGTTGAGATCTGAATCTCTGTTTATAGATTAAAATACTGCTAATGCTGGCAAGTTGCAGCAAATTGGTTGCCTGGAGATGATAATACTTTGTTAATCCAGTATCCAGCTGTGCCGGGCATTATTGAAACCCAATCTAGGAAGGACTTTCTGATCGTTGAGAATTAGGAGAAGGCTGGGGCAATTCCAGGTGGCATTTGCATCATGCATTTAGGAACAGTTGTAAGTAATCAACTTAGGGTGCTTGGGGTACCATTCCTTAAGGTGACCTCCTAAACTTGTCAGAAAGTTATCTCTGCTTTCCTTTATAGATTTGACACCTATATATGTATGCTTAGAAAATATATTTTTTGTTTTACTTATTTTTGAACTTTATAAAAAAATAGTGTCATACTATGTGTATTCTGAAACTTGTTAACTCACTTTTTTCTCCACATTATTTCCTAAGATTCAGTTCATCCATGTTGAAGCTTGTAGCTATGGTTCACTTATTTTTATTTTTTTAACTTTTTTCTGAGATGGAGTTTTGCTCTTGTTACCCAGGCTGGAGTGCAGTGGCATGATCTTGACTCACTGCAACCTCCGCCTCCCGTGTTAAAGCGATTCTCCTGCCTCAGCCTCCAGAATAGCTGGGATTACAGGTGTGTGTCACCATGCCCAGCTAGTTTTCGTATTTTAGTAGAGATAGGGTTTCACCATGTTGGCCAGGCTGGTCTCGAACTTCTGACCTCAGGTGATCCAGCTGCCTCAGCCTCCCAGAGTGCTGGGATTGCAGGCGTGAGCCACTGTGCCCTGCCGGTTTACTTATTTTTATTGCTGTATATTATTCCATTGTATCAATACTGCCATTTGCTTATCCAATCTTCCATTGATGAATACTTGAATTGTTCTAGTTCTTTTTATCATGAACAATGCTAAGAACATTCTTGAATGTGTTTTTGTGCACATGTGCAATGATTCTTGGGGTATACAATTAAGCCTGATATTGACATGAGTGTTCAATTTCTCAAGATAGCGCACAGCTATTTTGCACTGATGTTGAACCATGGTTGCTGGCAATTAGGGAGGGAGCACTGTATTTGGGACATGGGGAAGGAATGAGGCCGGGGCTGGGGGCTTGGTCGATGGGAGGGCAGGGAAAGAATTCCAGGCATAGAAAAGTGGTAGTTGCAGGCATTCTTGGGCGGGCCTGAGCTTAGCTGGTGAAAAACAGAAAGGCTGGAGCACAGAAGTGGGGGAACATTGGCACTGAGGTGGGAGAGGAAATCAGAGTTAAGTTCTGAAAGCCAGGTTAAAGAATTTGATTTTTTTCAATGTGAGGATTTTAAGATGGGGAGTAGATGTGATTTTATTTACATTTCTAAATAACATTCTGGCTGCTCTGTAGAGAATGGATTAGGGTTGCAAGCAAGAAGAACATTAGAAGCCAATCATAACAGTCTGAGAGCCTGGGGCTGAGCAGTGCAGAGCTGGTTGTGTTGTGGTAGGGGAGGTAAGACCTGCTATCAGAGCAGATGTGGACTGTGAAGGAGAGACAAGAAGCAAGGCTGACTCTGAGTCCCCAAAACTTGTCCCATCTACCTCTTAAGTTTTTCTCAAATGTATGTGTCCCTTCTTTTTTGCATTCCATTACCTCAGGTCTTACTGTCTCTCATTTGACTACTGCAAGAAGCTGTCAACGAACTCTTCCCAGGGCCTCAAGCTGGCCCTCTGGTCCTTCATCCGTCTCCATATAGCTGATGAAATTACTTTTCTAATCAATGATTTTTCTAAATAAAGCAAGTCACATCATTTTCTTCATTAAAATTCTTAGGTGAGTCCCTAAATGCCCTTGGACCAAAACCCTATTCCTCAGGGATAGGAAAAGGAATTACAATGTTAAGTACTTTACACACTTTGAATCCACATTTAATCCCTCCTAGAATCCCATGAAGAAGCGATTATCCTTGTTTTATGGGTAATACAACTGAGGCCAGAGTGAAGGAACTTTCCCAACATCATAGGGTCACAGAGATATTAAATGGCAGGGGTCTGTTCACATAAGCCTGTTCCCAAACATGGGTGCAAGAGGGTCTTTTTTGGGGGCGAGAAGGCCCCCCAGGGCAATGATATCTGAATATCCTGGGGAGGGACCTGAGTTAATTCTCTCTCTCCCTCCTTCCCTCCCTCCCTCCCTTCTTTCTTTTTTTTAATTTCTTGACTTTACTTATTTATTTTTTGAGTAGAGTCTCACTCTGTCACCCAGGCTATAGTACAGTAGCGCTATCTCAGCTCACTGCAACCTCCAACTCCTGGGTTCAAGCAATCCTCCCACCTCAGCCTCCCGAGTAGCTGGAACTACAGGAGTGCGACACTATGCCTCGCTAATTTTTCTATTTTTTGGAGAGACGAAGTTTCACCATGCTGCCCAGGCTGGGTTCAAACTCCTGAGCTCAAATGTACACCCACCTTGGCCTCCCAAAATGTTGAGATTATAGGCGTGACCCACCATGCCGAGCCTGACTTTGTTTTTTGAAGGCGGTTTTAGGTTCTCAGCAAAATTGAGTGGAAAGTAGAGATTACTCATATGCTTTCTGCCCCAACACATGCTCATTATCAACATCCCCCACCAGGGTGGTACATTTGTTACAATCTATGGACTGTACTGTCTCTGCAGTGTTGCCTTGTCCAGAATGTCATATAATTGGAATCAAATAGTATGTAGGCTTTTCAGATTGGTTTCTTTCACTTAGTAATGTGCATTAAAGAAGCCAAAATGCACAGTAAGAAGGTTAATGTCTTTTCATGGCTTGATAGCTCATTTCTTCTTAGTGCTAAATAATATTTCATTGTCTGAATGTACCACATTTTATTCATTCACCTACTGAAAGGCATCTTGGTTGCTTCTAAGTTTGGGCAATTATGAATAGAGCTGCTATAAACATCTGTGTGCAGGTTTTTGTGTAGATATACATTTTTAGCTCTTCTGGGTAAATATGAAGGAGCTCAATTGCTGGGCCGCAAGCGATCCTCCTGCCTCAGCCTCCCAAAGTGCTGGGATTATAGGAATGAGCCCCTGTACCTGGCTGAACATGAGATTTGGAAGGGGAAAAACATCCAACCTGTGTCACTGGTATATAGAAAAGTGATTAACTTTTGTGTATTAGCCTTGTATCCTATAACTTTGCTGTGATTGCTAATTAGTTCTAGGAGTTTTTTGGTTGATCCTTTCAGATTTTCTACGTAGATGATCTACGAACAAAGAAAGATGGATTTCTTCCTTACCAAATCTGCATACCTTTTATTTCCTTTTCTTGTCTTATTGCTAGGTAGGACTTACAATACAATGCTGAAAAGCAGTGGTGAGAAGGGAAATCCTTGCCTCGTTTTTAATTTTAGTGGGAAAGCTTCAAGTTTGTCACCGCTAACTGGGTTTTTTATAGATACTCTTCATCAAGTTGAGGAAGTTCCCTTCCATTGTTAGTTTACTGGGAGTTTTTATTATGAATAGGTATTGGATTTTATCAAATGATTTTTCTGCATCTATTGATATGATCATATGATTTTTCTCTTTTATCTTGTTTATGTGATTAATTACATTATTTTTGTATGCTGAACCAGCTTTGCATACCTGGGATAAATCTCATGTGGTTGTGGTGTATTTTGTTGAAGATTTTTGCATCTATGTTCATGAGATATATTGTTCTGTAGTGTTCTTTGTCATGTCTTTGTTTGGTTTTGATATTAGGGTACATCTGGCTTCATAGAATGAGGTAGAAAGCATTCCCTCTGTTTCTAATTCTGAACAAGATTATAGAGAATTGGTATACTTTCTTCCTTAAATGTTTGGTAGAATTCACCAGTGAACCCATTAGGACTTGGTACTTTCTGTTTTGGAAGGTTATTAATTATTGAGTAAATTTCTTTGACAGATATAGGCCTATTCAGGTAGTCTATTTCTTCTTGGTGAGTGTTGGAAGATTGTCTTTCAAGAAATTGGTTCATTTCATCTAGGTTACCAAATTTGTGGGTGCTATGGTTTGAATGCATTCCCGAAATTTTATATGTTGGAAACTAAATCTGCATTGTAATAGGATTAAGAGGTGGGGCTTTTTAGAGGTAATTAGATAATGAGTAAGTTAATGCCATTATTGTGAAAGTAGGTTAGTTATCTTGGGAATGGGGCTCCTGAAAAAAAGATGATTATAGCCCAATTTTCTCTCTGTGTCTTTCATACTCATTTACCCTTCTGCACATGGCCCTTGTAGTCTTTCAATGAGTCTGTGTCTCTGGACTGTGAACCTCATGTGTGTTTCTCAGTGCCCTCTAGCCCCCCACCCCCTTAGGTGGACAGGGTGGCTAGGTTGGGTATTTCCCTTCCCCTAGGTAGGTTAGGCTCTGATAAAACCCCAGCAGGTTAGACACTGGTAAGATAGTTTAGCAAGGTATTCTTGTTAAGAATAGAATGCTCTGGCGTATTTCAAAATGTTTTCTTTTTTCTTCGCTTTGCTGGAAGCCCGAGGGAATTTTTCTTCTGTATTCAGTAAGACAGCCTGGTAGAGCTCCAGGAGGTGAAACTCACAAAAGTTCCCCACTTCCCCAGACTGGGTCTCCCTGGAGTTTTTATCTCTCAGACTTGTCCACACTGATCTTCCAGCAATTCGTCAGTTTCAGTTTAGGTATCCTGACCCAGGACCTGGAGATTTCTTTTCCGCTCTAGTAAGTTGTGATCCTCTGTATTCACCTGTCTCTTTAATTTTGGGGGTAGCCATTTGCCTTGTGACCTCATTTCTCTTAAGGGTCTAAGAAGAGTTGTTAATTTTTCAGTTTGTTCAACTTTTTACTAGCTGGGGTGGAGTGGCAACTTACAAGCATATGTCTCTCCTCTTTTCTTCTTTCTCTCATTCTTTTCTTTCTCTCTGTCTATTTTTCATTCTCTCTGTCTCTCTATTTTTCATTCTCTCTGTCTCTCTATTTTTCATTCTCTCTCTTTCTCTCCATCTCTCTTTCCTTTCTTTTTCTCTCTCTTTCTTTCCCTCCTTCTCTCTCTTTCTTTCCCTCCTTCTCTCTCTTTCCTTCCTTCTTCCTTTCTTTTTTCTTTTCTGTATTTTTGACATGTTCTTCAGGTGATTCTGAGGACCTGTTCATCCGGGAAACTGACAAGAACTATGGATCAGGAGTTTCCCTCTGACCATTCCTGAATTCCTGAGCCCATTCCAACTCTTCCTGCTTTTCTGCTGTCTTTGTCACCAAAAGAACATTTGGAAGCCAGTACTGAGGGCTTGGGGGAGCTGCTAGTTTTAGCTTCTAGATTCTTTCAAACAGATTGCTAAATTTTTAGGAATCTCACGAACTGATTGTTAAGCTGCCATTTGCCAAATCAAAGTCATATTACAGCCACCGGTTGCCTATGGAGAGGAGTTTGGCAAAAATAAATGAAAGCCTTCTGTGAGAATCAATTGACTATATAGCAGTTGCAATAAAGAGTATGTATATTTTAATGCCTGGGCGCAGTGGCTCACGCCTGTAATCCCAGCACTTTGGGAGGCCAGGTCTGGTGGATTACCTGAGGTCAGGAGTTTGAGACCAGCCTGGGCAACACAGTGAAAGCCTATCTCTACTAAGAATATAAAAAGTAGTCTGGTGTTGTGGCAGGTCCCTGTAATCCCAGCTACTTGGGAGTTCTGAGGCAGGAGAATTGCTTGAACCCTTGAACCCGGGAGGCAGAGGTTGCAGTGAGCCGAGATCGTACCATTACACTCCAGCCTGGGTGACCAGAGCGAGACTCCATCTCAAAAACAAACAAACAAACAAAGAGTATGCATATTTTAAGAAGAAAACTAAAAAATAAAGATTATGTATATTTTATTATTTTATGTAAATTGTGTGCCACATATCTATTAGTGAGTTTATAATAATCTTAGGTATATACATATGTTTATGTGTGCATACACATAGGGACTTATTTTGGGAGAATCAGTTGTTAAACATTTACCAGCACTAGTTTTTGTTGTTGTTGCTGAGACAGAGTTTTGCTCTTGTCACCCAGGCTGGAGTGCAATGGCGGGATCTTGGCTTACTGCAACCTCTGCCTCCTGGGTTCAGGCAATTCTCCTGACTCAGCCTCCGGAGTAGCTGGGACTACAGGCATGCACCACCATGCCCAGCTAATTTTGTACTTTTAGTAGACATGGGGTTTTGCCATGTTGGCCAGGCTGGTCTCGAACTCCTGACCTCAGGTGATCCATCTGCCTCACCCTTCTAAAGTGCTGGGATTACAGGCATAAGCCACCATGCCTGGCCTAGCAGCACTAGTTTAATAGGAAAAACAATATGGCGGCAAATGTCAGCATCAAGATGCATGATACTTTCTTGGATGTGGTTATAAGAAATTCTTCCCAATAAACAATCCTGGAGAGTAAACTCTTTCTTTGATCTTTGTTTCTAGAACAGTGTCTTTCTATAAATAAGACCTGAGATTGTGGGTCACATATGTAACCTGTGTCTACTCAGGCCACCTCACACCAGGGCACAGGTGACATTTTGCTCAGTGACGTTTTGCTGACCTTGTTCCTACTTACTGTTTCAGGTCTTCCAGCCTCCCCCCTTGACATTTCTGTGACTTCCCAGGGATGTGTCACCAATCCCATCCTCTTGTGAAGGACCTTCTATGAGAGTCCCTTGCTTTTAGGGACTCTCAGGCCCTCATGAGCTCCTTTTAGGGCCTGTGTGATTTGGCTCATGCCTCCTCCCCTCAGGACCTTTGCACATTCCATTTCTTCTGGCCAAGGGACGCCCGTCCTGCTCCTGGTCAATGTCAACCATGGGCCTTTCCAGTCTCAGCAAGGCCATTCCTGACCTCCTCCCCAAATTTATTTCAGAGCAGCCTGTGCTCTGCCACCCTGCTCACCACTGTTGTGCACATATACTTTGGTGAGGTTGTCTAATATCAGCTCATCTTTGAACTCCCAGTGACTTTAGAACAGGGACCCACTTGACTTTGTCATCACTGCTTACCTGGCACCTAACGCAGTACCTGGCATTGATAAATACGTGTGTGTTATTTTGACCACAGCCAGGCACAACCCTAACTATTGCCAAGAGGCCAGGCCCAGGCATCCCTGCAGAGGTTCCTTGAGTGTGTGTGTGTGTGTGTGTGTGTGTGTGTGTGTGTGTGTTTTGTGAGACAGTCTCACTCTGAGCCCAGGCTGGAGTGCAGTGGCACAGTCTTGGCTCACTGCAACCTCTGCATCCTGGGATGAAGAGATTCTCGTGCCTCAGCTTCCCGAGTAGCTGGGACTACAGGCACATGCCAACACGCCTGGCTGATTTTTGTATTTTTAGTAGAGATGGGGTTTCACCACGTTGGCTGGGCTGGTCTTGAACTCTTGGCCTCAAGTGATGCACCTGCCTTGGCCTCCCAAAGTGCTGGGATTACAGGCGTGAGCCACCGCGCCCAGCTGAGCATGTGGTTTAAAGCCCATTTTAACTGGTGCCTGCTCGAGTACCTTGCAGTCTGCTGAAGGACGAGAAAGAACACAATAGTGTCAGGAGGCAGGAGGGTGGCTGTCCTGGAAGGAAGCCCACAGGGGGCTTCTAGGGCTACGGAAATGTTCTGTCCTTGGATTTGGGTGATAGTGACATGTAAAAATTTGTATACTATGTGGATGTTATGTCTCAATTACAAAAATAATAGAGGGAGGTAGAAGAGTGTACAGATTGCCTGGGCTCTGGACTTGGGCAGGTCTGGGTGTGAATCCACAGCTAAATGACATGTCCAGGTCCCTTCTCTAGACCTCAGTTTTCTCATTTACAAAATGGGTATTATAGTTTTACCCTTATGGTTATGTGTAAGGCTTAGCAAATTTTAGGATTAGAAATTCAGTAACCTGTAAAGGCAATTCTTTGCCTACTTTATTACTGTGGAAGTTGTCAAACAAACAAACAAACACCCTGACAGACAGCTGGGGAAGGCCAAAACAGAGCTCTCAGGCTTGTACACCTGATAGCAAAAATGATCACAAAAGGCTTTGAAAAACCACAACATTGCACAAAGGCCATCTCAACTTTACACAAAAAGTACTTCTGCAAGGACATCTGCCCAGTACCTGCCTGTCCAGCCTCGGACTGGTGCCACCCTTGTTATTGAGCTTTATAGCCAAGGATAATTATTTCAAAACGATCAGGTAATCCTTCTCACTTTTTTTCTTTAAAAACCTTTGTCTTTTCTTACCTCCCTAAATATGCACACAATTTGGTACGACACGTGTATCTCCATTGCAACGCTCTGTTCCAAGTAAACATCTTTTCTTTTAGAGAGTGTTTCTCTACTTGTTATTTAGGTGGATATTGCCAAAGACAGGGTAGGGAAATGCATTTTAGCAGGAACATTTCAGGTAGATATTACCAAAATGTTTCTTAGGAAGTACAGTTCTTTCTTGGAAGTCTGTGAGAGGATCTCCCTAGCCAGCCAGGAGAAAGGAGACTTTTCTAGTGGCCACATTCACTAATCACATGACTGCTGGGACAAGGCACTTCACCTATTTTTAGCTTGGTCTTCCTTATCTATAAGATGGGAGGGAATAACCTTTGCAGCTGCTGCTGGTGAGATGCTCAATGCAAAATGGAAACAATCCAACTGGTGATTCAAAGTTGCGATACTGGGACTGCTATCTGCAGGACCTTGCGTGAGAGGGGCGGGAATTGCGGAATCCTGGTGGCGCCTTCCGGCAGGTGTCTGTTGTAATACCCTCCAGGGAAGGCGATGGAATTCGACAATGTGCAGGGACACACTGGACCCTCTCTCTTCTAATTACATGGGGTTCACTCAGACTGGAGCTGAAGAGCTCATCTGAAAGCATTGTATTTCATACAACTCTGGGGTCAAATCTCTCCCTCTGAAGGGCTTAAGCACCTTATTGAAGCAGTCAGTGGAGTCTGAGAGCAAATCATGCCTTATTATTTTCATTTGGTGCAGAGCATTAAGGGACTGTGTTCATTGTAAATTGGTCAAAAACAGTCCGGGAAATAATTTTCGAGCACGTCCTGATTTTGATTATGTTCCGAGAAGTAGCAGTATTAGGGTGCAGACAAAAGGCAATCAGCTGAAAGGAGTTTTGGACTTTAAAAGCATCATTAGGTGATACGTTGTGCCAGAAATAACAAGTGCAATAGTGGCTCTTTAAGGAGTGAGAATCTGTCACTTACAGATTAAAGCTTCTCTTGTTACTCACATTCCCAACCCTGACAGCTGCTAATTCTTTATCAGGAGAAAGTAACCTCATTCAATTATTTCCACTGAGGTTGAAGGACTGTAACTTAACCAAATACACAATTATTTTTCCTAGTTTTTAGTTACAGTTAGTTTATAGTTGGTTGTAGTTAAGTTTCAATAACTTAGGGCTGGGTGTGGTGGCTCATGCCTGTAATCCCAGCACTTTGGGAGGCTGAGGCGCACGGATTGCTTGAGGCCCAGAGTACGAGACCAGCCTGGCCATCATGGCGAAACCCCGTCTGTACTAAAAATACAAAAATTATCCGGGCATGGTGGCCCACGCCTGCAATCCCAGCTACTCAGGAGGCTGTGGCAGGAGAATCGCTTGAACCCAGGCAGAGAATGTAGTGAGCTGAGACTGAGCCACTGCACTCCAGCCTGGGCAACAGAGCAATACTCCGTCTCAAAAGAAACAAAACAGCAATAACAAAAAACTTAATTGAAATCTTACTTTAGGAAAAAAATCAGGATATTGGAACAATGGTTTAGGGCAGGATTAAGCTTTGTGGTAGATTCCAGTAGCCAAAAATGCTACGGATCACATACTTTTAGAGTTGCCAGGAATCCATACATCTGACCTGAACTATGTTTGAAAGCAGGTCCCACATTTACTCCTTCGTTCCTGGATGTCAAAGCCTTGGAAAATCAAGCTATCCATGTGAACTGCACTTTTAGGAGAAACCAGACTTTCTCAGCTTTGGCACCAGGGACATTAGATAATCATTGATCCCAGATAGTAGCTGTACTTTTTCACTCATTACATATTTCCCTTTGCTTGTCCTTAAAAGGGACATTCTCCTGATTGCAGAAAATCCAATTTCAATATCTACTTTGTCCTGAAAATGCATGTAGATTACTGGTGGGCTTAGTGGCCACTCAAGAAGATCCCCCATATTAAAGTGATCTTATTTATTTATTTTTATTTTTTAGAGATGGAGTCTCGCTCTGATGCCCAGGCTGGAGTGCAGTGGTATGATCTTGGCTGACTGCAACCTCCACCTCCTGGGTTCAAGCAATTCTCCTGCCTCAGGCCTTAGCCTCTTGAGTAGCTGGGACTACAGGTGGGTGCCACCATGTCTGGCTATTTTTTTTTTTTTTTTGTATTTTTAGTAGAGACAGGGTTTTGCCATGTTGGCCAGGCTGGTCTCGAACTCCTGACCTCAAGTGATCCACCTGCCTTGGCCTCCCAAAGTTCTAGGATCACAGGTGTGAGCCACCACGCCTGGCCTAAAGTGATCTGATTTAGACTGAATCCTGTAGAAGACACAAATGAATTACAAAGCCTTTTGGGAGACACCTGAGTGTACGGGACTGAAGAAATAAGAAGAAAACCAAACAGGTCTGTTCTGAGAAAGCCAGGACTGGATTGACTTCTTTTTTCTTTTATTCCTTGGTTTAATTTGTAACTTCAAGAAAACATACTTGCCGCAAGTGCTTTCAGATCATTTAAACCGTTCAGGTAACGGGACTGGTCACATTCTCATGACTTTTTGTTTGAGTAATTCATTGATTCACAGAGTGTTTGAAATTTTGCCTTTTTTTTTTTTTAAACCCAGCTTTTGAGGTTTAATCTCTAGTAAGGGAAAGAACATCTCTTTGATAACCAGGGCAATGAGGAAGGATAAGAAGAGCTTTTCCTGCATCCTTTTCTTCCTGCTGCAGACACCACCACAGGCTCATCTGCATCTGCAGAGAAAATCTGCATGAAGGCAGCCAGGGTTTCTCTGAGGCCAGATCTAGGCCTTTTCCCCTTGTCCAGATCTAGGAAAGATCAGCTGAGAGTCTGACACCTTTAAATGTCTGAATGGAATATTTACCATCTATTCTCTCTGAGGGCTGCTACCCGTGAGGTTTCATCTGTATAATAAGACCCCCTTCGGTCACCAGGCCTCTTCTTTTCCCCCTGTCTTAATCTGTTTTGGCACCACGATCTGTTCTGCCAAGCACCAAGCCCCCATTCTTTCTGTAAGCTCAAGATGGTATAAAAGCAGCCAGGCACAGTGGCTCACACCTGTAATCCCAGCACTTTGGGAGGCCAAGGTGGGCAGATCACCTGAGGTCAGGAGTTCGATACCAGCCTGGCCAACATGGTAAAACTCTGTCTCTACTAAAAATACAAAAATTAGCTGGGTGTGGTAGCGAGTGCCTGTAACCCCAGCTACTCGGAAGGCTGAGGTAGGAGAATCACTTGAACCTGGGAGATAGAAGCTGTGGCCAGCTGAGATCGCACCATTGCACTCCAGCCTGGGTGACAAAGGGAGACTTGGTCTCAAAATAACTAACTAACTAACTAACTAACTAACTAACTAACTAAATAAATAAATATATAAAAGCATCAACCACCTATTTCTCTGAGTTTTTAAATTTTGTAATATTCCTGTGCACATTCATACATTTGTATGCCTTTTTCTCTTATTAATCTGCTGTCAGTTGATTTTTTTAGTGAACTACCAGAGGTGGAAGGGGGGGTTTCCCCTCACATGCAATGACATCATCTGTTAGATAAAAATCACAGGAGGCCATTGTTTTAGGCTAAGTTCCTGCACTAGGCCCCAGACGACCAGATTAAAAATAAAAATGGATGAGGCACGGTGGCTCATGCCTGTAATCCCAGCACTTTGGGAGGCTGAGGTGGGAGGATTGCTGGAGCCCGGGAGTTCAAGATCAGTCTGGGCAACATAGCAAAGACCCCATCTCTTAAAAAAATTAAAAAAATAAAAACTAAAAATAAAAACAGAGTAATTCATGCTAAAGTTGCACATCACCCAACCTAAATTAATTTATCTGAGCTTCCATAAAATCAGTACAGATAATAGTCAGTTTCCCAAATGGGCCAGTTTAAAATTTCAGTTGCATAACAATGAAGCTCCCTCTGCCTAACCCTTACATGGTAAAGGCTGTTTAGAGTGACCTGATGTCAGCTAATTAGTTATTTTTCTATTGTTCTGTTTCTCTCTCCTGCCTTATAAGAAAAGTAGCTTTGAAACAACGAATACACGCTCTGTTTTTTGCTTCTGCTTTTTTCAGCCCGTCTCTGTCTTTAAAGCAAATCTCTTTCACTCAGCTCATCGGAACACTTATTCTATTTTATGGAATGAAGTGTTGCCTGATTCTATGATCACAATAAAGCCATTAGCCAGGCTTGGTGGCTCACACTGCTAGCCCCAGCTACTGGGGGAGCTGAGGCAGGAGGATAAATAAATAAATTTATTTAAATAAATAAATAAATAACAAGCCAATTGAGATCATTAAAGTAAATTGGTTGTAATTTTGTCGTTTGACACACCTTTAAGTCTTGTCCCTAATAAGGGTAAATCTGTAAATTTAAGGCTCTGTAAATCTGGAATTAGAAAACATTTTGCATTTCCAGGACAAAATCACATAACTTTTAAGTAACTTTGACTACGTTTTTTCTTTTTTTTTTTTCTAAGACGGATTCTTACTCTGTCACCTAGGCTGGAGTGCAGTGGTGTGATCTCGGCTCACTGCAACCTCTGTCTCCTGGGTTCAAGCAATTCTCCTGCCTCAGCCTCCAAAGAAGCTGGGGTTACAGGCATGCACCACCACACCTGGCTAATTTTTGTATTTTTAAAAGAGACAGGGTTTTGCATGTTGTCTAGGCTAGTCTTGAACTCCTGACCTCAAGTGATCTGCTCACCTTGGCCTCCAAAGTGCTGGGATTACAGGCATGAGCCACTGTGACTGGCCTAAGTTTTATTATTATTATTATTATTATTATGTTTTGAGACAAGGTCTCACTATGTTGTGCAGGTTGGAGTGCAGTAGTGTGATATCAGCTTACTGTGGCCTCCACATCTGAGGCTCAAACAATCCTCCTGCTTCAGCCTCCTGAGTAGCTGGGACTACTGGTGTGCACCACCACATCTGGCTAATTTTTTTTTGTATTTTTAGTAGAAATGTGGTTTTGCCATGTTGCCTAGCTAGTCTTGAACTCCTGGGCTTGAGCAATCAGCCTGCTGCAACCTCCCAAATGCTGAGATTAATGCCCAGCTGAGGATTATCTTTCAAGCTGTTTTTTTTTTTTTCCCGTATAATCTTGCTCCTTCTAAATCTTTCAAGAGGTTGACTTAATCACTACAAGGCCACTATTATTTTAGTAGAATTATTTGGTAGAAGTATTATCTTAGTAGGAGGTTTTCTTGTTTTCTACAGAGAGTTATTTTATTTTATTTATATTTAGAGACAAGTTCTCACTCTGTGCTCAGGTTGGAGTGTAATGGTGAGATTATAGCTCACTGTAACCTCAACTTCTGAGCCCAAGTGATCCTCCTGCCTCAGCCTCAGGAGATGCTGGAACTACAGACATGTACTACCATGCCCAGCTAATTTTTAAAATTTTTGTAGAGACAGAGTCTCGCTATGTTGCCCAGGCTGGTCTGGAACTCCTGACCTCAAGCAATTTTCCAGCCTTGGCCCCCCAGAATGCTGGGATTACAGGTGTGAGCTGCTGCACCCAGCCTCTACAGTATGTTTTATCGTGGAACAGGAATTATCTCCCATAGAGAAGTTGTCACTTACAGAGAAAGTCCAAGGGGGCGCGTGTATAGAAGCTGGCACTTGGAGAGGATAGATGCCCCTTTATCAACTAAGATGGACCCTAAGCTTATGGAAACAAAGTTACCTATTGCTCAAGGGCACGGGGCCTGGCTGGCATGGTAAATTTCTAAATTCCTACAGCTCTAAACTCCCTAACAATAGGAGCTTTCAGATCCCTCCTAACTCTGATTTACGATCCGACCACTACAGTTCTGATCGGACGAAGAACAGGCCTTACAAACATTATTTTCTGATAAGCTACTGCAGACTTTAAGCCAGTTTCAGCCAGCGTCTAGAGGCCAGGCACAAATTGTGTTTGTGTCCTATAGTTCTTTTGATATAAAGAGCCAAACCCCACCTCATTGTAAAGCTAAAGCCCTGGCCCAAAGTGAACATGGGATGTATGTTACATGCATGTTAACCCATTGTGCTTGTGCTCAGCCTCCCTCATAAATATGTATAGCTTTCCCCGCAAACCTGCTGAATATGTATGACTCTATTGTGTGACATGGACCCTGTGAGGCATAAAACGCAAGCTGTGCTTCCCCTCCTGGAAGAGAGAGCAACTTTGTCCATGCTGGAGACATCCTCTTCCCAGTTTTCAAACTGGCATCGCCAGTAAAGCTCTCCTACCACTATTTAGCCATCCTGGTGGTCTTTTAGATGGCAGTAAGGTGCATAGCATTACATTGAAATGAACAATTTATAGTTAGCAAAATGCATTATTTAGAAAAGATTGTCAAGGTATTCTGACCTGAAAAGCCAAAAAAAAAAAAAAAAAAAAAAAATGAGAGAGAAAATCTAAGTCAGGATGAGTGGAATATGGGTGGGGTTACAGTCTAATTACTGTCAGCCCTCAGTATTAGTGGGTTCCGCATCCATGGGTCTCACCAACCTCAGACCAAAAATATTTTAAAAACAAAAATTCTAATACAACAATAAAGACAATACAAATAAATAATACAGTATAACAACTCTTTATACAGCATTCACATGATATCAGGTATCATAAATAATGTAGAGATGATTTAAAGTATACAGGAGGATGTTCTTAGGTTATATGCAAATACTAGGCCATTTTATATCAGGGACCTGAGCATTCTTGGAGTTTGGTTTTGAGGGGATCCTGGAACCAATCCTCCACAGATATTGAGGGACAACTGTACTGTATGAGAAAGAGTGACCTTCACACCTAAACACCCTCCTCCCCCTTTTTGCATCCCACAACAGCCTTATGAGAAAAAAAGTAACTTCCCTAAAGTCAAATGGGTAGTAGAGTAGAACTTAAAATCCCCCCTTGGGCCTTGGAGAACACATGCATCTTGAATGAGGTGTGAAAAAATATTAGCTATGACAATGGGTTATGGCCCTGCAAGGGGCCACAGGAGGTGATTGGTTATGATAGTACATCTGTTGTATTAAAATTTCAGGGGAAGGAGGGTGGTTGGGGAAGAAATGTCTAAAAGGGCTCTTTAAAGGGTGCAATAATACTAAAAATGGTTGAAAAACGCTGCCAATCACATTTCTTGGGCAGCACTTTTTCATCCATGGACACATGATTTCAAACATCTCCTATGTGAAACTGTAACCCCGCAAGGGGTTGACCTTGCCTGCTGCCTAGACAGAGCCGATTCATCAAGACAGGGGCATTGCAATAGGGAAGGAGTAATTCACGCGGTGCTGGCTGTGTGGGAGAATGGAGTTGTATTATTACTCAAATCAGTCTCCCTGAGCATTTGGGGAGCAGAGTTTTTAAGAACAACTTGGTGGGTGGGGGGAAGCCAGTGAGCCAGGAGTGCTGATTAGTCAGGGATGAAATCACAGGGAGTCAGAGCTGTCTTCTTGCATTGAGTCAGTTCCTGGGTGGGGGCCACAAGATCAGAGGAGCCAGTTTATCAATCTGGGTGGTGCCAGCTGATCCTTCAAGTGCAGAGTCTGCAAAATACCTCAAGCACTGATCTTAGGAACAGTTTAGGGAGGGTCAGAATCTTGTAGCCCCTAGGTGCATGACTTCTAAACCATAATTTCTTTTCTTTTCTTCTTCTTCTTCTTCTTTTTTTTTTTTTAGAAGGAGTTTTCATTCTTGTTGCCCAGGCTGGAGGGCAGTGGTGTTATCTTGGCTCACTGCAACCTCTGCCTCCCAGGTTCAAGTGATTCTCCTGCCTCAGCCTGCCCAATAACTGGGATTACAGGTACATGGCACCATGCCTGGCAATTTTTTTTTTTTTTTTTTTTTTTTTTTAGTAGAGACAGGGTTTCACCATGTTGGCTAGGCTCATCTCGAACTCCTGACCTCAGGTCATCTGCCTGCCTTGGTCTTCCAAAGTGCTGGGATTACAGGCATGAGTCACTGAGCCCGGTCATAAACCATAATTTCTAATCTTGTATCTAATCTTAGTCCTACAAAGACAATCTAGTCCCTGGGCAAGAAGGAGGTCTGCTTTGGAAAAGACTGTTATCATCTTTGTTTTAAACTATAAACTGTAAACTAAGTTTCTCCCAAAGTCATTTCAGCCTATGCCCAGGAATGAACAAGGACAGCTTGGAGATTACAAGCAAGATGGAGTTGATTAAGTTAGATCTCTTTCACTGTCTCAGTCATAAATTTCAAGGTGGTTTTAAAATTCGAACCTCCTGGTGCACATTTAGCTACCAGCATTTGAAGTTCTTGACAGGGCTCCCTCTGGAGTGTTAGAAGCGTAGTTCTCCCACAGACAGACAGTCACCAGGCATCAAGGTTTGATTTAATTCTTTAATGAGGGAACCAGCCGGGAAACAAAGCACTGGTTCAGAGAGCACTGGAAGGAGAGGGATTTGTGTAGTCCATGGGAAATAGGTGTTCCGTGTTCCATCTGATTGTCAGGTTAGATGTACGACTTTAACTTGCTAAGGTGCAGGGAAGCCACCATGGCTTTGAGGTTTGCTTTTCTACCATGTCACAAAGTCAAAACAATGTGTCAGTTTCTGCAGGTTAACTTCTAACCTTATAGGGCTAAAAACTACTACTGGCAATTTTCTCCTGAATTGTTAGTGACAGCCTTTGGGGGAGCCCCATGAGGGTAGGGGGGCTTCTCCGGGGTGCTCCAGCATACCACAGAACAAGGGGAGACCACCAGTCTAACTTTCTCAAGCCTGGTGCACAGGATTTCTTTAAGAGAAATATGGATTTACGATGGCCATTCTTCTGATTATGGCTGAGCAAACACCCCTGGAGTGTGGATTCTTAATTAGGGGACTTCAAATGATAATCACCCTTCCAAATGGAGAATATTCTTTTTTTAAACAAATATTTGAGATGGAGTTTCACTCTTTCGCCCAGGCCAGAGTGCAGTGGCACAATCTTGGCTCATTGCAACCTACGCCTCCCAGGTTCAAGTGATTCTCATGCCTCAGCTTCCTGAATAGCTGGGATTACAGGCATCCACCACTATGCCTAGCTAATTTTTATATTTTTAGTAAAGATGGGGTTTCACCATGTTGGCCAGGCTGGTCTCGAACTCCTGACCTCAGGTGATCCACCCACCTTGGCCTCCCAAAGTGCTGGGATTACAGGGGTGAGCTGTCACGCCGGGCCTCTTTCCTCTTTATTTATTTAATTAATTTATTTGTAGATACAGGAGTCTCACTGTGACGCCCAGGCTAGTCTTGAACTCTTGGCCTCAAGCAATCCTGCTGCCTTGGCCTCCCCAAGTGCTGGGTTTACAGACATGCGCCACTTGGCCAAGCCTTTTCTTTTATTTTGTATTGCCTTTATTAATTATCACAACTTAATTAATCCTTGGCATTATCTTTCTTTTATAGCAAAAGGACGTTTGTTGAGTACCTGCAATGTGCCAGGTATTGGGATAGGTATTTTCAGACATACCTATTTCATGTAACTTCGCAATGACTCTGAGAGGTAAACAGCACGTGTATTGGTTTATATATATGTTTGCTTCTGAAGAGGACGCTACGTCCTCCAAGCAAGAGATGTTGGTAGCTCGGACCCTGGTGGTGGTGGAGGTAGCAAAAGAACAGGAAGAGGTGGACTAGTGGGAAGGTCGGACCAACATAACCTGCAGATGGGGTGGGAACGGAGAGGGAGGCAGAAACCTGCCCCTCACTCCCGTTTTCAGCCTACATCCTGTTACCTGCAAAGCAGATTTCATAGCCCTCATTGGAACATCACATTGCACCAGGAAAGGCAGGTGTGGAGGTGGAGTACTGGAGTTCAGGTCCCACCAAGGCCACCAACTGCCTTTGCAGCCTGGCGACGTGTCCGTTCCTGGTCTTTATTTTTTATTTTATTTTATTTATTATTATTTTTTGAGATGGAGTCTCGCTCTGTTGCCCAGGTTGGAGTGCAATGGCACAATCTCAGCTCACTGCAACCTCCACCTCCCGGGTTCAAGCTATTCTCCCGCCTCAGTCGCCCGAGTAGCTGGGATTACAGGCATGCGCCACCACGCCCAGCCAATTTTTGTATTTTTAGTAGAGACTGGGTTTTACCATGTTGACCAGGTTGGTCTCGAACTCCTGACCTTGTGATATGTGCACTTCAGTCTTCCAAAGTACTGGGATTACAGGCGTGAGACACCGCGCCCGGCCAGTTCCGGGTCTTTAAGACCTGGGAAGGGGCTCACCTCTCAGAAACCGGCGATGCCCTCGTGGTCAACTGGGGTAGGGGTGGGGGCTCCGTGTGCTGTGGGACACCTCCCAGGATCAGGGCTTTGAGGTCTCTGTTTGGCACTTCCCTGCGCCTGGTTCTGTGCCTGCGAGAAGGGCAGGAGCGGTCCCACCTCCGCAAGGTCTGCAGGGGGCAAAGGCGCAGGGAGCACAGGGAGCTCGGCGCCCACGGGGAGGCTGCGGGGGTCGGGGCGGGCGGGGCACCAGGGAGCCAGCGCCCTGCTGGCTTTCACGTGTGCATTTGGGAGACAGCGTCCCTTTGGATAGACACATTTGGAAAGGTCAGCTGCAGCCCTGGCTCCTGCGGCTTTGGAGTCGAGCTGTCTTTGGAGCAGAAGAGAAGCTGCTTTCTTCCGGGAAGGCCTCCCTCTCCTGGCGGGCCACAGGGCTTGGACTCAGTGGGGCTGTAGCGGACTTCCGCTCCCCCGTGCTGTGTGCTCATACTCTGTGGGACACTGTTCTTCCCTTTTCCCACCTCCTAACCGTCCATCCACTGATGGCGAAAGTCTGCAGGCAGCAGGGACCTGCTCCCTGCTTTGGGTGGGGTCGCAGATGTGCTGGGCCCATTCAGACCTTGGGGAGAGGACTCAGCACTTCTAGCTCCCAGTTTCCCCGGGAAGCGTTGGCTCTGGTGACAGAGAGGGGACTCCTTCTGAAGCATTCTGTTTCGTCTTTTCCATTTGCTTTCCTAACCCATGTCGCGCAGACTCTGATTAGTAAAAGCTGGCACTTACGGGTTTCAACTATCCATAGGCAATTTAAGCAAAAATCCCAGGACGTGGGGCCAGTGGGTCAAACCTGGGAGAAAGGTGTGGCTGGTAGAACCTGAAGAGAAGTGACAGAGATTCTCCTTTGACCAACACTTTGTTCAGCCTTTTGAGTCCTTTCTGACTAGGCCGACCTCAAGCTTCCCTTTCTGTCTTTTTAGAATCCAGTTTGAGCAAGAACCTGCTCAGTGAATTAAGCAACAATCCCCTACCCTTGGTATCTGTCCTTATCCCTTACCCTCCGTATCTTATCACCCTGGACTGCCTTCAGCAATCATCCTATGAAGACAATGTAGCCAGAAATCCCCTTTCCTTGATGTTTCTTCGTACTTTTCATCCACTTGTATTTTGGCTATAAATCCCCACTTGTCCTTGTTAGAATCAGGTTCGAGCTCAGTCTCTTTCCTCTACTGCAAGACCCCATTGCAGTGGTCCTTATATAACATCCTAGACAACGGTTAAAGACACTTCTCTAGGATATTATATCTTACATTTTTTTTTTTTTTTTTTTTTTTGAGACGGAGTCTCACTCTGTCACCCAGGCTGGAGTGCCGTGGTTCACTGCAACCTCCACCTCCCGAGTTCAAGTGATTATCCTGCCTCAGCCTCATGAGTAGCTGGGACTATAGGCACCCACCACCATTCCTGGCTAATTTTTGTGCTTTTAGTAGAGATGGGGTTTTACCATGTTGGCCAGGCTGGCCTCGAACTCCTGCCTTCAAGTGATGCGCTCACCTCGGCCTCCCAAGGTGCTGGGATTATAGGCGTGAGCTGAGGTGCCCAGCCAAACTTTTTCTTTTACTCTTTCTTCTCTTTCTTCCTTCCTTCCTCCCTCCCTTCTTTTTTTTTTTTTTTTTTTTTTCAGATGAATTCTCGCTCTGTTACCCAGGCTGGAGTACAGTGGCGTGATCTTGGCTCACTGCAGCCTCTGCCTCCCGTGTTCAAGTGATTCTCCTGCCTCAGCCTCCCAAGTAGCTGGGATTACAGGCACCCGCCATCATGCCCGGCTAATTTTTTGGTATTTTTGTAGAAATGGGATTTCATGATGTTGGTCAGACTGGTCTTGAATTCCTGACCTCAGGTGATCCTCTTGCCTCGGCCTCCCAAAGTGCCAGGATTATAGGCGTGAGCCAACGCACCTGGCCCCAGTTTTTTCTTTCACAGTGGAAGCTGGGAGGAAGGTGGGGAGAGGTGGAGTGAAGCCGAGTGGAATTGTGGGGTAGGTTGATCTTGACCAATGGAGCTAGGACTGCTGAATGATACCCCTTGGAGTTCTTTTGTGAACCTACGTTCTGCCTGGCTCTCCTGCCCACTCTGATGGAGGCACCTGTGGTTCCCAGGATAGGTTATTCTTTCCACTTGAACGTATTAGCTGTGAATGTGTTTGCACATATCTCCAGAAGCAAATAACTTGGGAAAGAAGCCTCAGTCAGCTGCAGAGAATTTTGCTTCTTACCATTGACCTGGACTTGCAGGTAGGAAGGTGGCCTGCGGTCAAGCTCAGCTGTGGAGGAAATTGCAGTACAGCTGCAGCCCAATCGGATTGATGAAACTACAGACCATGTTGGATGACAGGGTCTCACTGAAAACCAATGTTGACAGGGTGTGACTAGTTTGTGTTTAACAGATAGTGTTGCAAATCTGTGTGCATCGATTGATTCATGCACATTTAATGTTGAATGTTATGAGTATGGAAGAGTTTCTTTTGGAAATTGGTGCATCACAGATGTTGTATCGTCCAATCTCTTCATTTTGCTGGTGAGGAAATTGAGGCTCGGAGAGAGTCGGATGGTGTCTCGGAGTTTCACAGCCAGGTAGTTGCTGAGTTACTCAGAGACCCGGAACTCTCGGTCAGTAGCCCTAGGAGGGAGCATGTGGCAGATGTGAGACATGAGGGAAGGGCCATGGCCGAGCCTCTTCAGTTTCCTGTGCCTCAGGTTCCCATCTTATAAAATAAAGGAGTTGTGCTAGGGTTTCATCTCTTAGACATCAGCTCTAACATTCCACGATCCTGTTCACATTCTGGCTTTTCCATTTTCCATTATTCTAAATCACGATTGTTTGATTCCTTAAAATCAAATACTGCTGAGTGGCATTACTTTCATTTGCCCATCATTAAAAACTAAAGGACAGTTTCTTAGTTGATTTCAAAATGATCCATTATGTAACAAGGACAAAAGTTAAAACTTGCCATGCGTCCAATTAATTATGTAAACTATCAGTTGACAAAACAGCAGCTATTGGAAATATTTTGCCTAATAATCTCTAAGCTACCATTATGTTAAGAGCAGTAGAAAGTGTGGCATATGTGGCTCACCTAAATAGGTGTATAATATACACACCTTATATGAATGAATTAAATAGTCATAGCAAAACACAAACAATGTACATTGGAAAGTGAGTTTTGAATGCAAGGCAGTCCTCAGACTCCCATATTAATTAGTTTTGCTTTGTCTTTTATGGCATTTGAGATTCACTATGATACATGGCATACTTTTGTAACTTAATCCAATTGCTAAGATCTTGAGAGGAGATTCTATTGGCTCCCTTGATCACGCATTTCAGGATTGTAACAGTTTTGCTTATCTGGGATCTCAGGACAACTGAAGCTCATTTGGTTATCACTCTACCCGTGGGCGGATGCTCCGGATTGTTCAGAACCAGGAAGGCTTGTAGGAGTTGCAGAATTTATTTAGCCTCAGGTCTTTGGTGCTGCTGAAACAACCCAGATTTGTAGTAAATGCTAAGAGGGAGATTAGCACTGGGCACTTGGGAACAGAACCCCTATGGACAAGGAGCAACAGACGATACTGGTGAGATGGCAGGCATGACAGTGTTAAAGGCCTAATGCAGACCCCTAACTAGGCATTCAGCTGGATCCACATTAGCTCTGGAGGCAATCACCAGGACCACTTTGGACCTTATGAGTTTTATACCATGTGAATGTATTTCTATTAATATAAGTAAAATAATTTTAGAAAAAGAAGGGAAGGGCATGCCCACCTGCTCTATCATGCTTTTTGTCTCTGGCAGAGGCAGGTGTTCTGGAAGGAGCTGGTAGCCCGTGATGACCTAAAGCGGCCACTTGGTGGCAGTGTTTCACTTTAATTGGCCCAGGGCATCCTGTTCTGGTTTTATGAACTTCTCGCTGCGGATTTCTGGGGGCCCCTCCCTCAAGATTCAATTTACGGGCCTCAAGTGAAGATGCAAAATAGGATCCTGAGTGGAAAGTAATGGCTGTAACAGATATCTTCTGGCTCCTCCCTGTCTTCTTTCCCATTAGAACATCTCCCATCCAAGAGCTGCTTAGCGGGAGGCAGGGGTCAATATCACGGAGGCCGGATCAGAGGGAGAAGCTGGGCTGCTTTGGGCCTAACACCATGTGAGGGACCTGGAGGCAAGGAGCCTGGCTGTGTCTGCCAGGCACGGGTGCTCGGGGGTGCTGCGAGTCCCCCAGGCCAAGGATGGGACGTGCATTCATGGAGAGTTTGGCTGTCCTCTTTCCCGTGCTGGCGCATTTCCAGGGGCCCACTCTTTCTGAGGGGTCTCTCGGAGGGCATGGCTGTGAAAAGAGAAAGGAAGTCGCAGGGATGTCACCTTCGGCCGGTTACAAAGCCCTTCTGGGCCACGTTCTCCTTTGTGGGATTGGGACGTTGATCCACTTCAGAGGCTCCCAGGCCTCCAGTTCAGGGCTGTCCCAGAATCACCAGAGAAATAAATTAACACAGATTCCGGGGTCCTGCCACACAGCTCGGTCTATTCTATGGGTCTAGCTGAGAGCCCCGGAATCTGTGGGTTTAATACACCTCAGAAGAACCCAATGAAGTTTGGAATCCAAGGGTTAGGGGTGCTTTTTTTGGTTCCTTCCAAGTGAGAGATTGTGATTGTGGAAGTGATGACTCAGTGTGAAGCACACGGGCCCTGAAATCCACCCGTTCAAGCTGTTGATCTTTGTATGCATTTATTTCTTCAAGATGTTGCTGGCTTTTCCTGGGCCGGGAAGCAGATGCTGTGCCCGGTAAGGCCCCTCCTTCTTCCAGTCCAGCTTTTACCACCCATGTGGAGTGAGGGTGAGGGCTCCGAAGGTGCTTTTGACCCTAATGTCATAACCATGGGGAGCAGACACAGATGTAAACTCGAAACTCTTCTTATTATTGAAAAATGTAACTATATACAAAAGTAAAGAGGATAGTATAATGAATCCTTATTTATCCACTACTTAGAGTCAACAATTATCAAGATTTTGCCACATAGCTCTTACTTCACATGCCAAGGGGGAGAAGAGATTTTGCTATAGAAAAATTATCATACTTTCGTTTTTTGTCTTTGTCTTTGCTAAAATTTTAGCTTGAAAAAGGCAAATATTCAGGTTTCTAGTCATTTCCCCCTACATGGGGCGTTTCTTCTGTGCCTTTATTACATGTTAATAATAACTTCTCAGGCCGGGCATGGTGGCTCCTACCTGCAATCCCAGGATTTTGGGAGGCTGAGGCTGGAGGATCTCTTAAGCCCAGGAGTTCAAGACCAGCCTGGGCAACATAGCAAAACCCCATCTCAATAAAAATAAAATATTTTAAAAATATTAAAATTGTTTTAAAAAAAGAAAAAAATAATAACTTCTCAATATCATATAATTCTGATTCATACTCAAATTTCTTTAGAATTAGCTCAAAAATGTCTTTTGACCTTTGATTTGAGGTCTAGGCTTCTGAGGTTATCTCCTAATGTCTCCCAATACATGCATTTGCAAAGATGCATTGAAGGGACATTTAAAACGCAGCACAACTTTTTAGCCCCAAACAAACACAGAGCCCTGAAGAATAGTGAAGTTGAGATCCTCACAAGTTCTTAGTCAGAGGGGCCTTGGAGATTATTCAGCTCACCTTCTCCTCAGTACTGGAGTCCTTTGACAGGATCAGGACTACTGTACATTTAGTATTGAAACTGCTCTTGCAAAATTATGACGGTAAGAAATCTGAGGCCAGGTGCGGTGGCTCACGCCTGTAATCCCAGCACTTTGGGAGGATGAGGTGGGCAGATCACCTGAGGTTGGGAGTTTGAGGCCAGCCTGACCAACATGGAGAAACCCCATCTCTACTAAAAATACAAAATTAGCCAGGCATGGTGGCGCATGCCTGTAATCCCATCTACTCAGGAGGCTGAGGCAGGAGAATTGCTTGAACCTGGGAGGCAGAGGTTGTGATGAGTCGAAATGGCACCAATGCACTTCAGCCTGGGCAACAAGAGTGAAACTCCGTCTCAAAACAAACAAACAAAAAACAACAAAAAAATCTGATACAGTTGACTCCATCTTACTTCTGACCTCCAAGCTGTCCTTGGCCATTCCTGAGCATACACCAAGCTAACTTTGGGAAGAATTTAGTTCATAGTTTAACCTTGAAGCAGAGATGATAATATCCCTTCTGCAAACTAAATCGCCTTTGTAAAACTAATGAAAGGCCACAGTGTTGGGATTATGAGAGAGGCCTGAGTTCTGATAAGAAGGGTCTAATTTCTATAATTCCTTGCTGCTCAGGGGTCATGTGGCCAGAGGTCACAAGATTTGTGACTTTCCCAATTGCTCCTGTAGATAACATCACTATTGTAGAACCTAAGGTTGGTTTTTTTTTTTTTTGAGGCGGAGTTGCCTAGGCTGGAGTGCAATGGCTCAATCTCAGCTCACTGCAACTTCTGCCTCCTGAGTTCAAGCCTCAGCCTCCTGCTCAGGCTCCCAAGAAGCTGGGATTACAGGCGCCTGCCACCACGCCCAGCTAATTTTTGTATTTTTGGTAGACGCGGGGTTTCACCATGTTGGCCAGGCTGGTCTTGAACTCTGGACCTCCGGTGATATGCCCACTTTGGCCTCCCAAAGTGCTAGGATTACAGGTGTAAGCCACTGAACCCAGCCTGGTCTTTTAAGATATCTTCCTGACTGATCCCACCTGGACTCATGACTCATGACTCAGCTGATCCTGCGGCCCCACCCAGAGGCAGACTCAACATACAAGGACCATTTCCCGCACCCCCATGATTGCATCCCCAACCAATCAGCAGCACGCATTCCCAAGCCCCTGCCCCTCAAATTGTCCATAAAACTCCTAACTTCCAAGCCTTCAGGGAGACTAATTTGAGTGATAACTCCAGTTCTCCTGCGTGATCTGGTCTTGTGTCAATTAAACTCTCTTTACTGCGATGCTGTGGTCTCAGTGAGTTGATTTTGTCTGTGCAGCAGGCAGGAAGAAGCCATCGAGCGGTTACAGCATTTACTCAGACTCTGCAGTGGCCCAGCGGAGACAGTGTAGGTCTGGAGTAGAGAGAATCGTTAACCATCTGACCCTCGGTGAATTACTTACCTTTCCAAGGTCAGAACACTCTACCATTGAAAGGTAGAGTGGAAGCTCTCAACAGATTTCCATGGAACCATCCCTGCAGCTTGACTTGCTAGCTGTCCACCCTGTGAGCTGATGGGTGCCTGTAGCTTGCAGCACAGGGTTGGTTGGAGGCACTGTGGGAGCTACGCATGGACTTGTCCAGCAGCTGCGAGGGAACCAATCCACAGTCATGTTCTCTCCCAGGCCTGCCCAGGTCAGCTCTACCAGACAACATAATCATATAATTTAATCAAACATTATGTAAACTGAGGAAATATGAATGCCAAAAGAATGGAGTTGTCTCTACTTTTTCTCTGAAATGGTTAAACGCAATGTAAAGGCTTGAAGTTTGTGAGCTGATAAAAAACTGGCTTTTAAATTAGGAGATGATTGTAGAGGCCTGGGAAAAACAATAAAAGCCAGGTAAAAGTCTCCTCTCAGATTGCTGCATAACAGAGTTTAAATTCTTGCTCCACTTTGAAGAAATGGAAACAGCTGGGTGCGGCAGCTCATGCCTGTAATCCCGGCACTTTGGGAGGCCAAGGTGGGTGGATCACCTGAGGTCAGGAGTTCAAGACCAGCCTGGCCAACATGAGGAAACCCTGTCTCTGCTAAAAACACAAAAATTAGCCGGGTGTAGTGACTGTCACCTGTAGTCCCAGCTACTCAGAAGGTTGAGGCATGAGACTCGCTTGAACCCAGGAGGCAGAGCTTGCAGTAAGCTGAGATCCTGCCACTGCATTCCAGCCTGGGAGACAGAGTGAGAATCTGTCTCTGAAAAACAAAACAAAACAAAAAACCCCACAAACAAAAAAACAAATGGAAAGTAGAAATCGTGGTTGGAGTTTATGAAAGGAGACCACGCGGACTCCAATTAGTAGGTCAATTCTCAAAGACAGGACTTGGTTCTATGTCAAGGTTGAAAAAAATGCATTCCCGAAGGTTGAGTTAAATATTTAAGGTATGTATCATCTTTTATGATTCCTTGCCTTAACTTTTTTCTCTAATTAACCACCCATCTGTCGATATGGATACAGATAGTTTTGGATGTAAGAATTCTGTATTAATAATACATGCGGGAAGAAAGAAGAAAGGAGATGATATGAATTTTCTGGTCTCGTACCATATACAGCAGGCACTTAATAAATAGAAATTCTCATTCGCCTCTCTCTTTTTTTTTTTGAAAGAAGGAACCATAACTTTCTAACACAGCTAATACTATCTCTAAACAGTTCTAGATAATTGGAAAGTTTTTTTTTTTTTTGAGACGGAGTTTCGCTTTGTCTTCCAGGCTGGAGTGCAGTGGTGCAATCTTGGCTCACTGCACCCTCCACCTCCCAGGTTCAAGTATTTCTCCTGCCTCAGCCTCCCAAGTAGCTGGGATTACGGGCACACACCACCACTCCTGGCTAATTTTTGTATTTTTAGTAAAGACAGGGTTTGGCCATGTTGGCCAGGCTGGACTTGAACTCCTGACCTCAAGTGATCTGCCCCCTCAGCCTCCCAAAGTGCTGGGATTATAGGTGTGAGCCATCACACCTGGCCTGGAAAGCTCTTTTAAAGCTTCCTTGTAATTTCCACATAGTATAGTCTTAGCCTTGTATTTTGGGTGTGCCCAGAACCAAGGGCAGTTACACACACACACACACACACACATATACACACATTTTTCTGAGAGAGGGTCTTCTCGCTCTGTTGCCCAGGCTGGAGTGCAGTGGCACAAATGCGGCTCACTGCAGTCTTGACCTTTGAGACTCAAGTGATCCTCCTGCTTGGTAGCTGGGACTACAGGCAAGTGCTAACATGCTGGGCTAATTATTTTATTTTTAGGAGAGATAGGTTCTCACTATGTTTCCCATGCTGGTCTCAAACTGTGGGGTTCAAGTGATCCTCTAGCCTTGGCCTCCCAAAGTGCTGGAATTATAGGTGTGAGCCATCGTGCCCAGCACTATACATAGTTGAAGACAACAATAAGTCATGTCCCTCTGTCAATCTCTTCTCCACAGCAACCCTTGTCCTTTTGTTTTTAGTGTCCCTCCCTTCCTTTCTGGGCCTGAGCCCTGTGACACCCCAGATGAATGTGACATTCTATAAGCAGAACAGGAGAGCTGTCCCGCCACTTTGTCCCTATTCTGGACACCCCCTTTCACTGAAGGGATCTGCCACCATGTGAGGATTTTTCACAGCTCTGTCAAGTGCCACTAATATAGGCCTGGCTGCCAGCCTTCCAGGCCTTTCATCAGGGACTGCCACGAAGCAGGCCTTCTCCATCCTGAAACTGCACATTTGATTTTCTTTCAGTGTGTATGTGGGAATTTGTATGAATTACATTTTATCTTGTTGGTTTCAGCCAAGTTTTCCAGTTTGAGTTCTTTTTGTTTGGTATCCTGATAGAAGTTGTATTAGTCCATTCTCACACTACTATGAAGAAATACCTGAGACTGGGTAATTTACAAAGGAAAGAGGTTTAATTGACTCACAGTTCTGCGTGGCTGGGGAGGCCTCAGGAAACCTACAATCAAGGCAGAAGGGGAAGCAAACACGTTTTTCTTCTCATGGTGGCAGGAGAGAGAGAAATGCTGGGCAAAGGGGGAAAAGCCCCTTATAAATCCATCAGATCGCATGATAACTCACTCACTATGAGAAAAACTGTGTGGGGGTAACCATGCTCTTACATCCCAATAGGTCCTTCCCACTACAGGTGGGGATTATGGGAACTACAATTCAAGATGAGATTTGGGTGGGGACACAGCCAAACCATGTCACAAGTCATTCAGCATAGTGACTATTTCTCCCAGCTTGGTATTTTGGCCAATTTGGCGAACAAGCCTTCCCAGTCTTTCTTCACGCTGGTGGTGAATACACTGGACAGTAAAGGGCCTGAGACACAGCTGTGTGGCATGGTACAAGAGGCCTGGACTCTGTCCTCCACCCAGTTCATTTAACATTCAATTAAACAAATATTCATCAAGTTGTGCATGCCAGGCACTGTTCTAAATGCTGGCAATATAGCGGTGGACAAAAGAAACAAAAATTCTACCTTTTTTTTTTTTTTCTCTGAGGCGGAGTCTTGCTCTGTAGCCTAGGCTGGAGTGCAGTGATGTGATCTTGGCTCACTGCAACCTCTGCCTCCTGGGATCAAGTGATTCTCTTGCCTCAACCTACCGAGTAGCTGGGATTACAGGCGCCCACCACCACACGCGGCTAATTTTTGTATTTTTAGTAGAGACGGGGTTTTACTATGTGGCTGGTCTTGAACTCCTGACCTCAAGTGATCCATTGGCCTTGGCCTCCCAAAGTGCTGGGATTATAGGCGTTAGTCACTGCGCCTGGTCAAATTCTACTCTTTTGGAGCTTGCATTTTAGTCGACATCATTTTGACTAATAAGTCATGTCCCCATCATATATACCTTAATCCTTATTTGATTAAGCTCTCATTTATTCGTAATGATGATTAA
The DNA here is from genome assembly GCF_043159975.1 of Macaca nemestrina. Classification (NCBI taxonomy): domain Eukaryota; kingdom Metazoa; phylum Chordata; class Mammalia; order Primates; family Cercopithecidae; genus Macaca; species Macaca nemestrina. The sequence goes on along the minus strand of NC_092138.1, from coordinate 13,647,573 downwards.
CTGAGTATTTACTATGTGTTGAGCACTGGTTTTCATGCATGTAGTAAGTATGAACTTATCTACAACATACCATCCACTAGATTGGCAAAAAGCTCATTATCACATTTTTGGGGCCGGTCCTCTCTCCTTTAGGGATCATCTGTGAATCTTTATGAATCTTTTGCAGTCTAAAAGGAAATTTCTCCAAAGTTCAATTTTCAAGTGGGGAAAAAAGTCGTAGTGTTGGTCTGCAGCTCTGCAGCTGCTCATCACCGCCACTTGGGGGCGCTGCTGCACACAGATTGTCCTCCATCCATCCATTGGACCATGTGGTCTCTGCCTTATGATCCAGTCCAGACAGCTGGGGCCTTCAAAGAAAGGCAATTCTCCACCCTGTGTGCCTCACTTAGTCCAAGGTGCTCCTCGTTGGGTTTTCTGGAGTTCTCAGTCATTCTCCTCTGGAGCCAGTCCTCATGAGTGGCTCAGGCAACCTCCCTCTGGGATCCAAAGCCCTGCATCTCTTTAGTTCTGAGAAGACACTGGGTGGGTAGGCAGAGAGATTGAAGAGACCAGGATTGAGATTTTTTTTTTTTTTTTTTGCATTCCTCAATATCTTTATTTTATTTTATTCCTTTTTAAAGAGGCTCACTATGATGTCCAGGTTGGTGTTGAACTCCTGGGCTCAAGAGCTCCTCCTGCCCCAACCTCCTGAGTAGTTGAGACTAAAGGTGCATGCCCCTGACCCTATCTGTATTCCTCAACATCCAATAGACTTACTCCACTCTCTTCTTGACATAGTGTTAATTGATCCAAGTCTTCTCTTCTTTTTGGTGTCACATGACAATCTGATTACTTCTTAAGGAAGGGGATAGGTGACAAGGTGCCACCTTGGGGGTTTCTGCTGAACACCGACTGCTCCCCATCTGTGTAGGAGAGGTGGTGGAGATTAGGTGGTGAGGAAGACTTTCAAAACCTTAATGTATGAGTCTCCATGTCTCAGAGGCCACTAAGGGACTTCTTATGCATCTTTAAATATCAGTGAAAAAAATATCTTCCAAGTTTACTCCAAACTTGTGCATTATCTCATTTGATCCCCAGAATACCCTGGCAAGGCAGCATCATGTTAGCCATTTCACAGATGAGGCAACAGATTCAGAAGTGATAGGAACTCACTGTGAGTTTGGAAGCTGGGTGAGTTGGGCTTTGAAGTCTTACTTGGTCCACCACCCATGCTCCTCCATCTTGCTTACAGGCTCTCACCCTCTGTACTGACCTGTACCTCCCTGCACCACTGTCCAAGCATCAGAGAGGACTTCCAGAGAGCTTGGAGGCTCAACAGTTTCTCAATAGGCCGTCTGAACTGAGAACTTTAGAAACGACTTGCCTGGCCAGGCGTGATGGTTCAGGTTTTGAATCCCAGCACTCTGGGAGGCTGAGGGTGGATCACTTGAGGCCAGAGTTTGAGAGTTCTCAAGAGCTCAAGACCAGCCTGGACAACGTGGTGAAACCCTGTCTCTACTAAAAATACAAAAATTAACCAGGTGTAGCAGTGCACGCCTGTAGTCCCATCTACTCAGGAGAAGCATAGAATTGCTTGAGCCTGGGAGGTGGAGGTTGCATTGAGTTGAGATCACGCCACTGCACTCCTGCCTGGGTGACAGAGTGAGACTGTCTCAAAAAAAAAAAAAAAAAAAAAAAATTTGCCTTCACGAGGAACTGCTGATTTGATTCCTGAAGTAGTACAGCTCATTAATCCAATGTCCATAATGGGAACAGAAGAATTATATTACACTAGAGCTAAAAGAGACATCAGCAATCGTGTAGCTTAGCTTGTTTTTACAGAGTTGAATACTGAGGATCAGGGAGCTTAAATGACAACTAGGCAGTAAAAGAACTCATGGAGTAACCTGGTCTTCTCATTCCCAGTTTAGGACTTATTTTAAACTGGTGTTTGATGACTTTTGCATTAGAGGCCTTTGTTATTCTAGAAAAGTGAACATTACTGAAGTGTTAAAATACAAAGCACTTTTTTTTTTTTTTTTTTTTTTTGAGGCAGAGTTTCACTGTGTTGCCCAGGCTGGAGTGTAATGGCGTGATCATGGTTCACCGCAACCTCTGCCTCCTGGGTTCAAGCGATTCTCCTGCCTCAGCCTTCTGAGTAGCTGGGATTACAGGTGTGCGCCACCACGCCTGGCTAATTTTGTATTTTTAGTAGAGATGGGGTTTCTCTATGTTGGTCAGGCTGGTCTCGAACTCCTAATCTCAGATGATCCGCCCACCTCGGCCTCCCAAAGTGCTGGGATTACAGGCGTGAGCCAACGCTCCCAGCCCTACAAAGCACTTTCAGCCCTTGCCAAGACAGAGCAACAGGTTTATTTTTATGCTATCAGCATTATAAAGCTGGGCAAAATATATGAACAAGTGTTCTTAGGCATTGGACAGTGGACATCACAGGACTGCAATTCTTGAAAGAAGGCACACAAAGTGAGGTCCACTTTCATGCTGCCCTTTTTTTTCCTTTTTTTTTTTTGAGACAGAGTCTCCCTCTGTTGCCCAGGCTGGAGTACAATGGTGTGATCTCAGCTCACTGCAACCTCCGCTTCCCAGGTTCAAGTGATTCTCCTGCCTCAGCCTCCTGAGTAGCTGGGATTGCAGGTGCACACCACCATGCCTGACTAATTTTTGTATTTTTAGTAGAGATGAGATTTTACCATGTTGACCATGGTTGACCAGGGTGGTCTCGAACTCTTGACCTCAGGTGATCCACCCACATTGGGCTCCCAAAGCGCTGGGATTACAGGCATGAGCCACCATGGCCAGCCTGTAGTTTGTTTTTTTGAGACAGGGTCTTGCTCTGTCACCCAGGCTGGAGCGCAGTGGTGCGATCATGGCTCACTGAAGCCTCGACTTCCTGGACTTAAGTGATCTTCCTACCTCAGCCTCCTGAGTAGCTGAGACTGCAGACATGTGCCACCATGCCCAGCTAATTTTTTCTTTTTTGTAGAGATGGGATCTCACCATGTTGCCTCAGCCTCTTAAAGTGCTGGGATTACAGGCATGAGCCACCATGCCTAACCAATACTGACTTTTTGCTTGAGACATTTTCCAAACTGTAGGGAAATGGAGCCCAACCAGATAGTTGAAGTCTTGCTAGGTGGAGAAAATGAAGACAGAAAGTGAGGGTAGATAAGACTGCTTGAACCTGCAGGTTTGGATATCAGAGAGAAGGCAATTGAAGAGAAACAATCAGAAATCTGTTTAGTAGCTTCCTTTAGGTCCTTGGCAAGATCTTTAGTTGCATATTTATTGACTGAGACTCTGAAAAGTCTAGCTGAGAACAGCTTCTAGGGCACTGAGAGGTAAGCAGTGATTTTCGAAGTCTGATCTGTCAGGGAGATTTGGAGTTCTGATTCAACCAAAGTAGAGGTGAACCTTTATTTGAGACCTAAAACAACACTCACCTTAGGGGAAATGACTATGTCCCAGGAATAAGGGACATGCTGTAGGGCTGAGAGCAAAGATGAAATAGACCTGCCTTAAGAAAGCCAAAACCCAAGCTTGACAGGATCAATATGACATGTTAGTAATTTAACTGCTTATCAGAAAAAAAAAAATCACAGTTTTTAGAGAAAAACAAAATCCAGAGTCTCTACAACATATCGTTCAAAATGTTCAGTGTATGTCTTTGTTCATTTGTTCTGCTATAACAAAATACCCAAGACTGGGTAATTTATAAAACACAGAAATGTATTTTCTCACAGTTCTAGAAGCTGGGAAGGCCAAGATCAAGGCAATGGCAGATTCGGTGTCTGCCAAGATCCCATTCCTCATGCTGTGCTTCCTTGCTGTGTCCTCACATGGCAGCAGATGGAAGGGCAAAAAAAGGAACTGGGGGCCGGGTGTAGTGGCTCACGCTTGTAATCCCAGCACTTTGGGAAGCTGAGGCAGGCAGATCACCTGAGGTCAGCAGTTCAAGACTAACCTGGCCAACATGGTGAAACCCTGTCTCTACTAAAAATACAAAAATTAGCTGGGAGTAGGGGTGGGCACCAGCAATCCCAGCTACTCAGGAGGCTGAAGCAGGAGAATCCCTTGAACCCAGGGGGCGGAGGTTGTAGTGAGCCAAGACTGTGCCACTGCACTCCAACCTGGGCAACAGAGTGAGACTGTCTCAATTAAAAAAAAAAAAAAAAAAAGGAAAAAAAAGAAATATGTCTAAGAGTTTTCTTTCTTTTTTCTTAAAAAGATCAATTGCCAGCCGGGTGTGGTGGCTCAAGCCTGTAATCTCAGCACTTTGGGAGGCCGAGGTGGGTGGATCATTTGAGGTCAGGAGTTCGAGACCAGCCAGGCCAACGTGACGAAACCTCATCTCTACTAAAAATACAAAAATTAGCTGGGGGTGGTGGTGCACGCTTGTAATCCCAGCTACTCGGGAGGCTGAGGCAGGAGAATCACTTGAATCGGGGGGTAGACGTTGCAGTGAGCTGAGATGGCACCATTGCACTGCAATCTGGGTGACAAGAGGGAGACTCCTTCTCAAAAAAAAAAAAAAAGTTAATTGCCAAATTGCCATGTGGTCTGGTTTTTTTTTTTTTTTTTTTTTTTTTTGGCTGGTTGAGGTAGCTCAAATCTGTAATCCTAGTATTTTGGGAGGCCGAGGTGGATGGATGGCCTGTGCTCAGGAATTTGAGACCATCCTGGGCAACATGGGGAAAACCTGTCTCTACTAAAAATACAAAAATTAGCTGGGTGCCGTGACACACGTCTGTAGTTCCAGCTACTCAGGGAAGCTGAGGCAGGAAGATCACTTGAGCTGGGGAGAGAGGCTATAGTGAGCCAAGATCATGCCACTGTACTCCAGCCTGGACGACAGTGCCAGACCCTGTCTTAAATAAATAAATAAATACAAGAAATAAAGAAGGGATTCTGTGAGATTGTGATGGGTGGTAAGGCAGTGCAAAACAGATAATATTATGTCGATTTGGGAGAATAGCCTTGATTTTACTGAACGTCTGGATGACTGATAATGAAATAGGAAGGAACAATATTTGAGCAAAAGTAAAAATCTTCAGAAGAAATATCTTCTTTTTGATTCATAAGAATTTATAAGCATTTTTCGTAGACAGCTTCAACTTGTGTTGAATGTTCAACTAATTTAATTATTTCAGACCAGAAGGACAGAGTGAAAAACAATTTTTTTTAAAGAAAAAAGGACAGCTGGACGCCGTGGCTCAAGCCTGTTATCCCAGCACTTTGGGAGGCTGAGGTGGGCAGATCACCTGAGGTCAGGAGTTCGAGACTAGCCTGGCCAACATGGCGAAACCCTGTGTCTAGTAAGAATACAAAAATTAGCCGGGTGTGGTGGCATGCGCCTGTAATCCCAGCTACTCAGGAGACTGAGGCCAGAGAATCCCTTGAACCCGGGAGGCAGAGATTGCAGTGAGCCGAGATTACGCCATTGCACTCCAATGGGCAATAGAGTGAGACTCTGTCAAAAAAAAAAAAAAAAAAAAGAAAAAGAGAACAAAAAATAATTTGATTATTATTACCTACCAAACCTGAGTTTTAAACCTTTTGATTGTGTAAGAACCCTGAAGACGCATGAAGAAAAATTTTTCATGATTCTCTTTTTAGATATAGTAAGTTGATTAGTTAGCATTGTTAGTAAAAATGGTCCATAATACAGATTTTCCCTTTCCCTAAAAAATAAAGTTGCTTTCTAATCAGAAAGGAAGCAGAAAATCTCTGTTGGAAAGCTTTTTATTCTGATTGCTATTGGAGTTGGGGAGATTTACTGTTCTTGGAATAAGCGCATTTACTCAATGAGGGAATAAAATCAACATTATTAATTATTTCAAGACAGAAAACATCTTGAATCATGAAAACTCTTAATTCATGGGTCTTAATCTTTCTCCTGGTTTCTAAGGGCTGATAGATCATCCTGCAGAATTATTCCCCTGTGCCCTTGGAATGCTCCATAATTAATTAATAATGTATACCCAGCAAGGTGATAGGCAGAGCAGGGGTGGGCGTTCACACCATGCTGGGATTGCTTTGGTGGCTTAAATAGTCACGGAGGTGTTTTGCTGGAAAGCTCCTTGGAGCGGGGAGGCCCAGAGGCCGAAGAGCAGAGGCTCAAAGTGGTCACAGGTGGGCGGCTTCTTTTTTTGTCTCGGGGTCTTCAGTGTGACAGGGTCTCTCACAAGTGGATCAGATGGAATTTCACAGCCTCTGACTATTCTTTGGATTGTGTAGAATCCGAAACATTTCATAATTTGAGTCCTTGAGAAAAGGGCTTTATTTGGGCACAGAAAAATTAGCATGCAGTTGAGAAATAGATTTGAAACACATGAGCGGGACTGCTTTGCTTTGCTTGTCTTCTGGTTCTTGGGCCGCTTCCATTTTAGTTTCAGTAAATGAGGAATTTCTTAATGAGTTATGTGGTATTTACTGAAGGTTGTAATTCTGGCAAATGCTAAATAGAAAGTTTTTTTTTTTTTTCCCCCTCCTCCTCTGCCTTCCCTGATCCATAGTCTTATTATTTGGAGAGTTCTCAAATTGTTTGCCAAAACCAGTGACATAACTGGCTCCTTTTGACAGGCACCTGCCAAACCTGCCCAGATTCCTACAGCAGCCAGTTCGCTGTGTCTCCAGGCTTCAGAGAAACACCAGCTTCTCTGATGGAGGAGCCTTGTTCTAGAAGGGCATGAAGCCTAGGTAAGCTGGAAGGTCATTTGGCCTAACTTCTTATCTATAGCAGACCAGTACCTTGATATGCGAGTAGAGGGTAATCTTTCTAAAATGCAAAAACGGCTTTATTGTTTTATTTAAAATTATACTGCTCACTGAAAAACATTCTGCAAATACAACAAATAACAAAGAAGAAAGTAAAACACAAAAAACAAGCACCGCCTCCACTCCCAATTTCACCATCTCTATGCGGGGTTCTGCAAGCTTTTGCTGTACATGTAGAGGTCATAAAACATTTTATTTTTATTTTTACTTTTTTTGAGACAGGGTCTCACTTTATGGCCCAGGCTGGAGTGCAGTGGCATGATCGTGGCTCACTGCAGCCTCGACCTCCCAGGCTCAGGCGATCCTCCCACCTCAGCCTCTCAAATAGCTGGGACTACAGGTGCATGCCACCACGCCCAGCTAATTTTTTGTATTTTTTGTAGAGACAGAGTTTCTCCATGTAGCCCAGGATGGCTTGGAACTCTGGATCTCAAGCAATCCTCTCGCGTTGGTGAGCCACCACACCTGGCCGAGGTTGTTAATATTTTAGTCTTTGCTAAAATAGGCCAGATTGTCTCTGTCACAACTCAGCTCCGTAGCTGTACCATGAAAGCAATCATGGACAACATGTAAACAAATAGGCGTGGCTGTGTTTCAATAAAACTTTATTAGGGCTAGATTTTGTATGCAGGCTATAGTTTGCAGACCCCTAATCTAAAGTTACCCTCATTTATATTAGGTGCTCATCATTTCTAAATCTTTTTTCCCTTTTCATGTCTTTGTGGACATACTCAAAGAGAAAAAAATAGAGAAATAATTTTATATAAATGAAAAATGAAAGCACTTTTATTTTCATAAACCACGAAGGAGACTGAAGCACTTTTATAAAAATGGAAGCTATATTTAAAAATATTTTAAATTCAATTTTACTGGAATTTAACTGAAGAAAATGAACTGAAATGAGACTGCAGGAACTGCTGAAATTCAGACCCATATTTCTTTACCACTGGTGATAATAGTTCCTAAAATATTCCGATAAAATTAACAAGAAAAGAGATGATGAAAAGATTAGAGGTCCTTTTGCTTGTTAAAATTCTGGTTTTCAATTTTGGATGCAGGAGTTGAATTGATGCTGTGACAAATCAGGAAATATGCATCCTTCCATTTCTCATGCCTCCTCTGAAGTCTCATTACTCATGCGATTGTTTTTAAATGGTCAAGGCTGACTATTTACATTCTCTTCTGTAACCACAGTTACTTGAGTCCTTTGGTCTTAGATGTTTAAGTAGACAGGCAAATGCCCATCACTGATTCTTATAGCAAGGTTTCTCCATTCTTTTATTGATTGATTGATTGATTGATTGATTGATGGTTTTGAGATGGAGTCTCGCTCTGTCGTCCAGGCTGGAGTGCAGGGGCATGAACTTGGCTCACTGCAACCTCTACCTCCCAGGTTCAAGTGATTCTCCTGCTTCAGTTTCCTGAGTAGCTGGGACTTCAGATGCACTCCACACCCTGCTCATTTTTGTATTTTAGTAGAGACGGGGTTTCACCGTATTGGCCAAGTGAATTCCTGACTTCAGGTGATCCGCCTGCCCTTGCCCCCCAAAGTGCTGGGATTACAGGCGTGAGCCTTTACATCCGGCTCCATTCCTTTGTGTGTGTGTGTGTGTGAGAGAGAGAGAGAGACAAGAGTCCTGCTCTTCCTCCCAGGCTGGTGTGCAGTGGTATAATCATGGCTCACTGCAGTGTCAGTCCCCCGGGCTCGGGTGATCTTTGCATCTCCATCTGGTGCAAGGACCACAGGCGTGTGCCACTACACTGAGCTAATTTTTGTATTTTTTGTAGAGAAGGGGTTTCACCATGTTGTTAGGCTGGTCTCAAACTCCTGTGCTCAAGCAATCTACCTGCCTCAGCCTTTCAGAATGCTGGTATTATGGGTGTATTATATTCTGATGGAATGGTGCCCGGCCCATTCCCTGTGTGTGTGTGTGTGTGTGTGTGCGCGCGTGTGTGTGTGTTTTTAAATATTGATTCCTCTCTTAATCAGCTGGATTTCATTACCTAGTAACTTTTTCAAGAACAATTTATGGGTGTTTTATTTTGGGATTTTCCTCTGAGCTTTATTCTAGATAAGGAGAACTTGTCAAGTTGTAAAAATCCCAGGCCACACTTTCTATCAAGTGTTATACCATTGAAAATCACAATGTCTCCATTCAGTTTCAGACTGACGGGGTTTTGTGGTCCCACTTTCCCATCTCCCCAGTAATGTGTGGCTGCTACATTTCTTCTGTTCTTTCTCTTAGGAAAGGCCCATCTTTGAATTCGTGCTGCAGGGATTACTTGGCTGTGTATATTAGTCTTGGGGTCGTCTCTTTTCTTAGAACCTCTTTGCCGTTTACCACTGGGTATCGTTATGGGGAAGCCTGAGCACAGCTTCATTTTCACCCCTTATAGGTCCCTTCTTTCTCTTCCAGGATGCGGTATGGATCCTTTCTTCATTGTTGGAATTTAATTTCTTCTTGAGAACATGTGACATTATTAATCACATTATATCAGTTTGTGTTATTCTTTTTTTTTTTTTTTTTTAAGACAGAGTCTTGCTCTGTTGATCTCTGCTCGCTGCAGCCTCTGCTTCCTGGGTTTAAGCAATTCTCTTGCCTTAGCCTCCCAAGTAGCTTGGATCACAGGTGTGCACCACCACGCCCAGATAATTTTTTTTTTTTTTTGTATTTTTAGGGGAGACAGGGTTTCCCCGTGCTGGCCAGGCTGATCTCAAACTCCTGCCCTCAGTTGATCCGCCCGCCTCGGCCTCCCAGAGTGCTGGGATTACAGGCGCGAGCCACCGTGCCCGGCCCAGTTTGTGTTATTCTTCAGGTTTAGTTCTCCCTTCATGTTATGGGAATCTTCTTCTATTTTGTTTAGTACTATCTTCTTATTCCATTTATCGAGTTCTTTATCTCAAGGACACCCATTTTTGTCTTTGTTCCTGTATAATACTTTCAATTGCTTTTATAGCTTCACTTTCATTTGCTATGATAGACTTGAGCCTTTATTTATTGTGAGTAATTTTGATTTTGGTTGCTCTCTTCTCCTCACCATTCCTACTCCTTATTTCTATAATGATGTTGTTTTGATCCCTATTTTGTTTCCTTAGTTTCACCATCCTCCCTTTCATTTCACTTCATTACTTACTCATTCTGACTTTATTGTTTTATAAAATCCATGTTTTCTTTAAATCCTTTTGTAGTGGGAAGCACTCACAGGTACTTAGCCTTCTTTTCCTCTGGTTGTATTTTCTTTTCTTTTTTAAAATTCATTTCTTTTTTTTTCTTTTTTGTTTTTTTTTGAGACATGGTCTCCCTTTGTTGCCCTGGCTGGTCTCAAACTCCTGGGCTGAAGTGATCCTCCCGCCTCAGTCTCAGGCGTGAACCACTGCACCCAACCTATTTTCTCTTCAATTATGTTGTCTGCCTCTCCCTCCGTCCTTCCCTCTATCTCTTTTTCTTGTGTTTTCATGCTGGCTTAGCCCCTGTGCCATTTCTTTTTATCTTGATCGCGCTTGGCATAAACCACTCTGTCCATTTTCTACTGAATATAATATAGTATAAATGAATTCTCTCAAATTTTCTGCCTTTTCTAAGATCCGTTTGTCTTTCTCTCCTACTTGCAGTCTCAAGACTGAATATTATTCTCTGTGTATTTTTGTGGCTTGTATATAACAAGGGGGTGGGGTGTGTGGTTGGGTTTGGAGGAGAGCTCTGCTGAGGTTCTGTAAAGCCTCCCTTAGAGGCCTTGGCTTGTCCTATGGCAGGATTCTCTCTGCCTAGGAGTGTTCTATTCCCAAGGAGGACAGAAACCCCAGAGTGGGTAATGCTTCCCTACTCACCCCTGACTGTTTTCTTGCCTCTTCTGGGGTCCTGCTATTTTATAGTGGCAGCTCAATGCTTCTCCTCTTGACGATTTCCTCCCTCCCCTACCCTGGGCTGCTACACCTCCATTCAATTTGCTTCTCTCCAAATTAGGCTGGGTGCAGTGGCTCATGCCTGTAATCCTAGTACTTTAGGAGGCCGAGGCGGGTGGATTGCCTGAGGTCAGGAGTTCGAGACCAGCCTGGTCAACATGGTGAAACCCCGTCTCTACTAAAAACACAAAAATTAGTTGGGCATGGGGGCAAGCACCTGTAATCCCAGCTACTTGGGAGGCTGAGGCAGGAGAATCACTTGAATCCAGGAGGTGGAGGTTGCAGTGAGCCAAGATTGTGCCACTGAACTCTAGCCTGGGTGACAAGAGCGAAACACTATCTCAAAACAAAACAACAACAAAAACAAATTAGCAGGTATAAGTGAGAATTTGAGACTTTTGTCTGTGCACCTTCTTTCTCTAATATTGCTTATAAAAGATGGGGATTAAGTTAGGAACTTGTCATAATTTTTGCGGTGCAGCAAACAACTGCAAAATCTCAGCGGCTTACAACACACGTTGAGTTTCCTGCTCCGGAGTCTGCAGGTAAGTTCCACTCTGTGGGGTGCAGGCTGGGCTTGGCAGGGCCAGGCTGGACCCAGGCTTCAGATGGGTTCCAGGATGCTCCATGTCTCTGCGCTGGAGCCCAGGATGGAAGGGAGTGTGACCTGCTGGGATCACAGGTGCATGAAAGGCCAAATCTCATCACACAAGCACATTTAAAATCTCTGTGTGCATCACTAGCTTAACTCCAGTGGGAGGCACAGCAGCGTCACATGGCGAGGGACAAGGATATAAAATCCTAGACATAGGAGGAAGTAAAGAACTAGGAGTGTTTTTCAACCAACCCCAGGGACTCCATACGTTTTTTGAGAATCTTCTGTTTCTTTCATTTGAGGCCACTTTTGAAATTTAGGGCAGGAAATTGTATTACTTTTCCTTGGCTGGAATTTGGATAACATTTTCTTTTGATTTAAAAGAAAGTATTTGTTTTAGTAAGAATTAGGAGATTGTCAGTCTCTCATCTTTACCCACAAGTCCTTTTATAGTCTCTGTAGAGGTTTTCTAAGCTTCTTTAGAAAGTAAACTCTGGTTTAAAAACAAAATTACAGATTATAGGAATTTCTTTATTACAAACCAAACCATCTACTGCTGTAATTGGAACTCTAGTTCTGTGCTTCTTTCTGGGGATGCTCAAGTCCCAGTACATGGTTTTGGGTCGGGTTTCTCCTGTTTCCTCTGGATGTCTTCTCTGGTTAATCTTTAAACAATCTAAAATATCCTTAAACGATGTTTTAAAATGAATACTAGGCATCTGCATGGCATAAGTAAATTTGATTGTATTAAAAGGGGGAATAAAGTGAGGCTTTCAAAAATCTTATCTAATGGTAAGTCACGAGAAAGGTGATTAAACTTCTGGGTGAACTTGGGTGCATGGATGGATTTGCCAACTTGTGGGCTCTACTGGTCATCAGCCCCCACCTGGACTTTTCCAAGGGGGGTGGCCAGGATCTGGGCTGGAGTTGCTGAAGGGTCTGGTATCGGGGACAGGAAGTACATGGTGTACACATAATTGATATATTGCATGGCAAAGGAGCACATAGCATGTGCACTGAGGGTCGAGTGTCCTAGGGTGTGAGAGCCTTGTTCAGGATCTGTGCAGGGAACAACTCTCCTGCCAAAGGTAAGAGACAGCAGCACCCTGGTGTAACTGGGTAGAAGAAGGATCTAGGCTCTAGCTGCTCCATAGCCAGAGATATGATGACAATGCTAATCCTGTTTGTCTTGTGAATTCAGTGTTTTTATTTATTTATTTATTTGTGTGTGTGTGTGTGTGTGTGTTTGAGATGGAGTCTTGCTGTGTTGCCCAGGCTGGAGTGCAGTGACACAATCTCAGCTCTCTGTAACCTCTGCCTCCCAGGTTTAAGGGATTCTCCTGTCTCAGCCTCCTGAGTAGCTGGGATTACAGGCACACGCCTCTATGCCCAGCTAATTTTTTGATTTTAGTAGAGACGGAGTTTCACCATGTTGCCTAGGCTGGTCTCAAACTCCTGAGCTCAGGCAATCTACCCACCTTGGCCTCCCAAAGTGCTAGGATTACAGGCATGAGCCACTGTGCCTGACCGAATTCATGGTTTTTAAAAAATTCCTTGCAGTCCGTGGGATTTCACAAGAGAACAGAGATGTGTGCATTCATTCCGGCCACCATGTTGAACCAGACCATTCCTTTTGTGTTCCTCCTTTCTGTGCTTCCTTTTCTTAGCATGTCTTTGATCTCTGTTTAATCAAACCAGAATAGTCTTTCACAGTGCAGTTAAACTCTTCCTCTCTTCCATTTACTGCCCACTCCTCATTTACAGAAACTTTGATTAAGCACTGGCTGTGTGCTAGTTAATGTGCTTGGCATTGAGGTGATCCAGATAGAAAGACACACAGCTCCTGTTCTTGAGTCTAGGTTGCTGTTTAGAGGGGAGCCTGTTCAGGGAATGAGCATTTATTAGGCAGTTGGATCATGGAATTAATTGAGGTAAGTGACTGACAGCATGGGAGGAGTGCTGCTTTGGTCAGAATGTTTATGTCCCCCCAAAATGCATATGTTGAAGCCCTAACATCCAATGTGATGGTATTGGGAGGTGATTAGGTCATGGGGGTGGAGCCCTCATGCATGGGATAAGTTTCCTTACCTAGAGACCTCAGAGAGCTAGCTTGTTCCTTTCACTATGTGAGGACACAGTGAGAAGGCACCATCTACAAACAAGGAAGAGGACCCTCATCAGATTCTGACCATGCCAGCACCCTGATCTGGGACCCCCACAACAGTGAGAAATAAATTTCTAATGTTTGATTTGTTAGAGCAGCCTGAACTACCTAACACAAGCGCCTGTGTCTGCCTGAAAGAGTCAGGAAGACTTCCCGAAGGAGGTGGCATTTGGGTGAACCCTAAGAAGGTGTTTTAAGCAGAGAGACCAGCCTGAAATAACAGCAGGACTATGAGAGAAAGCATGAACCCTGGTTCATTCCCTAGCTCAGTGTTACAGAATGTCAAAGCCGTTTCCTTCCTTTGCACTCCCACTGTCATTTTAAAATTTATTACTTTACCATTTCTATGTGTGAAACACAAAGGTTGCCAAGTCCTCTGGTCTCTGTTTCTTTACTATTCAAACATAATCCTCCAAATACATTTTCAAAGATTTTCACATCCCAGAGGCAGAAAAGGTCCTGTCTGTCTTGTATGCCCCAAGCATTGACCCAGTCCAGTCCTTTTTACTTTTTTTTTTTTTTTTTTCTGTCCCACAGCACTCTCTAGAGGATTGCTGTGTTACAGACTTTTACTGAAGGCTTCAGGAGAACAGAGGGGCACAGAGCTCAGTCTTGTCTTCTCTTTTTCTTGGGGCCTCTGCCCGCTGCCACATTGCAGGGGCTCATTCTCCCTTCTGTGTAACTTCTTTCCATTTCTTTTCTTCCCTGAGTTCCAAGTGCCCCCTATCCTTCCTTTTGAGTTTCTGGGGGAAACCAACCGAATTCAATTTCAGTTTTTCTTATTGAAATTAATTGTTTCCACCTGTGGGTTTCTACAGGATTGTCTTCCTCAATTAAGCAAATTTTCCCCACCATCTTTTTGCTGTGGATGTGTCAGCCTTCTCTGCCAGATAGAAGCCCGTGAGGTTGGGGAGCTTGCTTACTCGTGTTTATATAACAAAGCATAATGTTTCACTCATGGTCATGACTCCGATAAATCATTCTCCATGTATTGCTGAAGGCTCAGGGTTTTGCAAAAATGAGATTGCATTTAATTCCCAAATGGCGGTTTCTTCATCCTCCATGCAAGCCCATTTGACTCTTAAGCTGCTCCTCATTGAGATTCTTCCAGTCAAAGACAAATGATGGTGGTAAATCCAGCAGGAGACCTGAGACTTCATCTGCTGGAGCCCTGGACTTCCTTTTCCTGTAGCATCTGCAGTAGTCACAGGAGGGAGTTTAAGCATCTGCCCTCCTCCTACCGTCAGGGGTGCATCTGCACTGGGCAAAGAAACTTCACCTATCAAGGGCTCCCGCAGAGGTCAAGGGTCTCAAGGGAGATGGTGTTGAAGTTTTGTGTGCATGTGAGTGAGGCAGTGGTAAAGGGGTGGTCACTGGTGGATGCCCTTTTCCTCAGGGACTGAAAGGTTATGGGACCTTCACCTCTGCTCCTGTTTCTCTGTGATATTTTGTTCTTACAAAAGGCTGGAGGGATTTTAAATTTTCCTTTCACTATTCGTTGATCAGTGGCACCAGTATTCAATCTGGCCAGTTCTACAAAGGATCCTTCGGTCGACTGGAGTTGGCTGGTGGTTCTTCTCATGAAGAGCCCTAATGATAGTTTCTGGTTGTAAGTCCTGATGAGTTACATGGTGGGTGGAGTGATCTCATTAATCACATTTGTTATTAGTGGGTTTTCAAATCAATAATCACCCATCCAAATGACATGGTAATAATGATTACCTGTAGGCATTTTTCTGTTGACGATAAACAAAGTTTTATGTTGTCCTTTGCCTTCAGATTAGCTGCTGTCTGCATTTTGAAGAAAATAACTTTCTTAGAAGTAGAAAGAAAACTTTCGATAAAATGCTTGAATCTCAAGCAGTATGACAAGTCTGAGTTATTTTCTTTCATTTCCATAGGATATATTTTAACTTCCTAGAAGGGGTTTAGATTTCTAAAGTCTATGATTTTTTTCTTCTCCAGAGGCTAGAAAAATACAACTTCTGTCTGCACAGCCATATGTTACCTAGATTTTTGAGAGCAAGCTGCAGAGATGCTTGGTACGTAGGCATTCTTGTGAGAAGTGTTCCCCATGCCTGACTGGGTGTTCCCACTGTTCTTTGGACTGAGAAAATTGGTTTGAATTTCCCAGATGTGCTAAACCCTTGTAATCATCTGATGGGTTCTTTCTGACTGGTGCACAGACAAAACCAATTCACTGAGACTGTGGTACTGAAGTAAAGAAGAGATTAATTGACATGAAGTTGACCATGTGGAAAACTGGCATCATCATTCAAATCTGTCTCCCAGAAGGCTTGGAAGTTAGGATTTTTCAGGGATGGTTTGGTGGGCATGGGACTAGGGAACGGGTGCTGCTGATTGGTTGGGGAATGCAATCATAGGGGTGTGGAAAATGGTCCTTGTGCACTGAGTTTGCCTTGGGGTGGTGGGGGGCGGGCGCCACAGGACCCATTGAGTCATGAGTCATGAATTCAAGTTGGGTCAGTCTGAGAAAATCTCAAAAGACCAATTGTGGGTTCTACAGTAGTGATGTTATCTACAGGAGCAATTGGGGAAGTCACAAATTTTGTGACCTCTGGCCACAGGACTCCTGAGCAGTAAGGGATTATCAAAACTATGCTTACATTTTAGCAAAAAACATTTTCTTATGTTTTTCGTTAGTCTTACAAAGACAATTGCATTCCCCAACAAAGAAGGAATCAGTTTTAGGGAGGGGCTATTAATCATCCTTTCTTAAAAGTTAAACTATAACTAAATTCCTCCCTGGCTTACAGCCAGGAATGAGAGAAGACAGGCATCCTGTGAGGCTAGAGGCAAGATAGAGGAAGCCATGCTAGGCTTCTCTCATTGTCTTCATCTTTGCAAAGGCAGTTTCACTCTGGTGGGAGAAAACAGGTTTCTGGTTGAATTGGCACCTTTTCGCAACTGAGTGAATGAAGTCTTCTCAATGTTGGCTTGCAGTCAAGTAACGAGGCAATTTATTCAAATAGTAAGTAAGCCAGCTTGAAAATGGAGAAAATGATGTTGAATTATAGCGATATCTACACAACTTAAAATTTCCCTTTCATGAAATATTAGCAGGTATAAAAAATTTACTATGGAATAACTGGGAGATTCCCCTTCTCATGAGTTCTTTGTTTTGAGATAAATAACAGCAGTAGGAATAGAGAAGGTGGGAAGGTTGGTACATCAGTCAGGCCTCGGCTCATGCAGTTTTTGGGGCTGGCAAGTTCAAAATCTGAAATTTAGGCCCGGTGCAGTGGCTCACTCCTGTAATCCCAGCACCTTGGGAGGCTGAGGCAGGAGGATCACTTGAGGTCAGGAGTTCAAGACCAGCCTGGCAAATATGGTGAAACCTCATCTTTACTAAAAATACAAAAAATTAACCAGGCATGGTGGCACTCGCCTGTAGTCCCAGCTACTCGGAAGGCTGAGGCAGGAGAATCACTTAAACCTGGGAGGCGGAGGTTGCAGTGAGCTGAGATAATGCCACTGCACTCCAGCCTAGGTGACAAAGTGAGACTCTGTTTCAAAAAAAACAGAAAACAGAAAAACAAAAAACCTGAAATTTATAGAACGGGCCAGTAGGTCAGAAGCTCAGGCAGGAATTCATGTAGTCTTAAGGCAGAATTTCTTTTTCTGGGAAACCTTAGTTTTTGCTCTTAAGGACTTCCTTGATTAGATGAGGGCCACCCACATCATTGAGGGTAATCTTTACTTAAAGTCAACTAATTGCAGATGTTAACATCTACAAAACAATCTATTAATTATGACAATACCTAGGCTAGTGTTTGATTGAATAACTGGGTACTAATGCCTCACTAAGCTACACATTAAACTGAACATCACAGCAGGTAAAGCTGGAGTTTTTGCAGGAGACAGAAGGAAATGGAAAGGGGAGTCTGATCCCTGAGGTGGACTATCGAGATATGGTGAGGAGGCAGGGGGGGAATTGAGTACATTGACATTGGACCGATACTTCTGAGACTAGAGAGAAATGAAAGAAATCTACTCACCTGGATGCATAAGTCAATTAATGTTATGTAAGTTGTTTTCTATTAAAAAAAATCCCTGCATATCTAAGACCAAGGCAGGCACCTCTTTCGGGGACTGGGATGGCCACAGCTCTGAGCTGTAAAATCTGAATGGTTTTGGGAGGCTGAGGTGGGCAGATCACATGAGGTCAGGAGTTTGAGACCAGCCTGCCCAACATGGTGAAACCTTGTCTCTACTAAAGTTACAAAATTAGCCAGGTGTGGTGGCACATGCCTGTAATCCCAGCTACTCAGGAGGCTGAGGCAGGAGAATCACTTGAACCTAGGAGGCAGAGGTTGCATAGAGTTGAGATCTTGCCACTGTACTCCAGCTTGGGGGATAGGGTGAGACTGTCTCAAAAAAAAAAAAAAAAAAAAAAAAAAAAAAAAAAAAAATCTGAATAGTAGAAATGTACTTGGCTGGAAAACTGAAGACAGGACAAATTTCATCCTAGCCTATAGCCTATAGCTGCCTCTTAGCCTTAGCTTGTGCTTGTTCCAAACAAGTACAGTGAATCTTATTGAAACTTGAAGAAAGGAGAACTTAATAAATATCAATGGATCCAATAGATAGGGAATGAAGATTAATTGTAGAGAGGCCATTATTATTAATTCAAGACATGTAAAAATGTTATTGACTACAATGTGCTGGCTAGCTTTATCATTGTAGATTAGTACACTTAGAAATATTTATAAAAGATTCACTCAGGACCGTATTCCCTCAATCCTGATTTTCTCAAAAGGTCTTACTGTTCTACAGCTAGGAATTGTCCTACCGGGAAGATTTCTCAGGAATCCAACCATCTATTTTGGGAGGGATTCCACTATTAGTTCCTACATATAAAAGCTGAAGCATTAAATTCCTTTTCGTCTATATGATAGATATGTCTAATGGAACAGTGGGAAAGATTTGTGGTTCAATTATTAATGTGTTAGCACGTTGATACATTTAACAAAACTCATTTCCCTTCAATAAAAGCCATTAGCCCTTTCCAAACTAAGTGCATCAACTTTGGTAGTTTAAGTAGATGTATTCAGTAGTTGCATAATGTTGACATTTAGTGTACTATTTAGTGTCACTCCACTCCAACTACTGTGCATTTGGTTTTCTTGTCCAGTTAAAAGGAGGAAAAGACAGTGTTTTCTTTCTTCATCTTCTTTTATAATACTGCCTGAAAATGGCCTTTAAAGTCAGAAAACATCACGTACTTGGCTGTAGATAGTCACCAAGGCTTCAGTTTTTGTGGTTGTAATGAGCGTCAAGTACTGATGGGACCCAGTAAAACCTGCAGGCCGCCTTGTAAAACTGCCTGGATTTCTATTTGGATACAGAGTGGTATTGTTTCAGAAGCGTATGTGCTTTTTGTACACTTTTATTCTGGTTAAAAATTTAAAAGGGAGCTGCTTGTGGTGTCTTTAGCATTAACTGAAGCTATAGTAGGCCTATAAAACAATTGTTAAGATGCTATTAAAAGTATATGAATAGGCCGGGCGCGGTGGCTCAAGCCTGTAATCCCAGCACTTTGGGAGGCCGAGATGGGCGGATCGCAAGGTCAGGAGATCGAGACCATCCTGGCTAACCTGGTGAAACCCCGTCTCTACTAAAAAAAAAATACAAAACACTAGCCGGGCGAGGTGGCGGGCGCCTGTAGTCCCAGCTACTCGGGAGGCTGAGGCAGGAGAATGGCGTGAACCCGGGAGGCGGACCTTGCAGTGAGCTGAGATCCGGCCACTGCACTCCAGCCTGGGCGACAGAGCAAGACTCCGTCTCAAAAAAAAAAAAAAAAAAAAAAAAAAAGGCTGGGCGCGGTGGCTCAAGCCTGTAATCCCAGCACTTTGGGAGGCCGAGACGGGCGGATCACGAGGTCAGGAGATCGAGACCATCCTGGCTAACACGGTGAAACCCTGTCTCTACTAAAAAATACAAAAAACTAGCCGGGCGAGGTGGCGGGCGCCTGTAGTCCCGGCTACTCGGGAGGCTGAGGCAGGAGAATGGCATAAACCTGGGGGGCGGAGCTTGCAGTGAGCTGAGATCCGGCCACTGCACTCCAGCCTGGGCGACACAGCGAGACTCCGTCTCAAAAAAAAAAAAAAAAAAAAAAAAAAAGTATATGAATAATAAAACAGCTAGAGTAAGAAAAGGTTTAAAAGAGTAACTTGGCCTTGGTAGAGGCCTCTTTGCAGAAGAGCTTCTCAGCGGGTGATATGGTTGTATTCTGGCTGTCATAGGCAATTAAATATTATTTGGCAATCAGGGAACCTCTACCCCCACTTTTGGGTCTCAGTAGTAAAGGCTCTGGAACATTTTCTGGGTTGTAAATGGCAACAGAGCATAATGCAATAATATTCTTAAGAAATCACCTTGGGCTACTTAGTTTATATGAGATATTTATGAGGGCATAAATTTTATGAAGTTGTTTTACTGGTAGAAGTCAAAGGTACTCATAGCCCAGGGTCATGTAAGGAATTATGTGTGGTGTGGTGGAACAACTCTGGGTTTTTGGTGCAAAGCAATCCCAGATCTGAATCTAAGTTCTGCCGTTTAAGAGCTTTGCAACCTAGGACAAACTACGTAAGTTCTCTGAGTCTTAAATCCTGCTTTTATAAAATGAGTTTAGTACTAATACCTAGTGTGAAAAGTTACCGAGAGAATTACTGAAGATAACATGTGTAAGGTACAGAGCACAGCTCTGGTAACATATTTGGTGCCTAAGAATGTTAGTTCTTTTTCTCCTTGTTATTTTATTAGTGATTTTTTTTTTTTTTGAGACAAGGTCTTGCTCTGTTGCTCAGGCTAGAGGGCAGTGGTGTGATCCCCACTCACTGCAGCCTTGACTCCACAGGCAAAAGTGATTCTCCTACCTAGGCCTTCCTGGTAGCTGGGATTACAGGTGCATGCCACCACACATGGCTAATTTTTTGTAGGGATGGGGTCTTGCCATGTTGGCCAGGCTGGTCTTGAACTCCTGGGCTCAAGTGATCCACCTGCTTCAGTCACCCAAAATGCTGAGATTATAGATGTGAGCCACTGCACCTGGCCAATTATTAGTGATCTAATATGATGTGATACTTAGTATTACTGTTTAGTGGAAATCTTTTCTTTTTTTATAGCTGTGAAATAGCACAATAAATGGTCATAGTGTGAATACCGTGTAATGACCACTCAGATAAAGACACAGATCTGGCCGGGCACGGTGGCCCACACCTGTAATCCCAGCACTTTGGAAGGCCTAGGCGGGCCGGTCACTTGAGGTCAGGAGTCCAAGACCAGCCTGGGCAACATGACAAAAACCCTGTCTCTACCAAAAATACAAAAATTACCTGGGGGTGATGATCCTTGCCTGTAATCCCAGTTACTTGGGAAGTTGAGGCATGAGAATTGCTTGAACTTGGGAGATGGAGGTTGCAGTGAGCTGAGATAGTCCCACTGCACTCCAGCCTGGGCAACAGAGTGAGACTGTCTCAAAAAAAAAAAAAAAGAAAAAAAAGAAAAAGAAAAAGAAAAAAGACACAGACCTCCATCAGTACCCCCGGGTGCCCCCAATCTTTCTTGCCCCCAAAATAGTCACTATCTGACTTCTCACACCATTAATGAGTTTTGTCTGTTTTTTAATCTTATGTAAATTGAAATGCACTATTTTTGTGACTGGCTGCTTTAAAAACTGTTTTACTCAACAGTTTTTATAAGATTCATCCATATTGTTGCCCATAGCAGTACTTCATTCACATTTCTGCACTGAATTTCATTATATGAGTATATTTGTTCATCTATTATTGATGGATATTTTGGAAGTTTCTGGTCTTGCCTACTAAAAATAGTGCTCCAGGCCAGGCATGACATTGCACACCTGTAGTCCCAGCTAGTCAGGAGGTTGAGGCAAGAGGATCTCTTGAGCCCAGCATTTTGAGGCTATAGTGTGCCATAATCACACCTGTGAATAGCCCTTACACTCCAGCCTGGGCAACATAGGGAGACCCTGTCTCTGGAAAACAGTAGTGCTACTATGCATACATCTCTTTGCATGAATACATACATGTATTTCTGTTAGATATATACAAGGTATATATACCTTGTATATATCTAACAGAAATACATGTATGTATTCATTGCTATTCAATACATGTATGAATTGCTGACTTATAGGGAAGGCATATGCTCAACTTTTACATTGATTGATTTATTCTGCTCTTTTTAGTAGAGACTTCCAAACAGTTCTCTAAAGTGGTTGCACCATGTAGTAGACCAACCTTGTATCCCTACAAGCAATTTATGAGAGTTCTAGTCATACTTTGTGCCACACTTGGTAGAGTCAATCTTTTTAATTTTAGATAGGTGGGCAGTGGGATCTCACTGTGATTTTGGTGGGCAGTGGGATCTCACTGTGATTTTGGTGGGCAGTGGTATCTCACTGTGATTTTGGTGGGCAGTGGGATCTCACTGTGATTTTGGTGAGCAGTGGTATCTCATTGATTTTGGTGGGCAGTGGTATCTCATTGTGATTTTGGTGGGCAGTGGTATCTCATTGTGATTTTGAACACTTTGCTCTAAAATGATCTGAAATCTTGACTGTAAGAAATATGCCCCAGAGCCACTTTGGCATGGATGTAGCTTCTCCTCTAATCTTACTGACAAAGGAACCAAGGAAAATAGATGCTGGTACTGAGAATTTATGATTATTAGGAACATGAATAAATCTCTTGGTGATAATATGAATCTAAGGCCATATAAGCTGCAGTAAAAACTGGAGGTTCCTGAAGGTGGTCACAGCCTGAATCTTTCTTGAGAATCATGATGATATTTAAGATGCACTAAGATTTTGAATTACCTGCTTGGCTCCACCCTCTTCCTTGCCCAACCTCTGTATGTTCAAAGCAGATCTGGAGACTTAACAGAACATTAAAGTGGATTAAATGTAGCCTATTGTCCAGCAGAAGGCTGAGGGGTCGATGCAGGGCAGGGAGGATCACTGGGTGGCTTCATAGCCTCTCCCCTCCTCCGCCCACCTCCACTGCACTCCTTCCATCAAGAGGAGTCGCCAGGGCACTTAGACTGGATTTAGTCACTGTTTGATGGGGCTGACTTTACTCAATTGAATTAAACAAACAAAAAAACCCTAAGTTTTGTGAATGTGTTTTGTTGTTTACAAGTATTTTATTTGCACATCAAATTAATATGACCATAGAAAAATGTTAACAGCATCTTTTTTCTGTGCAATCAAGGGATGCATATAAACATATTGTATATCTTTAGTGATTAGTGTAACCAGTTCCCTATGTTAGACATTTGACTTGTTTAGCTTCCCTCTAGCAGAAACTAGAAACATCTTTTAAAGTTAATTCTGTATGTACAAGTGTAATTTTTAAAAACTTTTATTATGGAAAACTTCAAACATACGCAAAAGTGGAAGGAATAGGGAACAAATCTCCACAAATACATGAATTAGTTTCAACAATGATCAATACACAGCTCATCTCATCTATACTGTCCCATTATGCCCTGCCAAGTATCTCGAAGCCAATTCCAGGCATCACATCATTTGAACCTTAGTTCAGTGTGCACTTCTAAAAAAACCTCTTCTTCCTCTTCTCCTTCTTCCACATCTCCTCTTCCGATTCTTCTTCCCCCTTCTTCCTCTTCCTCTTCTCCTCCTCCCCCTCCTCCTTCTCCTCCTTCTTCTCCTTCCTCTCCTTCTCCTTCTTCTTCTATTTTTTTCCCCCCAAAGAGACAAGGTCTTGCTCTGTTGTCCAGGCTGGAATGCAGTAGCACAATCACAGCTCACTTCAGCCTCGAACTCCTGGGCTCAAGTGATCCTCCTGCCTTAGCCTCCCGAGTAGCTAGGACTACAGGTGCATGCAACCATGCCCAGTTAATTTTCTTAAAATTAAGAATTCTTTATACAAACTCTGGTAGTTTCTCATGTTTAAACCATATGTGTATTATAGAAAAAATTGGGAAGACTAGGTAGCTCTATTAGCTCCTCTCTCTCTCTCTTTTTTTTTCTTTTCTGAAATGGAGTCTCGCTCTGTCACCCAGGCTGGAGTGCAGTGGCGTGATCTCGACTCACTGCAACCTCTGCCTCCCAGGTTCAAGCGATTCTGCCTCAGCCTCCCAAGTAGCTGGAATTACAGGCACCCACCACCACTCCTGGCTAATTTTCATGTTTTTAGTAGAGACAGAGTTTTGCCATGTTCGCCATGATGGTTTCAAACTCCTGACCTCAGGTGATCTGCCTGCCTCAGCCTCCCAAAGTGCTGGGATTACAGGTGTGAGCCACTGCACCCGGCCTCTATTAGCTTTCTGTTGCTACATAACAAGTGACTTGAACTTCGTGGGTTAAAAGTACACACATTTTGGCTGGACGTGGTGGCTCACACCTGTAATTCCAGTGCTTTGGGAGGCTGAGGTAGGTGGATCTCTTGAGATCAGGAGTTCGAGACCAGCCTGACCAATATAGTGAAATCCTGTCTCTACTGAAAATACAAAAAAAACCCACAAAACCACAAAAATTAGCTGGGCGTAATGGTGGGTACCTGTAATCCCAGCTACTCAGGAGGCTGAGACAGGAGAAATGCTTGAACCTAGGAGGTGGAGGTTGCAGTGAGCCAAGACTGCGCCACTGCACTCCAGCCTGCGTGAGGGAGTGGGATTTCCTCTAACAAAGGAAAGGAACAAACAGACAAACAAACAAAAAACCACAAAAAACGACACACATTTCTTATCTCACAGTTTCCATGGGCCAGGAGTCCAGGCACAACTCAGTGGAGTTTCTGCTTCAGCGTCTCAGAAAGCAGTGATCGAGGTGTTGGCCAGAGCTGCAGTCTCATTCAAGGCTTGGGGTCCTCCTTTAAGCTCACGTGGCTGCTGGCAGAATTCGGAAGCTATTCATAGTTCCCACCACGCAGCCCTCTCAATAGACCCCATCACAACACACGGCTTGCTTCTTCCAGCTAACAAGGGAGAGAAGTCTCTGATGTCAGTCAGGGTCCAGTGTCTCTTTTAAGAACTGTCACTTGGGCTGGGCGCGGTGGCTCAAGCCTGTAATCCCAGCACTTTGGGAGGCCGAGACGGGTGGATCACGAGGTCAGGAAATCGAGACCATCCTGGCCAACACGGTGAAACCCCGTCTCTACTAAAAAATACAAAAAACTAGCCGGGTGAGTTGGCGGGCGCCTGTAGTCCCAGCTACTCGGGAGGCTGAGGCAGGAGAATGGCGTGAACCCGGGAGGCGGAGCTTGCAGTGAGCTGAGATCCGGCCACTGCACTCCAGCCCGGGCGACAGAGCAAGACTCCGTCTAAAAAAAAAAAAAAAGAACTGTCACTTGATTAAGTCAGGCCCAACCAGGATAATCACTCTTTTTTTTTCGAGACAGGGTCTTACTGTGTCACTGAGGCTGGAGGGCAGTGGCACGATCATAGCTCACTGCAGCCTCGAACTTCTGGGCTCAAGTGATCCTCCTGTTCCGGTCTCCCAAGGAGCTGGGACTGTGGGCACTTGCCACCACACTTGGCTGATTTTTATTTTTGTTTTGTTTTGTTTTGTTAGTTTTAGTAGACACAAGGTCTCCCTATGTTGTCCAGGCCCATCTCGAGCTCCTGAGCTCAAGTGATCCTCCCACCTCAGCCTCCCACTTTCTTTTGATTAAATAAAAATCACTGATGTGGGACTTTAATTATACCTGCAAAATCCTTTTACTTTTCCTATATTCTGTTGTCTAGATGTCAGTCACAGGTCCTACTTGTACTGAAGGGGTGGAGACTACACAAAGGCATTAGCAATAACCAAGAAGCAAATAATATCTGAAATTCTATCCTACTGCTAATTTAGGGCAGGAGTTGGCAAACTCTTTTTGTAAAGGGTTGGATAGTAAATATTTCAGGCTTTGTGGGCCAGATGGTCTTTGTTGCAACTGTTGAGCTCTGCTATTGTAACAGGAAAGCACCCACAGATAGTATGTAAATGAATGGGTGTGGCTGTGTTCCAACAAAGCCATTTATAAAAACTGGAGGTGGCCAGCACTTTGGGAGGCTGAGGTGGGTGGATCATTTGAGACCAGGAGTTTGAGACCAGCCTGGGCAACATGGCAAAACCCCATCTCTACAAAAAATACAAAAGTTAGCTGACAGTGGTGCGCACCTTTAGTCCCAGCCCCTTGGGAGGTCGAGGCAGGCGAATCCCTTGAGCCCAGGAGGTTGAGGCTGCAGTGAGCCATGATCATGCCACTGCACTCCAGCCTGGGTGACAGAGTGAGACCCTGTCTCAAAAAAACAAAAACAAGTGGTGGGTCACATTTGGTCAGTGGGCTGTAGTTTGGCGACCCCTGGCTTAGGGTATATGATATTTTAATATACTTTTTTCTCTTTAAAAGTACACACCTACATTCAAAACCCCTGACTATGATACTATTTTACAATCTACTGGGTTGGCATCAAGTCTTATGGGCACTATATGAAAACAATATCTAAAAGTTTGTTACTATATTATTATTATTTTTGAGATGGAGTTTCACTCTTGTCACCCAGGCTGGAGTACAATGACGTGACCTCAGCTCACTGCAAGCTCCACCTCCCAGGTTCAAGTGATTCTCCTGCCTCAGCCTCCCGAGCAGCTGGACTTGCAGGTGTCAGCCACTATGCCCGGCTAATTTTTCTAGTTTCAGTAGAGACAGGGTTTCACCATGTTGGCCAGGCTAGTCTCGAACTCCTGATCTCAAGTGATCTACCCACCTTGACCTCCAAAACTGTTCGGCCTCCCAAGGGTGTGAGCCACCATGGCTGCCGGATATATTTCTTGTAGAGCTGCCTTGAGGGCAGTATTGATTCCCTCTCTTAATAATTCCTAATTCCTACCATAAAGCTTTATGTGAATAACTTTATTTTGTATTTATTTATTTATTTTGAAATGGAACTTTGCTCTTGTGGCCCAGGCTGGAGTGAAGTGGCGTGATTGCAGCTCACTGCAACCTCTGCCTCCCAGGTTCAAGTGATTCTCCTGTTCAGCCTCCCGAGCAGCTGGGATTACAGGCATGCACCACCACACCCAGCCAAATTTTCTTCCTTCCTTCTTTCCTTCCTTCCTTCCTTCCTTCCTTCCTTCCTTCCTTCCTTCCTTCCTTCCTTCCTTCCTTCCTTCCTTCCTTCCTTCCTTTCTTTTTCTTTTTTTCTTTCTTTCTTTCTTTCTTTCCTCCCTCCCCTCCCCTCCCCTCCCCTCCCCTCCCCTCCCCTCCCCTCCCCTCCCCTTCCCTTCCCTCTTTTCCTTTCTTTCTTTTTTGTATTTTTAGTAGAGATGGTGTTTCATCACGTTGGCCAGGCTGGTTTCAAACTCCTGACCTCAGGGGATCCACCTGCCTCGGTCTCCCAAAGTGCTGGGATTACAGGCATAAGCCACTGTGCCTGGCTGAATAACTTTTTTTGAAACTTAGTGCCAACAAAAAATTTGCTTCCCCTGACTAACTGATTTTTTAATTCTATTACAAAAATTCTATAACTCCCCATATTTCTCTTTATGTTTTGGCTTCCAGGAAGCTCAGAGTCTAAGTGAAACCTGATTATGGAACTATAAAGACCTGACAGTTTGCATATTATTCTTATCTGCCCAGGCATGCTATTTTATCCTTACTTTAATTCACTGTGTTTCTCTACTATTATTTTATTGTGTAAAACTCCTTTGTGGAATAATATAGAGTAAACATATAAACTTCTGTTTCATTGAACTAAAAGGAACCACTGAATTTATATGCTTAATAGCTCCAAATTAGAAACAGCCCAAAAATACATTAAGAGGAGAATTAATATATTATGGTATAATCATATGATGGAATTTTACATAACAACAAAAAAAGACCAAATCCGGATACATGCTACCGTGTGGAAGAACCTCACTGATACTGTGCTGAGCAGAAGAAGTCAGGCACAAAAGAGTAGAGGTGGCATGATTCCATTTATATTAAGTCCGAGGACCCATAAAATGAATCAGAGCTGGTGAAAGTCAGGTGACTGCCTTGGAAAGGGATGATTTCTTGGTCAGTGTCAAGAGGAAACCTTGTGAGGCGCTAGAAATATCCTGTATCTTGAACAGAGGTGGTATGGAGTGTATACCCATGTTAAAAATATTACTCAAATGTAGACTTAGGATTCGTACACATTATGCACTTTGCTTTATGTATATATATATCCTCCCCATGAAAGAGAACTACTTAAAATATAGCTTCTTGCTCATTTCTCTTCTATGTTTATGCAAAAGTGTCTATTGGGAAAAAACTTTAAAACTGGCAATCTCAAAAGTGTGTAACTTTTAAAATTTCTGAAGTTCATAAGTTAGCAGAAATTGTACACTTTTATTAGACTACCTCGTAAGTGCATAGCTGAAAATATATGTAAAGATAACTTCCGAACCACAACAAAAGAGTCAAAGCCTATGGTTGACTATTTGTTCCCTTCATAATGTGGCTGAGAGGATGAGTGGGAGTTGGACTTGGCTTTAGGCCACTTGCCAAGCTCAGCCCCTGAAGGCAGCGCCTGTCTATAGTGGCATCTTTTATAATTTGCACAAAAATACTTTTTCTAATTTGCACTTCAAGGCACAGGTCAGTAGCAGCCCTGCACAAAAATGATACTTATGATAATAATGTTAATTTTTAGGACTAACTGTATTTGGTCATCTTTAGAATGGAAGCCAGCCTCTGCTTGGGTCTTTGCAATCTAAGGAATATTTTAGAAAATAGAATAGGAAGAATCAATATCAATTTCCTCTCCTCACTTTTTATGTCTGTGTTGTGCTTAGGGATGTTAATAATACAACCTCTAGTTGGCCTAGTAAAGGCTTAATGGGGCAGACCCACGTGGAGTTTGAGGAAGAATGAATTTTTGCTGACCTAAGAGATCCATACTTTTAGCTGAGCTCCCTCGGAAAGATTGAGTTCCTCTTGACTCTTAAAGTGGTCAGAGGGGCCATCACTTAGAAGAGACCATGTGAGTGAAAGGTGAAAGGAAGCATCTAATCAAATCTATCCTAGCAGAAACACAAGTGTCCAGGAAAGTAAGTAACAACAAAAACCAAAAGCAGATTGAGATCAAAAAAGACACTTAGCATTTTTATAGATTTACATTTCAGGTTGCAGTTTACATTATCAAACAGATAAATGGAGACCATTAAGACCCACCTCTTACCCAGATATGTAAAACTAAAGCTAAACCATATTGAAATATTAATACACACTGTACTGCTGCTCGGTTTATACTTGCCTTTTCTCATCTGATATGAAACACACTGGAATTACAAGTAGGTGCAAAGTTTTCTCCATCACAATAAAATGGTGTGTCCAGAAATAATAATGAAAAAGCCCAAACAATATGTTTTGGTAAGTCCAGTGAAAGATTACTCATATGACTCTAGCTTAAGGTTAAGAAAAAAAAATCTAGTACCTATTTTGGGTACTTCAGATACATATGGGTAAAATTTGGTCTTAAATATACACATAATTGATATTGCTCTTTTTTTTTTGAGACAGAGTCTCATTCTGTCAGCTAGGCTGGAGTGTAGTGATATGTTCTCAGCTCACTACAACCTCCGCCTCCCAGGTTCAAGCAATTCTCATGCCTCAGTCTCCCGAGTAGCTGGGATTACAGGCACGCGCCACCACACCCAGCTAATTTTTTGTATTTTTGGTAGAGATGGGGTTTCCCATGTTGGCCAGGTTGGTCTCGAACTCCTGAGCTCAGGTGATCCACCCACCTCAGCCTCCCAAAGTGCTGGGATTACAGGCGCCTGGCCTGGTATCGCTCTTAAGACTCTTGTTGGAGGAAGTTTGCTTTGTAGTGCTGTTAACTCAGCCCTTTTAAAGTAATGGAGAAATAATTTTCTGCTAAAAATTTTAGATGTTAGGATCTTTTCCTTCTCCAGCAAAACAATCTGAACACACTCACCATAATGAAAAGCCTATTAGGTTTTTGCTCCTTGAACACACTCCTGGATTTGCTGATGAACTCCAGACTTGGTCAAGTTTTCTTTATTTCAGACCCACTTAAAATTGGCTTAAGCAGAAAATAAAAATTTACCAAGAAGATCTCAGCCATGCAATCTGGGTTCCAGTTTCAGATTTCTGGGAGAGAAACTTGATTGACCCAGCTTGGGCCAGATCTCCAGCCCTGAGACCATTAGCTATGGCTGGTGGCAGAGTAACATGGTCCTATTGTAGCTATGGGGTTCATTTGTGGGAGACTTAATTCTCAGCAGATATAAGTAAATGCTGGGAAGATATCTCCAAAGCTGTTCACTATAACTCAAAGATTCTCCATGCTCTCAACTCAGCCCCCATGCTGACAGTAAGTATCAAGCTGACCAGTATCTCTACTGGACACCATTCCTAATGGTGCTTGAGTTTTTCACATTTCTTCTTTGTTTCTTTATCACAGAAGCCAGCCCCAGAATCAGGTCCATGCATGAAGTTATTGGGCAGGAAGTTATGGGGATGGAGCAGGTGGGTAGCCCAGTCCCAGGCTGAAACATTTTGTGAATTTGAAAAACATTTGTTTCTGATTGTCTATGTGGCCATCTTTATCTGAGTATAGTTTTCTTCCTTAAATTTTAAATCTTGCAAGGTGTGGTGAAATTTTGTGTTTATATTTAATCTTCTTTGTGGGCCCGGAATTTAAAACACTGTTTTAGATTGAATGGGGAATGGCATGGTTCTTGAAAGCAGACTGATTGTGTTTAGCCCAGCTGACTCTTGGTGATAGGAGGCACACATTTTCCATTTCTAAGTAGGCTTGATTCTTGACAATCACATTGACAGGGACTCCGTCTTTTCTTTTCTTTTTTCTTTTCTTTTCTTTTTTCTTTTCTTCTCTTCTCTTTTCTTTTCTTCTCTTCTCTTTTTTCTTTCTCCCTTCCTTTCCCTTCCCTTCTCTTCCCCTCCCTCCCTCCCTCCCTCCCTCCCTCCCTCCCTCCCTTCCTTCCTTCCTTCCTTCCTTCCTTCCTTCCTTCCTTCCTTCCTTCCTTCCAATTCATTATGGTGGTTTATTTTGTTGTGTTCATAAAAGAACTCCAGGGACATGATTGCTTTGACCTGTAGAGCTCAGAGGCTTTTTAAACCCTTGATTTCCACTTTTTAATCTTAAAATGCAGTCTAGATTTTTGTAGCACTTTTGCCTGTTTTGCTCATGAGAAGACTTCCCTGGTTGATGTTCCTAGGATACAGCTAGCACGGGTTCACTTTTGTCTATTTCTTCAGTGCCTGTGGTTGACCAGGCATTTTCCTGGATACAAAACAGTAAGAAGTCTCTGGTCAGAAAAGATACCCATGAGAGTTGAGTGTGTGTCTTAGTCTGTTCAGTTTGCTATAGCAAAATACCGCAGACCAGGTGGCTTCTAAACAATAGAACTTTGTTTCTCCCAGTTCTAGAGGCTGGGAAGTCCAAGGTCAGGGCACTGGCAGATTTGGTATCTGGTGAGGACCCACTTTCTGGCTCATAGACAATGACTTCTTGCTGTGTCCTCATTGGAGAAAAAGAGAGAGCCTCCCTCTTTGGTCTTTTTTATAAGGGCACTAATCCCATTCATGAGGGCTCCACCCTTATGACCTCAGCACATCCCAAAGTCCCCACTGCCTAATACCATCACCTTGGAGGAAAGGATTTCAACTTAGGAATTTGAGGGGAGACACAAACATTCGGGTCATAGTTTGACGTAAATGCGTCAGTGCCCTATTCTAGGAGAAGAACTGCATGACAACATCGAGACTGTTGCAATAACACAAGGGAGGGAGGGCCCACTTGGCACAGGGGGTCGTGAAAGGCTTCACAGTGGACATGGAGCCATCTCCTCTCTTGTTCATGCCATCCGAGGCAATCACCATTGGAGGTTCCCAACCTCCCTTCCTCATCTCCTGATTGTGTTGGGCTCTAGCCGTAAAAACTGTCTTCCACGGCTTGGTGCCAAGACCGTCTTCTTATATGAGTGCTTTAGTGGGCAGATTGGGAGGGAACACTGCTGTCCACTGTTCTGGGAAGTCCAAGGCCCGACATCCTCTGTGTAAATTTTCCCAGCATCCTGGAACTTGAATTTGTAGATAAGGTGAGGTGAATAGTTTAGGCTTAACTCACTCTAATTTAGCTGAGTAGACAAATGAAAGCAAAACACACACAGCACAGCACAACCGGACTCAGCCCAGCACAACACAAAACCTCCACTAAACCTAGAATCATAGTCAGCAGCCTGTCACAGTGGCGAAGCCCTAACATGCTCGTTTTGTGTCTAATCCCACCTAGTTCAAAGATCACAAAGCAAATTTGAGCCAGAACACCTGAAGTCGGGGGCATAGGGCTTTCATGTGCACTCATGAGGCAAACCACAGTGCAGACGAGCTTCTCAGTTCTGAGCTGATCGCTGTAAGAAATCTGACGAAACTTCCCAAGTCTCTGTATTTAGGGAGGAAAAAATAGCAGCAGCAGAGACAAGCTAATATCAAAGGCAATTTATAATCAGCTATTTTGGAGGTTTTCCTGGGCACTTCATACACTTACTTGAGTCTTGGAGAGTGGAGAGTACTGTAAGTGCTTCTATCTATATCTGTGTTTATCCAAGCCCCACAAATCAGGCCATCAACAAAAGAGACACTTACCTTGGTCACTGACAACAGCTGTACAGTCTAGAGCCAGTTCCTAGCCTCACTGGCTTTGGTTCCCTTATCTTCAAAATGGGGACATTAACGTTGAGAGAATAAAGATAAAATATGGGAAGTTCTGAGTACAGAGCTTGGAACACAGTAGGCACTCAAACCTGGTAGCTATTGTTTTAATATCAGCAAAGAAAAGCCTGACAGCTGTCTAACTCGTTGCTACTCTAAGTGTGGAACACAGACCTGAGCCAGCTGGCAGATTGTTTGTTACCAGTCTCCAATGACATAAGCACTGAAATGGAGAGGCAGCACTTGAAACTTTGAAACTTGGCAGAGTAATTTTATGTGTGTTGAATCTAGTAATAAAATAGCTGGTCTTGTATTTTGTTTGTATTTGTGCCTTTTCTGAAGTTTATTTTTTTAGGCCAGGCACAGTGGCTCACGTCTATAATCCCAGCACTTTGGGAGGCCAAGGCAGGCAGATCACCTGAGGTCAGGAGTTCGAGACCAGCCTGGCTAACATGGTGAAACCCTGTCTCTCCTTTTTGTATTGCTAAATACAAAAAATTAGCCAGGCATTGTGGCATGTGCCTGTAGTCACAGCTACCTGGGAAGCTGAAGCTTGAGAATTGCTTGAAACTGGGAGGCGGAGGTTGCAGTGAGCAAAGATTGTGCCACTGCACTCCAGTCTGGGTGACAGAGCTAGACTCCATCTCAAAAAAATAAAAAATAAAAAATAATAAATAAATAAATAAAATAAAGTTTATTTTTTTGGTACTTAATTTTGTAGTATTTACAAAAGTCTGAGTTTACAACAGCTTGGAAGTGTAAGAAACTCATCCTTCCCTACAGGTAGTTTGAGAAACACTGGTCTAGCTCATTCATTACCCACTACCTGGCTTACTGAAACCTCAGCCCCAAATGCCTTTGCATCATTTAGGGAACCTACAGAGCATCTCATGTGTGCTCACAACCACTTCTCTTGGCTACCTCCTATTCCTCCTCTCCACTGTGCTATCATTACTCTGGCCAGGATGCACCTATCATTGTGCCTTGGTCTCTTCTTTTGTTCACTGCGACATCTCCTCTATCCTGCCCTGATCATCACCAGGGAAAAGCTTTCTCTGACCTTGGGACCCTATGACTTCCTCATTGAGCATAACTTCTTTGTACCTTTCATGGTATAGATTCTAAAGATAAAATTTTAATCAATTCATTACAGCCACCCTCAGCTTGGGAATCTTGACAGGTGTTCTAGGCCCTGGACCAGGAGGAATTTGGATTTCAGTACATTATATATTATAACTCAAAGCCATCCTTCTTGCTCTCTTCCCAACTGGAGCGTTTTGTCTCTCTTCCCTCAGGGTGTATTTTTCCTCCCTATTTGGGTGACTACTTCCTAAGTTGAGTAGTGATCATTTCTCTCCAACTTCTGGGAGGAAGAGTCATGCTCCTGGACTCCAACCCCAGCTGTGGCATGACAGGAGATCGTCTCTCCTATACCCCGGCCAATCACGCCACACCTCCACCAGGCTGGCCCTCATTTTCACCTGCTGGCCAGCTCAGCAACTGACCCCAGACTGCAGGTGTAAGTGACTGGAGTAGAAGGCTGGGGTCATTTTGGGGGGTTTTCTAAGATACCACCCTGTGTTGCCTTCTGGAATGAGAGATGGATTGCATTGATGGATCCTCCCTGTATCCACACCTCCCTGTATCCAAGCCCTTTGCTAGTGGCCTTCCACACTGACTCTAGGCCTGGCAATGTGACTTTTGCCAATGGGATAAAACAAACTTGATACAACTAGAGACTTGAAGAAGCACTTGGGCACTTCTTCGTCCTTTCTTGGACCCTGCTGCTGCCATAAAATTAGCCTGAAATAGCATGCTGGGGGAAAATGACTGACACATTGAAAAGAACCAAGTCATCCCAGCCAAGGCCAACCTAAACCAGCCAGCCCCTTTGACCCACAGATGACCACAGATGCATGAGCCAAGATCAGCTGGCCAGCCGAGCAGAGGATTCATGAGAAATAACAAGTGCTATTTTAAGCAACTGAATTTTGGGGGATAGTTTTAAGCCACTTGATTTTTTGGGATAGTTTGTTACACAGAAGTAGCTAACTGATACAGAGTCATCCCTTGGTATCTGTGGGGGATTGGTTCCAGGAGCCCCCACAAATACCAAAATCCATGAATGCTCAAGTTCCTTATATATATTGTGTAGTATTTGCATGTAACCTACACATATCCTTTTTTTGCTTTAAATCATCTCTAGATTACTCATAATATCAAATACAATGTAAATGCTATGTAAATAGTTGTATTGTTTAGGGAATACTGACAAGAAAAAAGTCTGTACATGTTCGGTACAGATGCAACTATCCATTTACTAAAAAAAGTTTTTGATCCTCAGTTGGCAGAATACACAAATGTAGAACCCATGAATATGGAGGGCCAACTGTAACAGGTATTTTTATTTAAGTGAAATCAAGTTAAAATGATCATTCATTAAGAGCATTCAAAAGGCTGAGCTATGGAAAGGATATGTGAGAAATGGAGGAGGCAGAAACCCTTTTCCTGGGGGATAGCTTTCTCTTAAAACTATTAGGAATGGATTGTGTGCCTGTAAACCTCAGGGATTTTTTTAAAGTCAACTCTTTCTTCCTTATCTTTGTCATTTCCCTGTGCTCCTCAGAGTTGGGAGGCCTGGACAGATTAATATATATTTTGCTGGCAGATGATACAATCCATGAGCTCCTGGAGTGAGATTCAGCCTTGTTGGAAGGGCTCCCTGGAAGAGAACGTGAGGGGACAGTGAGTTTCATTAAATAAAATTCACTCTTCAGTGAATTTTTCCTTTAAAACATTGAGCTTTTCCTGAGGTATTTGTGCTGAAGTTGGCATCACATTTTTAGGGTTTGTTCATATGATTTAAAACCTTGTCTTTATGCAAAGAGGAGTAATTACTAAGTTAAAATAACCCCTCACTTCATTCTTTTTAGAGTGACCTGATGTTATTTTCTCATTAAGGAAATTGAATGATCTGTAGCCACACATTTGGATTTGGGGTCGGGGTGGAGAATTGCATAAAGACTTTTGTTGGACACTTTTACTGTTCCCTAAATGGAACATCTGGATAAACAAACGATTTAGCTGGGAGAAAAACTGAACCTCTTAGAAAAATCTGGAGAATGTCTAATGAGAATATGAGCTTGTTTCAGGGATGTGAGAAGACTGACTGGAATTAACACCAAAGAACTAACACAAATATAGCTGAGGTCACGATAGTTTATTATGTAACTAAGATGTGCCAGGCTATCTGTACTTGGCAGAAAAGGATAGAGAAATAAGATCAGGTGAATATTTATTGTGTTACCTGTAACAGCTTCATTGTTATTTCCACGTGCTATATTCTAAATAGCATAGTCCTATACTTCCCTTAGGCAGTTCCTAAAACCTGATTTCCAAATATTCCATTTATTTCCTACTATTACCTTTTCAGCCAATACAATGTTATTCTCTACAACAGTATTTGAACAAACATGGCAGAGCCTTGCTAAATCCGTGGATTTATGTCAAATTAATGAAAAATGAATGAGCAGCCCATGGATGACATTTAATACCTATATTCCCTGGTCACATACAATATAATTTTAGGTGCCTGCCTGCCTGCCTGCCTGCCTTCCTTCCTTCCTTTCCTTCTTCTCTCCCTTTCCTTTCCTTTCCTTTTTCTCTCCCTTTCCTTTCCTTTCCTTTTTTCCTTCTTTCCTTCTTTCTTTCTTTCTTTCTTTCTTTCTTTCTTTCTTTCTTTCTTTCTTTCTTTCTTTCTTTCTTTCTTTCTTTCTTTTTTTCTTTTTCTTTCTTTCTTTCTCTCTCTCTCTTCTTTCTTTCTCTCTCTTTCTTTCTTTCTTTCCTTTCTTTCTTTCTTTCTTTCTTTCTTTCTTTCTTTCTTTCTTTCTTTCTTTCTTTCTTTCTTTCTTTCTTTCTTTCTTTCTTTCTTTCTTTCTTTCTTTCTTTCTTTCTCCTTCCTTCCCTCCCTTCCTCCTTCCTTTTCTTTCTTTCTTTCTTTCTTTCTTTCTTTCTTTCTTTCTTTCTTTCTTTCTTTCTTTCTTTCTTTCTTTCTTTCTTTCTTTCTTCCTTCCTTCCTTCCTTCCTTCCTTCCTTCCTTTCTTTCTTCCTTCCTTCCTTCCTTTCTTTTTCTTTCTTTCTTTCTTTCTTTCTTTCTTTCTTTCTTTCTTTCTTTCTTTCTTTCTTTCTTTCTTTCTTTTTCTTTCTTTCTCTCTTTCTTTCTTCTTTTTTTGAGACAGAGTGTCACTCTGTTGCTCAGGCTGGAGTACACTGGTGCAACCTCAGCTCACTTCAACCTCTGCATCCCTGGGTTAAGTGATTCTCTTGCCTCAGCTTCCTGTGTAGTGAGATTATAGGTGCGCACAACCATGCCTGGCTAATTTTAGTATTTTTAGTAGAGATGGGGTTTCACCATGTTGGCCAGGTTGGTCTCGAACTCCTGACCTCAAGTGATCCTCCCGCCTCAGTTTCCTAAAGTACTGGGATTACAGGCGAGAGCTATTGCGCCCGGCCTTATAATCATCTTAATTTACTGATTATATCTATAAGGATGAGTTATCCTTTTGCAGAAAGCATGATTCTGAAGTTGATTCTAGAGTCTTTCAGCAGTTTTAGCAGTTTCATCTGTTTCCATAATGTAGTTTGTCCATTTTGGCTAAAATGATTTGATTCTTTGAAAACATATCAAATGTAAATGATAAATATTGAATGATCCTTTTTGGGGGGGGTTTAGAAGGGCATCTTGTTAAATTCTGTATGAGCTATTACTTTCAGTTCAACAACTGATCAAATAGTGAACATAGGGCACTGTGCCAGCCCCTGCATGAAGATTTAAAGGCAGATGTTGTTTCACTTTATGGGTATGATTGAACATGAATAATTTATTTCTCATTTTTGTTTTTGATATTTTAAATTATTACTTTTAATATATTGTTGGAAATAGATATCACTTGCACATAATACAAAAGGGCAAAGGTGAAAGGTAAGACAAATTTGCTTTCTTTATCTATCAGGAACCTAGTGACTGGAGGCAACTACTCTAGCCTTCCCAAAGTAATTCATGCATCTAAAAACCAACACACTTGTTTGTGTTGTTACCATTATACAAATGGTATCATATCATGTATATTGTTCTGCACCGTGCCTTTTAAAAAGCTTACTATATATAATATATATAAATAATATATATATATTATTTAAAGAAATAACATTGGTTATTGATTAGATATATATCATTATGGTTTAGGGTATGAGATAGTGTCCAATGTGGTATTATTAGTTTAATATATATCTACTTGTGAACAGTTTCACAAGTTCTGAAACTGTTCACAATAGTGAACAGTTTCAAGAGATGAATACACAACTGCAAAATACTTTATTGCATGAAAGTGTCACACTTGGTTTAATCAGCCATTGATTAATGGCAGTTAGGTTGTTTTCAGACTTTTGCTGTTATACACAAGGTTGCCATTGTTTTGCCCTGCATATAACTTATTTTACATGCAATGTAACATAAAAGTGTATCTATATGCCCTACACATTTCCGCAGATGAAGAAAACACTGGAACAACTCAGAATCTCTTTTTACTCTTTTGCTTTAAAATTTCGTCTTTTCAGTTTCCCTGAAAATAAATATTTCATTGAGTTATTTTCATTTTCAAACTTCTTGGAAAGTTTAAATCAGGTATTTTGAAATTCTGGAAGCCCCAAACTGTGTCATAGTGTGGATATCTAACCAATAGCTTTGCAGGCCAGTGCTTCTCAAACTGTCTGTGGTGAAAACTAGTTTTCCTTTTTATTTGTTTTATTATTTAAAAAATTTTCCCATCCATCACAGTCCAGTACCATTGTGTGGCTCATACCACATGTGACTCATCATATGAGGCAGGTGACATTCAAGCCTCTATCTTGGTTCAAGAAACAAGTAAGTTACTGATCATGTGCTTGGATGTCGTGTCAATGTCAAATAGTGATAGAAGTTTGTAGTCACTCTCTCTTAGTTTCTGATCAGAGACCGGTTATAATGTGTGAATGGACTGAGTAGCACTGTTGTAGGACACAAGATTCAATGCCTCCTAATCACTATCAGTCTCAGTCTCTAGGAGGAAAACCTCATTCTGAAAGAAGACCATCTTTCTCTGAATGGACAAAGTCACACTGAATAAAGAGCACATTTTGTTTTCAGGGTCTTACATACATTCTTTCTTGGTCACTTCCTGCTCTAAAAATTATATTCAAGAGAAAGTCGCCTTGGCCAAATATATATTCATGGTGATGATTATCAAGGCCTCTCATTCCACATTTAAGCAAACTCAAAGTTATGGTTGGGGCAGGGCATGGTAGCCCACGCCTGTAATCCCAGCACTTTGGGAGGCCGAGGCAGGTGGATCACCTGAGGTCGGGAGTTCGAGACCAGCCTGGCCGACGTGGTGAAACCCCATCTCTACTATACAAAAATTAGCCAGGTGTGGTAGTGCACATCTGTAATCCCAGCTACTTGGGAGGCTGAGGCAGGACAATCACTTGAACCCAGGAGGTGGAGTTTGCAATGAGCCGAGAACATGCCACTGCACTCCAGCCTGGGTGACAGAGTGAGACTCTGTCTCAAAAAAAAAAAAAAAAAAAGATTGTGATTGGTCATGGAAAACACATTTCCTTAACTGAAATACATTGCAGATCACTCAGAGCTCCACTGAGAATATATTAATAATGGTCTCTTGAAAAGCCTGGGGAACTCTCATGAGAAAAGAAAAACTCAAGGACTCGTTTTTCTGTTTCGAACCATTTTTTTTTTAACCTG
The DNA here is from genome assembly GCF_043159975.1 of Macaca nemestrina. NCBI lineage: Eukaryota > Metazoa > Chordata > Mammalia > Primates > Cercopithecidae > Macaca > Macaca nemestrina. The sequence goes on along the minus strand of NC_092138.1, from coordinate 13,608,615 downwards.
TTTTATTTAAAATAAAGAATCAAAATATGCACGAGCTACAGCTCTCTTTATGTATGAGTGCTAATGCCAGGGCCAGGACATTCTCAAGGTGTTAATGCCACAGCAATGACCAACACGTCTTTGCTTTCTGTAACGAGTGAAAAGAGAGTGAAGGACTCTGGGGGCTAACTACAGAGTGCTGACCATTTGGTAAACCTGAGTCCAAACTTGAGGAGAAAAAAAGCCACTTTTCTGTAACAGAAGCATCACTAAAATAAAAAGCATTCATGTAATTACATTATCAGCCCTTTCCATCTCCTGGGACAAAGAGAAATATTAATACAAAAGATAAACTTTGTAGTCTTGAACATATGGAGCCTGAATGCTTTTCTTCATTCATTCTTTCTTTTTTTTTTGGACACTTGGAGGCCAAAGGCCAAGTTCTCACAATTTTCTGACTTGTCAGCCTCTATCTCCAGTAGGGAAAGACTTTAGGTCAATTGGTTCCTTACAAGAAACTACTCAGTGGGAGTTCCCTGCCCCGCACCCCAGTGAGAGAGAGAGAGAGAGAGAGAGAGAGACAGAGAGAGAGAGAGAGAAAACACAGAGAGAGACAGAGAGAGATGTGTGAGCCAGACCATATGTATCTACAATTGTTTTAAACTCTTTTTTTTTCTTTTGAAACAGAGTCTTACTCTATCACCCAGGCTGGAGTACCATGGCCTGATCTTGGCCCACTGCTACCTCTGGCTCATGGGTTCAAGCAATTCTCCAGCCTCAGTCTCCCGAGTAGCTGGGATTACAGGCAAGCACCACCATGCCCAGCTAATTTTTGTATTTTTAATAGAGATAGGGTTTCACTATGTTGGCTAGGCTGGTCTTGAACCCCTGACCTCAGGTGATCTGCCTGCCTCGGTCTCCCAAAGTGCAGGGAGGCATGAGCCACTGCACCCGCTGCTCACAAGCGTGAGCCACTGCACCCAGCCCAATTATTTGAAACTTCTAAATACATACTCTAAAAGGCATTTTTTTAAAAAGGTAATTCTCTTAAAAGGAAAAAAGAAATTTTTTTACATTGGATAAATTCCAGTGTTTGAGAAGAATGGGCAAGATGCTGCGGGTAATTATGCCTGTTTCAGAGCTTATATAGAGCTAAAATATCTCTCAAGATTTCTTGAAGATCAGGAAACATGAGGTCTGCAGAGGAAGTGAATTCTGAGAGAAAAGAGTTATCCTTCCTCTAATTCAGCCAGGGGCGGGATGCAGAAATGCCTGAGCTGGGAGTAATCGCCCAATAGTCTGTCTCCCAGGCATCAGGACCAGCACAAAGACTTTTTGCTCCAGGGTAAGCCTGTTCTGTTGGAGGCGAAATGAAGCTCTGCATTCCCAGTGCCTAGGACAGTTGCTGGTCCTGATTTTTGATTGAATATGCATTCTCTTACCTTTTCTCTAGTCATTCAATTAGCTATTTGGCCCAATGGGTGGAAAGTTCATTTATTTTTGTTTCTTGTTTATTACCACCATGGGAGTAGCTCCTGACTCTACAGCTGTATTTGCTCTTTCAATCAAGTGTTAGTTCCACATCTTCAGCTGCTTACCAGGCATTTCTATTAGGATCTTTTTTTAATTGCTCAAATGCAACATATCTAAAAAAAAAAAAAAAAAAAAAAAATCCCTTCTCCAAATCAGCCCTGCCTCTCCAAATTTCCACCAATGCCAAGTCATTGTGCTAGTTATCCAAGTGCCAGATTTTAGAAATGGATGAATCTCTGAATTTAACCAGTCATGGAATCCCTGGAAATGTTTACCATACATTCTTTTCTCTGAGGTTTTCTTCTCACTGCTCTAGTTCATTCCCTCACCTCCCCATTTCAAAATTCAGCCCATAACTTCTTCCTGGTCCTTCCCAATTACACTGATACCAAATTTGTCTTCCTCGGTGTTTATGTCAGAATACTAACCTGCTCAGAATTCATTGAGTCCTAATGTTCTAAATAGTCAATGAACTTTTCCTTCTGACTTTTAAAATGGTTTACTTACTATTTCCCAAAATATGGACACCTTCAGTTCTGGGCAAACTCACATCCTCATAGACCACCCTCCTTCTCTGATTCTGCCTTTACGCATCTTCTCTTCCTCGCTGGATTTCTCACCTGTTACCCACCCGGATTACTCATCTGCTCCATGTCCAGCAAGGATTCCTCCTCCATGGAGCCTGTGCTCTCTCCTCCACCCCTCATTATTTTCTCTCTTCTTTGGGCACATTCTGAGGTGAAGTGAGGACAGTGTGGGGACTTGAGATTGCACACAGTGGCCACAAAGATGACCAGCGTTTGCTGGGAGCTCAAGCAGTCACAAAGCACTCTCTTTTACATTTTTTTTCTCATTTAGTTTCTTAAGGACTCATCAAAGGAATTATAATATTTGGCTCAGGGAAAATACCACCTTGTCTGGGGTCATGAAAATTTTTCTGTTTTTATGAGGACTATCATGTAGATACATTCTTGCTCTCCAGAACCCTGGTCCTATGTGAAACCAGGATTTAGTGTTTTTTTGTTTTTTAATTTATTTTTATTTTTTGAGACAGGGTCTCACTTTGTCGCCCAGGCTGGAGTCCAGTGGCATGATCTCGGCTGACTGCAACCTTAGCCTCCCAGGTTCACGTGATCCTCCCACCTCAACCTCCCAGGTGGCTGGGACTACAGACGCACACCACCTTGCTGGGCTAATTGTTTGCATTTTTTTTTTTTTTTTTTTGTAGAGATGAGGTCTCGCTATGTTGCTCAGTCCAGTCTTGTATGCCTGGGCTCAAGCAACCCACCCACATCGGCCTCCAAAAGTGCTGGGATTACAGACGTGAGCTATCACGCTCTACACTTATTATTATTATTATTATTGTTATTTTAATAGAGAAACTTGGGGGGAACTTTCCTCCTTGAGAGTCAAAGTCATAGAAAGTTATTAGGGTGGAAAAGGTGGCCTGATATAAGGTCACCTTATATCAGGAAAGGCCAGGTGGCTGCCTGAGTGGTGAGCCTTGCACAAAATCGGGTGGTCAGAGGGCACCGGTGCTTCTGAGTCCACGGTGTCAGGCTCGTACCCCCTGGAAAAAGGCTATATGCATGAATGGAAGGAGCTGCAGTGCAGTTTTGGTGGGGTGGACTTGGCTCTCCTGCACTGGGAGAATCCCTGCAGACTGATCTGAGGTCTATTCTTAGTTCACACTACATCAGTGTGAGGTGATGACCACTGCATGACTCAGAAGTGACCAAAAGTGATGACACAATGCAGGTGGCAGTGATGGTGAGTAGAATTTTTCTCCAGACGTCTTGAGTATCAGTTGTGACATTGGCAGGTCTAGAACTCCCACATGAAAGGGACTTGGGGCTGGCATCTTGTTAGAAGGTATCGCATGTATGTGTGTGTGTCAGGGTGGGGGAGGGAGTGTTGAGTAGCACTTTATGTGATATTAAGAAATCAGCTGTAAGGGTGAGTGTGGTGGCTCATGCCTGTAATCCCAGCACTTTGGGAGGCCAAGACGGGTGGGCCACCTGAGGTCAGGAGTTTGAGACCAGCCTGGCCAATATGGCAAAACCCCATCTCTACTAAAAATGTAAAAATTAGCCGGGTGTGGTGGTACATGCCTATAATCCCAGCCACTGGGGAGGCTGAGGCAGGAGAATCTCTTGAACCTGGGAGGTGGAGGTTGCAGTGAGCCAAGATCAGGCCACTGCACTCCAGCCTGGGCGACAGAGCAAGACACTGTCTCAAAAAAAAAAAAAATCTGTAGTCTCTATCAAAGCATGGGGGCATGGATGAAGATAATGGAGGCCACTTAAGTCTCCCGTGTCACTTGCCAAGGCCTCTGCAGACTTAACAATAGTTGCCTGGCTGGTGGGAACAGTCAGAACTCACCTTTGGCTACAGCCAGTGGCAGTGACACTGTTCAGGTAGCAGTTGTATAATACTTCTCCCTCGAGAGATACGGTCTTAGTTATTGTAAGTGAAGCCACTGCAACAGATTAGACCCCACATTATATAGTGGCTCAAATGCGACGGAATTTGATTTCTTGCTCACACAGCAGTCTAAGGGCACTGTTTCTGGTCGGCAGGTGTCTGTCTTCCGGGCAATGACTCAAAAGCTGGAGCAGCGTTTATCTAGATCCTCAGAGACATTGCATTCAGGTAGAAGGGGATAAAAAAAGAATGAAGGAGGAACACCTGTGTCTTAAATCCTGGCCCCAAAGTAGTGCACATGACTTCCATTTGCATTCCATTGATGAAAGCTAACTTTATGCCCACACTTAAATGTAAGGGATCCTAAAAATGCAGCCAAGGGATGTGTCTGTTACCACTCTATTATACTAAAGAGTGTGTGTGTGGAGGTGTGTCTAGCAATGTTGGTCACAGGCACGTCTGGGTTCTGGTTCCAGCAGGAAGCTGGGGACAGAAGGATGGCCCTTGAGGCTGGAGTAAGTATTCAGATTGCTGATCTTGTCTGTTTCAAGTGAGAGATTTCCCAGGGAGGGGGCCTGGACTTCTTGTCCATCTGGGTTTCTGGGATTTCCATTATTGTGTGGGTCACTCCTGGGGGCTGGCTGGATTGTAGTGTGCATTGTCCACACTCTGAAGCTGGCAATCCAGTTATTCAAGACATACTTTGCTAACAACTAGCAGCCTCAGGAATGCGCTGTGTGTTGCCTTGGCAAGACTGTAAAGCTCTTGGTGACTGGAGATGTTGAAATATGTGAATGTAGGCAGGATCAGACTGGTTGGACAAGAAGACTTCTAAGGTCCTCTGGGCACTAACTCTTTGATCCTGCAATTCTGTGTACCTACGAACATAATACTCCAGGGCATGTAATTTGCACTCACCAATATAGTAATTTGTATTATTCATTTTTTTTGTGGCAACTTAATGTAGTAGAAAGAACACCTGTCTGGGAAGTATGATGGTGGGACTCAGATACCCTGAGTTCTAGTCTAAACTCATGGCCTTGGGAAAGTCATTTGGCCTATCCATGCTTAAATACTCTTGTCTAAAAAAATCAGGCTGGGCGCGGTGGCTTATGCTTGTAATCCCAGCACCTTGGGAGGCTGTGGCGGGTAGAACACTTGAGGTCAGGAGTTGGAGACCAGCCTGGCCAATATGGTGAAACCCTGTCTCTACAAAAAATACAAAAATTAGCCGGGTGTGGTGGTGCTTGCCTGTAATCCCAACTACTTGGGAGACTGAGGCAGGAGAATCGCTTGAACCTGGGAGGCGGAGGATGTAGTGAGCCGAGGTCGCGCCACTGCACTCCAGCCTGGGACAGAGCAAGACTCCGTCTCAAATAAATAAATAAATAAGTAAATAAATAATAAAATTAAAATAAAAAAATCAGGGTGGTTATGTTAGGAGAAATTTGTGATAGATAGAATACCGCCTTTGCCCAGCAAAGATCCTTATCCCTGGCACCTGTCTATGGTTCCTTACACTGCAAAAAGGACTTTACAGATGTGATCAACTGAGAATCATGAGATGGGAAGACTATCTTGGATTATGTGGGTAGGTCCAGTGTCATCACAGGGGTCCTTACCAGAGGGAGGTAGAAGGGTCAGAGTCAGAGGTCAGAAGTAGGAGACGTGGTAACAGAAATAGAGTTTGAAGCGATGCCCTTTGAAGGTGGAGAAAGGGCAGTGAGCCAAGGAATGCAGGTGGCTTCCTACAGCAGGAAAAGGAAAGGAAACATTCTCCCTTACAGCCTCCAGAAGAATGGCAGCTCTGCCTCGCCTCTGTTTAGCCTGTAAGAACATTTCAGCCTCTGAGCTCCGGAGTTGTAAGATAATAAACGTGCATCGTCTTAAGCCACTAAATTTGTGTAATTTATTGCAGCAGCAATAGGAAACTAGGAGAAGCTCTAAGGTCTCTTCTAGAATGAAATGGTATGATTTTTTTTGTATGTTCCTTTCATGTCTATATATATTAAAAATTGTTTTTTCAGTTTTTGAAATTTATTTTTATTTTTTAGAGACAGGGTCTTATGTTCCCCAGGCAGGAGTGCAGTGGCATTTACAGTTATAATGATAGAGAACTACAGCCTGGAACTCTTGGGCTCAAGTGATCCTCCTGCCTCAGCCTCCCAAGTAGCTGGGATTAAGAAACACACCCATGCACAGGGCTCATGCCTTTAAATAGAATTAAAAACCTTGCAGGCAGGGGCTCCTTCTCAAAATTAATCCACTATAACTTCAGAACATAACTACAGAAGTTCAATAATTATTGATTTTTTAAATGTTTATAATATGAATTTATTCATCCATCTAAAAAGATCAATAATAAACCTGTTTATTGTTAATTTTTAGAAGGTATCTGGGGGAAAGCAGAGAAGCCATGATGACCACCATGACTTAGCAGGAGCTCCGAAGCAATGTGAACAGAAGGCTCTTCCAGACACTAGCCAGTTCTCCAGCACCAACCACGTGTCCTGGTTGAATTGAATTCAGTTCAACTCTTCTTGGCCTCTCATCAGCGGTTAAGCTCCCACATCTTTCTTTCCCACGTCATTCAGGGCCTCACACACAGGGTCTCATACTGCCCAGGCGGCCGTGTAGTGGCATTTACAGTTACAATCATAGAGAACTACAGTCTGGAACTCCTGGGCTCAAGTGATCCTCCTGCCTCAGCCTTACACGTACAGGCTCCCCTCTGTCCTTTTCTGTTGCTGAGGTTCTGGATCAGTTTGGAGGGTGCAGCTATAAGTCATCCTTGCTACCTGTGTGGCTCTGACCTTCATTTTGATAGTAGGACATTTGCCTCTGTGGTATAATAAAAAATATTTGGTCTTTGTCCCTGGTTCCTGGTACAGAGCTTCTAAAACCTTTAGAATCTCCTGAGCAGTAAGAGTGTCTTTGGTATGCTAATAATGACTTAGACAGAGGGGTTCCTGGATGGCTGCATGGTGACCAGGGAGGCCACACTGTGATTAGAGCTAGAAACGTTCAGCTCCACCCTTGCAGCTTTAGGGAGGGAAGAGAGACTGGAGTCCCATTAGTCACTAGTGGCTGCAATCACGCCTGTGTAACAAAATCTCCATAAAAACCCTTATATGGGCCGGGCGCAGTGGCTCACACCTGTAATCCCAGCAGTTTGGGAGGCTGAGGAAAGTGGATCACCTGAGGTCAGACCAGCCTGGCCAACATGGTGAAACCCCGTCTCTACTGAAAATACAAAAATCAGCCAGGCATGGTGGCAGGTGCCTGTAATCCCAGCTACTAGGGAGGCTGAGGCAGGAGAATCGCTTGAACCCAGGAGGCGGAGGTTGCAGTGAGCCGAGATCGTGCCATTGCACTGCAGCCTGGGCGACGAAACGAGACTCTGTCTCAAAACAACAACAACAACGACAACAACAACAAAAAACTCCAAAACCAAACCCTTCTATGATGGGATGCAGGAAACGCGAGTTGATGAACACATCCACTTCCCGGGAGGGCGGTACATCCCAGCTCCATGGGACAGAGGCTCTTGTGCTGGGGACCCTCCTGGACCTCACCCTATCTACCTCTTCATCTAACTGCTTGTTTGCATCTTTTATAATTAATGGTAATAGGAAGTATAGCATTTTCCTGAGTTCTATGAGTATTCTGAAACCGCCATTGCAAAATTGTGATTGAGATAGTGAAAGATCTGACCTAACCGACTTCATCTTGTGTCTAGCCTCCAGGCTGTCCTTGTTCATTCCTGGACGTGGGCTGGGCTTTGAGAGGAACTTGGTTTATGGTTTAAAACAAAGACCATGGCAACCCTTTCCCAGAGCAGACCACCTTCTTGCCTGGGGACTAGACTGCCTTTGTAGGACTAGTAAATTAGCCACAAGATTGGAAATTGTGGTTTGGGAGTCATGCAGCTGGAGGCTACGGGATTCTGACCCTCCCTAAACTGTTCCTAGGATCAGTGCTTGAGACATTTTGCAGACCCTGCCCTTGATGGGTCAGCTGGCACCACCCAGATTGATTGGCTGGTTCATCTGATCTTTCTTGTGGCCCTGACCCAGGAACTGACTCAGTGCAAGAGGACAACTTCAATTCCCTATGATTTCTTTCTTTTTTCTTTTTCTTTTTCTTTTTATTTTACTTTAAGTTCTGGGATGTGGGTCTGGAATGTAAAGGTTTGTTTCATAAGTTTCCTATGATTTCATCTCCTACTTGACCAATCAGCACTCCTGGCTCACTGGTTTCTCCTCACCCACCAAGCTGGCCTTAAAAACTCTGATATCCAAATGCTCGGGGAGACTTGTTTGAGTAATAATAAAACTCTGGTCCACCACACAGCCGGCTCTGTGTGAATTACTCTTTCTCTATTGCAGTTCCCCTGTCTTGAGAAATCAGCTCTGTCCAGGGAGCGGGCAAGGTCAACCCATTGGGTGATTACAATTCTAGCCAATTATTGAAGTTGAGGAAGGAGGTTGTGGGAACCGCTGACTTTGTAGCAGAGGCAGACAGAAGTGCAGGTAACCTGGGCACCCACACTTGCAGCCGGCATCTGAAGGGAAGGTGATTTTGTGGTACTGAGCCCCTTGAATCTGTGGAGTCTGGTGCTAACTCCAGTTGTTAGGGTCAGAATTGAATTGAACTGCAGGACACCTGGTTGGTGCTGGAGAATTGGTGGGTGGAGGAAAACCCCTAACAGGCTCTGTCCCTAGATGTGCTCTCTCCGCCCTGAGCTCTAGTCTGCTGTTCCAACCTCTCACCCTCATTTGGGTTTCGATAACTTACCCAGTTGCCAGCCCTTATACCCCTGGGCTTCTACCTTGATCTTTGCTAAGCTCTCGAGGACCTGAGATCCCGGCTTTGAACCTGAGCTGAGTGGCTGTGTGCCTATTGCCTGATGACAGGTATCCATGAGTCTAACTCCTGGTTGTTCTCCAAGCATTGTCCACTGTCTGATTTCCTACATTCTCCTCTCTTCACATCATTAGGACACCTTTTCCCTCCATTAGAATGACTTGATGTCACCGGCTTTATAGAATCTCTACTGCTGTGCATCCTGGAGCATGCACTCAGCCTTCCAGAGGGGAAGCACCTGCAGTAGGGCTTTCCCCACCAAGCCTGTCCTTCTAGTGGGCAAGGTCAGTTCCTGCTTCTGGACTCTCACACCATGTCCTGATGCATTGCAGCCAACAGGGCTATACCCCACTGGATTCTGAGAAATGATGTCAGCCATGAACTTGGCCATCCCAGGACCTAATTAAATTAAGCTCTTGAGATCCATGGCTTGGCACATGTTGTAGCTTTAAGGGTCATAGGACTGTCATTGCAAGGCCAAGATATAGGCAGAAAGGGACAGGCAGTCAGAAGAAAAATAAAAATTATGAGAGATTAAGGAAGGGAGATGGGATGGAGCAAATATGCATATTGAAGGAAATGCTACAATCTTGGCTTTTGGTGTCTTCAGGGGAACTGTTTTACTAGATACTCAATGGACCACCAAGCTGTCACTGGGACAGGGATACCACACACCCAACGCTGGACAAAGTGCTGCCCTCAAAAAGCAAGAACAGAATTATATATACCATCTAGTGGCCCTTTCAGTACACAGAGTGAGATGGTGGAGAAAATGTGGGGCTTGGCTTAAAACAAAACTGAATTTGCGTCTCAGCTGTGTCCCTTTTGGGCTGAGGAAACTTGGACAAACTTCCTGGCCATTTGAAGCCTCAGTTTTCTAATTTCTGAAATGGTGGGGGTGGGGGGTAATAATAGCAGCTTCCAAATGCTTGGCACAAAGTGAATGCTCAGTAGATGATGACTCTGCCTCTCCTCCTTGTCACTTTTCTCTGTCACAGCACCACAGCAGCACGGTCTCAGAGGCTTTGCAGTGCCATTTGCTGCTTTTCCTGAATGGTGACTTGAAGCAGCAGACTTCTGCACATTACCTAGTGTCTAGGTGTCCCAAGGCCAGCCTACATGTGGCTGCTACAATTGTCTCTTGCAAGAGGCACCTACAGATGTGCTCATCAGTGTGGGCTGCCATATTTAGGCCTAACATCTAACATTAGAGGAGTCAACATCCAGGTGCATTGTCATTGGAGTTGCTGGGAAAGCACACACACAGGCAACCCCCACCCACTGGCCTCTGCTTTCCTAAACCTAGAGAGCCACCCTGGATATCAGGGGGTTCTTTCCAGGATAAATAATTACTGCAAGGGCAGCAGGTGACATAGCAGCCTTTTTACTCATGCACACAAGCGTACATCAACATCCAACAAATATTGAGTTTCTGCTGTGTGCCAGCCACTGTGCTAGATGCGAGGGATACCACAGTGAGCAAGACAGGCATCATTCACAGGGAGACAAGGGGGAGAAGAATTATCTGTGTACAGATTAATACCTAGAGTCAGGCGAAGAGTCTCCTCATACAGAGTGAAAATAGAGTATTATTCGTGAATTGGGCACCTATTATTTGCTTTTTTCTAACAGAAGATCCTCCCCAACACACCCTGCTTTTTTTGAGACAGGGTCTCTGTCACCCAGGCTGGAATGCAGATCGGTGTAGCCTAGACCTCCCCAGCTAAGGTGATCCTCCCACCTCAGCCTCCCGAGTAGCTGGGACTGCAGGCATATGCCACCACGCCCAGCTAATGTTTTGCATTTTTTGTAGTGATAGGGTGTCGCCATGTTGCCCAGACTGGTCTTGAACTCCTGAGTTCAAGCATCTGCCCCCTTCAGCCTCCCAAAGTGCTGGGACTACAGGCATGAGCCTCTGCCCCCGGCCCAGAACATATCTTTTTTGAAATTCATTTTTCCACCACATAACATGTGATTAAAAGACAATTAGTAGTTGAATTCAAGGCAAATAAGCAACTGTCCATTGGTGAGAGGTTCTATGATTCTGGCTTGGAGATGTCTGCCATGCAAATCTATAGGGCAGCCCTGGGGGTGCTGCTGACAGTCGAGGGGGCTGGTCAGTTAGAGAGGCCTCAGCTGGATGGGGCTTTGAACTCTTGGCTCTTTTGGTGTAAAGAGAAGGAAAGCAATGTCTCCACTGTGTTCCGTCCTTAGAAGAGAGCCTTGTTTAATGGCTAAAATGCAGACATGGGATTTAGCTCTCATAAATCCTACCTCTTCTCTGCCCCACGTGGGGCTTAAGTCGTGCTAACCTCACCCTGTCTCAGTCTCCGTTTCCTGTAAAAGCAGAGAGTCAAGCAAGGATTTTAGAGTCAGAAAACTTGTATGGCAGTTCTGGTTCCACCATGTAGAGCTGAGAGGAGTTGAACTCTTAGGACTTTTTTTTTTTCTTTCTTTCTTTCTTTCTTTTTTTATTTTGTGAGACTGAGTCTCACTCTGTCGCCCAGGCTGGAGGCTAGAGTGCAGTGGCACGATCGTGGCTCACTGCAACCTCTGTCTCTAGGGTTCAAGTGATTCTTCTGCCTCAGTCCCATAAATAGCTGGGATTACAGGTGTGCACCACCACCCTGGCTAATTTTTTGTATTTTTTGGTAGAGATGGGGTTTCAACATGTTGGCCAGGCTGATCTTGAACTCTTGACCTTAAGTGATCCACCTGCCTCGGCCTCCCAAAGTGCTGGGATAATAGGCGTGAGCCACTGTGTCCCACCTAACTCTTAGAACTTCTGTTCTCTTCTCTTACAAATTGTTAGTTTATCGTCTTTGAAATCAGAAATAGGACTTTTCAGCCCCTTGGAGAATAAGCCGCCCTATGATGCTTATTGAATAGATGGATGGACTGCTATGCTGAAGTATGACTTCGTCTATTTCAAGTGCCTTGAGGCCAATGGATCAACACCTGTACGGGCATGCCAGTGGTCTTCAGAGTCACTGCCTGGGTCCCTTAGAGGGATGGGTGTGTCAGCAAGGTCTGGCACAGCAGCTACCGTGGGGGAATGTTCACATTCAGCTCTTGTTTATTTCGTGTGGATTACCTTGCCCTCTCAAAGCCCATTTCCCAACATTGCTCTCTTCATCTTGTGGACCCTGCCCCACTCCTGCCCTACCCCTGGTGAATGTCTCCAGGTATGTTTTCTCTGGCAAAGGACTTGCCTTGTCACTGGCCATCCGTATGACTTTGGATGATTTACTGCATCTCTCAGAATCTCAGTGTTTTTTTTCTCTTTATCAGCTCCATGGGGGAGAATATTCCTGTGATGCTTTTATCTTTCTTGTGGCAGGGTAGTGCTGAGTGTCAAATGAGATGATATTTGTGTGTGTGTGTGAACAGAATTTGAAAATCTAGAAGTGGTTGTAGTTACCAAAGGTGGAATTCTTATAATTATGAGTTATTAGCATTCTCCAGCCAGTAGGTTTGTATATGTCTTCCCAGCCACCTCTCAGATGCCCAGGTGTACTATATAGGAAATAAAAAGAAGTGGAGAATTGGCGTGGTGTCTCATGCCTGTAATCCCAGCACTTTGGGAGCCTGACGTGGCAGATCGCTTGACCAGCCTGGGCAACATGGTGAAACCCCATCTCTACAAAAAAATACAAAAAATAGCCAGATGTGGTGGCATACCCCTGTAGTCCCAGCTACTTGGGAGGCTGAGGTGGGAGAATCAATTGAGCCCAGGAGGTTGAGGCTGCAGTGAGCAGAGATTGAGCCACTGCACTCCAGCGTGGGCAACAGAGTGCAGTGTCTCACTCGACAAAACAAAACAAAACAGAACACCCCCAAAGAAACAGAGAATTAAAAATGCTGAAGGTAATGGTCAAATTCCTTACTAGGTTTACAGAAAGCCTCCCTGCTCGCTGGTGTTTTATTGAGTTATTTGACCGCGGGGGGCAGAGATTTCCGTGGAATTGCAGGAAGACTAAAGTAAATATATGCAATTTTCTATTCATTCATTCACTTTTCTATCCAGCAAGTCATTATTGAACACCAACTGTATACAATGATGAATCAAACATAGATCTGCTCTTGTGATTCTTTCAAAATGTTAGGAGAAATAGTGCTATATCTTAAATCACAACACAAAGTATAAAATGATAGGCACTACTGTTACAAAAGAGATATAGTTGTAATGCTGTGGTTATGCTGAAGAGAGGAGAGAAAATTTATTGCCAAGGGGAAGGAAGGCTTATTAAAAGAGTTTTTTTTGAGACGGAGTCTCACTCTGTTGCATAGGCTGGAGTGCAGCGGTGCAATCTCAGCTCACTGCAACCTCCGTCTCCCAGGTTCAAGTGATTCTCTTGCCTCAGCCTCCTGAGTAGTTGAGATTACAGGTATGTATTTTTAGTAGAGATAGGGTTTCACCATGTTGGTCAGGCTGGTCTTGAACTCCTGGCCTCAAGTGATCTGCCCAGCTCGGCCTCCCAAAGTGCTGGGATTATAGACGTGAGCCACCACGCCTGGCCAAGAAATGGTTTTTAATTGAGTCTTGGAAGGTGGAGAAAATGTTAACTTAAAGAGATGGGCTGGGGAAGGGAGGGCACCCAGGCAGAGGAACAGATGGGTGCAGAAAGGATTGGCTTCTCTCCATTCTCAGTGCCCAGCCTCCTCGTGTGACTTTAAAGTCCTCTTGATCCCTAGTGTGTGTTGTGCTCCTGGTATTAAACTTACTTTTTTTCCATTTCTCTCTCTGTTTTAAAAAGCCCTGTTTTTTTTTTTTTCCTTTGATCATTCTTAAGTTTCCAAAAATAATCGGCTATCTTGCCATGCAGTAGATGTTTTCTTTTCCCTTGGGATCCCCCATTGAAAATATGCAGTAAGTCTGAGCATGAGATGCCCCTGGCCCCTGCTAGCATAACCTTGGTTGCATACGATGCAAGAAGTCCATCAACTTTCTTTTTCTGGAATATGAAACTCACTTCAAAGTGCTCTTCTGTTGACTAAGCCTTGGGAGGTGCTATGTCCAATCACCACTTGTCAATTACTGTGTCCTCTGGGTCCACAGCCTTGCTATAAGATCAAAGGAAAGAGTAGTCCCATTGTACAAGTGAAAATAAGGTTTGTTGCCTATGGGTAGCTGATGTAGAGTGGAAACTAAATAACAGAGGTCAAGAAACTGTCAGTCCAGAGTGTGGAAACGATCTTCAGTGTGTCTGAGATATCAGGCGAGGTGAAAAATGAAGCATAAACCACCATAGCATTCCAGATGACTGAACTGCTCAAGTGTGAATGCTTGAGAGACTCTCATTCATTTACTTGATTCATTTTACAGGAAGCTGGGACCAGTCCCCTAAGTTAGGTTATACTGCATGGCTCTCTCCTCCAACCATAATCAAGTAGCAAAATAAGCAGAGCCAGCATTCTTTGATTCTTACTGGGTATATGTTGATTAACAAGGTTGGGCTACTCTACAGTATAAGATGATGATTTTTGGATTGTTAGTTTTCTTTATTGTTATACTTTAAGGTCTAGGGTACATGTACACAATGTGCAGGTTTGTTACATATGTATACATGTGCCATGTTGGTGTGCTGCACCCATTAACTCGTCATTTACATTAGGTATATCTCCTAATGCTATCCCTCCCCCCTCCCCCCACCCCACGACAGGCCCCAGTGTGTGATGTTCCCCGCCCTGTGTCCAAGTGTTCTCATTGTTCAATTCCCACCTATGAGTGAGAACATGCAGTGTTTGGTTTTCTGTCCTTGCGATAGTTTGCTCAGAATGATGGTTTCCAGCTTCATCCATGTCCCTACAAAGGACATGAATTCATCCTTTTTTATGGCTGCATAGTATCCCATGGTGTATATGTGCCACATTTTCTTAATCCAGTCTATCATTGATGGACATTTGGGTTGGTTCCAAGTCTTTGCTTTTGTGAATAGTGCCACAATAAACATACAAGTGCATGTGTCTTTATAGCAGCATGACTTATTCTCCTTTGGGTATATACCCAGTAATGGGATCACTGGGTTAAATGCTATTTCTAGTTCTAGATCCTTGAGGAATCACTACACTGTCTTCCACAATGGTTGAACTAGTTTACAGTCCCACCATTCTACACTTTACCAATAGTGTAAAAGTGTTCCTATTTCTCCAAATCCTCTCCAGCACCTATTGTTTCCTGACATTTTAATGATTGCCATTCTAACTGCTGTGAGATGGTATCTCATTGTGGTTTTGATTTGCATTTCTCTGATAGTCAGTGATGTTGAGCATCTTTTCATGTATCTGTTGGCTGCATAAATGTCTTCTTTTGAGAAGTGTCTGTTCATATCCTTCGCCCACTTTTTAATGGGGTTGTCTGATTTTTTTCTTGTAAATTTGTTTAAGTTCTTTGTAGATTCTGGGTATTAGCCCTTTGTCAGATGGGTAGATTGTAAAAATTTTCTCCCATCCTGTAGGTTGCCTGTTCACTCTGATGGTCATTTCTTTTGCTGTGCAGAAGCTCTTTAGTTTAATTAGATCCCATTTGTCAATTTTGGCTTTTGTTGCCATTGCTTTTGGTGTTTTAGTCAAGAACTCCTTGCCCATGCCTATGTCCTGAATGGTATTGCCTAGGTTTTCCTCTAGGGTTTTTATGGTTTTAGGTCTAACATTTAAGTCTTTAATCCATCTTGAATTCATTTTTGTATAAGATGTAAGGAAGGGATCCAGTTTCAGCTTTCTACATATGGCTAGCCAGTTTTCCCAGCACCATTTATTAAATAGGGAATCCTTTCCCCATTTCTTGTTTTTGTCAGGTTTGTCAAGGATCAGATGGTTATGGATGTGTGGTATTATTTCTGAGGGCTCTATTCTGTTGCATTGGTCTATATCTCTGTTTTGATACCAGTACCATGCTGTTTTGGTTACTGTAGCCTTGTAGTATAGTTTGAAGTCAGGTAGTGTGATGCCTCTAGCTTTGTTCTTTTGGCTTAGGCTTGTTTTGGCAATGCGGGCTCTTTTTTGGTTCCATATGAACTTTAAAGTAGTTTTTTCCAATTCTGTGAAGAAAGTCATTGGTAGCTTAATGGGGATGGCATTGAATCTATAAATTACCTTGGGCAGTATGGCCATTCTCACAATATTGATTCTTCCTATCCATGAGCATGGAATGTTTTTCCATTTGTTTGTGTCCTCTTTTATTTCATTGAGCAGTGGTTTGTAGTTCTCCTTGAAGAGGTCCTTCACATCCCTTGTAAGTTGGGTTCCTAGGTATTTTGTTCTCTTTGAAGCTATTGTAAATGGGAGTGCACTCATAACTTGGCTCTCTGTTTGTCTGTTATTGGTGTATAGGAATGCTTGTGATTTTTGCACATTGATTTTGTATCCTGAGACTTTGCTGAAGTTGCTTCTCAGGTTAAGGAGATTTGGGGCTGAGACGATGGGGTTTTCTAAATATACAATCATGTCATCTGCAAACAGGGACAATTTGACTTCCTCTTTTCCTAATTGAATACCCTTTATTTCTTTCTCTTTCCTGATTGCCCTAGTCAGAACTTCCAACACTATGTTGAATAGGAGTGGTGAGAGAGAGCATCCCTGTCTTGTGCCAGTTTTCAAAGGGAATGCTTCCAGTTTTTGCCCATTCAGTATGATACTGGCTTTAGTTTTGTCATAAATAGCTCTTATTATTTTGAGATATGTCCCATCAATACCTAATTTATTGAGAGTTTTTAGCATGAAGGGCTGTTGAATTTTGTCGAAGGCCTTTTCTGCATCTATTGAGATAATCATGTGGTTTTTGTCTTTGGTTCTGTTTATATGATGGATTACGTTTATTGATTTGCGTATGTTGAACCAGTCTTGCATCCCAGGGATGAAGCCAACTTGATCATGGTGGATAAGCTTTTGATGTGCTGCTGGATTCAGTTTGCCAGTATTTTATTGAGGATTTTTGCATTGATTGTTAGTTTTATGAGCTAATAAATTTTAAAAAATTGGGATCCAACACAGAATTGTTAACTTTATATCTTGCTGAATTAAGAAATTAAACTAAAAGGACCTTGACAGTGACAAACTGATGGTCATTATTTTTAAAAGAAATATACATCTGTCTATCTGTCTATTCTCTATCTATCTATCTATCTATCTATCTATCTATCTATCTATCTATCTTTGAAACAGAGTCTTGTTCTATCGCTCAGGCTGGAGTACAGTGTTGCTATCTCAGCTCACTGCAAACTCCGCCTCCTGGGTTCAAGTGATTC
Source organism: Macaca nemestrina (assembly GCF_043159975.1). Taxonomy (NCBI): domain Eukaryota; kingdom Metazoa; phylum Chordata; class Mammalia; order Primates; family Cercopithecidae; genus Macaca; species Macaca nemestrina. Next base: position 13,591,567 of record NC_092138.1, on the reverse strand, counting down.
TTATGCCTCAACCTCCCAAGTAGCTGGGATTACAGGTGTGCACCACCACCCCTGGCTAATTTTTGTATTTTTAGTATAGACGGAGTTTCATCATCTTGCCAGGCTGGTGTCAGACTTCTGACCTCAGATGATCCACCTGCCTTGGCCTCCCAAAGTGCTGGGATTACAGACGTGAGCCACTGTCCCTGGCAAGAAATAGAATTTTTATATCAATTATTAGGAAGTGCATAATCTCAGAATAAAAGGTGGCCCTTCCTAAGAAAGCACATTTGGTAATCTTCTACCTTGGTTTTTGCTCTAAAATGCTTAAGACGGCATCATGGTGAGCCCAGGTGGTGGGACTGGCCTTTGGGCACTCTACTAGATGACCACTGACTTCATTAGTCTATGTGGGAAAGATCGCATATGGATTGAGGAACTTCATGAGGGCATGGATGGTTCTGGAGACAGCCACGTCAATTCTTATGAGGTTTATTTTGTGCTGGCATCATATTTCCTGGCATTTGGTGAGTTGATGGAATGGCCCAATTCACTTTTATTCTGAGTCATTTGTGGGAAGAGAAATTTAATTCTCTGGGAACCCTTGCTCATATTAGTGTTAAATCATTTGTCTACTGTTTAATGATTTATATACACAGAGCAAAGAGGTCCCAGAATTGCATTCCTGATTGTGCTACCCCCCAAACCCTCCCTCTACCGCTCTAAGTTAGAGAAATAATTTAGTCTTGTGCCTTAGGGAATCCACTGAAGACACTACTCTTCAGTTTACTCATTTCATATATATATATATATATTTTTTTCTTAGTGTACTAATATTAGGCTTTTAGTTGAGTACTACACTTCTCGAGGATACTTAAATTGACACTGTGTTGTATTTTGTGCTGTTAACATGCTGAACTGCTTTTGCCTTGTTAACTCAGCAATTAAGTTCCTCCCAAACTTTATGCACCCTTTTTGGTTCATAAATTGTGATTCTCTGATTTATTTTTCTTTAGTTCATATGTTTAATGTGGATGGGCCTTTGGTGCTCATTAAAACAGAGACTTTTATTTGAAAGGTCGTTCTCTAGGTTGTGCTGATGGGACCTCATATATTACACTTCTCAACATTGCCATCCATAATTTAGTATAGTGTTCCTATGCATGTAATGTTTCAGCATTTGCAGTGCTTATGAGTAATTGACAATCTATGGTGGTAACAATAAATCAGACAAGCCAGGCTCAGTCTTTTATGGTCAGACTACCGGGGAGGAAAGCTGAAAATCAGTGACTGCTATTAACTGGGAGCTTTTTAGATCATGAAGTCAGAGAAAGCCTTTATTATTAATACCTTTTGAGTGGTTGTTTAAAGTAGATATCCCAGGTTGGATAAAGAGATATGAAAAAAATGAGTCTCAGTTTGTTTTCTTTTAAGTTATTATAATTCATTTCAAAGGAATTACTTATTTTGACAAAGTGAGTGAACTTGAGTTGTAATGTATATAATAGACTGAATGATATAGGAGATCTTGGGTTGCATGATGTATTACATATGTCACAGAGTCAGGGAAATTAGGATTTATTTTCTTGAAAAGCAAATCTGGAACAGTGTGTCTTGGGCACCACGACGCAGTACAACATGAAGTGGTGTGAATTGCAAAAGACAAACGCCATTTTCAATGTTACATTGCTGAGGGACAGGTCTGGGAACACGTGTTTTTGTGAGACACATACCTTGAATTTCCATGGTTGGTCATGAGTATTCCACATTGGCTCAAAACTGATTATTGCCTTTTCATAATATTCTTTTTGACATTGGGAGAGGGATGTAAGGGTCAAAAGTTTGCAGGAGGAACCAGGCACAGTGGCCCATGCTTGTAATCCCAGCTACTTGAGGGACTGAGGCGGGAGGATCACTTCAGCCGAGGAGTTGGAGACCAGCCTGGGCAGCATAGCTACACTCTGTCTTACACTTATACACACGTGCGCGCGCGCGCACGCACACACACACACACACACACACACAGAGTTTGCAGGTGGATAAAAAGCACCTTCTGGTGTTTGAAAACTCCCATGCTGTGAAATAGAAACCCTAATGAAACTGGGTTAGATTGGATTGAATTGCTTGAGCTCTAGAGGCCGGTTGGCCTCTGGATTTCATTTCCCGCCTCTATCATTATTGAACTAGACATGGGACCTTGGGCAAGATGCTTAACCCGTCAGAACCTCAGTTTCTTTGTCTCTAAATGGGGACGAAATTCTTGCCTCATAAGGATGTTTTGAAGAGTAGACATTTGATACACACCTGGATAATTGCTAAGTAACTTTAGGCTTTCCTCTCCTGTGCGTCTGGAGAAGAAACAGAGTCATCAGGCAGCTTCTAGCTCTGTCGACTCAGGAATCTCAGCATTCTAGAACAGCAGTGCAATGGCCATAGGTTAAAACTGAACCCTGTCTATACAGCTGAAAAGAATGCGGAACCATTTAGTTCAGACTGGGGTTGACAAGGCTGTCTTTTCAATGTCAGCTTTGAATCAAATCACTTGTACCTGTGAGTTTAAAAAAAAAGTTATATAGGTAGGCCGGGTGCGGTGGCTCACGCCTGTAATTCCAGCACTTTGGGAGGCCGAGGTGGGCGGATCACGAGGTCAGGAGATCGAGACCATCCTGACTAACACTATGAAACCCTGCCTCAACTAAATATACAAAAAATTAGCTGGGCGTGGTGGCGGGTGCCTGTAGTCCCAGCTACTGGGGAGGCTGAGGCAGGAGAATGGCGTGAACCCAGGAGGCGGAGCTTGCAGTGAGCCCAGATTGCGCCACTGTACTCCAGTCTGGGCGACAGGGCGAGACTCCGTCTCAAAAACAAACAAAAAAAAGTTATACAGGTAAATTTATTTTTTCATATCTTGTTTTCAGTTCAGAGATCCTTTCTTGTATTGATGTATGAAATTAATGTATAAAACCCTACTTCAGCTAATCATGCCTTTTTTTGGCAATAAAAATGCAAATAGTCTACTTTGGAGTGAATAAATAGAAATTCAGGTGTACAGTACTGTCCTACTTGTAACAGGGGACAATCATGAGTATGTTTACTGAATAATCAGTGTTTGCTAAGAGCAGGAAACTGATCGGCTTGCTATTTTGACTTATTGATTCACTAAGATCTTATTTCTTGCCCTTTTCTCTAAGAAATCAGTAAAACTATCTTTTAAAAATTCAATTATAATGTATATTACTGGTATATGCAAGCAATGCAAAACAAAACAAAACAGCCTTCTAACAAAACCTTGACCAAAGAATTAACCAGGTGCTGTGGCTCATGCCTGTAATCTCCATGCTTTGGGAGGCCAAGGCAGGTGGATTGCTTGAGCTCAGGAGTTTGAGATCAGCCTGAGCAACAAGGTGAAACCCCATCTCTCCAAAAACTACAAAAAGTTAGCTGGGCATGGTGGTGCACGCCTGTAGTCCCAGATACTCAGGAGGCTGAGGTAGGAGGATTATTTGAGCCCTGGAGGTCGAGGCTACAGTGAGCCATGTTCACACCACTCCACTCCAGCCTGGGTGACAGAGCAAGAAAAAAGAATAATATCTTGATAGTTACATAGCAAAAAACTGACCCGGGAAAAATTTGTCTGGTTAAAAATAATCAACATGAAACTAAAAAGGCAATGGCTAAAATTTTACACGATAATTTAAAAAAACACATGGGAATATCGAATCTTTGTGAAAAAAATTAGATCTAAAAAACTTGTGTTAGAAACATTTGAATTGACCAAAATATTGGCCACTGAAAGACAAGACAGAACAAACAAGGAACACCTTCTGTGATGGTTAATTTTAGATGTCAACTTGATTGGATGGAGGACTCCCTAGAGCGAGGGTATTTCCAGAAGAGACTCAGCGTGTGAGACTTAGTGGACTAAGTGGGGAAGATCTGCCCTCATTGTGGGTGGGGCATCATCCAGTGGGCAGTGGGCCCAGATAGAACAGAAACAGAAAAAGGGCAAATTGGCTTCTTTCTCTGGGAGCTGGGATACACTCTTCTTCTCCTGTTGGCACATCAGAACTCTAAGCTCTCTGGCCTTTGGACTCCAGGACTTATACCAGTGGCTGCTTGGGTGCTTAGGCTTCTGGGCTCAGACTGAGAGTTACACCATCAGCTTCCTTGACTCCCTGGGTGCTACTGGCTTCCCAGGGTCTCCAGCTTGAAGACAGCCTGCTGTGGGACTTCTCAGCCTCCATAATCATGTGAATTCCCCTGATAAATCCCTTTTTGTATATCTGTATACCTATATCTGTCTTCTCTATCTCTATCACCTTTATTTCTCTCTCTCTCTATCTATCTATCTATCTATCTATCTATCTATCTATCTATCTATCTATCTATCTATCTCCTATTGGTTGATTCTATCTCCCTAGGGAACCCTGACTAATACATCTCCCAGCGGCAGATGCTAAATTCTCTAAAATTTGATACGGACATAAAACTAATCAATGAACTAAATTTCACTGGACTAAATTTATGCCGTAAATGTTATGAGGAAACAATTTAATAGCAATCAAAATAAAGTTATTAAAATAGAAATAAAAATGGAAATAATTGGGTATCATTTAACTAAGCAAGGAATTAAATTTACTTAATAGAGTTCACTTCTGAAAATATCTCTTTATGAACATGGATTCATGTTGGTGCAACTCAGACCTCTCCTGGTCCACATGCTCCAGGGATGTCCTGATACGTACAAATCCTCAGCCCCTAGCTCTGTCCTGGCCCTGTGTGGCTTGGCTCTTGGTCACGCCTCTTGCCTCATCTTCTGCACCCGGCCCTGGTTCCCTGTGGTCCAGCCACACTGGCATCCTTGCTGTTACTTGTACATGCCAGGCACATACTCCTTTGATCTTGCCATGTTACCTCTTCTCCTGGATATCACCCAACTCACTCATCACTTTGTGGTGGTCTCTACTCAAATATCACCTCTCAGAGAGAACTTCTTGGACTACCCTACTCACTCTCCACCCCCTTACCTTACTTTCTTTTTTCTCAAGGTAATTACTATTTCCTGAAATTATTATAACTGTCTATTTGTCCCACCTCCTTGGCTAGAATGTGAGCTCCAAAGGCTTTGGTCCACTGCTCACTCTGCAGTGTCTCAAAGAAGGCTGGGGATGCAGGAAGCTTGACAAATATTGGTTGAACAAATTCTCATTAAAATGTTTGCATTCATTACCACAGAGCCAACATTTTCCCTGCAGGAGAAAAGGGATAGGATTTACATATTCTGCATCACCGGAACCCGTGGTCTGCATTTGTGGCCAACATTAGTGCCATTCACCGATGGTTCTAATTTTCTTCCTTCTGGGTAATTCCCCTCTGTCTTGAAGATGAGCATGGTCATGGGACTTGACTTGGTCAATGAAACATGAGCAGAAGGGATGCATGTCACTTCGATGTAGAGAAGCCTTGCAGAGCTCCTGTGCAATTTCATAAGTCCTTCTCCCTGCTGTGATGAACAGAGATGCTCTTGACAATTGTGACTTTATCAGCCTCGGCCCTTGAGGGAGGATGGTGGTTGCTGGAGCTCTCCCACCAACCTGAGTTTGATGTGGAGCAGGAGGCAGAGCTATCCTTCTGTGGTTTTAGGACCACTGAGATTTTAGGGTGTATTGCATCACCACCCCCAACTATTTAATCTTTACCTTGGCCATAGAAAGCATTCATTATTATTTTCATTTATCACTGTGGAAATAGACCTCACAGAGGACAAGCAATTTGCCAAATGTCACATAGTTACTAAGTGGCAGGACTGAAAATTCAAACCCAATTCTGGCTGATTACATGACCTGAGCTCTTCACTTGATCTTAGCCAAAAGGCTGAGAGGCGATGGCCTGAGCTCTTAAACATAAGCCTGCCAACTTCTCAGGAATTATTAAATATGTTATAGTCCACAGGGGCAAAAACATGCTCACAAGAGCTGCACTGGGCTTGTTGAAAACTGGAGAACCATTTACAGCCTTTCAAAATCATGTGACATGGCAGTGATCCAGAGAGATCTTCAGATCTCTAGGTATATAGTTTCCTTTGACTGCCAGTACATGCAATAAATTCACTATTAAAACCCACGTGAAGGTAACTTGGGTTTCATGACTTTGGAAGGGGGCTGGACAATTTCCTGCTTGGGTAGATTTTAGCTATTCCATCATTTCCAGTTAGTTTTGAAAAACCCAGTGGCTTTACCTAAAAACAAAACAGATAAATTCTAAAAACAAACTGATATTTGAGGAGGCCCAGTATATTTTCTTCCTATATGCAAGTTTAGAAGAAGTCAGGCCATTGGAGGGTCAGGGGAGGGCATGGCCCAGGGCAAAGAGTGGCAGGACCTCAGGCCTGTGGCTGAAGGCCCAGAGCCCACCCTACAGACTAAAACCCAGCTTAGGGCTGGTGGGGCGGGGTGGGAATATGACTCTTATTTCTGGGTTTCCCTGACTGGCACCTCATTTTCTTTTAATCAGACAGTACTTAGGGCCTGTTGTCATGTTGGGGTTCAGTTTTGACAATTGTTTTCCATTTAGATCAATTATGATTTGAATTAATTCAAAGTTAGGGGAGAGGGGCTCCTTACTATTTCCTCCATATATGGCCTAGACAGGCAAGCAGAAGATTTTTCAAACATGAAGAAAGCTACTTTTGCAAATTTAAGATGGTACAGTCATTACATGTGCAGGAAAAAATGTTCTGTAATGAGTTTATTTCAGGATATCAGCCATAATGTGTGTATAAATATAAACACACACTTCTACACACACACATTTTATATAATGAGGTCTAATTAAGAATTGCTGAATCCTTTCTTATAGAGCTTTTCGGTTTGAGCACGTGTGTGAACAAATTTAAATTTTTTTTTTTTTTTTTTTTTTTAAATAGAGACAATGTCTCACTCTGTCACCTAGGCTGGAGTGCAGTGGCGTGACCATAGTTCATTGCAGCCTTGAACTCCTGGGCTCAAGTGATCTGATCATCCTGCCTCAGCCTCTGGAGTAGCTAGTACTACAGGGGTGCAACCACCACACCTGGCCGATTACTTTTTTTTTTTTGGTAGAGACAGGGGTCTCACTATGTAGCTCAGGCTGATCTTGAACTCCTGTCCTTAAGTGATCCTCCCACCTTCACCTCCCTAAATGCTGGGATAACAGGTGTGAGCCACTGCACCCGGCCTAAATGTGGGTGATTTTAAAATTGTATTCATGTCTCAGAACAGAATAGAACAAAGGACAGGTGGTGTCCTTCAGATAAGAGTCAAAATGTGGCACTTTAGAGTCTAGTCTCTCCATGTAGTGAGGCTCTCACTCATCAACACAGGGACTCCCACAAGCTGGGTTTGTAGCTTTATTTCTCTCTCAGATTGAAGCCTGCAACATGTAGATGAGTGTTTCTTCCACCGACCTCTCCCCTTTTACTGTAACTGAAGAGGCCGTTAGGAAGAGATCTGCACCTGGACTCCTCAAAGGCCCTGTGGATGGACAAGCCTGAAAAAAGGTGGGCTGGCATTCTAGAGAGCTCTGTTCAGTTCATGGAAAAAAGTTGGGTTTCTTCTGCTAGCACATCTAGTTTTATTTTATTTTTTAAAACTTTACAGCAACACCAGCCTGAGAATGTTAACACAACTCATTTTTTAAAAAGCTAGGTAAAGGAAGCCAGTAGAACAAAAGCAATTGTGGGCACTAATGAAAAGCTGAGGGAAGAGAAAAATCAATAATCCCCTGTGTGTGGCTCTGAACGCTGTATTCTGTGGTCAGGAGTGAGTCAGGTGGCGTGTGTGTGTGTGCGTGTGTGTGTGTGTGAATGCACATACTAGTGCTGCAGAGGGGGTTGCAATACAGCAGAGATGGCGGCAGAGACATGGACATAGTTCTTGCCAAACTGTGTGTCACTAAGAGTCCCGTTAAGGAGAGAAGCCCTGCCGAATGGGAGGTGGCAGCTCTGCTCCAAGGGGGAAGAGACTGAGGCTGGGAGGGAGTAACAGTCCTGAAGCCTGGTGATGACTCCAGAGCTTCCATGGCCCATTGGCAAGCATGTGGGTTGAGTGGTGTTTCCCCAAAGATATATTCTAGTCCTAGCCCCTGGCACCTGCTGCTCTTATTTGGAAACAGCGTCTTATGAGATCATACTGGATTGCAGTGGTGCTATGGTCTCAATGTTTATGTTCCCCAAACTCATATGTTGAAATCTTAACTCCCAAGGTGATAGTCATTGGAGTTGGGACCTTCAGAAGGTGATCAGGTCATCAGAGTGAAGCCCCCAGGAATGGGTTCAATGCCCTTATGAAAGAGGCACGAGGGCACCCATTCACTCCTTCTACCAAGTGAGGTTACAGCAAAAACACTGCTGTCTGTGCAGTGGGCCCTCACCAGACACTGGGGCTCTCGGCATCTTGATGTTGGACTTCCCAGCTCCCAGAACTGTGAGCAGTGAATTTCTGTTGTCTGTAAGCCACCCTGTTTATGGTATTTTGTTATAGCAGTCTGAACTGACTGAGACAGGGAGCTCTGATCTAGTGACTGGTGTCCTGAGAAGGGGGAAGAAGACCTCAAGGTGATGGAGGCAGAGGTTGAAGTGCTGAAGCTCTAAGCCAAGGAATGCCAAAGACTGCCAGCAACCACAGGGAGGTGGGAAGAGGAGGGACAGATTCTTCCCTAGAAGCTTCAGATGGAAGCTGGCCCTGCTGACACCTTGATTTCAGACTCTGGGTCTCCAGAACTATGAGAAAACACATTTCTGTTGTTTAAAGCCACTCAGCTTGTGGGTTTTGATATGGCAGCCCCTGGAAACTAAGACAGGATGCAAAAGCCATCGTGTCAGTGTCAGGCAGTGGGGGAAGGTGAGCAGAGATGACTCAGGTGCTGAGAGGTGAGGAGAGAGGGTCTGGCAGCCCGTTGACAGTGATACCAGGTGCACTCCCACAGAGACTGCTGGGGAGAGTGCTGATTTCTCATTTAGTGGGACTGGGGCAGAGCTTTCAGGTTGGCTGCAGGAACAAGCAGCACACAGGTATTCAGGTATAATCAGATTTCTCAACCCCCAACCTTTGTCACTCTGAGACAGATTGTATTTTCCAAAGGCGCCCATGACAATTGCTCCTATCCCTCTTGCTCTTTAGAATTTTGCTACCCCGCATTATGCAGTAAGGTCCAATTCCCTTCTCCTTGGATCTAGGCAGGCTTATGATGTCTTTCTAACTAATAGAATATGCAAATATGACGCTGCATGATTTCAAAGTTAGGGAATGAAAAGCAATGCAGGTTACATCGTGTGCACTAGAACTGTAGACTTGTTCTGTAGCCCAGTGCCATCATAAAGCAGTCCAACTGCCCTATTGCTGCCATGTTGTAAGGAAGCTCAAATTATCCCACTTGGAGAGACCATATGGAGAAGCTCCAAGAAGAGAGAGAGACGACAGGCCATTCACAGGCTGCTCCTGGCCCCTCTTCCTTTAACCCACAATGTTCCAGCTCCAGCCGGTAAACTACCATGAGCCAAAACCACCTCACCAAGTTTTTTCTGAATTTCTGACATGTACAAACTGTGAGCAGCAATAAAATAATGTATATATTTAGAGACAGGGTCTAGCTCTGTAACCCAGGCTCACGTGCAGTGCTGTGATTATAGCTCCCTAAAACCTTGAGCTTCTGGGCCCAAGTGATACTCCTGCTTCAGCCTTCCAAGTAACGGACTAGATGCATGCACCACCATGCCTGGCTAATTTTTAAACATTTTTTTTTTAGGGATGGAGTCTCACTTTGCTGCCCAGGCTGGTCTTGAACTCCTGGCCTCAAGCAATCCTCTTGCTTCTGAAAGCGCTGTGTGTGATCCACTGTGCCTGGCCAAATAGTATATATTTTTGAAGACACTAAGTTTTAGGGTGCCTTATATTGCAAAATAGTAATAACTGGAATCCCTTCCAACTTTTGCCCAAGTCCCATTTCTCCCATGAGACCTTCTCTCATTCTGGAGGCCATGACTCTGTCCCTTGAAACTCTCCTTTCTCCTGAAGCCATTTAGCTATTCCAGCTCTCAGCATTTTTATTTATTTATTTATTTATTTATTTGTTTGTTTGTTTATTTATTTGACGGAGTCTCACTCTGTCATCAGGCTGGAGTGCAGTGGCATGATCTCGGCTGACTGCAAGCTCCGCCTCCCGGGTTCAAGTGATTCTCCTGCCTCAGCATCCTGAGAAGCTGGGACTATAGGCAGGCGCCACTACACCCAGCTATTTTTTTTTTTTTTTTTTTTTTGTATTTTTAGTAGAGACAGGGTTTCACCATGTTGGCCAGGATGGCCTCAATCTCTTGACCATGTGATCCATCCACCATGGCCTCCCAAAGTGCTGGGATTGCAGGTATGAGCTACCACGCCCAGCTTTTCCTGCAGTTGAAGCTCAGTCTTACTGGTGCCAGTCTCAATTTTCTGCAGTTTCTCTGGGATACCTCACACATCCCATACCTTCATAATACAGAATTCATGGTGTTCTTCCTCCCTCTGCTTCCAACCCTGCCGAACCACGCCCGTCCCAGCTCTCTCCGCAACAAAAGGACCTCCAGGGATTGGATCTCACCCTCCTTAAGAGCAGGGTTGATGTTCTAGTGATGGTGATGGGATTTTCATTATGACAAGAAAACATTCTTCTAGTTAATCATGAACTGTTAAATGAAAAGCCTGTCTGTCTCACCCTTGGGGGCTGTGTCTTACTCTCTTTTGCATCCCTACATGAGTTCAGTGATTGGCAGAAAAAAGGCCAAGAATAGATGGATGTATGATGGGTAAATAAATGAATGGAGAGAAACACTTGGAAAATATGCAGCGGAATTTGCAAAATTGCCACACACGTGCTACCTCTTCCCAATTCTGTGTGCATGGAAGTCATGGCGAACAGACCCCAGCACTCCCAAGGGACAGAGAGACTACCTCACGCTCTCTTTTTTTTAAACACAGAACTACAAATAGAAACTAGTGATCAATCCTATTTTGTACTGGAGAGGACTAAAAGCATAAACACTCTTTTTTCTACTTCAATTTATTAAAAATGTTGTTAAAATAGAAGTCAAAATTCTACATGCAATTGCTTCTTGGATCTCCTTTCCTCTGTAGGTTTGGGCAAAGTTCATTAAACCCATCTATTTACAAGTTCCTGGACTTTTCACGTGCATAGATTTCACATTAAGGAAACATATTGTGATACTTTATGGCCTTTGAAGTTGACTGGAGTGTGGCGAAGTATTTAAGTAAGGAGTTCATCTCAAAAAGGGAACAAATAATAAAGCAAGGTGTGGGATTCTAGAGTTGATAAAGTCAATAATGTTGGCAATGTTTACAACCAATCCCTTACCAGAATGACAGGACAAGTGGAGAAGGGAAATTACCCATCCACCCACATAATTGCACCAGTTGTTAGAATTGGTTAATAGACCATAAAAAAATCAATCCAAGAGAAGCATAAAGAAATACCTATGAGAGTAGATGTTTGTTATTACTGGTTTTCATGTGCAGCCCCATATGAGCACCTTACTCATTGAAAACAGGGTGGCATTTCTGATAATTATCTTGCCAGTCTCTGCTTTTGTGCCTTCCTTTTATCGGGAATGATTTTTTTGTTTCTGTTCTTTCATGTTTTGATTGTTGTATTACTGGCCTGGATTCTGTGGAATGAGTGGGGATATTATGTGGTGAAAAGTATTCTTTTTGTGCACGGACTGGGGAACCAGGGAGGGTCTTAAATTCCATATATAAATTATCCCATTTAATCCCAACTACCCTCCTCCCCATGAGGAAGTTACCATTATTAACTCCATTCTACAGAGGAGGAAACTGATGCCCAGAGAAGGGAAGCCTTTTGCCACAGAACTAAACACGGCTTTCAAATCCAGGCCTGCCGGTCTGGGCCAAAGCTACTTCTGTGTCTATTGAACGAGTGCACAATTCCTTATTTGAATGGTCTGAAGCCAGATGTTTCTGAAATTCAGTAGAGTATAGAAGGAGGATACGACACGTATTCCATAGAGTACTTAATACTCCCAGTGGGGTCTGGAGTAGCACCCTGTAATCAAACCCATTAATATTTTAGCAGTGAAACATATCGACATTCAAACTCATGTGATACACAAAAAGTACAAAATATCTCATTGTTTGATTGCCCAATGATTTTGTGCCTTATATTTTTGTTTCTTTGGCTTTCATCCATTTGGATAAGGAGTTGAGTCTGTATCATCCTGGCTCCAAGGAGTGAGTTGGCGTACATCTGTCCTCTTTCTTGGGGAGCTCTGAAATGGAGCAAGCTAGAGCTAAAACAAAACAAAATGAAACAAAGCAAAAACCTGATGCTGTTTGTCACTGGCCAGACTTATAACCATTTGGCATTTGAAAAATGAAAATGGCTTTAAGGACAAATTGGGAGCAGAACCATAACAGTCCTTCACAAACTACCAACTCCAGAGAAGCAAGAAGACGAGGGGTCTGTCTGTGGTCTTCATGAACATATCTCATCAAGGGCCCTTTAAGCTGTAATTCTAAACTGCCATCCACACAGAGGAGCCATTTGGATGGCCCATGAGACTGAGACCCTGCTGCTCTTTCGGCTGTCCCTTTTCAGATCTGTCCTCTGAGGATTGATAGAGGATCAGAGTGCCACTGGTATTTGTCCCAAGTAATTGGATTGACCCTTAGAAGAAAAGATTGGTTCAGATAAAATGAAAATTTTAAGTGAAGGTTGAGATTCACATTCTGGAAGATCTGTAGTTTACTCGGAGGATGGGTTTTCAACCTTGTTCTATTATTCCATGTCTCTCTATTGTACAAGATAAATGGATGGTTTCTGCCCATTCACATCTCCCTAGGAGCTCCATCTCTCTTGGTGGTGCCATTTGACCACCCTCCTAGCTACCCTGTAGTCACAACTGACTGGGCCAAGCTGGGCCATTCTCACTTTTCTCTCTTGAATTTTAGTGTTAAGACATGGAAACTGAGTACATCAGGTGGTTATGAGCTCTGGGTTTACAAGTCACAGGTCCTAGGTCCATACCTTTGTGTTCCACTTACCCTGCAGTGCTGTAAAGGAAGAGAAACCAGGAAGCTGATACTCATGGAAGAGATTTGAAGATACACACACACACACACACACACACACACACACACACAGAGAAAGAGAGAGAGAGAGATTGAGCTTGGTAAATCTCCTAGGGGCAGGGTACCCCAAGATTGTCCAAACAATCCAGAGGCTAGGGATTGGTGGGATCCAGAGGTTGGTAGCTCCTGCAAACTTCCTATCATAGCCCTTCGATATCTCTGCCTGGAGAAGCTGCTGAGAACTCATCTGTGCAGTTGCCGCCTCAGACCTCATGTTGTCTAATAATCCTTCCTTCCAGGCCAAAATCTTTCCCCTAGGACAAAACTCAGTGTGGAGTTGGGCTCTTTAACTTTCTCACATTTTAACATGAGGAGTTGGACCAGATCAATATTCCCTAAAGTATGATATGTGTACTACTGCTAGCATTATACTGATGTTTCAATTATACAAGATAATTTCAGCAAATAGGTGAATACATTTCTTTTATTGTATATTTATTTTCATGTATATTAGACAAACCTATACTTTATACATTATATACATTTATATTTATATTTATACTATATATTATTATTACATATAATATATATTATACATTATATTTTAGTCAGGGTAGATTAGGCCTTGCTGTATAACAAGTATACCACCATGCAGTAAAGGATCAACTAAGCAAGTATGAGTGGTCCAAACCCTGCCCCTTGCAACGAAGGCTTTGGCACCTACCTGGCTCCTGGGAAATAATCTCTAAGTCCATGGAACATTTTGCCTGTTAAGAATGTGTCTGTTTGCCAAACACCTTGGGCCCTATCAGAGAGTTTATGCTAGCAATGTGATTTACGGTTGGGATCTTGAGCAGCACAATATCAGCTTGACCTCTGGAGGGGATGGAGAAAAGGTCAGCCACCTGAGTGATCTGCCATGTCTATGTTATTAAAGCCCCAGTAAAAACTCTGGACCCCGAGACTCTGGTGAGACTCTGGTTGACGATACTTAACATGTGTTGTCACACATCATTGGTAGGAGAACTAAGTACCGTCTACATGACTCAACTGGGAAAGGGCTACTGGAAACTTAATGCCTGGACTCTCCTTGCCTCTGACCAATGGAAAGACCCCATGTGCTTTTTCCATTGCTGATTTTAATCTTTGTCCTCTCGTTGTAGTAAACTGTGAGCATAACAACTTTTTAAAGTTCAGTGAGTCCTTTTACTGAATCATTCAACCAAAGTGTGGTCTTGAGGACCAAACGCAACCTCAAAATCTTAATGGCATAACACAATAAAAGTTTACTTGCTGTTCATGTGAAGTCTGATGCAGGACTGGATGCCCTGTTGTTCAACCATTCTCCAAGCAGTTAGAGAACCCAGCTCTGCCATCTCAGAGTCCACTGTTTGTATTTACACAGATGCCAGAATGAGATAAAGGAAGAACATGCAGGATGTTTTAGAGGCCAGGCTTGTAAGTTTAAGTATCACTTCCATTAAGATTCTATTGGCCAGAATCTAGCCATATGGGACCAACCTAATGCAAGGATGGTTGAGGAAGAGGGGCCTTCTTGTGTCACCAAGAAGAGGAAATAAAAATGGTAAACATCTAACTAGTCTTTATCACATACCTCAAACCTCTGATTTCATGGATATTAATGCTTAAGGCAAAGTCAAATTTATGTAAGTATAAATAAGTGTGTTGGTTTAAAGAAAGAGATTGTAAAAGAAAAAGTAAATACGAATGCATATAGTGCATAACATGACAAAAATCCTGAAGTAGTAGGTGAATAAGTGAAGGCTGGAAACCACTGGACCATATGATGATTGTCAGGACATTTCAGCCACCACATTCTTTTATGATGATGGCACCAGCTAATGGATGTCACAGCCTTCTACCAGGTTGCTGGGTCGGCTGATTATGATTTTAAGAGTTTGTAATCTAAGTCAATCTGCATTTAAAAAAATTAATACCCAGAAAACTATTTTTTTTTTTTTTTTTTTTTTGAGACGGAGTCTCGCTCTGTCGCCCAGGCTGGAGTGCAGTGGCGCAATCTCGGCTCACTGCAAGCTCCGCCTCCCGGGTTCACGCCATTCTCCTGCCTCAGCCTCCCAAATAGCTGGGACTACAGGCGCCCGCCCCTGCGCCCGGCTAATTTTTTCTATTTTTAGTAGAGACGGGGTTTCACCATGGTCTCGATCTCCTGACCTTGTGATCCACCCACCTCGGCCTCCCAAAGTGCTGGGATTATAGGCGTGAGCCACCACGCCCGGCCCAGAAAACTATTTTTTAACATTATACTATGTCAAACAAAATTGAATAAACATTTAATTTTCATTCAAAATTTACTTGTTGGGAGTGAGTACAAGAAAACCTCTTTTTCAACCCTTAAGTATATTATTTTTCTCCTTTTAAAGAAAGATCCATCTTGGTCTAGTATAGAATATTCTGCTCAAAACTTTTGGCTTACTCCTGGTATATGATTTAAGTGGCTTAGTGAACATTTTCTTGTCAAAAATATAGCAAGATGTTTCAAAGCCCAGGAATAACTTTTGACAGCTGCCAAATCTTCTGAATGCAGTGAATTTGTCAAAAGCATCTTTCCAGGTAAACTTTTGTTCACTCTGTGAAGCTCAAACAGAACAAAGACAAATGATACAACAAACACAACGATGTTGGCAGAACTCTGCATTAGAAAATTAGCATTCTGCACTACCAGCCATTACCTTGCCTGGTAATAAATTTTCACCAGACAGCAAAATAATTTAAATACATTCAGGATTTTAGAAGTTCTATTATAAGAGTCTCATCATGGATAGTTCTAAAACTTTGGAATCTGAGGACTTTAAGGTGCCACTTGTTCATCCCTCTGCCTTTGTCAGGGCTGTCTGGAAATCACCCAAGAGTTCTAAGAGCTGGTGGACCAGTTGTGAGCTCTTTTTCTCAGCATTATCTTTCAGTTGGTGTTTTAGTGCTATATATGTCACATCTGAGGAAGCTGATGAGTAATTTTTACCCAATGTAGTAAAGCCTTACATTTGAGTTTTGATTCAGTCTACTATTTTGAAATAAAATGGTAGCCTTTAAAGTGTCCAAATAATTTCTTATAATATTGAATATCTTTCAGTGAAATTTGGTAGAGAGTGAATATGAGGAAATTTGATTGCTTTGAGAGGAGTTCTTAGTTCACATGATACTACTTTACTTTTAAAAGTCTAAAAAAAAAAAAAAAAAAAAAGGCCAGGCATTGGTAACTCATGTCTGTAATCCCAGCACTTTGGGAGGCCAAGGCGGGTGGATCACTTGAGGTCAGGAGTTTGAGACCAGCCTGGGCAACATGGTGAAACCCCATCTCTACTAAAAAAAAAGAACAAAAAAACCTCCAAAACTTAGTCTTGTGTGGTGGCACATGCCTGAAGTTCCAGCTACTCAGAAGGCTGAGGCACGAGAATCATTTAAACCTAGGAGGTGGAGGCTGCAGTGAGCTGAGATCATGCCATTGCACTCTAGCCTGGGTGACAGAGCGAGACTCCATCTCAAAAAAACAAAAACAAACAAACAAACAAAAAACACAAAAAACAAAACCAAAACAAAAAAGTCTAAAATAAAGACTCCAAAAACTTACATCAACTGTAGGTGGTACATGAGGGTAGCAGTGAGATGCCCACAGATAATCCAGAAATGAGGTAGATTAATTAAATATAAATAAATTAGACTAATTACATAAAATTAAATAGGAGGAGTTGGACCATGGGAGTCTATATATAAGGTTGCTGAATTAGACATAAATTAGTCTACTTAAAGTTAAATGGAAAGTGTCAGCCCATGGGAACAACTCTGACTTGTCATTTAATCAGTGATATTAATACAGTGCCATCAAGAACACATTTATTACAGCATAAAAAGTGGGGTTAAGAGGCACAAACTCTGCCATTGTGTGAACATCACTGTCTGGGATAAAAACCTACCTGGGGGACATAAGGTAATCATAGACAGGTGCTGTCTTATAAACAGTTCTCACTTTGACTCACACAAAATATTCCTCAGTACTATCTACCTACATTATATGCCGTACCTGTAACTTCCTAATTACTGATCTGGCTTCCTGGGATACTGGAAATAACAAAACCCATTCCAGCTAAATGATGCCGAAATGAAGTTTATTGCAGGATCTTTCGTAGCTCACATGCTCTCTGGGAGAGTCAGAAGGTTATGCTTAAGTCGTCTGCAGCCTGTAGCAGACCTCATGATGGGATGGCTCCAGGCACAATCCCATGAATGTCACCCCTGGTCAAAGATATACTAGTAGAGGTCACCACTGATGCTTGTATCAGTCCATCTGCATTACTATAAAGAAATACCGGAGACCAGGTAATTTATAAAGAAAAGAGGTTTATTTTGGCTCATGGTTCTGCAGGTTGTACAGGAAGTGTGATGTTGGCATCTGCTTCTGATGAGGGCCTCAGGAAGCTTACAATCATGGTAGAAGGTGAAGGGGAGCCAGCATGTCACATGGTGACAGAGGAAATAAGAGAGAGCAGGAGGTGCCAGACTCTTTTAAACAACCAGACCTTGCATGAATTCAAAGAATGTGAAGTTATTACCATGAGGACAGCACCAAACCATTCATGAGGGATCTGCTCCAATGGCTCAAACACCTCCCACTAGGCCCCACCTCCAACACTGGCGATTACATTTCAGTGTGAGATCTGGAGGGAACACACATTCAAACTATATCAATATTGGAAAGTAAATACCCTATCATTGGCCGCTGCTGCTTTAAAATCACCTTCAGTGCCATCCATCCTCTTAAAAAAAAAAAAAATCAGATTCTGCACAGTGCTAGGCCAAAATCTCATGTGGGTGTATCTGATTGGAAAAATCCAGGTCACATGGCTTTACCTTAGCTTTCAGGCAGACTGAGAAAGCACCCTCTTTGACTCTACCTTGGGAGATGCCACTCATAAAGGGCAAAGTCTCCAAATACAGAGAGGGCAACAAAGGTCCACTGCAAAGAAAGAGCCAGACAGGGGAATTAGTCCTCTAGTTATGGGAATGCCATGTTTCCCACTGTAAATGGACACACTAACCGTTTTGTATGTATTTGACTTCCTCTGGGAATAGTGAGAAATTGCAGTTTTTAGACTTGCAAGGCTGTGGAATGAACTTGAGCTGTGATAAACTCATCAACCTAGTGTCATCCTGAGTAAGCTCTCCGCTGCTAGCCAACCAGCCAGCTTTCCCCTGGGGACACCTTGTTTGTTTCATATTGCAATAAAAATGTCTTAGACCTCCTATAAATCAATCCCAAGGCCAAATGGCCTGAAATGCAAAAAGCGAACTATAGGAATAGCTTCACCAACAAAGACTTTTTTGATAAACATGAATCTCTACTTCCTGTGTGCTCAGGTTGGAAGTTGGAGCCGTAGCAGCTGGGTTGATGAATGGGTGAATGTTCTGGTGTGTGCATGGGTGAGAGCTGTCTGCTTTGGGTGGGGGTAATGTCTATAGACAATTTAAAAACCATAAAACCCACTAAAAGCTTGCTTTCTATTATCACTGTGTGTGGGAAATTCTACACCATGTCAGTGATCAAAGATTTGTACCTAAAAACAATCTTTTGGTCGGTCTATATTTTTAAAAATTATTAGAATTACTGTTGAGACTTAATAATGTATACATCAGCTTCAAATTACCATATTTAAATTTTTTATTCTGTAACAAAGATAGTATTCTACATGGACGTTAATTTGGAGCCTTCTTTGTCCCATAGTGGACCTCTGATGCACATGGACTCAGCTACACATTTTATTTGAGAAGAAATGAAGAATGCTCTAGAGTTATTCAAGCTCGCTTTGGGCTCACAATGTGTCTCCAACCCCTGTGACACTGCATATTTCCATGTTTAAACTGTAGGTAGATTTGAAGTAAACAGTGACATTCTGGTGACTGTAAAGACAAAAACCCAGAATGTGAGTTATTTTAATTCTGTCCTTCTATGTGACTATTTAGAGTTGTTATTTGTTTTTGAAACTTCAAAGAGTAAATCCAAGGCATAACATTTTTGTTTGGTAAGTGCAAATATTAGTTCATAAATGAAATAGGCTACTACATTTAATTTAATTTTTTTATTTTTTGTTTTTTCGAGACGGAGTTTCGCTCTTGTTGTCCAGGCTAGAGTGCAATGGTGCAGTCTCAGCTCACTGCAACCTCTGCTCCCAGGTTCAAGCGATTCTCTTGCTTCAGCCTCCCAAGTAGCTGGGATTACAGGCACCCGCCATGACACCCGGTTAATTTTTGTATTTTTGGTAGAGATGGGATTTCACCATGTTGTCCAGGCTGGTCTGGAGCTCCTGACCTTAGGTTATCTGCCCTCCTCGGCCTCCCAAAATGCTGGGATTCCAGGCGTGAGCCGTCATGCCTAGCCAGGCTACTACATTTTAAATAATATATTTAAAATAGAAATTTCTTCTTTTTAAATTAATTGTTTTGCTTTTTATTTTTAAAACTTTTTTAAAAAATTCAACTTCTATTTTAGATACGGGAGGTACATGTACAGATGTGTAATGTGGGAATATTGTGGGATGCTAAGATTTGGAGTACAGATCTTGTCACCTTGTTTAATTTTTATTTATTTATTTTTTTTGAGAAAGTCTCACTCTGTTGCCCAGGCTGGAATGCAGTTATGCAATCTTGGCTTACTGTAACCTCTATCTCCTGGGCTTAAGTCATCCTCCTGCTTCAACCTCCCGAGTAGCTGGGCCTACAGGCATGCACCACCAAGTCCAGCTGATTTTTGTATTTTTGGCAGAGATGGGGTTTCATCATCATGGCCAGACTAGTCTTGAACTCCTTGCCTCAAGTGATCCACCTGCCTTGGCCTCCCAAAGTGCTGGGATTACATGCATGAGCCACTGTGCTTGGTGATTATTTTAAAACTAAAGAACAAACATCAAAAATAATGATTATTACTCATAGAACATTATTATAACTGAAAGTAATTTTGTTCTATGGAGAAGGAGGTGTTAGAAAATGATCTGCTCCAAGTTTCAAACATACTAGGTCCTCTATAAGGGGTTTCTCCAGGTCCCTGAGGACTTGGAATAACAATGCTGGTAGTTAACCCTATTCTCGCCATGGCAAAGTGAATAAGATGAGTTCGACATTGGCCCCGTGGCATTCTTTCTAGCATTTTTTTTGACAAATGTTATGCCTAAAACAAATAACAAAAATTACAAATAACAGCAAATCATTACTTCCATGTTGTGGCAAAGAACTGAACATGAAAATTAATAATAGTTGCGCTAACAAAGTATTGGATGGAAGAAGTTACTCTTTATTTGGACCTTGGTCTGTCACCATCACCTCTAGGTTCCCATTTGATTAATAGTTCTCCCCAAAAGAGAGCCAAATCTGTGGTAGGGGCTGGATCACAACATCCCGCTGTCCCATTACATCCTCCTGCAGGGTAGATCCTGGTGTCCTATTTAGTAGATGAAGAAACCCGGGAGTGGAGAGATTAAACCATTTGTCTGACGTCACACAATTAGTTAAGTTAAAGGAGCTGGGATTTTGAGTTTCAAAGCCAGGTTTTTCCTTCTCTGTGGTGCAACCCCTGAAGTGCAGAAACTGATCACCTCACAATGTCCAATGAACACTTACAGTGTGCTGAGGTCTTAGTCTCATGGTTAGTCTTCTTCACCCCCATACTTCGTTGCTGTCAGAATGAAAGCATGCTTTCAGTGGCAGCCATAGGCTGTGGTGAAGTAGAAGAATAAGGGCTGCTGATATCATGAGCACTTTCCCTTGCCCGGGCCCCACGCCACGGCTGTCTCTGCACCTCCTCTTTGGGCCTTCACTGTGTTAGCTTTGCAAAGGAGGAAACTGAGGCTCAATGGGGAGAAGCATCACCTCTAAGCCTGGAATCCAGGTCGTCTAATTGCAGAGCAGATGCTCCTACCTGCTGCCTTTCTAAGACACTCCAGCGCGTCTTGCTGCCACGTGTCTCTATTCCTAGCCTTGATGGAAAAGTTTAGACTTTCTCCGCTTTTAACTTCCAGGTTTAGGACTTTTATACCATTTATTGCTTCAAGGACCCTGTAACTGTCACAGTCTCAGCTTCTGCTGAGTTCTGGGATGTTCCAGTCACTTGCAAAATCAAAACCCAGGCTTGGTGAAGAGAGGAAGGGGAAAGGTGAGTGGGGGAATGAAGGAAAAGAGGAAATCCTAGTTGGATTTCCCTCCTTTCCAAGTCTGATGTAAGCATGGCTGGGCTTCTGCTAGCAGCCATTGAAATAAATTTGCTTTTTCGTTGTTGTTTTGCTTTGTTTTTGAGATGGAGTCTCGCTCTGTCACCTGGGCTGGAGTACAGTGGCGTGATCTTGCTCACTGCAACCTCCGCCTCCCAGGTTCAAGTGATTCTCCTGCCTCAGCCTCTCCAGTAGCTGGGACTACAGGCTTGTACCACTACACCCAGTTAAGTTTTGTAATTTTAGTAGAGATAGGGTTTCACCATGTTGGCCAGGCTGGTCTTGAAGTCCTGACCTCAAGTGATCCACATTCCTTGGCTTCCCAAAGTGCTCGGATTACAGGTGTGAGCCACTGCGCCTGGCCAATAATTTGCTTTTTATATTTCTACCTATTTAATTTTTTGGATAGGCAGCATATTCACATGGTTCAAATATCAAAATGTGTAACAGATACCCAAGGAAGAATCTTGCTTCCAACCTGGCCCCTTCCCATCCCAAATTGCCTTGTACCTCACCCAGGGGCAATCATTGTTGCAGTTACTTGTGTTTACTTCCAGTTTGGTTGCATCGATATCCATGAAAATATAAGCAAATACTGTATATTTTTATGTCCACCTCTTTTACAAAATATGGTAGCACTTTCTACACGCTAGCCTGCAATGTTAATTTAATTAGCTTTTCCATGGGGGATGAGAGGGAGAGGAGATGAAGAATGTCTGACAGCTATCCAGGGAATTTGCATAATTGCTCAGTGAATTAGCAGAATGGCGAATTTGGGGAATGTTCACTAGTTCAGACTAGTAAGAATGTATTAAACTTCTTTCTTCTTCATTTCTTTTTTTTTCCTTCCTCCCTTACCTTTTCTCTTTCTTTCTCTTTCCCTTGCTTTCTTCTTCTCTCCCTTTCTCTCTTTCTTTATTTTGAAGTGGGTTACTTCTCCAGGTATTTGCTACTATCTTGACCTGCATGAACATTGTTGACCTTGATCTTTGTGGCTGAGACACACAGCTCCCCACTGAGCAAGCCCCTAGGTTGGTCTGACTGTGCAGCTTTCCTTACACCAAACAGAGATGGCTATCCACTGGCAGATCATCTCTAGCCAAAACGCGCAGATATGTTTCTCTCGGCTTTAGTGAGAGACTCAAAGTAGTTTGTCTCTTGGAATTCATCTGCCTATCGAGTGTAATTGTGCTTGGGTAAGTACTCAGCAAATAATCAAATGATCTCTGCTTCGCTACTCCTGGGAATGCAAACCTTTGTGGTGCCAGTTCAGAAGAACCCTTTGAACTGCTCTTGTCAACATCATGTGAGGATTCTTCTGCCAGGGCCAGCATTGTCAAATGCTGCCAATTCTTGCTCAATATTTTAACAAACATGTTGAGTGGAAATCAACTGGTTAGTTGGAGGAGCCAAATCAATGTAGGAATATGATCAATGTTGCAAAGCGAGGAATGGGACAGGAACTCTCTTCCTCATCCCTTAAACAGAGACAATTCTCTTCTCTCTGCCCTGCAGACTGGTTTAATCTAATCACCAAACGTGCCAGATGCCTGACCCTGGGGAGGCATTGGAGATAAATCTGCACTTAGTCTCTCCAGCAATTTAAAAATACTTTTGCAATAATCTGAATGAATTCCTTGAGGGAGATAACTTTTACATAGTGGATCTTTTATTTTTCCTTTATGGCCAGAGTCTCCCGTAGGCCCTGAAAAGCATCATTAACCTTTTAGGCACGGTAAGATCCATTAAGCCTTAAAGTGAGGTGTTGGATACCAGTGTTTCTTCCCTACCTGAAGCCGCTCTTATGTCCTGGGTGATTTCCAGCTGCAGGTGGTTATGAAAGGAAAGGTTCAGGGGGCTTTGGCTTTCAATGTATTGTTCAGGAATTTTTCCTTTTCCCACAAACATATATTATGAGAAATAACTTGATGTTGTGGGCTTCCACAGGATGTGGTCTCCCTCACTCTGGACCTGCAGGGAGCTGGGGGAGACTGTAGTTAGTAGCGCAGTTGGTGACGGTAAGACAAATGGTTAACGTCTTAGATTTCCTCTGCAGCCCCTCTGAAAGATGTGTAGGACAGCCCTGTAATTCACCCAGGGGTGATCTGTCACGGCGTTGGATGGGTTTCAGGCTACACTGTTTAGACAAAGAAAAAGAAGCGGGTCCTGTCCTGGATAAAGGCGGATGTGAATGATCATATTTATGGTGGGTTCTGTGTCCCTGTGTGCACGTGAGGACTCTCAGTTTCTTAGGCCTCCTTCCATTCATTCTGGAGTATGTGAGGCTGCTTTAGTTTTGCCCCAGAGAGAGGGAGAAAGGGGCTTTTCTGGTGAGGTCAGGCATTAGGTCTGGAGTGGGGGGTAGAGAAGATCTTTCTTCCTCTTTTCCTGAGAAAAGAATCTAATTTTGAGAATCCCTAGGGTTTGCTCAGCATTTTGTTCTCTTTCTCCTACTCCCTACCTTGAGGGCAGAAGGGCCCCCATGGAGCAGAGGACCTGTGGGCTCAGGGGCACTATTTTCTCAAGGCAAGTAAGTTACTTTCTTCTGGGGCTGTTCATTTTTCCATTTTCCATTTCCTGGAGTTTTTATTTTTTTATTTTTATTTTTTGAGACAGAGTCTCACTCTGTCGCCAGGCTGGAGTGCAGTGGCGCAATCTCAGCTCACTGCATCCTCCACTCCCGGGTTCAAGCCGTTCTCCTGCCTCAGCCTCCTGAGTAGCTGGGATTACAGGCATGCACCACCACACTCAGCTAATTTTTGTATTTTTAGTAGAGACGGGGTTTCACCACGTTGGCCAGGCTGGTCTCAATCTCCTGATCTAGTGATCCACCCGCCTCCGCCTCCCAAAGTGTTGGGATTACAGACGTGAGCCACTGTACCTGGCCCACTTCCTGGAATTCTCTGCACCATCACTGCCTCCTTTCTGTCCTCCACAGTTTCTGGTGTCATTGTGTTCTCAGGCCATGCAGGGCCCCCATTTTTCTGACTAAGGTTAGATGCAGACCAGTCCTCAGTCCTCACTTCTTCACCCTTCTTCACAACTTCTGATGCTTTCCTGGATTTAGTTGCTTAAATCCATGCTGTGTGGAGGTCTTGAGTACAGATGGCCTCTTGCTGATTTCAAATATCCATTTCAGCCTAACTTATATTTTGGAGCTGCTGCAGGAGCCGGGGTTCCTGCTGTCATGGTAAAGTCACCTTGAGCTTCCTGGTTTATCTCTGGAAGGCCGTCTTTTGGTGTTTGGTGGTTCATTTGTGTGTGTGTGTGTTTTTTTTTTTTTCATGAGGTTGGGAGGGCAGCATGCATGGCTTTGGAGCTGGAAAGACAAGAATTTAAATGCTGGCTCTCTCACTTTCTAGGAGTGGATCTGGGGCAGTTTCAGTATCTCAGGACTTTTGTGTGTGCAATGGGGACAATAATACCTCTCTTTCCTGTGCTCCTGGAGCCTGGGTTAGATAAAAGAGTGCTCATACACCACCTCTGCACCACAGCAGACATGCAACGATGTTAACTTCTCTCTCCTTCCCTTTCTCTTTACCCATCTTTTTCCCCTTTTGTTACCACATTTTCATCTGCCTTTCCCGTAGTCAGGACTTTACACCTGGATTAGAGTTCAGCTTCTTCTGCCTTTAGACTGCAATGCTGTTTCCTAGCCCCATAGCTGTGACCCCTACTGCCACAATTTATACGAGTTACTGTGTAACCTGAGCAAGTGTTAGGAATTAGTACATACATTAAAATGTCTCCTGTAGACATTTTGCTTTAGGCAGTGATGGAGAACCCATTTGTCTCCAGGCAGATGTTGCTATTGGGCAGTCTAAAGAAAGGCTTGGCTGTGAACACAAGTAGGAATAGGCTGGCAAACACCGTAGTTTTCTTGTTTGGATTGGACGGGATATACACTGTCCTTTGCGGCTGCCGCCAGTGAGGTCCTGGAAAGCACACAGGAATTTCAGGCCTTGTAGCCAATCATGGCTTAGGATGCAGGGGTTGCGGATGCATTGATCTGACCACCTTCCTGTGGTTTCTCTCAGCCTGCCTCTTTGGGGCTGAGAACTGCTGCCTCCACTGGAGGGGATTTGTGTGGAGACTGACATGTGGATGCTTGGGCAAAACCAGGCCTTAGTCGTAGTCGAAACTTTAGACCATGTATATAACTTTAGACCCTAAAGCATATGTTCTCAATGGGAGCAATGTCACCCCCAAGAGGATGAAACTGGTTCTCAGAGAGCAAAATCTTTTAAATAATTTTTTTGGTATAAATCAAAGGTATGTGTACAACACATGGATATACAGTATATCCTTAATGATAAAATTTTGTGGAGGGCATTTAGGGATAAAAATGTCTAAAAAGCCTCCAAAGGGAAACATAATGAAAAAAAAAGATGGAGAAACATTGGTCTTGGGCAGTGGTTCTCAGTGTTGGTTACACACTAGAATTATTGAAAGAGTTTTAAAAATGTTGATGCCTAGGCTGTACTCCAGACCAATTAGATCACAATCTTTGGGATAGGTTTCAGTCACTAGTATTTTTATTTATTTATTTATTTATTCTCTCTCTCTCTCTCTCTCTCTCTCTGTCTCTCTCGTCTCCCAACGTTACGCAGGTCTTAAACTCGTGGGCTCAAGGGATCCTCCTGCCTGGGCCTCCAAAAATGCTAGGGTTACAGGTGTAAGCCACCACACCCAGCCCAGCCACAAGTATTTTTAATGCTTCAGATAATACCATTGTGCAGCCAAGTCTAGTAACTCCTATTCTAGAGCCTTGGTACTCAGAGTGTGATCCATGGGTCAGTATCATTACCATCTCCAGGGAGTTTACTAGAAATGCAGAATCTCAGACTCTTAGGTGATTCCTGCACCTATTAAAGTTTGACAAGCACTTGGATAAATACTTACTGCTACCAAAATCTCAGAGCACTTCAATGCAGCTGTGTTAATCAAATGTCAGCATGTTTCTTGCTGTTTGTTTCAGGGCCTCACTGTTGGCCTTTGGAACGAACAACCTGGTGTAATGGGAGTGGCCCTAGGCTGTATTTGTGTTCTGACATGTTGGGAAGCCCCACCATCTCAGAAACTGAACAGACAGCTCATTCCCAGGAAGGGGAGCAATGTAAGCAAAGACGGCCAAGTCCAGTCAGCTGGAACTAAGTAAGGGAGGATCTCACTGTTAAACCAATTACTTTAGAGTTGGTAGTTCTTGAGTAAGAGGCTGGTGCATGGATGCATGGAGAGTGACTAACTTGGGGCAGGACTAACTTGGCAAGGCTACAGGATGGACAAGAATCGAGAAAGACTGGGAAGTTGGAAAACTGCTTGTATCTTGTGAGGTCTATGTGAGGTCTGTAGCTCGTTCATTTGTTCATTCATTTATTAATTCATTCAACAAATATTTATTGAGTGGTCACTATTTGGATTTGATGTGGAGTAATTGTTATGGAAAAAAGAAGGATAAATGTGACAGACCTTGAAAGGGAGAGCTTTGGAAATAATGATTCAAAGAAATATGCTAGGAGTAAGCTGGCTTCTATTTTTATTTCTTTCTTTTTCTTTTTTTTTTTTTTTGAGACGGAATTTTGCTCTTGTCACCCAGGCTGGAGTGCAGTGGCATGACCTCAGCTTACTGCAACCTCCACCTCTAGGGTTCAAGTGATTCTCCTGTCTCTGCCTCCCAAGTAGCTGGGATTACAGGTGCCCGCCACCACACCCAGCTAATTTTTGTATTTTTGGTAAAGACAGGGTTTCGCCATGTTGGCCAGTCTGGTCTCAAACTCCTGATCTCAGGTGATCAACCTGCTTCGGCCTCCCAACGTGCTGGGATTACAGGCGTGAGCCACTGTCCCGGCATCTATTTTCATTTAATTTTTAATTTTAAAGTATTAATTATTTAATATTCAATTATTGACAAAGATTGTATGTATTTAAGGTGTACAGTGATGATTTAATATATGTATGTACTGTGTAACAATTATCACAATCAAATTAATTAACATGCTACCCACACTGTGCCTTAGATCATCTTATAACTTAAAGTTTGTACCCTTTGATCAACATCTCCCCATGTCTCCTGTTCCTGCAGCTTCTGGCAACCACCATTCTATTCTCTGTTTCTATGACTATGACATTTTTAGTTTCCACAGATGAGTGAGATCACACAGTATTTGTCTTTCTGTGCCTGGCTTATTTCACTTAGCATAGTGTCCTCCAGGCTCATTTACACGATCTCAAATGGCAGACATTTTTTATGTCTGCCATTTTTATGGCTGAATAATTCCTGTGTGTGTGTGTGTGTGTGTGTGTGTGTGTGTGTCTACATTTTCTTTATTCATTCATCCACTGATGAACATGTAGGTTGTTCCCATATCTTGGTTATTGTGAATAGCTCTGTGACAAACACAAAGGTACAGCTATCTCTTGGAGACACTGATTTCATTTACTTTGGATAAGTGAGATTATTCAACTGTGGGATTGCACTAATTGATACAGCCATAGGGGAAAACAGTATAAAGGCTCCTCAAAACATTAAAAAATAGAACCACCGTATATTCTAAAATCAGCTAGCTTTAATCAACTTTAAAATACTGGCTTATTTATCAAAATCTAAAGATACAAAATCTTTCTAAAATCTAGGGCTTGGCTGGGCGCCATGGCTCATGCCTGTAATCCCAGCACTTTGGGAAGGGGAGGCAGGCAGATCACGAGGTCAGAAGATCGAGACCATCCTGGCTAACACGGTGAAACCCCGTCTCTACTAAAAATACAAAAAAACTAGCTGGGCGTGGTGGCGGGTGCCTGTAGCCCCAGCTACTCAGGAGGCTGAGGCAGGAGAATGGCGTGAACCCGGGAGGCGGAGCTTGCAGTGAGCTGAGATCGCGCCACTGCACTCCAGCCTGAGCAACAGAGCGAGACTCCGTCTCAAAAAAAAAAAAAAAAAAAAAAAAAAAAAATATATATATATATATGGCTTACAAAGTAGTTTTGTAAACAAATGACTTTGAAAATAAGTGGAGTTTCATATCATCCATGCTAATTTACAAGGAAAACATCATTTCTGGAGTATTTTGCACCTCTAGTTTTAGATGGACATAGGTTTTGGATTAGCATCTTGTAATTTTCCTTTTCTCATTGTCACAAACTATTTCTTGATGGTTTGTGAAACGTTATTAGAGGGGTATAAAACTGGTGAGCCCATCACTATTCAGGCTGACTTAGGTTGTGAGCTGATGTATTACCAAGGCACTCCTTGGAGTTTCTGCATCTACCTGACTACTTCATGGATAATCATTCTTAATTGTGGTTTCATAATTTAGCCAATTTATGGTTACTGGGATAAAGCATTTGAAGCTATTATGTAGCTAATGGTGTAGACATTTTCATATCTTTGTCTTTAGGGTGATGAATGTAAAAGGTGCCTAACTCTTCCACTAACATTAACTTCTCACACTTAAAATATTGAATTAAACAATTTAGTGTCCTTGACAGTGTAATAGATTTTGTTTAATAGGTAATGTCTAAACCTGGACCTAGTTCACCTCATTTTAGCAAATGTAATTTTTCCCACAAGGAGTGTTCAATGTAAATCTATCAGACACATGTGGATCTATGTGACCTGGTAACAACCCCTCTGGAGGTAACATAAGAATCACTTCTATTCCCATTACCACATAATTGGTAAGGGTGACCTGGAATGATAAGAGTAATGTGAAATAAAGCAAAGGTATTTCACTCATATGTCCCCTTATTTGCAAAAAAGCATGCATATTCCACATTCACAAAGAAACAGTTTACTTTTTAGTGTTATATATTTACACAGTTTCATTAACAGTTCCTAAATATTCTTCCTAGCACTGTCATGAGATTGGTCAGATTTCCCCCCTTAGTCTTTTCAAACCACACACGGAAAGCACAGAGAGATGAGACAAAGAGGAGCTTGGTTGACATCTCCTGAACAGAACGTTCTTCTGTGCTGGGTTTTCCATTGCACTCCAGCCTGGGTGACAAGAGCAAAATCAGATCACCCTGGGTTTTGACACCAGCTCATTCACTAGCTATTTGCTTCATTCATTTGTTTCCTCATCCAATATGCACTTATTTGAGTACCATGTTTCAGAAATAGTGACGTAGATACGTAACACTTATTGACCTTGTGGAGTCTACAATTGCCTTTAATGGATGTCATCAAATGAATGAAACCTTTATTCCTTATCCATAAGATGGGATAATAACCCCAAACTCCTGGGATGGAGATGAGGAATAAACAAGCCAGCAGGTGCTCAATAATGATAGTTGTTTCCAAATGTTTGTCAGGAACCACTTAACACCGTATGGATAAGTGTTGCTCCTACTCCAAGATTCAATGTCCCTTTCTACTTCTTGGCTACAAGAAAAAGTGGTGGTAGTATAGGAAATAAGAATTTAAAGGTGTTTTCTGGGCCCTCAAAAGTAAACACACTTTATCATTTTTTATTCTGTAAACTTTCCCAGAGCATCTAGGGAACACTGTTCATAGAAAAGCCACTGCACAAAGCCTTGCTGATGAAGAATTTCATCTTTTCAACAGTGACTATGTGAAGGACTCAAAAAAAGTCCTGAATTTGTAGACAGATTCACTCCCTGAGGGCTCAATGAACTAAAAGCAGTAGGCATGCCTGAGGTGACCATTTGGTCCATAATTTTATTCAGAGTGGCGACTTTGGCAGGTGACAAGAATGCCAACTACGTTGAGCAAGCATCAGGAGATGAGGTTGGAAAGGTGGGCAGGGTGGAGCATGGAAGGCCTTGAATGACCACCACGACAACCATTGGAAAGTGGTGAACAGGGAATGACATGATTTGATTTGGGCTTTAGAATATCTCTTTTAGATGTAGTATGGGGAAGGACGTGGGGGCAGAGGTAGGTCAACAACAGTGGAGAGAGATAACACACAAGGAGAAAATTTCAGCAACTCAGGTGAGCAATAATGGATCATGTGGGAGCAGAGGCAGATATTACAGGTGCAATGAAGTGTAAAGCTTGGATTTGGTGGTTGATTCTATATGGGACTAAGAGAGAGAATACACTCTCTGGTGACTTCCAGGTCTCTGCCTTTAGTGAACAGGTAGATAACAGATTGGATTCTCTTAAGTGGAAGGTTAAGTAAGGCAGAGTAGGTTTTGAGGGAAAGATGATAGGCTAAGTGTGATGTCCATCTAGGACCTTGGGCAGGCTGTTGATGGGTGTGTGCATGAGAGAGAGTAGATGAAGTCTTTGAGATTGGGGTGTCAAAAAAGAAACACAGACCAAATAAAGACCTCGGGGTCTCGGGGAGGAATAGCAAAAAGAAAACCCCAGGGAAGAACAAATTTAAGTGATGGAAAAAGTAGGTGGAGGCAAAAGGGAAACCCATGGGGTCTGCTCCTCCTTCACTGTCCTCAGTCTTGGTAAATGATACCCAGAAATCTGGGGGTCATCTTTAACTTCACCTTTTCCCACATTCCATCAAAACCAAGTATTGTGAGCTCTACCTCCTTAATTATCTTCCAATAAGCAGAGTCTTGCCGTGTTACCCAGGTTGGAGTGTAGTGGTGTGATCTTGGCTCACTGCAATCTTCACCTCCCGGGTTCAAGTGATTCTCCTGCCTCAGCCTCCCAAGTAGCTGGGACTACAGGCACCTGCCACCATGCCTGGCTAAATTTTTTTTTTTTTTTTTTTTTGTATTTTTAGTAGAGACGGGGTTTCACTATGTTGGCCAGGCTGGCCTTGAACTCCTGACCTTGTGATCCACCTGCCTTGGCCTCCCAAAGTGCTGGAATTACAGGCGTGAGCCTATTGTTACAGGCACCCGGCTGTAACAATTTTTAATTAGAAAAGGTTTAAGGGAATGGCTTGCAGGAGTCCCAGCCTGATGGTACACATGATAAGTGAATTGGATTTGGTCATTAGCATGTGTCAACCACATTCTCTTTTAGCTGGTTTAGTGGTTTGGTATTAGGAATGCTGAGTTACTTGTTCAACTGACCTTCTAGGCTTGCCAGTGGGACAGATTAAATCTAGTTAACCCACCCCTGGGTGGTGAAATTGTCCTCAACTCAGATATGGAGGCGGTTTGCAAAAGTCAGTCACTTTTCTTTTCACGTGCTGCACAAGTAAAAGACATCTGCTGGCTATTTTTAAAGCCCCAATAGTTCTGTGGAATACTGTGCTGAGAAGTTGCATGTATTATACATGTTTATGCTAAATGGAATTGTGATTTCAGTTCACAGCTTTGAGCTGGCTACTTGAAGAAATCCCCCAGGGAATTGTTTGGACAGAAAAACAACCTTTTACATGGAGTCAGCATGGTTCCACTCTGTTGCATTAGGTTTGTTTAAAGTTTGCGTCTTATGAGAATCAGAGCTTCGGAATCAAAGAACCCAAGGTTCTAATATGGGTCAAATATATCACCTGCTTCACCCTGGATTATGGTTTACCTGAAATTTTGATCAAAACATTGTTCTTTTCCTAGTTCAGTGTTTGTCAATCTTGACTGTGTATTAGAATCACAGGGAGAGCTTTAAAAATGTAAATGATCTCCGGATGTCTATGCTCCTTCCAAGAACTATTAAATCAGAATTTCTCAGGGGTAGAGCTCAGGCTTAAGTATTTTCAAAGAAGTCCCCAGTTGATTCTAAAATACAGTCAAGGTTGCGGAATCACTGCCTCTCCCTAGTTAACACACTTTGAGTTTCTAGGCCAGTAAAACTTAACTTCCCCACTGGTGATGTCAGTTTCAAGTTAGCAGGCTTAAATCAGTTAGTAATTATAAGGGAAGCTAAATGTAATTAAGTCCGCAATATTGAGCTCCTCGAGTGTCTTCCACTGAAATTACATTTAAAAACTGTAATATTTGGAAGGCTTCTGACAAAAGAAAATGTATTCCTGAAGCTTCCGTAAACACTTGACTTTCTTCTTAATTATGTCCAATTTTCATATGCCACTAGGGACCCTCTGGGTTCACCTCTGTCATCAATTAGACATCCATATGGATCACACACATTGGAATTCTATCTCTCCTCACCACAGTAAAGACCCCTAGAACACATCCAATTATCTTGTTCACTAGTATCCTGAGTCCCTCGCATGGCACCCACAGAGGAGAGATTCATACACACTGTTGGAAGAAACAAAGGACCACTGATGATAAAACTTCAGACATCTAGAGCTGGAATTACCCTTAATGCGTGAAGAGCCTACCTCTCTCATTTAGCAGAGAAGAAAATTGACCCCGACAGTTAAATGATTTGCCTAGGCCCAATTTGTTAGAGGCAGAATCAGACTGGAACCTTAGTCTTTTTATAGGTGCAGTCTTTTTACACTTTCCTGAGTTACCCGACAAGATCCACAGGTGGGACTGAGATCAGTGAGGAACAGCTTGTGTTATGTAATGGCAATTTGAAACAACCAAAATAGGAAATGAACTATGTTAGCATAAATAGCAAAATTGAAAACAGTATTACGGTTGTGTTAGCTTTTGTGCTAAGCATTTAACATGTAATAATAAAATGCTGACTTTGTCCTAGACTTTTGGGCATCGTGGTGATGCAATTTTGACTGTATTATTTCTCATTCGTCAAGGGGAAATATTCATTCTATGAGAATTATCCTGATAGTAAGGAGTGCGCGTTTATTCTTTTGCCCATCTTCTTGTTAACAGTGACATCTTATCCAGAGGCAGTCAAGAAACCTTACTGATAGTGTAGAAAGGCTTGGCCAGATGAATGGATGGATGGAAACGGTAATCAGAAAGAAAACTTTGTCTGCAAAAGGGAAGTTTATCCCCATACAGAAAACTGTATCCTGCATCTTGGCTTGGACAAAAGGTTTCTTTCAAGACGCACATTCATAAATAGAGTAATAGTTGAAGAGCTTGGCTTATTAACTGTTTACATAAAATATTAAATAAAGCTTTTGGTATACTTTGGCTGAGAATGACCCCCGAGATTTGGAAATACCATTCAGTTATGTACATACAGTGAAGAAAGAAATTGTTTTGGCTATATGCAGACCAGGTTGCTAGGAACTTTTGGAATGAAGATAGGAGAGGGCTCAGTTGAGTCTGGAAACTCTGGGGTAGAGTCACAAATGTATGTGTGTCCAGCTGGGTTCCCTCCAAGTTCAGGCAACTCTGATTCCATGTCTGTAGGCTGGACCAGCCCTGGAGCCTGTGCACTTCAGGAGACAAGAGGCAGAACTCCCTAGAAGTGAACCTGAGGTCCTGGCTTCTCCCAAAGCTATTTCCTGACTTTATGTGTGATTTCTTCCCAACTTTCTTTGCTTCAAGGATTTTGTCAACTAAATTAGGCCCCAAAGTCACACAGTGAAGCCAATAAGACGTACTTACCACACATATCCTTGCAGGAGAAACTAGAAGAGATAATAAAACTATTTACTCTCTGATTAGAAAGTTATGTTCTTTGCTTCATACTGACAAAGTTTTCAACACGACAGCTCCCCTTTCATTTTGGCCTTTGGGTTTTAGTGGATGTCGTCCAAAGCTCTCTAACTTTTCCAGTCATTTGAAGTTGGTTTTACTTCGAAATGTCATATTAAAGTGTATGGCCTTAGAGCTTATTAGTAAGTGTTTGGCCTGCTCATGGCTGATCTCAGAAGGCCAAGCAGAGGGTTACTAGCCAAAGGCACAGTTAGTTCTGCAAAGGGAAAAACAGGAGAACTGATCTTCACCTAGTGCTGACTGTATACCTGGCACCAAGCAAGGGGCTTTCCTGTCCATGAACTCATTCACATTTCTCTGACTTTGGAACTATGTGCCAAAGACTTTGACAGTGAGAGATGTGAGTGGTATTCATTGGTGGGAATGGATGGGTGGAAGGACCGAGAGGATAGTATGAACCATCTAGATGTTTGCAGAGCCATGCATACATCCCTGTCTCGGTCAACATGTTTGAAGGCGCAGGATGCTCAAAACTATAATGAGAGTAAGAGGCCAGAGGAGGATGGAGCAGGCAGGATGTAACAACAGGGAGTGCCAAAGGCAAAGGCAGGTGGAGGACGCATTTCCTGCCAAAGGGGCAGCTGCGCCTCAGCTCCAGCAGACGATGGCAGTGTCTCTTCAGATCTGGATTTGCTGAGGAAGTCAGAAATCTGAATTTCTAGGTGAAATCTCCTCTTTTAAAAAAACATTATTGACCCATTAAATCACATACACCTGGACCCCAGATCTGGCAGCAGCCAGCTAGCATACACTCTGCGCAGTCGGTTTCTGGAGTTCGAATCTGTACAGACTGAAAATCAGGCGAGTGTGCGGGCTCCAGGGGAAGGCTGCAGACGGCGGACAGCTGCCGCCATGGGGCTGCTCACCTGCAGTCTGCCTGGGCCTGCTGTGCTCCCACCTGCTTGTCTGCTCTGGCCCCTGTGGCCCACAAGCTTTATCTCTGGGTGCTGCCTCTTTCTGCCGTTGACCAGGGAAGAGGGGCTACTGGGAACATGGGCACTTCAGTAATTGTTCTGTCCCCACGTCAGTGAGGGCTGAGCTCACTCTGTGGGCTCGGTTACATTATTCAATGACAGCAAAAAGGAAAACAGTTCAACTTCCTATTGTGCTGTCACCTCTTTTCAGTCTTCTCATCCTCTGCTCGTTCCAGCCTTTTTGCTGGAAATAATTGCCTGGATTAAAGGCCCTCTGCTTAAAGTACTCAAGTGGCTGGGAGCAGTGGCTCATGCCTGTAATCCCAGCACTTTGGCAGGCCTAGGCAAGAGGATCCCTTGAACTGAGTAGTTCAAGACCAGCCTCAGCAACATAGTGAGACCTCATCCCTACTAAAAATTAAAGGAAACATGAGCTGTGCATGGTGGCAAGTTCCTTTAGTCCCCACTGCTCAAGAGGCTGAGGCGAGAGGATTGCTTGAACCCAGGAGTTTGCAGTGAGTCATGATGGCACCCAGCCCGGGTTACAGAGCAAGACCCTGTCTTCAAATAAATAAAATATTCAAGTGGTTTCTATTTTCTGATTAGACTGATGCAACAGAATTTTCATATCACACGTTAAGAATCATGTATTAATTTAGAAATAGTGTTTTTCCCATTTCCATTTATTCAATGTCTTCATACTGTTTTTGTCCTTAACATAATCATTTGCTTGTCACTGAACTCAGTTTTTCACAATACAGTATATTCATTTCTATTAAAGTTGTTTAGAGAAAGAACTTCTGGAAACGATCTATAGTGTTTCCACAGGTAGTCTTACCCTAAACTAAATGTACTATTTTTATAATATTAAAATGTATTTCCATTCACTGCTGATGTATTTTTGTGATTGCTACAATATTGTCTTAAAGTATTTTTTAAGATTACCTTTATTGAAATGTAATTTAATTTATATAAAATAAAAGATAAACATTTGAAGTGTATGATTTGGTGAACTTTGACAAATGCATACACTCCTGTAGCCACCAACACAGTCAACAAATAGATAACCTTCATTATCTAAAAAGTTCCCTCTGTCTCACTTGCGGTCAATCCCCTCATCCTTGGACCCTGCTGACTACTTGTTTGCTTTCTGTCACTCCCAATTAGCTTCCTTCTTTTCTAGAATATCATATAAAAGGAATCCTAGGTATGTTTCCTTAGTGTCTGGCTTCTTTCTGTCAGCCCATTAATTTTGAAATCGAGTCATGCTATGTGTATCAGTACATTATTTTTTTTCTTGCTTAATAGAATCCATACTATGGATTAAGTGAAATGTGCCTATCTATTTACTTTTGGTAGATATTTGAGTTGTTTCCAGTTTGGGAGATTATGAATGAAGCTGTTATGACAATACAAGTATAAGTCTCCTTGTGAACGTAGAATTTTATTTTTATTGAGTAAATACCTAGGAATGGGACTGTTGGGTCTTACGGTAGGTATATGTTTCACTTTACAAGAAAGTGTCAAATTGTTTTCTCAAGATAGTTACATTATCACCAACTTTACATTATCACCAACAATGTGCAAGAGATGTATTTGTTTCCCATCCTCTCCAGCAACTAGTATTATCAGTCTGTCTCATTTTAGCCTTTGTAGTATATATGCAGTGGCATCTCACAAGGGTTTGGATTTGCATCTCCCCTGTGACTAATGATGCTGAACATCTTTGCTTTGTGTGTTGGGTATTGGCATGTGTTTGTTTGTTTGTTTTTGGTAGTGTGTGTCTTTTTTTGTTTGTTTTTGAGATGGAGTCTTGCTCTGTTATCCAGGCTGGAGTGCAGTGGTGCAATCTCAGCTCACCACAACCTCCGCTTCCCGGATTCAAGCGATTCTCCTGCCTCAGCCTCCCGAGTAGCTGGGATTACAGTCACACGCCACGCTCGTCTAATTTTTGTATTTTTAGTAGAGACAGGGTTTCGCCCTGTTGGCCAGGCTGGTCTCAAACTCCTGACCTCAGGTGATCCTCCCACCTCAGGCTCCCAAAGTACGGGATGATAGGCGTGAGCCACCGTGCCCAGCCGGGTCTGTCTTTTTTTACAGAAATTTTTATTTCAGTAGATTTTTTTGGGAACAGGTGGTTTTTGGTTATGTGGATAAGTTCTTTAGTGGTGATATCTGAGATTCTGGGGCACCTGTCGCCTGAGTAGTGTACATTGTACCCGATGTGTAGTGTTTTATCCCTCATCCGCCTTTTACCCTTCCCTGTGAGTACCCAAAATCCATTTTGTTTTTGTTTTTGTTTTTTTGAGATGGAGTCTCGCTTTGTTGTCCAGGCTGGAGTGCAGTGGCACGATCTCCGCTCACTGCAACATCCGCCAACTGGGTTCAAGCGATCATCCTGGCTCAGCCTCCTGAGTAGCTAGGATTACAGGTGCTTGCCACCACGCCCAGCTAATTTTTGTATTTTTAGTAGAGATGGGGGGTTTCACCATGTTGTCCAGGCTGGTCTCGAACTCCTGACCTCAGGTGATCTGCCCGCCTTGGCCTCCCAAAATGCTGTGATTACAGGTGTGAGCTACCACGCTTGGCCCCCAAAGTCCATTATACCACTCTTATGCCTTTGTAACTGCATAGCTTAGCTCCCACTTATAAGTGAGAACATGCAATATTTGGTTTTCCATTCCTGAGTTACTTCACTTAGAGTAATGGTCTTCAGCTCCATCCAGGTTGCTGCAAATTGGCACACGTTCTTAGAAAGTGTCTGTTCGAGGCTGGGCGAGATGGCTCATGCCTGTAATCCCAGCACTTTGGGAGGCCGAGGATGGTGGATCACCTGAGGTCGGGAATTCGAGACCAGCCTGACCAACTTGGAGAAACCCCTTCTTTACTAAAAATACAAAATTAGCTGGGCGTGGTGGTGCATGCCTGTAATCTCAGCTACTTGGGAGGCTGAGGCAGGAGAATCGCTTGAAACCAGAAGGCAGAGGTTGCGGTGAGCCGAGATCACACCACTGCACTCCAGCCTGGGCAACAAGAGCGAAACTCTGTCTCAAAAAAAAAAAAAAAAAAAAGTGCCTGTTTGAATCTTTTGCCAATTAAATACATTGGGCTATATATTCATGTATATGTATATATACTCAATATAGATATATTGAATATTCTCTTTGGTTCTTTGACTTGCCTTTTAATTTTCCTAAAGCTATCTTTCATAAAGTATATGTTTTAAATTTTGATAAACTACAACATATCAATAATTTCTTTTATGGTTTGTGCATTTTCTTCAGACATCTTTGTCTACTCCAAATCTGAAGATTTTCCCCTATGTTTTCTTCTAGGACTTTCGTAGTTTTAGCTTTTAATTTAGATCTACGTCCCATATCAAATTCATTTTTGTGTTATGTATTCAGGTAAGAGTTGAGATTTTTTCCCCCAAATGGATATCCAAGTATTGCTTTTAAAAGTGATCTTTAAGAGGCTTGTTTATGACAACCTTCAAGCCTTTCAATTGTGAAGTCATGTAATTACTAAATCTACAGTAAGCATTTACCCCCATATGAATGAGGAAATACATGGCATTTATCAGGTCCTCTTTCCTGCACATCTTTCCTGAGCACACAGAAGACCAAGACCACACTCACTGACATCTCATAGTCAAGCAATTTTGGCCAGTTAAACGTCAGTTGTAAACACCTG
The DNA here is from genome assembly GCF_043159975.1 of Macaca nemestrina. Classification (NCBI taxonomy): domain Eukaryota; kingdom Metazoa; phylum Chordata; class Mammalia; order Primates; family Cercopithecidae; genus Macaca; species Macaca nemestrina. Next base: position 13,553,155 of record NC_092138.1, on the reverse strand, counting down.
GGTCAGCTTCTCTGCAGCAGTGAGAAGTCCCTGGGTGACATCCCAACTCTCCCCCGACCTGCGCTGGCAACCAAGAAAGCCTTGTGTTGGAGGTGGGGCCGCAAGCTTAAAGCTAAGTCACTGCCTGGAGGGCACCTTCCTGGATTGTTGCCCAGGCCCACAGTGGCACATGTATGAGTGATGGGTAAATTTTTATGTGTTAAGCCTCTGAGATTTCAGAGTTAATTTCTTACTGCATCATGGTCTATTCTATCTACTGGCTAGTATACTTCCTTCTTTCTTAAGGTAACCTCTCTAAGCAACTAAACTACAATTGGTTATGATTTTTCAGGCAAATGTGGCTTTGCCAACAGTAAGGTAAGTGAAGTAGTACTTCCATACTATGAGAGAATTTCTTTTTTTTTTTTCTGTTTTTTGAGACAGGGTCTCACTTTGTCTCCCAGGCTGGAGTGGAGTGGCAGCCTCCCATGCTCAGGTGATCCTCCCACCTCTGCCTGAGTAACTAGGACCACAGGTGCCCGCCACCACATCCGGCTAATTTTTGTATTTTTTGTAGAGATGGAGTTTTGCCATGTTGCCCAGGCTGGTCTCAAACTCCTGGGCTCAAGTGATCTGCCTGCCTCAGCCTCCCGAAGTGCTGTGATTACAGGCATGAGCTACCATGTCCAGCCCCATGAGAGAATTTCCAAGAAATAGAATAAATGGACTTTGATAAAAAACCATCTTTCTTGTTTGAGGGATGATTTAGGGGGAAAAGCCTCACCTTATCCTTGGGCATATATCATTTGATTTTACAATAATAAGATTGTAAATCTCGAAGTTTTGAGACACAATGCTGCAGCTAGAGGATGAAAATATGTTGGTGCAGTGCTCAAATCTACGGCATAACATATGATCCATATAAGCTGCCCGTTAACACTTTCTTTCCATTAACTGTATTTCCTGCAATAGAAACATTCATAGGAGACCCAGGCTTCAAATATTTCCTGGATGTCCAAAGGCATATCTGGAGGAAATCCTATAGGGGGTCCCTATAGGTCCTAAAAGATGTAGCTGAGTTCTAGATCTGGTACTTTGTAAAAGTCAAGTACAAAGTCTATTTCAATGCTCTGCCATCATCTCTCCAAGAAAAAACAGCAGAGTTCAGGAGAACCTTTTTGTTTCCTTCTTTGTTTTCTGAAAACAACAATAATGTTGGTTTATTCTAATTTGGTTCAAGAGAAGCAGCATGAAGGGACAGAATCCTGGATGGGAAGTTAGGAGTCATGGGTTCTGGGGCTGGCTGTGTGGTCCACGGCAAATTGCCTACTCCTCTTTGGAACTTGGTTTTATCATTCGGAAATAAAAGACTGAGTCTGTATTAGATTCTTGGTTGGAGATTAGAAGGGGTTATCACACTATTTATAATATTTCAAAAAGTCTCCCAGAAATAGTACCTATTTTCTGATAAGGGTGCACAAGGTTAGCAAAACATCACATTTCTTAACATTTTGACTGTATGTTTTTGAACTCGACAGAGTAGCATTAGTTATCTCCTGTTGAATTAAAACAGGGTTTAAAAATTATATATGTCTTGGCCAGGCACCTGTAATCCCAGCACTTTGGGAGGCCAAGGTAGGTGGATCACCTGAGGTCAGAAGTTTGAGACCAGCATGGAGAAACCTCGTCTCTACTAAAAATACAAAACATTAGCCAAGTGTGGTATTGTGCGCCTGTGGTTCCAGCTACTTGGGAGGCTGAGACAGGAGAACTACTTGAATCCAGGAGGCAGAGGTTACGGTGAGCCAAGATCAAGCCACTGAACTCCAGCCTGGGAGACAGAGCAAGACTCTGTCTCAAAAAAGAAAAAAAAATATATATATATATACACACATAAACACACATGTCTTTAAAACCAATAGTAGCTAGCATTTATTGAGTGCTTACAATGTGCTCAGTGCTGGTGTCAATATTAGACCTGAGGGAAATCTTATTATATTCTCCAAAGCAGACAGTACTTTGACTGCATTCACTATTCTTTGGTTGATAATTTCTAGCTTTATGGTATTGTGGTCAGCTGTTGGACTTGGTTTTTAAATGCCCCCACATAATGTAAGTGAAGTAGAGCATATATGGATATCATAGTTCCTTCTTGTAAGAAGTCATTATGAAGATGATAATGGAAATATTAAACCCATGAACTATTTATATGTCAATCATCTCTAAAATATGGAAGAAATTGACAAATTAAGTCAATTTTTTTTTCAGTATCTGAAGTGAATCTGCTCACTACAAAAATGAGGGCTCTTCCTGATTGTTTAATACAGCAGAAATAGACAGACCCAAATACACTTATTCCAGAAGCATCGATTAGGTCTGCCCTTGGTGCAAAGCAAAGCATTTGGTGGACAAGAGAGTGAAGGTCAGTGTGGGATAACAGTAGTTAATTTCTAGGAATTTGTAACTGATTAGATAGTTGTTCTGGTTGTTTATTGCTGTGCAGTGAACACACTCTAAGACTCAGTAGCTTAAACAGTGACCATTTTGCTCTCCTCCACGAGTCTGTGGATCAGGAATTAGGGGAGGGTACAGTTGGGTGATTCTTCACCTCTCTGTGCCATCAAATGAAGCTGCTTGTTGATATTCAGCTAGTGAAAGGCTGATCTGCATGCTCCAATCAAGTTTCCCTCACAACTCAGGCACCCTGGCAGTCATGCTAGAAGGCAGGGTTCAACTGGGGCTGTCTACCAGAATGCCTGCACATGGTCTCACCTGCAAGACAGCAGTACCAGGGTAGTCAGATATTTTGTACTATGGTACAGGGCTCCAAGAGTGTATTCCAAGTCATCTGGGTAGAGGTTGTGAAGCTTCTATAATCTAGACTCAGAACATCACTTCCACCACATCGTGTTGGTCAAGCAAGTCATTAAAGTCAGCCTAGCTTCAAGGGGAGGAGAATTGGACTCCATCTCTCAGTGGCAAGAATGGTGAAGAATATGTGCCCATCTTAAATTTACCATAGTGTTCACACCAAAAATACTGCAAAGAATTAGTAAGAGTGCAGTTGCATGACTCCTCGCAAATACATGTAAGGGCCCACAGTGTAGCCTGGGATCATAATTTGCTGAGACAAAGTGGAGTCAAGAAGTGACACAAGTAAGATGTCAGAACGCGTGTGTGACTCTCTAGGCTTCCTCGTACTCTCTGTAGTCTTTGCAGGGTTTGTAATTTATGAGGAAGCAACTCCAAAATGGATGGTACTGAAATAATCACATAGCCTTAAAAAATTTCCAACCTCATTGCCTTGTCCTCCAGGGAAGTACTTTGAAAGTTTACTAAATGAAACCAGCTGTCATTTTTATTTGTCAGCATTCTGTGTTATTTAGCTAGGGCAGGTGGCCAGTGGCTTTAGAGGCTTCTGGCACTAGCATTAGCCAGAAATCACATGTACTCATGGAGAATATCATTGAACAGACCCACCTGGAGGAGAGTGTCCATTAACTGCAATAGGTTACGAGGGGACAACCATTTGTTTAGATAAGGCCGTCTCCTACCATCACCAGGGGGGCCACACTGTCTATTGAGAGGCCTTTAAAAGCAAGGTCCTTCTAGAAGGTGGAGGCATATAGATAAGTGGCATATGCTTCCTAGCATCACCTCTCCCATCCCCACTCCCTCTGCTGCTACCACACTCAGCCTCTAACAAAATCACATCATCTCTTTCCAAGTTCAGGCTTCTTCCTCTGTACTCTTTAGGTCAGTTGAGACGGACAAACATCTAAACATCTTCTAAATTTGTCAAGGAACATAAGGCAAGAAGACATGCTCTTGGAAAATACAAATTATGTAATAGAACTCAAGTTCCAAGGTATAGTTTTCTGACCCCAAGGCAACTACGGTCTTCCCCCAGAAGGCTGGATTGAGGCTCTAGCATTTTGTTTCTCCTCTAACTTGTCTTTCTGATTCCCAGGAGATGTGTTTTTGTGCCACCTCATTTGGTTTTCTGCACAAATGCAAAAGATGCTCTTTAATGCTAAAATATTTTCCTCTCTGATTTGACTTGAACTCCCTTGTTACTTATGGGCCTCTCACACATTGCTTTGTTTACGGCCAGCTGGCAGAGCTGTGGAGGAGCTAGACAGAGCAGGTCCAAGCTCCAAACTCCATCTAGTTTCTGGTCTTTCCATGACTCACTAAAAAGGCATCTTCCCTGGTTTCCAGAACACTGTAGGTTCACTGGGTCTAGCATGGTGATCAAGAGTGGAGGCTTGGGACACAGATTAACTCTCTACCCATCTCCAGTTATATCACTTTTGACCTTTAGTTTTTCATTTGTAAAACAGAAATAATAATAATACATACTTCTTAGGGTTGTTGTGCATATTAAGTTACACATACAGGCGATTTTAAAACAATTCTTGCCACAAACGTTCAAAAAATGTTAGCTGCGATGATGATGATTAAAGAATGCCTTGAGTGTAACTACAGAATATGATGTGGTAATGGCTTCCTGAACATTATCTCAGAGAGGGAAAGAGCTTTTACTTCTTCAGGAAACAGCCATACCTCCTGACTCCTGAGATGTAGACAGCAGAGAAAGAGATAGTTTTAAACAGCAGGTACTGAACTCTCTGTGTTGTAAGGGCATGGGAAGCTGGAGGGTGAGGAGGGGGAATTGGGAAGTTGGCATTGAGTGTGCTTGCCTTGTGCTAAGTGTTATGAAAGAGTTCCATGTGTATGTCTCATGGAATTGTCTAAGCAACAGTGAGAGGTGGTATGCTTACCCCACCATAGTTGAAGAAAAAGGGGCACAGAGTAAATTGCACAAAGTCATGTAACTAATAATGATGTAGCTAAGATTCCAACCCAGGAATGTCTGGCTGAAAGTTCTCCGTTCTTTCCTCCACACCATCCTGGACATTAGGATTGTGTGAGGGCCCTGGTGTTTCTCTTGATCTAGCTGGAAAAATTCTCAAAGTATCAGAATAAAGAAGAATGTGAAAGACAAAGCCAAACAGCAACCACAAAATACCAACTACCCTCTGGCAAAAAAAAAAAAAGAAAGAAAGAAAGAAAGAAAAACTGAAACCACCTTGACTTAGAAATAGTTATGCCCTTGGCTAACTTCAATCAGCATTTTATTTTAAGGTTGAAGTTAGACTCTGTCAATATCATTTTTAGACAAAGAAATGGTAAACTTTAAGTAAAGAGGCATTTCAGGACCCATATTTTTTTTAAGCTGTAGCTAGACTACAAATGCTGTTGACTAAAAAAAAAATCGATTTACATCCTATGCTGTGCTCTGCCCTGCTGTTCCATTCTATTCTTATCTGTTCATTCATTTATTCATTCCCCAGATATTGACTGAGAGCCTTTAATATGGTGGGTACTGTTTTTGGTGTGATGGATTTACTAATGTAGTAGTCAGTGTGGTGTGTAGAATAATTACACCCTCCTCCCACAAAAACATCCATGTCCTAATTCCCATATCCTGTGAATGTGCCACCTTGCATGAAAAAAGAGACTTTGCAGATGTGATTAAATTAAGGACTTTGAGATTGGTGAGATCATCCTGGATTATCTAGGTGGGCTCAATGTAATCATAAGAGTTTTTATTAGAGGAAAGAATGAGTCAGAAAGAAGGCGATGTGATGATGGAAGCACAGGTTGGAGTGATGTGCTTTGAGGATGGAGTAAGGGCCGACTAGCTAAAGAATTAAAGTGGCTTCTAGAATCTGGTATAGCAAGAAAACAGATTCTCCCCTGACAATTTCAGAAGAAACACAGCCCTATCAACACCCTAATTTTACTCTCATAAGACTCATTTTGGACTTCTGACTTCCAGAATTGTCAGATAATAGATTTGTGATTCTTTTTTTTTAAGTGACTAAGTAGGGTTACATGTTACAGCAGCAATAGGAAACCGACACAGTCAGGATAGCTAGAGTATGGTATAGTAACAAACAGCCTCCAAACCTCACTGACTTAATACAACAAAGATGTATTTCTTATTCACATTAGAAGTCTAGTGAGGGCCATCAGGGGGCTCTGACCATTGTCACCAGCCTCTTACCCAGGATGATGGAGGCCCCATCAGAACATGTGCTTCTGTAACCACTTCATCTTTATTTGGTAAATCACACACTAGTTCATAAACCTTCCTCCTGGAAGTGACACATACACTTTGATTCAGATTTTATGTGATCCAAACAAATCACATGGCTGTGCCCAACTTTAATTCGAGAAGGGACATGTAATCCTACATATGGAGGAGAGGGGAACTTGAAATTTGGGATCAGCCCTGGCGGCTCCCCCAACTAATGAAGAGTCAAGGTCCCTAGGCTCATGGAATTTGTGTTCCTTGGAAGATAGGGACAAATGAACAACAAAACAACCCCAGTAAATAACAAAAAGGGTCAATTTCAGATCTTGATAAATGTTATGGAGAGAATAAAATAGGGTAACATGACAAAGTAACTGGTGGCTGTTTGGTGGTCGAGAAGGACTATGAAGATGTACATCTGAATTGGGAGATGAATGACAAGGATCAATCATGTAATGGTCTTGAGACAGCACGGTCCATAGGGACCCAAAATAACCATTTTCCATTCCACATTAAGAAAAAACAAAAATATTGCGGAAAGATATTTCATTCAATCTGTTTCTGTGAGACTGAACAAGTCCTAATGGCTGAACGAAGATTGATGGTACACAATGGCTGTCAGACTGAAGATTTCTTTATAAAGTTTTAATAAACCAGGATTTTATATAAAACAGAATGCCCTTCCCGCCACTGGAGCCTGGAGCCATTCAATTTAGATGGGTTTCCAAAAGACTGGTTAACGCTTCCCTGGAAATGACAGGAAGGAAACTCAGACAGTGAAGGACTCGGCAGGGAGGAATGACTGAGCAAAGGAACTTGCTGCAGTGCTGGACTTGAACTCCTTGGCTGCACGACTCATTTAAAGCACCCAAGGTTTTGTCAAGGGAAGGTAGTGGGGAATAGAGGGGAGAATAGTCCACTGGATGTCTGTGATAAATTAGCTGCCAGGAAAAATTGTCAAAACATCCAGAGTATTAGCAAAGAGTCAGGGGCTTCTGTTCTGGACACATTCAGAAAAATAAATAGCTTTGGATCTTGTTGGGTGAAGTTGGAAGAAAAGAGGATTGTGCCCTCTAATGGAAGGTGCAATCCCAGAGAGCTTTAACCTAGGGAAAGGAGAGATTGAGAGGCAAGAACAACCTAAGATCATCTTAACCCTTTCACCAAGACACTACAGGGAATCTGCAGCAGGGACATGATGCCTACTCACAGTGAGACCTAGAAAAACCCAGCTCCTCTGCTCGTCTGGTCCGTGTTTCCCTCTGGGTTACCAGGAGCCTGCCTCTCCCCCCAGGTGCATTCTTCTCCATGGAGGACTCTTGGAGCACCTAGAGACCTCTCCTGCTCTTCCCCTTCAACAGCAGACAGCACAGCACAGGGCCAGATGCTGCCCACCCGTCTTTGAAAAACCTGGACATTCTCCTCCTGACTGTCATCAACAAATGAAAGGATTCATTCTGGAGTAAGGGAAAGAGGATGAGATTTAGGATTAGGGAAACTGAGTTTGGATCTTGACTTTTCTTTGGCTGAGACTCTTTCACAGAGTTTCAATAAATCAGGATTTATTGAAGTGAAGTACATGTCTCACCACCATGAAACCTGAGATCTTCTGGCTGACCTAGCAAATTCCCCTCATCTGCCAGTGGGCTACAGCCACTGTCATTGTCTGTGTGATTCTTTTGTGGATCCCTTTCAAAACCTTATTTTCTGACCCGCTTGCTGCCTGATGATCACATTTGGTAATATCCTTCTCCTTAGGAGCAACTTTGACACCTAACTACATGGGAAATCTTGTCCTATGCATTCAATAAGACAGCCCTGTTAGATAACTACTTCATAAATTTAAATGTTGAACAGGAGATATATCATTTAGGGTAGCATATTAGAAACAGGCTAGAGTTGTTACTTAAAATCAAACATCTAAGCAGTTGCCAGGGATTGGCATGTTGGATATAATGTGGATTCTTGGCAAGTAGAATTAGGCTCTCTCTTTGTAGCAGATGCCTCTCATGTCCCACATCACATTCCATTGACCCACCTCTGATTTCATCTGTAGTTTCAGTGGGCAGTTCTGGGTAAGCTTGACAATGTTCCACCTCAAGCACAAACCTGGGCCTTCTCTGATGTCACGCAACCCACTTGTACTAGTCCATTCTTGAATTGCTATAAAGAAATACCTGAGACTGGGTAATTTATAAAGAAAAAAGGTTTAATTGCTCATGGTTCTGTAGGCTGTACAGGAAGCATGATGCTGGCATCTGCTTGGCTTCTGGGGAGCCCTCAGGAAACTTACAGTCATGGTGGAAGGCAAAGTAAGGGGCCAGCACTTCACATGGCTGGGAGCAGGGGCAAGACAGAGAGTGGGGAGGTGCTACACAATTTTAAACAACCAGATCTTGTGAGAACTCACTGTAGTGAGAACAGCACCAAGGGAGATGGTGCTAAACCATTCATGAGAAACCACCTGATGATCCAGTCACCTCCCACAGCCCCCACCTTCAACAATGGGGATCACAATTCAACGTGAGATTTGTGTGGGGACATAGATACAAACCATGTCACCATTCAACCAGCATGAAAACAGCCCAGCAGTGAGGAGAGGTCAGTGCTCCTAGGACCAGCTCTCAAAGGAGGTGGAAGCCTGAAAATAAATGCTGCAGCAGCCCTTTGCTCAGATGGGCTATTCTGGAAGCTCTCAGTGTGTGGATTGGGAGCTTTTGGCAGAATCAATCTGTTCCCAGTTGTGACCTTTCATAATCACCTTGTGCGGAAGGGAGAATAATGGATCCCTAAAATGTGTTCTCATACAAATCCTCAGGACCTGTGAATATGTTATCTTAATGTGGCAAAGGGATTTTTCAGATGTGACTAAGTTAGGGATATGGATTATCCAGGTTGGTCCTATGTAATCACAAGAGTCCATTTAAGAAGGAGGCAGGAGTGTCAGAGAAAGAGATGTGACAATAGAAACAGAGGTCAGAGTGATGCAGCCATGAGCCAAGGAATGCAAGCAACCAAAGCTGAAAAAGGCAAGGGATGAATTCTTCCCTAAATCCTCCAGAAGGAATGCAGCACTGTCAACACCTTGATTTTACCTCCGTATCTTATTTTCACAGGGCTGTTCTAACAAAATGCCACTATGCTTGCAGGAATTTTTTACAGCAGCAATAGAAAATGAATGCATCCCCCAAATAGACTACTGCATATAAGTCCTTCTCTCTGACTGTGCTCTTAGGTGTTCCTGTATGCAGGCATATCTTGTTTTATTGAAACTTTGTTTTATTGTACTTTGCAGGTATTGCTTCCCCCCCGCCCCCAAATTGAACGTTTGTGGCAATGCTGTGTTGAGCAAGTCTATTGGTGCCATTTTTTTGAGACAGGGTCTTGCCATGTTGCCCAGGCTGGTCTTGAACTCCAGGACTCAAGTAATTCTGGTGCCATTTTTCCACCGGGATGTCACTTTGTGTCTCTGTATCACAGTTTGGAAATTCTCCTAGTAATTCACTTATTATTATATCTGTTATGATGATATGTGATCGTGGATCTTTGTAATTGTTTTGGGGCACCGTGAACCATGCCCATATAAGATGGCAAACTTAACCAATAAATGTGTGTGTTCTGACTGCTTTACCAACCATTTTTTCCTCTGTCTCTGTTTCTCTATGTCTCCTTGGGCCTCCCAATTTCCTGAGATACAACAATATTGAAATTAGGCCAATTAGTAACCCTACAATGGCCTCTAAGAGTTCTAGTGAAAGAGTCACATGTCTCTCATTTTAAATCAAAAGTTAGAAATGATTAATCTTAGTGAAGAAGGCATGTCAAAAGCCAAGATACAATAAAAGCTAGGCCTCTTGCATGTAACAGTTAGGTAAGTTGTGAATGCAAAGGAAAATTCTTGAAGAAAATTAGAAGTGCTACTCCAGTGAACACATCAATGAGAAGAAAGCAAAACAGCCTTATTGCTGATATGGAGAAAGTTGTAGTTGTCTGGATAGAAGATCAAACCAGTCCCAACATTCTTCTAAGCCAAAGTCTAATCCAGAGTGAAGCCCCAACTTTTCAATTCTATGAAGGCTGACAGAGGTGCAGAAGCTGTAGAAGGAAAGTTGGAAGCCAGCAGAAGTTGGTTCATGAGGTTTAGGAAAGAAGCCATCTTAACATAAAAGTGCAAGATGAGGCAGCAAATGCTGACATAGAAGCTGCAGCAAGTTATCCAGAATGTCTGACTAAGATCACTGATGAAGGTGGGTACATAAAACAGATTTCCAATGTAGATAAAACAACCTTCTATTTAAAGAAGATGTAATCTAAGACTTTCATAGCTGGAGAGGAGAAGTCAATGCCTGCTTCAAAGCTTCCCAGGATGGGCTGACTCATTTGTTAGGGACTAATGCAGCTGGTGACCATAAGTCAATGCTCATTTACCATTCTGAAAATCCTAGGGTCCTTAAGAATTAAGCTAAATCTACTTTGCCTGTGCTCTATAAATGGAACAACAAAGCCTGAACGAAAGCACACCCACCTTGGCCTCCCAAAGTGCTGGGATTATAGGCATGAGCCACCATGCCCGGCCAATATATATATATATATATATATTTATTTTTTTTTTTAAAGAGACAGAGTCTTATCACCCAGGCTGGTGTGCAGTGGTGTGATCATAGCTCATTTCAGCCTTGAACTCCCTGGTTAAAGTGATCCTTCTACTTCAGCCTCCAGAGTAGCTGGGACTACAGGTGTGTGCCACCATGTTTGCATAATTTTTTTTTTCATTTTTTTGTAGAGACAGAGTCTTGTGTTGCTCAGTCTGGTCTTGAATTTTTTGCCTCAAGTGATCCTCCCACCGTGGCCTCCCAAAGTGCTGGGATTATGGGCATGAGCCACTGTGCTTGGCCTGGTTTGATGAGTTTTGAGAGATATGTACAATCAGGCAAGCACCATCATATTAAGTTTCCCTGTGCCCCTTGGCAATCAATCTGCCCCTAATCCTGGCCCAGGCAACAACTCATCTGCCTCCTGTCATTCTATCTTCCTTTCAATAGTCTGAAAACACCCAACTTCTGATATGAAATCACTTTCTGCTGGAAACAGTGGTTTCTGTTTCTCTGATTGAACTGTGCCTGGTACAGGGGGACTTCACTATGGGAAGCCAATTCCTGCACATCACCCACTATTCATAAAAAAACAGTTACAGGGAAGTGCAGTTACCGGGAAGTGGTTAGACACCCAGAGTGTGTCCTCTGTTTCTGTGGACCAAGGGGCTTAGACTCCTGAAGTTTCAAAACATCTTTCCGGAATCAAAGGCTGCCATGAGATCAGAGGTGCCATCTTTGTCAGGGTGGGTACAGGCTGTGTGGCATGACTGAACTCCAGGGGCAGGGCCTTTGGTTCAAGATGACTTTGTCGATGTTTCATGACCCCCACAGTCCATGGTTGGCTGTGGTAGAAGTCAGAAGTCACAAAGTAGAGGTCACATCAGCATGGAGTATGGCAGTGGTTTTCAAAGTTTCCTTTTTAATAATGAGACACTTAGGTTAAAAAAAAAATATGTGAAATGCCAACAGAGAAAGCAGACAAAGGTAAAGCTGCTGTGGTTGAATTTAGGGAATAAGTGGCTTTCAGAGTTTGCCCTGCTGTGTGGAAGTGAGACAGACCTGGTACACATGCTGGGGAGCCTTTCCTTAGTTGGAGAACCTGGGAAAGTCACATTACCTCACCGAGTCTCAGTTTCCTCTTTTATAATTGGGCATAATTGTATCTGCTCTTTTTGGAAAATCATAAGTTTTAGACATTACACATATAAAGCTCTTAGCATGACCCTTAAACGTAATGGGAGCTTAAAAAATGCTAGCTCTTATTTATTTATCATGTATTATTATTAGTTACTTTTATCTATTAGTAATAATTTTATTTATTATTTATTATTCAATTTTATTATTTATTATTATATGTCATGAGCAGTACAAGGTTAGAGATAGCAGGTCCATGCATGTTTGTGTCTTTCCACAGTGTCAGATCTTTACTGATGCTATTTCAATTGCAAAAACCATGAGCTACATGGAGTTCCCAAGGAGGCAATTCTCTTTAGCACTCTTTGTTCACTCAGCAGTCACAGCCGTGGTCACACAGGTTCAAGCCATGCCACAAATCAGCCAATATTTCAAACCATACATAATAGTACACTTAATCAATATGTAAGTGTTATAGATTAAACATTACACCATAAACATTTAACATCAAGAGAAAAAGAAATAGGAGAAAGGGTTAATGAACCAGTCTAGGGAGAGCAAAGAAGACAAAAGTAGTCTTGGTTTGGGCCGGTTGGTCTTGCAGGAAAGTCTTTGATGTGGAAGGGAAATGCCAAGTTCTTACCATGAGTGACAGCAGGACAGTTGTCAGTTAAGATGGCTGATTCTAGCTGCTAAAGGCCAGCTCCTTGATGTCACGGAGTCCTCTGGGGAGAACTGATGGTGGAAGCGTGTACTTGTTTGTGTCTTTACGTGGTGGAATGCAGTCTTTATTTTTTATTTTTTTGTCAGGCAAAATATCTTATCCTTGTTGGCAAGGTGCCCTACAAAATGTAAAACGGAGTCTTTTCCTAAGACGGAGTTAGTTGCATGAAGAGTGCTCCATACAATGTGATAGGTCAGTTTAGCCTCTAAGCCATCAGGAATTAGCCAAGTTTGGTAAGCAAGGACAACAGACTCTCAGAGAGTCTGTCAGATTGTTATGCCCCCAACAATGCTGCATAACAAACAACCTCATGACAGTGACTTAGAGCAGCAATCGTTTATGTTCCGTGGATCTGCAGTCAGCTGATGCTGACTGAGCTCTGCTTCTGGTGCCTCTCATCCTTTTCTTGCCACTAGAAGGTTGACTTTTCTGGATTCAATGGGCTAGTCTGGGCATGTTCTTCTCATGGCAATGGCAGAGGCAGAAGAGGGCAAGCACAGTCACTCAAGAGAGCATTTGATCATGTCATGCCCACTAACCTTCCATTTGTCAAAAGAAGTCACATGCCTGAACCCGAAGTTGAGGATCAGGGAAATATACTCCTGTTTTTCAGTGAGAGGAACTTCAAAGTCATATGGCAAAGAGTATGGATAAAGGGTGGGGTGAAGAACTGGGCCATTAATGTGCTCTCTTTCAGGGAGCATCTGGATTTAAGATGCCAACAGAAGAAAGAAGCATCTCATGGGGAAATGCTGAGAAGGAGCATATAAGGATGTCAGAGGGGACCAGAACATGGCAGAGTCCGGGAAGTAGAGGGAATGGGAGATTCCAATAGTGTCCAGTGCTTCAGAGGAGACCCATGAAATAGGGTAAGAGAAAAAAACTTGGTCAAAGAGAACATTGTTAATGATCTTGAGAGACTCTCTAAACAATCAGGCTCAGTTAATCTTTTAGTAGCAAGGCTGTGCTGGCTGATCATCTCTAGTCCAGAAGTGAACGGGTGTTTGTCTTGTTTTCTTCATCAAAAGGGGAGAAAGAAAACTTTGGTGAAACATAATGCTGGCTCTTTATGAAATATTTTGATGTGCATTTTAAATGCACATATGTACCTGATTTTCTGTGCAAATTACCCTTGGTGTAAGAAGAGAAAGTTGCTAAGTAAGCAATTAGAAAGGAGAAGAGTAATATTTACTTCAAGTTTGATGATTTGCTAGCGCATGCACGTATCTAGAGGTAAACTGTGTTCTGAAATCCAAATTCAATAAGCGGAAAATATTAAAACACAATTGTTGATTAACTCAGTGAGCAAGTCCAGCGCACACATCATGCCAAAAAGATATTACCCAGCACAAGCTGCACAAGGTTGCAATCACAGAGCAAAGTGTGCACAGGTCGTGAGGATTTGGTAATCAGATTGAGCTAATCAAGGAAAAATTCTGTGACTTCACACACAAAGAGTATCTTAAATTAGAACTGTAGTTGGCAATTGCATAGATACCTTTCTTTGCAGTCCCCAATGTGGGAAAAACTTTTTCTATTTTGATCCAGTACTGAGAGTATCTGATTTGGAAAACACATCTGCTTACAGTCTTTTGATTTTTTGATAAAAGTTAAATCTTGGTTTTGACTAAATAGAAAAAAACCTTGGTGAGACCTTAATGGGTTTTGGGACCCTGTTTTCTAATGTCTTCTTGACCATTTTCTTGAAAACTCCTTCAGTTGCCATAAAATTTGCTTTTCCATATCTTGAATGACCTATACAGGTTTGATCAGCCAGAGTGGATAAAAATCACTCACCATAATACAAACACATGGAAGAAAAAGAGACACAGGAAAGTAAACAACATGCATGACAGAACACGCACAACTTACAGTGCTCACCGCTTGAGAGAGTGCTCAGTAGGGGGTGTAAATCGCCACTGACCAAGTGTGTCCATACGATCTGTCACTCACTCATGGTTCAGAGCAATGGGCATCATTCTGATGGTGAGAGGACATACTGGATGTTGTAGCGGACAGGACTTTATATAATATGCACACACATTATACACATATAATTTATATATTTATAAAATATATGTTCACATATCTATGAATGCATTTAAAATACCTTTTGAATACACTACATATTGTGTATTTTTCCAAACAGAAATTATTTCAAAGACAAATAGAATTTTAACAAACCACCTGAGTAGATGTAGATGGCTTTTTTTCCCCCATTGGGAGACTGCAGTTTTGCCTTTTCAACTGTGTTTTGTCACTAATTTGAAATTCTTCACTGCTGTGCTGTCAGTTGAGAGGAACGCTTGCAGATAAGCTCATAGAAACACCCAGACAAGAAGCATTTTAAGTAGGGCAAGTGAGCTGGGTTGTAACAAATCTGGAACAAAATAATTAAGGACAGAGAACCTCATTTTATGTTTGTGAGATGACTTTGGGGGGGAGGGGTGGGATTTAAAGGTACAGAGCATTGGTAAGGACTCTGATTTAAATTGGTCCATATAGGAAGTACCACGGGTGACAGTAAACATGAAGATGTCTGTCCCTTCAAAAAAAAAAAAAAAATCTTTTCTGGTCAGGCACGGTGGCTCACACCTGTAATCCCGGCACTTTGGGAGGCCGAGGCGGGTGGATCACGAGGTCAGGAGTTCAAGACCAGCATGTTCAAGATGGTGAAATCCCGTCTTTACTAAAAATACAAAAATTAACCAGGTGTGGTGTTGGGCACCTGTAATCCCAGCTACTCAGGAAGCTGAGGCAGAAGAATCACTTGAACCCTGGAAGCGGAGGCTTCAGTGAGCCGTTGCACTCCAGCCTGGGTGACAGAGCAAGACTCTACCTCAAAACCAAAACAAAACAAAACAAAAACTTTTCTTTTTTATTTTTCTTCACCTATTTGTTAAAGTGAATCATGTCGGAAAGCTGTGGAGACTCTATAAAATGAAAGCAATTAGTGAATATGCCGCAAAACTCATTTATATTCTTTCCTCCCAATTCATTTATTATTTGACGTATGTTTTTGGATAGAGTTCAAATGCATAGGAGTATATTGTGGTGGGCTAATGGATGGAGAGTGCCGAAGGAGGGAGGGGGAACCGTCGGGTCAGCAAGCATCCCATTCCCAAAGCCTGTAGATCCCTGGCTCTGCCTCCATTGTCCAAAGTAGTTTATGCCTCTGGCTTATCTAAATACACGTTCTAAAATCCTCACACTCACTCTCTTCTACAAAAGAGCACTTACAGACACGAGGCAGTAGCCTGGCCCAGTGTAGCCATGCGCATCAGGGCTACCTTCTTTTGCTCTTGGCCCTTGTACCTGTCCCTGTAGAGTGTCAGCCCACATGCAAGGAGCTCGTGCTGGCGGCATTGAACTTTGACAGCATCCTCTGCAGGTAATCTGCTTTTATGCCTTTGTTTTCTTCTGGCTTTAGAGTAAACCATTACTTGGTTTTATTGTTTTTGTTTTTGAGACAGGGTCTTGTTCTGTCATTTAGGCTGGAGTGCGGTACATGAACATGGCTCACTGCAGCCTCAACCTCCTGGGGTCAGGTGATCCTCTTGCCTCAGCCTCCCAAGTAGCTGGGACCACAGGCACATGCCACCATATTGGGCTAATTTTTAAATTTCTTGTAGAGACAAGATTTCATCACATTGCCCAGGATAGTCTCAAACTCCAGGGCTCAAGCGATTCTCTTGCTTCAGCCTTCCAAAGTGCTGGTATTACAGGTGTGAGCCACCGCATCCAGCAGTAAACTATTACTTTGAGGATTCTAACTGCATCTTAGAGAAATTAAGAAGAAAGGGTTTCGTTGCTCCTATGTCAGGAGAGCATGGAGGAATTCAGGGCGAGGGAGGGGAGGGCTTGGCCTTCCAGGTTCTTGGCTTAGAGGAGGTAAGACTGGGGCTGATGGAGGAGCAGGGTAACTCTTCTCTAGATCTCTTTCCTGCAGATGGTTTGCATGTAAAAATAAGGCAGATTGTGAGGTTTCTGTATTGGGGCAGAGTCCTTCAGTCCGTTGAGATGAGCTGCATTTACTTTAGAGAGAATCACATTTGCAGCATTACCCGTTAAAGCTCTTCATTAATTTTCTGTTCGTCTATGCCACTTTTCATGTGCTGACAAGATGCACTGTTGATATTTTAAAAAGTTAAAAGGCTGGCAGAGTGGCTCATGCCTGTAATCCCAGCATTTTTTGAGGTGAGGCAGGAGGATCACTTGTGGCCAGGAGTTCAAGACAAGTCTGGGCAACATAGCCAGACCCTGTCTCTAAAAAAAAAAAAAAAATTAGCCACGCATGGTGGGCATGGTGACACACACCTGTAGTTCCAGCTACTTGAGAGGCTGAGGCAGGAGGATGGCATGAGCCTAGGAATTAGCGGTTATAGTAAGTTGTGATTGCATCACTGCACTCCAGCCTGGGCAACAGAGCAAGACCCTGTCTCTAAAAAAATTAAAAAATGAAAAAGCTGAAAAACACAATTTTCATACAAATATAGAGTAAGTGTATGTAAAAGATTTAACTAATTAATGAGGGTACCAGAAGAATGACAAAGGGGATATAAAGGCAGATACAAGAAGCTGATATCTATATTGTTATTTATATCTATCTATATCCATATCTATAGCTACACGTACATACATACATATGTAGTGAGGAGGCAAGATTGCTGGGATAGGATCACACAAAGTTAATACAAAATAGTTAATAAAAAACTGCTTCCTATCCTCCTGGGCAATAAAGCTGTAAGCTTTGGGGTTATGGTCTCTACCAGTTAGAAATCACTTGCTATTTATCAATCTACAAGGGAACATCTAACTTTACCCAGTCTGGGGCTTCATCAGTTGTAAATGAGGAGTCAAAGTGAAGTTACATGCCCTGGAGCAGGATTGGCAGTTGAGAGCTGGAGCCCCAGCCTGCTCCGTGGAGCCCAGGAACACAGCACACCTATTCATCTGTGCATCACCTGTGGCCGCTTTTATGCTAGTGTGGCAGAGGTGAGTAGTAGCAACAGGGACCATATGTCCCGCACAGCCAAAAATATTTACTATCTGGCCCTTTACAGAAAAAATTTGCTGGTCCCTGCTCTAGAGGCGCAAGTCAGATACCCTGTAGGTAGCCTGCAAGGAGTCCTCTAGGATAATCCCAAAGGCCTGAAGATCCTTTTGCCTTGTTTTCATGTTTGGTATAATTTTTTCAACAATATTATGCACATGTACAAAGATGTGTGTTTAATCTTAAAAAACAGTTAAACCCTCAATGAGTGAATATTCAAACTAGAGAGAATCTCACAGCTCTGGCTAATTCTTATTGCTTTTCAACAATTACCTTGCTCCAGGAAATACGCCTTGACCTCAAGCTGCACCCCACCCGGGCTGGGGGGTCCCAGCGTTTGTGTCTTTATTTGCACTCTCTCTTTCTTCATATTCATGTGTCCTGCA
The DNA here is from genome assembly GCF_043159975.1 of Macaca nemestrina. Taxonomy (NCBI): domain Eukaryota; kingdom Metazoa; phylum Chordata; class Mammalia; order Primates; family Cercopithecidae; genus Macaca; species Macaca nemestrina. The sequence goes on along the minus strand of NC_092138.1, from coordinate 13,535,181 downwards.
GGAATGGCTATGTAACTTGTGGGGCTGCAGTGCACAATGAAACTGCAGAGCCCTTGTTCAAAAATTATTAAGAATTTTAGGACAATGACGTAGAGAATTAAAGCAAGCACTGTGTGAGACTGCCCAGGTCACGTACTCGTAGCCCTGCCCTGGCCCCACTCATTGGACTTTGATCTCTCTGTGGTATTCACCTTTGCCTCTCCACTGTACAATAATAACATAGTAGGCACTGAACAAACATGTTTTGTGGAATGTTATTAATTATTCAACAGGTGTTGTAAAAAGTGACCCCTTTGATGACTGCATTTTTGAAATTCTATTAATTTTTGAGAATTTAGTGCAAAAAATATTTGTATGCACATATTTAAATGCAAGAACAGATTATGATGTGTATTCAATATATTATCTGCATACATTCACTTTTCACTTTTTTTCATTTTTTTCTTTCTGTTTTTCAGACTCAATAATTCCAACTATCCTATCTTCCAGTTCACTGATTCTTTTACTCGCTTGAATCTACTGCTGAACTCCTCTCCTGGCTATTGTTCTACTGGGTGAAGCAGGATCTTCATCCTCTGACAATGCTGTGTCAATGTCTCTTCTGTTCTCTTGAGTCATTCTGTGTCTGGAGTTGGTTCCTTCCAATGGGTTCGTGGTCTTGCTGACTTCAAGAATGAAGCCGCGGACCTTCACTGTGAGTGTTACAGCTCTTTACGGTGTGCCACCTTCAAGAGTGAGCAGCAGCAAGATTTATTGTGAAGAGTGAAAGAACAAAGCTTCCACGGTGTGGAGGGGGACCCGAGTGGGTTGCTGCTGCTGGCTGGGGTGGCCGGCTTTAATTCCTTTGTCCCTGCCCATGTCCTGCTGATTGGTCCATTTTACAGAGTGCTGATTGGTCCACTTTACAGAGTGCTGATTGGTCCATTGTACAAACCTCTAGCTAGCCACAGAGCGCTGAGTGGTGCGTTTTTACAGAGCACTGATTGGTGCATTTTACAAACCTCTAGCTAGCCACAGAGCACTGATTGGTGCGTTTTTACAGTGCACTGACTGGTGTATTTTACAAACCTCTTGTAAGACAGAAAAGTTTTTCAAGTCCCCAGGTGACCCAGGAGTCCAGCTGGCTTCACCTCAACTTCTTCTAGGCTCGTCTACTGGTCATGACCACTTTTCTGGGTCCTTCTGCCTGGTCTTGCTAAATGTGCTGTCCTGCACATTACAGGCTGCCTCACGATTTCTCCCTTGCATCTGCCAGGAGCTACCCCTCCTCCTGGTACAGACGCTTCAGGCTGCCCAAGTGGATGATATTCTGTGGAGAGGCGGAATAAGAGACCCCACTTCCTCATGTTAAATTTGTTAGGGATGTACGGAAACTGAGAACCTCACGTCTCAGTCTTTCACAGTGCTTGGTAGAACAGCATTTGTAATATTCACTTTTCTTTGATTTTCCCCCCTTCACCCACACACTCATACGCCCACATAAAATTTGGACACAGATTAAGGTTTGGAGATACACTTTTTATAACATGGCACTTGGCTTTTCTACCAACTCGAGGTTGTCTCACTGTTCCTTTCTTATAAGTCCTTTCCTGTAAGAATTGTTAGGCCCTTATGGAATAGACTTTTCTGTAAGGCCACACCTGACTGGTTTATCAGACAGGATCTTACAGTCCTCCCCCGGCATGGGACATGCTGAACTATACCTCCCCGTGTCGCTCCATCCTCTTCAGCTCCGTGAATATCTGAGGACATACTTTGTTTTCTCTTAATGTCACTTGAACTCTATTCAGACCATCTGGGAGAACCAATGACTCATTTAGTGCAGTGGAGAGCTTGTTTATATTGTAATTAAGCAGACTTACTTAAAATGTTTTATGTACTCAGGGTTTCATATATTTGTCATGTTTGCTCAGAGTCCATATTTAGGAACGTAGTATAGCTGTGTAGGCATATTTGTCGTGTCTTGACGGGTCAGATTGGTCAAAATAAGAGGGAATAGCACATCATGTTTAGGCAGAGATTTGGTTCCAGGCCATCACCCACACAGTTGTAGAAAAAGAAAAAAGCCCACAAATAAGTACGAATAGGTTGTGAGTTTTAATCCATGATGATTAATTCACAGGTTTTACATTTGAAAAGCAGAAAAATGTTTTAAATCAAAAAATAAACTTTAAATAAAACTTCTGACAAGTTTTTCAAAAGACTTTTGAAAAGAAAGTTAACAATTCTATCTTAAAGCCAACACTGCTAACAGTAGTTGTATAGCATTTACTATGTGCCAGGCACTGTTTTAAGCACATTAAAAATATAACATCATTGAACCCACAGAACAGCCTTAGAATGTAGGTCCTTTTCATTATTATGGTTCTCTAGTTCACATCTGGATAGGGTTCATCTGCTCTTTTGCAAATATGCACTACTGTTTAGAGAAATGGGTCATCACATACATAAGCCTATTGATTTTCATTAAAATATGTGTATAATTTTAAGATGTGTCTGATGAGCATCATGATTTTATCCATTAGCAATTAGTACAATATTTCCCTAATCACAATTGTCTACCTAATGGTTTATTTATATAATAGTTCTCATGAGTCTTTTAGCAGAGTTCAAACATTTTAACAAATAATTTTATATTTGTTTTAGAGAACAGCTAACATAAGGATACGTGATCACTTTGTCAGATTAACTAACCTAATGAAGATAGTTGATATCAATTAAATAAGCAATTGGAAAGAAGAACAAAATCAACATAGCAACTCAATGAGTTGACCTCTGAAAGACTGTTCATGTACATTGGCTGGTACAAAGATACTAGCCAGCCTGTACATCTATATATTATTCATGCAGATCATTCTTTATATATAGTTAATGGCATGCATGTGGCCTGGATTTTCTGGTTGGCTAACTATTCTGTCCCCATAAATATACTCCTGACTGTCAAACCAAATGTCCTGATATTTGTTTCAAAAGCTGTGGCCACTATATGATATAACAAGTACCCGTAAACACTATTGGGATATCAGTGTGACTAAGCGAAACTAGAATTTTTTTTCCCCAGTAATCAGTAAGGTGTACCAAGTTTTTAAGAACACAAAACATGAATCAAAATCTCCTTTGAAGTCTAATTCACAATGTGAAAATGTTTAGGGTCAGATTTTCAAAATGTGACCCTACGGTGCACTGGAAGATATTCCCTGGTGAGGGTAAATGAGCAACAATGCAGGCAGTGGGTATGGGGCTGCTTTCATTTTTAAAAGATAATTTGGCTTTTTTTTTTCAGATCCACTTCTTTATTATATTTTTGGAGAACAAGAATCTTTGTCTGGAAATTCCACAAGTATGCCTTCTGCAGGATTAAAAGTGCCACAAAGAACAAAAATGAGCCCAGAACCAGATGCGTGCTAGAAGACATCAGACATGTTAAGTTTCATCTCCATTGACCTGGTAAGCCTGCTAGTATAAATATACTTTTACCTCTTTACATATTATCAGCAGTAGAAAGTACATGGCAGGTTTAGGAGAGCCAGGTAGAATATGGGTTTGAGTTCTGACTCCACCAGCTCAGCACCCTTGTGACCTGCATGTTAGTTAATGAGTGTTTAGAACGTGAACGTTTACATTTTATGCTTAGGACAAGTAGCTGAGGGGAGGAGGGGTCAGAACTACGGGAGCAACTCCCCTTTAGCACTTGCCATTAGAGCAGGGCCTTTGTAATAATTGGAAGTTAATAGGCCGATGTGGCTGTGGTGAAGCCCTGGTGCAATCCATGCTATTGGGGATGGGGAGACTGGGATCCACGTGGGAAATGGAAACATAACAACAAACGTGGAGCACTTCCAGTGTTCCACCTTACATACACTCATCTGTGGCAGCAGGCTATTAAGGTAGATACTATCTTCATCATCTTTATTTTACACATCTAGAAATCGAATCACTTCTAGGTAAAGTAATTTGCCTGAGATGATGCAGCCATGGTGACAGAGCTGGGATTTGAACAGAGCCTGGCTTTAGCCTCCGTTTAATAAACTTCACACCAAATATTTCTCCCAGATCAGGAAGCCACAGCATGCTGCTTTTTTGGGCTTCCTCTGCAACAGGCTCTGGGGTACAGGTCCTGCTCTCTTATGAGTCCCAGACTGCTTTCTTATGGATGAAATGCGAATGCTGATGTCTGCTTTAAATTGTTAGTGGGACGAATGTCTGCAAAGAGTTGCTGCTCAGTGAAGGAGAAAAAACAAACAAACAAACAAACAAAAAAGCTTTCGAGCTACTTTGAGATACTTTAAGAGATATTAAAAAAAGTTAATAGTCTGAATAAATTCAGTAGCAAAACCCAGAAGTTTCCAAACCTAGAATTTCTTTGCTTAAACTTCATCTTTCTTGCTTTTATTCTCCTCAGTATAAATTGTCTTAAGTTTTTTTTCTGATTCTGGAGCACGCCAAGTCTCACTAATGCAGGCCTCCACAACAACGATTTCAGTACTGACCAAGTGGTTAAGTTAAAAGCCAGTGCCCTTATACAAAGGCTGGGATGTAACAAAAGCCCATCCAGAGTTTTGCCTAGGCCTTTCCTGGGCCTTAAAGCATGACAAAATAATGAAGGAATCCTTAACAGGACCCAGTTAGGGTTAAACAAGTTTTATTGTGGATCTGAAGAAACTCCCCAGGCCTCCACAAAAGTTTATTGGGGGTCTGAAAGAACTCCCTAAACCTCTGTGATTTAGCAGGAGACAAGATAAGGACAATTACTCCAGCACCTGGGCCTATTCAGATTAAGTAAATTTACTGAGGCTCCAGAGGAAGGTCTTTAGGACTCAGACCTTAGTGGTAGCTTAAAAGAAGTTAATCACTTATGTCTTGAGATGAATGCACACTTACATGTAGACCTGTAGCTTAGAAGGTATATAAGCTCTGGAAAACTTGGTAATTTTGAGTTGGTCTGGTGATCATTTCCAGGCCTTCTCCCTGTTACAGGTTGCAGAAATAAAAACTCTCTTCCTCCCTAGTTTATCTGCATTTCATTATTGGGCCATGAGAAATAGCAGCCCGGCCCTCAGTTTGGTCTGGGAACAATTCCTAAAGTAAAATATTTTCATTGTAAAAAAAATCAGATAATCAGAAAAATATAAAGAAGTGGAAATTCCCTGTAATTCTACTGCTGAGAGAAAAAGGCTGTGAAAATTTCACTGTATATCCTTAGACTTTTCCCCATGCATTTATACATTTATAGGCACACACACACACACACACACACACACACACGTAAAACTGGGAGAAAGTGGACAAATTGCCTTTTTTACTTAATATAATGTGGGCATTTTCCCATGCCAATGAATATAGTTCTACGTCTTCTCATAAAAAATTAAATGTTTAATTTCTGTGAGTACATAGTAGGTGTATATATTTATGGGGTTCATGAGATACTTTGATACAGGCATGCAATGTGTAATAATCACATCAAGGTACGTGGGGTATCCATTACTTCAAGCATTTATCCTTTGTGTTACAAAAAAAATCAATTTTACTCTTAGTTGTTTTAAAATGTACAATTAAATAATGATTGACTATGGTCAGCCTGTTGTGCTATGAAATACTAGATCTTATTTATTCTTTCTATTTTTTTGTATCCATCAGCCATCCTCACTTCCCCTTCCTCCAACTCCCCCACTACCCTTTTCAGCCTCTGGAAACCATCATTATACTATCTCCATGAGTTCAAATGTTTCAATTTTTAGCTCCCACACATATGTGAGAACATGGAAAGTTTGTCTTTCTGTGTGTGGCTTAGTTTGCTTAACATAATGACCTCTCGTTCCATCCATGTTGCTGAAAATGACAGGATCTCCTTCTTTTTATGGCTGAATAGTACTCCACGTGTACATGTAAAAAATTTTCTTTATCCATTTATCTGTTGATGGATAGTTAGGTTGCTTCCAAATCTTGGCTATTGTGAATAGCACTGTAATAAATATGGGAGTGCAGACATCTCTTCAACATACCGATTGCCTTTGTTATGGGTATACACCTAGCAGTGGCACTGCTGGATCACATGATAGCTCTACTTTTAGTTTTCTTGAGGAAACTTCAAACTGTTCACCATTGTGGTTGTACTAATTTACATTCCCATTAACAGTGTACAAGGGTTCCCTTTTCTCCACATCCTTACCAGCATTTGTCATTGCCTGTCTTTTGGATAAAAGGCATTTTAACTAGGATGAAATGATATCTCATTGTAGTTTTGATTTGCATTTCTCTGATGATCAATAATGTTGAGCACTTTTTCATATACCTGTCTGCCCTTTGCATATCTTTTTATTTTGAGAAATATCTATTCAGATCTCTTGTCCATTTTTAAATTGGATTATTAGATTTTTTCATATAGAGTTGCTAGAGCTCCTTATATATTCTGGTTATTAATCCCTTATCAGATGGATAGTTTGCAAATATTTTCTCCTATTCTGTGGGTTGTCTCTTCACTTTGTTGATTGTTTCCTTTCCTGTGCAGAAGCTTTTTAATTTGATGTAATCCCATGTGACCATTTTTGCTTTGGTTGCCTATGCTTGTGGGGTATTGCTTAAGAAGTCTTTGCCCAGTCCAATGTCCTGGAGGGTTTCTCCAATATTTTCTTTTAGCAGTTTCACAGTTTGAGGTCTCAGGTTTAAGTCTTCAGTCAAGTTTGATTTGATTTTTTTATATAGCATGAGATAGGGATCTAGTTTCATTCTTCTGCATATGTATATCCAGTTTTCCCAGCACCATTTATAAAAGAGACTGTCCCCTCCCCAAAGCATGTTGTTGGCACCTTTGTTGATAATGAGTTCATTGCAGATATATGCATTTGTTTCTGGGTTCTCTATTCTGTTCCACTGGTCTATGTGTCTGCTTTTATGCCAGTGCTATGCTATTTTGGTTACCGTATCTCTGTTGTATATTTTAAAGTCAGGTAATGTGATTCCTCCAGTTTTGTTCTTTTTGCTTAGGATAGATAGCTTTGGCTATTCTGAGTCTTTTGTGTTTTCATATAAATTTTGGAATTGTTTTTTCTATTTTTGTGAAGAATGTCATTGGTATTTTGATAGAGTGCATTAAATCTGTAGATTGCTTTGAGTATTATGGATATTTAAAAAATATTGATTATTCCAATCCATGAATATAAAATATCTTTCCCTTTTTTTGTGTCCTCTTCAATTTCTTACATCAGTGTTTTATAGTTTTCACTGTAAAGATCCTTCACTTCTTTGGTTAATTCCTAGGTATTTAATTTTATTTGTGGTTATTATGAGTAGAATTACTCTTTAAATTTCTTTTTCCCCATTGTTCATTGCTGTCATATAGAAATGCTGCTGATTTTTGTATGTTGCCTTTGTATCCTGCAGCTTTAATTTGTTTAAGTTCTAACAGTTTTTTAGTGGAGTCTTTAGGTTTTTCCAAATGTAAGATCATATCATCTGCAAATAAGGATAATTTGTCTTCTTCCTTTTCAATTTGGATACCCTTTATTTCTTTTTCTTGTATCATTACTCTAGCAGGATTTTGAGTACGATATTGAATAGCAGTGGTGACAGTGGGCATCCTTGTCATGTTCCAGATCTTAGAGAAAAGGATTTCAGTTTTTTCCCATTAAATATGATACTAGCTGTTGGTTTCTCATATATGGTTTTTATTATGTTGAGGTATGTTACTTCTACACCCAGTTTTTTTAAATCATAAAGTGATGTTGAATTTTATCAAATGCTTTTTCAACATCAGTTGAAAGGATTATATGGTTTTTGTCCTTCATTCTGTTGACATAATGCATCACATCGATTGATTTACATATATTGAATCCTTCTTGCATCCCTGGGATGAATTCTACTTGATCATCATAAGTGATCATTTTAAGGTGTTGTGGAATTTGATTTGCTAGTATTTTGTTGAAGATTTTTGCATCAAAGTTCATCAGGGATATAGGCCTGTAGTTGTCTTTTTTTGATATGTGTTTGGTTTTGGTATCAGGGCAATACTAGCCTCTTAGAATGAATTTCGAAAGCATTAACTCTTCTTTAAATGTTTGGTAGAATTCAGCAGTGAAACCACTGAGGTCAGGGCTTTTCTTTACTGGGAGATTTTTTATTATGGCTTCGATCTTGTTACTTGTTATTGGTCTATTCAGGTTTTGGATTTTTTTTTATGGTTCAGACTTGGTAGGTTGTATGTGTCTAGGGATTTATCTACTTCTTCTAGCTTTTCCAATTTATTGGCATATAGTTGCTCACAGTAGCCTCTAATGATCCTTTGAATTTCTGTGGTATCAGTTGTAATGTCTCATTTTTCATCTCTGAATCTATTTATTTATTCTCTTTTTTTCTCAGACTGGCTAATGGTTTGCCAATTTTGTTTATCTTTTCAAAATACCAACTTTTTGTTTCACTGATCTTTTTTGTTGTTTTCTTCATTTCAATTTCATTTATTTCCACTCTGATATTTACTATTTCTTTTCTTCTACTAATTTTGAGTTTGGTTTGCTCTTGCTTTTCTAGTTCTTTAAGATGCCTTGTTAGGTTGTTTATTTGAGGTTTTTCTACTTTTTTGATGTAGGCACTTATAGCTATGAAATTCCCTCTTAGTGCAGCTTTCATTGCATCCCATATGTTTTAGCATGTAGTGTGTCCATTATCATTTGTTTCAAGAAATTTTTCAGTTTTTTTTTTTTCTTCATTGACCCACTGGTCATTCAGAAGCATATTGGTTAATTCCCACGTGTGGGTATGGTTTCCAAAATTCCTCATTATTGATTTTTAGTTATATTCCATTGTGGTCAGAGAAGACACTTACTATTATTTCTTGGAATGTTTTGAGACTTGTTTTGTGGCTCGACATATGGTCTGTCTTTGAGAATGATCCCTGTGTTGAGAAGATTGTGTATTCTGTAGCCATTGGAGGAAACATTCTGTAAATGTCCATTTAGTCTATTGGACAGATTAAGTCCAATGTTTCATAGTTGATTTTCTTTTTGAATCATCTGTCCAATGCTGCAAGTCTCCAGCTATTATTGTATTGGGGTCTCTCTCTCTCTTTAGCTCTAATAATATTTGTTTTATATATCTGTGTGCTCCAAGGTGCATATATAGTTACAATTGTTATATCATCTTACTGAATCGATCCTTCATCATTATATAGAGACCATGTCTCTTTTTATAGTTTTGTTTTGAAGTCTATTTTGTCTGATATAAGTATAGCTACTCCTGCTTTTGTTGGTTCTCATTGGTATGGAATATCTTTTTCCGTCCCTTTATTTTCAGTCTCTGTGTGTCTTTATAGGCGAAGTGTGTTTTTTTGTAGGCAACAGATTATTGCATCTCTTTTTAAAAATACATTCAGCCAGTCTATATCTTTTGATTGGAGAGTTTAGTTTATTTACATTTTATGTTATTATTGACAGGTAAGGACTTACTTCTGCCATTTTGTTATTTGTTTTCTTGTTTTGTGGTCTTTTCTTGCTTTTTTTTTTTTCTTCCTCTCTTCCTTTTAGTGAAGGTGATTTTCTGAGGTGGTGTGTTTTAATTTTCTGCTTTTTATTTTTAAGGTACTTGTTGTATGTCTTTTGATTTGAGGTTATCATGAGGGCTGCAAATAATATCTTATACCCGTTATTTTAAACTGATGACAAGTTAACACTGATTGCATAAACAAAGAAGCAAGCAGAGGACTAATAAAATCTCTATACTTTAACTCCATCTCCCTACTCTTTAACTTTTGTTGTTTCTATTTATATCTTAGCGTATTGTGTTATCTGTGTTTTAAAAAGTTGTAGTTATTTGTGATCAGTTGATCTTTTAGTCTTCTACTCAGGATATGAGTAGTTTCCACATCATACACATCATAATTACAGTGTTATAATATTCTTTTTTTCTGTGTATTTTGAGTTTTTGTTTTGTTTTCTTTTAATATGGAGTCTCCCTCTGTCACTCAGGCAGGAGTACAGTGGCACCATCTCAGCTCACTGCAACCTCTACCTCCCTGGTTCAAGCAGTTCTTCTGCCTCAGCCTTCCAAGTAGCTGGGATTACAGGCTGATTTTTGTATTTTTAGTAGAGATGGAGTTTCTCCACATTGCTCAGGCTGGTGTTGAACTCCTGACCTCAGGTGATCTGCCCACCTCGGCCTGATCCCAAGTGCTGGGATTACAGGGGTGAGCCACCATGCCTGGCCTGTACTTTGAGTTTCATAACTTCAGATGATTTCTTATTGCTCATTAACATCTTTTCAGATTATTATTCTTTCATATTGAAGAACTCTCTTTAGTATTTCTTGACGGACAAGTCTGGTGTTGATAAAATCCCCCAGCTTTTGTTTGTCTGCGAAAGTCTTTATTTTGCTTTCATATTTGAAGCATATTTTATATAGATATACTATTCTAGGGCAAAAGTTTTTTTCTTTTAGCACTTCAAATATGTCATACCCTCTCACCTGGCCTGTAAGATTTCCACTGAAAAGTCTGCTGCCAGATGTATTGGAGCTCCTTTGTACATTATTTATTTCTCTTCTCTTGCTGCTTTTAGGGTCCTTTCTTTACCCTTGACCTTTGGGAATTTGATTATTAAATGCCTTGAGGTTATCTTTTTTTGGGTTAAATGTGCTTGGTGTTCTCTAACCTTCTTGTACTTGAATATTGATATATTTCTCTAGGCTTGGGAAATTCTCTGTCATTATCCCTTTGAATATCCTTTCTACACCTATTTCTTTCTCTACCTCCTCGTTAAGGCCAGTGACTCTCAGATTTGCCCTTTTGAGGCTATTTTCTAGATCTTGTAGACATGCTGCATTCTTTTAAATTCATTTTTTTCTTTTGTCTTTAACTATGTTTTCAAATAGCTTGTCTTCAGGCTCATTAGTTTTTTCTTCTGCTTGATCAATTCTGGTATTAAGAGATTCTGATGAATTCTTTAGTATGTCAATTGCATTTTTCGACTCCAGAATTTCTGCTTCATCCTTTTTAATTATTTCAATCTTTTTGTTAAATTTATCTGATATGATTCTGAGTTCCTTCTCTACTATCTTGGAAATTTCATTGAGTTTACTCAACACAGCTATTTTGAATTTTCTATCTGAAAAGTCTGTCTTTCTGGGATTAGCCCCTTGTGTCTTATTTAGTTCATTTGGTGAGGTGATGTTTTCCTGGATGGTTTTGATGCTTATGAATGTTCTTCAGTGTCTGGGCATTAAAGAGTTAGGTATTTATTGCAGTCCTGAGCAGGTATTTATTGCAGATTCCCAACTGTAAAGTTGGGAAAACTTTACAGGTATTCAAAGGGACTTGGGTGTTGTGATCTACATTTTTGGTCACTGCAGCCATATCTACATTTAGGGGGAACTTCAAGCCCAGTAATGCTGTGGCTCCCGCAGACTTGTAGAGGTAGTGACTTGGCGGTCTTGGATACGATCCAGAAGTTTTATCTGGATTGCCAGGGAGACACTCTTGCTCTCTTCTTTTACTTACTTCCAAATAAGTAGACTCTCTTTCTTTGGGCTGAGCTGCCTGGAGCTGGAGGGGTGGTACAAGCTCCCCTGTGGCCACCACCACTGGGACTGTGCTGGGTCTGACCTGAAGCCAGCGGAGCACTGGATCTCACCCAAGGCTCACTGTAACCATCACCTGGCTACTGCTTATGTTTACTCAATGCCCTAGGGCTCTACAATCAGGTAGTGGTGAAGCCAGCCTGGCTTGTGTCTTTCTCTTTAGGGTGCTGAGCTTCCCCTGGCTCCAGGTGGGTCTAGAGATACTGTCTGGGAGTCAGAGTCTGGAGTTGGAAACCTTAGGAATCTACCTGCTGCTCTATTCTACTGCAGCTGAGCTGGCACCCGGGCCACAGGATAAAGACCTTCCCACTCTTCCGTACCCTTTCTACAAGCAGAAGAGTCTCTCCTCATGGTCACCATCACCAAAGGCCCATGGAGAGCACTGCCAGGCCACCAGTGATGTTCATGAAAGGACCAAGGGCTCTTTAGTGAATGCTTATAGTCCTGGCATTCACCCTTCAGGGTGGTGGGTTCCCCTCTGGCCTAGGGCTGGTTCAGAAGTGCTAACCAAGACCCAAGGCCTGGAATCAGGGTCCCCAAAAGCCCACTTGATGCTCTACCTCACTGTGGCTGAGCTGGTACCTAAGCTGCAAGACAAAGTCCCCTTGACTCTTCCCTTTGCTTTTCTTAAGCAGAAGGAGTCTGTCTCCACAGCCACCACATCTATGCATATGCTGAGTCACATGTGAAGCCAACACATCCCAGAGTCTCACCAAGGGCTCATGGTATGTACTACCTGTCTGCTGCTATTGATTATTCAGTACCCAAGGGCTCTTTAGTCAGCAGGTCATGGGTCTTGCCAGGACTAGGTCCTTCCTTTCCTGACAGTAGGTTCCCCTTCTGGCCCAGAGTGGGTCTAAAAATGTTGTCCAGGAGGTAGGGCCTAGAATGAGGACGTTATGACTCTACCTAGTGCCCTATTCTACTGTGGCTGAGCTGGTATCCAAGTTGCAGGACAAAACCCCTCTCCTCTCCCCAAGTGGAATGAAAGAGTCATTTTCAGAGTTGCAAGCTATTCTGCCTGGGGTTGGTGGGAGAATTGGAACAAGCACTCCTTTGGCCACCCCGACTGGTGTCTCCCTAGGTCATGTGCTCCCCGAGTCCACGGGCTTTGAGCCCAGCACAGCACTCAGACTTGTCTAGGAGTTGCAGTCCTTGTGGCCTAGACTGCCCTTCAAGTTTTTTTTAGACCCGTAGAGCACTTTAGTCCATGGTGGCGAGGCTTACCAGAATTCAGGTTCTGACCACTAGGATGGATGATTCCCCTCTTGCTACGGCTTTTCTAAATGTTTCCTCCATGGGTGATGCCTGAGTTCTGCCCAGTATTGCTTTCCACTGTGACAGGGCAGCACTGAGCTCCAGTGCAAAGTCCCGCAATCACTGTATTCTCCCTCCCCTAGTTGCACAAATTCTCTTTCCATGCCATGTGGTCACTAACAGCAGATGGGGGAGGGGTGGCTTTGGCAAGTAAAGCCAAACTGCCCTCTTTCCTGCTGCTTTCGGTGATATGAAGTTAAAACCAAGTAGTATGATTGCTTATCTGATATTTGGTTCTTATGAATGTGCAATTTTGTGTAGGTAGTTAAAATTGGTATTCCTGTGAGAAAGACGATAGGTGGAGGCTTCTATTCAGCTATGTTGCTTTGTCTCTTCCTATGCCTTCATTTTTAATTATTCCACAGTGCTTTATTGTGTATGTCTCATAATTTCTTAGAAGTTCCACTATTGAATAGCACTTCTATTGTTTGATTTAAAGCTATTATAAACAAGCCTGAGACGATTAAAGGTAAATCTATGCATGCCTGCTTGATTATTTTCTTAGGATAAATTACTAGAAATGAAATTCTTTGATCAAAAAGTATTCTTGTTTTTAGGGATTTTAATATATTAATGAATTTTGTCAATTCTTTCCCCCACCCCAATGGTATTGCTCTTTCACTCTCATCACCCAGTAAAAGACTGCTCGTTTCCCCAAATATGTAGCAATGTTGGAATCCGTGACACTGAATATTCACTCAAATTTTCACCAATGTGTTAAGTAAAATTTAAAAAAAATAAAGAAAAATTATAAATTTGTATTTTATTGTTTTTATTTGCATTTCCTTGTTTACTATTAAAGTTGTGCATTTCTCAGTTGTGTTTACTAGTCATTTGTATGTTTTCCTTTGGGAAGTGACTATTTATGCCCATTTTCCATTTTCTTTCTAAAATTAATTAATTTAAAATTTTATTTTATTATAGTTTCAGTGGGTACATGTAGATGTTTGTTACATGGATGTATTATGTAACAGCACAGTTGGGCTTCTAGTATACCCATTATGCAAACAGTGACCATTGTACCCAATAGGAAATTTTTTGACCCTTACCCTCCTCTCAGCCTCCCTCACTTTTGGAGTCCCCATTATCTACTGTTTCCATTTTTATGTTCATGTGTACCCATTGTTTAGCTCCCATTTGAGAGCATGTTGAATTTTACTTTCTGTTTCTCCGTTATTTCATGTAGGATAATGCCCTCCAGCTCCATGTTGCTGTAAAAAACATGATTTTTTTTATGGCTGCATAGTATTCTATGTTGTATATACCACATTTTCTTTGTCCAATCACTTATTGATGGACACTTAGGTTGAGTCAATTACTTTGCTATTGTGACTAGTGCTTTGACAAACATATGAGTGCAATTGTGTTTTCTTTGTATAATAATTTATTTTCCTTTGGGTAGATACCCAGTACTGGGATTGCTGGGTTGAATGGTAGTCCTATTTTTTTTTTTTTTTTTTTTTTTTTTTGAGACGGAGTCTTGCTCTGTCACCCAGGCTGGAGTGCAGTGGCTTAATCTCAGCTCACTGGAAGCTCCACCTCCTGGGTTCATGCTATTCTCCTGCCTCAGCCTCCCAAGTAGCTGGGACTACAGGCACGTGCTACCATGCCTGGCTAGTTTTTTGTATTTTTAGTAGAGATGGGATTTCACTGTGTTAGCCAGAATGGTCTCGATCTCCTGACCTCGTGATCCGCCTGCCTTGGCCTCCCAAAGTGCTGGGATTACAAGAGCGAGCCACTGTGTCTGACCAGTTCTATTTTTAGTTCTTTGAGAAATGTCCATTCTGTTTTCCGTAGAGATTGAACTAATTTACATTCCTACTAACAGCTTATAAGTATAGTCTTTTCTCTGCATTCACAGCAACATTTGTTGTTTTTTGATTTCATAATAGTGGCCATTCTGACTGGTGTAAGATGATATCTCATTCTGGTTTGAATTTGCATTTTTCTGATGATTAGTGATGAACAGTTTTTCATGTTTGTTGGCCACTTGTATGTCTTCTTTTGAGAAATGTCTATTCATGTCCTTTGCCCACTTTTTAATGGGGTTGTTTTTTTCTTGTTGTGTTGTTTGTGTTCCTTATAGATTCTAGATCTTAGTCCTTTGTCAGAGGCATAATTTGCAAATATTTTCTTCCATTCTGTAGGTTGCCTGTTTACTCTGTTGATTTTTTTTTTTTTTTGCTATGTAGAAACTTTCAAGTTTAATTAAGTCCCATTTATCTATTTTTGTTTTTCTTGCATTTTTGCTTTTGAAGCCTTATTCATAAATTTTTCATTTTCTTTTTGGTTATAAGTGCTTTTTATATGTTAAAAATATGAACTTTCTGTCATAAATGCTAAAACTATTTTTTCTATTTGTTATTTGTCTTTGATTTTATGTATGATTTTTCTAATTGTACAAATGTTTAGAATTTAATGTTTTTAAACGTGTCAGTTTTTCCCTTAGATTCTGCATTTGATCTTAAGCTTATGAAGTTCTTTTCCACATTAAGAATATAAAAGCATTTACCTGTATTAATTTTACATTCAATGTTTAAATCTACCTTAAATTTATTTTGGTATAAGACTGATTTAGCCAGTCCTAACTTTTCTTCCATATTAGGCCATATTTTCTGATGCTTCAGAAATATTTAGGATTTTTAGTGGGAATAAAAAAAAAAACACAAGATGTTGTGCTTTTCAGGTAAATATGAAATATGAGCATCCATAGCTTATAAATCATGTTTTCCTGGTAGCATTGCTGAATTCCTGAACTGTCCATCCTGTTATTGTTAGCTTTGTCACCAAGGCTATGTTTCACTGTGGTCTGGAAACACTTTTCCCTTTGACCAAAGTCTTGAGATTGGCCTTGGGGACATCATGCTTCATATAACAATTAAATGGAAAAGTCCTTGGCACTGATGACACAATGAAGAGAGCAGAAAATCTTTCTTCTGAGTCCCATAGAAATGAAGCAAACAAACCACACTGAACACATGTTGAAAACCTTCTAGGGAGGGGAGCCAACAAGAGTATAGAGAGCGATGAAGGCTGTCTATGTGCTGTACTCCTGCACACACCTCATTAACTGTCACAGCTGCACGTTGGGTGGATCTCAGCTTTCTACATAGCCTGTATCAAGTTCAGGACGTCTGGAAATGTCACGCTTGGAAGGAGATCACACAAGCCCCTGCCTGATGCAATGGAGTGGTAACTTGTCAAGAAAATTCTCTCTTGTATCTAGCTGACTTATGCTCGTTGAAATTTGTTGAGTCCCCTTCAAATTTTGTTGGGTCTCTTGGAAACAGCTGGTAATGCGGCCCGCAAGATACTAGGCATTGCCCTCTAAGCTTCTCTTCTTTCACAAGTGAAGCCTCTTTTTATTTGGACAAAGTGACCTCATGATCTGAAGCAATTATCAAAT
Source organism: Macaca nemestrina (assembly GCF_043159975.1). Taxonomy (NCBI): domain Eukaryota; kingdom Metazoa; phylum Chordata; class Mammalia; order Primates; family Cercopithecidae; genus Macaca; species Macaca nemestrina. Next base: position 13,518,896 of record NC_092138.1, on the reverse strand, counting down.
TAACATGAGAGGGACAAACAGGATGTGGCATCAGATTTTCCAGACGTCCAGACAAAATCTTTTCTTTCTTGTCGAATCAGAGGATAATTAGAAACATAGAATGTGCCATATTTTTCCTTCTCTCTGTTTAAAATAGGATCTTGTGGATTAATTAAATTTATTATATATTCTGTTTGCAAAAGAATGTATATTTATCTCCACTTGGTATTCATTTATTAATTCCATTGATATTTATTAAACACACATTATGTAAAAGGACTGAAACTGGTGTTTGAGTTTCTGCCAAGTACTGTGCTAGGTGCTTTTATAGATTATTTCCTCCTTTAATCTGTGTGAAAGAGATATTACACACACATAACATCTGAAGAAGCCAAGGCCCAGAGAGGTTAAGTGACTTACTCAAGGACTTTCAGCAGGCAAGTTTAGACCTGGGATTCAACTGTCTCTATCTTAGAGTGCATGGGCCATTTTTTTTCTTGCTACTCTAGGGGTGATTCTTTTTGTTTTAAATTATCTTTTTACTTCTCTCGAAATTAACTGCCTTATTGTGAGAGAACATTGCTTATATGACATCTATTCTTCGAATTTGTGGAGGACTTCTTTGTTACCTTGTACATGGTATGTTTCTGTAAATATTCCATTTACTTGAAGAGATTGCATGTTTTCTGCTAGTGCAGAGTTATATATCCTTTAGATCAGGCATGTTAATTTGGTTTTTTAAATTTTCTGTGTCTTTAATAACCTTTGGTCTGTTGTATCTATCAGAGAGTGTTAAGATCACCTACCATGATTATATATTTGCCAAATTCTTACTGACATTCTATTAGTTTTGCTATATATATATATGTATATATAAAACTATGAATTTGTATGCAACTAATAGCATAGCCTAATGTGTGTGTATGTGTGTGTACATGTATATATATGTATATGTATATATGTACATGTATAACTAATAGCATAGCCTAACTTGTGTGTGTGTGTATATATGTATGCACACATATATAAATGGAAAATACAAAAACTATGAATTTATATGCAACTAATAGCATAGTCTAATGCGTGTGCGTGTGTGTGAATGTGTGTATGTATGTATGTATATGAATGTGTATGTGTGTATATACACACATATACACACATAATACACACACATTAGGCTATGCTATTAGTTGCGTACAAATTCATAGTTTTTATATTTTCCTGGTAAATTGTTCTAGTCACTATTATGTAAGCTTCCTCTTTATCCCTCTCAATGCTTTTTCTCTTAACTTCTATTTATCTTATCCAAATATTGTTATATTAGCTTTATTTTGGCTAGATATTTTCTTGGAAAAAATATATATTCCCTCACCTAATTTTATGCTTTTCCATGTGATGTTTCAGGTATGCTTTTGGTAGCCAGCTCATATTTTTATTTTAAATGCTTTCAGATAAATGCTGTCTTTTAGTAGCAAGTTTAATTGCAAGCACTGCTAAGGCTGGTCTTATTTTTTGATACCTGTTTTTGTGCTCGTTCACATTCTTTTACTGTGTTCCTTTTTGCTCTTTCTCTGCCTTCAGATGGACTCATAAACTTTTCTATATTCCCTTTTCACTCCTCTGCTGGTTGGCAAGCTAAAAGATTACACTTCTTTTAGTGGTTACTCTTAACATTTTAACATACATATTTAACAAAATAGTTTTCTAACAATATGGCAAGTTATATAAAATTTCTATCCTTCTGCCAGAAGTGACATGAACCTCCTTGTGCTGGAAGAACTCAGTGACTGTCATTCTGTCTTGCCATTTTGTGGAGGATTCTGTTTTTTTTTTTTTCTTTTGTATCATCTCCCTACTCGCCATCCATGGCTGCAGATCTACCCCTGTCTGCTCCCTGGCTGTCCATCGTTTTTCTCTCATTTTGCGCTCACCCTTCTTGCTCACTCCTTTGCCAGGGCTCTGGCTCTGCTTGTCAGTTTGCATTTTTCTTCTGTTTTTAGTCCACAGACATGTTTGTCTTGTGTTAGAATCGGGCTGTGACTTCTTTTTACTTTAAAAAAAAAGTCTATCATTGTTATGTGTTTGGAGGAGCAGAAATGTGTCAGATCAGAGCTCGCAGTAAGAGAGCTGTTCTGCCTGGAATTCTTGAGAATGATTTTTACAGTGTTCTCACTAGTTTGTAGGGGTCTCAAGAGAAGCCTCGTGATTGAAAAGTGCAGGTCTTTTGTTGTTGTTTGTTGATCTTATATTTGAATGACTCCCATTCTACAGTCCTTTATTTATTTGTTTGTTTGTTTATTTGTTTGTTTATTTATTTTCTGAGGCAGAGTTTTGCTCTTGTTGCCCAGGCTGAAGTGCAATGGCGCGATCTTGGCTCACTGTAACTTCCGCTTCCTGGGTTCAAGTGATTCTCCTGCCTCAGCCTCCTGAGTAGCTGGGAATTATAGGCGCCTGCCACCACACCTGGCTAATGTTTCGTATTTTTAGTAGAGATGGGGTTTCATCATGTTGACTGGTCTCGAACTCCTGACCCCAGGTGATCCACCCACCTCAGCCTACCAAAGTGCTGGGATTATAGGCGTGAGCTACTGCGTCTGGCCCAGTCCTTTATTTTTAACTATAACCAAAGGCTATTTACTATCAGGATAGTCCTTAGCACATAACACACCTTTGTCAAATTGTATGATACTAGGTGGCTGTAGCCACTGTAGCCCAGCAGCTAGCAAGTGGGGGGCAGATTGCACTTCAGTCCCTGCTTGCCTCTTTGGCAGTTGCACATAAACCAAATCCCCCATACAGTGGCTCTGTTTACCAGCAACCTTACTAAATGAATTACTAAGGTTAACTAATGATTGCTACTTACAAACTACAGTTGGCATGTTCTTAGTATTTCCCAATGACACTTTCAGAATTCTTTCCAAAACACTTCATTGTTATTCATCAGTGCGGTTTTTCCTGTTCTTGTGAATGTACTATAGCCAGGATTTCCCTGGCACTTGGGCTCTGGTCAGAGAAGTTTGATATTTCTTGTACTGTGTGTTATAAGCAGCCTCCTTTAGGTGTGGGTGTTTCTCTAGATAGTAGAGGGGGCCACATCTTTTATCATAACTTTTATCCCTGCATGTTATATCTTAAGTGTAAATCTAGGTACAAGCATCAGAGCCTTAATATTTTAATGAAAACTAATATTAGCTATCAATAATCAAGAGAATTCCAGAACACTAATAGTTATTACCAGAGTTATGCTGACAAGTTATTACCAGAGTTGTACTGACAATAGTTATTACCAGAGTTGTGCTGGCAATCAATTATCTGAAAAGACAAAACCTTGATTTCTGGTGTTTGTCAATTTCTGTAGTGTGAAAACTTCCACCGCAGCTTGATTTCAGGCCGTCTCTGCATTGATGTCACTGAACATGGAGTTGGGAAGACATACATACAATTGTCTTCAGCATAGCCCTGGATCACAATGTATGGCTACCACATAAAATAGGACATTGATCCTTTTATTTCACGTTTCGTGATAATCTTGAAACTTGATTTTCAAAGTTCAAAGAATAACTAGTCCAAAAGAGTATCTAGTAGGCAAACAATGACCACAATCTTGAGGTCTGTCTGTAAATTATTATTATTATAATTATTATTTTGAGACAGGGTCTCACTCTATTTCCAGGCTGGAGTGCAGTGATGTGATAATGGCTCACTGCAATCTTCATCTCCCAGGTTCAGGTGATCCTCCCACCTCAGTCTCTTGGGCAGCTGGACTACAGGTGTGTGCCACCATGCCCAGACGATTTTTGTATTTTTGGTAGGGACAGAGTTTCACCATGTTGCCCAGGCTTATCTTGAACTCTTGGCCGCAAGTGATCTGCTTACCTTCGCCACCGGGAGTGCTGGGATTACAGGCATGAGCCACCATGTCTGGCCTGTATGTTATTTTATCTGCAATCTATGAAGATGAATGGCTCCTACTCCACAGATGTTATTTTGCTCTTGTAGTCTAGGCTGGAGTCCAAGGGCACGATCTCGGCTCACTGCAAACTCTGCCTCCGGGTTCGAGTGAATCTCCTGCCTCAGCCCCCCGAGTAGCTGGGATTACAGGCACCCACCACCACATCTGGCTAATTTTTTTTTTTTTTTTTTGTATTTTTAGTAGAGATGAGGTTTTACCATGTTGGCCAGGTTGGTCTCGAACTCGGCCTCATGTGATCCACCTGCCTTGGCCTTCCAAAGTGCTGGGATTACAGGCGTGAGCCACTGTGCCTGGCCCAGGGATGTTATTTTGAAAAGGATACCTTTTATTTAGAAAATAGTAAGTGGTTTTCTTAATAAAGATATCACTGTGGGCACTTACATATTTTCCATCTTTTCAATGTGCAATGTCCTTTTTCCACTGGAATTTTGCTTATCTTTGCTACCTCCAGCTGGTATTTGCCTTTCAAGAACTTGGTGCCAACCAAGTATATCTCATTTTTATGCTTCATACCTTGGGTATCACATTCACTCTTGTAATTTGGAATAATACTTTGGACCTCCATGGTAGCTGTAATTTATCAGTGAATTTTTTCTGTAGTTATGAAGGAATGATACATTTTACTTTTTTTCTTTTCATTTGAGAGTGTCATGTTTTCTTGAACATTAAATTGACATTGTTGACAGTACTTTGTGTTATCTGGCAAAGCAATAACCTGGGAGCATGACCCAGCCTCTCATTGACTCCTTTGAGTTTTTTATTTCTAATAACAATTTGGAGAAAGAGAAATGTGAATTCTTTTCCATCTGCTTTCCTTTAGCATGCTATTACTCTTTACTTGAAGGGGGTAGGTAACTGGTAGACATGCATTTTTACTGAACGTATTTGTGAACTCATCTTTTGTAATTTTATCTTGAAGATTCTAATAATCTGCCTCCACAGCTCCCTTTCTCCCCTACCTCCTTTTTAATAGGTTTCCACAGTGACTGCCCTGGGGGACTTAATTGTTTTCCTGTGTTGCAGTGTTCCAGATTGAATTATGCTAAAAATATAAATAAGGAATTTGCCTTTAAGCAAAGGTAAACCAGTTCCCCAGTAGCAATGGTTTGTTTAAATTTCAGTGTTGACAGATGACAAATATTTTCAGTGATCCCAAATACCACACTTCATAGAATTGTATGAAGAATCAGAATCTAACTCAATATTTTTCCAAATGGTGGTCTTCAAAATGTTCATCTAGGGACTTCAATAGCTGCAGGAAGAAAAATTCGCTCCGTGATCAAATATATTTGAGAAATGCAGCGTACTCTATTTTCTTTTGAAAAGGTATAACACTTGTTTACCCATTAAAGTCAGTAGTCCAGTAGTTTTAAAAAAACTGACAAATCCTCTCCTCTCTCTCCCTCTCTCTCTCACACACACACACACATGCACACACACACACCTACACACATACAACTTATTTGACCCAGTGTTTACCAAATATTTGAGAAATTTTTCTTCACACCATATCCATAAATATCATTTGAAAGAGTGTTCTGTGTAATACCAGTTTGGGAAATTTGCTGTAAACTCATTGACTCGTGATGACCATATGTGGACTCTTGTAGGTTTCATTGTTGTACTCATGATGGGAATGTGCAGCATTTTAACACTATTTAAGCAGCAGACTCTAAAACTCATTCTAAGAGCAAATAAAATTATTCTTGGATTCATCCATGTACATAAATATGATTGTGTTTCCTGAAAGAAAAGTTGTTGAGGGCCATTTTACTTCTTGTTAACATGTCACACATATGTCAGAGGAGAAAGTTTGGCATATAGATCTATCTTTTAATCAGTAAGAATTGTGTGGCACTTAGTCAGGAAAGTCTTATCCTTTTTTTTTTTTTTTTTGAGATGAAGTCTCGCCCTGTCACCCAGGCTGGAGTGCAGTGGTGCGATCTTGGCTCACTGATCTCGGCTGACTGCAACCTCTGCCTCCCGGGTTCAGGTGATTCTCCTGCCTCAGCCTCCCGAGTAGGTAGGATTACAGGTGCATGCCTCCAGGCCCAGCTAATTTTTGTATTTTTAGTAGAGATGAGGTTTCACCATGTTGGCCAGGCTGGTCTCGAACTCTTGACCTCGTGATCCACCCGCCTGGGCCTCCCAAAGTGCTGGGATTACAGGTGTGAGCCACCGCACCTGGCGAAAGTCTTATTCTCATTATTGCATATTGTTGGTTATCAATGAAGTTGTAAGTATTGCAGATCTATATGTGCAACTATGCAGTGTTTTAGAGAAGACTTGGTGGAGCAACTATAGCTTGTGAATACACTATACAGAAGACTGGAAATGTCTTATTAAAGGGATGAAATTCCTTGGGAGCTAAAGCATCTTTCATGACCCTTATCTGATAAAAAATAAATCAAAGATTACAGTTTGTGTAATAGAGAAAGCCAGAAATATCACTTAAACTAATTTAATCATTTTAATGCCAAAGCAAAAGATAGTCTTTCAAAAAATTTTTGATAATAACAGAAAAGTAGACAAAAAATAAAATTCACCCACAGTGACATCACCAAAATAGAAACATTGCTAATACTTTAGCGGTAGTTCCTTTTAACCCTTTTTTGTGCATTAGATTTTGTTTGTTTGTTTGTTTTGCTCTGCTTTTTTTTTTTTTTTTTTTTTTGAGACGGAGTCCCGCTCTGTTGCCCAGGCTGGAATGCAGTGGCCGAATCTCAGCTCACTGCAAGCTCCACCTCCTGGGTTCACGCCATTCTCCTGCCTCAGCCTCCCGAGTAGCTGGGACTACAGGCGCCCACCACCTCTCCCGGCTAGTTTTTTGTATTTTTTAGTAGAGACGGGGTTTCACCGTGTTAGCCAGGATGGTCTCGATCTCCTGACCTCGTGATCCGCCCGTCTCGGCCTCCCAAAGTGCTGGGATTACAGGCTTGAGCCACCGCGCCCGGCCTGCTTTGCTTTGTTTTTAAACAGAATACAGAGACATATTTACTGTGAAAGTAATAGATCTGCAACTTCAGTTCCCCTCACTTGCGAAAAAGGGCTCTTAAGGCTCAGGAGAGACACTAGCAATAGGTTATCATGGTCACGTGTTTTTGTAAACTTTGCAGAAGTAAGGTCAGTTAACTGAAATTATTAAGACTGCTCTCTTTCTCCACTCAGACTTCCATCCATCATGCTTCTTCTCACATCAGGTGGTAATGAAGTGGCAGCAGGCATTCTGGGGATCTGTCTAAAAGAAGATGAGTTGTGGATGCATTTCGATAGGTTTTGTTTAAATGGTTCACAGTCGCTTCCTCGGAAATGATGTCCAAGAAGACTTCTTTCGCTGACCTGGCTGGTGTTCTGACTTGATGTTGCAGGGCCCGAAGTTGTATTGCAGTATGCACACGTCCTTTGATGCCTGGCACAGAGAAATGTGAGTAGCAGAGAAAAAACAAGATTTGATGTTTTTGGAACCAAAAGTTAATATGGGGGAAAGTCTTCCAATCAGCCGACATGAACAATGGTAAGTGCATGATTTAATTCTTATTGATGCCTAGTCAAATCACCAGAGAACTGCAGAGAATTGTAATTCACCAGAATTATAATGACACTGAATATGTAATTCAAAATTCTGTCATTTTCACTGGAAAATTATATCACTAGAATTTTCCACGTGAAAATGGCCTTCGTAAATCTTTTATATGCTGTCATAATATTCAATGTAGCTTAAGTCAGCACAGAGTTTTGTGTTGGTATCCTACTCTGTGTGATGAACTGTACTCCACAACATAATTCTGTTCTGGACCAACTCTAACACAAGTTTTCCTCTCTTGGTGCACTTTCTCTGGCTCTGCTTCTGTCTCTCAAGTTCAGTGATTCCCTTTTCCTAGAATACCTTTCCTTTCTGTTTCTGCCTGGTAAATTACTCTCTGTCTTTTTATATCTGGCTCATATCTCATCCTTTTTATCCACAAGGCTTGACTCCATGAATAATTAGTGTTCCCATAACACGCATCTGTGATTGCCTCGTAGTGCATGATGGTTTAAATTTATCCATTAGGTTATTATTTCTACATTGTCATTATTGTTGATATTTATATTGTGTAATGTAACAATAATTTTCACATATATTTACACTTACTTTTACATTTATATTGATTTAGTAGTCACTGCCATACTTTATAATGATGTTCTTTATTATTTTCTTGGATGGCCATACCATAATTCTGTTTCCTAGAAAGCCTTGTGAAACTGTCTTGTATCAAATAGTTCTCCTGGGACTTGAAAATTAATCATCATTTGAATTAATCAACAATTAAATTTATTTAAATTAATCATTAATTCATTAGTTACTTAAACTACTGTTATGGGAGACTTCTATTTTATCTTTGAATTTTTCTGTTTGACTTTTTTTATCTTCCTCAGGATACAGCGAGTGCTCTTCTTTAGCTGTCTTCCATAATTAACATTTATCCTTTGTTAATTAACAAAACTAGTTCTTTTTCTTTCAATATGCTCAATTTTCTTAAGCTTTCTTCTATATGTTCTTGACGTTTTCTTTTAGTAATTTCTGTGTCTAATGTGACCTTCACGTTGTTATGTTTTATATTCTCTATCACTTCATCTCCTTTATAAAAAAAAAGTCATTTCCCCCTGAGTTTTTATGTTTTTTCTTTCTGCTCTCCTTTTTTTTCTCCCCAGAGAGGTTATGTTTCATTTAATTTCTTTGATTTTCATTAAGATGTCTGATTATAATCTGAAACTGATTTTACCATAATTTTCTGATGTATATTTTTCTTCACCTTGTTTCATTATGTTACTTTTCTCTCTGTTTCTTGAGGTATGTTTACATTAATTCCATGATTTCAACCTTCATTGAATGCTGGAAGTTTTCCTGTACCAGCTGTTTGTAGAAAAAAAAATACAGGGAGAAGCTGAGATGAGCTGGGATATTAGGAGAATTTGCTAAATGGCCTCTGAATACCTTGTCACAGCACCCTGCTGAGTTGGTATGATTCTGTTCCCTAGTTAGGAAAAATAATTCTGGCTCTTCGGTCACAGATATTGGTTGACAATTTACATTTTATCCACCTTCACTTATCCAAGGGCGCAGCTCTGCATGTCATCCAGGTTTATTGTAAATCCAGCCTCAGTCACACCCTGTTTCTTGCAAAATTAACCGCTCTCCCTGTCTGTGGGAAGCTCCCTCTACTTGCCCACACATCCTGACCTTTTTCTGCCAATTAAAGCACTTCAGTTTACCCCTCCAGTCGGCCATCTAGTCTGGAGAAGTCCAGGTTAGCTCAAGGTTTGCAGAGCTCAAGTTTCTCTTTCTGAATCCTCCCTTCCCTGTGCACTATTTCCAGTGCAGTCAGCAGCCCTTCTTTATAGACTGTGTTTTCCTTGTTAGTTTAAAGGAGAAGAGGGAATAGATGTATGTTGTCAGTACTATCTTAAATAAGAAATTAACATAATACATTGTTGATAAAATTAGTCGAGTTTGCCCACCACCAGTCAACATTATTACATAAGTTAACTGATGACAGTACTTAAATAACCAGATGTACTCTTTTTTTTTTTTCTTACCACTTTAAAGTTTGGATTTTTTTTTCTCTTCTAATTAAATCCAACAGGTCACAACCTAATATTAGAATTGATCAGCAAAGCTAATGCTTTATGGTGTATTTAATGCCTGCATCCGAAGAGCCTGCATCTTACCAATTCCCTTGCTTTTTTCAGGAAAATTTTTGTTTTTATTCCAAAGATTAAATGTAAATATTAATTTTTTTCTTGGATTTACCTACGCAGAAATAAATTGTTAGAGTAAGACCTGAGTTCTGTCTAAATAATAAAAACTAATTGATATGGGGCTTTGATGCTACCTATAGGTCTATTTAAACCATTGACCTGAAAATAAGTGACTCTAAATGTTTATTTCTTCACCAATCATCTGAACCATCCAGGCTCTAGAGAATTAAATCATCTAAAAGTGACACATTTTATAACAGCTAGTGGGATTTTTATTGACACCCTCACATGATCAATTCATGGTTGTCACCTTGCTTAAGTTGATCAACCTACTGTGTACGTGCAATGTTGTAATTACCTTTCCTTTTGACAAGGATGCATTAAGTGTGGCTGTAATATGGGAACTCCTTTCAGCTTTCATTAACTCAATATAAATCCAAAGCTTGCAGATTCAGCAGGGCTGTCTATAGTGGCTTAATTGGAATTGCTGGACAAGAACATTGATTCTGCTTCACTCAGGTAAAGATGAAAGTAACTGCAACAATGGATATTGCATTTGAAGGTCATTGAGTTGTAGTCAGGCAAGGGGAGCAGATATTAAAACCTACACACACAAAATAATGGGATTTTTTATTTAGCGTCTCGCAAGTCTTGAATAACATAGTATTAATTGACCTTGAAATTTCATTCTTTTGTGACTCATTGCATTTGCTTTTGCGTTTCAGATTAATATAGAGTATTTTAAAGAAAGAGTAATACAGCCAATTTTAATCTCTGGGAAGTTTATGCCTCACATAATTTATTTGTAGACTTTATGATAATATGTGAATTGAAGACCTCTGTTAGTTTGGGATGAATCTGACATAAGGACTAAAACCACTTCTTCATTAGCCTTTTTCTGATCTCAAATTTACACCTAAGAGATTTTTCACTCCAAAGTCTTCATTTCCAAGCACAAACTGCTGGGTGCTGTGCCTTTCTGAGGTCTCCTCCCCAGCTCCACATCTAGCAGTGCTCATCATGCAATGAATTCCTGTCTGACCATCGCATTCCTATCTTTTGCAAAGTTCACATAGACCCATTTGAGCACACTTCTAGTGGCATACCAAGTTTAAGTGCCAAAGTTGTGTTTTAGTTCTTTCATCCAGAAAGAAAACATCAGCTGTTTCAAATTTTAGAGTCCAGCTTGGACAACAAGAGAATTGTCATGTCGTTGATTGTGTAGTAAGACACAGTGAGTGTCTAGCATTGTAAAATCAGTCTATAAATGAGAAGATGAAGACCAAAAGCATCGGATTACAAACATCTCACCAAAGCCCATTAGCAGGCAGAGAGCTCTCTGTGGAGCTGGAAAATGAGACTTTTCCCTCCTTTCTGCCTCATACATTAATGCTGATCTCAGGAGCTCATTTTTGCACCCTTTGTGGCAGACAACCATATAATCAAAGGGTTCCCATTGCTAAATCATTTGAAAAGACAAGTAGAAATTAGCTTTAGCTAATTTAACTAGCCTTTGCCCCTCCTCCTGACCCTGAGGGTGACACATACATTTTATCATTCGTCCTCTGGGGGCTGGCTTATGCTTGCTCCCTTTCCTTTGGCAGTGATTTTAAGCAACCAAGTTCTCATTACAATTCTCAAATTTAAAATTAAGTTCTGATCACATCTTCTCAGGGCATACCTAAGAGGCACTGCTTGTCCCCAGCCAAATCAATTGTTTCCTCAAGTGACTCATTCCTGAAAATGTTATTGTTTCTAATAACCAGCTCAAATATGTATTTTCACTTCATCTTTTCTTTTACCTCCATTTCACACGTGTTGCTGCATGTCAGGCAGTTTCCACAAGGATCTGTTGTGACATCATTGTGTGAGGTATGAAATTTTTTTTTTTTTAATTTAAGAATTACTTTTACTCAGATGGTGGCTGGACTGGGAAATGTTCCCCGTTGCCCTGGGAGTTTCAGGCTAAGGCTTGTGTGTGTGTGTGTGTGTGTGTGTGTGTGTGTTGGGAGGGTCTCTCATTGCCTATTTCTGCTTATATAACACACACTGGTTTAGGTAAGTGGAGTCAGAATGGGAAGAGGAAGTTCCCTAAGTGTTTCTTGCATGCAAAAGTAAGCGGAGAATGCCCATCTACACACACAGGGCAAGGATGCAGTGGAGTGACCTATCTTTTCCCCTCCAACTCACGTGGTGGAGTTTAAAAACTGTATCAGGATGACAGAAACCAAAGGGCAAGACCGCAGCTTCCTCTGGGGATCTTCTATAAACTGTAAGAACAAACACGGTATTTTGTAGTTCTTCATCACAACAGGTCCTTTGCTGATGATTCTGGGTTTTATGACTGCTGTTTTATGTCCTACAAATAGTAACAGGCATTTCCCTTTGCCCTACACCACAGTAAGCCACTGGCCTAGACAAGAAGCAACTCTGCACTGCTTTTCAAACATCATCCTCCCTCTCGACTGCAGGGACTATTTGGTTTCTATTTTACTTCTGGCCTTTCATATTCCTGATGGTGCATTGGATGAAACCCAGCAGCTAGGCATGTGAACGTGGTTGAAAAGACCCACAGAGGACCAGCAACGCTTCCCCACAGCGTGGGATGGTCCCCTCCTGAGATGGCCCACTGTCAGCAGGACTGGTACATGAGTTGTTTTCCCAGCTGAGAGGATGGGTCATATGACCTGCTTATACTTTTTGTCCTGGTCTCTTTTTAACTAACTACACAATTGTATGATCCCTGGCCAGGGTCCATGACTGAGGACAGAGTTTCCCTGTGTAGATTGTTTTCTGCAGCAGACATTTGCACTGAGCTGTAGCAATAGACCGGGCATGGCCACCATTTTTCCAATTCCAGTGGGATTATCCAGGCAAAAACTTCAGAAAACATGTGTGGGATTCTACAGTAGGCCGAACAGGCTCATGACACATTCCCTGTCCTTACCAGATGCCAAGCACTGCATCCTGTCTGCTTCTTAAACAGCCCCTTCATTGTTTGTTCAGCTATTCTGCTGCATCTGCAGATAGCCCAGCCTGAGAAATAGCCTCAAACCAGAAGGAGAGGGTGGCAGCAAGCCTTAGAGAAACATGTAAGTCAAGGGTGGTGGTAGATGACTGTGAGGCATTTTCTTTTGCAAAAAATACCCAAACCAAAACAAGCAAAAAAAACTACCAAATAACAATGATGGGTATTCATTACTAGGTTAAAAAATTGACTTATTGCAAGTTCAAAGCACTATAAACAATCCCGATGTTTCCATCTCTTTGGCTACAGTCAATATAGTTTGAAGTGAGTCTGCTGAGACAAATGCTGATTTGGTGAATAAAAAAGATAATCTGAGTTTTAGAAGTGGTGATATTCAGCCACATAAGACACGGAAAATAAGGAAGATTGAACTTGACATGTATCATCATCACGGTCAAGACCAGGGAGATGCTATCTCAAGGTCTTTCCAGCTCCTTAATCTATGCAAAAATGTATATGACTTTTAGGGGGAGGTGTTGGTCAAAGTATACAGTATTTCAGTTAGACAGGAGGGATAAGTTCAAGAGATCTATTGTGCAATATGGTGTCTATAGTTAATAACAATGCATTGCATTCTTGAAAAAAACGCTGAGTAGATTTTGAATGTTCTCACCACAGAAATGATAACTTTATGAGGTAATGCATGTGTTAATTAGCTAGATTTAGCCATGTCTTCACTCTGCAAAGTGAGGGACATCATTGCAGTTTGGGAGCCAGGACTTTGAGAGGCTAGTAAAGGGCAGAACTTGGATTTGGATCAGGATCTACCTTCTATCAGCCTTGCTTGGGCTACTCTCCTGCCCTGAGTGGCTGAGGTGGGAGCCTGGACCTCATGGATGAGGCATTTGAATACAAGCAGAACTTGGTGGAAAGGTAGAAGGAAAGAAGCGAAACTTCCATGGCCTTGAACTTAAGATAGTACGTGGGCAGGAATTCTATCTACTCTCTCCCACTTTTTTTTTTAATAATTGGAGGAGAGAGAATAGAGAAGTCGTAAATAGATGCCCGTATGGTAAAACAGCATGTTGAAATGGACATTTTGGCTAAGGCCCTAGGATGACAATGTAAGAGACCAAATTATGTGCCAGATGGAGAGGCAGATGTTGAAAGCAGATAGCTGAGCACCAGTTAGAAGCCCACCTTCCACCCCTACACTGAGTGGTGAAGAAGGAAGGAACTAGGAAAGAGATTTCTTTGAAAAGAATCATTGGTATACTATGATTCCTAGTGCTAACCCCCAAAAGAAAGGGGAGAGACAGGTGCAACAAGTCCAATCAGTGAGCTTGTTGCAGGACCCCCTACAGCTGGCTAGACAAGTGCCTGATTTGTACCTGAAGAAAACAAAGCTTGCTGCCTGCCCTGGTGGTGGGAGTGACAGAGGGGCTGCTGGTGCCCTGGGCATGTCCTTCTAGAATTTGTGGTGGCAGAGGGAACCTGAGTGTCCTCAGGACCAGATGTAGCCACACCAGAGACAGGGCAGGCATTTTAGACCTTGTCCAAGAAGGCCATTAAAAAAGGAAACCGACTACTTGTTGACTTAGGTGGTGCTCACAAAGGCTTACTTGAGACATTTCTGGTCACACGCTTATGATTTCTGCATTTATAAGTTTGTTATATGTCAGTAAAATTTGCTGTTAGGAAAATAGTGAAGAAGCCTCATCAGAGAGAAGTTAACAGCACACTAGTGGGTTCCTTGCCGCTGCAGAAAGAGGAGCAAAAAGTTGGAGAAGACATCAACTACACCAAAGGAACTTTAGGTGCTTGATCCCCAGCAAAGCTCATGGAATCTCTCTCTGCGAGGGAGAGTCAGTTTTAAAGCCCTCAGTCTGCTCTCAGTGGGTCCTGCCTCCTTCCCTACCTGCACCCCAGCGCTGGGGAAAGGAGAAACCTCAGTTAGCAAGTTGGAGAAAAGGAGTTGAGGAAGGAAGAGGAGAGCCCGGCCTCCTCCCTGACTGCAGGTTTTTCTTTTCTTTTCAACAGTAGATTCTAGCGAGGGGAGGGCAAGTCCCTGAAACTGTGAATGAAGTTGGAAGATTTTACTAGTTTGTGTGTTTGGAATTCTAAGTAGAAATTGAGACTGTGTTTTGTGACTCAGATGACTCTAAGATTTTCTGTTACCTACGAGTGGCCAAAACGTCAAATCTTCATCCAGGGACAGGGTGAAAACTAGACCTACTGAGAAAGTTAAAAGACAAGGGGAAAACAGAATAAACCTGCTTTATTTTTACCTCCAAAATGTCCATTTATTCAATTTACTGGCTGTAGTAGTTTGAAAGCAAGGTTCTGTGGTATCACTCCAGAGTTGGGAGTAACGAAAGCTGGTCATCGTAAATACAGCACTGTCCCATGGAAATATAATGCAAATTGTATGTGTGACTTAACATTTTTTTCTGGTAGACTCATTTAAAAAGTAAAATAAACAGATAAAATTAATTTTAATCTATTTTATTTAACCTGATAGAATAATATATTTTCATTTCACAATGTAATCAATATAAATGTTTTTAATGAAATATATTACATTCCCTTTTTATTTTTTGAAATCTGGGGAAAATTTTATACTTTCAGCACGTCTCAGTTTGGACTAGCCACACATTAGGAACTCAGTAGCCTTGTGTGGCTGGTGGCTGCCATATAGGACAGTGCACTTACAGGGTTTGGATGGAGTGGAAAATTATCTCAGATTATGATAGGATTTCATGCTTGACAAAAGTTGAAGCAGTGTCTCCAAAGTGAGTAAGAGGATGAGCTAAGATTCAGTCTTCACTTGTATTGGGTCTGATGAATAAACATCCGGATGGCTACTGGGCAGAAAAATAACGGGGATGGAGGAGAGCTGAGAAGAGTCTTCATGAGCTGTGATGCCACCTTACACACTGCCACTGGAAACTGCCCCTAAGTTAGACAGGAAGAGAAGAAATTGAAAGAAGACCTGATCCATGGGAGTGAAAATAAATTCAGGACACTTTTCTGCAGAAATAACTACTGAGTTGAAGCATACATTAAAATGAACACCATATGCCCTCAAGGGGTTGTTACGGTCTGCACAAACCAGCGTGCTTGTCTGAAATAAGTGTCCTGTACTGTGCTTAGCATTCTATACAGGATAAGTACTACTGTCGTTCTGGTTTCGCTGGTGAGGAAATTGAGACTGAGATAATATGAACCAAACAACCAACTTCTTGTTGATTAAACATTGTCCCTAAGGAAACCCTGAGAATCACTGGGTACAAGAGTCTCCCTGCACAGACGAGGAATCTGGGCTGCAGAGAGAAGCAAGTTGCCCAAAGGCTTATACGTAATCAGAGAGAGCTTCCTATGTTGTGTGTTAAGATTTCAGGGGCACCAAGATAGATTCTTTGTCTCTTTAAAAAACTTACTAGAAAACAGGAGCATGTTTTGTGTGGCAGTAACCACCCTATAACTGGACTTTGACTACGGAGATTGGACAGTGCATCCAGATTACTACCAAGAAGTTCACAGAACTGGGTTCAGGTTGAGCTAGAAGATTTCTGAGCTTCTTTTTTTTTCCAACATAAAGATTGATGGTTTGATGGTATGAAGTTTTTAGCATTATGTGATCTCTGAATCATACTATAGCTCTAACTACAGGTGTTGGTGAGAGTTGTGGGAATATTATATAGGCAAGGAAATTGAAGGCAGAGGCCAGAAGAGTGGAGGTCTCAGCCTGACCCTCAGCAAGCTCTGAGGGTAATTTGGGCCTCAATTGGGTACTTAATCCCTGATTCCCATGTACAAGGAAAATTCCAATGACAAGGAAAACTCCAATATATGGAATCATCCTAAGCCCACCCCAAAGGCTTCATGTTTCATCATAGGTAAATGGAATTTGAACACTTTAAAATAATGAAAATACTTCATTACATCTGAGAAGCGGTATTTGAGTCACGTATATGAGAGAGTAAAGAAATCACTTTTCATTTGTTTTTCTTTTTGCTTTTTTTCTGAATCTGATTTTTATAAAATGGCTTTGAAGATAAGTGATTTCTAAGGATGATTGCCCTCATGTGGGCTAAGCAAATGGTTTAATAATTTGAGCCTCAGTTTCCTCTCTATAAAATCGTAGAATGAGATGAGATAAGCTTGAAATCACTTCTTGATTTAGTACAGTGTGAAGTTTCTATGCACATATGAATGCAAATAATGGGAACATCCTACAAAATGCAAAAATAAACATTAATTTCTTCAGGAAAAAAGAATTTGCTAGAGAACAAAAATGACAATGGGTTTTTTTTGGTTTACCTTTTGTTCAGTTTTGCTTTGTTTTAAGATGTCAAGCATTTTTTTGTATGGAGCATGAAAAGTCTTTTTGGGATGGTGCTGTGGCTGTGATTGATACCGCCATGATCTGGCACATGTGAGCCAAAGCCTCGGGATGGTTTTGATGAGAAAATTGGGTGGAGGATGGAAAGCAAGACCCAAGGTGCAGGAACACAGGTGTGCTGTGGCCAGAAGTGAGGCACAAGGAAAGAAGGGAAGGTGGAGGAACTGGAGGGTGAGAACATTTGCCAAGGGCACTGAGAAAGTGGTACATATTCATTTTGGTTGGTGGGTGGGGAGTTTTAAGAGAGAAATGCAGGGGTGTGGGAGGTGCTTTGTAAAGTGAGGAGTTAGACTAAGAAGAGTTAGTCAAAATGGAACAAAAAAACAACAACAGGAAAATAATTGGCTTGAAATAAATGTCCAATAATTCTCAAATGTTGTTTAAAATTGCAGTTCTGTAGGAATTTTGAATACAAAAAATTCAGAAAGGTTGCATACCAGAGCTGTCCAATAAGGATATAATATGAGCCACATATATAACTTAAAATTTTCTAGAAGCCACCATTAAAAAGTAAAAAAAAGTTGGAATTAATTTTAATAGTATATTTAATTGAAAACAATATGTATATAAATACTATTATCTAAATACATCATCTACATACAAGTATTAATGAGATATTTTACATTCCTTTTCTTATACTAAAATATGTCTTCAAAATCTGGTGCGCACTTTGTATTTGCAGCTGATCTTAATTTGTACTGGACACATTTCAAGTTCTCAATAGCTACATGTGGTTGGTGGCTGTTATATTGAACAGCGTCATTCTTGACTGCTTCCTCTGCATCATCACATTTTTGTCCTTTATTTAATAGACTTTAAAACAAAATATGATTACCTCTATGTAAAATTTCAAAATGAGCAATGCTAAACAATTGCTTGCTTAGGGATGTATAAGTAGGTGGTGGAATTAGAACAAAATGCAAAGGAACGATGGTCACAAAGATAAGGAAAGTGTTTCCTTTATTCCATGGAAGTAAAGAAGAAGAAAATTAAAATCTCCCCCAAAGCTCATCAAGTAGAGATGACTGCTAATTTCCACTTGCACTTTTTTAGCAAGGGCAGATCCTGGAAGGGAATGATGAGCGGGTCGCATAGAGGGTGACAGGGTGGTGCCTGCCTTGCTATGGGCCCCAGGCATTGCCCATCGAGTGGAGTTTTCCAAAGTCAGAGTTGCACTACATCAAAGTCTCAGACAAAAGAAAGTGGGAGCATTTGAAATAGGAGAGAAAGGCAGACAATAACAGACCCTTGGCCAAATCTGATGATGTGCAATCCCATGGGACAACACCCTGAAAGAAAATAAAACAATTAAAGATATTGAGTTTTTTTTCCTCTTTCAGACATGAACTTAACCAATTTCCTGGCATTTTCAAAAGAATTTACTAGAAAAGAAGAGCAACAAAGCAAGCCAATAACCTCACAAACCATTAGGTACTCAGGGTTTCTGGAAGGGCAGCTCTAAGTGCACAGTGTATATCCAATTTGCGCTGTCATCTTGGAATGGGAAGAACATTGGAATGACAAGTTAGATTGAAAAGCTGTTAAAAGCCAGAAAAATAACGAGTGTCTAATCCATAAATGGAAAACTGTCAGTCCCTTATGTCTTTCTAAGACTTGGCTTCATGGTAATTCAAGCACAACTCCTGAATTTTCAACCAGCCCTTAATTGCAAAGAAAATAAACCATTCAGAGAAGAGGAACAATGGACGTCACTTTAGTGTCTGCAGTGGGTAAGTTTGGATAATATAATTTATTTAGGAGATCTGTACAGAGGTATGCATCTACAGATGTAAAACCTGGTTGGTGATTTTGGAAGTTAAACCCCCTTGCTTTATGGTAATGACCTTCAATGACCTTGCTCTGGGCATCAAACTGGAACATGTATCCACAGATAACAGAAAGATCCCTGGAAAAGTTGTCACCCTGCTGCCTATATCCCCTCCTTCTCCTGCTTACTATCAGGGATTTGTATCTGAGAAGTTGGCCTCCGAGGGTAAGAGAGCTGTCTCAAAGTTTGGGGGTTCCATGGCTTCTCCTTCTCCACACTGAGATCTGGGAACCCCCATGAAGTCTAAATGGCAGCTGGTGGTGGTTGGTTACATTAAGGGAAAACCTCAGAGAAACGTGGAATGTATAAAAGCCACTACAGCATGGAAGCCAGCGGATCACCTCTGAATCTGGACTCAAACGCTGTAGGAGCCCTCTGTCATGCCATAAAAACAGCTGTGAGCAGCAAGCCTGGGGACACAGATTTGCATTGACAACTCACGCACTCACGGCAGTCTTAGGAATGGGGCCTTTTGATATCTTGGTAAAGACTTCTTTCTGAGAAGCTTCCAGTGCTACCCCAAGTAGATCAGAGAGCTGTTTTCTTATCTGCCTATCTCATTGCAGCCTTGACCATGTAGCTGAGGATGATTAGACCTCAGAAATGAGGTCTGCTCCATCAAGTCTGCCAATGTCTTGCTCTATTTATCTTCCCCCTGCTGGGCATTCTGGCTTCTTTTATTGCTGCCCATGTAGATGCACTCAGAAAGGCACATGCTATTGCCTGCTGCAAGGATATTCACAGTTGCCGGAAAACCAAGTCAGCAGAGCATGCAGTGGGGATGTCAAAAGAGAATCAGGGAGGACTCAGAGCTTGAGCTCTGACCTTGACTCTGGCATGACCTCACTGAATGACCTTGGGCAAGACTCATCACCTCTCAAGGGTTCAGAGAAACTGGGGTGAACTAGTATGATGGCTTCAAAACTGGGCTCTTGAGGGGCATAGCGGCAAGTGACTGTAGTCCTAGCTACTTGGAGGCTGAGGCGGGAGGGTTGCTTGAGCCCAGGAATTTGAGGCTGCAGTGAGCTATGATTACACCACTACATTCTAGCCTGGGTGACAAAATGAGACCCTGTCTCAAACAAAACAAAACAAAACAAAAGGCAGAAACAATCCTTGGTCTCTTGGCTCTTTGGAGTCTGCTCAGGGGGCTGCTGGGAAGTAGAGGGCAGAGAGAGGGGAATTCTAGCAGCTTTTACCCATCCCAAGCAGAGCAGGTCCACTTTGGGTGTTCACTGTTTTACTTACTGGGGTTACTGAAAAGCTTTTATTTGAGGAAAGGGTTACAAGGCTTAAGTGTTTTCAGAACCACTTAACTAGATGATCTCCCACTTACCAAGTTCTGATTATATGATTTTTCCCTGTTTGTTAGTTTTGGGACATTTTGCAAAGTGTTTTATTGATGGCTGATGTAGCAGGCTCCTGAATGAATTTTGGATTCAATAATTAATTTTCATTAATAGCATATATTAAAGACTATAAAGAAACAGATAATGACTTTTTGTCACTTCTTCTAGAGGATGGCTGTTGTCTTAGGGATGATATTAGTGGCCAGCTCACTAATGGTTGGAATGTATAATTATAACTCAAGAATCTGGTGCTTGTCATGACTGTGCCACTAACTATGGCTTTGAACACATCATTCACTCTTTTGGGAGGGAGGAAGTATATGGTGTGATTAAGAACTTGATGCACCAAGCGGACCTAATAGACATCTACAGAACTCTCCACCTCAAATCAATAGAATATACAGTCTTCTCAGCACCACATCACACTTATTCCAAGATTGACCACATAGTTGGAAGTAAAGCACTCCTCAGCAAATGTAAAAGAATAGAAATTATAACAAACTGTCACTCAGGCCACAGTGCAATCAAACTAGAACTCAGGATTAAGAAACTCACTCAAAACCGCTCAAATACATGGAAACTGAACAGCCTGCTCCTGAATGACTACTGGGTACATAATGAAATGAAGGCAGATTTAAAGATGTTCTTTGAAACCAACGAGAACAAAGATACAACACACCAGAATCTCTGGGACACATTTAAAGCAGTGTAGAGGGAAATTTATAGCACTAAATTCCCACAAGAGAAAGCAGGAAAGATCTAAAATTGACACCCTAACATCACAATTAAAAGAACTAGAGAAGCAAGAGCAAACACATTCAAAAGCTAGCAGAAGGCAAGAAATAACTAAGATCAGAGCAGAACTGAAGAAGATAGAGACACAAAACAACCTTCAAAAAATCAAGGAATCCAGGGGCTGGTTTTTTTTTTAAAAAGATCAACAAAATTGATAGATTGCTAGCAAGACTAATAAAGAAGAAAAGAGAGAAGAATCAAATAGACGCAATAAAAAATGATAGAGGGAATATCACCACCGATCCCACAGAAATACAAACTACCTTCAGAGAATACTATAAACACTTCTATGCAAATAAACTAGAAAATCTAGAAGAAATGGATAAATTCCTGGACATATACACCCTCCCAAGACTAAATCAGGAAGAAGTTGAATCATCAAATAGACCAATAACAGGCTCTGAAATTGAGGCAATAATTAATAACCTACCAACCAAAAAAAGTCCAGGACCAGACGGATTCACTGTCGAATTCTACCAGAGGTACAAGGAGGAGCTGGCACCATTCCTTCTGAAACTATTCCAATCAATTGGAAAAGAGGGAATCCTCCCTAACTCATTTTATGAGGCCAGCATCATCCTGATACCAAAGCCTGGCAGAGACACAAAACAAAAAAGAGAATTTTAGACCAATATCCCTGATGAACATCGATGCAAAAATCCTCAATAAAATACTGGCAAACTGAATCCAGCAGCACATCAAAAAGTTTATCCACCATGATCAAGTGGGCTTCATTCCTGGGATCCAAGGCTGGTTCAACATATGCAAATCAATAAACGTAATCCATCATATAAACAGAACCAAAGACAAAAAACACATGATTATCTCAATAGATGCAGAAAAGGCGTTTAACAAAATTCAACAACCCTTCATGCTAAAAACTCTCAATAAATTAGGTATTGATGGAACGTATCTCAAAATAATAAGAGCTATTTATGACAAACCCACAGCCAATTTCATACTGAATGGGCAAAAACTGGAAGCATTCCCTTTGAAAACTGGCACAAGTCATGGATGCCCTCTCTCACCACTCCTATCCAACATAGTGTTGGAAGTTCTGGCCAGGGCAATCAGGCAGGAGAAAGAAATAGAGGGTATTAAATTAGGAAAAGAGGAAGTCAAATTGTCCCTGTTTGCAGATGACATGATTGTATATTTAGAAAACCCCATCGTCTCAGCCCCAAATCTCCTTAACCTGATAAGCAACTTCAGCAAAGTCTCAGGATACAAAATCAATGTGCAAAAATCACAAGCATTCTTATACACCAATAACAGACAGAGAGCCAAATTATGAATGAACTCCCATTCACAACTGCTTCAAAGAGAATAAAATACCTAGGAATCCAACTTACAAGGGATGTGAAGGACCTCTTCAAGGAGAGCTACAAACCACTGCTCAATGAAATAAAAGAGGACACAAGCAAATGGAAGAACATTCCATGCTCATGGATAGGAAGAATCAATATTGTGAAAATGGCCATATTGCCCAAGGTAATTTATAGATTCAATGCCATCCCCATCAAGCTACCAATGACTTTCTTCACAGAGTTGGAAAAAACTACTTTAATGTTCATATGGAATCAGAAAAGAGCCCACATTGCCAAGTCAATCCTAAGCCAAAAGAACAAAGCTGGAGGCATCATGCTATCTGACTTCAAACTATACTACAAGGCTACAGTAACTGAAACAGCATGGTACTAGTACCAAAACAGAGATATAGACCAATGGAACAGAACAGAGCCCTCAGAAATAATACCACACATCCACAACCATCTGATCCTTGACAAACCTGACAAAAACAAGAAATGGGGAAAGGATTCCCTATTTAATAAATGGTGCTGAGAAAACTGGCTAGCCATATGTAGAAAGCTGAAACTGGATCTTTTCCTTACACCTTCTACAAAAATGAATTCATGATGGATTAAAGACTTAAATGTTAGACCTAAAACCATAAAAACCCTAGAAGAAAACCTAGGCAATACCATTCAGGACATAGGCATGGGCAAGGACTTCATGTCTAAAACACCAAAAGCAATGGCAACAAAAGCCAAAATTGACAAATGGGATCTAATTAAACTAAAGAGCTTCTGCACAGCAAAAGAAACCACCATCAAAGTGAACAGGCAATCTACAGACTGGGAGAACATTTTTGCAATCTACTCATCTGACAAAGGGCTAATATCCAGAACCTACAAAGAACTCAAACAAATTTACAAGAAAAAAACAAACAACCCCATCAAAAAGTGGGCAAAGGATATGAACAGACACTTCTCAAAAGAAGACATTCATACAGCCAACAGACACATGAAAAAGTGCTCATCATCACTTGCCATCAGAGAAATGCAAATGAAAACCACAATGTGATACCATATCACACCAGTTAGAATGGCAATCATTAAAATGTCAGGAAACAACAGGTGCTGGAGAGGATTTGGAGAAATAGGAACATTTTTACACTGTTGGTGGAACTGTAAACTAGTTCAACCATTGTGGAAGACAGTGTGGTGATTCCTCAAGGGTCTAGAACTAGAAATACCATTTGACCCAGCCATCCCATTACTGGGTATATACCCAAAGGATTATAAATCATGCTGCTATAAAGACACATGCAGACGTATGTTTATTGCAGCACTATTCACAATAGCAAAGACTTGGAACCAACCCAAATGTCCATCAATGATAGACTGGATCAAGAAAATGTGGCACATATACACAATGGAGTACTATGCAGCTATATAAAAGGATGAGTTCACATCCTTTGTAGGGATGTGGATGCAACTGGGAGCCATCATTCTCAGCAAACTATTGCAAGGACAAAAAACTAAACACCACATGCTCTCACTCATAAGTGGGAATTGAACAATGAGATCACTTGGACACAGGAAGGGGAACATGACGCACCAGGGCCTGTCGTGGGGTGGGAGGAGGAGGGAGGGATAGCATTAGGAGATATACCTAATGTAAATGACGAGTTAATGGGTGCAGCACACCAACATAGCACATGTATACATGTGTAACAAACCTGCACATTGTGCACATGTACCCTATAACTTAAAGTATATTTAAAAAAAAAACAAAAACGAAAGGACTTGAGACATGAACGTAGAATGCCTGGGTTCAAATCCCAGCTGTGTCACTTACGAGCTGTATATTTTTGGACAAGTTACTTCATTTCCATGCTTCAGTGTTTTTGTTTTTTCGCTGTAAAATGGAGATAATAATACTGCTTACATCATTGGGCTGTCATGAGAGTTGAGTTATCTTACGCAAAATGATTAATGGAGAGCCTAGAAGAAATTGCAATCCTCATAAACATTAGCTATGGTTATCTTTTGCATCTTTTTTTTTTTTTTGTCGTGTGTAATATGAAGGTTTGGGTTGGGTACCTGATGGATAAAGTCAACGAGTTCATTAGACTGCAGACTTCTGGGTTCAGTATTGTATTCTTAGAGTCCGGAACAGGGCCTGGCAAACAGCAGGTGCTTATTATGTTCTTGTTGACTAAATGACTAAGATTCTGCTTTTCTTATAAAAACTGTATAAGAACCTATTTGCAGACATTTATAATGCTGAAATGTTACCTCATAAAATTAAAAACATTCAGAGTGCTAAGATGAATAACCTGAGAGCATCAAACTTTTAGTCAGGGTCCAGTCAGAAAATGGAAACGCTCAAGCCACAAATAGTTCAATAGACACAGTTGAAATATGGGGAGCTAGTTACAAAGAGGCCAGGAGAGCTAGAAAGCCATGGTGAGGCTGCCCAGAGATTAGTCACTACCACCCCTAGGTGAGTGGAGGAAAAGTGAGGAACGGTCCTCCTGGGACTGTGGAGGGAGGGGCGCTCTAGCCCTGCTGTATTTGCAGGCTGACCAGCGAGCTCTCCCACCTCCAAACTCCCACTGGTGTCTCCTGTTGGCTAAATCCATCTCCTAAATCCATCCAGTAGAGCATCATGGCCTTAAAAACACAAATGGTGTCAGTTACAAGGAGTAGGCCAGGAGTATTGTTTTCACTGAGGCAAGAGAGGATGGGAATTGTAGTTTGCAGTGTCGGCCTCCCTGCTCCACCCCAACAGTGATCCAGAGAGGTGCACGGGAGGACAAGGAATGGATCTGAGGACAATGGGCCCAGGCCCAGGACCCCAACCAGGGGGTGTGTAGTAGTCACATTCTAGATGAGGTGATTGGCAAACTATGGCCCTTGGGTGGCATCCAGCCTGCTGTGCATTTTTATAAATAAAGTTTTATTGGAATACAGCCACACCCACTCATTTCCATACTGTCTATGACTGCTTTTGTGCTACAATAGCATAATTTAGTTGTAACAGAAACCACATATCCCCCCAAACCTAAAACATTTAGTATCTGGCCCTTTACAGAAAAAATTTGCCTATCCCTATTCTAGATTATGTCTAATCCTCACAACCACCTGCTAGGTAAGTATTTTTACCCTTCTATTACACATGGGGAATAGGCTCAGAGATGTATCTGACTTGCCTGAGGATGAGCACCTAGGCCAGAATGGAATCTGCATTTCATCTTCATCGGATCTTTTACCAATTTCCAACTCCTTCCATTGTGCCCCTCTGCCTTCCTAATTTAAGGAATCTGGTCATGGTGACAGGCGCCCCACATGTCTTCCTGCACCCTCTGAGCCATCCTCGGCCCCTGCACCTCTGCTGAAACAAAAGTATGCCTTGGTTTGCTATCTCTCCGTGACATGTCTATGGCCCCTCATCTCACCGTCAAATTCACAGAGTACGCAGGAATCGAAGTTGTCTGAATTGGAAGCAGCCTTAGGTCATTTCCTAGGAGTGACTTAGAAGTGTTCTGCAGCTTGAAGCTGCTTGTTTGCTAGACTGTCCTTTCCAGGTAGGCAGCTGGTCCTTAAGAAACTCACTTTTTTCCTTTCTGCTTGTTTGCACAGTCATCACAACTAAGCAATAATAGCAAAAGATTTGGGAGAACATCTCTGACATAATGGAAATCAATGTTAAAATGAGATTGGCTTTACAAAATAAACAGTATAGTCAACTCTTTAGGCATGCTTCTCCTGTAAAGCTAAGTACACCTGGCTGATGGAAAAACAATCCCTTCAGAATGGAATATTATTGCCAACACTTCCCTGCATTGCTTGGACATTCATCTTAGGCAACAGTATTTATGAGTCAATCTGTGTTGTCTTTGTATAACAACAATAGCAGCAGGAAAAAGCTCTTAGAATCCATGTGAATTTATGTTTACTGGAAATTCCGAGTAACTGTAAGCTAGACACTGCTTGCATTTGCTTTGTTCACACAGATGGCAAAAATTGCAGCTCTGGGAAGGACTTAGAGAGGTAAGTAGAATGCACGTGAGATTAATAAAATGAGGATTTACATGTGATGACACACAAAAAAGGTGGCACCATGGCTGTAGTAGTATTTGACTTAGCATTTAGCCGACACAGTTATTTTTATAAAGTATAATGTGCTCTCTTGCCTCGGTGAAAACACTACACCTGACCCACACCTCGTAGGGTAACTGACACCATTTGTGTTTTTAAGGCATGATGAAGCTCTACTGGCCACCCAGTCCCTCTTCCCATGACCATTAGAGGTTTGGAATGACTTAGCCTGCATTGCAGGGAGCTGGCAGATGGCTGTGGCCACAGGAGGGACTGTGGGGGTGCCTGTACCCTCGGGGTAGGCAGCAGGCACTTGCTTCTAAGGGGCTCTGGAGCTCGGGAATCTATTTCCATTTTGGGGATCCTGGGTAAATGTCTAAACCCCTAGATATAGAAGTTCACAACTATTTCATAAGAAGCAATATGATGGTGTAGAAAAACCTTGGGCTTCAGAGGCTAAAAGACACGAGTTTGAATCCTGCCATTACTAGCCAATCCTCTCATGAATCCTCTCATGATCCCCTTTCCAGGCCTGAAAGAGAGGTGGGGAGGCCTCTATGACAGCTGAATAATAGCCCTCAAAGATAACCAAGTCCTAATCTCTGGGATCTGGGAATGTTACCTTATATGGAAGAAGGTCCTGTGTGGATGTGGTTAAGTGAAAGGTTTTGACATGGGGAGATTATCCTGGGTGATCTGAACAGGCACTAAATAAAATCAAAAGAGTCCTTCTAAGAACGAAGCGGAGGGATATTTGACACAGAAGAGAAAGAAGACACTGTGACCATAGTGGAAGCAGGAAGAGACATGAAGATGCCACACAATTGCTTTTGAAGATGGAGGAAAGGACCACGGAGTCCAGGAGCACCACGAATGCAGCAGCCTCCGAGTGAGAAAAGGCAGAGAAACAGGTTCTCTGCCCGCCAGACTCTGAAGAGACTGTGGTGCTACTGATATCGTGATTTTAGGCAAGTGAATTTGATTTCTGCCTTCTGGCCTCCAGAACTGTAAGTGAATAATGGTGAGCTGCTTTAAGCCACCAAGTTTGTGCTAATAATTTGTTATAGCAGCCACAGGAAACTGATACAGTCTACCCTCATGGTTGTGTGTATAAGAATCATGCCTAAGAAAATATGCCAAATCAGTTCCCCAGATCATGCCCCACACAAGGGGGTAGGACCTGAGGTCAGTCATCTGAGGTGATTTTGAGGGCAGGGTGTAGTAACTGAGAATAAACTCACTGGCACTCCCAAGTTTATGTTAGAATGTAAGAAACTGCTCCCAGCATGGGCACTTAGTATCTGGCATGGATGAGCCCACCTTTCCCTGTGTTCCATCTCCCTGCTGCCCTCCTTGGACCTTCATGGTCTTCCATCCGAACCTCTTGTCTGTTCAGCCCACTTTGCCTGCAGCCATCTCTTTCCTGCCAACCCGCACCTCACATTGCAGGATGGTGGGGAGGGCACACCCAAGTCCCTGGTCAGGAACTGACCCTCTTCCATTCTGTCCTGTCTTTGGCTTGGGAGTAAGGGTCAGAGCTGGTGGGTGGGAAATGGCTGGATGATTTTCAGGGATGAGGCCAATTAGAAGAACCTGAGGACTCATGGGGAGGAAAGAGAGATGGGTTGGAGGCAAAGGCTGTGTGCCCAACACATGTGGCCTCAACCTCAGGATAGTGGTTTTGAGCTCAGGAGAGCTACTGCTCCTCTCCTCCTCACCTCAAGGGCTCCAAAGAAGATTCCATAGCATTCAAGGGAGGCTTGGCTAGGACAGTGGCTTCACTGCCTAAGGAGCAAGGGTGCCAGTAGGAGGTCCCCGTGGGGCTTCTGATTCTCATGTGGGAGGTCTACACATAGGGCTGAGGTTAAGAATGACCCACATGGCCAACATGGCAAAAACCTGTCTCTACTAAAAATACAAAAATTAGCCTGGAAGTGGTGGCAGGCACTTGTAATCCCAGCTACTGGTGAGGCTGAGGCAGGAGACTCGCTTGAACCTGGGAGGCGGAGGTTGTAGTGAGCCGAGATTGTGCCATTGCAATCCATCCTGGGCAACAAGAGTGAAATTCTGTCTCCAAAAACCAACCAACCAACAAACAAAAAGAATAACCCAAAGAGTTCTCTCGGTATTGAAAAAAGGTCACACACACACACCCCCCTCAGGGCTGCTTAGTGTAGAAACATCAGTATCCCTGGGAACAGAGGCCTGGAGAACCATCAGAGTGGTTAAAAACAGCAGTCCCCACTAATGCAGCAATAGCCACAACAAAACGTTTAGTTTCTCTACCTTCCAAGAAGTGAAAGGTTAAAGACCTTTACAAGAAACTTCAAAGCTTTACTGATGTGCTCAAGGCCTCTGGCCATCTGTTTGCTCAGGAGACAGGAACTTCCACCTGGAGAGAGCACAGTCTCAGGTTCGAAGGAATCAGGCAGACAAGTCTGGCCCACAACTGAAGGCCCCAGCTCAGGGCAGCATGATGTTTGCAGCTCAGTTGTCTCCTGGCCCAGCCTGCAAGGAAGAGCTGGAGGAAGGGTGCATTAGGATGAACTGCAGAGCCTCTTTCCTGTCCCTCAACTGCCCTTCTCCTACAGAATCAAAGGTTGTGTCGTGTCACTTCTCCAAGATGTCCATGTAAATCCATTATATTAATAGTGGTCCAAGTGGTTCTTCTACATTAGACCTGGGACAGTGCCAAATGATCCTCAGCCCACAGATGAAAGGGTGGTTTACAATGAATAGTCACAGCCCTGCTGTCAGGAGAAAACCTTACCTCATATCAGGCTAGGCAGTGCTGAATCTAGGAATGACTATACTTTCCTCAGTGAGCTAAACCAGTGGAGAAGTCACCTACAGCCTATACTGGTGGAGAGACTGGGCTGAAATTCAACACCAATACTTTTGTCTTCACCCTGTGGCCAGGCCTCACAGATGTCCTCTCCAGGTTCAGCAGTGACTGAGCAGAGAAAGTCTTCAGCATTGAGTTTGCAAGGTGATAGCAAGGAGGAATAAGGAGAGGCAGAGAGTCCCAAGGGAGGGAGCCCCAGATCCAAGGGAACTTGGAAGACAGGATCACATGGAAGGGTGGTAGGGTTGACTAGAAGGTGGGAGAAAGGGAACCCCAGCATTAGGCTCTCACCTTTGGGAGGTCTGATGCTAAAGGGCCTTTCCCTGAAAGTTCCAAAATCATAGCAAGTTCAATAAAGCTCCAATGTTTGTTCTTCTCATTCTGAGATCTCTTAGACTTTTTAGTAAAGAATTCCACGTATTGCACATGACTGGTCAAGATAAGATGGGTCAAGTGGAAGGTAGGGACAGTGATGACAGCCCCACTTTTCTTTAGAGGGCTTTGGCTGGACAAGGGTGGAAAAGGAAATATTCATAGGCCAGTAGGAACAGAGAGGGACTGAATTACCCGCATTTTACTGTGGTCCGATAAGGCACAACCTGTAAGTCTGCAGTGGTGGGTCCTTGGCATGCTCCCGCTACCATTGCTTCATGGAAAATGCCACAGAACACTAGGCACAGTCCCTTGCTTGGGCAGGAGACCATGCTGTGGAGTAGTTAGGAACACTGACTCTGAGTTAAGTTGTGCTGGGTATGTAGCCAGCAGCAGACAGAGAGACTGGACAATTCACCTGTTTTTCCAGGGATCAGTTTTCTCTCTTACAAAGTGATGTTAATTGTGCTACTTCCCTCATGGGGCTCCTCAGAGGACTGAGTGCCGGAGCACATGCAAGGTGCTTGGCCCAGACTGGGCTGTATTAGTTTCCCATGGCTGCTATAACAAATACCACAAACTTTGTGGTTCAACACAACATGCATTTGGTATCTTACAGTTTTGGAGGTGGGAAATCTGAAATTCGAAGCCGGCAGTATATCATTTTCAGATCTCTCTCTGATTCAGATTCTCCTGCCTCCAGATCGCACTTATAGGATTCTTCTGATTACATCAGGTGCACCCAGAAAATCCAGGATAATCTCTCCATCTGAAACTCATATCTGCAATGTCCTTTATTTCCCAGGTAAGATAACGTATTTTGTTATCTGTGGAAGGGAGCCAGTATTGTATTAGGATGTTGTTACCTGTGGAAGGGAGCCAGTATTGTACAATCAGCACATTGGCTTACATTAAAAACTCAGTATATATTGGCCACTATTATTTTTCTTGTACCTCCAGCCAAATGGAAAATCATAAATAGGAAAAGGAATGCTTTCTCTTTTGGCCTGGACACCACCATGCTGTGTTGCCTTGAGTCTAACAATACACCACAGAGGTGGTAGAAATGGCAGTGGCACTATGTGAGGGCTGGCCTCCAGCAGAGGTGTTCATAGTAACTCACTGGATAGTGCTGCTGCTTAGGTGGAGAGAGAAGTTGTCTCTGATAGAAACAGTGATATCTAGTGGATGTTCCAGAGACATCAATACTCAACAGAAGGACTGAGGCTTAGAGAACCTGCCAGGTGCTGGTTGGGCTTGGTGGGAGGCAGCATGATGATGGATCCCAGAAGCAATGATCAAGTGTGGTGCCCATGTCTTTCCATAGTTTTGTAAACATTTTTTTTTGCACAGTGATTAGACAAAAAGAGAAAGAAAATGGCAATTGCTGTAAGGTGAATGCCAGGATTTGTTGTCAAGCACATGTTTGATCCCACTGGGCATAGCAAAAATAATATGGAAGCCTTTATAGGGGGCTGGAACTCCTACAATAACAAGTAGCGGCAAGATCGGGTTAAATGTAGGTTCTCTCTATCAACATGTGCCCACTTTAAACCCTCCACTGGTGTGGTCTGGGAAACACAGGTTGCATAAGTCAGATTTGCAGCTCAGTGCTGAGCACTCTGGAGGGGCTCTGGAAATGCCTGACCTCATTCCTCCCCTTCTCTCCCTTTCCTTGACTATGACCTCATTGACTTGCTCTAGATGCTCTAATCTTTCCCAGCAGTCTTATTGCTTATACCTCTCAGTTTATGCTGGCACCGTTTCTCTTCCCAGAGAGCTGCCTCAGCACTCTTCTACTCGCGCTGCCCCACTTTGAGGCTGAGGGTGAGGTCACAGGGTGGCTGTGCATCAGCATTTGCATTGCTAGAGCAGCACTGTCAGAGCCTTAGCTTGCATTCTCTCCATGCATCCATGCTCGCTGACCTGTCAATATTCTCATCTTGAAAGCAGCATATTCCTCTTCTTGAACTTGGCCCAGACTTTGCACGTATGAACTCTTATGGGCTAATTTACAGCCCCTTCATTGAGGCAGCTCTGCAGGTGATTTCCCAAGTTTCTTATTTTAGTTATCCATCCCCACTTCACCTCCCCATCCCCTCTATTCAGTCTAGGACGTACCTCTTGAGTATGTCACTCTTCATTAGCACCTCTTCCAGAAAAGATACTCAGGATGGAGAATTGTCTTAGTCTGGTTTCCTCTAAAAGCAGAGCCTGAGACAGGTAGTTTATTTGGGAGTGATTCCTGGAAGCCAGAGTGTGTTAGAAGTGAGATGGAGAGCAAGGGAAAAACCAATAAAGAGTTTGCAGTTGAGCTGATTACCACTGCAGGCAACTGAGGTTCACTTCCCTGGGATCCCTGAGGAACTGTGTAGAATAAACCTTAGAATTGTCTTTCTGAATGTCAGAAGCCTGGGACATTTATCCACCAACTCCTGTGACCTATTTTCAAAGTATTAACACCCATTTACTTCTGGAATGAGCCTGGGCATGGCTCAGTGGTCCTCCAAGGCTTAGGAGAGGCTTGGGGCGACCAACAGGGAGCCCTGACTCTTGAGATGGGAAGCTAGATGTGTGCTTAGAACTGTCCACCTCAGGTGTGCT
Source organism: Macaca nemestrina (assembly GCF_043159975.1). Taxonomy (NCBI): domain Eukaryota; kingdom Metazoa; phylum Chordata; class Mammalia; order Primates; family Cercopithecidae; genus Macaca; species Macaca nemestrina. The sequence continues at coordinate 13,486,652 of NC_092138.1, read as the reverse complement.
AAAACCAAGTGGGCTTAAAAAGTGTCCCTCAGGGTGAAATTTACATGAGGCAGAAGTAACTTTAGAGAAGGCTTAAGAATGTAATCTTTCAAAATTGATCACCTAAACTGGTCATTTCTAAATTATCTATAAATTTTATATGCCTAGGCTGTTCCCATTGCTCCTCCTATGTTCACAAGAGGAATTGATCTGTTTGCCACTATGATTCCTTTACGATATATGATTGGCACTCTGTTGGTGACTTACATTCCCTCTGCCTAGATGCCTATCATTGTCATTCATTCTCTAATTTAGCCAATCAATTAGTAAACAGTCAACCCCAAAGAGAGACTGGTTAATATATGGAGGTGCATATTCATGTATTTATAATTCCTTCCTTTACATTCCTCCCATTCAAATAGAAGATCTGGACTTCATTGCTTCAGAGAAAATTCCTCTTAAGGCTGAAGGCAGAGAAAGTCAGCATGGATTTCTTGCCTAAGCTCTTGGGAGTTTAGAGAGTTTGTCAAGGAGGCAAAAGAGGCAAAGGGACTTGAGGATTTGGACGGCATGTCTCGGAGAAGTAGCCCCACTCCTAGAGGAGAAGTAGATGGTCTTTGGCTTGATGGAGAAAGAGGTGAGCAAGAGCTGTGGTCCTGGAGTAGAGGGGATCCAGGCCCGGGTCTCTGTAAGGGCTCCCCAGGATGAGAAAAAATCTTCAAGGTGGAATGGTTGGGTGATATATCTTATTCCTGCCTCCCAAGCCTGCTGCAGAAGTACCAGAGGGGATGTGTAGACAGAGACAGTGGAAGTCTTAGCAGTAATATGAGCAGACAGGTGGCTGAGCCCCCTATGCATAGCACTTTTGATGCAGTGTGAGATCTTGGACTTTTTAAATGACCCCCAGGAAGGGGGAAGACAAACTAAGAAAGGGACAGGGTAAATTTCCTGCCAGCCTGGCGAAGTGGGGGCTTAAAGTTGGTAATTATATTGATTTATTCAAACTACACAGTTAGGGGGCTTAGATGCATACCCACCACATAAACATTTATTGCATGTTTATGTTGTGGCAGGCATTTTGCTTGACATTAAGAATGTAAATATGACAAAGACATGGCCCTTTACTTCAGTGGGGCTCACATCCAGTCAAGGAGGCATATATCTAAGGTGATGATGATTGAAATGTATATACAATGATAGGTATCTACAGATACTATGGAGCCTAAGGAGAGGGTTTGGTGAGAGCTAAGAGAAGGGTTCTTGGAAGAGACAATGTTTGAACTGAGCCTTAAGAAGTGGAAGACTATCTATCTGGAGAGAAGAGGAAGGGGATGGGAGGCTGTACAGGCAGTGAGAACAGTTTGAAGGGAGAGGTACAGGGGTAGTATTAGTTTTATATTGCTGCATTAAAAATTACCACAAATTCAGCAGCTTAAAAGAACACACATATTAGTAGTTTACAGCTTCTTAAGTAACTTCTCTGCTGCAGTGTCTCACTTGACTCTAAATGTCCAATAATTCACATTTATGTTTCAGTGGTGAGACTATAGTCAAGAAAACAATTCCCCTACAATACATAATCTCTAGGCCTCCTTTTGATGAATATGATCATGAATTTACTCCTCCTACCTCCCACCAGAAACTGTAGTTCAATGGCACTTTTTGTTTTGGAAGGAGGTAGATTTTTATTGAAACGCATGACTCTGACCTTGGAGACTGCATTATCATTAATTTTGCTTTTCATGAGTTTTTAAATGTTTCCATCTGAACAATAATCATATGAACATGAGGTTGACACTTTCCCAAGAAATGGCCGATACTAACAATAACTCAGAAATGCAGATTTTGACAAGGCTAGATTTGATGATTTGCACATCTTGAGAAACTGTTAGAATTTTCGAGTGAGACCTTGAAACCAAGAAGACTCAGCCTTCTGGATTTACCTGAAGCTTATTTAACACCTGTCCTGAATACTGATTCCAAGGGGACTCAACATCCTCATAGAGTGTTATCTTCTCAGCATCTTCCAATTAATCTGTCCCGGAGCAGGTTCTGGAATCCAGGGCTCCCAATAAGATTCAATGTGGTGTTGCAATCTTGGGCCAGATTATCCTAATATTGAATTTATAGTGTTTAAGAAAAGAGTGTTGGGGTCACTACTCTTCTAGAGTGGTTTACTTTGGAATCACCCTGAAGCTTCTATGCATTCTTCAGTCATAAAAGTTGCTTTGAAAGTTGCTTTCTGAAAGGACCTTAAATCATCTTCCTTAGTTCTTCTATTTTAACTGCTCTAATCAGTGTTCTCTTGAAATTTTGCTAGGAAATGAAAACTTGTTGCCATCAATTTGCACAGAATATTCTCTTACGAAAAATTTGATCTCCTCTGTATCTGTGGTTATATCTTATTTCTAATCCTAAATATATTTTCTCTTTTTCCCCTAAGAGCTTACCTTTTTATTGGTCTTTCAAAGAATAATGTTTTGGTTTTATTTTTCCTTTCTCCTTTTTTTCTAGATCCAGTTAATTTTATTGCTCCTTTTCTAATTTATTAACTTGAATCCAAAGTATATTTAACTTTAGCCTTTGAATTTTTTTTTTTTTTTTTTTTTTTTGAGACGGAGTCTCACTCTGTCACCCAGGCTGGAGTGCAGTGGCTGGATCTCAGCTCACTGCAAGCTCCGCCTCCCGGGTTTACACCATTCTCCTGCCTCAGCCTCCCGAGTAGCTGGGACTACAGGCGCCGGCCACCTCTCCCGGCTAGTTTTTTGAATTTTTTTTAGTAGAGACGGGGTTTCACCGTGTTAGCCAGGATGGTCTCAATCTCCTGACCTCGTGATCCACCCGTCTTGGCCTCCCAAAGTGCTGGGATTACAGGCTTGAGCCACCGCGCCCAGCCAGACTTTGAAAATTTTTAAGGCTATAATTTTTTTCTAAGTATGATTTTGCTGTGTCCTGTGGATTTTGTTTAAATTATTCTAATTTCAATGACTTGCTAGAGAACTTGAAGTTTCAGTTTTAATTAATCTTTGATTCAAAGGTAGACAGGTATGTTTATTAATTTATAAGTAGTTAAAATTATCATTAAGCTTATGATTGAATGTATGATCACTACAATTCCTACTTTTAAAAATTTATGACCTGGTGCAGTGGCTCACACGTGTAATCCCAGCACTTTGAGGGGCTGAGGGGAGTGGATTTTCTGAGGTCAGGAGTTCAAGACCAGCCTGGTCTACATGGTGAAACCCCATCTCTTCTAAAAATTAGCTGGGTGTGGTGGCACACACCTGAAGTCCTAGCTACTCTGGAGGCTCAGACAGGAGTATCACTTGAACCCTAGAGGTGGAGGCTGCAGTGAGCCAAGATTGTACCACTGCACCCCAGCATGCACAAGACAGAGCGAGACTCCATCTCAAAAAAAAATTATGAAGGTTTTCTTTGTGGCCATATGTGTGATTGATTTTGGACATACAAATAAACATATTTTTCTATTCTGGTATGTAAGTTCTTATATATGTACTAATTACTCTACATCCTTACTTATTTTTTGACTTCAAGTTAAGTCCTGTAAGAGGTATATTAAAGTATCCCACTGTTTGCACTTCTGATAATTTTTATTTATTTATCTAGCACATATGTTGTGTGTGTTCTGAAAAACTTCAAGCAAACAAATTATATAAGAGAGGCCAGGAATTCATTGTAATCTTAAGTATCTGGTAGAATCAGATGTAAATCTTCTCTGGGTTAACATATTTTCAACTCAGGCCTCAAAGAATTCTCATATCTAAGTCCAAGAAACTTGCGCTCACAGTCAGACATCATAAAACACACAAGGAAATAAGGCATCGTGAATAAAAGCAGGAACCAATATTATTAGACACAACAGATAAATTAAATGTATTTAATATTTACTCATAAATTCTTATATGTTTCCACTGTGTGTTAGGTATTATTCTAGGTACTGGAGATACAACAATGAAAAACAACAGAAAATGTCCCTGTCTTTAAACATTTACATTCAATTTAAAAAAATCAACTGTATAGACTTAGAAGGAAAAGGGGCTACAGAGAAAAATATAGCAGGAAGTGAGTATATGAAATGTACACGAGCAATTTATATTTGAACAAAAACTTGAAGAGGTGAGGAAATGAGGCATGTATATCTGGGGGGTTAGATGAAAACATTCTACAGAGGAATCAGCAAGGGCAAAAGCTTAGAGGTAGAAGTATGCCTGACATAGAAGGTCAGGGTGGCTGAGGTGGTGTTACTAAGTGGGAGAGGTAGAATTTAAGGTCAGAGTGACAATTAAAAGAAAAAAAAAGGATTGAAATACGATTATGGGAAAATAGACTATTAAAATAACTAAGCAGGTGTAAGAATAAGTGAAAACTTCTAAGACTAGAAAAATATCACAGTTAATATTTGGGAAATATTGGATGGATTAAATATCAGATCAGACATAACTGAAGAGACAATAAGTGAACTGAGAAATAGGGCTGAAGAAATTCTATACAACACGGCAAGGAAAGACAAGTAGATGACAAATGTAAAACAGAGATTTAATAAATTTAGCGGGAATTACAGAAGGAAAAAATAGAGAGAATGAAGGAAAAGCAATGTTTAAAGTCAAAAATGGTTTAGTATCTCAAGAATGGAAAAACACCAACTCTCAGTTTCAGGAAGGTCAATAAGTCCCAAATAGGATAAACAAAGAAAAAGCCACACCTAAAAACAACATAGGGAAATTGCCCAACATTACATACAACTAAAAATATTCAGTGAAGCTGGTGAGAAAAGACAAATACCTACAAAGAATGACAATTACAGTTATAGCTGACCTCTTAATAGTACTAATGGAAGCCAAAAGACTATAAACTAGTATTTAAAAGTTCTGAAACTATATCTAGTGAACATATATAGTGAATTTACTATATTTTATAAGTAATGAACTGTCTTCAAAGTTAAAGAAGACATTCTCAGACCAATAGAAATTTTGTTTACCACCCACAGATGACCGTAAAGAAAATTTGGGAATGCGTATTTCAGGGAAAATGAAAATGATCCCAATAAAGATCTGAGATGCAGGAAGGAAGGAAAACATAGAAATTGGTAAATATGAAATTCAATATAAATACACATTGATTAGATAAAACACTGATGATGATGATGTCTAATTGGTGGATTAAAAAACAGAACAAAAACATTGATTAAGAGTGGCATATAAAGCATTGTAGAGGTGATGAAAGTGAAATTGCTCTGTAGTTCTCAGGTTCTTTCTGACAAAGGTAAACATGGTGAGCAAATTTAGATTTCTTAGATAAGTTTTCATGTTTAAATTTCTAGGGCCACCACTTCGTCTGCCCCCAGAAAAAGAAAGAAAAAAATAGTGTATAATATCTATTTACTTGAAGAAAAAGTTGGTATGAGAAAAAAATGGAGTCTGTATAAGAACAGGTCAAGAAAGGAAGGAAAGAGAGAAAAAAGAAAAACTAGAACAAATGTAGAGCACAACACAAGACAATATAAGCAAATCCAAATACCAGTAATCCCAATCAATGGAAATGAAAAATCAATTCTGATAAAAGGGAAAGGTTATCAAACTGGATTAAAAATATTTATGCTGTGTATTAATAAAAATGAGAACAAAGAAATGTTGAAAACAAAAGAATGAAAAAGACTTGTACTAGGCAAATAGCAACAAAAAAGCTGACATATTTATATTAATAAAATAGACCTAAAACAATGCTTAGCAGAGAGGAAATGAATCACTACATAAACATAAAATATTCAATTTACCAGGGAAGACAAAAAATTCTTTTTTTTTTTCTTTTTTTTTTTTTATTATTATACTTTAAGTTCTAGGGTACATGTGCACAACGTGCAGGTTTGTTACATATATATACTTGTGCCATGTTGGTGTGCTGCACCCATCAACTCATCAGCACCCATCAACTCATCATTTACATCAGGTATAACTCCCAATGCAATCCCTCCCCCCTCCCCTCTCCCCATAATAGGCCCTGGTGTGTGATGTTCCCCTTCCCGAGTCTGAGTGATCTCATTGTTCAGTTCCCACCTATGAGTGAGAACATGCGGTGTTTGGTTTTCTGTTCTTGCGATACTTTGCTGAGCATGATGGTTTCCAGCTGCATCCATGTCCCTACAAGGACACAAACTCATCCTTTTTTATGGCTGCATAGTATTCCATGGTGTATATGTGCCACATTTTCTTAATCCAGTCTGTCACTGATGGACATTTGGGTTGATTCCAAGTCTTCACTATTGTAAATAGTGCCACAAAAAACATACATGTGCATGTGTCTTCATAGCAGCATGATTTATAATCCTTTGGGTATATACCCAGTAATAGGATAGCTGGGTCATATGGTACTTGTAGTTCTAGATCCTTGAGGAATCGTCATACTGTTTTCCATAATGGTTGAACTAGTTTACAATCCCACCAACAGTGTAAAAGTGTTCCTATTTCTCCACATCCTCTCCAGCACCTGTTGTTTCCTGACTTTTTAATGATTGCCATTCTAACTGGTGTGAGATGGTAGCTCACTGTGGTTTTGATTTGCATTTCTCTGATGGCCAGTGATGACGAGCATTTTTTCATGTGTCTGTTGGCTGTATGAATGTCTTCTTTTGAGAAGTGTCTGTTCATATCCTTCACCCACTTTTTGATGGGGTTGTTTGTTTTTTTCTTGTAAATTTGTTTGAGTTCTTTGTAGGTTCTGGATATTAGCCCTTTGTCAGATGAGTAGATTGCAAAAATGTTCTCCCATTCTGTAGGTTGCCTGTTCACTCTGATGGTAGTTTCTTTTGCTGTGCAGAAGCTCTTTAGTTTAATGAGATCCCATTTGTCAATTTTGGCTTTTGTTACCATTGCTTTTGGTGTTTTAGACATGAAGTCCTTGCCCATGCCTATGTCCTGAATGGTATTACCTAGGTTTTCTTCTAGGATTTTTATGATATTAGGTCTAACATTTAAGTCTCTAATCCATCTTGAATTAATTTTCATATAAGGAGTAAGGAAAGGATCCAGTTTCAGCTTTCTACTTATGGCTAGCCAATTTTCCCAGCACCATTTATTAAATAGGGAATTCTTTCCCCATTTCTTGTTTTTGTCAGGTTTGTCAAAAATCAGATGGCTGTAGATGTGTGGTATTATTTCTGAGGGCTCTGTTCTGTTCCATTGGTCTGTATCTCTGTTTTGGTACCAGTACCATGCTGTTTTGGTTACTATAGCCTTGTAGTATAGTTTGAAGTCAGGTAGCGTGCTGCCTCCAGCTTTGTTCTTTTGACTTAGGATTGTCTTGGCAATGCGGGCTCTTTTTTGATCCCATATGAACTTTAAGGCAGTTTTTTCCAATTCTATGAAGAAAGTCATTGGTAGCTTAATGGGGATGGCATTGAATCTATAAATTACCTTGGGCAGTATGGCCATTTTCACAATATTGATTCTTCCTATCCATGAGCATGGAATGTTCTTCCATTTGTTTGTGTCCTCTTTTATTTCACTGAGCAGTGGTTTGTAGTTCTCCTTGAAGAGGTCCTTTACATCCCTTGTAAGTTGGATTCCTAGGTATTTTATTCTCTTTGAAGCAATTGTGAATGGAAGTTCATTCATGATTTGGCTCTCTGTTTGTCTGTTACTGGTGTGTAAGAATGCTTGTGATTTTTGCACATTGATTTTGTATCCTGAGACTTTGCTGAAGTTGCTTATCAGCTTAAGGAGATTATGGGCTGAGATGATGGGGTTTTCTAAATATACAATCATGTCATCTGCAAACAGGGACATTTTGACTTCTTCTTTTCCTAACTGAATACCCTTTATTTCTTTCTCTTGCCTGATTGCCTTAACCAGAACTTCCAACACTATGTTGGATAGGAGTGGTGAGAGAGGGCATCCCTGTCTTGTGCCAGTTTTCAAAGGCAATGGGAAGACATAAAATTCTAATAAAATAACCACAACATAGTTAAAGTAAAAGCTGTTAAAAGTATGAGGAATTAAAGACAAGTCCACCATCATGGTGAAAAGGTAGTACATATCAATTTTAGTAATGAACAGATCAAACAGATAAAGACAATAAACGTAGAATATTTGAATACTATAATTAATTTGATAAAATGAAAATGTTTGTAATTAACTCTAAAATCCACATTCTTTTATACACATGTGGATAATTTATGAAAAATGATCACCTTTTAGGCTACCAAGCAAGTCTTAACAAATTTCAAAGGATTTTGACAACATATAGAGCATGCTATCTGACTACAAAATGTTTTTATTCTCTGTTTCTACTAAAAAAAGTAGACAAAATCATATGTGTGGAACTTTAAAAGCCATATTTACTAAATAACCCATGAGTTAAAATGGAATCATAATACAAATAAAACTATCTGTGTAACTAAACCTTAATGAAAATATCAGAACTTGTGAGATGCAGCTAAACTAGGATTTGAAAGTTAATTTAAATTCATGTATTTGCACTTGAGAAAAAAAGGCTGAAAACTAATGATGTCAGCATCCCATTTTAGAAATAAAAAAAGAACAATAGAATAAACTCAAAAGCAGTAGATATGTAAATTGAAAACAAAGAGAATCAACAAGGCCAAATGAGGGCTCTTTGTAAATATTAATTAGATTGACAAAACTGTGGTAAGAGGAATAAGAAAAAAAAATATGCCAAATAAAATATGTAGATAACTAAAGAAGGGTCAGAGATTTAAAAGATAATGAAAAATATTATGAACCAACTTTATGACAAAAGAAGTTAAAAGTTAGATGAAGTGCAAAAATTGCTAAAAATATATTGACTCAAGAAGAAATGGAAAATTAGTATAGTCTTAGAAGCATTAATCTGTAGTTCAAAAATCTTCCCCTTAAAGAAAGCAAGATGCCTAGATGGTTTTACAGGTAAATTCTTGCTAACACTCAAGGAACAGATGATTTCAACCTTACATAAACATTTCCAAAAAATATGAAAATGGGAGTACTTCTTACTCTTTTAAAGAGGCAAGTATAACTTTGATGCCAAATCAGAAAAGGAAATAAAATGAAAGACAAATTACAGGCCAGTTTTACTCTTGAATATAAAGACAGAAATTCTTTGAAAAATATTGGCAAACTGAATTTAACACACATAAGAAATAGCATATCTCATTATCTAATTTGGTCTATGATAGTTATGAAAGTTTGGTTTAACATTAGAAAATTGATTAGTATAATTCACTACAATAATGGAAGAAAGAGCAAAACAATATGATTATTTCTATGGATGTAGAAAAGAAACTACTTGATAAAATTTAACATCCATTCATGATTTAAAAATAAAAAGTCTTTAGCAAATAAGAAATAGACTTTAAGTTTCTCTATCTGATAAAAACTACAAAAAAGTTTTCAGCAAATATTATTCTTTATGGTAAAGAAAGGGAAGAAGAAAGTATGCATGCAGTTATTACTTTTTTGTATACTGTCCATGATGACCTAGCCATTGCAGTAAGGCAATTTAAAGACATCACATGCGTAACAATTAGAAAGGAAGGGAAAAATTTTAGGGTTGTCTTCACAGTAAACTCAGAGAAAGATACAGATAGATCAATTATTAGAATTAAGAAGATACATTAGCAAGGTTGCTAGATAGGAAATCAACATAAAATAACTGCTATTCTATATATCAGTGACAAACAGAAAAATAAACCAATTTTAAAACATAACATTGAGAAATATCAAGTAGCTAAGAATAAAGCTATCATAATATATGCAATAATTAGGGAGAAAATGAAATCTTTATTTAAAAAACCCTAAATTAATGAAGAGATATATTGTATGGCTCGGAGCACTTAACATTGTAAAATATCTCTCCAAATTGATCGATAGATTCAGCCTGATTCCTGTGAAGTGTGAAGGGTTTTCTTTTGTTGTTGTTGCTGTTGCTGCTGTTTTCTTCCCTCCACCCCCGTGGAACTTGACAGCCTACAGCTAGTTCTAAAGTGAATGTGGAAGTTCACAGAGCCAAGAATAGCAAGAGCATTCTTAAAAAGGAAGGTGGGGGACTAGCTCTATAAAAGATCAGCATTTATTATAAAGCTATAGAAATGAAGACAATGTGATATTGGCACAGAGATAAACAATATGATGTTGAAACAGGAAGAGAACCCTGGAATAGAGAAGCACACATATGAACACTAGACATATGACAGAGGTAGTATTGAAGTTCAGTGGGTAAAGGGTGGATTTTTTATTACTTGGTACTGGGATATTTGGTTATCTAAATGGTTAGAAATGAAGCTGGAGTCCTTCCTCACACCAAATAATGAACCAATTCCAGGTGGTCTAAATGTAAAAATGAAAGATAACACTATAAACATTTGTAAGACAAAATAGGAGACTATGTCTGTTCTCCCACAGAGATATTCCCAGAGATTGAGAACAGTTTCCTGAAACATAAATGAAAAGACTGATAAATTCCACAACATTAAAATTCAAAATTTCCATTTATTGAGAGAGAGAAAGAGAGAAATTGAGAGAAAATAAAGACAAGCCACAGCAGGGAAGATGGCTGCTGCACAAATAATCAACATGGCATGCTTACCCAGAACACATAAAGAAATTTCATGATTAAGTAAGACAAAGACAACCAAATAAAAAAAAAATTTCACAGAAAAGGAAACATAAGTGGCCTATACACATGTGAAAGTTATTTAAAAAAAAATCAATTCTTGGAGTGGTTGAGGAGCAGTGGGCCCTCTTATCCCCTGCTGCTTTGTGTGTAAATTGCTTCCACCACTTTGAGAAACAGACATGGTATAGTAAATAATAAAAAGTACACAATCAAAGATTCAGCAATTTCACTTCTAAGACATATACTCTGGAAAAAATGTTTACAAATGTGTACCAACAGAGGTGTATAACAAACATAGCAGTGATAGTACAACACTGGAATTAATTGCATTATATCCATGCACTGGAATATTATACTACAGTAAAAATGAATTAATTACAACTGCATGTAACATAAATGTAATGTGTAGCCAAAAATGCAAACAGCAGGAGAATAAACATAGTATAATTCCATTTGGGTAAATTTCAAAACATGGAAAATGAAACAATATGTTTTTTGGGGAATCTATCAAATGAGGTAACATTTTCAAAAAGAGACAGAACGATGATGCTTTTTACTAAAGGGTATGACAGAGGATGGGGCCTAAGGGGATCCAAAGATGGCTAAATCTGCTGGGTAGAGAGTACCTGAGTGTTTTGTCTTTTTGTCTCCTCTACCTAGGCATACAAGTGTTCATCTGGAAGTGTTTAATAATTAATAAAAACTATTTTAGAATAAATGAATAAAATATCTACCACATCCAACAGCCCTGCCTACAGGTAAACACATGGGAGTTTATGAGATTAAATGACTTGCTTGGTTTCCTTGTTTGGTTATTTCAGAGCCAGTTGGAGCATGAAGCTTCAGAGTCGCCTTCCAACTCTCTGTGCACTGCACCAGCTGCTTCCCATAGACTCCTGGTAAAATATGTAAGTATTAAAATGTTTTCATACACCTAAGTGGATACACAATTCCAACCTACTGAAGCAGCCTCTTTTTCCAAGCATTTTCCTTTCTGTTTCTCCCTTATCAGAATGTAAGGTAGAACTAACACTCCCTAGTATGAATTTCTAAAATTCATTTGATAAAGTACCTTGAGCTGTTCAGGTCAAAGGCAAATGTGGACTAGAACTTTACAAAACCTTGTCATGATAATACAGGAAAAAATAATACTATTTTGTGTCATTCAAATTCTGGGTAGCTTTAATCAATCATTCAATATGTTTGTCATAAGCACCTAGTAACTAATCAGCAATCCGATAGACAACATGCTTATTATCCTCAAGGACCTCAAAGCCTATGTAGGGAAACAGAACAAATACACAGGAAAGAGAGAAGGATCGTGTATAAGCTAAACTGAAATACTAGTATCTAATATCTGCAATTAGATTATGGAAAAGGGAGGTGTCATCCATCTCCAATAGATCAGACTCCCATTGAAGACCAGGGGAGGATAAAGATAAGTATATGGGGGTAGAAAGAATTACTTCTTGACGTTTGTTAATGGTATCAAAAATAATGAATTTGAATTTTACCCAGTAAGCACATCAGTTTTTGTAGATGTTTATTTCTCACAAGCCCCAAGCTGACCTCTATTGAATGGTATACTAGGTAGATGGTTAGATTGTGGTCCTTTGTGTGCTGAGGATGGCTTTGTTTTACACCCTGATGACTTATGTCCTTGTTGGCCCTAGAATTGTCAATTACTGCTTCCTCATTCTTTGCTTTGTGGCTTACAAGAGAGCGGAAGGAAGAAGAGCCACCACCCATAACATCAGTGGCTGCTAACTGAGGAGTGTTTTAACATGCTGCTACAGCCTATCCTCGGCTTTCCAGAAGGTGGAATCTTGTGACAGTGGAAAGACAGTAGAAGAGAGGAAGGTATGCCAGTAACTAGCGATGCCCAGCTGGCTCTACTAGGATTACGTACAGCCTGTATTTGTTCTGATTGGTGAGTGTCTGTGCCATGGTTGGTATTATTTGAAAACCATTTCTGGCTACACACCAGTTGTAAAAAATAAGCCACACTGTTGCCTTTTCTAGAATAATATAAGATAACAAATTTGTTATTAAGCTAGAAAATGAAAGTAAAAAAAATATGAGCACTGGTAAATCTTACTGTTTATAACAATTCAATTGAGCCATTTACATCTTGTTTTATTAAAAAATATGCAACCAAAAATAGAAGTACTCAATCTATTGGAAAAATGTTAATATGATTTTTTTTTTCTTACTTGTTTAATTAAGCCCTAACCTTATGGCAGAGTTTCTCAAGCTCAACACTGTGGGCATTTGGAGCTTGGGATAATTTCTTTGTTGTCGGGGGCTTTTGTGTATTGTAGGATGTTCAGTAGCACCCCTGGCTTTTATCCCCCAGATACCAGTAACACCCCTACTCCCAGTTGTGAGAACCAAAAAGGTCTCCAGACTTTGTCAAATGTCCTCTATGGAACAAAATCACCCCGCTAGGGAACCACTGCCTGAGACATTCCACTGTGATTTTCAAGTAGAACCTGCCACAGACATTTTATTCACGTGGTGTCAGTGGAGTCAATCACCTGTCTACACGCCTCATACTTAATGAAACACAGCTTTCATTTAAGCCATCTATCAAAAAAAAATTTCTTAAGTGTTTTCTATTTATTTCTTAAGTTTATGGTCTTGAGTTTATGCTCAGCTGCCACTGAGCCCTTTATTTATAATTGTAAGTTGGGAAACTCACCTGAAGTGGAGAGAAATGGTAGGGGTATCTACCTTATGTTGGAGATAGGTTTAATGTGGGTCATGAGTCCTGAGAACCAGATTTGAGATGATGTTGTCCTACAAGAGTCCCAGATCACTGCCATCCCAGCTTCCAGGAAACTTGATATAAATTTCTCAGTAGCTATACAAGAAAACAACTGCAATAAATTGCTTATTAATGTCTACCATATGCCAAACCTTTGAAGAATCACTTGGTTCCTCAAAAGCAGTTAGGATTCTTGTTGCAAGCAATAGAACACTCAAGTGGTTTAAGCCATAGGGAATTCATTAGCTCATGTAATTGTGAAGTCCAAAAGTAGGGTGAGTTGGTTTGTTCTCAAGGCTCATGCTGTCATCGGGCCGTGGCTCGGTTTCCCTGTGGTTCTCTTGGTTTTGCCCTCCTCTAGGTGACTGCGTCATCCTCAAGCTGGTAGCCAAATCTCTGCCATCAGTTCCTGGGGCCACATGTGTCCCCAGCCATAGGTTCTCTTTCCTCCATTTGCAGAACAAAAGCCCACTTAGGACACAGGTTGAACCCACCTAAGACACAGGTTCTGCCCCTGGATCAATCACTACCATGACGGTGATGTTTTGCTCTGACCTGTCCAGGCTGGTCGCATGTGCCCATTTCTGAACCGGTCACTGTGGATGAGGGGCACTTAGGCAGAACCAAACGAGTCCTGACGTTGGAGCAGGGGGTGGGGACAATCTCATCCAGACCATATGACTTCTCCATAGAGGGTGAATTAAGTAAGTGCTGGGGTGTCAATCACGATACCCACCACCCCACAGTGGCGTGTTGAAAATGCTGTAGCACATGGTGTCGAAAGTACTATAGCACATGGGGGAGCAGCAACTTAAAAGATTAAAAGAGCTGCCACACTGGGGTGGGATGGGAGGTGGCACAACCCTCTCTAAGCTTCAGTAACTCTTAGCAAAGGGTCTGTATTGGGGCTGGAAGCAGGGGCTGGAGCGCCTAGCCCAGGAAGACAGACACTGGACAGAATAGGAATGTGATTTTAGTCTCTGCTGCCTCCGGGCTGTTTGTCCTCACACCGTTTCCTCATCCTTCTCCAGCTCTACTCTGTGCCACAGTGGGACACATGGCCCCAGACTGCATTTCCCAGGCTCTCAGGTCAGTTGACCTCTTAGCTGGATCTGACCCATGGGAGGCACTCACAGGAATTAGGAGGGTAGAGGAAAGGGCCAGACTGAGGCATTTGTCCCACCCCTGTGCCTCAGGCAGCATCTCCAGCAGTGATCGTGTCTCTTCTGAGTCCATGACTCCAAATCCTACTGGACAGATCTGGTATGCTTCCAAAATCCTCCCAGAATCCCTGGTCTATGGGTCCTCACACAACTTCATCTTCCCTCTGTCCCTCCAACCAAGGTGTGCAGTTGCCAGTCTCTGGGGGGCACCGCCATCCCCTGTTTGGCTTCTTAGCCTTTCCAGTCACATCCACTCCCCACACCACCAATTCCCAGCACTAAACTTCCTCTAGTTTAAATACTTAGAGTAGTTTCTCTTTCCCTGGTTGTTCCTAACCCAACACTTACATTTTTTCTCAGTGTAGTGTGGCCTGGAGAAGCAAGAGTTACATGTTGAACTACATTAAGCTGAGACCTCCAGGGTGTTACTGACCCAACCTCTACACTTCAGTAAGCAGCTCTCTATTGGAAATTAAAATGCGTCGTCTTTAGTTTTTCCTCCCATCTCTAGAGTCAGGGATTGAGGGGACGGTGTCCTTGGGGATGAGGTATTGTGATTGTCAATAGCAGTAATGACAACTGATGGAATGTTTAGGTTTGATTTACAAGGAATGCTGGATTTGCATTAGTGTGGTGGGTTTAAAATAACATGCATGCATTAGATGATATTCAGATTTAATGGAAAAATAATGACTGCATTAAATCAGGTTTTATTGTTATGGAGGGTTTTAATTTGGCAGGACCACTTTCCTTTTGTGATCTAGAAAGGGCTGAATTGAGGAAGGTGGAGCCTTCATGCTGGTTCTTGACCTATATCCATTTTTTACTCACCCAGAAATGATTGCACCTTTTAAACAGGTTAACCTTTTTCTTTCCGTTTTTTTCCCCTTAGAAGATGGTTTTTACTTTTTAAAACCTCACAGATTAATTTAAAAGTAATAAAAATTAAACAGAAGTCATTGTTCTTCCTTGCTTTATGAAATGGAGTTTCCATTGTGGGTTTTTTAAAGAGGAAATGCATCATTAAAGTCGTTGCATTATTTATCAGAGAAGCTAATGAAATCATAACTACAGTAACTGAACACACGCAGCACAGCACTTGTTTGAAACACTGCCTATAAAACGCCAGTTAATCACTGCAGGACCAGTGCTTTTTATACTTCATCTCTTGAAATAAAAATCATTGCAGTGTTTGTGTAAAGGCCTCCAAATTCTTGACTTTTACCAAGTTTCTACAGTTACAGTTATGGGGTGACTATGAAATTTGGTCAGAATTTGCTAGTAGAGGCAGGCTCAACCATAGATTTTAATGGGACTTCAAAAGATTTTTAAAAGATTGCCTCCCGTCTTGCTTGTCTCTTGTTTCAATGTTACCTGTTAATTTATTAATCTTTCCACCTGCCTAGGTCAGCTGTTTTTACAGGGATAAAAGCTATCACTGTAGAGAGAGTAGAAACCATGCCAATACGTAGTACAGTCCATGATTTTACAAAGGGGGAAGTTGAAGTCAAGGATGTAAGTGACTTGCTAAGAGCAGGCAAGGCCCAGATCCTTCCTAGTTGCCTCACTACCTACCTTGTGGCAGCTTGGAAACCAAGGGGGCTGAGTTTGGAGGCTCTGAAAAGATCTCAGAGTCCCAGGCTAATAAAAACCTCATGAGGTGATCTGTTCCAGGGATAGCCTGCTCCTGGGACAGCTGCAAAGCTGCCAGCTCTGTCTTCCATGCCAACATCCCATTGTATCTACCACCCCTCCTGATCCATGTCCCTGCATCTGTAGTTTGCTCTCTCTTCAATCTTTGTCTCTTTTCCCCAACCTCTCCTCCCATTGAGGAGCTTGACACTTGGCAAGTGAACTTTCTTTTCTTTTTTTTTTTTTTTTGAGATGGAGTTTCTGTCTTGTTGCCCAGGCTGGAGTGCAATGGTGCGATCTCGGCTCACTGCAACCTCCGCCTCCTGGGTTCAAGCGATTCTCCTGCCTCAGCCTCCCAAGTAGCTGGGATTACAGGCATGCGCCACCACGCCTGGCTAATTTTGTATTTTTAGTAGAGATGGGTTTCTCCATGTTGGTCAGGCTAGTCTCGAACTCCTGACCTCAGATGATCCACCCACCTCGGCCTCCCAACGTGCTGGGATTACAGGTGTGAGCCACCGTGCCTGGCCTGGCAGGTGGACATTTATGGGCATGAGAGCAAATCTGCATCACCAGACTTATGGGAAGACCCCTTAGGCATTTACTGGAGGATTCTGTAGTATCCCATTGAGGCTATGCAAGGGCCAGGGCTGTGGAGTGACCTGGAATTTCGGTGTCTTCCATCTACTATTAGTGGTGGCTTTATAGAGATGACAAAGACAAGATCAAGCCACTGATGTTTTGACATGATCAGAATATTAGGCTAAAATACACCAAATCTTACATAGACTTGTAGACTTCATTTAGTCCATTTTAATTCTGCTTACTCTTATAGTTAATTTCTGACTTTTGGGACTGTACACCTAGCAACTTCCTCCATCCTGTCTCTCTTCTTCTCACCTTCCTGGAAACTGCTTCATGTCGTGACTGAGAGAGGGGTCTCCGTATGACACCAGCCATCCACCCCAGAGCTCCGGTTGATTGGTCCTGGGAGAGACACCTGACTAAGTCACATCAAGGAGGACCTTCCTGGATCAGTCATTTTATGATCAGTTTCTACAGATGATGAATAAACTGTAGGCCTAACATTTGGAAGCTGTTGCAGACAACGTCTAGCAAGTCAACAAAAAGAGAAAGAACGCAGCTGATAGGTGGAGAAAAAGTGAGCTGAGAGTTGGTCAGCATGTGCTTGGTTCTCTTTGCTCCTGAAGCACAGCTGCACACACCCTACCTTCAATGCAGCCTGAGCAGGTGACTTTCTCTATGAGTCAATCATTTCCTCTTAAACTCCAGATCTAATTGTGTATCTGACGCTGCAACCACGGACAGCCCATTGATTGACTGATCTCTTTCTTCATTCATGGGTGTATGCACACATTCAAAGATGGTTGTCAAGCACCAAGTATTACACCTTTCTGGGCTTTCCTGTCCTGTCTTGCTCACATTGTCCACCCATCTTTTCATAATTTCCTCTTTATTGTCTGGTTTTGTTCATGTCACACAAACAAGGAAAAACCATATGTTTAATAGCTATTTTAGTTTAAATGAATTAGAAAAAATTGATGAGAAGGGGCCTGGAGTATGAGTTAATGACAGGCCTTAAGAGGTAGGACACTGCTAAGGATTTGTGAGCATGTGATTAAGTAATCTGTCACCAAGCTTTATGGCACATTTCTTATTCACTGGAAGCCACCAAAGACAGAGAGGGTATACTCTTTGTTCTTGAGATGCTAATAGTGAGAGAAGTGGGAAAGGATTAAGATAAATGTGAAGTATTGCAAATAAGCAAGGGAGATCTATGTAAGGGGAAGTGATTTGGACTGCCTAACGCCTAAGGAATGCTGATCTGCTCTTTCTGAGATCAATTTGTAGCGTTATAGCACTTTTCATTCAGAGTTCTCAAGGTATATGATAAATACCAACTTTTCATGGCTCACTATCCCCTTGGGCATAAGAGATTTAGAATAAGGCATAACCATGGGCCAGAAGGGATGGGAAACATACTTAATAGATGTTCTATGGGGATTTTGGTACGTAGAATGTAATTACCTGTACTGGATCTCGGCCAGAATACCGCAAGTGAATGACCTATCCGACTTGTGATCCAAGGCTATACTTATATCACTCTGTCAGCTCAAATGCAAGGGAGAATTGAGGTTAGTATCATTATCCATTTTCACTGCATATATTTCTTTCACTATGATCCATGAAAATATTTTATTCTTGAATTCCTCAAACTCACTCTGTACAAGCTGGATGTGTCCCACAAAGCCTGCATCCAATGCAATGCATCTCTCCCACATCGTCTGTAGTCATCTTTCCACTTGTCTTTAACTCCTGACTTTTCCTTCCTGCCCCACCCCAGAGCCTGCATAAGTGATGAGCAAGAGAACCTGTCCCGGATGGGGTTTCAGAGAAGACAGATGATGATACATTCTTTGTGTACTTCCCATTTCCCTCCTTCCCTCATTTCCGACTTGGACTTCTCATGACTTTTCCAGGTGCTGCCTGGATTCCCTATATTCTTTCCCAGCTCTCATCTTCTCACAGTTCAACAATCTCTCAAGACTTGAGGTCAGATTGATCAGAAAGGCCAGTTCTGATTGGACCGCACTCACACCTAGGCACTTTATCCATTAGTGAAATGGACCCAAACTTCACAACTCTCAAGGTCAGATATATAATATGGAGCATTTGTTTGGTAATAAAAACGTTATTTCTGGCTTTGAGCTTCCATTTTATCCTGATACAGAAAATGGGATCTCGTTACTTCCAAGTAAACTCATCAACTTTCATAATTTCTCAATCACTTCAGGTTAAAATTTTAGCCACATTTGGAATTTGTGTTTCCTCATTGTCTTGCAGATTGCTGCTAAGCTTCAGGAAGGGGCTCAAATGTCATTTGGTCGCTTCTTGTTCTCTAACTGCTGAGGTTCCCTGCGGCTGTCCCTTGCGATGGGCTTTGGGCTGCCTGGTCCTCAGACAGGGCTACGTCTGCCCAGTGGCTGGCTGAACTACAGCCCTGTGCTCATTGGAGGCCTGGTGGGTGGTTGAAAGGAAGAAGACTCCAGTTCTGACTCATACATCTTCTTCCTAATTCTCTTTTCTTTATACTTGAACCCCTAGCTTTTGAGCTTAACCCTTCAGAATGGGAGACTTTGTTTTCTGTCTTCTTTCTGATCTTCTCACTCTCTTTCCCACATCCCTGAAAAAATGACAGGTTAATGTTTGTAGCCCATGAGAGGGATCACTAAAAAGAAAGAAAAAGGATATCTTAGTTAGTATCTCAAAATATCATCTCTAAGTAAGCCAAATTCTTCTATCACCTGTATTTTGAATTTACCTAAAAAACTAAGAACTTGCTGGAGATGTTTCAGACAAAATCTTAAAAAAGATATAACGTAGAAGTCTCTATTTTCTTGCAAGAACCACTAGGATGTAGGTGGGTGGAAGGACAAGGAGGATAAGCCAGAGTTGCCCAGTGTGTATTGATAAGAGTGGCTATGCTCAGAAATTAAGATTTTTTCCTTAGTTACAAGTAGAACTGGGATCAGTCCATTTTCACAAGTGAAATGCTAGACCAAGATGACAAAATTAATAATATTGAGAGTTATCAGAGTTACCAGATTTGATGAGGGCTTATCAAATAGAGGTCCAGAAGTTACCCACACTAGGAAGAGACATATTTATTCTCATGATAGAACATTATTAGGTAGAAATATCTGAGACCACTCTCATCAATCAGCAAGGGAGAAAAGCTACATCTCCAGCATTAATGTTTACATTTACCTGTGTGCCTGTAGCTCTCAGCCATTGGTGGATTCCAAGTTGCTGGAGATGGCCCTGGGCTGTCTGGTCCTCAGATTTGGTCACCTCTGCCCTGTGGCCACTCAGGTAGTCCACTTGAACTTGGTTTTGAAAAGTTTGTCCAAGAAAAGAGAATATTTTCTTTTGAATCTCAGTATTTTTAGTTCAACAGCTTATAATCTTCCTTTGGCTGAAATATCTGTCTTGCACGACTGTCATTTCTTTTTTACTTTTGCAAGTCACATAATCAGAATATAACTCACATTGCTTAAGCACTAAGAAAGAAGGAGTATATTATGTGTTAGAATAAAATGCATGGTCAACACTAGGTGATTGTGGTGTGTTGGGGGCAGGGAGAAGGGGTCATGGTGAAATCAGAGGAAGTGAGGTGAGTGCCTACAAGAGGCCTATTAAATGATCTGGGAGTGAGATTGGAGATGAAAATCTTTGTAAGCCTTTTTTTTTTTTGAAAAGCTATACTTAGTAACTGTAAAATATTTTGGAAGCTGTGTTAACTTGTCTGGTCACCAAGGCAGTAAAAGCATACTTATTTACTCTACTGTCATCTTAGGATCAAATTTATTAGGTTGGTCTTAGTGTATAAGAATGCAGCATATTCCCAAGTCATTCTGCTAAACACCAACACTAACATCTGTCAGATGTTAAAGGGTGAGTAATAGCAAAATTCTCATCTATAGGCAACAGAAGCTGACCCTGGATGACTTAAGCAGGAAAAGGAGGGTATGCCAATTAGAAATCTTGTTGGAAAATCTGGAGAACAAGTTGAGAAAATGGGCAGGAGTGAAAGGACAGGCAGGTGGCCAGAATCACAGCCAAAATCACACCATGGGGACAGCCTTGTGGGGATGCCACTGCCCCTATTTGTAGACACCTAACACCCAACACTTCCTTTGTGCCACCAATGGCTCTCACACTGAGCCTGTGCCTCTGTCATGGCCATCTGGATGGATCTCTCTTGTCCCTGCTTCTCTGCCACATTCTTCAGAGTCAACATCCAACGAGGGAGCATCCAACTGACCCTGTCCAGAGTGTGTGATACCCTAGTCCCATGAACTGAGGCAGATGACACTCTGCTCTTTGACCTTCGGTGGTGACAGTAGGTCTTGGCTCCTGGCAACAGTCACACAATGGGGGATTCCCCAAAGGTAGGAAGACACTTCAGATTCCTGGCAGCCAAAAAATGATAAATGACAACAGGATATTACATAAGAAGAGGTTCCATGGTCAATTAATTTTGGAAAATGCCAGGTTTGACAGGTTTTACCATAGGGCTTTTTAAAAAATTTGATTGCATGCATGGGGAATCTCTGGGAAGGACTGTAGGATCCCTCCTTTCTTTATCATCTTGTATGAGTGTTCTGTGGAATACGTTTTACGAATTCAGTACTTCAAAGCAACAAGACTTTTTCTTGCTCTTAACCTCAGCAAACCAGTTTCTTTATGGATGCATGCAACGTTTCTAGGTATGTGAACTAAAACTGCAGTTATGAAAACTTTAAGGCTGTACTGAGGCCTCATGATTGGTTTATATCTCACCATGAGGGTAAGATTACTATTATATGCCAGCAGCACCTACCCAAGGCTTGCCCTTCTTGGATTTGCAGGTTTGGAGTTAGTGTTGTAGACATATCACCACCATGCAATTTTCTGTATTGAAGTTCTCCTTTTGTTTTTGGCTGACTATCCAACCTGACTGAACACATTAATGCAGCTTTACAAAACGTCCAAGAGACTAGCTTGTGTCTGACAGACCCTACATATAGCAGAGGTGGATGTTGCCAAGATTCAAATTCTTTGATAACTCAAAACAAATGTCCTGCTTATTTTTATAGCACTACAATGTAAGGATACATAATTCAACAACCAAACAACAGCTGACCTTTAAGCCATGTTTGGCACAGAAAATTGCTCCTATCTATATTCATAGATGATGTCTAAACTTTAGGTCAGAGTCATATTTTATTTGAGAATTGGTAATCTGAATATTATATCTTCACATGCAAATCCAAGGCCCAGCTCTCTAGGCAGTGGAGGCAAATATAAGTCATGGGTTGGACTTAAATCAGCACTGAAAGTTGAGTTTTAAAAAATATAGTGTTTCTTTTATCAAATCTCCCTACATGAAAATAAGAAATTTCTTATTATCCTTCAACTTTTATAAAATACAAAACTAACACTATGAGATAGACTCATTCACTCAAAAATATTTATTGGGCCCGTGATGTACCAGGCTGTGTGCTCAATATGGGAGATAAAATGGTGAATAAGGCATACTCCACACCTTTAAGGAGCTTACACTTAAACTGTCGATTTGATATCTATTTGTTTATTCCAAAGACTTTTGAGGCATACTACATTTCAAACACGGTGCTAGGAGCTCAGGATAAAGAAGTGAACCGGAAAATAATGGTTTCTACTCATCGGAACATACTCCACACCTTTAAGGAGCTTACACTTAAACTGTTGATTTGTTATCTATTTGCTTATTCCAAAGACTTTTGAGGCATACTACATTTCACACACAGTGCTAGGAGCTCAGGATAAAGAAGCGAACTGGAAAATAATGATTTCTATTCATCGGAACATAAGCCTAGATAGGGAGGCTGAAATTAAACCATACATCACACAATTATTTGTAGAATCATGCTTGTGATCAAAGTCACAGAGTAAAAGACCAGAATGCTGTGAGTATGTAATGGAACATGTTCTTTGGGGAAGTGGCCTGTGAGGTGTGCTCAGAAAGACGATCGGGAATAAGTGTGATGGAGACACAGAGAGAGGATGTGAAGGTAGAAATAGAGTGTTAGAGCCGAAGAGACTTTTGCTGGTGCCAGAGGAAGAGTGGCCCAAATGATGAAGAAATGGGTGGGGCCTGGCCAGACAGAGCCTTGGAGACCATGGGTGGATTTTGGTCTTCACCTTAGAGGCAACAGGAAGTCATGAAGAAATTTTCATTAGGGGGATGACATAATCATAATCCTTCAACAGGAAGTCATGAAGGAATTTTCATTAGGGGGATGTGCACTTTAGAAAGACCATTCTGCCCTGTGTGTTGAATGGTTTGAAGGGGCAATAATGGATGCAGAAATATCAGCCGAGAGGTTATTCCACTTTTCTAGGTAAAAGTCACAGTAGTGGAAGAGACAGTGGTAAGAGATATATAGACATGAAATATGAACATTCTGAATCAACAGGACATGATGCTTATTTTAATGAGAGAGAGAGAGAGAGAGATTTAAGAGAAATAAAAGTAAATTGCTAAATGCAGTATGGTGAGCCAAAGGCTATCAAGGACAGTAGAGACACCTAGCCAGTCACTGTCAGCAAAGGCAAATACAACGAAGCATGTGACCTCAAGTTGTATATTGTTTATTTAAAGAGACTAGATAGGAATAATAAAAAGTTAGCTCACAGTCAAGGCAGTGAATAGCAAGCATCAAATGAGTGCTTTGGGCATGATGGTTTGTGGGTGTTCACTGCTTAGTTGTGGATTGCTGCAGCCAGGGAGGCTTGCTGCAGTGGGTAACACCAGCTGGACTCAGGCAAAGAAAGGAAGAGGAGCAATTCTGTTGGAGAGAACATGTGGAAGACGGTGACGAGGAAGTAAGAATAGGCTAAGCATGACAGGGGGTATCAAACTAATTATATCAAAATGGGAGATTCATTTGGAGGAAAAGTGGTGATAAATTTGGAAGGGTAGCCTGGGGGCAGCAATGGGGTTGCAGCATTTCTATTAAAAATTCATAAAAGCTGATTTATACCTGGATTCTCATGAGTAGGCTAGAAATCTCATGCAATAGGAAAAGCTTAGTTCTGAGTCTCCTCCGACCTTCTCTACCATGGAACATTGAAACAGATAAAAGTCCTAGTCCTTCTCCCTGACCCCGATCAGATCAGAGTGTCCCATGAAATGCATGTTGTTTGTGTGTCTGTAAGGTATATACTTGAGAGAAGTCCCTGAGAGGACTGGGAACTCTGAATCTACATTAGTGAGTTGGGCAGTTTCCTTCTCCTGTGAATAAAGCAGAGAGTCCATGGTCACAGTCACACTACCTCTGCAAATCAAACACATTTCTGACTAACAGTTGAGTCTCTAATGGATGCTCCCAGATGCTTAGCTCTGGGAAGTGTTGACCTCTGTCCTGGAGGTCACAGAAAGGCTAGAGGTAAGAAATTATCAATTAGAACTGATAGAAACAGAAGTAATTTTAGCCTAAGTCTAAGACAGCATGGGACAAGAAAAAAAGGAGTGGATTTGACATAGAAGAACTTGGTTTCAAGTTTCAGTTCCATGTTATCTTGGGCAAGTCCACACAATCCTTTAGAGGTGCCACATCTTTACTTGTAAAGATATTCATACCCTAGGCATTGACAATACCTGTAATAACTGTAACCATCACCAAAGCCTCAATTTTAAGTCTTCTACTGTGACCGTCACTTCCTATTCTAACTATTCACTTCCTTTGGTACCCTCATGATACTTCCTCAATTTCATCAAGACCTTTGATCCACTTGACTTCTTTTCACTACCAGCATTTTTCTCCTCTGTTCATTTCCCTTCTCACTCCACTTATAGTCTATGGTCTATCACTTTAGCCCCTTCCTTGCTGACCTCTTCAGGTCCTTTTCCCATCTTCCTCCTCTCTCCTCTCTTGGCAAACCCCAAACTGTGGTTGAGCTTATCCAGTCTTCTTTTCCATCTCCACATTTAAGCAATTAAATGTTGACAGAGAGGCACCCAACTGGCAAAGATGAATTTCTTTTCAAATTTATGGCAACATATAGCAATGAATATGTGACACTGCTTGACAATGTTTCCTAATATCTTGGTAATTTCTATTTCACTAGAATAACTAATTTCTAAAACAATGACTTCACATAATCCCTTCTCTCCTGAAATTTATCCCATTTCTCCCCTAACCTTACTAGCAGTAAATAACCTGGTTTCATATTTTGTTTAGAAGCTTGCATCTGAAAGAGTGCCCCAGCTCATCTTCCCGCCACTGACTGTGCCATCTCTTTATCTCTGCCCATCTTCTCAAACTTCCCTCTATGACAGTGCTTCCACTGTGTCCCTGCTCTGAGCAATGGCCACCTTGAACTCTACTTGGAAGGGTGTCTTTGCCCATTGTGGGGCTTCGCTCCATTAGTTGTTCCCTCTCTCTTGCATTATCAACGGCTCCCTCATTCCTGGGCCATTTCTGTAGCACATGAACATGTTCGGGTAGCTCTTTTCCTAAAACAAGCAAACAAACAAATAAATATTTTTTTAAAAGGAATTAAAGAAAAAGGAAATCTTTTGAATCCTCATACCCTTCTAGCTTCTACCTACCCATCCACACACCCCTCTCTCCAAAAAGCAAATTTCTTTCCAAGGGATTGTTGCTATGATCTGAATGTTCATGTATCCCCGAAATGCATATGTTGAAACTTAATCACTAATGTGATGGTCATGGGGGCAGAGCCCTCATGAATGGGATTATTGCCCATGAAGGTGCCATCTGTGAGAAAGTGGGCCCTGACCAGACACTTAATCTGACACCAGTGCCTTGATCTTGGACTTTCTAGCTTCCAGAACTGTGATAAATATATTTCTGTTGTTTATAAGCCTCTCAGTTTTTGGTATGTTGCTGTAGCAGCTCGAGTAGACTAAGACAGTTGTCCATACTTTCTGTTTTGACTTCAGATCACTTCCCATTCATCCATCCTTCTAGGCAATAAGGCTTTTGCCCCTCATATAAGCACTTCCCTTTCCTGTGGCTTTTAGGATACCCCACTCACTTGGTTTGTTCCTGCCTCTTGGGTTACTCCTTTCAGTTTCCTTTTAGATGCCTCTTGCTCTTTTTTGATCTGCTTATGTGAGAGTTCCTCAAGGCAGCTCGAACACTTCTCTCCTCTGTAAGATCACCTTTGGGTGACCTTATTCAGTTCCAGAACTTTAATTAAATGTTGTCTCTATGTTCACAATTCCCATGCCTCTTTCTTCTGCACTAACCTCACCCTAAATTTAGTCTCTTATATCCACTTGTATCTTTCATAGCTCCAGGTCTGTGTGAGAGGAATTTCGTACTTCACTCAAAATGTAACGCTGGCTTTCATCCCAAATTTGCTCCTACCCCACCCCGGTCTTCAGTATCTCAACAAATGGCTCCACTGTTTGCTCAAGCCCCAACTTGAGTCATCCCTGGTTCCTCCTTTCCCATCACTCCCCTGCAATCAATACATGAGGGATTTCTGTCAGTTCCACTTCCAAAATGCATCTTGCATTTATCTACACTCAATCTCTACTGGTGATGCCTTACCTGAGCCACCATCTCCTCTCATCTGTATTTTTTTCAGAAGCTTCCTGTTTTTTTTTTTTTTTTTTTCCTTCACTTCTGCTCCCCCCCCCCCCCCCCCACAACTCATTCTCCATCAAGCAGCCAGGGTAATATTTTTAAAACATAAACTATGTCACACTACATCCTTCAGAGAGTTATTATGTCACTGCAGGGAAGGAAAAACAGAAATGAAAACTCCTTACCATGATGGTTCTAGCCTATGTATGATCTAGCTTCTTCCTTACACCCCATGGAATCTCATTCTATTCTTTTCCTCATTCACTGAGAGTCGGCCGCTGGGTTTTTGTTCTTTGAATATGCCAAGCTCATTCCTACCGCAGGACCTTTGCAACTGTGGTCTCCTTTTGCCTGGATTGCTGTCCCCCTGGCTTTCCATGGATGGCTTCTCCTCTCTAGCTCTCCTGTTGAAATGCTCCACCCTCAGAGAGGCCATCCTCAGCCATCCGTCATGAAGCTGGCTTCCATCTTGTTATTGTCTATCACGTCCTCCCATGTAGTGTTCTCATACTGTTAACCACAGTCCCCAATTCTCCACTGGTTTATTGTCTGCCTTGCCCACTAGTATGCAGACTCCATGAGGGGAGAGCCTGTGTGTTGCCCCCTCTGTATTCTGGCCCCTAGCACAGTGCCCTTTGGAGTCTTAGTAGATACCTGTTGAATAAAAAGCAGTACTGAATGGGCCAAGCAGGAAGGGATGGAGAGTTTAGATATGAAACGAGGGCAGATCCTGGGACATTCACAGAGAGAAACCACAGCTCGCTTTGGGTTTGCCGAACAATCCCATAGTCCTGCCCAACACCCAGTACATGGACAATGCTACCCAAGTCTTTTTTCAGCCTGTGAAAATTTGAAAGCCCCTTGTTAAGACTCCCCTTGGAATAAAGTTATGCAAATATTTTGAGTGGTCAAAGTGTGACTGTTTACAATGTTTAAAATACTTTTCTAACGAACCATTTTATGAGATGTCTTCACTTTCATGCTCAATTTTTCCACTTATCTCTCAGTAAAGCCTGAAATAACTCTTCCATCTGACTTTCCTCCAGAAGCACTGCTAGTTAATATTGGCTCTAAAATGGGGTTTTACTGAACACTGTAAGTGTGAGAAGGAGCTTACATCTTGGTCTGCAGGATCTGGAGGGAACCTGGAGCTCCTTTCATCAAGAGTTGCAGCTTTCTATTCTTCTAGGAAGGTGACTTCTTTTGTGAGCCTGCTTCTGGGCATAGCTCCTCGCTTGGGCTCTGGGGTCTACTATGTTGAGAGAGAGGGCAAGTTTCACACTCAAGACTGAAGGCCACCCTACCTCTAAGGTCATTCTGCTACAGTGGGGGTGTTTTCTGAGCCTCTGAATATCTTGTGAGTGATACAAAGATGCAGACTCTTGCTGGGCAGTAGACCCTGAAAAGCCTGCCGGCCCGTTAATTAAGCTCACGGACTGTGGAGCCAAGCTGCCCAGGCTTGCATCTCAGCTCTTCTACTCAATCACAAGGTCAGCTTGGGCAAATTATTCAGCCTTGCTATACATTGATTTCTTCACCTGAAAAAGGGGGAGGATGATAATTGTACTTATTTTAGGAAGTTGTGTTGTAAAGATTAAATGAGATAATATAGTAAGTGCTTCATAAATGTTATCAATTGTTGTTGCTGCTGTTGTAGGCTGAATATACTGGCATCTTTGTCCATTCACAGTCTTTTCCACTGAACCTATTTCACCCATTTACACCCATGTTTTGTTACTCAGCATTCAGACTCTATCCAGTCCTGTTGATCTATCTTCTGTCTCTCAGAACTGATGCCTCAGTTTCCCCTCATTTGAGCTCCACACCCTGCCCTTCACTGATAACTTTGTTTAACTGGCTTTCTTGCCCATGTCTTTGAATGGTCTCCCTTGGATGTAGCTTTTCATATGATAGGTTAAAGGCACTGCACTTTCACTCTCCCCTGGCCCTCTGGGATCATCAGGATATGAGACCTTCCCTGCTTAGTGAAGAATGACTGTGGAAGACCCTCATCCTTGGTGCTCCAAGTGGACTTTCATCAATTCCTTAAATCTTTGACATTGAGCTGGAATCATGTGGCGATGGCACCGTGTGTTGGGGTGGGAAATGGCGTCAACTAGAAGGCACCCAGCCATCCAGGTGGTATCAAAAGAAAGAAAAGGGACTTTGTTTGTTGAGGTAGCTTTTTATGTCTTGGCTCCCTTCTCTTTTTCTCCGAATCTCCTGCCTCATTGTTGACAGAGATTGGGTGGTGGCCTTGTCTGGAATCTGACCCATTATATTTTTACACATAATTGGAACCAGACACAGTATGGATTCTTTGCCCTTGTTTGAGCATATGACAAATGATCCCCTATTCATGCAGTATTGCTGTAATCCAGAAAATAATCAGGCATTTCCTGGTACATTGGAGGATAATTCATCTGGCCTTCTCCCAGGAAGTTATCCAACCCCTTTTCTGTTGAGATGTTCTTCATTGTTTTTCAATTATCTTCAAGTATCCTCATTCTGTCCTGTGTTTCCATTTAAAACTTCAGATTTTTCCAGGAGAAGAATCCCCAACCAATCATCTTGGTTGTCAGTGGCTGAGACAAAGCATCACTGGTGGTAAACGAATGCAGCTGAAGCTCCCAGAAAATTCTTCGTGTGGCATTTACTGCTTGTTGGGATTTCCAGAACAGCATGCTGCCATTCTTTAGTGAATGTAATGTGCTGTGCCGTGGACTCACTGTGAATGAAGAACTGCTGAGACTTCTGAGTTTTCTCAGAAATGTCATTGCTTACTATGCACATGTAGTTAGAGTTTATGAGGATCAGGAATGCGAGTTTTATCCACCACAGGCTCCACGCACTGTGTTCAGATGATGAATTCCTGGTTAATTTTCTCACTCTGGCTCTGTGAAAACTCTTAGCTCTAAACTGCTGCAGTTCTTTAAAAGATTCCCTGGCAGTCCCAGAAGCCAGGAAAGATTTAATTTCAAACAAGAATTTTGGAGTTTGTGTCACTGAGTCCTTTATTTAATTACAATAACACATTGTTTAAGTTAGCTTTCCTTTGAAAAAATAAGGGTTTAAATGAAGGGGAAAATATTATGTCAAATAGACAAAGTTTTGAGAGGCTGAAAACGATTCCCTTTCCCCAAAGACAATTCTAAAGCCTTCATGAACCCTTTCTCCTACTGGTCCATTTGCTCAAGCTGTGGCATTAATCTAGGAGCAGTTTCTCTGCCCCTTTACTTGAGTTAGGTCTAAAAGAGAAGTAGTTTCTAAGGCCCAGGCAGGCATCGAATCAGCGTCCTACAGGGCTTGAAGGAGTTCTTTTAGATTTATAAGAAGTGAATGTTTATAACTAGAGGCCATCAGTTTCCATATCTTAAAAACATCAGTTTTAGCAGGCTATGTTAAGCATATCTGTATAGTCCAGGAGAAAATTTGGTGGTTAACTATAGCCCATCAAATGATGGAAAGACATACCAGAATTCAAGTAGTGGTTATAAGAACACATTGTTAGATCAATTCTCCATCTTTTTTTTTTTTTTTTTTGAGATAGAGTCTTGCTCTGTCGCCCAGGCTGAAGTGCAATGGCACCATCTCAGCTCACTTCAAGCTCCGCCTCCTCGGTCACACCATTCTCCTGCCTCAGCCTCCCGAGTAGCTGGGACTACAGGCGCCCGCCACCATGCCCAGCTAATTTTTGTATTTTTAGTAGAGGCAGGGTTTCACTGTGTTAGCCAAAATGGTCTTGATCTCCTGACCTCATGATCTACCCGCCTTGGTGCTCCAAAGTGCTGGGATTACAGGCATAAGCCACCATGCCTGGCCTCAATTCTCCATCTTTCCTTGCCTTCCTCCCTCCTTACCTTTTCCCTCCCTCCCTCCTTTCCTTCCTTCCATGTTAAAAGTTGTCTTCAAGATGGGTAGAGTTGGTAGATTTGGGGACACTGAGGGCTAACCTTTATTGTAAAAGTCCTCTTCACTCCAAGCCAAGTTCAAGGCAGAGCAATAAAAATATGTCCCAGTAGCCCTTGAAGTTTGGCTTGATTTACTCATGTCCTGCAGTGGCCACTTGAACAGGGGGCTTCCAGACTAAGTACAGAGACCTAAGTGAAACTTTCTGTTTGAGTTCTGCTGCTGTGTGACTCCTCATGGCTCAGCCTTGCTCCCTTGGTGAGGCTGTGCTGGCAGTGGCCACTTGAACAGGAGGCTTCCAGACTAAGTACAGAGACCTAAGTGAAACTTTCTGTTTGAGTTCTGCTGCTGTGTGACTCCTCATGGCTCAGCCTTGCTCCCTGGTGAGGCTGTGCTGGCAGCTGCGCTGTGTAGCTAAGCCAAACAGTTGCCACAAAATTCATCTTTGCCCCTTTCCTTATAGTGCAGAAATGTAGAGTTGATAGAGTAATCACATCAGACTTTACAGTTGACGTGTGTGTCAGCTGTCATGGATGATCTTTCTAGTCCAGAACATTCAGCAAATATTTATGAAGTGCCCAAGTAGAAATTTGCATGGCAAAGAGCTGGGGTTGAAAATGAATTATGCCCACAGGAAGCTTATAAGTTAGTGCAGGGATAAAAAGATCTCCAAGATGGGTGGGGGAAGTGGTGTGTGCCTTAAGAGAAGAGCAGAGAAAAGAGAGGAAGATATAAGGGTGAAGCAAGGGGAGGTGGATTTTGGTTGGAAACACCAGGGAAAGCTTCCTATAAAATGTGGCAATTAAACTTCCCCAGCAGACTAGGTAGAATTTGCACATCTACAACTGACTTGTACACAGATTGTAAGTTAGGGCAGCGGTCCAAAAGGTATGCAGAGAAAATGTAGGAGAGAGAGAGAAATAGGAGTGACTGTCCAGTTTGCAGTGTTGGTGCAGGAAGGAAAAATTGGCTGGAGAGGTCAGTTGAGAGCAGACAGTGATGGATCTTGGCTATTAGGCAAAGGAATTGAAGCAATAGAAATGCCAGGAGAATAATTTGGGAAAGTTCAGGCAGACTGGAAAAGTGGATTCATGTTGAGTTGTCTGGGTCTGGGATCCTCAATGAAATCTTTCATCTCTATCTTGTGAGGAACCTCAAATTGCTGCCTTAGTTGCATCTTACTCTAGCCATCCTCTTATATTTGGCCAGACTTCTTTCCTTGCACAAGTCAAGCCCTTAACATGTTGCTCTAACTTTCCCATTTGTCATGATACTTAGGCAATAAAGCTGCAGGTTGCTGAGAGCCTGCCATGTGCCAGGCACCTTGGTAAGTTTGTCACCTGTATCATCTTTTTAAATTTTCTCCCAAACCTGACGTGGAAAATGTTTTCCCCTCTTTTTTTTTTTTTCAGACAAGGAAGCTTGCGTCCTAGTGTGGTTAAGCATGTCCTAAGACAACCCAGCGTCTAAGTGACAGAAAAATGATTTGCCCCATTGTATTCTGTTCTTTATTCTATGCAAGCCCTCATAGCTCTTAATGTTGGTAAATAAATAATAACAGCTGACAATGCGTGTACTCAACATACTACAAACAATCACTCACAAAAATAACATGAAGGAAGTCCTTTTGCTATTTTTCTCATTTTACACATGAGAAAGCTGTCTTAAAGATTTATATAATTTCCCCAAAGTCACAAGGTTACCAGGTGGCAAAAGCCAGGATCTGAATCCAAGTTTAAAGCACATGGTCTTTACTACTCTGTTATAATTGATTACCAGTCTTGTTAGTGCAGGGACCAGAGTCTAGCAGAGTGCCAGGCACATGGTGAGCACATACATGTTTTTAAATGTTCTATGAACAAAATAATGAAAACGAATTAGGGAGTAGATGAAATAAAGAATGAATGAATTAATCTGTGTATGACACCAAGCCTGAGTTCTTGATATGGTCCTTGACACTATGCACAAACTTTGCTGAGCTACTATCAACAGTGCAGATGATATGGCCTGGCTCTGACTGTGTGGTCCATACAGCTGGGCTGTCCACAGGCATGGAATTGGGGTCAACTGCTAAACACCATGCTTTTTAGTCAATTGTGCTTTGCCTGTAGAAAGACACTCCTGGGCTGGGCATTGTGGTTCATGGCTGCAATCCTAGCACTTTGGGAGGCCAAGGCAGTTCGAGACCAGCCTGGGCAACATGGCGAAGCCTATCTCTACAAAAAATACAAGAATTAACTGGGTGTGGTGGCAAGCACCTGTAGTTCCAGCTACTTGTGGGACTGGGCCAGGAGGATCACCTGAGCCTGGGAAGTCGAGGATGTAGTGAGCTGTGATCCCACCAGCCTGGTTGACAGAGCAAGACCCTGTCTCAAAACAAAAACCAAACAAATAAACAACAACAAAAAAATCAGGTACATAGCATACTTTAACATAAAATAATTCAATTAAGAGCAATATGTAAACAATCCCAAATATTTAAGAACATTTTAGCAAGATTTTTGTTTTGTTTTTAACCAAATTTTACCTTTTATCAGTTCCTACCACTGAATCTTTAAAAATGAACTTTTACATTCAGAATAGTTTTAGATGTATAGAAAATCTGCAAAAATGGTACAGAGAGTTTCCATGTACCACCTATCCAGTTTCCTCTGTTGTTAACATCTTACATTACTATGGCACATTTGTCACAGCTAAGGAACCAACACTGGTACTTTATTAATTAGACGCCATACTTCATTAAAATTTCATTAGTTTTTCCCAATGCTCTTTTTCTGTTTCAGGATCCAGGGCTCCATAGTATACTTAGCTGTCGTGTCTCCTTAGACTCTTCTGGTCTAAGTCAGTTTCTCAGACTTTCCTTGTTTTCCATCACTTGAAAACATTGAGAAGTGCTGGTTAGGTATTTTGGAAAATGTTCTTGGATTTGGGTTTGTCTGATGTTCTTCTCATAGTTAGCCTAGGATTACAGGTTGTAGGAAGAAGACCATAGAAGTAAAAAGTGCCAATCTCATTACATCATATCAAGACTACTACTACAAGCTTTTTACTTTTGGTGGTGATAGCACCACATTCCTATAGTTTTGCTGATGGCTTTCCCTGAGTCTCACTGGAGAGAGTAAACTTGCCTGCTGGCTTACCAGGTCATAGCTAAGTCTCTTCCTTCCTTCCTCCCTCCCTCCCTCCCTCCCTCCCTCCCTCCCTCCCTCCCTCCCTCCCTCCCTCCCTCCCTTCCTTCCTTCCTTCCTTCCTTCCTTCCTTCCTTCCTTCCTTCCTTCCTTCCTTCCTTCCTTCCTTCCTTCCTTCCTTCTTTCCCTCCCTCCCTCCCTCCCTTCTTTCTCTCTCTCTCTCTCTCTTTCTTTTTTTTTTCAGGGCCTCACTCTGTCACCAAGGCTGGAGTGCAGTGGAACAATCTGATCTCAGCTCACTGCAACCTCCACCTCCCGTGCTCAAGTGATCTTCCCACCTCAGCCTCCCTAGTAGCTGGGACTACGAGCACTGATCACCATGCCCAGCGAATTTTTGTATTTTTAGTAGAGATGGGGTTTTGCCATGTTGCCCAGGCTGGTCTTGAACTCCTGGGCTCAAGCCACCCATCTGCCCCGACCTCCCACTGTGGTGGGATTACAGGCATGAGCTACCATGCCTGGCACTAACAAGGTCTTTAATAGCAAAACATTTTGCAAAGAAGGAGTTCTACTTGTTCAGTTTTGCCTAGCCTGGATAAGACAATCTTGGCTGTACTAATCAGGTAAGTTTCACCCAGTTACGGTATAGAACATTTTTTTTCTTGTGGCTGTGAACAGATAAATGGAGACATTTCTTTTCCTTCCTTTATTTTTCTCCCTTTCTTTTTCTCTCTCTCTTTCTTTCTCTTTTTCTTTCTTTCTTTCTTTCTTTTTCTCTTTTTTCTCCTCCTCCTCTCCCTCCTCCTCCTTCTTCTTCTCCTTCTTCCTCTTCTTTCTTCTTCCCCTTCTTCTCCTCCTTCATTTTCTCCTTTCTCCTCCTTCTTCTTCTTCTTCCTCTTCTTCCCCTTCTCCTCCTCCTCCTCCTTCTTCTTCCTCTTCCTCTTCTTCATCATCCTCTTCTTCCTCTTCTTCCTCCTGTTCCCCTTTTCCTCCTCCTCCTTTTTCTCCAGCTCCTCCTCCTCTTCCTCTTCTTCTTCTTCCTCTTCTTCCTTTTGTTCCCCTTCTCCTCCTCCTTTTCCTCCATTTCCTCCTCCCCCTACTCCTTCTCCTCCTCCTCCTCCCTCTTTCTTCTCCTTCTCCTCCTCCTTCTTCTTCTTCCTCTTCATTTTTCCTTCCCCTCCTTCTCTTCCTCCTCTACTTCCTCCTTTTTTTCTTTCTTCTTTTTCTTTTACATTTCGAATTCTTAATGGTGCAGCTGTCACCAAGGCCTTCATGGATGCCAGGAGGAAACACCATTTATGTTGATGAGGCAGATGAAACTGAGCTTATGGGGCAAAATCTTAGGGGAAAATTATAAATATGTGTCTGTAATCATATTTTTAATAGATGGTCCCCAAATTCCATATTTGATTTTTTTAGAATGTAAAACCGCCAGTAAATATGCCCTCCAACTTGTTTTTGTTTGGAGGCATCCACTGCTGTCTGGACAGTGAAGCCAGCCATCAGCAAAACTATAGGAATGTGGTGCTATCACCACCAAAATGGGCTTGTCTGCGCTCATACTTCCCTTTGTCTTCTCTGGGGGGTGCTGCTGGAGCTGGGCGCTGACTTGAGAACCAAGATCCATGATCTCCATTTGAAAACTACTTTGCAATTGAGTTTCAGTCATGTTTTATTAATATTTAGTAAACATTTTTAAATGGTTGTAAATTTCAGGACCGCCAGTAAGTCTCAGATAGATAGAAAGTATCAAGGCAATTTCCAAATGACAGTAATCCTTATTGTTCTTTTGGAGGCCACATGGAGCAAATTTATTCTGGAGTTTGTCTCACTAAGTTTTCTTTTGTTTATTTTCACGTATGTATGTATTTAGTGTGTGTTTCTTTTAGACAGAATACAACTCCTGAAAGGCAAAATAGCATCAGACTCTTTATTGTAGATCTCAGCTTAAGGTGCAGATGTTTTGGCCCAGTTAATAATCATTCTTTAACCTATCTTTAATTTTAGTTCATGAAGTAATAGGAAAATGTGACAATTTTTTGAATGTGTTCTTAGGGGAGGAGAGAGACAGAGAGAGAGAGAGAGAGAGAGAATATTCTCCTTTGTAGATGAGCTCTGGGCAAAAAGGGTCAATCTTGCAATCTTGGTTTGGTTTTAAGACATTGCCATGAAAATTTCCTTTTCCCGTAATCACCTCCTGCCTGTAATCACCTCCTGCCTTGCCTTCCAGAACATCTCTTCTCTGATTCTTTAACTCCTTTTCCTAGTGTGGACCTACTGCTCAAGACTGGGATGTGCTTTTCTGACTGGGGTCTACATCTTCCTCTGGAATTTCAGGTCTCAGAATGAGAAGTCTTAAAGGTTTCCTCCTTCCTGCTTTGCCACCACTGATGGAGCACCAAAGACTTTGGAGCTTAGCATTAATTCATCCTTTCAGGTCAAGCAGCGCTGGCCTTTTAAAGTGGGAACTGCATGCTCTGATTCATGGAAATGCACATTAATAGAATCTATCTGGAGAGAGAGGGGGCCTGTGCATGGGAACAGTGCCCATCAGACACCATGCCCAGCCACAGTAGCTACTCTTCTGGGGAGGTGGTGTCTGAGCAGGTAGGAGCCTGCAAGGGAGGGGTTTGAGGGCAGCACCAGACTTCTACTAATGGGCTAATGTGCTCTTACCTACTCCTGATAGGGGGGCCACACAAAGCCCTTTGGTTCTCTTGACCTTATGAGCCAGGTAAGCCACAAGCACCATCTGAGTATGGTTCCTGATCACTACATGTGGTTGCCTAGAAGTGACTGAGAAAAGAAGAAGAAAAAAAAAGGAGAAGGAGAAGTAGGAGAAGAAGAAGAAGGAGGAGGAGGAGGAGGAGGAGAGGAAGAGGAAGAGGAAGAAGAAGAAGAAGAAGAAGAAGAAGAAGAAGAAGAAGAAGAAGAAGAAGAAGAAGAAGAGTAAGAGGAAGAGGGAAGAGGGAAGAAGGAAGAAGAAGAAGCTGCTGTTGATGATTATATATATTCAGTGCTTAAGTGACAGGTTCTGTGCTGAGAATTTATAAATATCAACTCATTTAATCCATACAACAATTCCATCAGAAAGGAAATTTTGCTATTCCCATTTTATGTCAGAGAACTAAAGTTCAAAAAAATTAACTACAGTTTGAGTATCCCCTATCCAGAGTGCTTGGGACTAGAAATATTTTGGATTTTGAGCTTTTTTTTGGATTTTGGAATGCATGATGAGATATCTTGGGGAAGAGATTCTAAACACAAATTTCATTCATGTTTCCTGTAAACCTTATGCACATAGCCTGAAGGTAGTTTTGTTATTCCCTTGGGGATGCTGAATGAACTGTGTTGTGTGCAGGTCACATGAGGTTAGATGTGAAAATTTCCACTGGTGTCATGTCAGTGTTAACAAAATTTTAGATTCTGGAACATTTTGGATTAGGGATACCCAACCTATAACTTGTCCAAGATAATGTAGATAGAAAGAGGTACGACTAGGTTTTAAGCCAGGTTGGTCTGAGTTTTGAGCCTCTCTTAACAACACTGTTATATTAAGTTAAACAAACAAACAAAAGCCTAATATCCACATGCTGAAGGATATGTGTTATGAGTGTGTATTTGTTTTGTGTATGTATGTATGCATGCATTTTTGTGCTCACGTGTATGTTGCCCATGTGCATGTCTTAGTGTATGCATGTGTGTTTTGCCTATGCGTATATACTTATGCATGCATGTTTGTGCATGTGTGCTTGCATACATATACACTTACTTGAATATCTGTGCATATGTATATATTTGTTGGTATATCTGTCTTTGTGTGTGTGTATGTGTGAGTGCCTGTGCATGTGATTTTGTAGTACAGTAGAAAATACAGCTGAGATAAAACCTTGATAAAAATCAAAGCTCAGTGTTTAAACCATGTCCACACAGTTTCTATAGAAAATGGCTTTAGGATATACTAAATCATAGCCCTGACTAAATGGTGTGTGGCCCCAGAGCAGAGTCAGCAGAAGGGATGCGGGTGGTGTAGAAGCCATGCCCACTTCTAGCTGCCCATGAACCCCCACTTCATATGCTTCTGAATCCTGGGTTCTTTGGATACATTTATCTAGATTGAGATAATTTTCTTATTTTGGGAGCGTATTAGTCCATTTTTGTACTGCTGTGAAGAAATACCTGAGACTGGGTAATTTATAAAGAAAAAGTGATTTAATGAACTCACAGTTTCATATGGCTGGAGAGGCTTCACAATCATTGCAGAAAGCAAAGAAAGAACAAAGGCACATCTTACATGGCAGCAGGCAAGAGAGAAGTGCGTTGTGAAGGAGGGGAAAAGCCCTTTATAAAATCATTGGATCTCATGAGAACTCACTCACTACCACAAGAACAGCATGGAGGTAACTGACCCCATGATTCAATTACCTCCCACTATGTCCCTCCCACGAGACATGGGGATTATGGGAATTACAGTTCAAGATGAGATTTGGTTGGGGACACAGCTAAACCATATTCAGGGACATTGTACATTTCTTGAGTAAATTCAAGTGGGTTGTCTACAATTTATTTTGATTCTTCATTTTACTTAAAGCGAATGCACCCCTTTCCAGGACCATCCTGGTAAACATAGCCAGGTCTTGAGAAGTGCTTGTAAAACTGCATGAGGTTACTATGGGGGTGGGGTGGCTCATGACTCTACTGTGGGTT
Organism: Macaca nemestrina; assembly: GCF_043159975.1. NCBI lineage: Eukaryota > Metazoa > Chordata > Mammalia > Primates > Cercopithecidae > Macaca > Macaca nemestrina. The sequence continues at coordinate 13,448,572 of NC_092138.1, read as the reverse complement.
TATGGAATGCCAAGTGGCAGAAACCTAAGACTTTTCCTCATTTCCTTAAGCCAGTAGAAGCAATTATAACATGATACATTATGGCAGGAGTTCATATGTGTCCTTTTGTGCATGTGGGTGGGTCATGGGTTATTCAACATTTCAGCAAAATGTTTATAAGGTGCTGGGGGCTGGGCATGATGGAAGTGGTTGGCCTGGACGAAGGTGAGTATTTTATCACTGGCATGATTTAGAATTGTTGGTGCATAGTGATAATAAAAAGCAGACAAGTTGGTTTTACTATTGTTTTAAAATTCTCTATGGACCATGCACTCTCTTACCCCATTCCCTCAAGGCAGGCTTTCTCCACCATCCCCTCTACTTGGTAACATCCCTGCAAAACATTCAGCTAGAGCTAGCATTAGCAATGAGGAAAATTCACTGTCTTACAAAAAGAAGTCTGGAGTCAGGTGGTTTCAGGGTTGTTTTGGCAGCTTAAGGATTTCAAACAAGAGCAGGGATTTTTCTATCTTTCATTTCTCTCTCATCATCCTGGCTAAGTCATCAGCTTGTCTCTCATAACCCAAGATGGCATCAGGTGGAGACAAGACAATGTCTGCTCCAAAAGGGGGTGTTTCTTCTCAATGTCTCTTTTAAATAGGGAGGACGGTTTTCCACAAAGCCACTCCACAGTTCAGGACTGGGTCACATAGCCATGAAATAGAGTCGGCAACCTACTATAGCCCATGGGCCAAATCTGGCTAGCCACCTGTTTTTGTTCAGCTCACAAACTGAGAATGGTTTTTACAGTTTTAAAGGATAAGAAAATCAAAAGAAAAGAAATATTTCATAACACATGTAAAATCCAAGTTTCATTGTCCATCAATAAAGTGTTATTGTAAAACAGCCACACCTAATTGTTTATGTATTGATCAAGGCTGCTTTTGAGCAACAGAGGCAGAGATCCCTGTGCACTGTCCAGGGAGCAGCCTGAGCAAAACACCAAGCTGAGAAAGTGCATGGGAGAGCAAAGTGTCTGAAGCAGTTGGAAAAGACACTGAGGAGATTGGGTTAAGGTAAGACTTTGGAAGGCCTTGAATGCTGAGCTAAAAAGGAAAACTTCATCTTGTTGAAATGAAGGCTTTTGAGGAAGGATGAGCTGTCCTGAAATGTAACTTGATGAGTATGTGGCAGATAGGATAAAAGTTTGGTATGGTATGATTGATTTGTAATAGTAGTTAGTGCTGTGTCTTTGTCTGCATGAGCTGCTACAACAAAATACCTTACATCAAGGAATTTATAGAAATAGAAGTCTCTTCCTCACAGTTCTGGAGGCTGGGAACTTTATGGTCAAGACAGCAGCAGTCTGTGGCTGGTGAGGGCCCTCTGCTTCACACATGATGGCTTCTTGCTGCATCCTCACATAGTGGAAGGGGCAATCAGGCTTCCTCAAGCCTCTTCTATAAGTATACAAATCTCACTCTTGAGGGTGGAGTCCTCATGACCTCATCATATCCTAAAGCCCTCACCTCTTAATACTGTCTTGTTGGTTATTAGGTTTTGATATATAATTTTGGGAGTACACAAACATTCAGACCATACACTCTGCCATATAACCAAAATTATAAAGAGATCTCACCAATCTTGGTATAAAGCTAGGAAAATGCAGTGCGGCTAAATGGACTTGAATGTGTATTTTGTGCTGGATTCACTGAGATTTTTTTAAATGGAGTTGAACTTCAATATTTTAAAAAATCTGGATTTGTAACCTCTCTCACATGACAAGAATTAGCTGGAGCTGAGTTGGGACTGTTATTTTTAGTTTTCCATAGTCTATCATGAGTTAGTATTCTTTTGACATTGAGGCCAAGTATGAGTTGCTATTTATTGTTACTGTTTAGGGTAAATGCTAGCTGCTATAACAAATAAACCTGACATTCCAGTGGCTCAATATCTAATATATAGAAGTATATCACTTACCTATGTAATAGTCCAACACAACACAAAGGTTCCTGGTAGGTGGATAGTTTTCCTCCATACAATAATTTAGGTGCTAAAGGCATTTTCCATCTCATGGTTCAGCTGTCTGAACCGTGGAGGCTTATGTATGCAGCTGGTGGATAGGGAAGAGAAGAGGGAGAAGGGTTAGTTTTTTATTGCCTTGGCTCAGAAATAACATGCAACAATTTTGCTCATATTCTATTGGCAAGAACTAGTTAAGGGTCCCACTCAGCTTCAAGGCAGCTATAAAAAGTATTCCATGCAGCCACTTTGTAGCAACAACCCATTTATAGAAAAGGGAGCATGGCTTTGAGTAGACAGTTGGTCATCTCAGCTACTATCATCTTTACTGTTTTTCTAATGGTTTAGGGTTTACTCATGATTTTTCTTTTTCTTGACTGATCTCATTTGCATTACTTAAGAAGTACTTGTAGGCAATTGGCTTCGTAGCTCCAGGTGTGTGGTTAATGCATTGCTTTAGAACAACAATTTAGTGGATATAAAGAGTCCTTCCTGGATGGGGATGCTTTGCTAAATTGATACTGGTATCTGGTCACTATGTCTGTATGCTGACCATTTTGGTCTTTCTACCATCTTCCTTCTGTTTAGATACTGGACTTTATATTTTGTTTTCTTTGTTTGTGTAACAGACTCCTTCAAAACTTTATGGTGTAAAAATACCCAATCATTTTATTAAGATGATGGGTTCTATGGGTCAGGAATTTGGACAAGCACAGCAGGGATGGCTTAACTCTGCTTCTTGGTGACTGGGTACCCAGCTGAAAGGCTTGAATGGCTGGGCGCGGTGGCTCACTCCTGTAATCCCAGCACTTTGTGAGGCCGAGGCAGGCAGATCACAAGGTCGGGAGATGGAGATCATCCTGGCTAACATGGTGAAATACAAAAATACGAAAATTAGCCTGGCGTGGTGGTGGGTGCCTGTAGTCCCAGCTACTTGGGAGTCTGAGGCAGGATAATGGCGTGAACCCAGGAGGTGGAGCTTGCAGTGAGCTGAGATCTGCCATTGCACTCCAGCCTGGGTGACAGAGCAAGACTCCACCTCAAAAAAAAAAAAAAGAAAAAAAAAAAAAAGAGAAGAAAAGAAAAAAAGGAAAAAGAAAGGCTTGAACATCTGCAGACCAATTCAGATGGCTGGAGAAGGGAATCTTCTCAAGGTTCCTTTACTCATATCTGTGAAGACTGGAGTGTTGGGATTGTCATCTGCAGTGTTCCAAATGGCTGCCCCATGTGGTTTGGGCTTCCTTACAGCATGGCAGCCTCAGGATAGTCAAACTCCTTACATGGTGCCTTAGAACTCCAAGAGCAAGTATTTTAAACAAATGGGGCAGAAGCCCTGTAACCTTTTACGACCTAGCATTGGAAGTCACATGGTGTCACTTTGGTAGAATGCTATTGGTCAAAACCGTTGTCAGCCTGCCTTGATTTAAGCAGAGGGTACCTAGACCCTACCTCTTTATGGGAATAATGCCAAATAATTTGAAGCCATGTTTTAAAAGGTACACAGACTGTCACATTAATTGGCATCTTTGTGCACATAACATAAAACAGGCCATTTAGCGAAAGGAGTACATTTTCATCAAAAGGCTAAATATCTCTAACTTTCTTTGATCATCTCTTAACACCTTAAGGAGCTAAAATGAATAATGACAATTCTAATTGCTTTAAACTGTGAAATACGCTACCCATCCCAGGTACTCTCTCTAGAAGTCTGGATTTCTTCTTTTGAATTTTAAGGCATTAGACTTTGAGGCAATATGGAATACTGTCTGGTCTGGAACCTTCTCTAGCCTGATATGTGACTTCCCTCCCAAAATGTGCTTCAGTTTCAAGTGTGGCTTCAGACCAATCAGGCTATCTCAAACAGAATTTATAATTAGGGGATACATTTGGATTTATATCAGGGAATATCACCTGGGGTCCACAGATAGAATACCGGGTGTCCATGATGTTGGATGGGAACAATTATATATTTATTTTCACTGATCTCTAGTTAAAATACAGCATTTTCTTCAATTACGAATGTAGGCAATAAATTATATTTATTGATTTTATGTATTTTTTCATTAATATTTTCAGTACCTGTGACTCCAGGATTTGCCAGCAAAAGAAGTCAACAATATTTTAACTTTAATCTTAGCCAAAAGGCCAAGAAGTGATGCTAGTATTTTCATATACTACTACAGTTGCAGGTATCCTGAAATTCTGTTTATGTTCATTACTACTTTAAAGTTGTGATAGTGATTAGCTATGCTTCCAAATGACATGTGACTACAGTCTTCATGTCTACAGACACACGTCTAACATAGCTGGGTAGTAATCCAGGCAACTCTGCCGCAAGTCATGGGCTCAGCCACCAGTCCACGGAGTCTCCAGTCACTTGGATTGCTTTGGACTAGTCTCTATCCCCAGTTGTCGATTAACTAAAACGTGAAACGAGGTAAGTTATTTTCATTGTTTGATAATGTTTTGCAAAACTAAACAGGACAAATGAGAATTTATAGCCCTTGCTAAGGTGGTGCAGTCTGTTCTTTCTGGAATGCCCAGAAGTTGCTCAGGTTTAGGATTCAGGTGCAACTGAGAGAGGAGGCCCCGTGAGTCAGGGCACAGAAACTTGATCCAGTGGTAAGCCCTGGTAACATTTTTCATTTGGAAGTTTTTTGGAAGTTTCAGTGTTCTGCCCTAATAGATGGGGCCATGTAATGAAAAGACAAGCTTTACAAAATTAGTATTTTGGGAGATAGGTGATACAGGCACATTGCACAAAATTGAAAAATTCAAAAGGAATTCAGTGAAAATATTTACATTACTACTGTCCTTCAGCCACCCAATTTCCTTCCCCAGAGACAACAACTGCTACCAGTTTTTTGGGTATAATTATCGATCAAATGAATATGTATGCAATCACCATCCACCATAAAGACATGCCAAGCTCCTACTATAACAAGAGTCCCTTATTTGGGGGGTATCATGAATATAATGCATGACATTATAAAATCCAAATTGTATGGACAGGAATCAGTGACAAAACAAAATCTTTCTTGATCCTTCTCCTTTTAAAAAACTTTTTTTGGATCTTTTATTTTTTGGTGCTTCTTGTGCCTAGCTCTATACATTCAATAAAGTGCTTATATCTCTATTTCTGGACTTATCAACTTCAGATAGGACCCTCCAGTATGATATGTTTTAGCTAAAGCAACCTAAATTAACTAATGTAAGTGAACTCCTCTCTTTCCATTTTTCAGTTAGTTATTCTTTTTAATTCCTCTTTTGGTTGTCTTTACAACTTTAAAAACTGTTTCTTTTATAGTGTCAACATCAATTAACATTTGTTTTCTGCTCTATAAATATGATTATTTATTCCATGTATTGTCTATATGTTCATTCTAAATATTTACAATAATTCAAAACTTCTATCTTGTAAGTTTTTATGAAATATTATAACTTAATACAAATAGTTGTTTTTCCAAGATGATTATTGTGATTGGACCTTTAGAGAAGGAAATGCAATCAAAACTGCTGCCATGCAAACCAGTGTTAATAGTAACACCAATTCTTATGGGATACTACCAATCCCCCTGTAAAGATGAGGATGTAGAGATCTGAGGGGTTCAGAACCTTGTCCCAAGGTCTCACCATATTTAGTAGAGCAAAGTAGACATGGCTTAAAACCAGGCAGTCTAATTCTAGTCCATGATATTAACTATTGCACTGTTCTGCCTCTTTAAGCAACAACGTCAAATGGATTCTCTTGCCTTTAACTTCGTCAAATTCCTGTCACCTGAAATTCTTCGTAGTGAAGAATATATGAAAATAGTTGAAATAAGGTGTAAAAATAACCCCTTTGCCCTTCCCGTTACCATTGTCCACCCCCAAAAAACCAACGTTGATAGTCTGGTGGGTTGTCTTTCCAGTACTTTCTCTATGCAATTTAACGAGCTCACATACTTTACCAATTGCCTGCTTTTTGATTTGGATATCTTCCCATATGAGCATATAAAAATCTACTACATCCTGTTGAGACAGCACTTTAAAACTCCTTTATATGGATGTGCCCTATTGATGGATGTTTGGATTGCTTCCAGTTTTCACTATTACACACAAAGCAGCCAAGAACATCTTAGTTCGTGCTCTTTGGGCACATGTGTTTTTCTCTAGGATATGTTGGTACCAATGAAATTGCTGAGAGTATAAGCACAGTTAAAATCATGATAACTCTTGCAAAATTGCTTCCCCTCTACACACAGAAGGCTTTAAAATGTAAACTTCTTCTATGTTGAATGAGAATGTTTGTTTCTTTATAGCACCTTCAACATTTGAAATCATCAATATTTTTACTTTTTGTCAGGCTGATGGGCAAAAAATTGATAAACTGATTGTTCATGTGTGATTCTTTTATTACTAATAAGGTTCATCATATTTTTATTGACATTTCGCCATCTATTTGTTAACATTTGTAATTCCCCTGCAAATTTGCAAATTGCCTGTTCATAGCCTTAGCTCATTTAACAATTAAGATATGGGCCTCTTATAGATATGTAGGAGATCTGTATAGTTTAGATAATCCTTTATTTAGTGCATTGTATATATTTTCCTCCAATGGCGTGCTTGTTTTTCAATTTTATTTGTGGTTTCCTTTGTCATACAGAATTTTAAATTTCTATGTAGCCAAATCTGTTAATCTGCCATTGGATATTTCAATTAGTATCTCAAAACCAAGGTGTTTAAAACTGCCTTTCCCATAGTGCCCCCAAATACCTTCTCCTCTTGATCGTTGGAAACTTGAGTTCTTTTTTTTTTTTTTTTTTTTTTTTTTTTTATGAGGGCAGTTGGAAAACTTCATGGTCAATGATCTTGTAATTTTTTTAAAAAGTAAAAGAGAAGTGTAAAGATATCTTTTAAAATGCAGTTATCATGCTCTTCCATGTTGCAACAGAAAACAATAGGTTGATAAGGTGGTGACTGCAAGTTCCTGCACTGAAACATTATTACAAATTACTCAGTGTGTTGCCTGAGGATAGGTCCTCCACCCTGATGTTGTCAAACTTTATTTGGTTCTCTTTAGCTCACTAATCTCCAAACCAGACCACTTTTCAGCCCACAGAGACCTGCCTTTTTATTGTGAGCACAATAAGGGTCGAAAGCATGTGGAAGGAATGGTTCAATGTTTTGCATGAACCCCAGGGCAGGTGTTCCTTCATGGTGGTAAAAATGGTTCCTGAATTCTACCCATGTTGGAGTGAAAGTTGATAGCAAACCTAGGAGACACGATCAGTTTAAAAAATAGGGCTTCTTTCCTTCCTTCATGGGCTCCTCTCCATGCCTCATGCTCCTCCTGACCCTCCCATCTGCCCCGGCAAGGAAGAGAGCACACTGCTTTCTGTTCATTCTTTGCCCTCTTTCTTGGCTTCCATAGCTATGCCTTGGGGACCTCACAGTAACTTCCCAGTGCAGAGCACTTGACTGCACGGAACCTGGATTGACTCAAACCTGTGAATTTCCCTTCCTGAAACATAGGATGCCATGGAGTCCCCCAACTGGCTTCATAAATTTGGTGTCACATTGTAAATCAAGCAGCTGCAGAGTGGCTGGGACATCTGCTTGGCTCTGTTATTCTCTTAACTCCAAAAGGAAACGAACTCAAAAAGGTCAGTAAAATGTGCACATTGCCAGCAAGTGCCTGTATTGTTCTTCCCAGGCATGGATAAAAAATATCAGAATCTTTTGCTTGTTAAAAGTAAAATTTTGTGTACACACACACACACACACACACACACACACACACAGACACACGAATATCATAGCTTCATGGAACTCTGCCTAAAGGATAAGGCAATATCCTTTGTTTGCTTTTGTAGAAAAGCAAATAAATAAGTGGTATCCTGGAGTTTACCTAGCTATCTATTCATTTTTACCAATTTAAAGATGCTGGAAACAGTGACAGAAAATAGCTAAAGAGGATGAAGAGGATGCAAGACAGGAACTGCTCTCCATAACCATTAGGTTGGACATGAGAGGCTGCTTTCTTTAACAGAATTTTTCCGATTTTCCTTTCACATAGAGAGTGTTAGACTAGGCTGCGCTGTGCTTACAAACATCCTTTCCCTATTCCCCACCCACAGCTGCATTTTACTAACTTTACATCACACGGGTTCGTTTCTGGCTCTCGCAGGCCTGACTGGGGACAGATAATCCTCCCGGGAATTGAACTGCATGCTGGGAGGAGGGGAACTCAGTACCAGAGGGTTGCACACCGCTTTTAAGGGCAGTTCTGTAAGTGATGGATGTTACTTCTGCTTCGTTCCTTTTCACCAGAACTGGTCACATGTCCCTACCATGGGGGTTTGGAAATATGGAAGAGCCCATTTGATAAGTAGTAAAGGTCTCTGACACCCAAGCTGTATCTGAGGCAGACATAAAAAAGATATAATTCCTCATTTTCACTACTTAATTTTTGACTTAGCAACGGCCCCTTCACACTTCCTTCTTTCTTTTCACTTCTACTACCAATAGCCATACAAATATGCTAAAATCTAATTTTAAATAAAAGGTAAAAAACCAATATGACTTAGAAGGTGTGTATACAGAAGAATATCTATGGACTGTATATAACTCTATATAAATAAAATTATTCTATCCCAAAATATAGAGTTCTTAATTAAAAGTTCCCAACCAAGTTAATTCCCAGCCCCTAAACAGTTTCTAGAGTAGACTACGTGTTCAGCAGCACGAAACACCTTCACTATAAACCCTCCTGACCAACACTAATTAAATATACAGATTCCTGGTCTCTGTCCTAAATCCACTTACACCAGAATTTCCTGGGGTAGGGCCCGTTTTGAAAGAGCACCACAGATAATTCTAATAAACACTGAAATTTGAGAAAGGCTAACTTTTATTAATTTTCCCAGGAGCATTTACATATTTCAAAGGACAGTTGAAAGAAGGAAATGTTTCATATGAAGGAGTGATTTACTAAAAGCTGAGATTCAAGCACCAGTGTGGTAGTAGTCTTCAAGTGAGGGCCTTTCTGTATTGGGCCATACTCAGCATGTTTGCTTATGTAGCTATTCAGCTACATAAAGATGACATGTACAATATTTTGGGGGCATCCTATAGTATTCTATTGTTGCATTTGCTGGCTCATCCTCCTGGAAGATAGTTTCTTATTAATGGCTTTTCCATTTTGGCTGTGGAGTCATCTTCAGTGGTTTTTGTTTTGTTTTGTTTCCTATGGGATTCTCAGATCCCTAGAATATGAAAGTATCCCTACAGAGTAGTTTTTGCTTAGTTTTACCAGGAGTTCTGTGGATTTCACTTGCTCAGGACAACTTGCCTGAGGTTGACTTCGTGACACATGCAGAGAATTCGTGACACATGCAGACAATTTTTCAGTCCTGTGCATCCAAGGCCAAGGGCAGATATATTTCCTTGCTGCTTGGTAGGACATCTGTAATGTTTGTTTCCAGTCTCTTCTTCTTGAAGAAAATAGTCCCTCCAGTCTTCTCAGGGCAGATATCTTCTCCCTCAGGGGCATCAGAATTTCTAGATCTGATCTGATCTCCCCAACACCTGTCCTTTGGAAGCCGTAGCATCATCGCTAAGATATAACTCTGTAACTTTTAATTTCTCCTTTTCCTTCCTGGTACCTGAAAATATTCATGTCTTTATTTTGAATTCAGCTTAGAATGTTGGCTCTATTTGATCCACTATGTGTTTGGAGCCAGGCCCGGGAAAAAGCTTATACTTCATGACTCCAGTCTGCCATTTCTCCTGAAGTTTTATAAGGTTTTTTAGGAGGCGTGTTACTTTACACTTAGTTATATTCATTTGTTTTGTGCTGCCACGGCTGTTTTGTTTGGTGAATTTCCTCTGCTCTTGAACAATATTTGATGTTAAAAAGGTTCCATTTCAAGCAGAAAACAGGCCATTAGTCACGCTCTCCCACGGAACTGAGTTTATTTTCCTCACATAGTTCTCATCACACTATACTGTGGTCAGTTCCAGACAGCTTTGTCTTCTGCACCGTAGGCTTCTGGGCCCAGTGATCAGATCTCATTAATCTTTTTATCTCCAGTACTGGCACAGGGCCTAGCACATAGCATTGGACAGAAGATATTTGTGCTATTGGTTATTAAATAGAAATCCTTGCCGATGATGATGATGATGGCGATGAGCGCTACCACAGCAGGAAGGGCCTCGCAGAATTCTGGTCCTGGTATGGATGGCTAGAATGTCCTTCTCCGTTTATTGGATTTTTAAGTGCTGTTAATGGCTATTAACTAGTCTGTGTAGATTAACACCTGCTCCCTGCCTGGATGCATACACAGCCATTAGTTGCAGAGAATAGCCTCCCTGAGGGATCAAAAATACATAAAAATTCGGGAAAGGGTTTGTATCCTTTTTCTCAGTGATGGCCTCGGGTCCCCAGGTACATGTTCCGCGACCATCTGCTACAAGCTCTGCCTGCCCCTCCACCCACTCAGCCTCCTTTCCTCCCTCTCTTCCTCCTATCCTTCCAATCTTACTCTCTTTTTTCTTTCTTTTACAGCTATAGGTGAGGTGCTTTGCTGAGCAAAATCATAATAATTTATAATAAATATTCGTTGAGTTAATTCTCTAATTATCCTTAAAAGGACAAAAATACAGTCTAGCTCATTTTTTCATACAAAGGCATCCTCTAATGTATAAGTGAATTATAACCGTTAGCATTTACTAACCACATCATCATCTACTGAGTACTTGTTGCTAAGCATTTCACACCTATGGAATCATTTCTCCTTGTACATGACCTGTGCGATGGAGGATATTACACATATGTTGAATCTTATTGGAGGCAGGGAGTAGGCAGAGAATAATGCATTCCAGAGCTGAGGTCTGAACACAGCCTGTCTGGCTATAAAGGCTGTCCTCCTAAACATTGTACATGCTCCACACGGTACCCTTCAGCTGAACACTCCCTGTGGAGGGTCCACCAGGCCCACCCACACAGTTGGAATTCTTGTTTTTGATTCAAGAGTGATATAGAGAGCTAGAGAGTGCTGGGCTCCTCTTTCCTTTCCAGACTGGCAGACTCAGAAAGATGAGGAACCAGAGACATTAGATTTTCTATGGCAAGTCTGAGGCTGACAGCTGGGGCCAGTATCAAGGAATTGTGGTCTAAATATCTTGTACTCCTCTTCTGGTTTCCAGATGATGAGGGTAATATTCCAAGGATGTCATGATAGCAATATTAAAATTATTATTGTTAATATTAGAAAGATAAGGCAATAGCCTCAAGAAGAGAATACCCAAACTAAGTTTCTCTAATAATCCAAAGTCTGTTTTGAGATGCAAGCAAGTGTATTTTACAGTTTAAAAAGAGAGATAGAGAAAGGAAGAAAGAAAATGCTAGCCTTAACACAGGCTCTAAAGGCTGCCAGCCTCTGTGTGGGTGATGTCCAGCACCATAAGAGAGGACGTTTGGCTAAGGCAGGACTCTCAATAAGAGAGGATGGTTACCTATTCTGCTCTGGGGACAAGGATCTAGAATATCATTATGTGTGTGTATTTCTGTGTAGGGTCCATTGAACCAGATATCTATTCATTAGTCTCTGGCAACTCTGTGTTAATAAAGAAGATTAAGCGGAGGACACGGGGGAGCCTCCAGAAAATTTCTTTGGGAGGAAGCTCACATGCATTCTTTGTCTCTTCTGGCTTAGCTCCTTCCAGTTGGCTGAGCCTTAAAGGATGGTTGGAGATCCAGCAGCCATCTTGGACCATGAGGTGAATCACGATGAAGCAAAATGACAGAAAGAGCCAAGATCCTTGTCCTGTGGAAAGCAATACAGGTCCTGCACTGCTTTTGTTACACAAGTAGAAAAGTACTTTTAGTTTATTTATTTATTTTTGAAACAGAGTCTCACAGAGACTTGCTCTGTCTGGCCCAGGCTGGAGTGCAGTGGTGCGATCTCAGTTCACTGCAACCTCTGCCTTCCAGGTTCAAGCGATTCTCGTGCCTCAGCTTCCCAAGTAGCTGGGATTACAGGCACATGCCACCATGTCCGGCTAATGTTTGTATTTTTAGTAGAGACAGGTTTTTGCCATGTTGGCCAGGCTGGTCTCAAACTTGACCTCAAGTGATCCAACTGCCTCAGCCTCCCAAAGTGCTGGGATTATAGACATGAACCATCGTGCTGTCCCTTTTAGCTAATTTAAACACCGGCTAATTTAGATTTTATACCATTTGCAGCTAAGCCTAATTGTAGCTGATCCATCCTATACTAAGTGACTCCCAATGGACACTACACGGCATAAGTTGGAAAGAATCAAAGCCTACTTAACACTGGAATTGTTTTGTGTGTAGCACAAAACAGACCAGAGAAATCCTGTTTGAACAATGGTGGGGATATTCACACTGCTTGAACATTGTTCCCAAGCTGTGATAGAGGAAGAGGGGAACTTCCTCTAACTTTTTCTGTGTTGCTTTCACTTCTCACCAACTTCCTTTTGCCAGGTGCCTTTGCTGTTTTGATTAGAGAATGCTAGGTTGCTGATTGCTCCATCTCATGTTAGGTAAAGTGGGAATTTGGTGAGGCCCATTCCTTGCATTAGCACAGGATGCTAAAAGGGTCTCCGTGATGCTGAAAAGCCAGGCTCCATTTCTTTTTCTCCAGAGAGAGAGGCTATGTGGATGAAGATGATGAGGATAGTGGGGGCAAGATGGATGCTCTGGGACAGAAGTGCACTTTGCTTTTGGAAAACAAACAGGCCTCTCCTGTTGACAAGCCAGTTCTGCTAAGTGAACCCTGGATAGAAACTAAGGGAACATTTAAGAGTGAGTGGAATTTTAAGAATTGCACAATGCAGTGAGATGGCAGTCACACTGAAGGCTTTGCAATTATTCTTGCTGATAGTAAAGGATCTTATCATGATCCCGCTGGGCCAGGATGAAGCCACTTCCTCCACATGGATGTGATGGTATCTCGTGACTTGGCTCCCAAACAACTCCTGCTTAGAAGCTGATACTGCACTTGGAAAAATATTTCTAACGTTTGAATAATGGCAATACACTGTGAGTCTTGAAATGGTTTCCCAGCTTGAGCAAGGACAAGGACTTTATTGAAGGATTGTGCTTGAGAAGAAATGATTGGCAATTATCTGCCTCATTATGCCTTTTGGGGCAGTATGAACAAACAGGGCATAAAAGTAATACATGTCTTTAGCTTTTGGATATATGGGGAACATTACATACATTAATAGCAATGGTAGAACTGACCAGACGCTGGATACGTTCTAAGCACTTTACCTATGTTAGCACAGCTGATCCAATAGTCCCACAAGGCAAATGCCATCACTGTCCTCATTCCGATTTTCAGATGAGGAAACAAAGACATGGTTATTAACTTGTCCACAGTTACAGGGTTAGGTTACATACAGTTAGTATAAGATAGAGATGGAATTTGAACCAGAGAGTGGGTTCCAGAGTGCAAGCTCTTAACCAGTACACCAGACCATCTGTTGACATTGATTGAACACACACACACACACACACACACACACACACACACACACACACACACATAGTTTGGCTGTGTCCCCACCCAAATCTCATCTTGAATTGCAGCTCCCATAATTCCCATGTGTTGTGGGAGGGACTTGGTGGGAGATAATTGAGTCATGGGGGCGGTTTCTTCCATACTATTCTCATGGTAGTGAATAAGTCTCACAAAATCTGATGGTTTTATAAGGGGAAACTCCTTCTGCTTGTTTCTCATTGTGTCTCTTGCCTGCTGCCAATGTAAGGCATGCCTTTCACCTTCTGCCATGATTGTGAAGCCTCCCCAGCCACATGGAATTGTAAGTCCATTAAACCTCTTTTCTTTATACATTACCCAGTCTTGGGTATGTTTTTATCAATCAGCAGCATGAAAATGAACTAATACGCGCACACACACACACACACACATATACACACACGATATCGAGGAAACGTAAAAGTGTCAAGTTATCCATCCTCAGATACTGGACAGCTCTTTCTTTTTAATAGTTATTGACAGCAACTTGTGCATACCTTTTGAATAGTCAAGGTTATTAAGAATTATCCTCATTCTCTAAAATTAGAGTTGACACCATCTGTGTGACTTTGGACAAGTAATGTAACATTTCCAAGCCTTGGTTTTCTTATTTGTAAAATTGCAATAGTAATGATTTTCCTACAGGGTTGCTAGGGACATTAAGCAAGAGAGACGATGTAAAACGCTTGTCATACGCTTTCAGTACGGCAGGCATAAGTCATGTCCTGGAGTCAGGAGTGGAGGCAATATCGCCTGAAGAGGAGAAAGTTAAGAGTGGGGAGAGTGTTTCCCTTGATGCAAAATCTGGATGCCTACCTTGATGGAGGCAGATGTAAGTGGATACCAGAAACAAAAACTGTCCACTTCAGTGGCTGGCCCATGTGAGAAACTCGGTAAATGCTGGCTTCAGACCTGTTGTGGCATTAAACTCATGGAATGCCACTCTGAAACATTTTTCTTTGAATTGTGCAAGCTAGAATGGCATCCAGGAACTTTAACAGGTTGATAGATGTCATCATTAGAATTGCAAGAAAGTACATTACATCCTTACCTTGCTTTTTATTCAGCGTTTCCTTCCACTCCCACATTGTATTCCCCCAGTGATCTTAAAAGCCTTCCCCATCCTTGCTTCTAATATGAAGACCAGAGATCAAGTGGTAGATAATGTGTCGACCGTATCTTATCAGGCAGTCTTCCAGCAAACTCTCACTAAAGCCCCGGCTTTAGAGAACATAATCCAATGTAGAATTTGGAGGAAAATTATTATTGCAAGGAGAAATAGAATCAGGAAGCCAAACTTTCCCCCTTTATTATAACTAGTCAAGTTAATTACTCGTTGTTATTCATTTATTTATTCACTCAACAAATATCTATTTAGGTACCTGCAACATATCTGGTTCTAGGTGGGTACTGGAACTACAAGGGATGGGAGCTCCTTTTTTTAAAAAAATTATTTGTCTCATTTTTCTTACCCCTTCCATCACAGAATAAAACCTGATGTCTGAGCTGAATCCCAGTCGTGAAGAAGCTTTTCCACCATTCCTGTCTGTGTTTTTCTAAGTGTGCTCTTGAAGTTCCACATTTCCCAGGGTAAGTGGTAGGGTCTTCCAAGGAGTTAGAAAGGAATGGGTAGGCAGGTGGCCATGCCTCTTTTATCTCTTCTATATTTTGGGGTTTCTCATAAGGATACTTTCAAAGAAAGGGACACACACACACAGAGGTGTTAGAATCAGACAATCCGGTCTAAATTCCAGCTCTGCCAGTGACACTCTAAGTATGTGACTTTGGGTAAGTTACTAGATCTCTATAGGACTATTTTCTTATGGGTTAAAATGAAGAGGATAACAAGTGCCTCATAGAAATACTTCATAGAACTTCGTAGAATGTGGTGAGGATCCAATGAGATAACCTATGTGATAAGTATTTGTCACAGTGCCTGGCATGTAGTAGGAACTTACTAAAAGTTTATTTTCATCCTCATTTCCCTTTCTCCGTCTTCTTCCCATTCTTCCTGCCTTCCCCTCTCCCTGTCTTCTAACGTCACCTTAGGGGTAGCTGGTACAGGTCTAGATGTTCACAGAGATTGATCTAAGTTGTAGCAATTGTTGTCCCTTCTACATGGACCCGCCTCCTTTCCTTGAGTCTCTTGTGGAAGTGACTGCCTGTGAGAGACGCCAGCTGGTGGAGGGATTGGGACCTCCGAGACAGGCCTCCACTTTTCTCAGCAGTAAAAACTGGGATGACCTTGGCTGCCCCACTTTGGGAACAGCACTCCTGGGAACATCATGATACTGGCAGGAACAACGAACCCGAGGGTTGGGGGCAGAAGAAATGCTTCTCTTTTTAATTACCCGCAGAACAAACTCATTGTGAATACTCTCCTATATGCAAACGTGGAGAACTGGTACCTACTGTAGTCAGAAATTTTGAGTGCCAAGTTACAGACACACAACTCAAGTTGGTTTAAGCATAGAGAGGGAATAACTGGTTAAGGAGCCAAAAATCCACGTGGCTTCACAATGGCTGTTTTCAGTCACTAAAACCATGTCCTCAGAATCTGTCTCTCAATATCAGTTCTTCTTTCTTAGGCAGGTCCTCCTCTTGTTGCAGCAAAATAGTCACTAACGATGCCAGGAGTTTTTTTCTACCATCTTTGCAACCACAGCTAAAAGAGAGCATCCCTTTTCTGCTGGTTCCTGCAAGAATTCCCAGACTGAGTCATCTGTCCATCCTGACCCAATCCCTGTGGGGAGCAGGACACACTTGTTCTGATTGGCCAGGCTTCCCTGCTGGAAGGAGAGATTAATCAAATATAGGGTAAATTTAGGCAGTGTTACCAGAAGAAGGGATATTAAGGGCACACAAAACAACAGGTGTTTCCTCCAGGCTCAGAACTTTCATGCATTTTCTTATAAAATATCTAAATCTTACAAAGAAAGGACATGTTTCTAGATATCCTTGTGCCTACAATGTAGGCATAAGAATGTTTCAGGCCCATGAAAAATCTAATTATTAGCCTATTTGCCCTATCAAACTACACAGTGATAAATAATGAAATTAATATCAGTTTTTGCTTCACCTATGCAATTAGTAAGTTCTCCGGATAGATCTTTGTTTCCAACTCATAAATAGCTTAACTTGGCAAGCATCAAAAAACATTAGGAAGCCATGAGTGATTGTTCATTTTTATTTTTAATTTTTTTGTTGCTTTTAATTTCATCACAAGAGAGAGTTAGTTTTATGTGTCAATTTAGATAGACTATAGCACAAAGTTGTTCAGTCAAACGGGAATCTAGGTCTCCCTGTGAAGGCATTATGTAGTGGTTAGCATCTACAATCAGTGAACTTAAGTAAGAGATTGTGTTTGAGTGTGGATGGGCCTCATCCATAAGTTGAATAGCTTCAGGGAAAATAAAAACATGGTTTCTCTGAGGGAGAAGAAATTCCACCTTTGGACCACAGAGTCAGTTCCTGCCCAAGAGTTTCCAGCCTGCCAAGCTGCCCTGCAGATGCATGAATTGCACAAACTCACCCTCCTTCCTCCAAATATACAGTAATGTGGCACATACTGAGGTTTCAGTTGACATCTATGACGGTGGTCCAATAAGATTAGAATACTGTATTTTTACCATACCTTTCTATGTTTAGATATGTTTGGTTACACAAATACCATTGTGTTATAATTGCCTACTGTATACAGTAGAGTAACATGCTGGGAGAAACAGGGTATACCGTATAGCCTAGGTGTGTAGTAGGCTATACCATCTAGGTTTGTGTAAGTACACTCAGTGATGTTTGCATAGAGACAAAACTGCCTAATGATGCATTTCTCAGAATGTATCCCCGCTGTTGTTAAGCGACACATGACTGTATACACACACACACGTATGTGTATACATATATGTATGTGTTTGTATGTATAGGTATAAACATATCTCCTACTGGTTCTGTTTCTCTGTTAAAACCCTGACTGATAGACCATAGAATGTTAAAATGTGGCCTGTAGTTGAAAAATGACATTGGTCATGCTGTCAGTGAGATTTAAGTCAAAGTTGAGGCACAAACCCATTCTCCTTTAGTATGCAAGTTGTTTAGTATACACGCACCTATAGCCGCTGAAAAACACCTTTTCCAACAATGGTACCACTTTTTATGGACCTCTGGAAACCAGTGTCACTGCAATACTTGAAACAAATACTGGATAATACTTGAAATATAGCACCTCTCTACTGAGGAAGTTAAACTACTTGGCAGGAATTACCTCATGGTCTACATGTGATGCTAATGAGATAGGTGGCATATATGATCAGCCCCATTTTATAGACAGAAATTGGGACACAGTGGATGTGACTTGGCCCAAAGCTGTGTTGAAACTCACTAACAAACTAGGAATAGAAAAAGGAGTTTTGCAGGATGCAAGCCTGCAAGCTTTTTCAAGGTGTATTCTCTTTATTCCTCCTATGAGAATCACTTGGAGTTATTAAAATGCAGATTCCTGAGCTCTGTCCTAGATGCACTGAATCAGAATTCTGGCATGGAGACCAAAGAGTCTGCCACGTTGGTGAGCTTCTTGGGTGGGTCTTGATATGGCAAGGTCTGAGAACCACCTTGTTAGGTGTAGCTTTTCACCTTGTCTATATCTCAACTATTTGACTTCATAAATACATAAATTGAAAAGTTTAGGAAGTAAATAACTGGATTTTCTGGGTCAATTAGGAAAGAAAAAATTAAAAGAAAAAAATGCTGGTTTATTTTTTTAAAAAGCATACTTTTGATGCTTCCCACTATTTCCAAAGAGCTGTTTAAAGAAAATGAGGCTGTCTGTAAGTCACTGATGGGTATAGTCTATCCAATTCCTGGTCTCCATTTATTGGCATTTGTGCACTGTTTGCTTTCTTAGCCCTTCAACCTTGCCTGAGAGACCTCTCCTGCTGCCTCCTAGGGGCTCTATGGGCCCTTTAACCAAACAAATGCAGACAACATTGGCAAGCCAAGAACATTTTTGTTACAGTAGCCTTGACAGGAATTGTACAGCAGCTCTTAAGCTGTCTCTAAGACCAGGGTATGTCTGACAGGGTGAATTCACCTTGGCAAAAGCATTTGATCCACTGGCCAAACAAATTCAGTTGGCAGTAATGCAAACATTGGCTGAAGCTTATAGCTTTTATGTCCTTACCTTTTTGTCATTGTTTTCTTTTTAAAAAGTTTGATAAAAGGAGGTTCCTGTACAACAGAAGTTCTTAAAGACAACAAAAGCTTACTTTTCTATAATAGAAAAAGAGGTTAGGCTATATTTGAACATCTTATATCCTCCATAGAATCTAGAATATTACTGGATACTCTCTCTGTGTTTATAGGAGACCTTTGTAAAAACAGAGACCACAAGATCTATAAGGGAGGAACCATTGATATGGCCAGTGACTGGGTCGGTCCTACAAGTTAGCAGCCATGACCGCCCACCCCCTGCACTGAACCTTGTCCTGCCCCGTCTTCAGTTGACTTGCACATAGGATCACAAGGTAAATAAGGGAAAAAGGATTAATAGAGCTTATGAACTCCTTGCCACTTTGGGCAAAGCCCTACTTAGCAGAAAATGACTCAAACCCTTAATACCTAAGGTATAAAATTCTAGGTTCAGTCCCTGGAATCCCATTTTATAACCCTTTCCCCAAAATACTCAATAGATAATGCAAATAATTTAAAATGAAACTCAAATAATGCACCTTCACAAACCTTTAGTTATGTAAAGCTAAACAGTGTAAAAATTCTGTTGTGATCATAGAAAACTGGGAATATGAAAGCCCATTTGTGTGGAAAGATTTATAGAATTTTTATAGAATGAAACTCTATGGAAATGGTAATTAAATGAAGTATATCTACCTGTGTGGACATAGGTAATAATACCTAGTGTGTATTTTTTTTTATTATACTTTAAGTTCTGGGATAGCTGTGCAGAACGTGCTGGTTCGTTACATAGATATACACGTGCCAGGGTGGTTTGCTGCACCCATCAACCCGTCATCTACATCAGGTATTTCTCCTAATGCTATCCCTCCCCTAGCCCCCAACCAGTGCAGATTGTGAAAGGCTATACAGACGCTCCTTGACTTACCTTCATGTTATGTCCCAATAAACTCATCGTAATTTGAAAATATTGTAAGTCAAAAGTGCATCTGGATGGAAGTCAAGGAGATAAAGAGCATACTGAATGCATATCACTTTCACACTGTTGAAGTAAAAAGTTCAGAAGTTGAACCGTTAATCAGAACTATTTGTAGATGCTGTTTTGCAAAGTAATAACAACCGGACATGTTAGCATATGGATATGCAGAAAACCTAGAGGGCTATGCACCTAGTGGTTAAGAGATTTGGGACCACAGGAGATATTCGCTTTCTACCTTATTAATTTCCCTTATGTTTGAATTTCCTGTAACAAACACAATTCTTTTCTTAATCAGAGCAAATTTTAGGTGTTAAAAAATGAAATGCTGGAAATTTCCTTCTAGGGGATTTTTCCACATGGGCTAGGCTAGTTGAGGTGTCTTATAATGCAGTCGAATGAAGAGGTTGGACAATGCGGTTCTAGTTTGGGTTTTCAGTGAAGCAGGCACTGGGACAGTCAGGAGTGCAGAAGGTTTATGGGCTGTCACACCTGTGAAGGGCGGAAGCAGTGCTCCATGGAGGAAGCCATCACACCTGCTGCAGACCTGACTCTCCCAACCCCCGGGGAAGCACTGGAGCCCAGAGGCCCAATAGACCCGGGCTGGGCCCTTGTACTGAGCCCTGTATCGCTTTCTCGTTCAGTCATCTAAGGGTCCCCCGAGCAGAGCATGGCCGAGACTGAATGCTGAAGCAAGCACTGACAGAGGTGACGCTTGAAGGCTGTCAGCTCACCAGTCCCCTCCAAGCGGCAGGGCAAGTCTTTTCCTGAATGGGCTTAGCTGCGCTTTTCTACTTCTGCTGCAGTCCTTTTTTCATTTCTCTGTGTACAAGTTTAGGCTTTATTTATGGTAAAGATGGTTTGGGGTGAAATCTCTACTTTTCCCTACGTGATTCTTTTTTTCTATCCACAACACTTTCTGATCATGTCAATTCTACTTCAGCTGTATTATGAAAACAATGTTTATGAAGTGGCTTATTGTATGTGAAAGTTATAAAGGATAAAGTTATTTATGTTAGTCAGAATACATAAATACATGTCAGAACACTTTTGTGAACTCCAAATAATTTCTGAGAAGATGCTGGAAAAATATCAAT
The DNA here is from genome assembly GCF_043159975.1 of Macaca nemestrina. Lineage (NCBI taxonomy): Eukaryota > Metazoa > Chordata > Mammalia > Primates > Cercopithecidae > Macaca > Macaca nemestrina. Next base: position 13,427,762 of record NC_092138.1, on the reverse strand, counting down.
GGCAAACAATTAAATATACAGACAACTTTATATTTATTCACATTTCTTCCTCACAACGGCCCTTTGAAGAAGTTGCTATTATTCCTGTTTTACAGATGAGGAAACTAAAGCACAAAGTGGTTAAGTGACTTCTCCAAGTCATTTAGTAACAGGTAGAGTCAGGATTTGAACCCAGGGAGTGTGACTTCAGAGTGCATATTTGTAAATACCACAATCAACTGCCTCTTCTGTAAACTGAGCATGTTCACCACAAGTTGCAGGTGACAGCATGTGCAGAAGAAAATGAAGCATCTGTACATTAGGTAAGAATGGCCATGAAGACAGGGGGCCCGAAGGATACCGAGGCAATGAGCTGGCAGGCCTCAGCTGCAGATGGGGATGGAGCAGGCCCTACATCGGCTGGTCCTGGAGATCAATGCTCTAACCGCCATATGGTGGACTCCTCCTATTGGACACAGAGAAACTTTAATTAGCTGCCTCCAAATGGAGTTTGCCTCCAAACGGCCATTCTTGGGTTTTCTTGACTAATGCGAAAGTTTTCACTGTGTTCCAAATTTTTCCTGTGGGTACATCTTCCTATCTGAGATGCCTGTGAGAACGTATCTAACCATTCCCCTTGGAACATAAAAGGATGACTCTTGCTGTAAAATCAGGTGAGAAACATTTCTTTCTGCCTGCTCATTCCTGGGGCCTGAGAATCTCTTGGAATTGCCACAAAAATCTTCACAGTTCCACATTGTTTCCACAGCCCTCCTCATCTCCCTTTGCTATTGTTCTCTGAAATGAAGGTATGGCTGATAAACTATCTTCTTCAAAGATTTGCCTTTTTCCTCAATCCCTAAGTAGTATTGAAGCAAAAATTCTGTTTCAAAGAAAATTACTGAGAGTTATAATTACAGTTATTGAAATCCAAATTCTACACAGCACTCTTTCTTCAATTATGAACAGTGTTCATAAATAGGGTCACTTATCTAGAAAATTATTAAAAATTCAATGTACATGAAAGCCTCAAAAGTCCTTGAAAGGCAAATGTTAGGAAAAGGCTGTTTCCATGACAACATCTCCTCATCCTCTTTGATCCCTTGCTCCCCATTTTCTAGTAAACACCTACTTTGAATTGCAACTTTCTTATTTAATAATTTCAACAAACGTTGGGAAAATGTGTTGCTCATTCTCCATCAGTGATTGGAATTTTCCTGAATCTTGATATCATGCTAACCAGTTCTTTCCCAAAGTCATCCTTTACTGGAGTAGAAAATGTTCTCTTTTTCTAAAAGGTTTAAAGAGAGTATCTTTGCTGCAGTGCTTTCTTGGCTCAGAGACAAGTGGATTTGCAGTGTCTGATAACGTTCCACACAATAACATATTTTCCCTTTTCACAATTCAGTTTATCATCTAACTGCCTAGCCCATCATTCAAAAAATAAACTGTCATGGATTTAATTGACTTTACATGTATCTGTTGGTTCATTAGTCAAATCATCAGGGCATTGCAGACGCACGTTTGGGAACTAATTTTTAATAGGACAGGAGAGGCAAGGAAGCAGGTATGTCATAATCACAAGTCTGAGATTGATTGCATTAAAAATCATTTCAGTGAAAGTCTGTATCATCACCCTTGTGCTTGAATAGCAGCATATGATACAACCCCAAGCCACTAACATATATGGCAAGAAGAAGAAGGAGAAGAAGAAAACCAGGGAAAAGAAAAAGCAGATATTCATTGTCCTAAGAAAAATAATTCTGTATTCGCAAAATTAAATTACTCTGCTGTGAATCTCAGTGAAGAAATGGCCTTGTTGGAATGGTTTGATGTGCTCTCACAGGCATCTCAAATGGGAAAATGTACCCACAGGAAAAATTTGGAAGGCAAACAGTAAAAACTTTCACATTAATCTGGAAAACCAAAGAGTAGCCATTTATACCTTATGCCTAACTCTAAAAAACTCTAAGTGCTTTGCAGTTTATTTTTGGAAAAGAGAGTAGGAGAAAGAAGAAAGTGGGGCAGAATAACAGGGAGAGAGGGAAAGAAACTGAGATGTTTTTCCTTTTGGTCCAAAAGATGCTAAAAGGAATGTTACTCTAAGGGAAGAGTGGTATTTTCTACCTTATTGGTGAATCTTGGGCTAGTCCTACAGGGGTGGAAAGCAGCTCACAGCAGAGTTTGCTGGCCTCATTGCTTGCCCTCTGACAAATATCCTTTTCTCTGACAGAGCAGCTGTTAATTCATTTTGAGTAATGCTAACTGAGCTTGCAGACCTAAAGTACAGACAACTTTGCTATTAACGGGAGGGTAGAGGTAAAGAGAATATAGGAAAAACATTCACACAAAAAGCTGAAATATAAAAATTTAATCAAAATCAAAATCTGAAATACAAAAATTTACCCTAAAAACTGGTCTGGGAATGATAGTTGATATAGGCTTTAAAAAGATATTGTGTTGTTTAGGTTATAACAAATACATATGAATTGTAGAAGACATGGAAAAAAAGAAGAGTAGAAGAAGAGGAAAAGACTTTTCTACTACCTATACACCATTATTAAGAGTTGGGGGGTATTTTAGTTTTTCTCTTGGCGATAGTTCTTATGTCTGTTCATTTATTTTATGTAAGTATGGTCATCATATATATATCTGTATTTCACATTTTAATTTTTATGCTAATAGTAAAGATTTGTTGACCGAACAATACAGCATCTAAATTTCTGTGTAGTTTAGTGTTTAATAATAATTTTAATGGCTGCATAACAGTGTATCATGTGGAGATGGTATAGCCGGCTTAACCATCCTCAACTTGGAATATTCAAGTTGTTGCCAGTTTTTTACTATGATTAATAATTCCAGGTGGATCCTATCTATTAGACCATTGAGGCTGAAACCAGGTTAATGGGGCCACTTTGTAAAAATTTATCTTAATATAGGCAAGCTTACTATACAGTTCCTGGATACTATGTATCACACAGGTCCTGTAGTGGGCTTGAGATAACACACAGATCAAAAAGACTGAATAAGACATGATCGTTTTATTTTCCAAAAGAGTAAATAATATGTAAGCAAAAAATTACAATGTTGGGAATCAGAGCCAGAAATGAGGCATGAAAACTCTGCATAAAGTAACTCTTTGGAAAGTCACAAAAGGCTTCTCTAAGGACATGATAGATGAGATAGGTCTTGAAAGATACGTAGGCATTTGCTCAGCAAAGAAGGGAGTTCTTAAATACAGCGAGAAGAGCTGTGGAAGGTAAAAGGATGAATAGGAATTGGGGATTTAAGACCTAGTGAGGAATAAAGATATTTGAAAGAATATGAGGCAAAATAAGATCAATGTATATGGAGTGCAACAAACAAGAAATGATAGTAGGTAAGAGAAGGGAGAAATAACTTCCATTAAATATCACAGGGTTAGCTGAACTTCTAAGGATCCAGGTTTGATAAGTGGTAGCAGATGGAGGAGAGGAGATGGGGAGAAGGACACACCAGGTGAGCAGGAGAGGCAGGAGCAAAGCTGGGGAGGGACACCTTGCAAGCTGTATTTGGGAAACCAGCAGTGTACTTTCTCTGGATTTTATGTCAGGGTGTGCACAGAACTAGGGTGGAAATAGTGCTATAAAGATGTTAGCCCCAGAAACTCTTGAGAGTCTTTAGGTGAGATTAAGTTTGGGAATAGGAATATGAACCCAAGAAAAGATTTTTAAAATAGGTGAGTGGCAGATAAGAACAGAATCTGTCCATAGATAGATGGGAAAAAAGCGATTGACAAACCAGTAAGAAAGTTCTTTTGGTGGTCTAGACTTGAAGTAAAAAATACTTGAACTGAAGTAATGACAGTAGCCTGGAAATAAAGAGGCAAATTCAAGAGCTATTTCAAAGAAATAACTAATGGAATTGGCAACTTTTCAGGTGTGGTGAGAGAAGAGAAAAAATGTCCAAGATGACTTAAAGATTCTGACCTTGAGTGGCTTGAGTGAATGGAGTTACAACTGAGCAGAAAGTCAGTTTTATGGAAACAACAAATGCAGTTTTGGTTGTGTTGAATTTGAGGTGCTGATGAGAGACCCATGTTCCACATAGTTCATTGGCATATTGAACTGTGGAGCTTAGAAGATCTTATTAGCGCCTTATCAAAATGGTCCCATTATATGTAATTTATGGGACATCAAGTAGGATTAATAAGGAGCTCAGCAATTAAAAAGTTTCAGATGGGGGACTTTATTTGTGGAGCTTTTTAAAAAGTCTGTAGATATAAGCTAGAAATTAGAGGATTTTTGCCCCCAAGTAGATCTGTTTAAAATTCTTTGAGTTAGAAGTTTATTTGAACCTTTCAGTAGTGATTTTACTTCGCCAATGTGTAAAGGTTGCTGAATGTTAACAAATCAAGCTTTAAAGATAATTGTTTGAAAAATCACTTTGGGCACATATGACATCATCTCAGACTCTTGTGATAACTCAGATGAATGAGGGAATCAAAACCAGATGAGTTTAGTGGATTTGCAGATTACTGTCAAAGTTCTCAGCCCTCAGAGTTTTCCAGTTGAACAAATACTCTCTCTGGAAGATTATTTAAAATATTCAGTGATTTACCTCTTGGCCTACTTTTGTTCTGAACTTAAGTGGAGGGTGACCAGAGGGCAATTCCACAGCATCAGAGATGAGAAGCATCAAACATTCGTGTTTATATGCATGCAGCAAGAAGCCACCATGTCTTTCCCACTTTTTATTCATCAGTCACATAAAATATTTTTAAATTTCCTCCAGAACTCACTGTTAAAATTGAGAAATTGGCAGTCAATCCAAAAGCTGAAACTTTGGACAATGCTTTGGAAATACCATTGTAATTTTAGATATTTGGATTTCCTCCCTTTTTCCCTTCCTCCCTTCCTCCCTCCCTCCCTTTCTCCTCCTCTTCCTTCTTCTTCTCCTCTTCCTCTTTCTTTTCTTTTCTTTTCTTTTCTTTTCTTTCTTTCTTTCTTTCTTTCTTTCTTTCTTTCTTTCTTTCTTTCTTTCTTTCTTTCTTTCTTTCTTTCTTTCTTTCTCTTTCTTTCTTTTTCTTTCTTTCTTTCTCTTTCTTTCTTTCTTTCTTTCCCTTCCTTCCTTCCTTCCTTCCTTCCTTCCTTCCTTCCTTCCTTCCTTCCTTCCTTCCTTCCTTCCTTCCTTCCTTCCTTCCTTCCTTCCTTCCTTTCTTTTCTTCCTTTCTTTCTTTCTTTTCTTCCTTTCTTTGTCCTTTCTTTCTTCTTTTTTTCTCTTTCTTTCTTTCTCTCTCCCTTTCCTTCCCTTCCCTTCCCTTTCCTTTTTTTCTTTTTTAACAGTGTCTTGCTCTGTCACCCAGGTGGGAGTGCAGTGGTGCAATCATGGCTCACTACAACCTCAGCCTCCAGGGCTTCAGTGCAATCCTCCCACCTCAGCCTCCTGAGTAGCTGGGACTACAGGTGTGTGCCAATGTTTTCCTTTAAGATTGTGAATATTTTGTTGTTTCCTTCCTGCTCCTTGTCTTGTGAACCACCTTGAATCAGTGTGGCTACTACCCAATGTATATAATATATTCTTAAGAGGACATTGAATTACCTCTTTTAAGAAAATAATTATACTAATTCTTTTAATTCCATAAATTGAATATATAGGTTCTAAAAAATGTAAGTTTTTGAGTTTTGGATTGAAGGTTCTACTGGATATGTTTTATTATAAACAGAGGAGATTTATATATTTACTTATTAATCGTGATAACCTATTAATAATCAAATCACTCTTTTAAATACTGCATATTATTCTTTACATAGGATCTGAGATACACTGGGGACTATGTTGTACAGAATGCGTGATGAGAAAGAAGTGTTAGTAGAAATTAGTAACAGTCTGTCTTTTTAACAATATTGATATAAAAACTTATTTTTGCTCAGTTTAAGTCCAATTCTTTGTCCCCCTAATTTGCCACAGTCTAGTTATTTTAAAATTAATTAGTCTGAACATGTTTTTCCTCCATGTACCATATTGATTAGGATTCAGTAGAGAGTTTTGGATTTATGCACCAGTAAGGTAAAACAATAATAATAATATTTCAAAATAGAGTCATCAGCAGCTGATTTTGCTATGTAAGGACATTGATTATTGATACAGAATTCTTGTAGTCATTGCTAGTGTTCACCAGTGTTAGGTTCTCCTCTCCTTTTAGGGTACACGGGAAGACTATATTTGCCAGTCTTTTTTGTATTTAGATAGGGCCATGCAATTGAGTTATGGCCAATGGAATATAAACAGATATAACTTGGCTCAATTTCAGGCCAAGGCAATTAGAACCAGAGTTTTTTCTTCACTCTTTCTCCCTTTCCTTGTGTCCCTGGTTGAAGTGAAGAACTCCAAGGTAGTGGATCCTCACAATAGATGTTGCCTGGATTCCTGAGTCACTACTTGGAGGTGATCTCCCTAGGGGGACTACCTACCTGTCCCACAGTGGACTGTAATGTCAGAGAATAGCTACTACTAATTATGTAGTAAACCACTATTTAATAAAAAGAAGGGTGATTTAAAATCAAAATAAGTAAGAAGCATGCAATCTCCCAATTTCAAGAAATTGAATACATTTTTTTTTGCTGGCACTGCTGACTGTCAAAAACATTGTCACTGCCTAGCATTTAGGCGACCCTGACATGGTAGTCAAGGGCAGTAACTGGAGTGGACAGACCTGGAGTTGAGTGCTGGCTCTGTCATTTTCCACTTGTATGGCTTTAGCATGTTACTGAGCATCTCTGAGCCTCAATTTCTTTATTTGTCAAATGGGAATTATAATAATATCTGTAATTTAAGTTGGTATCAGAATTAAATGAGACAACAAATGGCTTCTTGTAAGTGCTGGGTGATTGCTGGTTATAATATCTATCTTGGGTTCGGAGAGGATCCTCATCTGATTGTTTCTCATGTTTCCTCAGACTTAATACTCAAGATGTTTAATATTTCATAAACCAGAAAATTAAAACATAAACATTTTAAAGTCCACTGAAATAATTTTCCTGACATTTTGGTAAGAAGTTTCTGAAAATAGGAAACTTGCTGTTAGGAAGAGTTAAAAAAGATGATGAGGCTGATACATTGGGAATAGATATTTGGGTTGTGAAGCTTTGGGTTAATTAAAGGAATAAAAACAGACTACTGATGTCGTAGAATCATGTTCCCTTGCCTGGAACATGTCCATGAGCAAAGTGGGGAATTGATAGAGGCAAACAGAAGGTTCTGGCATGTTCTAGTGTATTCTACACAGAGTCATCATGGGTGGGTATAGATATAGCATTAAAATCATATAACTATATTTATAAGAGGATAAATTTAAGTTATGCATCAATAGGTAGATATTTTCTCTTTTTAGTAGATCTTGTGTCAGACTGGGCAAATATAATTGCCCTATATATGTCTCTGGAACCATTTTGATTAGCCTTGAAAGTAAAAAATGATTACTTTACGTGATACTGTATCTGTTTCTTTAATCGTTAACATGTTCCCAATAGGAGACTTCTTTATTAACAACAGTACTGGATCCCTGGACCAATCAGACCAAGAATTCAGCCACACAACCCACTACATCTAGTTGCTCAGATATTTTTTTTAAACTCACCATCTGACTCTTTAGTCATCTTGCTATATGTAATGGAGTCTTCGTGTAAGAAAAGGGGTGAGGTCATAGTGATAAACATCATTTTTTGAAAATTTGCTGCAGGTAAACTTGCTTTAAAGAAATTCCTTTCCAGGAAGCACATGTCAAGTTATATACAATTTGAAAAGTATCTTAGAAATGTATAACTTTTTGATTTTAATTTGACTACATTATCAAAGTGCATTTTTTATATCTTGGAAATTTTTTATCATTAATGTATCCTGTTACATGTGGTGAAATAGTGTTTATATATAAATATTAAATACATATTTCTATTTCACCATATGTAACAGGATATTTTAATGACAATAAACTAAAATTGATACATAAAATGTATAAATATACAAACATATAAAATGCAAATATATACATAATTTTGGAGATGCTTGTTATTAACTTTCTAACATAACCATCCCTAGTATTAGTCATGGTTATTAACAACAGAGGACAGAATTCAGTCTCCCAGTTTAGGCAAAAAGTGATATTTGATGAATCTATGTAGCTTATAGTATCATTGAGAGGCTGATAAACAGGTTATTACTTGAACCTACAAGAATAACTCCCTCAGTTCCACACATACCTAGACTTCCAAGCTAACTGCCACCTTTATCAGTCAGGAAATAGCATATTTACCTCTGGAACTCTAGCTGCAAGAGAGTCTAGTAAATATAGTTCACGCCCCATCATCTGCAGTGCTGAAAGGCATGCTAGAGGGTTTTGAATGGAGGTTGAATGAGCCAATGACAATATCAGTCCTCCTGGTAATTCATGAAATGTGACAGATCCTTTAGAGAGGTAATTAGAGGTCATATCTTTTGTGTCTTATATAAGGAAATTGTCATAAAGTAATTGCCATTAACATTAGTGTCTTGATAATGAAAAAACATTTTTATCTAAGGGGAAAACTGAACAGCTGCAGAGAGCTGTAACTTTTATAGGAGATAAATCTATAAGAGGAGGCAGCAAACTATAGCCTGTGAGTTAAATCCTACTTGCCACATGTAAGTAAAATTTCTTGGAACATAGACATGTTCATTCGTATATGTACTGTCTATGCCTGATTTCAGGCTACAATGGCAGAGTTACATAGAGCCACAGAAATCATTTGACTCACAAAGCCCCAAGTATTTGCTTTTTGGCCCTTTACAGAGAAACTTTGCAGACTTCTGATCTATAACCCCATTGTATAGGCTTGTAAAACCTCATTGAAATTAATACTGAGTAGTCATTTTATGAAATAATGTTGGTGAATTTTTATATTTTTATATTTTATATTGGTGAGGTCAGTGTGCCAAGAATACACACATGCACACACAAACAAAATCAAAATAAAACAAAAGGCATGCCATTCTTGCAACTTTGGAAAATCAAGTTGAGAAATTTAGAGTTCTAATTATGTTTTTATACAAGAATCCCCTAGATTTGATGTTTACACATAACTGCGACTATCTTTTTAACAGATTTTTGTATGATTTTCCAAGCCAAAATTATCTCATTTGTTCACTGGGTCACATGACAAGTTAACAGTGATTCTGACAGCCTCTTTACAATAGGATGCTAGAAGTAACAAAGTCAATTGGGTGACTGTCATCAAAGTACCAAAAGAGGACAAAAGATTGTGTGTCGTTGACTTACAATGTTGGGCTTGCTAATCTCATTTTTCATGGCTGTCTTGAGTAACAGTGTTGTTTTTCCAAAACAATTTCAACCAGAGTATCAATCTCCATTTGCTTCTGCTAAATTATTAAAAACTACATCCCTTCCCTTCATTTTTGGAGTAAGATATGGCTGTGACTGATCACTTAGGTATGTGTAGACTTGGCACATCCATCGTGTAATTTTTTACAAATTCCACCAATTTCATGAAGTGACATATTACTCCTATTGAGAGCATTCTTACCTGCAGTTAAAGAGTTAGTGAACAGGAAAGGCCATGTAACACACATATTAAAAAATAAGCAAAATGCCTGGACATCCTACTGTTTGTAAGACCCTTGTTTCTCACCCGTAAGCAAGGATACTTTCTTCCTTTTCAGAAAGACATTAGATAAATTGAGGGCATTTGGGGGCAGTATTGGATGGAACAAACCATGTTCCCATCTTGGGTTGGAAAAGGGACTGTCAAATATTTAGAAGGGTTCCTTCCTGTTTCCTTCATCATTCTCATCATGACTAAGTCTTTTTATAACCCATCTGTGCCACTGAGAGGCCAAATTTGGCCCAGCTGGAGATTTGGTCAAGGAAAAGGTATGTTACTGGGTCTATTCTTTCCATAATTCAACTGAATTTCTTGTTTGCAAATTCTGGCCATTTTCTGTACTACTGGGAAAGATGATTAGAAGAGTATGTGTTCTGGAAGCCGTGGACAGTCTATGCTCTCACTCAGCTCTAGCTTCATATTGGAGTGAGGGGGAGAGTTAGTGGGAGAATTTTTCTCCTTTTCAACTCTATTTGGTGAATTATTTCACATTCAATAAATGGAAGGGGAGAATTGAGGTCTGAGTAATTAACAGTGAATACTGGTTACACACAGTGAATGATTATCAGGACAGTATTAGAGTAAGTAACGAGAAAAACAACTGGCAAAACATATGGGATCACATCACAGTAGCTGTGAGAGCAGTTCTCAGCCTTCTATAAATTTCAAGATCGTTTTGAATATCAACAAGTTATGGTTTTCTGATTGGCCCTGAAAATAAAGCTCCCACATAGAACCTTCTGTGTCCCATCCTCCAGTTACTTTAATCCCTTGTTGCTTACCTAATCTCTTCTTCAATTGTTTAGCAGCTAACTTCCAGATATCATTAGGCTGTGTCCCCATCCAAATCTCACCTTGAATTGTAGTTCCCATAATTCTCATGTGTTGTGGCAGGGACGCGGTTGGAGACAACTGAATCATGGGGGCGGTCCCCCATACTGTTCTCCTGGTCGTGAATAAGTCTCACGAGATCTGATGGTTTTATAAGGGGAAACCCCTTTCGCTTGGCTCTCATTCTCTCTTGTCTGCCACCATGTAAGATGTGTCTTTCGCCATCTGCCATGATTGTGAGGCCTCCCCAGCCACGTGGAACTATAAGTCCATTAAATCTTTTTTTCCTTATAAATTACTCAGTCTTAGATATGTCTTTATCAGCAGCGTGAAAACAGACTAATACACTTCCACTTTCAGGAAAAGTGTGCCTAGAAATGTTAGTGTGGCAGAGATTTGCTGATGCTCACCAAACCCATTTCCTCTTCCTGGCCACTCAACTAGACTGCCTTTCCCAGTCCACCTGCTTCTAGGTGGAGCTGTGTGAAGAATGCCAGAGGAAATGACGTAGCCACTCTAGGGCTGACCCAGAAAGCATCGTGTCCTGTTCAATATATTCCCTCTCTTCCCCACTCTTTGTAGGTGGGTGATACAAGAGCAAATTTGTATTGAAGATGGAGTAGACATTACATGAAAGGAGCCCTGATCCCTGAGTCACTGTGGGAGGAGACGCACCCAATCAGAAATATGTGCTTTGAACTTTGCATAGTGAGAAATAAACTTTCATTGTGTTAGGACACTTGGAATTTGGGGTTGTTTCTTAGAACAATTAGTTTATCCCGACTAATACATTGAGCAGCTCACTCATCTGTGTTTGTGAACATTCATTATTCATCAGTTCATCATTAATGCAGGTGACTCACAGTTCACTTAACATGAGGAAAAGTCCTAAAACTATGGGATTGTTAGAATCACAAAGGCCCTTTTGTTCTGGCAATGTTTGAATTAGCTTCTTCAGGGGCCATTGGATTAGTCAGTAATTGTGAAAGCCACTGTAGGAGATTGTTTAAGTGCAATCTATTTTGAAGGGAAGGCGATGGGGTAGCTTAGGTTTTCACTTCAGGTGCAATGGTGCACACTGTGTTGTGTTCTGTTGCAAGGTATAGCATAAAGAATTATTAATAATGGTTAATGTGCTGAAGTTTCTGAATTTTTAAAACTTTTTATTTTAAAATAATTACAGACTCAGAAGAAATTACAAAAAAAATATGTAAGGAGGTTCCATGGACCTCTTACCCTGGCCTTCTCCAGTACTGATATCTTGTATAAATATAGAACACTATGAAACCAGGAAATTGACCTTGGTACAATCTATAGAACTGACTTAGATTTCACCACTTATTCATGCACTGAATGTGTGTGTGTGTAATTGTATGCAATTGTATCACATGTGTAGCTCATGTAACTACCATTCACAATCAAGATGCAGAACTGTGCCATCATCACAAGACTGCTTCATGCTAACACTTCACAGCCATGCCTTCATAGCCATGCCCTTCACAGCCATGCCTGCATTCCCATTTCCTAACTCTCATTTGTTCTCCATCTCTATAATCTTGTGATTTTGAAAATATTATGTAAACAGAATCATATAGTATTGACCTTTTGAAATGGACTTCCGCCACTCAGCATAATTCCCTTGAGGTCTATATTCGTCAGGGTTCTTCAGAGAAACAGAACCAATAGGTTATATAGGAAGGAAATTTATCATGAAGGACCGGCTTACATGATTATGGAAGCTGAAAAGTCCTACAATCTGTGATCTGCAAATGGGAAACCAGAAAACTGGTGGTGTAGTTCCAGTCTAAACCCATGGTCCAAGAACCACAGAAGCCAATGGTGTAGGCCCCAGTCTGAGTCTGTCTGAAGGCCTGAGAACCAGGGAATGGATGGTGTAAGCCCCAGTCCAAGTCTGAACGCCTAAAAACTGGGACTGCCAATGACTGAGGGCAAGGAGAGGATGGATGTCCCAGCTCAAGCAGACAGAGAGCAAATTCACTCTTCCTCCACCTTTTTATTCTATTCAGGCTCTCAATAGATTTGATAATGCCCACCAACATTGATGAGAATGGCTATTCTTTACTCAGTCTACAATTCAAATGCCAATCTGTTGTGGACTCATCCTCACATACCCAGAAATAATGTTTTCCCAGCTATATGGGCATTACTTAGCCTAGTCAAGTTGATACATAAAATTAACCATCATGAGTCCACCCTTGTCAACTTGGCACCCATATGCATCTCCTTAAACTATGCTTAATTACCAAATAAAGAAAATAACAAGGTCATAATTCTGCCTAACAGGATTCAACTATCCTGCATGCAACTAAAAATGCACTAATCAGAAGAGGAGGTAAAAATCCTTGAGTAATGTTTACTCTTCTCCTGACATCTCATCATTTAAATACTATAATGTAAAGTTAACCGTACTTAGGTACTGATATAAAGTCAATACATTTTATGTAACTTGATAAGGGAATAAGAGAAGAAAGAAAACAAAGGTATTTGCTTAATGCATCTACACACATACACACAACCATATTCATAACAAAATAAGGAGAAGATACTCATGACAATTACTGTCTTCATTTCTGTGACTGGCCATGTGGCCACAGCTGGTATTTATAATCACATTTTTCTACCACCCATTCAGTATTCTCTTTGCCTTTAGCAAGCACCTCAGTGGTCATGGTTCTTTACTCGATGGGGTGACCCAAACCTTTGTTCCTGAAGGATCTGGGCCATTAGCATTCCTGCGTGGATTAGGTTGTTCTAGTTTCTATTGACCTTAATCACAGGGCATGGTAATACTAAGAGATGCCCTAAGGGCTTGCCTTTACTCCAGACATGCTCTTCTTTACCTCCACTGTGGAGCAGTAGTCCAATTTTCCCTTGGTAGTGAAGGTAAATCACTCCAGACCACATCATAGTTCCCTTCCTGGTCTTTTGACTCAGACACATGAGGAACCCAGTGGCCACTCAGACACATGAGGAACCCAGTGGCCAGGTAACTTCTAAGTCAAGGAATCACTCACTGTTGTGTCTCCTGAAGAAAACATTCCTTCCTCTGGACCTGTAGACCTGCGTGCAGAACATTAAGTCTTGGGAACAGGAAGCAAACATTTTGCTAGTGGATCACTAGAGGTAATCATAAGTGAGACCACCCTTGTTTTTACCTGTTGATTCCTGGACCAGTGAATCCTGGCTATAGAAGAAACAGTGTCATATACTGGATACTGATTCAGAGCACATACTGCCTTCTGGAGGGCCTTGTCATAGCCCGGCAAGGTTTTGCCACCTAGTTGATGCTGTATGTAGCTAAGTCTTCACAAGGCCTTTCCACGGTTCTATCAGTCAAATGCTTTAGAACGGTGGGGAACATGGTAGGAGCAGTGAATCCCATAAGCATGAGCCCATTGCCACACTTCTTCAGCTGTGAAGTAAATTCCTTGGTCAGAAGCAATGCTATATGGAATATCATGACAGTAAATAAGTCATTCTATAAGTCCACAGAGGGTAGTTTTGGTAGAAGAATTGCATTCAGGGAAGGTAAATCCATATTCACAGTAAGTGTCTATTCCAGTGAGAACAAAAGCAAGGCCTCTTTCATAATAGAAGTGGTCCAATGTAATCATCCTGTGACTAGGTAGCTGGTTGAACTTTTCAGGGAATTGTGCCATATCAGGGTGCTCATCGTTGGTCTCTGCTTGTGCCATATTAGCCCTCAGCAGTGGCCGTAGCCACTCAGCTTTGGTGAGTGGAAGTCCATGTTGTTTAGCCTATGAATAACCTTGTCACCAGGGCCACTGTGTTCACGAGCCCATGGGGCGATGACTGGGGTGGCTGTCTGTCAGTGCTGTCAGGCAGGGCCTAATGATCCTTGCCACCAGGGCTACTGTGTTCATCAGTCCATGGGGCAATGACATGGGTGGCTGGGGAAGGAGGCTTACTTTTATCCAAGAGTGGGTCATTCTATCCATCTGATTATTAAAATTATCCTCTGCTGAGGTCACTTTTGGGTGAGCATTCACATGGAACACAAATATCTTTGTGCTTTTTTTGCTCATTCTGAGAATTCTGAGAGTTCTATCCACATACCTCTTTTCCAGATTTCTTTATCACCAATTTCCAATCATGTTTCTTCCAAGTCCCTGACTATCCAGCCAAACCACTGACTTAGCTCATGAATTGATATATAATTGCACATCTGACCATTTCTGTTTTCAAGAAGAGTACACAACCAGGTGCACTGCTCAAGGTTCTGCCCCCCAGGAGGATATCCCTTCGCCACTGTCCTTAAGGGATGCCCCAGAAAGGGGTTACAGTACTATAGCTCTTCGCTTATGGTTGATGCCTGCATATTGGGCAGAACCATCTCCACGCCAGGCTCAAGTTTTTTTTTTTTTTCTTTTTTAATTTGTCAGCTGATCATAGGGAACTCCATATGCAGCCAAAGATGCAGGCAGGGAGAGATAAGGCAGTGTAGCAGGAGTGGGGACTGTGGGCATTTGGGCCACTTCTTCGTGTAGCTGACTTGTGACTTCATTGCATGCCCAGCCTAATTATATTGCTTCTATTTGACAATGGAGTGCTGCTGTGCATGCCCAATGCCACAGCTTGGTGGGTCTGATAATACCCAGTCCATGATGGGCAGCTCAGGTAGTGTGGTAATTTGATAGCCCATGCTCAGCTGTTCAGTCTCCACTAAGGCCTGGTAGTAGGTTAAGAGCTGTTTATCAAAAGGAGAATAGTTATCAGCAGATTATGGTAGGGCCTTGCTCCAAAATCCTAAAAGACTGTGCAGCAGTTCATCTATAGGAGCCTGCCAAAGGCTCCAAATAGCATCTCTATCTGTCACTGACCCTGAAAGCACCATTAGATCTGCTGGATCTTATGGCTTAAGTAGCAGAGTAGCCCACACAGAAGCCGGGACGTTTTGCAGAGCTTTCTCTTGTTTTGGGTCCTACTCAAAACTAGCAGTTTTTCAGGTCCCACAGAGTAAATGGGTCAGAGTAACACACCCAAATGAGAAATGTGTCTCCAATGTCTGAAGAAGTTCACTAGGCATTATTCCTCTTTCTTGGTTATAGGAAAGGCCCGATGCAACAACTCGTCTTTCACCGTCAACGGGTTAGCTTGACATGCCCCATATCACTGGACCCCTAGAAGTTTCACCGAAGTAGGAGATACCTGATTTTTAAAAATTTATTTTAAATGAGAAATAAAAATTGTATATGTTTATAGTATACAACAAGATGTTTTAATAAATGTGTACATTGCAGAATGGCTAAATCATGCCAATTAACATATCTATTACCACATGCTTAACATTTTTTTGTGGTGAGAATACTTAAAATCTATTCTCTTAGCAATTTTCAAGTATACAATACATCGTTATTAACTATAGTTGCCACGCTCTTGAATTTATTCCTCTTGTCTAACTGAAATTTTGTAACCTTTGACCAACATCTCCCCAATCTCTGTGCCCCACCCCAACTTCCAGCCTTTTATAACCACCATTCTACTCTCTGCTTCTGTGACTCCGTCTCTTTTAAATTCCACATACAAGTGAGATCCTGTGGTATCTGCGTTTCTGTGCCTGGCTTATTTAACATAATGTCCTTCAGATTCCTCCGTGTTGTGGCAAAAATGATAGAATTTTCTTCTTTCTAAAGGCTGAGTAGTATTTCATTGTATGTATATATACCACATTTTCGGGTTAATTTTATTTTTTTAATTGGCAAATAATTATTCACATTCCTGGGGTACATAGTGATGTTTTGATACATATAATATATAGTATAGTGATCTGATCCAGGTAATTAGCATATCCACAATATCAAGCATTTATTTCGTTGTGTTGGGAAGGCTCAATATCCTCCTTCTAGCTATTTTAAACTGTATCATCTATTATTGCTAAGGATGGTCATTCTGCAGTGGCATGGAACACTGGAACTCATTCATTCTATCTAGTTGTAATTTTGTGTTCTTTAATCTAGTTGTAATTTTGTGTTCTTTAACAAACTTCTCCCTATTCCTATCCTCCCCTTTCCTTTCCTTCCCAGCCTCTAATATCCTTGTTCTACTTTTTACTTCTATGAGATCAACTTTTTTGAGCTTCTACATATGAGTGAGACCAGGCAGTGTTTAACTTCCTGTTGCTGGCTTATTTCACTGAACATAATGTCCTCCAGTTCTATGCACGTTGCTGTGAATGACATGATTTCATTCTTTGTTTATGGCTGAATGGTATTCCATTGTGTGTGTATATATATGTATATATCCCATTTTCTTAGCAAGGAGGTGTCGATGTCTCTTCACTATAATGATTTCCTTTCCTTTGGACAAATTCCAAGCATTGGGATTGCTGGATAATATGGCAGTTCTACTTACAGTTTCTTGAGGAACTTCTATACTCTTTTCCCTAATGGCTGTACTAGTTTATATTCCCATGAACAGTGTAAAAGAGTTCTGTTTTCTCTGCATCCTTGCCAACATTTGTAATGTTTTTTCTTTTTGATAATGAATAAATCAAATTATTTAAAAATCCAGAAGTAATTTAATAATTAAATTAAATTAAATAATTTCTGGGTTTTCTGTTTGCTCAATTGGTCTATGTGTCTGTTTTTATGTCAGCACCATGCTCTTTTAATTACTACAGCTCTGTAGTAGATTTTGAAATCAGGTAGTGTGGCGCTTCTAGCTTTGTTCTTTTTGCCCAAGGTTGCTTTGGTTATACAGGGTCTTTTGTGTTTCCATGAAAAGTTTAGAATTTTTTCTCTATTTCTATGAGAAAATGTCATTAGAACTGTGATGGGGGTTGCACTGAATCTGTAGATTATGTTGGGTACTATGGGTATTTGAACAATATTAGTACTTCTATTACATGAACACAGTATAGTTTTCTAATTATTTGTGTCTTGTTAAATTTCCTTCCTTCCTTCCTTCCTTCCTTCCTTCCTTCCTTCCTTCCTTCCTTCCTTCCTTCCTTCTTTCCTTCCTTCCTTCCTTCCTTCCCTCCCTCCCTCCCTCCCTCCCTCCCTCCCTCCCTCCCTCCCTCCCTCCTTCCTTCCTTCCTTCCTTCCTTCCTTCCTTCCTTCCTTCCTTCCTTCCTTCCTTCCTTCCTTCCTTCCTTCCTCTCTTGCTCTCGTGCTCTCTCGCTTTCTCTCTCTCTCTCTCTCTCTCTCTCTTTCTCTCTCTCTTTCTCTCTTTCTTTTCAGAGTCTTACTCTGTCACCCAGGTTGGAGTGCAGTGGCATATGATGTTTGGTCACTGCAACCTCCGCCTCTTGGGTTCAAGCAATTCTCCTGCCTCAGCCTCCCAAGTAGCTGGGATTACAGGCACCAGCCACCATGCCTACCTAATTTTTGAACTTTTAGTAGAAATGAGGTTTCACCATATTGGCCAGGCTGGTCTTGAACTCCTGACCTCAAGTGATCCACCTGCCTTGGCCTCCCAAAGTGCTAGAATTACAGGCATGAGCCACTGCACCTGACCATCTTCTTCAATTTCTTTTGTCAATGTTTTATAGTTTTCAGTACACAGATCTTTCACCACCTTGTTTAAACTTATTCCTAAGTATTTTATTTAATGTTTTTGTAGCTTTGTCTGGTAGTCCCTGAATTAGCTGATTTTCAGAATATTACATAAATGGAATCATGTAGTAGTTGACCTTTTGAGATCAACTTTTATCACCTAGCATAATTCCCTTGAGTTACATCGAAGTTGTTGTGTATATCAATAGTTCATTTTTTAAATATTACTAAATAGTATTCCATTGTATGGATGTACTGTGGTTTGTCTAACCATTCTACGCTGACAAAATTAGGAATTCTCCCAATTTTGGGCTATAATGAATAATGCTGCTATGACCATTCATGTGTAAGTTTTTGTGTGAATGTAGCTTTTAATTTTTATCTGGGATGAATGTTCAAAAGCTCAATTGCTGGGCTACATGGCAAGTGTATTTTTAGTTTTAGAGAAAACTATCAAACTGTTCTTCAAAGTGGCTGTATCATTTTACACGTCCACCAACAATGTATGAGTGGTCCAGTTTCTCCGCATCACTGCCAACATTTAATGTTAATATAATTTTCACTTTAGCCATTCTCAGAGATATGTTGTAATATTGCCATTGTTGTTTTAATTTTCGCTAATGATTAGTGATGTTGAACACTTCTCTGTGTGCTTATTTACTATCTACTTATTTCCTTTTCAATGAAATAACTGCTCATGTCTAAGTCCATTTTTTAATTGAATTGTTTGTTTGTCTTTTATGTTGAGATTTGAGAGTTCCTTGTAGAGACACAGCTTCAAGATACAAGTTCCTTTTTTAGTTATGTGGTTTGCAAATAATATTCTTCCACATTGTCGTTTGATTTTTAATCTTCTCAACAGATCTTTCTTAGAACAGACATTTTTAATTTTGATGAAGTGTAGTTTATTAATTTTTTCCTGTGGATTATACTTTTTTGTGTCAAATCTAAGAACTCTTTACCTAGCCATAGGTCCCAAACATTTTCTTCCATGGTTTTCTTTCTAAATATTCTATAATTTTACATTTAAGTCCGTGTTCCATTTGGGGTAAATTTTTGTATGAGCAGTAAAGTGTAGGTTGAGATTATTATTATTATTTTTGCTTATGAACATACAACTGTGTGAATCCTTTTTGTAAAGAAATGACGGCAGTCAGTTGTACCATTCGTGATGCTCCCTTACTTGTGTTTTTGTAAATTTTCTTGAATGGGAGACAGGAAGACGGCATGGAGCTACAGCTATGGTATCTATTTATGTGCCTACCTGTCAATAAAATTTTGCGTCCGCATAGGGAAAGGTCTTTAAACAAATAGCCAAAGGCCAAATAATCCTACAGACATGTTTGTCCCACACAGTGTTCTAAAAAAAAAATCTTGAGCTGACTTAAAACAAATTTGAAGATTTAGTATGCAAATGTAGATCTACAAATTCTTTTTAAAAATCAGAAGATTCAGTGATAGTAGCTCCACATTCCTGCCTGGCAACCGTGTCATTGCATGGAGCTGCTTGCTTCTTTAGATAAGACATGCTCTCTCCAGTTCACTACAGTCTCCACCAGTCCTTGCTGACCCCCCAACACAGAGAGCCCTTTTCAGTGTCACCTCTCATTATTGTTTTCCTAGCATTATTGCTTTAGTTGTCCAATGCTTGTTTCTATATGGTGCTCTTATTATTCCCTTTAAATCCTCACATTTGTGACCTCCTTAGGTTTCTCTTCTTGGCCCGTCGTTCTTTCTTTCCTTCCATTTCTCCTCTCTCTCTCTGTCTTTCTTTGATTATTTATTTAAGCCCATTGATTGTTGATTGGTAGTGAAGTGTCACCTGAGAGTGGCCTATCACTGGGTGTTCCTAGGCCCTGTAACATCCTGATCCTATAGGACTTGCAGTCATTTTGAAGGCCTAGCATGCAGCATGCCGTTTGTGAGTGGTGGGCTTCCAACACAGAAGTGGTGGTAGGGTGCAGAGAATACCCACTAGATCTGTGATTTCGAATAACATGTCATGCTTTAGTCCTTAAGTTGAGTGCCCGCTCTTCTGAATTGGGCCGCTGAGCTCAGTCATAAAAGCATAAGTGATGGCATCTGAACTATAATTATTCTAAGTCACACTTAAAGTCATTAAAAAAACCAAGTTGGCTTTTGACTAAGGATGACTCATGGCATCCTGGAGCATGAAGGCCAAGAAAGAGCAATGCCAAACGGTGGGAGAGTTCAAAAGCTTCTGGGAAAACCCAGGTCAGGGCACGTCGGACTTGGGCTCCAAAGCCTTCTTCTCTCGAACTCCACAAATCATTTTTGATTTGATTTGATTTGAGAAAATAATAACATGATAACCGTCTTGAGCACAAGATGGCAGTCTTACTTCTGCTTCACTGCCTTTGGCTGTCTGGAGAGAAGTGATAGGAAACAGAGCGGAAACAAAACTGCTTGTGTTGCTGAGAAATATTGAAAAATAAACAGTAATCAAGAAGAGTGATGAGGGAAGAAAAGAGATGGAAAAATACATGCAAGTGTTTTTGAGTTTTGTTTTGCTTTGTTTAGAACTTGGCTCTGCTCAGTCTTGAGTCTCTGTGTTAAATACATGTAGGCTGGAGTCTCACGTGTGTGTTTCAGCTCTCATCTAGATAGAGCAAAGACCCTGGCAGATACAGGGAATGCAGAAGGAAATCTAGACACCGTATGTTCTAGAGGGGAGGTAGGCAATGGGCCCAGGTCCTTGGATGGAGCAAGTCTTGAGCTAGGCTATGATAACCTCTTTATAGTATTTCTTATAAAACTAATAAAATGGGAAATTTTATTTATTTTCTTTTTTATTATACTTTTAAGTTATAGGGTACATGTGCACAAAGCACAGGTTTGTTACATATGTATACATCTGCCATGTTGGTGTGCTGCACTTATTAATTCATCATTTACATCAGATATATGTCCTAATGTATCCCTCCCCCCACCCCATGACAGGCCCCGGTGTGTGATGTTCCCCTTTCTGTGTCCAAGTGTTCTCATTGTTCAATTGCCACCTATGAGTGAGAACATGCAGTGTTTGGTTATCTCTTGCAATAGTTTGCTGAGAATAATGGTTTACAGCTGCATCCATGTCCCTACAAAGGACATGAACTCATCCTTTTTATGGCTGCATAGTATTCCATGTTGTATATGTGCCACATTTTCTTAATCCAGTCTGTCATTGATGGACATTTGGGTTGGTTCCAAGTCTTTGCTATTGTGAATAGTGCTGCAATAAACATAGGTGTGCATGTGTCTTTATAGCAGCAGGATTTATAATCCTTTGGGTATATATCCAGTAATGTGATGGCTGGGTCAAATGGTATTTCTAGTTCTAGATCCTTGAGGAATCACCACACTGTCTTCCACAATGATTGAACTAGTTTACAGTCCCACCAACAGTGTAAAAGTGTTCCTATTTCTCCACATCCTCTCCAGCACCTGTTGTTTCCTGACTTTTTAATGATTGCCATTCTAACTGGTGTGAGATGGTAGCTCACTGTGGTTTTGATTTGCATTTCTCTGATGGCTAGAGATGATGAGCATTTTTTCATGTATCTGTTGGCTGCATAAATGTCTTCTTTTGAGAAGTGTCTGTTCATATCCTTCACCCACTTTTTGGTGGGGTTGTTTGTTTTTTTCTTGTAAATTTGTTTGAGTTCTTTGTAGGTTCTTGATATTAGCCCTTTGTCAGATGAGTAGATTGCAAAAATGTTCTCCCATTCTGTAGGTTGCCTGTTCACTCTGATGGTAGTTTCTTTTGCTGTGCAGAAGCTCTTTAGTTTAATTAGATCCCATTTGTCAATTTTGGCTTTCGTTGCCATTGCTTTTGGTGTTTTAGACATGAAGTCCTTGCCCATTCCTGTCCTGAATGGTATTGCCTAGGTTTTCTTCTAGGGTTTTTACGGTTTTAGGTCTAACATTTAAGTCTTTAATCCCTCTTGAATTAATTTTCGTAGAAGGTGTAAGGAAAGGATCCAGTTTCAGCTTTCTACATATGGCTAGCCAGTTTTCCCACTACCATTTATTAAATAGGGAATCCTTTCCCCATTTCTTGTTTTTGTCAGGTTTGTCAAAGATGGTTGTAGATGTGTAGTATTATTTTTGAGGGTTCTGTTCTGTTCCATTGGTCTATATCTCTGTTTTGGTACCAGTACCATGCTGTTTTGTTTACTGTAGCCTTGTAGTATAGTTTGAAGTCAGGTAGCGTGATGCCTTTAGCTTTGTTCTTTTGGCTTAGGATTGTCTTGGCAATGTGGGCTCTTTTTTGGTTCCATATGAACTTTAAAGTAGTTTTTTCCAATTCTGTGATGAAAGTCATTGGTAGCTTAATGGGGATGGCATTGAATCTATAAATTACCTTGGGCAGTATGGCCAGGAAATTTTCTTTTTGATACAAAGTCCCATGCCATATTCTGGCAAGCGTATAGACAGAATTCAACTGATAGTTAGATATTAAAAAGAAGAGTGAAAGAGACTCTTGCTCTCTCTCTCTCTTTGTCTTTCTCTGGTAGCCACTGAAAATCAGTTACACTAGAACACTCTCATTTCTGCAAAGAAAAATATCATATCCCAGGATGAAAAGGAGGAGGAAGAGGAAAGGCTAACTTAACAAGAATCTCTTTGGCATTCTTGACTTAGACACCCAACGTAGTCCTCGCAGTACGGAGGTAATTTGGTCCTTATGGCCAACCCTAAAATTGTGTCAAAACACCAAAGAAATGGAGACTAAAAGACTGCTGCTGCTCCTGGGGCAAGGTGAGGTCACTCTGTGCCTTGCCACTTTTCCTGATGACCAGCTACAGGGCAGTCCCTTTTATAGGCACAGAGGTAGCATCTGAGTTGGCTATCACTCCTTCCATACTAAAAAACATGGGGTAAAGTGACACTTTCAATCCTTGTTGAAGTGATATTAAACCTTCATTGTATGTCTTTCTTCACTTACAAAATGAGGTTAATAAAGGTAATACAACCATTTTTGGGAGGCAACATCCTTCACGTGGAGAAAGTTTCGGGGCTGGGTAGTATCTCATGCCTGTAATCCCAGTACTTTGGGAGGCCAAGGCAGGCAGATCACTTGAGGTCAGGATTTCATGACCAGCCTGGCCAACGTGGTAAAGCCTCATATACTAAAATTACAAAAATTAACCAAGCGTGGTGGTGCATTCCCATAGTCTCAGCTACTTCGGAGGCTGAGGCGGGAGGGAGGTGGAGGTTGCAGTAAGGCAAGATCCCGGCAGTGCACTCCAGCCTGGATGACAGAGTGCGACTCCATCTCGAAGGAAAAAGAAAAAAGAAAGTTTCAGACTTAAAGTTGCAGACATTCAAAGGCAGTATCTAATTAGTCACCCAAGAGCCTCGTGAGATAGAAGTTTGATAACATTTCCCTGTTTGTTAAATGTAGATTTGCAGGCACAGAAAGGCAAGTTGGTAACCCAGCACCACACTATGGCTTTGTTCCATAAACAACCTTGTGATATTTCTTTGAATAATATTTATTCATTTATTTCGAGAACAGAATCCAAAGGACACTGGAGATTTAGAACCAGAGGCAGTGGCTGATAATTTTTGATAACTTTGGGGTTGTGAGACCACTGGCAGTGCTCTCAGGATGTCCCCTCCCAATCCAAAATATACTGAGTGACACGTTTTTTCAAATTTAGGTTACAAAGAATTGATTTTTTAAAGTTGTATTTTGAGGATCTGATAATAGTCTTTTAAGGTTGTTAGAAATATTCTGGACTACTGGAAACACAGAATTAGCTATAGGAACAGCTCCTGCCCTCAGAAGCTGAATTATATTTGGGGACAGATTTTTCTATTCTATGTATGTCACTTGAGAGGCTAAGAGGAAACAGTAGACGGGAGGGCTTCTCTCATTTCCAGCACCTTCTCCTTAATCCATAAGAAATCTTTGCCCATGCACAGAAGATGTCTGCCATGTGGTAGAGAAGGTCTATTGAACCTTTTGAAGAGCAGCAGGGAGAAGGCCAAAGGTGCAGTTTCTGTATTTGCAAAGAAACAGGGCTTGCGGAATCTCTAGGGCTTCTAAACAGAAAAGAGGTATTTTTATTACAAGACATGAGGTCAGTCAATTGATCACGGAGGTATTTTTTTTTTTCCTTTTCTTTTTCCTTTTTTCTTTTCTTTTTTTTTTTTTTTTGAGAGAGAGAGGGGATGTGTCACTCTTTTACCCAGGCTGGAGTAGTTCAGAGATGCGATCTCAGTTCACTGCAACCTGCCCCTCCCAGGCTCAAGCGATTCTCCCACCTCAGCCTCTGGGACTATAGGCAGGCGCCACAACAACGGGCTACTTTTTTTTTTTTTTTCTTTTTTGGAGAGACGGAGTTTTGCAGTGTTGCCTTGGCTGGTTTCAAACTCCGAGACTCAAGCTATCCACTCACCTCTATCTCCCAGAGGGCTGGAATTACACGCATAAGCCACCATGCCCAGTCCCACAAAGGTTCTTTAGGGGTCGCCATCACGGTCCTACCAATATGTGATGGCACCCCCAGAGGCCCAGCTGTAAAATTTCAAAAAAAAAAAAAAAAAAGAGAAACTACTTAGGTGAAAAATAACAGAATAACAGGGAGTGGCTTTATTCAACAGAATAATTTGTTTTCTGTTGTTTCTTCACTAGGATGACTTCAGAAGTGCAATTTTGATATGGACTTTGTCACCCTAAGGCTTTCAATTCCTCATATTTAGGATAAAACAGAAGTTTATCTAAAGCCAAGGGAGAGGGTCACCAGCAGAGGGAAGGAGGAACAGCAGAA
Source organism: Macaca nemestrina (assembly GCF_043159975.1). NCBI lineage: Eukaryota > Metazoa > Chordata > Mammalia > Primates > Cercopithecidae > Macaca > Macaca nemestrina. Next base: position 13,403,000 of record NC_092138.1, on the reverse strand, counting down.
GGAGAGGTCCACACATGAAAACACTTGGAAGAGCTCCAGGGTCTGTCAGATGTAGCTCTTGGCAGGAATTACCAAATATCCTTCAGACAGGCTGCTGCATTGCTGAGTGTGGACTGGCCTCAGGGCCTACTGATCAAAGCAAAAGGAAGCAGTGAAAAAACGATCACCATGTCTTCTTAGAATCTCATCTGGGGGCAAGAGGCCAGCATGCACAGTTGGTGCGTATTTTCTTGGGCGGATGGAAGAAAGGTGTAGGCGTGGCCACCGTTTGAGCAGCATGTGGTTCCTCCCACACTCCATGCTGTTTCTGGCCTCCTTGCATTTTACTCATGCCATCCTCCTGGTCACTTCTCTGAGATATTAAGTGCATCCTCTAGGACTTAGACTCAGCTCAAGGGTCAGTGCATCCATGAAACCTTACCTGGATCCCGGAAGGAGCTCTGTGCTCCTCCTTTGTCTCCCATAGGTCCCAGTACATGCGTCCAGTATTACCCATATGCACTGAAATGACCTTGCATGTGTCTTCCCATAGGATTTCAAATTCTTAGAATATAGGAGTGATGCCTTCTTCCTGCTTATATTTCCAGTGTTAATGGTGTCTGTCAATTCACTTGAAGGTAACTAAATGTCTGGTAGCTAAGGGCTGCCCCCCACCTCCAAATAGTTCCCTGGAGGTCATTGTATGGGCACTGACATTGGTAGCTCTCCACTGGCTTGTAGATGCTTCTGGTTATAAGGTAGTCTCAGATGCCTTCAGAAAGTTCTGAGACTGTATAAAACGTTTCCTTCACAACCAATAACTATGTATTATTTTTCATGTAATTCCAGAAGTTATCCTTTTGATAGAGAGCAATTACTTTATTGATTGAGAGTTAGCTAATTATGTAATAAAGGTAAGGATCTGCATAGAGAAGTGTAAGAGACATGGAGAAGATTCTGTGGTGGTGAAAATAAGGTAGGTAGGCTTCCATGTCTCTCTTGTAAATTCCTAGGATGTCAGAGCCAAAGGTGACCATTGAGGTTATTTAGTTCCTCATTGTTCTGGTTATTTGTTGCTGTGTAGCAAACTACCCAAAACGTAGTAGCTTACGACAACCATTTTACTCAATCACACAGTTCTGTAGGTCAGAAATTCAGGCAGAGTGAGTTGATTCTTTCTTTCCACATGGCATCAATGTAAGTCACTCAGTGGTATTCGGATGGGTGGATGGGCTGGCCTAGGCGATCCAACAGACTTCATTCACACATGTGATGTCTAGATAGGGATGTCTGGAAGGCTGGACTCAGCAGTGTCTGTTGACTAATGTGCTGTCCAGCATGATAGCCTCGAGGTGGTTGGACTTCTTACCTGCTGGTTCAGGGTTCCAAGAGTGAGTGTTTTAGTGCACAAGGCAGAAGCTGCATCTTTTTTTTTTTTCTTTTTTTTTTAATGATCTGGCCTCAGAAGTCACATAGTGACAACTTTACTACTTTATATTGGTTGAGGCAGTCACAAGCCTGGCCATATTCAAGTGGAGTGGACATACAGTCCATTTCTCAATGGGAGTGGTGTCAAAGAATTAGCAGTCGTATTTTGAAACTGCCATACTCATTTTATTGACAGGGAGACTTGAGGCTTAGGACATGAAAATGATTTGCCCAGAAAAAAACCATAAACTACAAAGTGGCATAGTGCTGACTGAAACTTATGCTTCATGATTTCCACAGCAAAGGTGAGACTATATTGCCAAAATGGTCCCTTTGGTACGATGGAGGCTAGAGCTGTGTTTCAAGTGCCAGAATGCTCACTCTATTTTTTTTTTTTTTTTTGCTAAAAGAGAAAGCTTCAGTTAAAGCTACAGGACAGAACAAATATAAACAAGTTATGTGCCCTATAGATTATTGTTTAGAATAATAATGACCAAAGTTAGGAGCTGTCCTTAGAAATAAAAATTAAGCCAGTAGAGTTTGCTATTCATAATACTATACATATATTCATTAATAAAGTCCTGTGTAAAAGGATGAGTTTGGACTTAGCTGCAGTAAGCAATATAGCAGAATGACCTTGTATCTTGCCCCAAGGACAGCAAGAGAAGATATTAGGATGTCACCTTTGACTTGTCCATTAAATGTTGTGGAACTACGGATTATGCCATCTAGCAGAGCCATGGGTCTTTCCTGGAATATGCATCTACTCGGAACTGTGACATGAGAAAGAAAGAAATTTCCTACTGGTTTAAGATCTTGTATTTGGGGCTGGAGGATCTCTTTATTCAAGTCGCTTAACCTTTACTTTGTTATGGAAATGGAAGAACTTAGGAATATAGGTTTCCGACGCAGGTGTTCTCCATTTCTTTCAGTTGAAATCACAACTTTGGAAGAGAGAACATGGAAACAGGAATGAACAATTTCCTTATTAAAACAAAGCACAGCACAACGTTTGAGCATCCGAAAGAACATCTCCAATTGGAAAGAAGTGGCAGGCAACTGACGAAGCCTGATTTTGCCCCCTTGGTCCTTTTCACTTCAGTCGCTGATGATAGCATTACCTTGGACTCAAAAAATGTCACTTGGATATTACAGGGGTGCCTGGGACTTGGTGGGTGATGAGGGCAGGGACACTTACACCAGACCAAGACTGATCTGGCTGTGGTGCTGGAGATTAAGGTGTCTAAATATGGGATCCTAAGAAGACTTTTATGCATTCTAGACTTCAAGAGACAGATTGCATTTTTTTTTTTTTTGAGGAAAAGTAGATAAAGTCCTTTGACTGAATGACTCTAGAAAATAATAATGATTTGAGAGAGAAAGGAAGTCCTAAAACATAAAATCCTGACAGCGCAGGCATGAATGATCCTCATGAGGAAGAAATGAGACTCTGCTTAACTACACTGTAGATTTCGGTGTGGAAGAAGATGGAAGGTGGGTATATAGCCAAATTTTGAATACAATAGGGCAGCACAAAACTGTGACAACAGTGGTAGAAGGACTGAAGTACAGAATGTGTGAAAGTTGTTGTGAAATAAAAAATAGAGAGCAACAGAAAAGGACTATTTGGGCTGGGCAATAGTAATCCCAGAACTTTGGGAGGCCGAGGCAGGTGGATCACCTGAGGTCAGGAGCTCAAGACCAGCCTGGCCAACATGGTGAAACCCCATCTCTACTAAAAATACAAAAAATTAGCTGTAATCCCAGCTACTCAGGAGGCTGAGGGAGGAGAATCGCTTAAACCCGGGAGGCGGAGGTTTCAGTGAGCCGAGCTCGCACCATTGCACTGCAACCTGGGTGACGAGAGCAAAATTCCGTCTCAAAAAAACAAAACAAACAAAAAAAAAAAAAAAGAAAGAAAAAGAAAAGGAGAAAAAGGACGATTTGAACCAGGCTTAGAGTAAGGAGGATGAAGTGACAAGACCAGAGCTTGGGCAGATGGTAAGACATTAACAGATAATAGAGACAAAGCAGTATTTTCTACCTCTTACTCTGTGTCTTTTTTTCTGTTGAGGAAAAGGGTTTTTCCATTAGAAATGGTAGAGATAATGTGGTTAACAAGAAGTTGACATCTTAGTTGAGGGAGACCACATAAGAGATATCATAAGCTTATTTAAATGGTTGCAAAAATGATAAAGGTTATTACTGGATTTGCTTATATGACTAAGGATAAACTGTCAGAGATACTTGGAGAAAGATGGTATATGGAAGAAAGAAAGAGAATTTGTCTCAATTTTCCAAGAAGGAGCAAATTTGGGATCCAGAATACACCTAAATTATTGTTCATTCTGTTTTCTCAGATCGCCTCCACTTGCCTAGCCTACTCTTTCTCTTTCTAGGTTATCTTGTCCAATCTTTCCCCATCACTGGACAGGGAGTGGGTGCAAAATAAGCCAGATGGATTGTGACTGGGTTTCACAGGCCTAAACTACAAAGGGGAATTCCTATCCAAGACAACCCAGTACGCTAGGTCCTGAAAAGGCAGTTGAGATAAATCATTTGGAGAAGCTGGTATTAGAGAAACAAGGCATAAGGATCAAAAGGAACCAAAGGAAGAAATGGAGTTACAGGTTTAAAAAGCTGAAATGTGGGTGGTAGGTTGACACCAGGTTAGAATGAGATCTGAAGTTGGCACAAAAGATGAACTTCAGAATGATTACAAACAAAGCAAAATGAAAACAAAACATTAATGGATAATACCAGTTTGCTCTTTATGTAACTGGGTATGTGGTGCATAGGTGGCTCAGGCTAAGGGTTAAGAAAGACATAATTATAGAATTCAGTTTGATGGATTCTTAGCTGGTTAGACAGTCACATTCTATGTAAGGATGAATTAATTAGCTAAGAAATAAATGTCAGCATAGGCAATGTCTTTAGTTGAGTGTCTGGACCTGTCATGTTAAATATTCTGACTTAAATAGAAGCATGAAAGGCAAACATATTAGACCTGCAGGTGAAAAAAATATAGGAGGAGCAGCTAAAATGTTGGATGGCAGACTTGAAGAAAGGATTCCATTTTCTCCACTTTTCCCCTTAGAGGTTAAAACTAGCATCAATGGAGGAGCATTGTTAGAGAGACAGATTTAGGCTTACCACAAAATGGGACTTTCAATTAATGGTGTACAAAGATGAGATTAACTATTATTTTATTTTATTTTATTTTATTTTATTTGAGACAGAGTCTTGGTCTGTGGCTAGGCTGGAGTGTAGTGGCATGATCTCGGCTCACTACAACCTCCGCCTCCCAGGTTCAAGTGATTCTTCTGCCTCAGCCTCTGAAGTAGCTGGGGTTACAGGCACTAGCCACCACGCCCGGCTAATTTTTGTATTTTTAGTAGAGATGGGGTTTCACCACATTGACCAGGATGGTCTCAATCTCTTGACCTTGTGATCCACCTGCCTCGGCCTCCCAAAGTGCTGGAATTACAGGCGTGAGCCATGCCCAGCCAAGATTAACTTTAATTCAACCAATATGTATTGAGCTCCATACACAATACTCTGCTAGACACAATGACAAGAGAATTACAGCAATCAAAGAGATGATGATAGTTATAGCTAACTTCAGTAATAATCTGTAGAGTGCTTATTTCTAATATCCTGATTAAGGAAAGTTGTTGGAAGTGTTGAAGCCGGGACTAGGAGTTATATCTCCTTGTACAGGAGATTCCTGCAAATGTTTGAAATATTGTGCTCAGCCAGTTGATTTTAAACTTTACTGTGAAGGGTGCAGCACACCAACATGGCACAAGTATACATATGTAACAAACCTGCACGTTATGCACATGTACCCTACAACTTAAAGTATAATAATAATAAATAAATTAAAAAAAAAAAAAGAAATACATTTACCACGAAATCCAGTACAACCTATAATAAAGTTTCATGAAACAATATTGCCTTTATACCTTTGCTGTTTCCTATTCTAGCATTGTCTAGTCTATTCCTTTAGAAATATTCTAATAACAAGCCACTAAATTGACTTAGTAAGGGGTTGCTACCCCAGTTGGAAGAGTATTTTGAAGTAGGAAATGGAACTTGGCTCCAGAGGTAAGGATTCGAACTCCAGGTCAGATTGAGTACTAGCTGAAATAGGGAAGAGGCCAAAGAGCCTCTCCATAAGACACATCCACCAGTGCCATGTCAGTTTACCATTGTTATGGCAACACTCAGAGGTTACCACCCATTTCCATGGCAACGACCTGACACCCAACACCCAAAAGTTACTACTCTTTTTTAGAAATGTCTGCATAATCTTCCCCTTAATTTGCATGTAATTACAATGAGTATAAATGTTATTGTAGACCTGCCCCTGAGCTGTTACACTCGAACAGACTGCTTTTGGGGTAACCCTGTTCTGCAGGAGCAATCATGGAACTGTAACATTGCCACCTCAGTAAAGCTGTTTTCTTCTACCACCAACCTATTCTTGAATTCTTTCCTGAGTGAAGCCCAGAACTTTTCTGGGCTAATTCCCAATTTGGGGCTTGCCTGCAACAATTTGGTTAATCACCTGTAGAGGTCTGATATAATATAATGCTTGTGGGTCTTTAACTACATGGCACCATGTAGTTAAAAAGGGCATGGCCATAAAACTGTTCTTTGCATGAATTGTGATTGTCAATTGGGTTGAACTGGGAACAGTTGACTGTCACAATATAGGCAGAGTAGCACTGAAACATCATACTATAATTGTTCATTGAAGCATAAGTAAATTTCTTTGTAACAACTTAAGTTCTTTTGTGACATGGTACTGTAATAGACTTCCCAGTCTGCAGAAAGGAAAGAGAAGAAGAAATGGAAAGAAATAACTTTCTTCCAAAGAAATAGTGTTGAAATTGCATACATCACTTCTACTTAAATTCTCTGGTAAAAACTTAGTCAAATGGCCATACCTTTACTTCAAAAGAAGTTGGGAAATATAGTCATTGACTGGGTGTGATCAAGTGTTCTATTACTCAAGAGAAGAATGGGAGAATGGACACTGGGACTGTGGCACGATTAACAGGATTAAGTAATTAAATTTAATTAATGAATTAAGCCATAATAGTTAAACCTTGACAAAACAGGAAACATGTGAGCAGGTATGGGTATTGATCTAGATGGCCAACATGAACTAAGAAAATAATCCAGAGCTGACCATGAAACTTCATCAGATGGATGGCCCGCAACTTAGATTTAAGGATCACCCACGTGCCCGTGACTCCAGTTTTCTGAGGTTCTGTTGAATTTTCTCCATATGCTCTTCCTTTTAGGTGTTCATAAAAACTCTAAGTCTGTGTTGACTTGGTATGTGCTGTGTATGACTAAAAGTACAAAGTGGAAGATTTGGACACAGAGAAGAAAGGAAGTGGGATGAAATCTTGGGTTTGGCTGTGGTTCAGAGTGACCAGGTAGCATACAGTTCACAGACCATCTTAGGCAGAGGTAGGGAAAAGTGAGACCTTTACTCAGAGTTGGAGGATGTTGGGTAGAAAACAGTAGGAAGCTGTGTAAACTTCAGAAGAGGATGTTGGAGTGAGAGGGAGCATGCGTGGTGCTAATCATGAATATCAGCCTTTGATTCCATGAGACCTGTGTTGAGTCCTTCATCCTCAAATGCTCCCTCTTTTATGGTTGCCATGGTACCTGAAATTCCTTTGGATTACATCTTTTTCCCTACTAAATACAGACATTCTTGGGAAAATGAAGTGTCTGGTGATGAACATTATTTGGATTGTAAACATGCTTGTAGATTTAGTTCCTTCCACTGACGGGAGGAACTCTAGAAATAGGATAACACTGGATCTGAAGGGGAAGAGGCAACGCAAAGAGGAAAATTAGGCAGGGTATGGGTAAGGAGGCTGTAAGTTCCAAATAAGCATTCACAAGTTTCCTGGTCTTTTCTCCTCTTACCCCAAACTACCTCTCTGTTTCCTCTAGATTACTAATGCTATGATTTGGTGTAAATACTTCTCTGTTTTTCTCCATAGACAAACAAAACGTGTTCACAAATACTGGCTTTTTTTGCAGGCTCAGAGTACATATTATCATGTAAGATGCATTATTAATATATTGTGGATATACCTCCAAGTCAATCTATATAAAACTCTTTTTGTTGTTGTTGTTGTTGTTGAGACAGAGTTTTACTCTTGTTGCCCAGGCTAGAGTGCAGTGGCGCGATCTCGGCTCACTGCAACCTCCGCTTCCAGTTTCCGGTGATTCTCCTGCCTCAACCTCCCAAGTAGCTGGGATTACAGGCACCTGCCACCAAGCCCGGCTAATTTTTGTATTTTTAGTAGAGACTGGGTTTCACCATGCTGGCCAGGTGATCCGCCCACCTTGGCCTCCCAAGGTGGTAGGACTATAGGCATGAGCCACTGCACACGGCCCTATACAACTCATTTTTAATTAGGTATATACTGGTGTAAAGAATAGAAGTACAGATATGTATTCACTTAATGATGGAGATGCATTCTGAGAAACGTGTCAGGTGATTTTGTCGTGTGAGGATCACAGAGTACACCCACACAAACTTAGGTGGTAGAGCCTACTACACACCTCAACTATATGTTATGGCCTATTGTTTCCAGGCTACAAACCTGTACACTACCTTGCTGTACTGAATATAATAAGTAATTATAACACAATTGTAAGTGTGTGTCTAAGCACAGAAAAGGTGCAGTAAAAACGGAGTATAAAAATAAAAAATGGTACACCTGTAAAGGGCATTTACCATGAACGGAGCTTGCAGGACTGGAAGTTGTTCTGGGTGAGTGAGTGAGTGAATGATGAATGGATATGAGGGCCTAAGACATTACCGTGTGCCACTATAGACCCTATAAACACTGTACACTTAGGCTACATTACATTTATAAAACTTATATATTAACCTTAGCTTACTCTATTTTACTTTATACATTTTCTAATTATTTAACTTTTTGACTCTTTTGTAATAACACTTAGCTTAAAACACAAATACATTTTTTGTACGGCTATAGCTTTTTTTCTATTTTTAAAATGTATAGTTTTTTAAACATTTAAAACTTTTTTGTGAAAAACTAACACACAAACACCTACATTAGCCTCAACCTAGAGAGGGTCAAGATCATCTATATCACTGTCTTCCACTCAACATCTTGTCCCGCTGGAAGATCTTCAGGGTCAATTACATTCATGTCATCTCTGATGATAACAATGCTTTCTGCTGGAATACTTCCTGAAGGGCCTGCCTGAGACTGTTTTACAGTTGACTTCTTTTTTTAGTAAGTAGAAGGGGCTAAGCACAGTGACTTGTGCCTATAATCCCAGCACTTTGGGAGGCCAAGGCGGGCAGATCATGAGGTCAGGAGATCGAGACCATCCTGGCTAACATGGTGAAACCCTGTCTCTACTAAAAATACAAAAAATTAGCCAGGTGTGGTAGCATGCACCTGTAATCCCAGCTATTCAGGAGGCTGAGGCAGGGGATTCGCTTGAACCTGGGAGGTGGAGGTTGCAGTGAGCCGAGATGAGCCACTGCACTCCAGCCTGGGCAACAGAGAGAGACTCCGTCTCAAAAAACAAAAAACAAATGAATAAAAAACAAAAAACAAACCAAAAAAATTAGAAGGAGTACACTATAAAATAACAACAAAAGCTAAAGTGTAGTAAATACATAAACCAGTAGCAAAGTCATTTATTATCATTATCAACAATTATAGATGTATTATACACAATTTTACATACTATTCACAAATGACAGCACAGTTTGTTTATGCTGGTGTCACAAACAGGAGAGTAATCCCTTGCACTACAGTATTAAAATGGCTACAGTGTCACTAGGAGATAGAAATTTTTCAGCTCCATTATAATCTTATGGGACCACCATGGTATATGCAGTCCATTGTCGATGGAAACATCATAATGGGACACGTGACTGTATTATAATTTATTGAATTGTTCCACTATTAATGGACATTCAGGTCCTATTTTTAGGTATGGGCCACTGTGTCTTCTATTTATTAAATTATAGTTTCCCCAGATTTTTTCAAAATGTAAAAGAAATAACAGAGTAGGTACCTCTAAAACTAGAACATTACAGAATCTGAGTGTATTTTTAAAATCTCCAAACTTTATAATAGCATCCTAAAATTGGAGGTTGTAAAGGAACTCCAGCAGAGCAAGAAGTTGACGATTGGAGGATCTAGGTCAGCATTTCTTTTTTGTTTTTAAAAACAACTTTATGGAGGTATAATTGCTAATAAGCTAAACATTGAAGCATGCAAATTGATCAGATTGAAACCATCACCACAATCCATCCATCATCATAAAGTTTCCTTGTGCCCTTTGTCATTGCTCCCTCTGGCTCCTCCCTGCCTCCTTCTTTCTTTCCTCACCAGCAGTCACTGAGTTACTTTCTGTCACAATCTATTTATTTGCATTTTCTTGAGTTTTATGAAAATGGGATCATACATATACTCCTTTTTATCTGACATTTTCGCTTAGCATAATTATTTTGAGATTCATCCATATGACTGCAAGCGTGGTTCATTACTTTTCATTGCTGAGTTGCATTCTGTTGTATGGGTATGCCACAATTTGTGTATTCATTCACCTGTCAATGAATATTTGGATTATTACAGTTTTTACATATAAAGATAAAGCTGCTATGAACACTCATGTTCAAGTCTTCGTATGGACATATGCTTTTCTTTCTTTTAGGTAAATATATAGAAGTAGAATGGTTGGATCACCTGGTAAGTATACGTTTAACATTTCAAAAAACTAATACTTTTCCAAAGTGGCCATACAATTTTACACTCCCAGTAGTAGTGTATGAGAGTTCCAGTTGCTCCATATTCTGGTCAACACTTGATATGGTCAGTTTTTTAAAATTTTAGCCATTCCAATTAGTGTGTAGCTATCTCATTGTGGTTTTAATTTGCATTTCCTCAATGACTAATGATGTTGAGCATCTTTTCATGTGCTTACATGCCAACTGCATATTTTCTTTGGTAAAGTATATGTTCAACACATTTACACACTTTTAAAATGTTTTTTTACATTGTCGAGGTTTGAGAGATCTTTATATACTCTGATATGTCTTTATCAAATACCTGATTTTCAGATATTTCTTACATTTTGTGGCATTTTTTTCATTCTATTAGTGGTATATGTTGAAAAGCAGAAATTGTTAATTTTTATAAAATCCAGTGTATCTTTATTTTTCTATTTATGGACTGTGCTTTAATTCTAAGTATTTTATATTTTTGATTGGCTATTGTAATTCATAGCTTTTAAAAAGGTAATTCATGATTGTTGCTAGCATATAGAAATATATCTGATTTGTAAATACTTATCTTGTATCATGCAAACTTGATAATTCATTTATTAGTATGAGTAGCTTTTTCATGGATTCTGTTAAATTTTCTATACAGGAGTCAATGTTGTATGTTTTAAGAAAAACAGTCTAATTCTTCTTTTCCAATCTGAATACCTTTTATTTCTCTTTTTTTGATTTATTGCACTAACTAAAATCTCCAATGCAATATTGAGTAGAAATTGTGAAAGTGGATTTCCTTGTCTTATAACTGCTTTTTGGAAAAACATTCCCTTACCCCCACTACACTTTCTAGACTCTGGTAACCCTCATTCTCCCTGTGCCTCCATGAGATCAACTCTGTCTCCATGAGATCAACTTGGATTCATGAGACAAACTCCGCTTACTCATGATGTTTTTGGATGTGTGATGTATTGTTAAATCAATTTACTGAAATTTTGCTTAGAATGTTAGCACTTACATTCATAGGAACCTTGTTTTCTTTTCTTGTAATGTTTTTGTATATCAGTATCAAGGTAATGTTGGCCTCATAAAATGAATTGGAAAGTATTTCTTCTGCTTCATTTTTCTAGAAGAGTATGTATAAAATTGGTATTATTTTTCCTTAATTGTTTTGTAGAATTCACCAACGAAACCATCTGGGAGTGGAGTTTTCTTTGTGGAAAGTTTTTAACCACACATTCAAGTTCTACAATAGACATAGGATTATTTAGGTACTCTATTTCTTCTATAGTGAGTTTTGTTGGCTTTGTATCTCTCATAGAACATGTTCATTACATTTAAGTTGTTAAATGTATTTGCATAAAGTTGTTCACAATATATCCATAGTATTTCTTTAATATCTATAAAATATTCAGTGTTTTAATTGCTCTCATTACTGTTATTGGTCCTTTGTGTTTTCTCTTTTTTATTTCTGATCAGTTGGACTAGCTCTTTTTATTCATCTTCACAAAGAACCAGCTCTTGATTTAATTAATTTTCTCTATTGGTTTTATGTTTTCTATTTTATTATTTTCCACTCTGCTCTGTATTATTTCCTCTCTTCTGTTTACCTTGTGTTTAGTTTGTTCTTTTTTCCCTCTCATTTCTTAAGGTGGAAGCTGAGGTCACTGGTTAGAGATCTTTCTTCTTTCCCGATACAGGAATTTAGTGCTATAAAATAACCTCTAAAAACTGCTTTAGTGGTATCACACAAACTCTGATACATAGTGTTTTACATTTTCTTTTTGATTTTTTTTTTAACTCTGTACTCTTTAATCTTTTCAGTACTTCTTTCTCTGGCCTCAGGTAGCTTTATCACCTGCATGTGTCTGTCAGCACTATGCTGAATACTTGAGAGGAACCCTCTGCAGATGTCCATAGTTCTTTCTGTGCAATACTCTTCTCTTTGCTACTCTGTCTTGTGAACGCTGCTCTCCTTGATTTCTCTTGAGCTAGTCTCCTCAACTTAGGTAGTTGTACTCTGCCTGGGTTCCTTCTCTCTGAATGATGACCTTCATTGTCTTATATCCACTGTCTTAACTTTAATATATTTTGTTCAGTGTATTGGTCGTATGATTGAGAGAACAAATCTGTTCCCTATTACTCTATTTTAATCAGAAGGTGGCAGTATTCTTACTTATTTTTTTACAACTCAGTACTGGATGTTAAAATCAATGTATTGAGTTATTACATGCATTCAAGAATGAAATGGTGTAGAAGAGGATATATTAGTTTATTCTATGTACTAAGGGTAAGGAAGTTTTGTATTGTGACACTTCTTTTTTTGTTAGTACATGCCTTTATGTATGTGTTCATTGGGTTGTGATATAAAAGGCATTTCTTATTGTGGATCACGGTCAAAAGAGTTTGAGAAACATTGCTCTAGGTACATCATGGTTCAGTGCAGGTAGGAGCCTGCAACACTTTGTTTCTATGCCTGCATTGAAGGGATCTGGAAAAAAATCATCTCTATATTGTTCATCTGAAAAATGTTCATCATCTCTTACAAAGTCGTGATCTGAGAATCCTTGAAGTGATCTCTGGGACATATCTTATAGGTCTTAAAATCGAGATAGATCCACAATTCTATCAGTTAAGAAATAACTACTGATCGCCAATGTGTTCTAGACACTGTCCTTGGAGGTGTTGAGTTAACAGCATGAGTAAGTGGGAGGCCCTCTCTGGCCTGGTGCTGAAGCATATCTGGCTACTAAATGAGGCAGAAAGTAAGGCAAGGTTTTAAGCAGTGCTATGAGCACTCGGAACACAAGGAAGATTTGAAATTTTGAAGGTGAGAAGGAGCGTGTCTGGGGGAATAATCCAGGTTCTTGCAGAATTAGAGGTTAAGAAAGTAAGATCTCAACTTTATTTTATTTATTCATTAAAAATACACATATATTTTAACACCTACTATGTCCTTGAGATATATCAATGAACAAAATAGACAAAAATCCCTGCCTTCATGGAGTGTACATTCTACTGGGAGAAATTTAAAATATATATATGATAAGTAAATGATCAGTCCAAAAGACAAACTGCTATGGTTGAAATAGTAGAGCAGAAGTAGGGTGATTAGAAGTAGGACCGCAAATCCTAATTTTAAGTGGGAGACAGTCAGTGGAATATATTTAGAATTCAACTATAATAGTAGCATATATTTACTCTAATAGAAATTCTACAGATATTCCAACATAATTGGAATCTTGTGGTGTACAAACCACCGTAAAACTGCCTATTCTCCATACCGCATTGAGACATGCTGCAGCCACTAGGGCGCAAATGGGCCCTTTCTTAGGAAAATGGGCTGAGAGTATGGGAGTGTGAGAGAGATGTGGGTGATTATGCACACACACACTCCTTCCTTCCCCAAGTGTTCCTCAGGGGCTTCTCCACTTAAGGGGCACTGACAAGACAGGCGGAGTTTTACGTGCGTCTGAGACCAGGTCATTTTTGCCCTTGCTTCTCTTCCTTGGCACGTCCTCACCTAGCAGAAAATCGAGAGAGGCCCTGCTGAGGAGTAAACTTCAGCCTGGCCGTTCACCACTCAAAGTGTGTTACAGCCGAGCGACAGTGGTGAGACAGACCTGCTAGCCTTGCCTTCGGGACCTGCAGCAAGATTTTTGGGTGCTGTCCAAGAATTCCCGCAGTAACACTCAGCGCCCAGGATCTGTACAAAAAAGCCCCACTAGATGTTTTACGTTCCCTTCGTAATATTTAATGCTTGGCCTAGATCCGAGCATTCACTCTAAGGTTCGGTTTCTCGATCCTTCCCATCCCCAGCCTCTGCGGGTAGATCAGTGACTGTTACTATATTTTGAACGAGACTCCAACCCATTGCTCTCTCTGGAGCGGAGGATTGGCCGCCTTTTTCCCCGGGCCGGACCTCGGCGAGGCCAGGCAAGCCGCTCACTGGCCGGGCAGGGACGCGCAGGCGTCGGGCGCCGCTGGTTGCGCATCTGGCGCCAGAGCGCGCCCCCAGCGCTGTGCCCGCCGCGACCGTGGCGGTGGGCTGGTGCTCCGGAGCGTGCCGGGCGCTCTCTCCCCGCGCGGGGGCACCAGAGCCCTCGGAAGTGTCAGGCACTGCGGTGCATTTTCCCAGTTCGCTTTTAAATGACTGCGGAAAAACAGATTCCGAGCCGCAAAAGGGAAGACGGATTCTCAGACAAGGCTTGCGAATGCCCCGCAGCCGTCATTTAACTGCGCCCGCAGAACAATTACGGTTTGTCACCCGACCCTCCCGGATCGCCTAATTTGTCCCTAGTGAGACCCCGAGGCTCTGCCCGCGCCTGGCTTCTTCGTAGCTGGATGCATATCGTGCTCCGGGCAGCGCGGGCGCAGGGCACGCGTTCGCGCACACCCGCGCACACATGAACACGCGCAAGGTACGGCAGGGGAGCAAGGGCTTGGGATGCCCTGCATGGGGTGGGCATCGCGGGGAGTGAAGCTACGATCTGGGAATGGCTACATCCCGACAGGTTAAAGGATGAGAGAAAATGATGCGGCGCCACACATCGGACAGGCCAGGGTGGCCACCGAGCATTTAGAATACGCATCAGGCGCGCTCCCTTCCCCTCACATGTCTCTATTTCCCGGGCGTGTGATGGCAGAAAACGGCAGGAAAAAGACCCACTTAGAGAGCTAGAATTGTGTTTGGAGACTCCCTTCCCTCTGCAAAAGCACCAACAGGAAGCCCCTCCAAAACCACCGATCCCCAAATAGGTGGCCCGGAATGGGGGCGGTGATCCTTGGTTACCAATGCAGAACACGTTTTGGTGTTTACAACATTTATTTATTTTTAGGATAGCTTGCCCTCCCTTTTAGGCAGGGTGGGAAAGGAGAACGCGGGGAGGGAGAAGGGAGGGAGGATTCCTATAATAAGAATCAGCGCATTTTTCAGAGCTGAACCAAGCACGGTTTCCATTTCAAAAAGGGAGCCAGCCTCTACCGCGATTGTAGAAGAGACTGTGGTGTGAATTAGGGACCGGGAGGCGTCAAACGGAGGAACGGTTCATCTCAGAGGTACCTGGATGTAAATTCACACACACACACACACACAGAGGCACGCGCGCGCGTGTCTACACGGCCAGGATGTGTGCGTGTGTGCGTGCGTGTGTGCGCGCGTGTGTGCACTCCCACATGCTGCTGCTGTCTGCTTCTGGCCAGTGGCACTGATGCCTCCCTCCTCCCTGCTCGCCCCCAGATTCCCCTCCCCTCCCTGGTGCTTTTGTCTGGAGGGTGTTATGGGTTTGTGTGTGTATGAGCGCGTGTGTGTTTTTGGATTTCAGACTAATTTTCTGGAGTTTCTGCCCCTGCTCTGCGTCAGCCCTCACGTCACTTCGCCAGCAGTAGCAGAGGCGGCGGCGGCGGCTCCCGGAATTGGGTTGGAGCAGGAGCCTCGCTGGCTGCTTCGCTCGCGCTCTACGCGCTCAGTCCCCGGCGGCAGCAGGATCCTGGACCCAGGCGCCGCCGGCGGGCGTGAGGCGCCGGAGCCCGGGTGAGCAGCGCAGACAGTGCCCTCGGTCGCCTCGGCCCTCCCTGTCTCCCCCTGGGGCGGCCTCGGCTACTCCCCAGGTGGGACGTGCCGCGCCACCTGCCCGCGCCACCGGCACCCAGCGGCTGTGGCGGATTCTGCAGCATCATTCGGGGCCCCCGTCGCGGAGCCAAAGCTGCCGGCAGTCTCCGCATTCCCCTTTAAAGGGTCCTTCGCCCGGCCTGTACCATGGAATCCTGTCTCGGGGACCCTTTCCCTACCTCCCCTCCCTTGGCCTCAGGCTCGAAGAGAGAGTGGGCACACTGGTGGCTCCAGCGGCGTCAGTGCCATCGCGGGGCAAGTTGATTCCTGGGCTGGAGCTGGGCACTCATCCATCCACAGTCTCCCGGCTGGGATCGGGGTGGGGATGACGCGAGCGCAGAGGGAGAGTGCTCCAATTAGTGGTGTTGGGGGTCCTACACTCAGTCTTACGCGTATCTGTTTGTCCTCAGCCTCGAGGTGCATACCGGACCCCCATTCGCGTCTAATAAGGAGCCTGCACCCCAGAGAGTCCCGGGAGCGCCGCCGGTCGGTGCCCGGCGCCCCGGGCCATGCAGCAACGGCCGCGGCGGAGCTCCGAGCGGCGGTAGCACCCCCCTGTAAAGCGGTTCACGATGCCGGGGCCACTGTGAACCCTGCCGCCTGCTGGAATACGCTCCGCTCCGGGCCAGCTCAGCCTGTGATACGCTGGACTCCGCGCGCCCGCAGCAAGCAAGCACCGAGGAGTCAAGAGAGCCGCAAGCGCGGGGAAGGCCTCCCCGCACAGGTCGGGGAAACCGGCCGGTGCAGCGTGGGGACACTCACTCTGGCTGGCACTGGCTGCTAGGGATGTCGTCCTGGATAAGGTGGCATGGACCCGCCATGGCGCGGCTCTGGGGCTTCTGCTGGCTGGTTGTGGGTTTCTGGAGGGCCGCTCTCGCTTGTCCCACGTCCTGCAAATGCAGTGCCTCTCGGATCTGGTGCAGCGACCCTTCTCCTGGCATCGTGGCATTTCCAAGGTTGGAACCTAACAGTGTAGATCCTGAGAACATCACCGAAATGTGAGTTCCTGGAGCTTTTCCTCTTTTTTCTCCTTGCCCCTAGGGCCCGGGCTGGCCAGATGGGTAGGTCCTGAAAGTGAATGCTGTCTCAAGAGTGGGGAGAAGTCAGAGACAAGAGATGCAAGACAGGGTCATCTGTCAGTTACCTGTCTGTTTCACTGGCTTGGGACTGCTAGTGCAGGAGAAGTGTGACACTTCAGGATAAGTTTTAAATATAGATATACATATGCCGATTATATATGTATTCCTCGTGGGAAGGAACTCACTATGCTTTTTATATTTCAAAGCTCTGCTGGGTGTGCTTTAGGCTTTCCGCATGCACTAACTTAGTTTTGGGCATTTTTGTTTCATAAAGTGCTGTGTGTATGTTGTGTTAGAAGTTCCATTAATATTCACTAGAAAAGAGGTTAAAATAATTAACTTTCCCGAATCTGTTGAAGGAAGTGACAGTCTCTCCCTTAACATCTTTTTTGAGGTTTGAGTTAACCACTTTCCCTTTTCATTTTATATATCAGATTTTGCTTAGGAGATGGCATCCAGAGATGGCCTTGAAAATGATCTGTAAGAGGAGAAGTTCTGAGTGTTGAAATGCACTCGCTCAAAAGAAAAAATGTGATCGTTGGAAGCCTAAAAGCCTGGTTTGATTTAATTTGGACTTGACTTCCCAGAGATATGATTTTGAGACCACTTGGATTATAACTCTTAATTGCCCATTGAATAATTTCCCAGGACTAGGCTGGATGATAAAGTAGTGGGTAGAACTCTGATGAATGCTGGCTTAAGCATTGGACCCCTGTATCCCTGGAAATGTTTGAGCTTGTTGTAGCTTGAAGAAACAGAACTGTGTATTTCTTTTCTCCTTTTCTGATGCTTTGTGACAAACACATTACCAAGCAAGAACTTGCCAGTCCTTTCTCTAGCATTCCTGTGTCACCTCTCCTGGGCTGTTATTGTTATTTTTTCCTTAAGGATGCTGTCATTCCATACATCTCATTAACATGAGATTTTATTCATATATGTGCAAGATTGTAAGGCAAAGTTTCTCCCAGTTTTCCTTACTGAGTTTGATACTGAGATAGGCAGCCCTAAAGTGGGGCTTGGGCTGTGGCCTTCCGGTTGTCGAGTGCGCATGCATTTTTCCTTCCACAGAAAACATACAACCATGTTTCTGCCAACGTAGTTGACCAAGATAACCTGTTTTTTACTGTAAGTAAGAGACCTTCCTAGTCTCTATTGCCTGTTCTGCTGCTGATGCTTATGGTATAAGCCTCAGGCAAAAGGAAATGACAGCAGAGCAGAGGGGAATGTTCAAGCCTAGCATAGCTGAGACGTGTTGGGAGCAGCCAACTATCGGACTGAGTCCAGGGTGCTAGGATCTCTATCTCTGTGGCAAGGAGAGCAGGAGCAAGAGCGGAGAGCAAGGGTGGATAGGGCCCCAACTGTGGTGGTCTTGGACTGGGCTGGTTGAGGCTTACCAGGCTGGTCCAAAGTCTGTGGCCTTTTGTCAGAATCTTTTTCATGAGATGGGGTGTCAGTATTTAGATGGAGGAGGCCATATGGAATTCAGAGTGCTTCTGACTGTTTTGAGATCATGGGGAGTGTCTTACACAGTTAGATATTGTTGTGTGTGTGGTGGTGGTGCTTTTGAAATTCTGTTTTAGGAGACAGATGCATATAATGAAGAGAGAAATAAGATAGGGCTGATCATTTTCATTTTAATTGTTTTTCTCTTTGATAATTTTTAAGGCCATGATCTGAGAAAAAGGAAATAAAACTATCTTTAAATCTAAAAAATTATTATTTTAGACCTTCCTGATCTTAGCTATCTAATGTATATGAAATCAATTGATTTCAGCAGAGCTTTCTTATATCTGTCCTCACAATTGTTGATGCTTCTTTTATATCTGATGGCAGATTCCTATTTTCAGCTTTTTTAAAGTAGGTTTTTAAAATATTTACTAAAGCGTGTGTCATAGTTATTCATTCAATCTTGGCACTTCTAATTTCTACTTTGATTTTTTTCCCTTTTGATTTGAAAACCTCTTGGGGTTGTGGGAGTGGAGAGGTATATAGGGCTAAGTGTTGAGAACAGGGAATTAGGTTAGTAATAGTAGTCTGGCTGGGTAGATGTGAGTCCTGAGACAAAGTATGTTTCTCCGCTCTATCTCAGCTTCATGTGAGCCCAGCCAGTTTGTGCCCCAGTGCCTTTATCTGTAACTCATATTACAATACTTATTTGGAAAGTACTCCATATAATTGTTTTGAATTCTGCTTTTTTGACCTCCAAATGACGTCGGTGGATGCGCTTGTTTCATCTCATCCTTATATGACACAATCTGTGTTTTTTTTCTTACATGTTAATATTTGCTTAAACAACTTTTAAATTCTTGGCCAGTGGATACCAGCTACAGTTGGAACCAAATTGTACATATTTTAAAACTTTGATATTAGGCCCAGTGGTATTCCTAAAATAACCTGTCGTAAAGTTCTGGTTTAATGGCATGTAGCTGAAGTTACGTGCTCCTATTTTTTTAAAAATAGAAATAATGTATTGAATAAACTGTGATTACCAACACACAACTTGCTGAAACAACAGTTTACCACATCATTAAAAAATGGTGTCTCTTTTAGCATCTATATATTAAACCATCCTGCCCTTAGGGTTCTAAGAACACAAATAGCGGAACATTTAAAAAATGTATAGATTAAGAGGTAGGATCTTTTTGTGTTGTTGTTTTTACATGCATGCTTTAAGCTAAGCTGACATTTTGTCCTCAGAGTCATTGAACCTATATTAAAAATCTTCCCATCACAGTACCTGTTTTATATTTTTTGCTCACTAATGTGACATAACCAGATCAGTATCTATCTATAGGTATGTATAACGCCTGCTCTGCATCACACTGCTAAGTGGCAGCTCCTGTTATTTGGAAATGGTTATACCACAGCAGCATTAAAATGAATTTAAACACAGTACCAATGTCACATGCAATGGAATTCAAGAGTGAAGCCTGTTGTTGGAATTATGTAACTGGCCGTTTAAATCCCAGTTGTACTAAGTGCCAGAGTGCATTGCAAAGGACAATTTCTGTTTCACCCAAGTGGTAAAAGGCACAGTCAAAAGAAGTCATGCATTTTTTTAGCTGTGGTAAAAAAAAAAAAAATACATAACCTAAAATTTACCATCTTACAGTTCGGTAGTGTTCTGTCTATCCATGTTTTTGTGGAAGGGTGTGCATTTTTATGTTGCACATGCTTTATGAAGACCAACACGGATCTTTTTTTGAGTTTCTTCAGTGGTATTCTCTGATTTGGGGGTAATATTTGAGACAAGCCTTATATTTTTCCTCTTAGCACAACCTAAATAGAATTTGAAGCTTCTCCTATCACAGACTCTATGTGCAATTTATTGTTGGCCTGGTTAAGCAGCTGTGATGTTGTGTCATTAATACATTGATTTTGGCCCTCTTACTTTAGTAAGCTTTGCCATGGCAATTAATTGTACTTAAAAAAATCCTGGCATTCACAAAGATTCAGTGATAGGCATCAGTTTTTATTACTCTGATGTTTACTTCTCAGCCCCTCCATTGGGGATTTTAGAACTTTGGATTGTGGCTTATATGCGTTTAAGAGCCATGTATTTAAATTTGGAGCATGGTTGCGTAAGCCACACTAGACTTGTTAATAAATAAGGCAGTCTAATTTACATCATTCATTATTTAATACAACTTGTAAGCTGGAGTTGAGAACATGCTGTCTTCGTAGTGTAGGTATTTACAGACATCAGCTTGGCACAACCGTGTGGACACTTCTGTTACCCTGGGTAAACCGATGGAAAAGCCTTGTGACCCTTTTGACCCTACTTTCTTCCACCTCCCCTTCCATCACCCATTATTTACTATACAGGAAAATGGGTTTGATTTTTTTCTTCTCTGAAAAGTGATATTTCCTTATGGGAATTCAGAACGCTGGAGTTGAGAGAAGAGCCTGGGTTGTATGTTATTACAAGTAAGTAATGGGAAGTTGAAGCAATGTGGTCCCAGCTCCCTAGCGTCGAGTTTAGGTCTGTTTAAGGTCTCTCACTGTTTCTATCCCATAAACCTCTGTTTGTGTCTGTTTCAATATTCCCTTATAAAGATGTTTTCTAAGCTGAAGAGTTGGCGAACAGCTGAGAGTTGAGGTCTCTTTCTCCCTAGGAATATTCTGTATGATCTCTTTGACTGTATCTAGGTCATAGGAGTATAAAAAC
The DNA here is from genome assembly GCF_043159975.1 of Macaca nemestrina. NCBI lineage: Eukaryota > Metazoa > Chordata > Mammalia > Primates > Cercopithecidae > Macaca > Macaca nemestrina. Next base: position 13,381,935 of record NC_092138.1, on the reverse strand, counting down.
TAGAGTTTTTGTTTAGCTGGGGAAGGGGAATTGAATTTCTTTTCTCTTTTACTTTCTTCTTCTTCTTTTTTTTTTTTTTTTTTGCCTTGAGTATTAAGCAAGTGAATCCAGTTTTAACCCATTGCTCATCTTAGGGAAAAAACATTATCAAACCATTATTGAATACCATAAACTGGCCTTATCCCTCTGGCTAACTTTACCACTTCTCTAGAGGGTTTCTTGTAGGTTCAGAAGCTATAGGGTAGGATGTGACATGAAAGACCTGCCTCTTGGAACAAGGCCAGTTTTTAGTCGCTCCTGATGCCTGTAATCAATGGGAGGATTTGGGGGAGAGACTATTGAGGTGTGGCAAAGTTTTTACTTGTTTGATGTGTGTTCGTGAGAGAGAGAGAGGGAGAGAGAAAGAGAGAGGGAAGAAAAAAAAGCCCTGAGTCTTGGATTATTTATAGTTGATCAATCATTTTTATAGTCTACTTGGTTGAGCTATTTTAAAACAAATCCCACCTCAAGCCTCAAATGGCAAAGATCTGAGCTCCACTGTGGCCTGATAATTTTAGCTCACATTTGATTGCTGATCAATCTCCATTAGAAAAGTAAAGGCTCCATATAACTGGGTGCCTTCTCACCACTTAACTTTGCTCTCTGGGGTGTCCGAAGGACTGGGAAGTCATAAATATTGATCTGGGAGATGAATGAGTGAATGTGCCCAAAGTTATAAAAATCTTGCAAAGAAAAATAATGTGTAGATACCAAGTTAATTCTTTATGTGTTTCAAAAAATAAAAATGAAAAAGCATATCATGGAAAGCTGGAGTCAGGAGACCTGGAAACTGCATCCCAATGTCACCACTACCCAGTCACTACCCAGTTACCTGATCTTGAAGCAGCTTTTTAATGTTTCTGGGCCTCAGCTTGTTACATGTAAACCGAGGGCTTTGGATTTGATGCTCAGACAAGTTTCTCCAGGCTCTGAGGTTTCCTGAAGCCTCGGTCATGGAGATAAGGAAGTGTATACATCAGCTGTGAAGGAAGGGGGCGATGCAAGGTGCTCTGGGTCTGGTGGTGTGTGAATTTGAAGACCTTTGGTGTCAGAGTGTTACTTGGAAATGTGTTCAGTGTCTGCTCTGAACTCCTTCAGACCATGTCTTTTTAAATGTGAGCTGCTAACAAGGCTAGTGGCATGTAAGTGCTGGTCTAATGAGTCTGAGGCCACAGGGTCAGTGTTCAGATGGGTCACTTAGAATCGGAACCTCAGAAAGAGAAAGGCTTTAGAAACGATCTGCTTCAGCCTCTTCTTTGCAAAAATCAAGGGCAGTGAAGAAAGTCGCCCAAGGTCGACTCATTAACAGCATGGTAGGAACTAGAAGCTCTTTCTCCTAGCATCCAAATGAATGCTGGGGGCCTTTGCTTTAGGGTGCCTCCCCTCTGTTCTGTGTTCTCAAACTGACTGCCTAATTCTGGCTCACCATTTTATTAGATTGGTGCAAAAGTAATTGCGCTTTTTGCCATTACTTTTGCACCAACCTAATAGAACCACCATAAATGGGGAGACAAGTTGAACATGGCTAAGTCTGTGCAAACTCATCTCTGTGAGAGACTAAAAAATTAAAAAGTGCATGAGCTACTGATCTGAAAGCAATCATCTTATCTTCATACAGGAAGAAATATATTTTCTGTTTAGCTTAGTGTGTGTGTGTGTGTGTGTGTGTGTGTGTGTGTTAAATTTCAAGTGTTCCTCTTCTTCAGGCAATTCATACACAAAAATCGAGCTTCAAAGAAAAGCCTTCATGAGTTGGCAGCAATTAGTTATGCTAACCTTGTGCCTGCTGGGCCATCTTTGCAGATTGGGGTTGGAGGAGGAGCAGAGCAGACAGAGTGAAATGAAGACTGTTGCCCCTGGAGTCTTTGCCACAGTGGGGGGTGCTTATGTAAGTGGAGAAACCCACAGCCCTTTCCACAAGGTCTGTGTTAGCTCCCCTGAAAGACCTGTGGCGAGAGAATACTTATTCTTCCCTGACTTCTTTCTTCCCCCTGACTTCTCAATGCCTCAAGATTGATGACCAGTCTCAGTGACTGAGCCAGTGAGCAAACTTCAGGATTATTGGCTCCCATCCAAAACTCATCCAGCTACCATTTTATATTTGTTCATGTTCTGCTGTGAGACCTTTCCAGGAAAAGCACCCTTCTGAGAGATATTTTTGGTTGCATGAAGGTTTGCTCCCATGGGACGTGAAGGGCCCTTTACAGACATCCGCTTACTTAGGTTTACAGTCTCACTCTTAAGAAGGTGGGGAGGTTTTGGCAGCCTCTGAGGGGCTGTCAGGTTTATTAGTTTGCCTGGGCCCCTTGGTAAAGCAGAGCATAATTAGGGATAGGATCCTATCTAATGTCTCACTTAGGACTCTGTCTACTCCAACCTTGTTGCCTAAATTTGACCTCGAGAGCCTAGGAGAGGTCTGGAGACTTGAACTCATGTTCACAGGTTAAACGTCATGCAGTGCAAAGGAGGTGGGCTGGTGCTTCATCTTCTGTCTGCCCCACCCCCCATCCTCTTCTCCTGTTCAGCTCCTGGGCAGTCTGATGTATATTGTGAAGAGATAAACGATTTGGTTTCCTTTGGTAATATGGCACCTTCTTGTACAAAATAAAACTGTTAATAATCACACACCATTTAGAGTTCCTTTTTTATGTCAAATAAGGACAAATTGCTACTTAGCACCCCATCCTTTCCTGTAATCTTCATATCCCAAGAATTGTCTACACACACATACATAGACACGTACCATAATGTTGTATGCGTGTACCGTGTTTTTATCAATACATAAATCTGTGTATAAAACTCTGCTGTGTGTAATTTGTTCAACTTAATTATCTTGAGTTGTAAACTTTTCTGAATAATTGAGAATGTACTTCCCTAAATCACTGTTTTAGTTTTGATTTTATCATTCTGGATTTCTCTTGGCCAGGACCTGGTGGGGCTGTCTTCTTTGTGAGAAGTACTTGAGTGTTAGTGCATTGACCCTGTTAGCTGACCTGGTCACTCAGAGACCCACTGTGTCTCTCTTCTGGTTCTTTGATCTCTTCTCAACATAAATGAACAATGTAAACGAAACTGAAAGGTATTGGAATTTTGGTTTCAACCTCTGCAGTGTGGTGCAATTTAAAAAGAAAGAGTCTTCTCGACGCTAATCTTTGTAACAAGAGTTGTTTCTACTTCATGTACCCCAGAGTCCCTTGCTGTGAGGTGGCAGAGGGACCTATGCCCGAATTGTCTGACTCTGGCCCACCGTGGGGCAAGTGACCTCTCTTTTCTGGGCTTGGCTTATTCCTCTGTGTGATGCATGTGTAGGGGTGGAGGGTGCCGGGCAGGGGAGTTTGATATCATAGCCCCTAGATTCCCCAGTAAGGTGTGACAAAAAAAACACACAACTACGGCGAAAAAAAAAATCCAAAACAAATGTCTCTCTCCAAAGAACAAAACAAAACCCAAACCAGAACACTCTTTTTAGTTTACTCCCAATTTTATTTCAAAACCCTGCTGCTACCACCCCAAACTCAAAGAATGTTATAGATGATGTTGCTCCTTGGATATTTCTTGTGCGCATCTGGTGCTATGGCCCGAATGTTTGTATTCTCCCAAGATTCATATGTTGAAACTCAGTCACCAGGGTAGTGGTGTTTAGAGGTGGGAGTTGATTATGACATAAAGGCAAATGGGGTTAGTGGCCTCATAAAAGAGATTCCAGAGAGCTTGTTTGTCCTTCCTGCTATGTGAGGACACACAAAGAAGGTGCCATTTATGAGGAATGGGCCCTCACCAGATATCGAATCTCCTAGAATCTTGATCTTAGACTTCCCAGCCTCTAAAACTGTGAGCAATACATTTCTGTTGTTATAAATTACCCAGTCTAAAATATTTTATTATAGCAGCCCAAATGGACTAAGGTACATAGGTTTGGTCCTTTCTCTTTGCAACTCTTCAGCCTCCTTCTGTTTCTGGTGGTGTTTCTTATCCCCTTCCCCTCTGTTCCCAAATCACAGACGTACCTACACAAGCAATCATTTGGCTGGAAACCCCTTTAATAGATTGTGAAGAAATCTTGGCTTGTGTACTTTTTTTCTGGTGGATGACCTGAGGGCAGACCGTCATTGTTTCAACTGAACCTGATTTGATAAGGTTAACAGTCAGAAAGGAGACAAAGTATAGGAACCTGGTATAACTGAAAGGAGCCCTGGTCAGGGAGACAGGAGTTGGGATACCCACTCTCTGACAGTATCGGGGTCTGGGATCTTGGTTGAGCTACTTGACCTCATCAGCCTGAGTGATTTCATCTTGAATCTGGAGGCTGCGACTCCCATGCATGCTACTCCTTGAAAGACTCTGTGGTTCTGAATCAGTCAGCCATGGACGCTAGGGTTTCCTTTTCTGTTCTAGAATTCACCATTGCCTCCACTCCAGGGGCAAACCAGAGTCTGCTTCAGTTCTTTTGGTGGCTAAACAGCAGAAACCCAACCTGTAGGTTTTCTTTAAGTCCAGCTCTGCCACTGAGGCTGGAAGGTTTTGCTGGTCACCAGCTTCCTGCCATCCTGGGTGGCAGCCCTTCTGTGGTTTCCCACTAATAGAAACAAATTTTTATTTTTTCCCTGGGATTAGTGTTCAAGACTTTTTCAGCCCATTCCTGGCCCACTTCTGTGGATGACGCTCTGGCAAGTTTTCTAACTGAACTCTTTGGTTAGTCTCTGTTTTCTGTGAACCCAAGAGCAGAAGCTTTCACAGACATCAAATCTTATTTTTCTGCTCATCAAGTTGTCTTTTCATCTTGGTGGAATAGTTTGTCACATTTCCTGACTGTCATGTGGGTGAGCTGCCATCATGCAAACAGTAGTTCAGTGTCACTAGTGTTATTGAGGACATGGAGATGTCCAACCAATAGGGTACTCTGCAGAGGCAAGGAGCCCCTGAGCAGCTTATATCTAGCAAGAGACAGATGCATACACATCTAAACACTTCTAATGGTGGGAAACATTGATGTGTAGATGGGATGTGAGTAATTCCCAATCCTTACTTCCTATGGTGAAGGTAATCCAACTGAGTTTCATTATTTTCTGTCAAATGAGTTTTGGTATTCCTGGGGCCACCTTCACTCATACTGCATTAGAGTAAGCTGCAACTTGCATCTGCAACCGGTTACGATGGAAGGGCTGGAGCGCCTTTCAGCTGAAGCTAATCACTGAACCTCTTGGCTCATCCTCTTAAGCTTTTTTCTATCAGCAACTTTCCCTTGCTCACATATCTGTATTTTCTGTTTCTTTCTATTGTTCCACATTTTAAGATAAGAATTGAAGCAGGTTCATGTTCCTCCCATCTTAGAAAAGTTTTTCTTTAGCACGATTCCCTCGCTCTCCTTCTGATCCTGACTGAAGTAACTCTCTCTTCAAAGCCAGATCTTGGAAGAGTGATCTGTATTCATTATGTCTATTTTCCTATCTCCTATACCAGTCCCATTCCACTGTTTTTCAAACTCACTCCACCATAGTCCCCAGAAGCCTTCGTGGGCCATATTCCTCAGTCCTTATCTTACTTGACTTCTTAGCAGAATTTGGCTTCATTTCTCACTCCCTCCTTGAAACATTCTTTTCCTTTGGCCTTGGTGTAACCACATTTTTCTTGTTTTCCCTCTATCTCTCTGCATGCTACTTGTTTGCTTTATTTGTCGGTTCCTTTTCTCTGCTCTTAAAAACAGACCTTAAAAGTTGATGTCCCTTGGGATTCTGTCCTATGGCTGCTTCTCTTCCTGGGCTATCTCTGGGCTACATCACCCTCATCCATGACTTATGTTACCTTCTTTGTGCTAATGATTTCCTAATCTGTTTCCCATCAATTATCAGTGAAGACCTTTGGACTCATGTATGCAACACCTCTCATACAGGACAGTGTCACACTTGTCATTTCTAAACAAAATTTTTCACTGTTGCCCCAAACCCATTGCCAGTGTTCCCTATTGTAATGGATGGCACCATTATCCAGTCAGTAAATACAAGCCACAAACCATGACTCTTCCTTCTCTGTAACCCCTATACTCATTCACATACTATGTCTTGTCAATCCAGTTTCCTAAGTATTTCTTAAATCTAATTTTTAAAATCTCCACTGACATTATTCAATCATTCTTTCAACAAATATTGATTGGGGTCTTCTCCATGTTAGACACTAGCTAAGTACATGGGATATGGTGAGAAAAACTGCCCTGGTCTCTTCTTACCAGGATTGCAGTGTGCGGGGGCGGGGGGCGGGGAACAAACATCTGATAAGTACTTACATAGAAACAATATAATTCATGCCATCATCATCCTTGCCTAAAATGCTGCCATCGCTTCCTATTTCGCATCCCTGCCTCCAGTCTTGTCCCCTCTCTACCCATGCCACACTGTAGCTGGAATGGTCTTTCCCAAATGCTGATCTTATCATCTCACTGCTTATAATTACCCTCTGGCTCCCGGTGTCTCTTAAAATAATGCCTAAAGTTGTTTATTTTCGTTTTAGTTTTTTAAAAAATAGAAGAAAATTGTCACTATATTGCTATATAAAGAGGCATATAACTATTACATGGACCAGAATGCACAGATCAGCATAACAGTCTTTTTCTACACCAGCAGCTCTATAAAAAAGAACAAATTATAACTGGAAGCTTGCTTGGTTGATCTTGGAATTAGAGCAAGGGCATTTAATTCTGCATTTAAAATGTTAAATGGCATTAAGCTAAGCTTGCCTGAGGCATCCATCTCCATAATGGGAGAGCCTTCACAAAGGGAATGTAGAACTTGAAGTACTTTGGCCCAGACTTGTATCCCCTGGATGGACGCTCCTTTTCCTCTCCTTCATTCTCTGCCCAGCACCAATGCTGATTGATGCATTCTTTCTTTGGAAAGGTTAGTGCCTTTAACCAGGGCTTCTCATGCCTGGGAGCCTTTCAGATTCTTTAAAGTGATTTTGCACATCTCTCTGAAATGCATTAACTTTATTGTATGGAATTTAGCTGGTAATTTTATTTTTCAAGATAATATTTGAAAGTGATCAGAAATGCAGGCAGCACAAAGGAGTGTACCATGAATACACGTTGTAACTCTTGCTACAAAGAGTGTACCTCCACTCTGAAGAAGGTGGGGAGGTTTTGGCAGCCTTTGAGGGGCTGTCAGGCTTTTTAGTTGGCCTGGGCTGCTTGGTAAAGCAGAGCATAATTAGGGATAGGAGCCTATCTAATGTCTCACTTAAGGCTCTGTCTACTCCAACCTTGTTGCCCAAGTTTGACCTCGAGAGCCCAGGCAATTCCCTCCCACCATGTACTCCCACCCTCTAAAATCCCTCAGCTCCCCTCTCCAATAACAACCATGGATCTTATTTTGTGTCGGTTCCCTTTCATAAATCTTCTTCTTACATATATAGTATATATATATAGGTCTTTTTAGTTTGTACACAAATGAGGGCATGCTATACCCCCTCTTCTACATCTTGTTAGTTTTTCACTTAACAATGTATCTTAAAAATGTTTCTGGATAAACATATGTAACCAACCTTATTTTCTTCCCAGCTGCACAGAAATCCTCTGGATAAATAGATTCTATTTAACCAACTTCTTACTAGACAACTCCAGTGTACAAGTTCTTGTGCATACCTTCTACTTGTATCCTCACATGGCAGAAGGGACAGACAAGCTCCCTCTGGCCTCTTTTATAAAGGGCATTAATCTCATCCCGCCCTAAAGACCTAATCACCTCCAGAAGTCCCCACCTCCCAACATCACATGCGTAACTTTATCTATAGGAAATGTTCCTAGAATTTGAATTGCAGGAAAATTGCAAGATATTTGTGCTTTGTGATTTGTGTGTGTGTGTATATGTGTGTGTGTGTATCTGTGTGTTTATTTTACCTTAAGTTCCGGGATACATGTGCAGAATGTGCAGGTTTGTACATAGGTATACATGTGTCATGGTGGTTTGCTGCACCTATCAACCTGTCATCTAGGCTTTAAGCCCCACATGCATTGAGTATTTGTCCTAGTGCTATCCCTCCCCTTGCCCCCCACCCCCAACAGGCCCTGGTGTGTGATGTTCCCCTCCCTGTGTCCATGTGTTCTCATTGTTCAACTCTCACTTACCAGTGAGAACATGCAGTGTTTGGTTTTCTGTTCCTGTGTTAGTTTACTGAGAATGGTGGCTTCCAGCTTCATCCATGTCCCTGTGAAAGACATGATCTCATTCTTTTTTGTGGCTGCATAGTATTCCATGCTGTATATGTGCCACATTTTCTCTATCCAGTCTATCATTGATGGGCATTTGGGTTGGTTCCAAGTCTTTGCTATTGTAAATAGTGCTGCAATAAATATATGTGTGCATGTGTCTTTATAGTAGAATGATTAATAATCCTTTGGGTATATACCCTTTGATGGGATTGCTGGGTCAAATGGTATTTCTGGTTCTAGATCCTTGAGGAATCACCACGCTCTTTTCCACAATGGTTGAACTAATTTACACTCGCACCAACAGTGTAAAAGCGTTCCTATTTCTCCACAACCTCGCCAGCATGTATTGCTTCCTGACTTTTTAATAATCGCCATTCTGACTGGCGTGATAGTACCTCACTGTGGTTTTGATTTGCATTTCTCTAATGAAATGATGAGTGAGAGCAATGATGAGCTTTGGTTCATATGTTTGTTGGCTGCATAAATGTCTTGTTTTGAGAAGTATCTGTTCATACCCTTTGCCTACTTTTTTATGGGTTTTTTTTTTCTTGTAAATTTGTTTAAGTACCTTGTAGATTCTGGATATTAGACCTTTGTCAGATGTGTAGATTGCAAAAATTTTCTCCCATTCTGTAGGTTGCCTGTTCACGCTGATGATAGTTTCTTTTGCTGTGTAGAAGCTCTTTAGTTTAAGTAGATCCCATTTGTCAAGTTTGACTTTGGTTGCAATTGCTTTTGGTGTCCTAGTCATGAATTCTTTGCCCATGCATATACCTGAATGGTATTGCCGAGGTTTTCTTCTAGGGTTTTTATGGTTTTGGGTTTTACATTTAGGTCTTTAATCCATCTAGAGTTAATTTTTGTATAAGGTGTAAGGAAGGGGTCCAGTTTCAATTTTCTGCCTATGGCCAGCCAGTTTTCCCAGTACCATTTATTAAACAGGGAATCCTTTCCCTATTGCTTGTTCTTGTCAAGTTTGTCAAAGATCAGATAGTTGTAGATGTGTGGTGTTATTTCTGAGGTCTCTAATATTTGCGATTTTTAAGTAAATATTGCCAAGTTGTTTTGCAAAGAGGTCACATCATTTTGTTCTCTCACAGAAGCTGGGAGTGCCTGCTTTCCTACAATTAAGCCAGTACTATTATTATTGAACCTTTTGTTATCAAACCATTTGTCGTTTGTCAACCAGTTTCCTGAGAAATAGTACCTCAATTGCTGTATTTTGCAGCTTTGTAATTATGATTCAAATTGAAAGTGTTTTCATATGTTTGTAAGTCATTGGTATTTTTTTTTCAGTAAACTTAGCCCTTTTCCTTTTTAATTGAATCAGTGGCCTTTTCAAAAAATAAGAAAATTTGTACTTTGCCTAATGTTTTGCTTGTCTTCTAATGTCAGTTATGGATTATGATATTTCTTTTTTCTCCTCCTCCTCTTCCTCCTTTTTTGTGAAGCAGAATTAATTTTTTTCTAGTAAAGTTTATTTCCTTTTCTGTGTCTATGTTGTAGATATGGCTAAGAAGACTTATTGCCTTTCCTAAGAGTATAAAATGAACAATTCTATATTTTCTTCTACTGCTTTTACTATTATATGTTTTTACATTTAAAGCTTTTGTCTATCTAAATTTTAAAAATATATGGAGTGATGTAGCAATTGTTTTATTTATTTATTTTTTTTGGTGTAGCCAATCAGGTTTCTGGATCTCATTAGTTACATAATTCTGTCTTTTCCTCGCTAATTTAAAATAGCAATTTGGTTCTATGGGAGGACTACCTTTGTGTTTGGGCCTGCTTAGGGATCTAGCTTATTCCATTAATCAGTCTGTGTACTTACATGCCAGCATTAAACTTTTATCTCCCACAGCGTCTTTTTTTTTTTTTTTTTTTTTTTTTTTTTTTTTTGCTATTTGAAGTATTAGCGTCTCACTCATCAGTCTTCTTTCAGAATTTTCAGGATGATTCTAGCATGATGATTATTCCACGTGAATTTTAGGAACTGCTTGCCTAGCTCCCCTGCTTGATAGTGGTGTTTTTAACAAAGATGACATTACACTTATATAGCAAAGGCTGACAACTTCTTATCAAGTCTTGAAAGCCCTGTGTCCTCAGATTCAAAGCCATTTCTCAGCCTCATTTCATGCCTCTACCTTTGTTCGATGCCATGATACAGCCACTCTGAGTTTTCAATTTATCTACTGAGCTATAATCTCACTTATCTTCCAGGTTGTCCTCTCTGCCTGGAACCTTTTCCCTTCCTTCTACACTGGCTAACTCCTGCTTATCTTTCAGGCCTTAGCTGTGATGTTGCTTCTTCTGCCTCTCTACCTGGCCTACGTACCCTCCACTACATGCTCTTATAGCCCCCTGTGTTTCGCATCACAGCATAGGTTACTTAGTATCATCAGTGTGTCCCTGCATACCTGTCTGTACACACCGTTAGGACATAAACTGCATGAAGGCAGAGACATAAGGATCTTGTTTACTGCTCTTTCCTGGCATCTAGCACAATATCCTAGTTCTCCATGTTACACAAATACACGTGGCTATGCACTCATGAGCACCGTCCCCCCCCATATATATACACATACATCTATCATCTAGAACTCTAAAGAGGAGTATTAGTTGGTCTCTGGATCATCAAATATGTAAATCTCTAGACATAATTTTTCTCAAGCTATCAAGTTAAGATGTTTGTTTATATACATGACCTTTATGGAATTAAAGTGCACAGTGTTAGTTCATGCACAGCAGGAGATCGATTAATCGTGGAAAGGAAAAAGGCAAAGCATTGATGAGGCAGGCTGATTACATATCCAACAGGAAGGAGGGACAGCAAAGAGAGGGGAGGATGAGGGCATTCTGCAGATGGAGAGAGATGCAGAGCACACAAGCTCAACAGAGGAAAATCCAGGGGAAAAGAATCACTCCAGCGTCACCTGATCTCCAACAAACAAATAGGTCTAATGAGAAAGATTTGTGTCTTTTCTGTTAGGTAATAGCTAATAATGGATATCCTTGTGGATCAATTGCAGTTTTCCCTGCGACTGCATTTATGGGGCTTCACTTAAAAGGCAATTCTGGTGTGAGATTTCAGATGTGATTTATCCTTCTTGGGGTATGGATGATAGAGGCTGTTCATTTTTCTCAAAGAATTGCAAACATCAGGAGTATAAAAAGATGATGTGTCAGGTCTAGTTTAATCATCTGATACATATACTGTTGCACTTTTGCAGTAAAAATGCATTGGGCTGATCCTATGAATGTTTCATGGGGCTTCCTTTATATTTATAACAATTAACACTATTAGACATCTGAGAAGTTTTGATAGGTACTTGCAAAACTCATCAAAATACCCAACTGATGGACATATAAGATTAGAAGACTTTTTAAAATAGAGTGGAGATGTCTACAGGTGAACAAATTGTGTTAAATAATCAAAAATATAATTCTTGCTTAAGATAAAGAATATAAATCATATCTATTGATGTTTTATTTATTTATGCCTATATAATCAGTATATTCATTATATGTACACAAATGAAAGTGGTTTAGACTCCATGTGTATTTGAAAGTTAACCTTTTAAAAATGAATGGGAATTAAGTATTTGGTGGGATTTTTTTCTTTTTTTTTGTGAAGACAGGGTTTTGCCATGTTGCTCAGGATGGTCTTGAACTCCTGGGCTCAAGCGATTCACCTGCTTTGGCCTCCCAAAGTGCTGGGATTACAGGTGTAAGCCACTGTGCCTGGTTGTGGAACAGGAATTATGGAACCAACATAAAATGTTTAACTCTGATGAGAAAAGTCTTGTTTTTGGAGTTGAGTCATTGGCTCTCCTGAGAAGCCGAGGTGACTCTCTAGGATTTAACTTCTTGGCTGTCTCATTTGTCTTTCAGGGAATTGCTTTCCCACCAATAAAAAGTGTCTTCTGGAGCTGAAACTCCTGATGCCTTGAGGGTACTATAGAGCCTTTTACTTATCCAATCTACCCTAGAATCCACGTGGTCATTACCATCCTTTGATTGCATTTTGTATCTATACACATAGAGTTCAGAAGGCAATATTCTGTTGGCGAAGTCATCTTTTCCTATGGGTAGCTCAAATTGAGGACAAGAACTAACTTTTATATATGCTTATATTGATTGATTGATTGACTGACTCATGCATTCATTCATTTGGTTACTCAATCAACAAATCAGGTTTGAACATGTCTTTGCACCTGGTACATTCCTGGGTCTTGGGTGACAAGACTTAGGCCAGCTCCTACTATTTATGCTTTTTATATGGTCTGTTTCAAGGGCACAAACAGAGCCCCCAGTCAGATGGCCCTACCTTTCTCTCTCCCCAAAAGTACAAGGGACTTCATATGCAGGTGCATAGACAGTTCAGCCTACACATCCAAATTCTATCAACATCACCACAGACATCGACCTTGAACCATTCCCTTTCCCCTACACTGCTGTGCCTGGTGTGTGCATATCCATGGCTTGGTGCGCCCTCGGGAAGATGGACCCAAGGAAAAGACCTGCTCAGGCCCTAGGAGTGGACTCAGGGTCTTTGACTCGGGAAATCTGGGATCCTGGGGAAGGGTGAGATCCAGGAAGGAGCATCTGGTTGGCTCTTTGGACTCCTTGCCTCATGCGGAAGCACTTGCTGAAGGAGAACAGAGTGAGGGACTCCAAAGGACCTGGGCCCAGTGCTCGGGGTTAAGGGTACCATGGACCAGGCTGATCAGCCCTCTGCATTGTGGACCTGGCCTCTGCATCATTGTGGTTTTGCACTGTGATGATGATGCTCTGGATCAGGGCAAGTGCAGGGCGTGTGTCCTGGGAGTGTGCATTGGGGTGGCCAGGATCTCTAGATGGTTCCTACACTTCAGTGTCCCACCCTCTCTTCAGAGGACTTTAAGTATGGGGCTTCATGTTCCCAAGAAGGACAGAGCATACTGGATTCCTCCCCATCAAGTTCTGTGACATTATCATAGACACAGGCAGATCACAAGCAAAGCATAGATCTGTCCCCAGCAGTCAATGAGAATTGTTAAACATCATTAGCTACCAGCTTCCCCCTTTCTTTCTTCCCCATATGGATTTTATTATTGCCCCCAAAAGTTCTGTAATGTTTCAAGAATCAGCTAATTGTGGCTAAATACTATTATTTTTTACTGGGACCCTAGGAGGATCCTGAGATTGTAAAAACTATGCCTGAAAAGTTCCTTTCCTCACGATGTCTTTTTTTCTGAATTGAAAAATTGCTGAATATGTCAGTAGACATGCATAATGGATTGACAGATTAATTTTCCATTTTCTTTGGGAGTTTGTGTAGGGGAGTGATTCCTGTTGTAAGGCAGGATGACTTGGTGGGTTAAGGGCTCCACTAGGAAGTGTGGTCTGCCACTGCTACTTTGGACTAGTAGCTAAAGCTTTCATGTCTCAGTTTCCCCATCTGGAAAAGTGGGCAATAATAGAAAAATAGAAAAGCATTACTGTGAGGTTAACATGAGCTGATGCATGTAGAATGCTTATAACAGTGCCTGACACACAGTTTGCATTCTGCTGTTAGCTTATATGTGTGTGCATGTGTGGAGCTATCTTCAAATATGATTCAGAGGAAACTACTCTGTGAGGTTGGGAGGACTGAAAGCAAACAACTCTGCCTTGAGCATGATACTGAGTAGGCTGAGGCTAAGAGGACAGATGTAAATGGTGCCGGTTCCCTTATGGCAACCTTTGCATGCACTTTGGCTTGTCTGGGCATTACTCCCACATGTAGGACCTGGTGCGCTTGGCTGATTGGGACATTAACTGTTTGTGTGCTGAGCAATCACAAGTCAGATTTCATGACTATTATTCAGGTCATTGTCTTCGTTCTGTGACTTTGGTTTCTTTGATGGTCCTGGTCTATGTTATTCATCAGTTTGTTTACTAACAGTTCTCCTGGACTCTGGGATTGTCAGTCAGTTTGTACTCCATTTTCTCTTTTAACTGTCCTTCTCACTCTTTAGTTGTAAGGCTTTTAAAACATAGACATCTTATCCTTTTTTAAAAAAAAGAATTGTAGTGAAACACATGTGACATAAAATTTGCCACTTTAACCATTTCTAAGTTCATACTTCAGGGACGCTAAGTACATCCATGTGTTATGTAACCATCACCACCATCCATCTCCAGAACTCTTTACATCTGGAATAATTGAAACTCTGTACCCTTTAAACCATGACCTCCCATAACCTTACCTCCCTCTCGTGCCTGGCAACCACCATTCTACTTTCTGTCTCTATGAATTTGACTGTTCTAGGTACCTCAAAAATGTACATCATTTTGAAGAGTAGAGTAATATATCCCTTGAATTAAAAGCTTTTTTTTTTTTTTTAAGTAAGGTATTTGTTTAGGACTTTCACAGATATTCATGCTTTCTTTTTGCAAAATTACTTATTTATTGTGGCCTTACACAACCATTATGTTTGGAATTTCTTTCTACTGGCATCTTTGCAGTTTAACTCCAAAGAAAGTAATCTCTAGCTTTCTATAAAAATGACTGAAGGTTAACATGAGAAGTGAAATGCTGAAGATAAAATGGGAAGTGTCCCTCAACTTCACTCCATTTCCTTACTCCCATAGTCTATAAATGTTGGCTGAAAAATTGTGCCAGTATCAAAACAGACTTTCATAGAGATCCTAAAATTTTACCACTGGAATCATTCTCCTTTCTTGACATTATGCCTGATGCTCATTTTTCTCTGTGCCATGCTTGATCTATCCTGACGCTGGAGAAGTATTGGTTCCAAAAATTTTCTTCATATGGAATGATTTGTCCTGACTGGAGGCCAAGAGCTTTCAAAACTGTGTTCTGCTGTGATTCGTGCTGACTTGAGTGCTTTTTAGAATTCTTACAGTCCAGGTGAATCATTGGAGATTCTTCTTCAAGAGTCATAAATGGGAAATTTATTGGCCTGAAATAACAGGGAAAGAGGAAAAGACATTTTAAAAAATGATAATTTATTCCAAAAAAAAAATTAGCCAGACATGGTGACGCACACCCGTGGTCCCAGCTACTTGGGAGGCTGAGGCAGGAGAGTGGCGTGAACCCGGGAGGCAGAGCTTGCAGTGAGCCGAGATCACACCACTGCACTCCAGCCTGGGCGACAGAGCGAGACTCCATCTCAAGAAAAAAAAAAAAAAGATAATTTATATGTTGGATTGAAGTTTCAAGATTTTACTTTTTAATGAGCATTCACTCTGAAATTTTAAAAAATCATAGATGAAATTACTTACTAATCCATTTCTTGAAAACAACTAGTATAGGGTAATTCTATAGTGTCAGCATATTGTACATAAAGACCATTTAATTTTTATGGAATGAATGTTAAAAATGTCACAATCAGTTTTTCATCAGTATTTGAATAACTATTTGAATTATAATTATTTTATACAATAAAATTAATAAGGTAAACATGAGAGGGATCAAAGAATTAAAGACAAGAACGCCAACTAACCCTAATGGTTGGCATAGTTGCTGTAACTGAGTGCAACATTTGTCCCCAACTTCCTGGCAGTGAAAAGAGAAACTCATTATTAGGAAGGAGAATGCCTACTAATTCCACAGGAACACAGATTTGTCTGGCACTATATTCCAAAAGGAATTTATTTTGCAGGAACAATAAGTGATGTAATGCACAGCTTTTATGAAAAATCCAGAAGTAGCTTTCATTTTCTTCTTCCTAAGAAAGCCAGTGAAAGTTGGAGGAAGTGACAAGGACATCAATTCTGCAAGGAGGCTAAAGTAGTCCAAGAATTGAATCTCCTCTCCCAGAGCTGTAATTATAACACTGATACAACTCAGGATGTTAGACTCCCATTCCCACATGCCCTTTGCTGAACCGGGCTTTGATGGAAACTGGACTGCACATGATTCGAGGTTGTCCCCTTTGACCAGAGCCTGGAAAATTGTATTCTCTGTTGCTGGTTAAGGCCAGATCTGTTCTCTTTGAAAACCAAACAAGCAGATGGTGGAGGCTGACATCCTTTTAAAAAGACTGAGCAGACTGGTCTGTGTGCTCGTTCAGGTGGAAGCTACCCTATCTGTGTACGAAGATGAGCTGCAGAGGTACCAGCAGAGATGCAGGCTTCCTGGGGGAAGCAGCCCTGTGACTGCCCCAGAACTTAGACAAATGCCTGATTGAAATCCCAGAGTTCCACCCCACAGAGCAGCAGAGAAGGTTTTGGCCTAGGAGCTGTTAGGAGCAGGTGTGACCAGACGGCCTCCCCAGCCATAGGAAAAGCTCCCTTAGGCTCCCGTGGTGCCTCCAACCCTGAGAGAGATGGTCCTCTTGTGAGCCTGCCAGGATGAATTAGCTGCAGAGGTCACCCCAAGTCACTGAATGAGCTGACTTTTGTTTCTGATGGTTTCATAGTGACCGATGTTAGAGTACATCTGCTCCAAATAAAAACTGTGGCTTAAACGTTAACTTTTAAGCCTATTTTTTTTGGAGAGTAGTTCAGTGTCATTTTTGTCCTGGGACTCTTCATGGTTTAATATGGCAAAACAGTGCCTTGGTACCTGTTCAGTTATTGTCTTCCCATTGGCTGTCTTGGATTACTGTGACCTAGGAAAGATCTGAGACCTAATGTAAAATATACAATGATATTAATTAAATAAATTGGAAGAAAAAAATTGTTAGAAAAAACTCACCCCTTGCTTCTCCTGGTAATTGTATTCGCCATTATACCAACTATCAAATTACCTTGGCTATGTCTGTACCAGTATTCATTCATTTTTAACAACAGAGGAAGTTTGCAAAATTTCCAGAACAGGTAAAAGTAACTTAAAGACAATGTTAATTTTTAATTGTAGTTTCTGTGTCATTTTACACACAGTTTCTTTTCTTTTCTTTTTCTTTTTCTTTTCTTTCTTTTTTTTTTTTTTTTTTGAGGCAGAGTCTCACTCTGCCTCCCAGGCTGGAATCCAATGGCATGATTTTGTCTCACTGTAACCTCCGCCTCCCAGGTTCAAGGATTCTCCTGCCTCAGCCTCCCGAGTAGCAGGGATTACAGGCATGTGCCACATGCCTGGCTAATTTTGTATTTTTAGTAGAGACAGGGTTTCTCCATGTTGGTCAGGCTGGTCTTGAACTCCTGACCTCAGGTGATCCATCCACCTTGGCCTCCCAAAGTGCTGGGATTACAGGCGTGAGCCACCGCACCTGGACTTTACACACAGTTTCTGTGTGCTACTCTCCTGGTAGCATTTATTTGATGAGGTTCATTTTAGAGATTGCTATGCATGGGAGCTCTACACATCTCTTATTCATGTAGGAGATTAGTTGGAGCATTAAAGTCTCTTATGAGCAATAATTAAATCAGGTGTCATAAAATCTTTCCATAGGCCAGTGAAAGATCGGAAGTTGCTCAGGATGGAACCAATTGGAAATGTGCTCCAAACAACCCCGGGGCAGCACCACTCATGGTTGCCAGGAGGAGATGCTGGTTTGGTTTCATGGACCTTCTGTTTTCTTAAGACAATATGGAAATTCAAAATTTTTTAAATGTGAAAATTTTCAATCTTAAATGTTAGTGACCAATAAAATTTTTCCAAAAGATTTCTAAAAGCACCCTTGTTGACCAGATCCAGACCACATGCTTTTGACTGTGACCTCTGGTAGATCATCAGTTGCTAAGATTTACCCATCATGTTACTTGTAGGCTGAGATCCAGTCTTAAACTTGCATGCAAGGCTATGCCAATAAGTCAAATTAAAGTTATCCTTTCCTTATAGAGACCTATATGTTTTATGAAGGAAGAAGATGTTAAGTTTTTTTTTCTCTTGATTTTCTCATCATAAATTGTGGTAGTCTCTGTTGGAAATCACCATATTGGTGGGAACAGATAAGAAAAATGCTATATAAACACTCAGAGAAATACAGAGTGTAGTTTTTTTCTTTATAATATTTTGAAGATTTTTTTCGTATAATTTATGTGTTGAAGAGAACTGAGATGTTATCAATTCAAATTTCCTCCTGCACTAGGGGCCGGGTGACATTAAGCTCACCAGCTAGTTATAACCAAGCCAGGCCTTGAACCTGGTCTGTTCATTTCAAATAATAATTAGCATTAATTGAAATTCGCATATGCAGACCGGTTTTCTAATTTTCCTGACAACCCTAGGAGGTAGTTACTGTCATTACTGCATTTTGCAGACAAGGAAACTGAGGTGTAGGGACTTGTCTCAGGTCATATAGCCAGTAAGAGGTGAAGCTAGTGCAGTATGTTTAGCCCTCATCCTACACTACCAATTATTTTCCAGGCACTCAAATGTTGCAAATGCTCAGAGTATTTGGGTTGTTCTAATAAGCTGCAGTTTTCAGAGGATGGCATTGTGTAAGAATCTGAAGAGTTCTTATTTATCTCCTATTGTTGCTCTGTGTAGATATAGTACAGCACATCATCCTAAAAAGTATCCCTGTTCTTTTCCATTGACTGTTGTGTTTGGGCCGTGATTATTTGTAAAGGTCCATTGTGCAAAAACTCTAGAAATTATTTATCGTGAAGGTGCTGGATTTACAAGTCCCCAGTCCTAGAGCATGGTATATTGGCTATGGGCTCAGACTTCAGGGGCAGGTACATCTGGGTTCAAATCCTGTTTTGGCAGCTATGTGACTTCGGGGAAGTGACCTGGCATGGCAAGGACCCAGTTTCCTTTTCTGAAAAATGGGAACAATCATATAACTCTCCTGGTAGCATTGTTTTGTTAGGAAACAGTCCCTGGGTAGCCTTCTGGCTAACACCAGTTAGCACCCCATAAAGAGGGAGTTACTGGTGCTACTTCAAAGCTCATGGCCAAAAAGAAACTGAGAGCTGAAAATGCCACTGCTTAACAGCATGCAGTAGAAGGCTGTTCATATTTAGATTTTGGGCTTGCTCATTTAGCGTTCTTTTTGTTCACATCCTCACAGTTGGGGGGCATACCCCCTCAAGAATAGAGCCACAGACTGAGAGTCCGGTCTTTCGTATCACCTGCACCTGCTCAGGGACTGATTTTCAAAACTCTTTCTCAGCATTTTTGCTGAGAAACTGAAACTGCCTAGCTGTGAACCCAGGGACCAGGGGATTTTTTTTTTTTAAGAAAAGGATTATTCTACTACTTATGAAAGACACCTGAGAGCAGAGAGAATCCTATCAGAGTTGAAATGCACATGGCTGTAAGCCTGGGAATTTGAGTTCTGTCTACTTTTATCAAATATAATCTATCCATCAATCATCTGTCTATCATCTATGTATCTAGAGATGATAGATAGATTGATAGATATCATCTGGAGATGATAGATTGATTGATTGATGGATGGATTAGATTTGATAAAAATCTATCTATCGACTGGGTGGGGTGGCTCACGCCTGTAATCCCAGCATTTTGGGAGGCCAAGGCAGGTGAATCACGAGGTCAGGTGATTGAGACCATCCTGGCTAACATGGTAAAACCCCGTCTCTACTAAAAATACAAAAAAATTAGCTGGGCGTGGTGGTGGGTGCCTGTAGTCCCAGCTACTCGAGAGGCTGAGGCAGGAGAATGGCATGAACCCTGGAGGTGGAGCTTGCAGTGAGCCGAGATCACGCCACTGCACTCCAGCCTGGGTGACAGAGTGAGACTCTGTCTCAAAAAAAAAAAAAAAAAAAAAAGGAAATCTATCTATCTATGTGTCTATCTATTGGTCTATCTATAGGGAGGGAGACTGGGGGGTAGCAGGAAGTGATTCCGTCTTGAAGAGTCACCATTTGAAATATTCACAGCTTCTTCCATTTAATTTTGATGTGTTGCCAAAGTACAGTTCAGGTAATAAAGTCTAAGCTAAAGGGGAATTTTTCTTTTGAGTAATACCACTATTAAGCTAATATACATAAAGACAAGATGCATTAGATACTACTCGTTGTTGCTTGAAGGGATTACCTAGAGGAATTATTTGATAGGTTGTTAAAGCAAACGTGAAATCTTTTAAAATGTGATGAGGACCCCTCCCAGGAACCTGTAACTCAAAAATGTTTCTGTGAATTTTCTCTAAAATTACCTCTTTTATTTTCCAAAAAGCCAGCTATAAGCTTTTTGTTAAGCCAAAGAAGAAGACATTCTTTACCCTCAGAAAAATGTCTTAGTAAAGGTCCTGAATGTCAAATTGAGACTGGAGAAGATTTGGTGACAACATAAGACAAGATGACAAATAGCATGTGCTTTGTTTATGTGCTAATTCTTTATCTGTCCACTTTCGGATCAATCTTCAAAGCTTGAGCTCATGCCCTTTCTCCTTTTAAGCCTTCACTGACCTGCCCAATTATTTAAATATATATAAATAAATATATATTTCCAAAAATATTTTGTAGTTCCTTCCACTGTGCCCTCACAGGGCAAGTGCATGTACCTCTGCTTGGGACCTTTTCTTTTTGGCTCATCATATCCTGTGGCAATGTCCACTGTCTCTCCTTAGAGCATCATCTCCTTCAAGATCAAGAATTGCTGGACTTGAAGAGTCTTGGAGGCCATTTCTGGTCTTACATTCCTGACACATTGGGGTTCTGTGGCAAATGAATGCTTGTCTGCTGAGGGCAATTATTATTAATATTTTAGACAAGATCTTGCTCTGTCACCCAGGCTAGAGTGCAATGGTGCTATCATGGCTCACTCTAGCCTTGACTTCCTAGGCTCAAGTGATCCTCCCACCTCAGTCTCCCAAGCAGCTGGGACCACAGGCACCTGCCACCATGCCCAGCTAATTTTTAAATTTTGTGTAGACAGGGTCTTACTATGTGGCCCAAGCTGGTCTCGAACTCCTGGGCTCAAGTGATCCTCCTGCCTTGGCCTCCCAAAGTGCTAGGATTACAGGTATGAGCCACTGTGGCTAGTTGGTTTTTAATCACTTAAATAAATAAATAAATAAGTAGTTGGTTTGACTATGTTGTGTTCTTGTAATCTAAATTAGCTTTTAGATTGGGCAAATTTGGAGTTCAAAATCAGTTTTCCATCCCCCTCTGTCATTGTCTTTCCTTTGTTTGCTTGTTTTGTGCGTGAGAAGTGAAGCTATGTCCTATGATGGTGATAAACTCCAGGTGGAGGATCAGTGTACCTGTTTGGGTCCCTAAGTCAGCAGACATTCCTTGAGCATCAGCTCTGTGCTAGGAAACAGAGATCAGTGAGATGAGATGAGGAGCTAGCAATTCAGTTATGGAGTCAGGTAGATTCATAGAAAAATAAAATTGAGGGTACAAAGAGTACCTCCCATTGCTCTAGTTCTTAATTGCAAACTTACAAGTGCAATAACTGCAAAAAATACTTGCCAACTGATGGAATAAAAGTGTTCTGATTGGAAAAAGCGTTTCTGGTGTTGTCTACAAATCACTCAAGAAAGTCTTGGAGGGTCCTGGGATAGATTTAGATGAGTACATTGAGAAGACCCTAGCATGTAAGATCCAATCTTTAGGGCAGTAGTTAAGGGCCTTGGGATGTTGTAAATGTGCAAAAAACAACAGCAAAAACAGCCCTCATAATATGAGGTCCTAGCAAGAGTCCTATATATGGACTTGGTAAGGGTGGAAGGCACATTCTGAGCAGAAGAGGATGGTTGAAGGCCACCAATGATTCCTGGCAGATTATTAATAAAGGGTGAGGGCCAGGGACCCTGGGGGACTGAGGAGGTGAGAGAAATTCCCAAGGAGTACACCAAGTTAGACCAAAAAATCCGAATTCACCATGTCTCTTGGTTATTATTTAAGGGCCGCTGACTTGCCTAACAGAGCATGCAAGCATCGTCTGCAGGCTGGGGGGTGGAGGGAAGCTCAGTTTTCTGAGAAGACCAAAGCTCCATGGACCTCATGTGAGATTCCTGTGAGGCAAGTGCGGGGACATGGGCTGTGGGGCCGGAGGGGTTGTGCCTGGAAGCCCCTGGGCCTAAGCTTTCTAGAGCAGTGGACCTAGGTTAGAGGAGTTTGAGGTTGTCATGGAGAGAAAACTCCTGGTTGGGTGTGTGCCACAATTGTGAGCCTTCCCACTGCTCCCTTGAGGGAATGGCACCCTTTTTGGAGACCTGTTTTATTAAGCAGAGCTTGACTCGGTGAAGAACCCACAGTGTCACTGCACTTTAACAGGGGCAGTGGGGAGTGATTTTTCTGGGAAAGAGCCTGCTGCTTGCCTGTCAGTGGCCCTGACCTGGCGCTTCCTCTCTCCTTCCTAACCCTGTGCCTTTGGGATCAGTCGCCCTAAGGCAGAGAGCAGGAGAGGCCAGGGCTGTGGAGATCCTCCTGGAGGCAGGTGGAAGTCACCAGGAGGGGGCAGCGCACACGCACCTTAGTCTTCCGTTTCTGTCCGGAGGCTGTGGGGCAGGGAAAGAAGGCTGTTAGCTGTTTGCTGTTTGGGTGGTCCAGGGAAGCAAGAACTTGAGCTCAGGTGTGTTTGCCCACTGAGTCACTGAGAAGCCCTGGGGTCTGACTTTCCTGCTGTTATTTCCTTTGTATGATTGTTGCAATCTCTGTCTCTCTTTCTTTCCCTCTGTCCCTCCCATCCTTTCTTGCTCTCTCTCTTTCTTGTCTTTCTTTTTTCTTCATAAATTTTAAAAATTCAAAAAAGTATGATGACATAATAACTTCATATAATTACATTCAAAAATGATAGTTTAACATTTTTATCTTTTTGATGCAAGTTGTTTCTCTTTTAATAAAATAGTTTAGCAGTTTAATAATATAAATGGTATAGTTTAAGGTGTGTGTGTGTGTGTGTGTGTGTGTGTGTGTGTGTGTAAAACCCCAGACCATTCTCCTTTCCCAAGGCCACCTTCCTTGGAATCATCTTTCTATACTTTGCATATCTACCTGACTGTGAACACTATGTGGTATTATTTTTTATATATTTTTAAAAGTTCACATAGATTGTTTTATATTACACATACATATCAGTATACAATTTTGCCTATCTTCTTTCTCATTTAGCATGGCAGTGTCTTTCTGCTCAAATATGTAGATCTGATTTAATCTTATATATATATATATTTAACACACCTTATTTTAAACAATTTCTATTTCTTTGTGGATGGACACTTGGGTTGCTCCAGCTTTTGACTCTATGACAATAAATGTTGTAATATTCTACTGATCATATTACAATGACTATTCTTGAGTCCATATGTGAGAACTTCTCTTGTGTGAATACCTGGAATGGAATTGCGGGGTCATGAAGGGTGCTGATTTATATTTTTCCAAGATACAGGCCAAGTGCTTTTCAAAGTAGTTATAACAATTTACACTTCCTCCAACAATTTCAGAGAAATTTCATCACATCCGTAGAAATGTTATACATTGTCAGGCTTTAAACACTTTGTCAGTCTAGTGGGAGAGGAATAGTATGTCACTGTTATTTTAATTTGCATTTCACATTTCTTAGGAGATGAACAACTTTTCATGTTTCTTGGCCACCGAAGTTTCCCCTCTGTGAATGACCTGTTACTCACCTTACTGGCTTCTTTTTTAACCCTATGATTTGATTCTTCACTTAGTGGTAGCTAAAGAGAGTTTCTTAGGGGGTAGATTTCTTGAGCAGCTTGTAGCTAGCGTCTATATTGTGGACATGACTACACATAGTAGCTTATGAGGGGGAATTCTTAGGATCTACTACTAGAAGAGCCCTTGCTGAACTTTTAATCCAGCTCTTCAGTTGGCCTTTCCATCTTGGCAAGGAGAAAAATTTATTATTTGTCCAGGGCATTCTTGCCCCCACAGTAAGGGAGTATTCTCTAGTGACCATTTTTCATCACTTCTTTTGATGGTTTTCAGCAAAATTTCCTGTCTGGTCTTAGATTTCGGAATAGTGGTGCTTTGCTTAATTGGCTCATTTTCATCTCATGAATACTGTGAATTTACCATTGACCAAATTTATCCTCATCTCCTTCTTTCTTGGGCACTGGTGACTAGAAAGCATAGAATTAAGCTTGTGTGTGTTTTTTTTCTTCCTAACAAGTGTATGCATTTCTAAACTGAATTCCTGGCTCCATTGATATCTCTTTATTTTTTATTTATTTTTATTTTTAAATTAAATTATCTTTTTCTTTTCTTTTTTAAGCCTACATATTTTTGTACAATCCATGGACATCTCTACCCCTGTCTTTCCTCCTCTATGCCTTCCATTTTTATTTGCTGGTTCGTTGTATTCTATTGAATAAGATCGGGGAGTTGATAAATTAAATGTCTGATGAAAAATGAAAAGAAAGGGCATAAGTAACAAAAAGTTAAAGATGAGTGCCTTGTGCAGATCATGATAAAGTCCTCATTGAGTTCCAGGCCCTTGTTGTGAGCATGGAAGATGCAAGGATAATCCAGAAAAAGAGTGAGGAAGAACTCTCAGTGACTTCAGGACCGTGACAGGACCCATGCTTACGCAGCTGGAGGGAGTGCACAGCTTGCCTGGAAGCCTAGGTTGTGACTCCAGAGGAAAACGCGCCCACGTTATCTATCCTTTTTGCTGTCAGTTGCATGAGAAAAAGTATTAACATTCAGGGCTCTTTGGAATGCAGTTCTTATTGTGAGATCATTTAGAAGAGTGAGGTCATTGTGATCTCTATTGAAAAAGTTTGGTGAAAAATCTTGCAAAAATGTATCTAAAGTATGATAACTCTGAAACACTTGATATTAAAAATTGAGCATTCCTTTCAAGTCTTAAAATGTTTCCTTCTTCTATGTGTGGTGGGAGGAGGGAAGGGAACGAAAGCTTCCTGCACATTTATTAAGTGTGCCAGGCCCTGGGTATAAGGGACAACCAATATTTTTTTCAGAAAAAGTCACCATTCTATCTTGGAGGCTGGTTTTTTATGTAACAGGGGACAATGTTTGTGTGGATGCTTTTAAAAATATTTATCTTTGGTGTAATTTTGTCTTCTCAGAGAATCTACTTATTTTTATTTTTAAAATTTATTTTCTAAAAAGAGGTGCCCAAACCCTTACTATACAGCTTGTCATCATTTTCCTCCACACAGTGGCTGACCTATAGATGCTGTATGTTCCTCCCCATCGTTTAATATTTTTTTCATTTTAACTCACATTGTTAACAGCAGGGCTACATATTTGTTTTCAGTGTCTTAATTGGAATATGTTATATATCTTAAATTTTTTCAGGAAGAAAGGGGAGAATTCATCCTGCATAATTTCTTGTAGTGCCTTTGTAACTCCAAGTACAGTTCATCTGTTTCTCCATCTGTCCATCCATCCATCCATCCATCCTTTGAGTACCTACCTTGTACTGGGTACTGAGCTAGGTGAGTTATAAAACAGATCTAACTGTCTCAAAGACATTGTGATCTAAGAAAACTGAATAGACAGGTATTTAAATAACTGTAGTACAGGGTAGAGTATAGGAAATTCCATAATGATGGTTTTAATAGCTATTTGTTCATATCACTAGGGACTTTACTGATTGCAAATGATAGAAATTAAGATCAATTCAGGTTCGTGACATCTAGCCTCAGAGACAGTTGTATCTAATGGCTCAAGTGGTGTTTTTAGAGTTCTGTCTCTTTAGCTCTGCTTCTTTTGTGGACTGACTTCATTTTTGGATGGTCTATTTCCTTGTAGCAGAAAATTTCCCCATGGAAGTTGCAGGCCTGTGCGATCCTTCAGCTATGATCCCAGAGAAAGACAGAGACCCTCTCTTTCCCAGCATTCATTTATTTAATCTCAGGGAAGACTCCTCTTGGTGTAATTGAGGTCATGTGCACATCTCTAAGATACCAGCGTGGCCAAAGGGTTGGAGTTTTCTCCATCCACCCTTATATTGGAGGGCTTAGGGGGTGGGGGACGGAGGAGCGTTCCCACGGAGAACGCTCTAAGGCCGCGTTGGGGTTTGTGAAATGTGGTTCATCGAAGGAAAGATTGATATTGTCACTGACAAAGGCAGAAGGAGGAGATGCTGGGCCAGGAAAATAGAGAAAAGAGGACGGGGAGGGGAAATGCACTTTAGTATTTTAGGAGGTAAAGGAGGGAGTGGCTGTTTCTCTTGAAATGTGAGGGAATATGTGACTTTTCTTGTGCAGTGATGACAGTAGCATCTCTGTGGCTCTCACCATAAGAGTAGAAACACCTTTGAGAGGAGTGGATGCAATTCCATGGTATTTTCACCTATGTACACTGGTGATACTCTGAAAGGGAAAGAAAAGTGAAATTGTTGGGTGAAAGACTGATAAAACAGGAGAAATGAAACCCAGTGAACTGGTTATCGACCATGAAACCTGTCAGTCATGGTTTCTGCTCAGTCATGCTCAGTTTTGCTCTCCTGCCATATTTTTAAAAATGGCGAGGCTCGGATGGGTGTGGAGGGAGCGCCTTGGACACCTGGGTGAGGTGGATGGGAGTTCTTCATGGTGCTGCTGCCTACATTCTGAGTCACTGCGATTCACTCTCTGCTTTGTTACAGTTTCATCGCAAATCAGAAAAGGTTAGAAATCATCAACGAAGATGATGTTGAAGCTTACGTGGGACTGAGAAATCTGTGAGTACTCAGGACCAGCACACATTATCTCAGAGATTTTTCCTATTGTCTACTCTGGTCAGGCAGGCATTCACTGGTTCGTTCTAATATGCGTGAAATTATGTGTCTTCACAGGACAATTGTGGATTCTGGATTAAAATTTGTGGCTCATAAAGCATTTCTGAAAAACAGCAACCTGCAGCACATGTAAGTAGAGATTGATTCTTTTGCTTCCCAGGACCTATTTTATTCAATATTTCCCCCCTCTGTTTATTTTCCTTCTTTTCCAACTCGAAACCTCCCTTTTTAAAGTTAGTGTAGCTGTGATAATAGCTTAGAAACATTAGCTCTGATTTTGTTTGATTGTTTGAATAGCTTCAGAGGGGTACTTAGAACAGGCTGTTTATTCCCTTTCATGAATTTCTGGGCCAGTTCCATCTTGGACAGAGCAATAGGCTAGCAGCAAGGAGTCTGATGTGAAAACTGTGTCCTTGC
Source organism: Macaca nemestrina (assembly GCF_043159975.1). Taxonomy (NCBI): domain Eukaryota; kingdom Metazoa; phylum Chordata; class Mammalia; order Primates; family Cercopithecidae; genus Macaca; species Macaca nemestrina. The sequence continues at coordinate 13,354,720 of NC_092138.1, read as the reverse complement.
ACAGAGTTCTTGATTTTCTTCCTTGGAATCATGACATGCTCCCTGGAAGACATCAAACCAGTGGAACTGAAAGAAGCTGACTTGGCCTCGGCCTTTATAGGGAAATAAAAATTACTGGTGTTTTTCCCCCCACAATAGGATTCTCTTTTGCACCTTCATTTTCCCAAAGTTGTCTGTCATGAATTGATAAAGGTAGAGAAAAATCAATCATGGGACATGCCAAAGGTACAGAAAATCATTAATAATGGGAACTATTTCCCCGAAGTCTTGTTGATGCTTTGTCCACTGAAGTCAAATGGAAATAGGGACAATGGGAACTGTTAGCTTGTTTGTTGCTAAATCCTCTAGATGATGGCATTTAAGTCCATAAGGCGTGGCTTTCCTGAGAGATGTCTTCATTAAACTAAAGATCACCTAAGTGCAGAATATTTATGCATCTCTGAGCACAGACTCAGAACTCCCATTCCCTGAGTTTTTAGTGGAGCTTCTGCCAGAAGGTTGTTGCCTGCATTCATTGATTCTGTTTTGCTGTACCAAATTCTCTTTGCAATGATACCTTACATATCATAGTCTATCTATGGGACCCTCACCTGGAATATTTCACATGATTTTTTTCTGATAATTGGTAGGGCAGATCTTTTTATTCACATTTCATAGATAAAATAAGAGTGAGGGTTTCCAGCTTCATCCATGTCCCTACAAAGGATATGAACTCATCCGTTTTTATGGCTGCATAGTATTCCATGGTGTATATGTGCCACATTTTCTTAATCCATTCTATCATTGATGGACATTTGGATTGGTTCCAAGTCTTTGCTATTGTGGATAGTGGAAACCATCATTCTGAGCAAACTATCGCAAGGACAGAAAACCAAACACTGCATGTTCTCACTCACAGGTGGGAATTGAACAATGAGAACACTTGGACACAGGGTGGGGAACATCACACACCAGGGCCTGTCGCAGGGTGCGGGGAGGGGAGGGGGATGGCATTAGGAGATATACCTAATGTAAATGATGGGTTAATGGGTGCAGCACACCAACATGGCACACGTATACATATGTAACAAACCTGCACGTTGTGCGTATGTACTCTAGAACTTAAAGTATTAAAAAAAAAAAAAAAGGGTGAGGGAGTTCTAGGTCTTGCTCACATTTACAGATCATAAGTGTCAGAGTTATGACTCCAGGGCCAACCCCTCTCCATGTTCTTACATTAAGAGTACAGGAAATAAAATCTGTATCATCCATATAATTAGAGAATCAGACTTTCTTAGAAGGTTTATCCTCTTTCTTTTTTTGAGAACAGTTCCCCAACTGATTTCCATGCCAGTTTTAAAAGAAACCATTCTCTTAGAAGCAGATTGCCTGGACACTCTATTGAAATTTGTTGATATTATGGAAAATATTAATTTCATAAAGCCAATATCACAGCTTCATATTTTATAGGTGGCATTAATGATGAAGTCACTTTAAAAATACAGTCTGTAAATTAAGACATAAAACATTCTGCAAAAATGTGATAAAACTCCAGGGAACTTTATTAACACATTTCAATTAAATGCTTTTTGGAATCATCTCTGCAGTCTGCACAAATCTTTGCCTGCACAAATCTGATGGCTGCGTAGGCCTTGATAGCATAAACAAGAGAGAAGTTGGAAAGAAGAAAAAGGCAAAATGCTCTAATGCAGTCACTTAGATGTAATTAATGACCTCAGTGGTTAAGTTCTGGTATTTTCATTACAGTTGACCTTAGACCCGAATTACTCAACAACTGCATTTTACTGGCTGTTTTATCACATCACTTCTCCTAATGTTGTGATTTGGACAGTGGGCTCTAGCTAATTACAGTTTTATTAATAGACTTACTTATTACTTCACTTTACTTTGTACTTTGTATATTTTCCTTGTTGCATGCTATTTCTATGAATATGAAAGCCACCTTGTATATTTTTTCATGTTGATATATGATAGAATGATTTTGGTGGTATTCTTTGTGTAGTCCACAGCTTATACAAAGTCAAATATCTGTCCCTCGTTTTCAGAGAAGAATTATTTTAAAATGGGAAGCTAAAGGGACATACATATCTTACACAGTTTTCTTAAGAAGCAATAGCTGGGATGTCAATCATTGATCAAATTGCAAAAACACTACTAATATTTGTAGCCATTATTGAATAGTAAGACAGAGAGAAATAGGCAAGTATCCGGCAGTTATGAAGAGGTCATCAGATGGCAGTAAGCTTCATATATTCACAGGACAAAAGAGGCTCTTAATCACCAAAATCTGAAATTAAATTAAGTAGTTTGCTTTCCAGAACAGTAGGGAGGAAGGAAGGAATTAAGTCAGGTGTCTGCCTATCCGGATCTTAGACCTAACCTCTGCTTATGATGGAGGACTCTGGGGACCAGCTTGGTTGGTGGTCCCCTGATTTTCCACATGCAAACTGCACTCTTACCTCAAATATCAAGGCAGTGGGGTGCAAGGGAGCTGATAACAAAATATGTATTAAAAGCTGTTTCTCTGTACCCCTGGGATATACTGATGATCTCTCTGAGTTTCCCCAGCAATATAAAAACGCATACAAGATCAGTCTATTTCACTTCGGGTTTTAGGGAAATTTAAACGGGATCCTCTCTCTCACTTTCTCCACTTCTCCCCCTACCCTGTCCGTATTAGCATCACATGGGGACTGCCCAGAGCCCCAGAGAGTGGTCACTGCGTTATTTCTTGATGCCTTTAATTCCTGCCCAGCCCCTAAGAGCCCAGGGACTGTGAGAAAAGCTGGTATTTGTGTTTTCCAGGGACTTTGCAGAGGTGCTAATTAGCTCCCTTGCAAAGCTCTATAATCAAACAGTAAGAGGATTGTTGATTTTTTTCCCTCCCCTCTTCCTCCTTTTTGGCTTTTGGCCCCAATAATAAGTATGGTTCATAAGACTCATCTTGTTCTTTGGCCCATAACCCCGCTCTTTGCGGTGCTGCTGGCGGCCCCACAGAGGCAGCAGCTCCGCGGGGCGGCGGTTTTACCAGCAGACAGGGAGACCCTTCACCCTAAACTGCTTTCTTCGCTGCCTCTCTCCGCCTTTTTCTTGAGGAGGAAAGCAGGTTTTTGGTTTTTGGTTTGTTTTAGAAAGATTGGGACTTCCGATGAAAGCATTTGTGCCTTAGAAACTGTGGAAAAGATAGGCAGACTGACTTTTCAATGCATTGTAGACCAGTGAAACCCACTCTTTTCTTGTTTGTTTGTTTGTTTTTGCTTAGTTTTAAGAAGGAGTCTTGCCGTTGTTGCCCGGGCTGGAGTGCAATGGCGCCATCTTGGCTCACCTCAATCTCTGCCTCCGGGGTTCCAGCAATTCTCCTGCCTCAGCCTCCCAAGTAGCTGAGATTACAGGCGCCCGGCACCACACCCGGTGAATTTTTGTGTTTTTAGGAGAGACGGGGTTTCGCCATGTTGGCCAGGCTGGTCTCAAACTCCCAACCTCAGGCGATCCACCAGCCTCAGCTTCCCAAAGTGCTGGGTTTACAGGCGTGAGCCACTGCACCCGACCGAAACCCATTCTTAATTCACGTTCCAAAAGAAGAGACTTATGTGGGCACATTTTACAACTTCCTGGTGGATTATTTTTTCACGTGGGTGAGCACTTTATACTCAGTGTGAAGCGAGAAGATGCACGCCTAGAAGGAAGGAGGGTACCCTTGTGTAGGTAGGGGTTTGGATGAGTGGAGATCTCAATATAGAATTAAACTGGGAGTGGACACACACATTCATGATTTGTGAGACACCAGAGTGGTAGGTTCTTTCTTATCAACTGACTAGCCTTAGTTCATGCTTTGGCTCCTGGTTGTAACCCCAGGACTGTGTGACTGATCAGACACACCAGGATACTTCCTTAGGCTGACAGTGAAGAGTAGCCTCAGGTAAGGGGCCAGGATCACTGTCACCCTCAGATGTCATGTTTTTTATTTATTTTTTATTTTTTATTTTTTTATTTTTTTTTTGAGACAGAGTCTCACTCTGTTGCCCAGGCTGAAGTGAAGTGGCGCAATCTTGGCTCACTGCAAGCTCTGCCTCCTGGGTTCACGCCATTCTCCTGCCTGAGTCTCCTGAGTAGCTGGGAATACAAGCATCCGCCACCACGACCGGCTAATTTTTTGTATTTTTTTAGTAGAGACGGGGTTTCACCGTGTTAGCCAGGATGGTCTGGATCTCCTGACCTCGTGATCTGCCCGCCTTGGCCTCCCAAAGTGCTGGGATTACAGGCGTGAGCCACCATGCCCGGCCAGATCTCATGTTTTATCCAACTCTCAGCCCAACACTTGCCTTCCTGGGCAGGAAACATACGCTGAAAGACTCATTGGCTTCCTCCGTTTTGTAGAGGTCTTGGCTGTTTCTATGAAAGTTGATGTTTGTTTTACATTCATTTTATTTATTAAACACATCTGTAGGCCCAAGCATCGGACACTCTTTAAATAAATTTAAACAGTAAACAAATTTGCAGAGTGAGTCAGCTGCCAGGGTTATGGCTCTGAATTTCCTACCCCAAAATCTCATGGCACTGATCATTGGAAACTCTTTTATGGAATCAGATTACATGTTTGGAACATGTCAGTAAATTATTATTTTTTTAATCACAAATGTATCTTTTTATTGTCTGGTTGGTTCAAATCTGAAGACATACCGTCTTCAGATGAAATCTGATGTATTCCTTGTTATCTAATTTTTTTTTGTTCCCATCGTGGAGGTATTTGGTTATCTAGCTCATATGTAAACAATCTCAGTAGTGTTTTTTCATCAATAAAATGTCTTTCATATAAAGACATATTGAATTCAGTTAATATTCAGAGTTTTGTATGCCACATAATTTCAAAATATCCATGATGCTCTTTAGTTTTAAGGCATCTTTTTTCCCTACTGGGTTTATAGTTTTAAATTTTATTTAATGTTACATATCTTCCTATTAGTTGTTCAAAAGATCAGGATTTCTATGAGATATATAACTTGGCTCCAAATCAACATATGAAAAATAAGCTTTTGGGCGAAAAAAACATTAAAAATACACAATATATTTATGCTACCCCTCCCTGCAAAGAAAAAAATATAGACAAGGTTAGAGGAAAAACTCAGCTATCACTCTTAAGTGAAAGAGAGAGAGATTTGGATGTAAGTAAAGCATGCATAATGATCAAATAAAATTGTATTTTGTAAACAAAATCTCTGAATACTGTGTTCCTAAAATGTAACATTTTAAATTTATGTTTAATGTTTTTGATTCCTTTCAGCAATTTTACCCGAAACAAGTTGACGAGTTTGTCTAGGAAACATTTCCGTCACCTTGACTTGTCTGAACTGTAAGTAATGATTTTGTGTGGCATTTGGGGAAAAGTTTTCAAAGGAAGGGGTAATTCAGTATTTTTCTTTTAATGAGTGATGTTGCAGATCTATTTTCATATCAAATTCTCGAAAAATGATTTCTGAAGTTTCAGTCTCTCAGTCTTTTATTCCCTGATGGTTTATTATTTCTCATTTTAAAAATTCAGTAATTAAAAAAATAGAAATCTCAGTAGTGACATATCATTTCTGGTTCGTTTAAATGTTGTTTTTACATAAATAATTTCTAGTAGAGGGAAAAAAGAGAAAAAGAAGGGGGCTTTGTGTGAAACAGCTATATACTTTATATCTCACAGCATCTGTTTGGTTCCTGTTGGATTCAGGCCCTAAAGTCAAGCAAACCCATTCAAGGAGGAAATAAAAATGGGCAAAACTCTGCTCACTTTTGTCCATCTTAAGGATAGGGAACATTGGAGGAAAGGCAGTTCTTCTCTTTCCCTACCCATCGTTGTGAGATTTTCTTCCAGGTCTGTTACTGCATTCAATATTTATTTTTAAGTCCCATTTTCTTCTGTTGTGAAATGATAGAAAACATATTTAAAGGTGGTGACGACTAACAGCCAGGATTTCCAAGTGAGCTCAATTCCTTGCGTTGTCCCCATTAAACAAATATGAACTGTTGCCATTCTTATGGCACCTCAAAACGTCCTAATGCAGAGGATTTGTGGGGCAGATGTGGGCCCAGGAAGAGGCCTTTGAAGATTAGACAATGGCATTTGCTTAAACTCTATGTTGCCTGAATTGTGGAGTCTTTTCATGAAGATCCATCCTTATTTACAAGGAAATTGTGCAGATTGGAAGATGTCACTGCTGGAGAGACAACAAGTTAATAGGTGTAATGGGTGTTATATGGTGAAAGTCTTGGCAATTGGCAATTATTTGGAATAAAGTGAATTCAGGGCATTGAAGCACTAATGCTTCTAACACAGGAATAGGCATGACAAACTAAAGGAAGATATATGAGATAGGATAAAGTACTTGGTGTACAAATTTTGGGCAACATTGTTTAAAATTTTCTTGCTGGATTAAAAATTAGAATTTCAATTTCAAATTTATGTCTCAATATTCTTCTTGAAGCATATTTAATCCATTGATTCAACCAATGTTAATTTTGTACCTATCACAAATCAACATGATATGGCACAGGGCCGTGGGGATAAAGGGAGAAATGTTTCTATGTTCCTGGATTCTGTTATCCAGTGGGAGAGGTAGAAACCTAAAGATATAAGTGTAATGTGCTGTCATAATCATTGAGCTTGCACAGTAAGCTGGAGAAAGAAGCCAGCTGTGCACCAGTGTTGTGTTGTCGTATGAACATTGCTGTATTCATAATTGAAACATTCCTTTCCTTCTTTATCCCTTCTGCTGAGTTAATGATATCCTCTTTTAGAAAGACTCTTTAGTTTTGCATGTCCTCAGAGCTCCAGGAAGCATTTTGGATTAGTGGGGTTTAAACTGATGGTGGGACTTTTCTGTGGTCTTTTCCATATCCCATAACATCAAATCCCATTTTGGTGTTGGAGGGATACTTGGAGGTGATCAAGCAGACACAAATTAAATGAGTCTATCATGACCACATTTTCCCCTAAGAAACTCCTGGAAAAGTCTCCAGGGATCCCTGAGATTCTTAGAACCCAACCAGAAAACCACAGGACTAAATGATGTGGCAAAGTCCAGGTCCCGTCTTCACGGAAATCTTAAGTATTGTGGTTAATGCCAGGCAGAGTCTATGTAACGATTTTAAATGGCCTCATTTAAAGGCTCATTACCATAAATGGAATTCATCTTAAATAGGCCACTGAGTATTATAAATAAGCATTTAAAGATTTTTTTTTCCTTGTGGTTTTTATTTTCCTCTTGACTACTTCCTCTTTTACCCGTTGCAGGCCACAGGAGTCCAGGCAGCAGGGCTGAGGTCTGAATGGCGGTGGCTTTCCACCCACAGTGGTCTAACACAGCTCAATCGGCAGCTCAGTTGCTTTGCCCTCAGAAGAGCTTGCTGTGCGTGTGTGTGTGTGTGTGTGTGTGTGTGTGTGTGTGTGTGTGTGTGTGAAGGAGGTCTGCAGCTCCCTTTCAGGTTCTCTCTCTCACCTTCACTCCCGCTATCTTGAATCAATGAAACTGACTGTGATTGCATGATGCAGAAAGCTAGGGGTACCAGCCTTCTGGCATTCACACTTTAGTCTTAGCTTTGTACTTACAGTCTCATTTTAAATTGAGATGAAATTGTTCTGCCACCTGCTGAAGTTTGAGCTTAGAAAGTGGTAACACTTGAGCCTTTAGCCTGGTCAGAAATAAGTATGTTAGCATTCCTGAAAACTTCTTGTTGGCATCTTCTTAATAACTCTATCATAACCATGATAAATTTGTCATGGCACCTTATTTTCCCCATGTTATGAGATGTTCTTTTCTATCCTATATTTTGGCTATTTCTCCTCTGTATCTCATTTCCCCTGTTATTCTGTAAGGTCTTCTGTCATTCTCCAGTGCTGTCTGCACATAGCAGATGCTCAGTAAGTATCAGATAAATGAAGGAATAATAAGTACTGTCATGCTATGAAAGTGGTATGACTTCAAAGCGTTGCTGGCTAGAAAGAATTCATAATGCTGTAGTATTTTACAAGCACCAGTGTAGCTAAAATGGAAAAAGGAACTTGATCTGTTGTCGTTTTTGTTCCCTGTAGGATCCTGGTAGGCAATCCATTTACATGCTCCTGTGACATTATGTGGATCAAGACTCTCCAAGAGGCTAAATCCAGTCCAGACACTCAGGATTTGTACTGCCTGAATGAAAGCAGCAAGAATATTCCCCTGGCAAACCTGCAGATACCCAATTGTGGTAATTTATTTTTAAAGCAATGTGTTCTAGTTGCTATTAATTATTCTTATTGCCTTGGTGTGGTAGTCTGGGAAAATTACCACTACCTGGATTGTATATAGTATTCTGTTGATGTCTCCAGTGAATCAGACAACATTTGTGTGTAGTGTGGAGTCATCGGCTGGGAGCAACTTTGCTGAGTATTCTTTGCAAGTAGAATATTAGTTCGGAGTGGGTGGCTGTGAAGTGCATAGAGAAAAAGTACACTGCTTATTCTTTTTGTTTGTTTGTTTGTTCACTTGCTTATTTGTTCATGTTTGTTTATCCATCTATCCATGCATCCATTCATCCACCCATCCGTCTGGGCAAAAACTATCTGCTGAAAGTGTGGCACTTCTCTGGCCACATATGCCCTTGGTTGGCATCCAGGCCAGGGATCTCAGGGTGATGAAAATGTCCTGGCAGCACAAGCAAATGCAATTCAATCCAGCACATTCCCTTAAACTTGTCTTACTGCCAGATGTCTGTGTCTCTTGATGGGGTGCCCCAAGTCTGCTGTGCTACGTGCTTCTCCCCATGTCTGGACTTCAAATCTCCTACTTTACCGTCATCCCCTACTCCTCTCCCCAGCGTTTTCATCTCCAACGTTTTAAAGGGCACCGAAGGGCAAAGTCAGAGCTCGTGTGAGTGCTAGTGAGTTATAAGGAAGGAATAGCAACGTGTTCTGCTTAGGATTTTACTAGTCTTCAGTGATGTACCTCTACAATACCCACATGTGCATGTTACTCCCCCACTGACATTTGAATCGGTTAGTCAACCAGTTAACAAGTTCACAAACAATTATGTTTCATCTTCTGGCCTAGTGGCTGGTGACACAGCAGAAAGCCATGTAGCACCTTGTTCTTGTGCACAAGGAATCATCTGTGTATTAACCACAAACAACCGATTCTTTGTTTTTGGAAGACCCTATTATTTGAGGTCTACTTTTTATTTAAGAAAAATGGAGCTGCTGCACACGCTTTGTAGGAATGCGATAAAAATAAAGATATGTGTCTGTTTCTTGCCCTGAATGACCTTAGAAGACGGCCCTGACCCTTCCCACAGATTTTTCTGTCACAAGTAGAGTCCTTTGGTTTCATAATGGGGGAATAAGGCTTTGTTCTCTTGCCAACCTCTATCAGTTTTCTTTGCTAGCTAACACTTAAAAAAAACCCAAACAACTTTTAATATGTGTCTTTTCCTGATTGATAAGAGGGTAACTGTTCTCTGTTCTGGTACAAATTTGTACCACTGAGAGGAATTGCCTAGAGGGACAAGAAATTCAATGTTGAGTCACCTGGCCTTTGGCCAGCTCCCAAATCCCCATGGCCTTTGTGGCCACATTGGTTCAGCAACCACTGAGAGGAAAAGAGAGAAAGCATCTGACTCTTGCTCTGGTTTCACAAACTGCCTCTTAACAGACATCTGCTTTGCCCTTGCCTGAAACCAATTCCATTTTTTTTTCCATTTTAATTTTTGGTTGTATTGTCTTGGCAGCATTCTGGGAATGCACCCCGCCTTACGTGTTATTGCTCGGCCATTGTGATTGGGATAGGGGACATGTAAGGAGTGAACTGGTCCTCATTTTTCCTAATCAGTTTGTCAGTTTTCAATGATTTTTTATTTCTGTTTTCTACAAATTAGTCAACGAATTGTGTGTCTAAGAGTGAGTTTTTGAATCTACTGTAATGAGGGCATGGGCTCAATTGATCCTTTAGGATTGAATGATTACATTCACAGTAGCAGTCACAATTCATTTCAATGTCAAGGATGCTTTTCAAAAAGCAACATTATAGAAGAGTGTGGCAAGTGAATTGACAGACTTATTTTTCCTATCGTTTTTGTGTTCTTGTTTTGTTCTTTCTCTTTTAATTTTTATTCTCTTTCAAGTGTTTTACTTTTTGTAATTGCATGTATTATATTGATATGTTTTGTTGCAAAGGTAATTTCCTACATTACACATATGACGTTTGTCTTGTTGTTGCTCCTAACCATTTCAGGTCAGTAGTCATAGATCTATCATACTCTTTTTAACCATTACATGAAATTCATGGTACAATGTGTCTTAATTAATTAAATGTTCCATATTGACGGGCATTTTGCTTATTTTCCAGTTTTTTGATACTGCAAAAATGTTTCAGCAAGCATCCTTATTCATGCTTTTTACACATATGTACAAGTGGAAAGGTTTTTTTAGAATACATAGAAAGAAGCAGAATTTTTGGTTTATGTGGTTTGCACAGTAAAAAATGGCTGTATCTATTTATGCCCACCCTGACAAGGTATACCTTGATATTAGCGAACTTATTAGTGTCTGTCTTTCTAAAAAATGCTGTTATGGCTTTTGAGTTTGCATTTTCCTGATTACTCTTGAGTATCTTATATGTTTATTGGACTGTGTTTATGCTCCAGTAAATTACCTGTTTCTATCCTTTGTCTATTTTTCTGTAGGGTTTTTCCTTTTCTTTACTTTCATTGTTCTTTGTTTTTTCTTAATTATTTGAAAGTGATAAATATTCCCTTTTTAAAAAAATCTGTAACACTGAAATATTTTCTGCACAAATTTAAATATGTATTTTCTGCATAGAGATAACCACCAATAAGGCAGAAAAAATACTTTTGCTTTCCTTTATTTCTTCTCCCAGCTCTCAGTTTGTTATCGTCTGGGATTTTATTTCTATATTGTTACCTGGCTTTTTTGAAGATGTCGTGTTTCTTTGTATATCGTAGACTTTTGTGTCCTACTGTGTTCTCTTGGTGCGATTGTTCTTTTTGCTGGAGTATATCTTCTAATACTTCTTTCATAGAGATTAAAAAAATAAAATCAAGTTCTTAAGTGCTGGGAAATTGGCCTGTATTTTTTCTCCTTAGTGAAATTTGCTGAGTAAAACATTATAGGCTCAAAAACTCAGAACTTTGAAGATACTGCACCATATTCTTTTTGTATTGAGTGTTGCTCATGAGAAGTCTGAGGTCAGTCTGATACTTGCTCTTTCTAGGTAACCTGTGCTTTTTAAAAATTTTTCCACCTCTAGAAGTTTTGAGGATTTACTCCTTATCCATGTTATTCTTAAATTTCACCACAACGTAACTAGATGTGGGGTTAATTTTATTTTTAATTCTGCTTAGTGTGAGAGATACTCTTTCAATGTGGGGGTTCATGTCTTCAGTTCTGGAAAAATTTTCTTATTGATTGACTCGACGTATTCTTTCCATTTATTGTTTCATTCAGGAATCGACATTGGATAGATACTTACATTTCTGGCTCCACTCATGCTGGTCACCCTTTCCTTGGTAGTTTCCATCTGCTTGTCCTTGTGTACCGTATTATGGGAGAATTGGTTTACTCATCACTTAGCTCTTCAGCTGTTTCTCCAGCTGCTGATTTTTTTTCCTTTTAACCACTGATGATCAATTTCCACAATCTCTTGTGAGTCATTTTTTTTGTGTGTGTGTGACTGAAATGCCCTTTTCCGTACTGGGGTGTGCCACATCTCCAGGGAGTCCGGCAATCCTGCTCTACTTTTGGGCTCTTTGAGGGCCTCACTATTTTGTGAAGCACATGGTTATGCGTCCCTTTGGGGCTGTGCTGCTTTTCGTTCATCCACTTCTGCTTTCTCTCGCTCAGGAGTTCTTTATAGTTTCTTCTCCGTCAGTGGCGTGCCTTCTATTTTCCAACATTGTTCTGGGTTCTAAGAAAAATATTGAGTATCACTTCTAGATAATTTGGGATAAGAAAGGGAGCCTTCACTTTGAGGCTTAGTCATGTATTAATTTTCTTTTGATGGTTTCCCAACTGGTTCTTTCAGGACAAGTTAGATCATCTAAACAGAAAATGACACTAGAATGTTGGATTTAAAATCTTTCTCTGGAATTCTGTGTTGAAGAAACCAGATAACATGCCAGTATCTTCAAGTTAGACACCTTGTTTGAAAAATAAAAAAAGAATTTATGGTCAGCTGGCTTTTTCTTTTACATATACTTTAAAAACACATCTGTTGTGTTTAAGTCACAGATTTGAAGTTGGTCTTGTTTCCACACTTTTTGGAGGGGGGTGAAACTTTTTAGCTAACTCAGAATCAGTAAACACTGTGGTCTTGTGTGTGTCATCTTTGTAAACCAACAATTTGCCAACTACCATGGCCATTGTATTTAGTTTGCAATTGGTACTATTTTTATTTCAATGAAGAAGAAGAACTACTGAGATTTTATTTGTTTGTAAGATGAGTTTTCTTTAAGAGCTTCCCTTGTTAGTATTTCGTCATGGAGGTATTATATGGAGAACAAGTTCTCTACATTTTACATGCAAATACACATATTCCATGGTGCCTACTGTACCCCTTGATCATAACAGGCATTTGATGAAGGTTTGCTGAATTAACAAATGCATGAACCATATCATATTAATGTTCATATTGGGCTAAGTTTTTAATATAATGGTGTGAACGTTTCAGTTAATTAAAAATAACTTAAATACATTATTTTAGCCAAATTATTCTATAGTTTAGTATTTTTTCATTCTTTTTGAAATTTTTATCCTCATTGCATTTTTGAGAGAATCTCATTTCTTCTTTTTTCTTTATATCCTTAGAGATTAATCAAGCATGATAGATGGGGCTGGGAAGTTTAACTGCATCATTTTCATTAATAGTGCAGTCAAAATGCCTCACAATATTTTTCTAACAGTCCCCTCCTGCTGTGAATTACTGTAAATTTATTCATGCTGTAAAACAAGTAGTGATTCGTTTCTTCACAAGGCTCTTCTAAACCTTAGAAAAACTTATTAATTGCAAGGCAACAAAACATTTTCATGTAATATTTCCACATTAATTGGAATAAAGAGGTGCTATGAGCAATGGTTCTGAAGACTGAAACAGAATCATATAAGTGCTGGTGAAGAAAGCTGATTTGGCCAGGCTGTGCTGATTATCTTCTCGTACAAAAAATCTCCCTGCTAATTCTTCAAGTGTTTTTGATGAAATTATTTATCATGTAGTATTTTTTTAAAAAAATTTCTGCTCAATTCCTGCACACTTAGATGATTTTCAGCAGTTAATCTTGCAGTATAAACCTTTCAGTCACTTCCCCTGGCATAATGGGATTATTAAGGAGCAGTGGATGTTACATTTTAATTTTAAAAAATACGATCATTATTATTTAAATCTTACCTGAGAGCTTCTTCAGCAAGTGTTAATAGTACATGAAATGCTCTGCCTTAAGTAGATGGCAAATACATTTAAGAAAGGCAGTATTCCTCTGGGTCATATCAAAAGAATCCCTGCACCTATTTTACTAGTAACTAGTTACCACACAGAATGATAGTCCCACAGTGAATATAAGGTGGCAATTCACTTGTTGGTTGAAGAACTGTGCAGTTACTATATAAACCATCCTTAATGGTCCTATGGCTTGAAATCAGACTTGCCTTTTGTTTCCTTCCTATTTATTAGGACAATTTCAATTTTCCGCTTTTCCAACCTTCAAACTTTTAATGTAGAAGCTTTTAAAGGCACGTCCACAAAATACTATTTATGTTAGTGAAGGTCAGTTCACAGGTGCCCAGAAGGAGAGGCCAGGTTCCTTGAGATAAATTGAATTTAGTGATTTACTTTTAAGATTTACTTTTGGTTTCAACCACAGTTTGTAGCACATATGTCTGTGTAGCATATTTGTACATACTCCTTGTTTTGTTTGTGTTGAACCAAGAAAATAGACTGGTAGTAATTCTACTTTGTTAACACTCCAGATTAAAAGAATATGCTATATTAATGCTCTATGTGGAAGTTAGAGTGATATGAAACATTATTTTCTTAGCAACTTAGTTGGATTGACTTTCTTTCCTGAAAATTATACACAAAGGCTATTTTAGCATACTGCTTTGCTTTAATTTTCTTAGAGATCAAGTTTTGTCTCCTAAATAAAGCCAACCACACAGTGGATCGTTGTTTTTCTTTATCTTCTTAGAATGTCAAATGAAGTTGTTTTTTTCTCATCTGTCAACTGCTGTTTAAATTTTTGTGTTTAGAAGTTATGTGGTAGCTGTCACTATTGTGACATGGCTCACATGTGCTTAGAAGCGCAGTTTCAAATTTGAGCTTGCAAAGTCATTTTTGCTAACTTTCTGTCAGTTTTGCTACCAGGTATAAAGCAATCACTTCTAAATAGGTCAGGCTCATTTTTGCTTCATTCTTGGTTGTGGAATATAGCTGTTTAGGAGGCAAAGAACTTTGAAGATATGACAAAGAGATAGAAGGGTAGAGGGGAAGGTTATAGAATTTTAGTATTCTGTTGACAGAGAATTAAGAGATAGGTCAAGTGTTTTTTATTTGTTTTAAGTTCTTTTATGTGTGCACAAATAGAAGTGAGAGGAGAGAAGGCAGAGAACAGACAAAATTATAATTTACTTGAATATTTTTATACAGGTAAAGTGATGCTCAGGATCACTGAAACAAGCTGAAAGCAAACACAAGCCAGACCTACTGGTGATTACTGAAAAATATTAGTAAAACCCTGGCTTAATCCAAAATGACTAGAGTTTTGTTTTTCCTTAAGAGAAAGTGAAGGCCTACACCCTTTGAATGAGTGATTGAAGGATCTAGTCAATTTGGTCAACTCTCAAGAAGTACGCACGAATAGGTGGGAGCAGAGACATGGAAGATCCCGGCAAAGGAAGCAGCCGGAATGCTCTGGTTAAGGCCCTGGACAGACGGATGTGGGCCAGGGCCAACCCACTCACTAGCTATTTAGTCATGATACTTGATAGCCTTAACTTCTTCATCTGGAAATAGAAATATTAATGGCACCTACTTTTGAGGATTTTTGGGATGATTGATAAGGTAATAAATGGAAAATATTTAAAACAGAGTGTAGCACATACTAAGTATTGAATAAATAATAACTATTACTACCATCAATAAGAATAGATTTAAATGTATTTTACATCTGAATTTTAATATATGTATATATCTTATACTTTGTCAAATTGCTTGAAGTAAAAATAAAGCCACAACAAACATTACAATCAAAGAACTGATTATGTGCTCAAATCTGCTTGGGGAATGTAAGATCAATGGAATTTAAATGCATTTCTTTATAGCAGGAGTTCTCCGAACTTTTAATTTTCTAATGTGCATTGTGAACATCCAGTTTCTTACAGAGCCTCCTTCTCCTTCTCCTTCTTCTTCTTCCTCTTCCTCTTCTTCCTCCTCTTCTTCCTCTTCTTCTTTCTTCTTCCTTTTTTTTTGTAATCTTGGATTTTTTTCCCCTCTAGAATCTCAATAAATTAGAGTTCTATAGGACACGCTTTGGGGAAAATTTGATGGACAACTCAGGTCCATATCAGATTTAAGAATAATAGTTGTAGGAATAAAAGCCCATTGAACAATTGCCGGACACTTTTGGTATAAACGCCTGTCCTTCCAAGTGTGTTCTGTGGAACAGAGAGTTTATTAGAAATGCAAATTCTTAGGCCCCAACTCAGACCTATTGGAAAAGAAGCTACATCTTTAACAAGATACTCTGGTGATTCACACACACAATAGAGTTTGGGAAGCTTTGGTGTAAAGAAAGTCAACATTTTCACTGCCTGGTTGATGATTTTCTGCTGAGGTCTACAGGCCAGTACATCCTTCCTGAAGGAATCCAGATCAAGAGACATCTACGTGGAGGTGTCTGTCTGCCTGGGAAGCTGGTCGTCTCCGATCTCCAGCGAGGTTCCCCAGAGTGCAAAGGAAGACAGCTGTAGGGCTTAGAGTCAGGATCCTTTTACAGTAGAACTAGCAGCTCTTGGAAGCCTTGCTGGGCTTTGCTGTGTGTTTGTGCCGATTTCAAATCTTATTAAGCCAAGAAGTAGTGCCTGGCAAATGGTTTATCCCGCCTTGGCTATTCATGCTTCCCAATTCATTTTTATTGTGCTAATTAAACCTCAAGTGATATTTCAAGTACAGATTGTTTTTCCATTATTGAATCTTTGGCCAGCATATTAACGCTGTGGAATTAACGTGAGTCAGATGCTTACTCATTTGTGGAAGACTTTACATTTAAGAGATCTAGACTTGGCCAATTTTGCTCAGATTCCTTTGATGACAGGGTGATACAATTTGTCTATAAATAAAGGAGACTCACTCTTCTCCAGAATAGACATGTAATTATTTTTAAATGAAATAATTCCTTTATCAAGGAATCATGAATACCACTTTATCAGTGGTATTTATGGTCCATGATGAAATGGATATGTACAGCTTGGGAGGTAGTGGTGAAGACCCTGAGCTTTGAGTTCAAATTCTAGGTCTGTATGTACTTGGACAATGTTGGATAATGTATTTGACTTTTCCAAAACTCATCTACTTCATTAATTAAATGAGGGCAAAAACTTATCTTCAAGACTGGTTCTAAGGATGAGATAAAACAAGGTACTAGGCAAGAATATCTGGTTCAGTGAATGCCCAATAAATACTAATATTAGTATTACTGTAATTAAATGCTTTTAGAGCTGTTAATTATGTGAGCTTAAGTTTGAAAAATAAAACCCACATGAGATTTTATAGGAAAAATTAACATTATGATGTAACATTTCCTACTGAAAATCTCTTTATTTTAACCTTTCTCTGCTCAGAATTTCCAAACTATTAGATACATTTATAAAGGTAGGAAATTCATTCCATGGGTTTGTACTTGATATGCCAGGGTGGGTGTCTTTAGGCTTCATTGGTGGGGTCTGGCTATGGAGGGAGTCATACCTTGAGAACAAGCACCATGACAGACCTTGACTCTGATGGTCACCCCAGAGTCAGCAGATAAATCTATAAATATAGAAAGTGGAAGAGTCGGTGGGGCATGGTGGCTCATGCCTGTAATCCTAGCACTTTGGGAGGCCGAGGCGGGTGGAGTACCTGAGCTCAGGAGTTTGAGAACAGCCTGGGCAACATGGCAAAACCCCATCTCTACCAAAAATACAAAAAATTAGCCAGGCGTGGTGGTATGTGCCTGTAATCCCAGCTACTCAGGAGGCTGAGGCACGAGAATCCTTGAACCCAGGAGGTGGAGGTTGCAGGGAGCAGAGATTGTGCCACTGCAGTCCAGCCTGGGTGACAGAGCAAGATTATCTCAAAAATAAATAAATAAATAAAGGAAGGAAGAGGGAGAGTTATCAAAGCACAAACACTTGCAAGCTGAAAAAGCAGATGCATGAGTAGTAACTGACTTAAAGGGTGAGAATGCTGGTTACCAAGTTGACAATGGAGAAAGCCAAGGGGAAACTTGGTTTATATGGCAGAACTACTACAATGCTTAGGGCATGAGAGTACAAGTAACACCAAACACTGTATTGGTTGAAAGTCTGCTAAGCCCAGGTGACTGCACCTCTCCTGCCTCAGCAGAAAACTGGAGGCTTAATTCTCTAAAGTGGATAAAACAAAGGTTCTGAGAAACTCCAGAGAGAGTGAGGCCATGGGAACCATAGAGAATATGATGGATTTACATTCTGAATATTAATATTTCCAGGCCTCTTTCTCTTCCAAGCAGGAAATTGGAAGAGCATTATTTGAATAACTTGACCACCCCCTTCCTCAAAATGATTTCATGATCCTGACATCAGGTGGTACCTAGTAAATAGGCCAATAATATTGTCCTACAATGAAGCTGACAATTCATAAATTTGTGCAATGCTTCTAGTACCTCAATCTTAAAGATGTATGAATAGCCAGACATAATTGAGGAAAGCTTGTAATTGAAAGACAAACACAAAAGCAACAAAGAAAGAGAGAGAGAAAAAAATTGCTAGAAACAAAACTGATATAGAGAAAAGAAAAATTCAAGAAATGATTGTAAATATATCATAGAAATCGTAAGAGATATTGCATCCATGGAACAAGAAGAAGGTGCTATAAAATAAGAACATTCAGGAACAAAAGAAGAGCCTTGGGAATAAAAAATATGATAGAGGAATGAACAACCTTAAAAGCAGGCTTTAAAAATTAATCTAAAAAACTCTCCCTGCAAATAGAGCAAATAAATCAAAAGTTGGAAAATAGGAAAGGAATGGAGAATTAAATGGGCTATCTATAAGGTCCAACCTCCAAGCAATAGTTCTAAGTGGTAAGAAAGCATGTGTTATAGTTATATTGGCACATTTTTTTCCTTTCATAGTGGTACATAATAGCAATGTTGCAACCTGTAATTAATACTGTTTTAAATTTGGTGAAATAAAGTAAGTATTGCATATTAGATGGTTCTGGTGTTAGTAAGGCTTGCATACTCATAATAATTTTTTTTTTTTTGAGATGGAGTCTTGCACTGCTGCCCAGACTGGAGTGCAATGGCACGAGCTTGGCTCACTGCAAGCTCCGCCTCCCGGGTTCAAGCGATTCTCCTGCCTCAGCCTTCCCATTAGCTAGGATTACAGGTGCCTGCCACCATACACACGGCTAATTTTTTGTATTTTTTAGTAGAGATGGGGTTTCACTATGTTGGTCAAGCTGGTCTCGATCTCCTGACCTCGTGATCCAACTGCCTCAGCCTCCCAAAGTACTGGGATTACAGGCATGAGCTGTACCTGGCCACATACTCGTAATCATCTTTATGTCTCCACTGAGACAATTATAGCACATGAAAAAGTGTGAAGACAGAGTATGTTGAATGTGGTGGGGGCCTGAGGAGAGCTGTCATTCTGTTTGAAAGGGAGCCCCTATCTCATCTTCCACAGTGGGAGGTCAGTAGATACTGCTGAAACAGGAAAACCAAGAAGTAGCAATAAAGAGTGATGCTTAGTGATGAGCAGAGCAATGCCCAAAGAATAAGTTAAAGGAGATGAAATGGGTGCCTCTGGGAATAGGAAATAGTGCCGCATGGGTAAGGTGGGACTACTGTTTTTCACACACAGTAGCTTGAATCTTTTTCATAAGTTTTATAGAATTATCAACTCTTCAAACTATGTGATTAAATATTTGATTTTTGAAAAACAAAATTAAGTATATACATATTTTTAAAAGTCACCCAGATTATGCCATTGACTTCAAGGGGATTTTTCACTAAGTAAGCCCATTTCTTCTATTTTGCCTTGACACGCTCCCTAATAAATTGAACAGCTTAATTGTCATAGAAGTTGTGAAGAAAACACATTGAGAAAAACAACAGACTCATCCAAGGCCACAAAGTTAGTATGTGCCAGGTTTAGGGTGTGGGGCTTGTATTACACTCTCTGTTAATCATTGTTATATATTTCATTGCTCTGTATAACTCTGGCTATTAGGGGCTTTTTTTTTTTTTTTTTTTTTTTTTTTTTTTTTTTTTTTTGGTCTCTAGTTACATCTAGAGACCAAAGATGTAACATTGGTCTCTATTGGATGCTCACAGGAAGGAAGAGTTTGGAAGGGGGTCTCACTAGCCCCTGAAAGCCAGATCTTATTGGGGAATCCTCTCCCAGTGGTGGGAAAACCATGAGATACAGACTGTATAAATCTTATTCCAGTCTGATTTCACTAATAAAGAAAGATGGCTTTGCCAGTAGGAATACATGATAAGAGAAGGGTTTATCCATAATAATGTGAAGATGACGGGTCAAATATTGCCAGGTGGGTGGGTTAATTGCAATTTAACAGTTGTTGAAAATGAATCGCCTTCTTTGACCTCCAGGTTCTGATCTGACTTAATGCTGTATCATAGTTCTGCAGGACATAACTGTCAGGTGACTACAGTCCCAAGCAGAGTTCCTGACACCAAGAGAGGGACAGCCTCCACTAGCAGGTCCTGACATATTGTTATACCCTCTAAGACATGCCTACGTGTAAAAAATACCATGATTCTTATGCAGTTTAAAGCAGTGTCCACACTCAATTGGTGTGATAATTTCATGAAGTGATAGCAGCATCCCTAAAATTACACATAGCTTTTGAAATATAAAAATATAAAAATGATGCTTTGCTGGACTATTAAAAAATGTTTATAAGGTTCAAAGTTTCATCTGATAAGTACATTCTCAGAGTCTTTCCAATAAAAAGAACTTTTCACTGAAATGAGTCCATATACCCATTTTCATTATATTCTAAATAAGATAGCAGTTTTACCTATAATATTCAACTATGATTTATGTAACTTTGAAACATTCTAACACTGTAATAGTTCAAACTGCCTGTCTTTGAAAAATGCTTTGAAACTACATTTTCTTCAATAGAATGAGTCTTTCAAAATCTGTGTCTGGTAGAGGGTTACATTTGTGAGAGTTACTTAAAGCAAAAAAACAGATTTTTGCAAAAACAACATAGCTGCATCTCACCCTTTTGTGTTCTTGAGCATTAAAAGAAATAGGGGGTAGGAGACAGAAGGAAATAAAAGACATGATGTCAGTCCATAGGTACAATCTCTGTTTATGTGCAAAAACTGGATTAGTAACTGTAGAACAGAAAAAGAGGTGGAAGACAGTTCTTTATACTAGTGTTCTTAAAATAAAAGGTTATTAGGCATTAATGCTATAAGAAATGTGCATAATTTATTTTGAAATCTACTTATAGCTTTTTTTGATTTATGTTAAATCTATGAAGCTGATCAAAGTGGCACTTTTTCAGATCAACATAAATCAGTCTCAAAAAGCAATTAAAGATTGATTTTTAAAGCATAAACAGTTTTCAATTTATTGCTTTTAGTTTGATACTGCATTTAACTATTTGCATATGCCTCTGTTTACTTTTCTTGTTCCATAGGTTTACCATCTGCAAATCTGGCCGCACCTAACCTCACTGTGGAGGAAGGAAAGTCTATCACGTTATCCTGTAGTGTGGCAGGCGATCCGGTTCCTAATATGTATTGGGATGTTGGTAATCTGGTTTCCAAACATATGGTAAGGCTTGTGTTTGGCTGTGTCTTAATAGAGAGACAAGAGTGTTTCAGAATGTGAGAATGTATTAAACCTAGTGATGATCATTTGATATTTTATAGGGCTACATATAGAAATTTACAAAGAGTTTTTGATGTGCATTTACTTTCTACTTATTCTTAATTAACAAAGACTAATGCAGGCTTGCATTTTAGTTATGCATACCTAAAAGAGCGAGGAGTCTTTATATCCCTAGTGAACTCTTTGTATCATCCTGAACAAAGCGAGTGACTTTCCCTGTGGTCTTCTCCCTTGGAGGGAATTCAGGGATCTAGTCAACCTCATGCACTTAGCAACTGAAACCTAGAGAAATAGAATAACTTCTGATTTACTTCTTTGCCTGAGCCTATTTCAGGCAGAGAAGTTTTTCTAATGCTATATATATATATAAATAAAATATTATATTTATATATTTGTTTTTTTCTCTAGTTAGGGGAAGAAACCCCAAATCTTGTCACTTTGGGATCAATCCTAATCAAGGTTATTTTTGTCTGTTAATTCATTTGTAGAATGAAACAAGCCACACACAGGGCTCCTTAAGGATAACTAACATTTCATCCGATGACAGTGGGAAGCAAATCTCTTGTGTGGCAGAAAATCTTGTAGGAGAAGATCAAGATTCTGTCAACCTCACTGTGCATTGTACGTAATCAGACTGGCATGTGCTTTTAATAGCAAATGATCACGGACATACCTACGTTTGTTGCTGGGACAGTATATGCAGTGTTTTGTGCATACTCAATTAAGAAACATTATCAGCCTCTTTTACTTGTTCAATTTCTGCTTAATAACTCTTGCTCATGCATGATCTTTCTTTTCAGCTTCTTTTTTGATTTTGAGCTTGTCATTTTGTGCCTTCCTCTGTCTTTTTTTCTGATAGAATATATGTTGGGCTGGTTGCTCCCTCTTATCAATGTTTTAGCTTAAATTTTCGTAAACCAGTTTCTAAAACTTTCTTCCTCTATAAAAGCAATATGATGCTTTAAAGTTATGATACCTAAAGTATTTACTGGGTGTTCACAAATGCCTGATTGTACTGTTGATAAAATAAAACCTCATTCGTTTGATAATCAAGTTTCTGTGAGAAGGTAGGATTAGTCCTGCTTAAATTACTGAAAATTATTATCAACTGTAGAAAACTTTTATTATTATTGTTTTAAATTTCTGTGTACATTGAATCTAAGTTCAAAGATATCCATCTTCTTAAACATAAGTATATTTTTCTTCAGTATTGTAACTAATTACATTTTGAAATTCCAAATTATGGCTTTTAGCTTGAAGGTGTATATTTAGTAAAAACTATATAGACACTTCACATCATTGTAAATTCTGAGCTGGCACGGTATAAATTAATGAGGTTTTACTCCATTTGGATTAGAATTTGGATGAGAAAAACATGAACATGCATGTGTGTAAGTGTGTGTATGAGTTACACACGTGTAGACCCATGGCCATAGCTGGTATCAATATGCTGGTTAACACTCACTCACAGCACACATTCAGTGTGTGATTGCTGGAGTGAATGATTGAAATCATCAGCTGTAATCCTTTATCACCGTCAGTACAACCACCATGCCCAGTGGGTACTAAACTCGTAATTTCTCATCATTTTGACCCCCTCAGAAGCCTGAAGTCAATGTTATCTCCAAACATATGCAACCACTTCCAACTGTATGTCCTTAAATCAGCACCTAACCCAAAATTCATTTGAGCATGGTGGAAGGCATGAGGGGCCCTGGGTGTGGGAACCTGGGCTGGTGGGAGGAAGGTAAGTGTGACCCCTGCCCCACTGTGGTCCTTGTCGTGGTTGGTTTATAGCACAGGTCTACAAGTGTGTGTATCTACACATGCATGGACCTTATTTTGTATAATATATATATATAGGGTCCCCCCAAATTATATTTAAACTGAATTTTTATAGATGAAATCACATATTCAACCTTTTGTTTTCCAAAGACTATTTTGAGGAGGCCTGTGAGAGATACTTGGTAAAGCAAACAATTAAGCTTTGCCAATTTACATTTAGTAATATCACATTTCTCAGGGGGAGGGACATTGTTACAACATACATGTGCGGAGTTCAGCTTCGCAGGTGCTCAGTTGAGAGGAATGTCGCTGGTAACTGGAAATCTTTCTGTAAATTATGAAAGTGAATTAGGTTCTTTTATCAGCTTGGCTTCTTCCTAGGTAGTATTGTGGGAGGATTTATCTGAAGACAAGTAAGGGGGTAATATCATATTACCTGCTTTCTAGTAAAAATATCCAAACTTGAGTTTTTTCCTCAGTTTCAGGTTAATATCTGTATGGTCACTAGGCTCTGAAAAATTGACCTTATCTGTCATAGTTTAGACAAAGACCAGAAGCCATAAATGATAAAGAATATTAACAACTGGCCGGGCGCAGTGGCTCACGCCTATAATCCCAGCACTGTGGTAGGCCGAGACGGGTGGATCACTTGAGATCAGGAGTTCAAGACCCGCCTGGGAAGCATGGTGAAACCCTGTCTCTACTAGAAATACTAACATTAGCCAGGCACGATGGCAGGCGCCTGTAATCCCAGCTACTCAGAAGGCTGAGACACGAGAATCGCTTGAACCTGGGAGGCAGAGGTTGCAGTGAGCTGAGATCATGCCACTGCACTCCAGCCTGGGTGACAGAGCGAGACTCTGTCTAAAAAAACAAAAACAAACAAACAAAAAATATTAACAACAAAGATAACCAGTGCAGAGACCCCACTCAGAGGTTTTATCTGTTCCCTGGCTACGATGCCTTAGATTTTTTTCTCCTCTTGTTTGATGAACACATATAGTCAAGAAGCAGTGCCTGAAAGGGAAGGGCCACTGGATTAAACATCAGGAGACAAGATTCTTGTTCCAGATCTGCCTTGCTCAGTAACCTTGATGAGCTCACTTAACCTCATTGCACTTTGGTTTCTTCATCTGAAAAAATGATGCTATTAGATCTCAAAGGTCTTTTCCAGTCCTTGATTTTGTAATTACCAAAGTCAGACTACATTAAAATAAATAGATGAAGTATTTTAAATACCCTCACTTAGGATAAGTACTCTGTTTAAAGATTCTACTTGATAATGTTTGTTTCCCCAAAGCATAAAGTGCTTTATATCTAAAATTGAAATAATCCCTACTCTGTCCAGGCTTAAATTGGACCCCAAACATTTAAAGGATCCAAACATTGGCATCTAGGATCCTAGCAAAAATGGACAACAGTATAATGAAATGTGATACTTTCAAAGAGTATTTACTATTGACAATCAGTAATAAATATTGATTTATTAAACTTATAATAATTCATCAGCAGCAGTAACATTTATTGCATTGATCCGTTTGATCTGTTTTCGAAATGTGAGATCAAGGCTTCACATAAAATTTTAAAAGTCGTTTTTGTTATTTGTATTATTTAGGAAAGAAGTTCTATCAAAAAGTATTCATTATTTTATTATTTTGGATTTTTTTTGGTGATGAATCTGTATAATATCAAGATACAGATATTAGAAACCAAAGTCAACTTCAAATGGACTCTTTCCACTGTCAGAAATCTCTTGGATCTGTTTGGAGCTGGTTTTCACTTATACTGAATAGATTTGAGAAGTGACTGTAATGCATGGGTCTTAAGTAGAACACAGAAAGGAATCTCTCTGAAGCTCTCTGTGGGGAGTTACATCCACCCTGATGATGATACAAAATACTGATGGATTCCAGAGTTTCTGATCATGTGTTTTTCTAAGCCATACAGTGGTTGAGTAAAATTCCCTATCAATGACACAGACATCTCGAGATGGGGAGAATTCTGAGCTTTCTGATGCTATTAACTCTCTCTTTTTCAATTTAGTTGCACCAACTATCACATTTCTCGAATCTCCAACCTCAGACCACCACTGGTGCATTCCATTCACTGTGAAAGGCAACCCCAAACCAGCGCTTCAGTGGTTCTATAATGGGGCAATATTGAATGAGTCCAAATACATCTGTACTAAAATACATGTTACCAATCACACGGAGTACCACGGCTGCCTCCAGTTGGATAATCCCACTCACATGAACAATGGGGACTACACTCTAATAGCCAAGAATGAGTATGGGAAGGATGAGAAACAGATTTCTGCTCACTTCATGGGCTGGCCTGGAATTGACGATGGTGAGTAACTGACGCTTTTGTATGTGGGGAGAAGATAAGAGTCTATCATTTCAGCTATTGACAAAATCACGTATACAATAAACCATCCCCAAACCCAGTGGCTTAAAACTCCGTTATTTAATCTTGCTCATGGATCCATAGGTCAGCGGAGTGGTTTTATTTTGCATGTATTTATTGTGGGAATCAGGGTCATGAGGCAACAGATACATAGGAGATGTGCTTGCTATGACAAGTGCAGAGTGAAAGAGGACAACTGGAACAATGTGAAGCTTCCTAAGGCCTAGATTCAGGACTGGTGCACTATACTGTCTCTTCAGCTTATCTGCCATTGGCCAAAGCAAGTCACAGGGCCAAAACCAAGTTAAGGGGCAGGGAGTTGTTCTCCTCCCAAGAAGGGGATGAGGAAATTAATAATTTTGAATAGTTATCTGATATACACTGGATTAATAACTACTCTAGAGTGCCCCTTATGAGAAAAGGGTCATTATTATTATTACCATCATTGTTGCAAGTGTTTAATGAGATTTTGTACCCACAGTGGAAAAACCCATGCAAAACTACAAGCACAGGAACTGTGTTTGGTTGGCTTGTGATGCATTTAAGATTTATTTTCTAGCCTCTTACCTAATTCAAAAAGGAGAATTCTGGTTTCTCGTCCATGGATGAGAAATTAGTGTCTTGGACTGTTTTGCTTACCCGGGCTGACTGAGCTGAGTGATTCTTTTATTGGCTCCCAAGCTGTTTTTCTAGGAGTGATAATAGTGCTTCTCTGGCCAAAGGCTTGGACTGCGGAAAGGATGGCTAGCATCAGGGGTCTACTCTGGGCACAGCAGGAGCATGTCAGTGTGAGCTTCAGGAACAGTGGGACAAGTATCATGCATTTACCTGCTTCAGATGCTGTCCTTCAGTGGAGTGTTCTTACCTACTCAGTCTCATTGCCTGAATGCTTGCTACCAATGTGATGGCCAAGGCCTGTGTTTGGTTATTGGGAGCTGTACATGAATAGAGTTCCTCACCAGAGTAGCTCTGAGTCAGTCAAAGTCATGCAAAGATGACTTGGCAGGGAGAAGGGAAAATAGAACCCTGGAGACTTGTGAGGCAGAGGCTGCTTGGGCTGCATGTACCTGTGTGGCTCCCAGGGTCCCGCCACTGGCAAAGGTGGTCCATGCAAAGCCATCTCTGCAAAATGACAAGCAAGAATGCAGTCCTTCTCATTACATGATAAGTTCCTGTTATTTTGCTCTTCACTAGACCTCTTTTTAAATGCACAGGCTTCCTTAGTATGTTCAAAATGTTATTTGGAATATATGTTTGATTTATAAACAGCAGCCCTTAAGGAGCACATAAAACAAGCAATATTTGGATGCAATACCCTGACACCCCTAGCTGTTGTTGTCTTTTCCATTAAATCTTCCTCTTAATTGAGAGTTTAGCTGCTTGGCTGTGGTTGCTGTAGTAAATCTCCACCTTACAGTGTGCAGGAAGTCATGTTTGAGGGAATAACAGCTTCGTAGTTAAATCCAGAGACACTGATTTAGGACAGTAGCCTTTTGCTTGCTCTTACATAAACTTTTTACTTCTGAATAATTTTAGATCTGTAGAAAAGTTGCAAAGATAGTATAGAACATTCACAGACTTCCCCCACCATTGTTAATGTCTTACATTACTGTGGCACATTTGTCACAAATAAGACACTAGTATTGGTACATTACTAATAACTGAACTTCAGACTTATTTGAATTTCACCAATGGCCCTTTGAAACACTTGGGGGCAAAATCTGATTCAGAGTGAGGGTCTGCAGTTACAAGCTGTCAGAAGTGGTCTGAGTCTTTTGATATCAATGCACAGTACTGTCAGTGTAAAGCCAGTAGCTTCTGTTTTGGGAAGGATTTTCATCTTTCCTTTTGAACATTTCTGTATGGTACTGATATTTGGTAGAGCTGAACTCTTCTTACCCATGTGGCTTCGTTTTCATTGATCATTTCTGTTAGTTTTAACTTAGCTTGTGATGGGAAAGAATTGTTTTCTGGTATAAGAATAACTTGGTGTTTCTCAAACATTCCCTTTAAAAGAAATAATTATTTGTAAAAAATACAACTGAAACTCAATTTTATAAATATGTTTCTTCCCCTCCTTTCTTTCCATCTTCTTGCTCATGAATTTATTAGGTCTTTAAAATATTAATATCTGCTTTTAGAAAAGCCCGTTTTTTTGTTCTCTTTAAGTATTTACTTAAGTGTCAGCTATCAAGGAGTAATAAATGAAAGTGGAAATGAAGGGGACTTGGCCCAGGGTGACAGTGGATATAAATGGCCCTCGTGGGCCATAAACCAGTGTGACCGATTAGAGATTGACCCCACTTGGCTAGGGGAATAGAATCGTTGTGGGTATTTATGAGACTCACAGCCATAGTGCACAATGACCTTTCTTAGAATTCCTTCCTTTCTCATTCAACCTCCTTTAAAACTAAAGAAAAATAAACAAATAGCAAAAAAAAAAAAAAAAAAAAAAAAAAAATTCCCTGCTGGTCTGAAGTACATTCCATGTTAAGGACAGCAGGTCAAGTTTGGCTTTATAGTCCATTAATATTTCTACTATTATCATATAGTAATTGATGAAGTTTAGCTCTCACAAATATTTTTTATAAGAAATTTCAGCCTCTTTCTCCCAGTTGTTTTGGTAAGATCCCACCTTCCCTTTTTTTTTATTTGTTATATTGGAAGTTTCCTGGCTTACAAGGAAGCAGGCAGCCTGGGCTCCCGTGAAACTAGTTGCATTTCCATACAGAGCCGGAATTAATGTGACAGTTCTGGTGTCCCTTAGAGTATGTGCACCTCATTCAGCTTAGAGCAGATTTCTGCCCAGGCGCAGTGGCTCATGTCTGTAATCACAGAACTTTGGGAAACTGAAGTGGGTAGATCACTTGAGCTCAGGAGTTCAAGACCAGCCTGGGCAACATGGCAAAACCCCTTCTCTAAAAAATTGCAAGAATTAACTGGATGTGGTGTGTGTGCCTGTAGTCTCAGCTACTCAGGAGGCTGAGGTGAGAGGATTGCTTGAGACCGGGAGGTGGAGGTTACAGTGAGTCATGATCGTGCCACTGCACTCCAGCCTGGGTGACAGTACCAGATCCTGTCTCAAAAATAAAACATAAAACATATTTTTCAAAAAAGAACTAAGATTTCCCTGGGATGGTCATTTTGCTTAGGAGAATAAAGTATACTGAAAGAAACTGAAGCATAAATAACCCAAAAGTCTCTGAAACAAAAATTGGTGAGCATGGAAGAGGATGGACCAATTGGATGTGATGACAGTCATCATAACCTTTACTCCTGCTTGGGATGCAGATACTAGACGAGGTGGCAGACACCCTGCTCTCCACTTGGAGGAAGGATGGAGAAGTTCCACCCCAAGCCAGTGGCAGCCCAGTCCAAGGGGGTACCAGTCACAGTGTGTGAGGATGTGAGGCAGGCACTAAAAGAGAGCAGCCCAGCAAACCAAGATACCCGTGTAATGTCTCTTGAGCATGTTGGGGGCCTTGCAGACTCTGCCATTTTCCCAGCCAGCAGGCTAATGTGGAAGGACAGGTGCCAGCAGATCTTCAGATGTCAGCAGCACACCAGACACCAAGCCAGCGCCCTTCCCCATCTGTTAATCACTGGAAACCTGGCTGGTAACCCAGAAAGAGAAAAGACCTTCCCAGACTCCAGATACTAAATTGATCATTTTGGGTCCCACATTGAAGAACTGAACTTAGCTCCAGTTAGTTTGGGATTGTGTTTAAGGCATAAAATGCAAACTTTCAGCTTCAAAATGAAATCTAGAAAACCATGATGTTTCTCCTCTAGCACACTGAAGAGCACAACTTGTGACAATCAAACTACAGGAGTTTTATGTTACTTTTGTTTTCCATCATGTCTTTAAAATCCATTCAGTAGGAGAGATCTTCCCTGGCTCCCAGAACAGTAGCTTCTTGCCCCTTGTTGCATATTTGAATTAACTGGGGACTTTTTGTCACTATTTTGTTTGATTACTTTTTTTTTTTTTTGAGGCGGAGTCTTGCTCTGTCGCCCAGGCTGGAGTGCAGTGGTGTGATCTCGGCTCACTGCCAGCTCTGCCTCCCAGGTTCACGCCATTCTGATTACATTTTTAAATACACATTCCTGGGGCCTAGCTTTAGCAACTCAGATTCAGTGGCTCTGGGATGAGAGTTGCGCTTCGGCTTTTTTTTGTTGTTGTTTTTAAGGTCCCTAGTGATTCCAATGAGTAACCAGGAGTGAGCCTCACTGATTGGAGGAAAACTCTGAGCTGTGTAACGTTTTTCTGCATATGATTGAGTGGCAAACAATCCTTTGGTTATTTTCAGCTGCAGATAGAATCTCAATTGAGAAATGGCATGTCCCACCTAAGCTAGAAGTGAAAACTCTGGATGCGAGCTCATGGCCAGTCTCCTGTCCTCCCCAAGTTCAGGCTGGCCGTATGGGGTCAGGGATGGAGTTTGCAGAGGTGTCAGTGCCTCTGCTGCCCAAGGTGAAAGGGAGTAGAGAAGGAGATGACAGGGAAGTTTGCTCACTAGTGACTTTGTGCCCTTGGGACCTAGGAATGTTCAAAGCTGATGTGCAGACTTTCTTTCCTGGATACCTTTGTGGGCTCTTGGAGATTTCTCTCTCTGTATTTCCCATGACGTGAACAAATGTACCTCTGCTCCAGCTGGCACAAGCAACTCCTGACTCCAGGAGCGCACTTTGTGTTGTTGGGGTCCCTCAGCAGGACCTAACACTCCCCACAAAGACTTTCTCCTGTGCTGCCTCTGGACTGCAGGGGGTGCTCATAGTCTCTTGTCCTCTGGATGTACAGGTCAAACCAAATGCCACCTACACCCCACGGTTGCAGGTTTCTTTCACCTTCTCTGGCAAGGGTCAGGCCTTGTCCTCTGAGCCATCCATTTGCAGAGAACATACTTCAAGCTCTCGGAGCGGTTCCGTGGAAGCCCCTCGGTGGGGCGGTGTTAGAGCAGCACTTCCCCAAAGAAACTTCTTTATAAATCTTTCCTTGTTCTCTCCTTCCAGGGATCTCTTACACTCTCAAGGTGAATCAGACATTTCCAAGGACATGGCTCCAGTTCTCAGTCAGTCAGTTCCTTTGTGATTTCTGCCTCTAAGTGTCTCACATCCACTTTGGTATCAGTTACTGAGGCAGGGAGAGTCTCACTTAACATCCTGTTATACTAGAATCTAGGGATTTTGAACAATGTGCCAGCTGTCTTTGAAGGTATGAGAAGCAGAGGGTCCTGGGCTACCCCTTGCAGTGAGTTATAACACTTGAGACAACGCAGACCCTACCTCTTAGGAAGGTGGCAGGGGTGAGGTGCAGGACGGTGGGAATAAAACACAGCCCATATAACGGAAGACACCCTAGCCACCCGTAAAATAGAAAAAGTGGAGAAACACTTGACTGCTTATTCCTGTCCCCTGTTCCTCTTTGAGGTTGCCTTCATGCTGGTTGTAAGAGATCAGCTTCTCATTCCCAGGGATGTTCCTGCTTGATATTAGGCAGGGCCCAGTTGAAGGTATGCAGAAATTACAGGCAATAAAGGACAAAGACATTTCTTTAAATCCTCTTTCTCATGGAAGCCAGTGAACAGAGACTATCAAATGGAATAGGTGGAACCTCTAAGATTTTACTTCTAATGAGATAAATTTTCACTTACTCTCAATTCAAATGACTCATTCAGATCTGATGTTTGAACTTGGAATCCTGAGCATAGTTAGCCTCCACTCTCCATGTTATTTAAAGAGCAGCTTTGGTGCAATGGGAAGGGTTTGGGTTTTGAATTCAGATCTGATTCAGTCACAGATCTGAGTTTCATCCTCCATGATCTATGTGGCTTGGAGCAATTTTCTTAACACCTCGGAGTGTGAAGTGTGACTTTCCTTCTCCAGAAAGTGTAGGGTTCCAGCCCCAAGCAGAGGGCATCTCTGTGCCTACCTAAGGAGCGACTAACATTGAGCACCTCCCTGACATGTGTCAGCCCCAGCATAGAAGGTTGCCACCTTGAGGCTGAGCATATCTGAAGTGTCCGATGCAGTGCTTGACACATGACGGGCAGGTGCTCAGTGTTATTTATCCTCTTCTCAGGTAGGCATTGAGAATATGATAAAGGAGGCGAACATTCCCCATCTCCCTTTGTGTTCATGCCCTGTAACCTTTAGGGAGAAACTTTCTACCCAGAAATGCTTTTATCTCATACTAACTTTGCTCTTCCTCATTCAGAAGCATGGGCTTACCCAGAAAAACGACCTTGAGACTCCTATTATTTTACTACCTTAGTTTTCTAGACTTGGCCCTTGATATGATTTGTCTGTGTCCCCACCCAAATCTCATCTTGAATTTTAGCTCCCATGATTTCCACGTGTGGTGGGAGGGCCCTAATGGGAGGTAATTGAATCATGGGGCGGATTTTTCCTGTGCTGTTCTCGTGACAGTAAGTAAGTCTTATGGAATCTGATGGTTTGATAAAGGGAAGTTCCCCTGCACACACTCTTTCTTGCCTACTGCCATGTAAGACATGTCTTGCTTCCCCTTTACTTTCTGCCATGATTGTGAGGCCTCCCTGGCCATATGGAACTATGAGTCAATTCAACCTCTTTCCTTTATAAATTACCCAGTCCTGGGTATGTCTTTATCAGCAGCATGCAAACAAGCTAATACAACCCTTTAAGGAGAAAATTAAGTCAAAAATTTGACTCACCTTTCAGAGGGTGGTCAGTCTTAGATCTTTCTGCTGTCTAAGCTCTTTTCCCCCGTCTCCTTTTCATTTAGAAAGTGGCCCAGAAATGTGCCATTGGGGACAAAACCAATCTCCTGTCCTTTCTCCTTTTTTGTGGCTATGGTCAAAGATACCCTGACTCCAATATTTGGGTACCTAGCTATTACTTTGTGTTTCATTGAAAAAATTGTCATTTTTTGCTGGGTGCAGTGACTCACACTTGCAATCCCAGCATTTTGGGACACTGAGGCATGAGGATCCCCTGAGGCTGGGAGTTCCAGGCCAGTCTAGGCAACAAAGTGAGACCCCGTGTCTACAAAAAATACAAAGAAATAAAACTAAAAATTATCATCCTTCATGCTCACTGAGACCTTTTGACTCTGGTAAAACTTCTCAGTGAGTTGTAAATCAGGGCTTCTCGAACTTTAATGCACATACCAGTCTGCTGGGGACCCTGTTAACATGAAGATTATGATTCAATGGATTTGAAAATGGGCCTAAATAATGTATTTCTAACAAGCCCCCTGTTGATGCCAGTACTGCTGGTCCATGAATCATACTTTGCATAGTGAGGATGCCCTGCAGAAGCCAGAGGGGCCACTGGAAGAACTGGTCAGGCATCCGTCAAGATGACCTCACTGACTTTCCCTGAGGATATCAAATAGTAATAACAATACAAATATAGAATAAATGGTGCACAGAGATGCCCTCTAATTGGTTTTGGCATAAAGTCGGATGAATTCAATATGTGGCTTAAGAAGGCTAGAGAGAGGCTGGGTGTGGTAATCCCAGCACTTTGGGAGGCCAAGGTGGGTGGATCATGAGGTCAGGAGATTGAGACCATCCTGGCTAACATGGTGAAACCCTGTCTCTACTAAAAATACAAAAAAATTAGCCGGGCATAGTGGCAGGCAACTGTAGTCCTAGCTACTCGGGAGACTGAGGCAGGAGAATGGCATGAACCCGGGAGGCGGAGCTTGCAGTGAGCCAAGATCACACCATTTGCACTCCAGCCTGGGCGACAGAGCCAGACTCTGTTTCAAAAAAAAAAAGAAAAAGAAGGCGGCTAGGGAGAATGAATTAAAAAGTAGAGACAGTAGTTGCAGGCACGTAGACACACACAGGGTGGGGTTATCTGAGGATTCTTCAAAAGTTCTCATGTATCCTATTTAGCTTACCAGCCAAAAAGAAAGACTTGTCTAAGATGAAATTGATCCACTATATGTCAGTCATTGAAATTCAATCCTACATATA
Organism: Macaca nemestrina; assembly: GCF_043159975.1. NCBI lineage: Eukaryota > Metazoa > Chordata > Mammalia > Primates > Cercopithecidae > Macaca > Macaca nemestrina. The sequence goes on along the minus strand of NC_092138.1, from coordinate 13,321,426 downwards.
AAAATCCCTTCATGAACCAGAAAGTGTACATGGAGAGTGAGTGGAGATTAGAAGTAATGAAGGGTTCTTTTTAAGTAGAATTTGAGGCGGAAATTCATGGCAGAGAGATCACTTATGATTTGTTGTGAGGAAGAAACCTGGAGCCTTCGTTAGCATTTCTGATCGGATAGTCCAAGTAGCAAGAATTTTGAAGTCCAGATAGTCCCATAAATGTGAACATCATGTTGATGCAAAGTAGATTCTGTTCAGAATCATTACCCAAGTGATTTAACCCTTTGGCTTGGAACAAACCTAACCAGAGCACCAGATGATAAAATACCCTCGTGTTAAAGCTTACCATTCTTTAGGCAGCGCATAAAGAGTGTCTCTGTGGCCCACTCATTCAGGAAGAATGTCACAGCTCAAGAATGCCCATTCACACAAGCAGTGGGAGTCAGTGACTTGCGCTTCCTAATTCGGGAGCTCCTGTCTCCTATGCGAGATGCGCGTCAGGAACAAACTATAAATATTGGAAGAGCTTTTCCCACAGCTTCTCCTTCCGTGCTGTTTTATCGAAAGATTCATGACGTCTGGATGAACTAGAGCTCTCTGCGGCACTTAGAATGCCCCACACTGGTGGATTTAGATTTGGTGTACTTAGTCTAAAGAACGAGGGGAGAGGAAATTTCTCCAAATGTTATGTATTAAATAAAGCTCTCCTGGCTTTTTACTGTTTGTTCCTTCGGTCTTTTGTCAGGACCTGTTTCTTGTCCTGGAGGTGAAGGAGAGAAAGTTATGTCTGCTTTTCTGCCTTAAATAACTGAGAAGAGAACGATTTGGCCATAGATTCAGAATGATGATAATTAAGATTTATACTTAAATAGCTCCTTATGCCTCAGGAGTACTAATGTTAGTTAATCACGCTTCCCAAAGCTCCTGAGGAATTGCCAGAGCCAATGCTATTATCCTCTCCTGTCTTATAGAAGACTCCATTGTTACAGAAAAAGTGGAGACTCCCAGTGCTGTATAGCAAATGAGTGGTTCAGCCAGAAAGGAAACCCACATATTGCGATGCCGATTTCAGGTGCTGAGTTCAGCCTGCCTTTCTGAAAGAGAAGAGGAGAAGCACCTGAAAATCAAAAGGCTGATCTCCCTATGAGTGAGAAAACACTGTCGGCAAAGCAAGGACAGTTTACCTGAATAGAACAAATCTTTTGTAATTGCCTTATCATATGAAATGCTTTGAAATATTTTTTTTCAGGATCACATGATCACATTAAATAGAGTCTGCAAATAGAATGGATAGAAAAGTCTTTTCTTTCCTCTCTCTCTTTTTTTGGTAGAGCATGAGAGGGAGACTACAAGTTTAAAGGAAGGAAACAGATGTGTCTTCCTGGCCTGCCCATTATTTTTTATCTTGTTAGCGGAGTGGAAAATGAACCCTACTGTCAGGCTACCTCTCTTCCCACAATTTATTTTTTTTATCCTACAAACGTGTTTTTCCTTTAACTGTAGAGTCTTAACAGTTGAAATGTCATAAAGATGTTTTCTCTCTCATCAAGATTTACATAAAGTCATAAGATTATTCATGACTATAAGTGAGTTTAGACGACGGAAATAAAAAGGCCCTATTTTAGGTTATTTTGCATGGAATTAGGAGGATGGTGCAGTGCGTGGGTTTGATGCTGTTGGGGAAAGAACAAAGTGATTCCATCTTTGATGTGTGGAAGCCCAAATGCCCTCAGGGCTCATGTGCCTCTTGGAGGCGCAGACCTCACTGGCTCCCTGGGAAGCTTTGTCAGGAGTGCGGCTGTGGCTGTGATACAGTCGCTATCGTTCTTTTATTGTTTTTTTCAACTTGTATTTTAGAATCAGGGGGTGCATGTGCAGGTTTGTTACGTGGGTCTATTATGTGATGCTGAGGATGGGGATGTGACTGAACCTGTTACCCAGGGAGTGAGCATGGTATCCAATAGGCAGTTTTTCAGCCTTCCTTCCATCCATCTCTTTCCACCTTCAGTGGTGCCACTTGGGGCACTTTAGGCTGCACCATGGACTGGCTACTCCCTTCCGGTAATTATTGACAGCATTCCTTAGGTCAAGAACAAAGTAAAGGTGAATATGGCACCTTAGGATGCTCGACGCATTCTTCAGAAAACAGGATTTGACCATCAGATGTGCAGACATTGGTACTTGGCCTTCAACCTCTTTCAGCAGGGGAGGAGTTGCACCTTTTACACCCCAGTGAGCTGTGGGGATCAGGCAGTCTGCTGCTTATTTGGAACTCCAGTGGGTTGAATAGAGTTCCTGGATTTCAATATGTTATTCCACCATCTCCCAACCTGAAGCTTTAAGGCTTGATGCTACCTCTTGCTACCTAAATCTGAGATTTCCGATTTGATGAGCACTACTAGGACAGCACTCAAGGAATCATAACCCTTTCACAACCCCACTTTCAGGCCACGGCTCAAGTCAGATACAGCTTCTTTGTCTTTCATTAATTCTCTTTTCCTTGGATTTTTTTTCTCATAGCTGGTGTTTGTCTTTCCTCAGTGACCTTTTAGTCCTGAATCTCTCCAACAGGGCTTCCTAACTTTAGCATATAACAGTGTGCAACAGTATGTAATGAAGGAACCATTTAGAAATTAGACTTTAAAAAGGCAAGACATTTTCAACATCTGACCATTGCTAGAAGTCGAAAAAGAAAGTGATATATTTTTTCTGTCAACATTTAAAATGATGGTAATAATTACCTTACTGTTGGAGTGTAAATATCATGGGAGGTTTTGCTAAACTAGGAAGTTGCTGGAAGCAAAATACTTGATGAGCTGGGGTCAGCTGGAGTAATGTGACCCTCGCTTTTCATAAACATTAGGTCTGTGCATCCTCTCATGTGCCAGTCTAACTAAACCTTTGGATAGTGAAAGGTGTTCATTTGTTGTGGTGAGTAGACTTTTGTCAGACGTAGTGCAGTATGCTTGGGAGAAATAAAAGCAACCCTGTTATAGTTCGTCTCACTTTGTCTTTTTGCGAGTTTCATAATCTTACACTAAATTTGGCTATTACGGGTAAAAGCAAAGTGACAGTACTTGTCATACATCTGGGAGGATGAAGTTAGGAAAAAATAGTGCTTTTCACAAAGTTTAGATATGGCCTAACAGTTTTGCTGGTGAACTTAGCAGGAAAGGCATGCACTGATATGAGTCATAAGTCTGGATGGACACTGACCTATTTTTTATTAAATTAAATAAAATAACTAAATTATTTATTTGTTTTTGAGTCAGAGTCTCACTTTGTTGCCCAGGCTGGAGTGCAGTGGTGTGATCTCAGCTCACTGCAACCACCGCTCCCGGGTTCAAGCGATTCTCATGCCTCAGCCTCCAGAATAGCTGGGACTACAGGCATGTGCCACCATGCTTCGCTAATTTTTGTATTTTTAGTAGAGATGAGGTTTTCCCACGTTGCCCGGGCTGGTCTTGAACTCCTGAGCTAAGGTGATCTGCCTACCTCGGCCTCCCAAAATGTTGGGATTACAGGTGTGAGTCACTGCACCCTGCCCTGGCCTATTTTTTAGATTATGGGCTAACGTCTTTATTTACGATTGGACCCCAAATTCCATTTTTCCATACCTAACATTTGTTACAGTGAATACATGTGATGTTCTTGGATCTTCCTAGGGGCTTTGTGTGGATATTGTGTTTGGAGGTTCCTGTTCTGCAACGTGGCAGATTAAACCTGTATGTCATTCATAGTCTCTGAGGCCGTTTAAATGTGTGGCTGAGATAAATCTGCCTCTGAATCCTCAGGCTTTCTACTTTCTCATGGAGCTGTAGGTGGAAAAGCGATGGTGACCACAGGCCCTTCTCTCACATGTGTGGGGGTCCATAGGGGCCTGAGAACAAATCAGTGGCCGACTCCTCCCAGGATAAGCAGTGAAAGCCCCACAACCAGAAAAAGCCCTCAGTCCTGGGCAGATGGGAAGAATTTGGCTGGGAGTGTCTCCATTTTAAAACTTGAAAGGAATCCTCTTAATTCCTGGCAGTCTGGGATGGTTGGCCCCCCTACTGCAAATGAAGACCCACATACTTATATCCAAATATTTAAAAATTCTAAACCAAATCAGAGAATGTGAATTGTGAAATAGAGTAGGTTCTACCTTCCTGCAAGACAAATATATAGTGATGATGACGTGGAAGGCTGGATTTGAAGTTGAAAATCTCAGATTGTGTTGAAAGGCACATTGGGAAGAGGGATGAGTGAAATCTTCTAAAATAATGGATTACTGAGCAGTTTGAAGACTGACTTGCCCTCTTGGGCTTGTAGAATCTTTCCTGCAGCAGGGGTAGTAAATTCCCATGGTGAGGGGGACACCATTTGGTCTAGGGCTTTTGTAAAGGGAGAGGACTTCAGAGGACAACTGAGTCCCCTGCAAGTGACATCAGGAGGGCAGCCACTGGGACTTCTTTCTGCCACTTTATTCATTGAGTTAGTCCTCAAACTGCAGGACAGCTTTCAAGACTCTTCTCAGAGTGTTATAACAGCTATAAGCAACCCTGACAAGACATATTCACATATGGTAACTCAAAATGAGTTTGAAATGGTGTTTGGGATAATAAAACTCTTCGATATATGATTGAAATTTACTGGAATCAATGACTTTGCATACATTGATACAGTGCCATCACATGTGGCTGCACAGGGTGTACACAGCACAATTTCCCATCACATGTGACTGCACAGGTGCACAGGGTGTGCACTGCACAATTTCAAGTGGTGCTATTCACGTGGACTACAATATGAAAGGTGCTCCCTAGAGTTGTGCAAAGCATGCACCATATAGCAGTATGCAGCATCCCTGGATGGAAGTACACAGCCATTCATTTCATTTCATTTTTTTCCCTGCTAAAATAGATATTTTTCTAGTTGAAATGTGTTAACATTCTAATTTGAACACTGGGGCCACTTTTATTTGGTTCTTCATTTAGACTAACCTTGATTATTCGCTGGGGAATGCATGAACAGAAAATTGGCTCATTTCACTTTACTTTAATGGCATTTTCCTGCTAAGGGTTCAGAAGTGAAATGAAAACTGAGTAAGCTTTATGGTTTACAAGTTTTACTGTTTCACATGGCAAGTGAGGACTAAAAGCATAGGAAATAGCTTTGGAAATTCATTTTGCAATCACTTAAATGTTAAAACAAAATTTAATTTTATTTCCAAGTAGACTTTCATGTAGAGACCCAGTTAGCTCTGATTGGAGAATAAGTAGCAAATGTTTTTGTTACCAGTTCTTGTTGATGCTGAGTTAAAAAAAAATATTTTGGCATGTCTCATAGGAATACCTTAAAGCAGAATATTCTGATCATCTTGGTGACTTTAGAGCCATCCCCCAAAATTAAATTGATAACTTTTACATTTCTCTCTGACATACCATTTTTTATAGCTTCTTATACATCAACGATTTCAATAGAGGAAGTACATTTTATTTTTCTTTGTTGTGTTAGGGCATAAAAAAGGTTTCTTCAGCCTTAGAAACTCCCCTGAAGATAAGGTGGAGAATAAAATTGTGCTTTAGATAACATTATGCAGGGTGGTTAATAATATGCTCCTGAACGCAAATGGCCCTGCTACGCACTTGACAGTAACCCTCAAACCATCAGAGAATAACGAAAGTGGTATGAAAATTATCTGTCTCTGGAATAAAAATACCAAAACTGCAATGAAAATGGTCGATCGTATAATAGGAACAGTACCAAAAAAAGAAAAATGGTAATAATTCATTGATTGCTGAAATTTTTTCAAAGCAATTTGTGATTTTTTTGTGATTTCTTTTCGTTTTTGGAGGGATGAAAGTGGGAGAACTGGGGAGGGGAACGGAGTTAACATGGAACAACTCAAGAACTTCAAGTTTTGTTTACCTGTCCTGTAAAAGCCGTCTATTAAATTGCGAAACCTCAATGTATGTTTAGCTTATTTTAGTTGGCATAGGGTAGTAATTTTTTGACTCCAAAATACATACTTACAGATCTTTGCTCTGTTTTGCCTTTTAGGTGCAAACCCAAATTATCCTGATGTAATTTATGAAGGTAGCTATCATGTTTTCTACTTTGTATTTCTTTTTCAAAATGTTTGTCTGTAATGAAATAAATCAACTGAAAGAAGACTCTTCTAAGCTCAGTTAAATATACACTTTAAGCATGACATAGGCCAAAATAGTATTTCAAAAATCATTCAATATTGATGGCTGTTTTCCCTTGACATTTACAGTGCCCGTAAATAGCACTTTCTCTCTCATACCCTGTTCTTGGAAGTAGTAAATCCATTCCGTTGTCTGTAACAGACATCACATTTCCTTAATTGGGAACTAATTACCTGTTTGAAAGCCATGGCTACCAAGAAAAGGGAGGTATATCAGTTTCTGGCTATGACAGTAAAGCCAATTCAAAATGATGTTTCTTATATAATGAAGGTGTTTGACTCACAGACAGGAACCTCAAAGGTAGGGCTTGATTTAGGGTTGATTAAAGCAGCAACTCCACCACGTCGTCAGGGACCCAAGTTCCCTTCATGCTATACTCTTTTGCCCACCATGCCAACTTCACTGAAGGCTGGCCCCCTTATGGTTACAAGAGAGTGTCACGGGGGAGCTGCTGCCATTCACATGGACGGGAGACAGGGAAGTGCTCCTGAAGGCGTCCTCGAGGAAAGAGAACTTCCCAAGAGACAAGAGTCAAGCCCTCTTTGTATCCAATTCAAGACGCGATTGGTTTATAGTCCTTTCCTGCCCTTATTACTGATAAGAGGGATGGATTATCCCTTCAGTGACTAAATTCACCCCCAGACATTAAGTCAGCTTCCCCAAAGGTGAATAGGCCTAACCTCTTGAAAAAAAAAAAAAAAAAAAGGGATTCTCTTAGGAATGTGGAAGGAAAGAAACCAAAGTCTACTATATTACCTTTTTTTTTTTTTTTTTTCTGAGATGGAGTCTCACTGTATTGCCCAGGCTGGAGTCCAGTGGCACAATCTCTGCTCACTGCAACCTCTACCTCCTGAGTTCAAGTGATTCTCCTGCCTCAGCCTCCTGAGTAGCTGGGATTACAAGCACATGCCACCACACTCGGCTAATTCTTATATTTTTAGTTAAGACTGGGTTTTATCATGTTGGCCAGGCTGGTCTCGAACTCCTGACCTCAGATTATTCACCCACCCTAGCCTCCCAAAGTGCTGGGATTGCCAGCGTGAGCCACTACACTGGGCCTATATTCGCTTTTGATGGAATATCGCATCTCTCCTTTGCTGTTTTGATCGAATGCCAAGGATGTTTTCCTTGGTGTGAAAACCCATATTTAACAGATTTCCAAGCCAGGAAGCCACTGTTTGGGGAAGTGGAAGGCTACATTTCAAGATTTGGCTTGAAATTTAGGAATGATTAAAAGATTGATTAAAACATTATATTTATGTATTTTTCTGTAAAATACTCTGTTCTTTAATTTTACATTTATATATAGATTGATATTTTATTTTTTTTATAAAATGAGCCTGTCTGTATGTTTATTATATGCGTGTGTATTTAACCTGAGCTAATTTTAACTTGGAGAATAATATTGTCTTTACCTGCTTGTGCATGTTAAGACATATTTCTTCCAAGCTGTGGTTTGGTTGATTTTTTGCTTATGATTTGTGTGTTGTTTTGTTTGTATTTGTCTTGATAGAGTTTAAAGGAAGAATCTCTCAAATTGTTTCACAGAGAAATACATTTGTATTGTGGTTTTACATCTTAAAATTACATTTTTGACCCTTTCCCAGTTAATTTGAGACTTTAAAAATGTCATCTTCCTGTTAGCCTCAGATCCCACTTTGGATCTTTGGGCCAAAATGTCATGATATTAAACTATAGACACTTGAATGATTTAAATTTTGTAGATGTAGTTGGTTATAACATGAAGAGGGAAAACTAACCAAATAAAGGATATCCATTAGTGTTCAAAATTAGTAAACTTTAAGATATTTAAAAGGAAAATGGTGAGAATGTGGTTTTGGCGTTAAGAATGAAACAACAAACACATAGAAAATAGATTTTTTTTTCTGTTATTTTTTATTCACAAAGGAACACTTTGCTAATAAAAATACAATTTAAATTGGTTGCCCCGAGGCCAGCATGATGATTCTGAGAAGTTTAGCTGGGCTGCATTAACGAGGTGGCCTCTTCAGGATGGAAATTGAAGGCAGTGTACCTATTTAGAATTAAAATACAAACATTATAAACCTCATTGTTTGCAATGAGTTTGCCAAGAGTTTCCTGAGACCTTTTATATGTGATATTGCTAATAAAAACTTTGACAACCCCTGAAAAACAGCCATTATTTCTGTCCTGACCCATGTAGACTAAAATCGATCCAGAAGGCAGCAACTGCATTTGCAACTTGGTGAAATGAGAACTGAGCGTTCACAATTCTAAGTATTGTGCGGGTCTACCTTTTAATCATTCTGAAACTGAAATATTGGCAATTCAGAACTGTTCAAAAAAGTTTACGTGTGGACCCAAGTTTCATACTGATGCTTGTTCCACATCTCCTCTTACGTCTCTGCCCTTTGTGCAAATAAGTTGCACCTGCCCTGGAAATCACTGTTGCTCATTTCAAGTCTGGGGTCACATGTGAGCTCTGCCATCTTCTTGCCTTCACCTAGTCATGTAACTTTCCTCCACTAACATTCTTCAGTGGTAAAACTGGCAGTTATGCTCTGTCTCCAAAGACCTTTCCAGGTCTATAAATCTATGACACATAGATGATCGATTCCCTGTCGTACTTGTTTTAAATATGCCATCTATAAAAGGCTATATGCTTATGTGCAAAGAAAAATCCCTGAACCAGGTTTAGGGCTGACCAACAAGACAATGATGTAAAGGTCTGGATTGCATAAAATGTGGGTGTTGTGCAGTCTCAGCACTGCCATGGATTGAACTCAGCAGCCTGGTCACGTCCCTCCACAGCCAGGCTGTCGGGGGTTTGGAATCTTTGTGATTTGTCTTGCTTCGTTCTGGCTCTTACTGTGGCCTTGTGTTTGTTGGCAGCTTAATGACAACTTCATGTTCTTTCTCTTTCCCCCTTTTCCCACTTAAGATTATGGAACTGCAGCAAATGACATAGGGGACACCACAAACAGAAGTAATGAAATCCCTTCCACAGACGTCACTGATAAAACCGGTCGGGAACATCTCTCGGTGAGTGGAATAAATAGGTGTCTGAATTGGTTCTGAGCGTTTTGGATGCCTCCATGTTAGAGGAATGTAGCTGCTTCAATAAGACATTTTTATTGTTCAGATGTAAATAGGGTGTTAAAGGTTGGAGGAATTAATAAAAAGGCTTTAAAAAAGTGATAAAGGTGTTATACGGCCTTTGACTTATTTGCTGCTTTTGTGCACCACTTTTAGTTGTTAGTGGTTCCTATTTCAATTATCTGTGCTTTAGAAGGGTATCACTAGAAGAGCAAGAACCCCGCTTTATTATTCATGGACTACACCTTCATACCCGTCTCCTTAAATTATTAATATAATTTTGACTGCTCACTAGATGTAAGGAATCCAGTAGCTTCTGAAAGGGACTGGCAGTGGCGGGGATATAATAATATGAACAAAATTAAGATTAGCCATTTAGAATTCATCAGAGACCCTAGAGGTGAATATTAGCACCTCAAATACAAACAGAAGCACAGCAATGCAGTACAAGAGATAGAAGTGGAGAAGCGGATGTTTTGTTCCTTTGTTCCTGAGCTGGGACACTCAGAGGAGCCTTTGTGGGGCAAGTGACTTTTTGCATGGCCTGTGCAGGAGGGTTGGGATTTTGACATACAGGAATGGAAGGGAAGGGCATTGAGGGCATGTGAACAGGAGCCTGTAGGTGGAGAAACATGGTGAAGGTGCTTGATTGGAGGGTAAGGCGTGTGTAGGACAGCAGGGTTGGAGATATAGATTGTGGCCAGGTTGTAGGTCTTGACACAGAGTCTCAGGTGTATAGATTTATGGCGCAGTGAAGAGCCATTGAAGAGAGAAGTTGCATGATCCCGGGGGTCTATGGTCAGTTGCTCTGGTCCAAACCCAACAGCTTTCTCCAGTTGTTTCTTTTCCTCACTGTCATATGCACACAGCGCTTCTGGTGAGCTCTGCCTCCTTATAAATTCCAAATCTTTCCGTATCTCTTCACCTCCACTGCCATGGTCACAGGCTAACCCAGGGGCTGGCAAACGATGACCCACGGGCCAAGTCCAGCTCACCACCTGTTTTTGTATGGTTTGCAGGCTAAGAATGGTTTCTACCTTCTAAGTGGTTTAAAACAACAAAAAAGAGTGATATTTCATAACACATGAAAGTTTTGTGAAATTCAAATTTTATTGTCCCTGAACAGAGTGTTACTGGAACACAGTCCCTCGTGTTCATTTACATACTGTCTGTGGCTGCTCTCATGCTCCGATGGGGGTGGAGTAGTGGCAGCAGAGACCGTATGGCCTGCAAAGTGGAAAATATTTACTTCTGGCCCTTTGCAAAGAAAGTTTGCCTCAGTTGTTCTTTCCTGCATGACCACGCAGCCTCCTAACACATCTCCCTCTCCCACCCTTGGGTTTTCTGGTCTTTTCCCACACAGCAGCCTGAGTGATCTTTGTAAAGCACAGATCAGATCACTTCTTTTTTTTGTTATAATTCTCAGAGCCGTCTCACTGCACTTGAAATAAAACTTTTCATATGACAGCCACACTCTTCATGGCGGCTTATGAACCCTGGGTGACCTCATCCTTCCCCAGCTCTCTGGCTTCATCTCCTACACTCTTCTCACTGCTCGCCACTTGCCTTTTTCATGCTCTCTCCAGTGCTCCAGTCCTGCTCTTCCTATGTGTGACTCCCCGTCCCAGGCATTTGCTTTCTGATGGCCATCGTGTGGCTTCAGCTAGGTGGCCAGCAAGCAGACATTGCCCCCTTCCATTTTCTTCTGAGCAGTTATCATTGCCTGGAATGACCCCATTTATTTGTTTGTTTAAAGTATTTTTCTCTTCTCTAGATTCTTTAGTAAGACTCTTAGTAGGGGAAACCTGGTCAGTGTTTTTCACAGCTGTCTCCTTAAGCTCTCAGAATACTAGCTGAAACCTAGTGGGCACCCAGTACATTTTGCAGACTGGCTAGACTTGCAGTGAACAGTATAGGACAGAGGGATTGCTTGTGGGGTGATCCACATTAGGGGTATGATAGAGCAAAAAAGACATTTGATATATACTTGAAGCAAGGCCATGAGAGTGGAAATGGGAGGTGCGTAAATAGGTGCAGTGCAACTGCAACTTTATGCATATCTAGTACAGAGTATGCATACATGCACATGCACACACATATACACACAAACATGCATGCTTCCATAGATGACTATATGCATTACATTGAAATAGCAAGAACAAATACCATAGTAAGTCAACTGGGGAATGGTATCTGCTTCCTGCCTTATGCAATCATTTTAGTTTTTAATTATCATACCAATCCACTTAATATTTCTTGGTGTAAGAAAGTTGTTTGTGTATGTAAGAAATCCAAGTAGCATGTATTAAGCCCAATTACACAAAATTATATGTTGACTTTAGTTTTCCAGGTTTTTTTTTTTTGGAGACGGAGTCTCGCTGTGTTACCCAGGCTGGAGTGCAGTGGCGCGATCTCGGCTCACTGCAAGCTCTGCCTCCCAGGTTCACACCATTCTCCTGCCTCAGCCTCCCGAGTAGCTGGGACTATAGGCACCTGCTAGCATGCCCGGCTAATTTTTTTGTACTTTTTTTAGTAGAGACGTGTTTTCACCATGTTAGCCAGGATGGTTTCAATCTCCTGAACTTGTGATCTGCCCACCTCGGCCTCCCAAAGTGCTGGGATTACAGGCATGAGCCACTGCTCCCACCCAGCCTTCTATTTTTTTTTTTTTTTTAATACAGATGATAAATCTAGGCATCTCATTGGCATATCTCCATCTATAGTATAGTTGCTGGAAGGCAAGATCAGTAAGCTTGTTTATTATGACTTTGTGGGAGGCTCCTAAAATCTGTATGAGAGGCGCAATATTGTGTTTTATAGAATTTAAAGAAAATGTTACAATTATGTGTGGTTCAGATATTTTATATATGAAGAGTTCTTGATCACAGGCAGGATCATTAGATTAGAAGAGTTTGAGAGCCAAGAAGCAGATACAAAAGTTAAAAATGTTTCTGGTCCAACAAGTGCTCTTGCGGCATTTCGTTGGATTTGCAGGGGAGGGCAGATCTCCCTTGTTCTATCCTAAGAAATATCCTCAGATGAAAACCAAACCATCAAGCAGTCAAACAACCAACCAACCAACCAACCAACCAAACAAACTCACCCATGTTCATCTCCCGTGTAAAAACCACCTCAACACATGCAAGGCACACAAAACTCTGTATTTCTCAAACAATCTGATTTTTAGTAAGTTATTCTTTTCATTGTCACAGGTATCCTTGTTTATGAAAGGATTTAAATTGAGAATGGCTTTGGTAGCTTTAAGTATGTGTTTGCAGATCCTTAGTGCTTTTCAGCAGTAGAGCCCACTTCCCATTTTCTAGGTTGACTTACACATTCTATAAATAGGTAGAGAAGCCAGGGCAGGCGTTGCTATCTAATGAAGAAGTGCAAGCTTGGGTAAGTGAAGCATCTGTTCTAGCTGTCATGACTGGTAAAAACAAGGGATCCAGAACTCCTAAATCCCAGTTAAGGTCTGTCCAAAGCAGGGAAGAGACTGTACTGTGGTACTGCTGCGTGTACTGCTGCATGGTTGGGGGCCTTTCAGGCCAAGTCATCTAACCTCCCCCATCCTAATTTTCTTATTTATGAAATGGAGTTTGACTTTGTTTATTTAGGTATTCTCCATTTATCTGTAGAAGTCTGCAATTTAATAATAAAGTAAAGAAACTTATAGCTAAAATACGAAGATCTCTTTCTCATGAAAACATTAGTTAGAAATAAAGATTTTAAAAAAACACCCAAAGTCATGAGGTCAGCTTGAGTGAAATGGTTAAGTTTATCCATAATTAACTTTGTAAGAGTTGCTACCATTCTGTTCATATATTGGTTGCAGAGACAGAGTTAAGTCTGTACTGGCCCGGTGCAGTGGCTCACGTCCGTAATCCCAGGACTTAGTCCGAGGCAGGCAGATCACCTGAGGTTAGGAGTTCAAGACTAGCCTGACCAACATGGAGAAAACCCGTCTCTACTAAAAATACAAAATTAGCTGGGTGTGGTGGCGCATGCCTGTAATCCCAGCTACTCGGGAGGCTGAGGCAGGAGAATCACTTGAACCTGGGAGGTGGAGGTTGTGGTGAGCCGAGATCATGCCATTGCACTCCAGCCTAAGCAACAGGAGCAAAACTCCGTCTCAAAAAAAAAAAAAAAAAAAAAAAAAGAAAAAGAAAAAAAAAAGTCCTACTCAAACATTTGCAGAAGCGTTTTTGGGGGGATCTACTCACTGTTATAGTACCAGAGAGGAGAATGATCACATCTTTGCCCCACACCGGCCAAGTGCTTTGCATGTCCTCTTTTTGTGCTCTGTGACTTACTTAATGCTCTTCCCATCTGACATCCAAGATGGTGTCCTGGGAGAATTAGCCATATGTTTTTATTTTCCTGCCTTCATTCTCAACCACATGCTTTGGAGAGGCAGTGTAGTGGATAAATACAGGGTTTATACTCGGGCAGACTTGGTTCCATTCCCAAGCTCAGGAGGTGTGACTGTGAGCTGCTTATTTAATTGTTTTCTAAATCTTAGTTTTTTTCATCATCATCATAGCTAACATTAATTTATTATATATTATAGTAGATACTGTCCCAAACCCATTATCTGCATTAACTCATTGAGGATTTACAACAACCTACAAAGTAGAATAATTGTATTCTCCATCTTACACATGAAGATTGTGAGATGCAGAGAGGTTAAGTAATTCTGAAGTCATACAGCTAATAAGTGAGGAATCTAGACTTTATACTCAGGAAGAACCCATGGTCTTAATCTCTACCCTCCAATGCCTCTCACTATGAGATGAGTATATCAGTCAGAATAAACTATGCTGCAGTGACAAAACCTCCACATCTTAGGGGCTTAAAACAACAAAGATTTCTTTCTGTCTTCATTTCACATATTGGCTAGGAGCTCTGTTTAGCCTTGTCCTTGTTCCAGGTCTGTGGATGACAAAGCATCCACATTTTTAAAAGTTAGCCTTTTTTTTTTATGGCAGAGATAAAGAGCACCGTGGAGTAGGTGGAGCAGGGTTCTCAACCTTGGCACTATTGGCAACTGGGGATAAATAATCCTTTGTTTGGGGGGCTGTCTTGGGCACTGTAGGATGTTTAATAATGCCTGGCCTCTACCCACTGGGTGCTAGTAGTACTTTCCCCCTCGTTGTGACAACCCCAAATCGTCAAGTGTCCCCTGGATGGCAATATTATCGTCCCTGGTTGAGAAACACTGCCTTAGACGAAGACTAAGATCTCGGACAAGAAGTGAAGTTCTATACCCTGGCAGTGACACAAGTCTCAACTAGTCACATGAACCACCTAACCACAAGCAAGTCAGGAAATGTATCCTACATTGAGAAACACAAAGAAAACCAGAAATATTAGACAAACAGCATTAATGATTACTATGGGTAGGGACAATAATATCCATCTTAAAAATTGTTATGCAGATTCTTAAGCCAGAATGGCTCTCTAAGACGTCTCAGAGTAGGCATTGGCAACTATGTGCAAATCCGGCTGCTGTCATTGTAAATAAAGTTTTATTGGAACACAGTTATGCCCATTTGTTTACATATAATCATTGGCTGCTTTCATGTTCCACCGGCAGAGTTGGAGCCTTAGTTGCAACAGACTGCAAAGTTGGCAAAGCCTGAAGTGTTTTTACCATCTGACCTTTACAGCAAAAGTTCGCCAACTCCTGGTTTAGAGAAGCCAACCTTTTTTGGAAGCAGGACTTTGGGCTGAGTAAGACTGGAAGGAGACACATAGTCCTGCTGAGAACTTTGCTCTGAAATGTTAAGATGCACTTAGAGGAGCATCATGCCTTGGTCAGCAGCGGTAGCAGAGTGATCGCGTTTCTATGTGTACCTCTGTCATCTCTACCTCAGGGATGGGACAGGATTCACATATATCTGCATCTACCCTCTTGACATGTGTCACCTACACCTGGCAATTACAGTTTTAAACTTATTTAAACTTGTTTAGGCTTATATCTTATTCATGGGAAAATGTGCGTATCATAAATGTACAACCCTATGGGCTTTCACAAGTGGAACTCACCCCAAAAGTGCCCTCCTGCTCCCTTCCAGTGCCACTCACCGTTCCCAGGGTACCCTGACTTCTAAGAGCAACACTAGCTAACCTTTAAAAAAGCCTTTTACTATGAACAGTCTTCAAACATGCACTTCAGTAGAGAGAATAGTCAAATCTATTCTTCACCAGCTTCAAAATTTATCGGGCTGGATGCGGTGGCTCATACCTGTAATCCCAGAACTTTGGGAGGCAGAGGTGGAAGAATCCCCTGAGCCCAGGATTTCAACACCAGCCTGGGCAATATGACAAAACCCCATCTCTACAAAAAAATTAAAAATGAGCCAAGTATAGTGGTGTTTACCTATAGTCCTAGCTACTCAAGAGGCTGAGGTGGGAAGATAGATTGAGTCCAGGAGGTCAAGGCTGCAGTGAGCCATGATTGTGCTACTGCACTCCAACCTGGGCAATAAAGTGAGACTCCGTCACACACACACACACACACACACACACACACACACACGCACGCACAGAAAAATCACCAGTATTTTGCCGTTCATATTTCATATTCTCTCTCTCTCTTTCTCTCTCTCCTCCCTCTTTAGATGGATGGAGAGAGAGAGATGTAATATTTTTAAAATGCCAATTGGATAGCCATTTTTAAAAGCTTTAACTTATGTCTGTAGGCATAATAATAGATCTTACATACTTCACTATAGGGTTGTTGAAGATTAAGTGATTTGGTGTACATAAGGCTGTTATAAGAACAAGTGATAAGCATTCAATAAATATGAACTGCCTGTATCATTATCATCATGATCATCATCACCATGTGATTATAGGGAACTAGTTAACAAGGTTATAACTACCCTCCCTTCCTTTCTCTAGGTCTATGCTGTGGTGGTGATTGCGTCTGTGGTGGGATTTTGCCTTTTGGTAATGCTGTTTCTGCTTAAGTTGGCAAGACACTCCAAGTTTGGCATGAAAGGTAAGAAGGGTTGTGTTTATTTAGCTTCTTATGTGGATCATTTTTGGCTTATGACTAATGCTAATTACCACTAAAGAAGGAAGCGGCTAGATTTATGATGATTAAGTTTTAAGGCTAAAAAAATAGCAACAAGACTTTGATACTACACATCAAGACAGGACAAAATAATGTCGATTACTCAGCACTACCCACTTTTCCAAGACAACAGTTGTCCCAGAAGACAGAAATGGGTTCTTGATTATCAAGGGACTAATAAAGATATGACAAAGAAATAGTACTTGATGTTTCTTTTGCTCCAGAAAGGCAGGTGAGACACAGTGGTGATAGGATAGTCTGGACACGTGTATTTTGTGCAGAAAGGTCTATTCTGCTGTACATTGGATTTCCAAATCTTCAGTGGTATGCTTTTGGTGTTGCTCCTGCTTTTCCAGGTCATCATTCTTTGAAATTTAAACAATGGTGTTATGAAGCAAAATAAGAACAGCTATCGGCAGTACATGGAAGCTTCGTGAATGCATAGATTTTTTTTTAATTTAAGCGGAAAAATTATCAGGACTGGATTAAAAATGAGGCACTAATTGACCCAAAATAGATAACTTGTTGTTTTTAGAGGATTGAAAATTAATTTTACAGGGAAAACTTGTGTAAATTTCTTGTTACATAAAAAAAAAATGCCTTGGAGCAGTGATTTAATGGTTTAAGTTTCAATGATGTAAAACCATTTGCTCTGAAGGTTAAACGTATGTATTGGATAATATGCTACTGTTGTATTTTGTGTGGTCTCCTATAGATAGACACTATTTAAAAGTGTCTAAATGGGAATGCTGTGAAGAAGGTTTAGTGGTGTTTTATTTGCGTTGGAGAGTAGGTCAGGTGGATTTTCTTTATCCTCATGGTCTGTTAGAATTACGGGTAGTGTTGCTAATATTGCTATTTACTTGAAAGGGAATGTTTCAGTAGCAGTAAGTTGCCCAGCATACACTGACATCTGGGATAGAGCAGATCTATTTCTGGTGTTTCCTCTTTTCCCTTTGTTGGTGCCTGTGAAGATTTCTAAGCCAGAAATGAACAGGGAGGAGTGGTGGTAAACTGGGGCTTAAAATAACTCCAAAAACCTCATCCTGGTTCCTGCTTGGCCAGCTGATCCTTGATGTTTCTTCAGTGGGGGAAAGATCTTTCATTCTCCAATTATAAATAAGGCTTGAGAGAGGGACCACCCCACAGTGATTTTAATTCATCCTGTAGGGTGGTTCTCAAACTTGACTGTGTGCCAAAAACTCCTGTAGAACTTGAGAAAACACAGATTCCTGGGTTATCCCCAGAGTTTCTGCTTTAGCAGGTCTAGTGTGCACCTGAGAACTGGCATTTCTAACAGTTTCTGGAGGATACTGATCCTGCTTGCCCTGGTTGTTGTGTTCTCTACACAATAGTGTAGAGAATCACTGTTCTCTACGGTAAACATGGACTGCCAGGCCCCCTTCAGAGTGTGACAAGGTATTGCGAGACATTGCAAACCAAACTTACCCACATTTTTGCACACCTTTTGGAATCTCCATGTCTCAGCTGCACCCAGGCCCAGTCTAGGCGGCTGCTCTGTGCGTGCCGCTCCCTACCATGGCATTTGGTGGTTCTCGTGTTTATCAGGTACTTTCCTTCCTTAGAGGCACTTGGACTGGATGTCTCTAAATGTAGATTTCACTGGAGGCTACCAACTCCTAACAGTAGAGTTTCTGGTCTTGAAGGGTTTCGTTTGAAAGATTTCATCCCGTGAGCTTTTCGGAGAGAGGATATATCCAGGTTCTTCTGGGATCTCAGCAAAAGCTGAATGGGAATCCATGGAGCAAAATTTAGGAGCTTCTTCCCACCCTTGGTTTAGGAAAACCACTGGCAGAATTACCAGTAAATGGCAACCTACTCCTTATAACGTGGCAATGGAGGAGAAAAAATGTAGACATTTTCTTTCAGAGAAGAAAATTATGTTTCATATTGAGACTCCAGCACTAAGGCTGAAACAGTATTTCATTTAGACAATTTGGGGTGATTACCACTAAAGCTTCTATGTTTTCTGAGTATAACCTGAGGCCATCCTTAATGAATTATAAGAAAGAGTATGCTTAACCCTGCCACAGAACCAGTAAATGGCTTCCTACAGCAGTAACTACTATATATGTTGTATGTTTTGTTCCCTCATTCCTACACACAAATAAAATCATTTTTAGAAAGTTTGTCTCCGATACTTTTTTTTTTAGAATAGCTTACTGTTCTATTTTAAGCTACATGTCTATCTGGGGCATGATGTGAGCAAAAAGAGCCTGATCTAGGGTTACTGTTTTGCAAGTCATATGTCGAGTTGATAATCTCTGGGGATCTAGAAATTAAGTTATGGTTCGTGCATTTAGTACAGATGAAACCGTGTAAAACGTGATATTTAAACATTAATGTGAGTCAGTGTATTTTAAATGCTATTAGAGCTGGGATTACCACTGAAAAACATATGTCTTAAAAAAGAGAAGACTATGTAAAAATATTATTATGCTTCCCAAAATAACCAGGCAATATATTGGTTGTGGTTTCTTAGTAAGAACAGTATGAACTGTGTGTAGCCTTGGCCAGGACTAGGCACCATGTAAGAGGCTTGTGGCTGCTATGCAGATGAACTATTCAGAATGTTATTCCTCTCTCCCTAAGCATCTTTGGGGAGGGCCTAAGCCCATCCTTATTCTCTTATGCTGGAGGCAGATGGAACAGGAGGAAGGTGGCCAGTCCACCCATAGGCACTCACAGCTTTTTGCCCATCCCTAGCAATGCACGGTTTATCTTGAGTGTTTGACTGTTTCAATCTGTAATGGAAACCTTGATAATATAAACGACAGTTCAATGCTGTTGATATGAAGGGCCCAGAGCAACAAACCCCAGAAACCTCTTGGGGTCACCACACTACGGCTGAATGCAGAGCAACACAAGCTTTATGGATTGACCTGAGATCCACCCCTTACACCTGCAAACATTATTTATGGTGTTGCTTCCATGGGGAGGTGATTTCTAAATTCCAAACTAGTGAGTGAAACTTGGATTTGTAAATACAGCCAGTGAGTTGTGGTGTCGTCTTTGAAGATGGTCTGCAGGTCTGTAAGCTTCATCAGGTTTTGTTCCTTGTTCTGTGGATTCATTGTAAACCAAATACTAGATGGTCCACTCCAGAACAGGCAGCACAGACTTTGAGCTCCATGACAACAGCTTTCTTATTTGTGATGTTCATCTTTATCTACTGCGTACTTAGCCCAGAGTTGGTGCTCAATACATATGAATGACAGAATGATCAGAGAAGATTTTCAACTCCATCTACCTAAGTTTGGTAATTGGAAAACAGTATTTGGAGGATGGTTAAACTGTGAGTGGCTAAAGAGAGAACCTGAGACTTTTTTAAGTTTCTAAAAGAGACAAAGTCCCACCTCTTTTTTTTTTTTTTTAGTTTATTCCATGTGAGTCACGGCCATAGACAAGAGATCAATTTGTCCAAGTTTTGTCTTAGAGTATGTAGATTTTCACACACTGTTTTAAACAATCGTCCTTGTTTAAGTTTGGAGGATTCACTTTGACTTTTTATTCTGCATGTGAACGTCTTCAATTTCTACCTCCCTACCTTTGAATGTATGGTTTTGGAATATGTTATTTTTTCAGTTCTGATGTCGGCAAAAGTGCCAGATTGGGGATTATATCTTGCTGTAAACTTAGAATTTATATTTTATTCTTGCTTGATAGAGTTTAAGCTTCTTGCTGCTAGTGTCCAGTAGGCTCCTGGCCCTGTTTTCATAAAGATGTCAAGGGGCAGGATTTCTCCCAGTCAGTTTTTCCTTGTTCATTTCTGTGCCTTTACACTTTGCTTTTTCGGTTGATATGTAGCTACCGTAATTGCAGAAGCCACAAATAATGCCCCTTTGTTAGTGTTGGCCACCTATGTAGGGATTATTCATACATATGTTTAATATGAATGTGTAAAATGTATACCAAATCTATCTAAATTGGTGTCGGTATCAATATCCCTATATGAAAATGCATAATATTATCCCTCTTCTTCTAAGGCTGCCTCTGGTTTGTTTTAATTTTAGTTTTCACCAAAGTAGTGCTGAAAGAATTTTCCAGAACAGCTCCATTGCCAAAGGAATAGGCAACCATGCCTTCGAATGCTCTCCTTGTGTTGTAACCAAGTCTTGTGTTTAGCTCTCGCTTTACTTCCTGGCTCTGTGTCTTCATTGAAGATGTAGGAGTGCATGTGAAGGGAAAATGGAAGCATTGAGGAGCGCCAGGGCTGCCAAGTCTTCAAAGGGTGCTCCACATTGGGAGCCCTGTCTGTGGCATTGATGGTGTACGGGGTTGCAAAAAATATACGGGAGCCAGCAGGGAGGAGGGAGCTTGGCATTCATCACCCCGCTGGAGGATAGTTTCCGCTATCGGTTTTGTGTTATTTACATTTCCTGATGGAAGTCCACATATGATGTCTAATTCCTAAGTACTAATGCAGGCTTTGTCACTCGAGAGTGAAATCTCTAAATGATCCTAAGAAATCTCTGTAGAAGAATCTAGAAGAGGAAGCTTTCTTCTCATTCAGTGTTAATAGCCTGCACAGATTTCCTCTGCAGCCTCTGATTCTTGTATGTAAACTGCCCTATCCACATTCATTTATGCTACTTAAGTGTTGGAGGTTTCCAACTAGTAAAGGCTGGAAAGCTACTCTGCCTGTGGATGCAGATCTGGGTTTTCCTAAGTCCAGACTCAAAGCCCACAGTTCAACTTTCCGCTCTTATAAATGATCTCTGAGTGTCTTTCAATAGCAACCAAAAATCTGCCTATTTAAAAATAGTCATAAACATAGTGGGGCCAAAGCTAAAGAGGTTGAAGGTTAAAGTCTTTTATATGAGCTGAAAACAATTCTGGGAAGTTTAAGAGGTTGAGTTTAACAGATATTTGGATCAACTTTTAAGAGGAAAAAATGTGACCAAAAGCCAGAAACACAGTTGTAGAAACATCTGTAAGGACAAACTGTTTTCCATATGCACCTCCTTCCTTCTTTTTTTTAAAGAAAAATACCATCGAAAAATTAGAATGCTAACAATTGAATGCATTCTTGTTTTTCAAAATTTCAAGGAGTTTAGAAATATATAAGCATAAAAATGGCTGTTCCCATCACCTTCTTCTGCATGACCATTTCCACTCCTAGAAATAACTTTAACTGTATAAGGTGCACACAGTATGTAAACAATCAAATATATGGCTTCATTTTTGATTCCATAAGGAAATTATGATACCAGTCTGTTCTGCATTTTTTGGGGGTAACAATTTGCCTTGTGGATTTATCTTTATCAGAACCTAGCTATCTACTACATTCTATTTAGTAGTATTTCCCAGTTGTCTGATATCAGGCTACTCGGATCTGAAACCCGGCTCTGCCTCTTATGAGCTATGTGACTTTGAGCAAGTATCTCATCCTCTCTTGCCTTGATATTTCCATCTGTAATAGGACAATACTAATACCTAACCCACAGGGTTGTTATGAAGACAAACTAAGCTTATATATATAAACCACTTGGGAATGTTTCTGGCACTTAGTCATTGCTCTATTAATATGTAATGTTATTATTATTGACGAATTATGATTTATTTGACTTTTCTTCTTTTAATGGACATTTACATTTCTACCACGTTTTCAGAAAATTATTTCAAATAATTTTCAAACAATGTCTTCTGTATAAAGATAAATACTTGGAAATGTATTCCTAGAAGGAAAGATACATATGTTTAAATGTGGATAGATTACCTTGCATAAATGCCTTTCCAATTTAGTCTCCCACTAACAGTATGTGAGGGTACCCTTTCATTTATTACTCTGATCTATACTGAATATTATCAGTCTTTTGACGATTTGAGTTTAAAAGATACTTTGATTAGTAATTAATTTAAGCATCTTTGTCGTGAAGAATAAGAGTAATGTTTATTTTTATTGAGTTATAGATATACTTTGCCAATTATATATATATACATATTTATTTATTCGTGATATTTGTGGCTCATATTTTCTTCTAGTCTTTTGACTTTTTGATAGTGTCTTTTGGTAACCAAAGAGATTTACCTTTTTATAAAAGCAAATCTGTCCCGCTTTTCCATTTAAGTTGTGTCTTGCTTAGGAAGATCTTTCCTGCTCTAAGGTGGTAAACATATTTCTAAATATTTATTTCACTAGATTTTTATTCTGTGTATTTTTTAAACTTAGCCCTTTGGTCTTTTTGTAATTATCATTATTATCATTATTATTATTATTATTGAGATGGAGTTTTGCTCTTGTTGCCCAGGCTGGAGTGCAATGGCGTGATCTCATCTCACCACAACCTCTGCCTCCCAGGTTCAAGCAATTCTCCTGCCTTAGCCTCCCGAGTAGCTGGGATTACAGGCATGCGCCACCACTCCGAGCTAATTTTGTATTTTTAGTAGAGACAGGGTTTCTCCATGTTGGTCAGGCTAGTCTCAAACTCCCGACCTCAGGTGATCCACCTGTCTCGGCCCCCAAAAGTGCTTGGATTATAGGCGTGAGCCACCTCACTTGGCTTTTTCGTAATTATTTTATTAAAATTTGGTATGAAGTAGTTCTTTCTTTTTCAGAGACATATAGAATAAAGATATTTGAATAAATTCTGGTGTGACATTTTCATAGAGATGAATAATAATATTTTAAATTTCTTGTATCAGAAAGCCACTAGTAAAGCAAAAAGAAATTTTGAAAAACGCAGTGATTAACTCTTTCTTTGTAAAACAAGTAAAGAACTTTGCGAGTTCTTTCTTATAGCATGGGAATATAAACCACACAAAATAGTATCAGAGAAATAAGTTTTCACAGAAAACCTTTGTTAATCTACTCTCCTCCCAGCTTCAAATGGAGTTCAAAGTCTATCTCCGCACTCTCTTAAGAGGCAACAAAATTTGTCAGTACCAACCAAGTCCTCAGAAATTTCAGAAAAGACATTCAGTTGAAAGAGTCATTGAGTAAGGTAACAAAATGAAAATGAACCTAGAGAAAAGAATTAGCCCAAGTGTTCCTTTTCTGTTGTTTGGCGATGCTATAGAAAGCTTTTCCCGTGTGTTTGTGAGGTGAGGATCTACTTTTGAAAGTCTCTTACTTCTTTCCCTGCCAACATTTGGCTTCTGTCTATCTGAGAGCAGAAGATGCTTATTCTTTACAACATATTGAATATGTGTGTCAGACTTCTAAGAATTGGCTAGAGTAGGCCAGACAGGAAGCAAAAGAATCAGCATCTCTGCCTTTAGCCTTGTAGGTGGATGCACTCTGCCTTTTAATTGCTGGTTTTACCCGGGCATTCCCACAACCCCGGCATGATTCACGTGAGAGCTCATGTTTGCCTGTAATGTAGAAAGTGCATGCAATATTGTTCAAGGACTTTCCATGCTACTATTTTCACTAAAGGTGAAAGATCCTTTAAAAAATTAGATTTTGTACTTCAAGGTCAGGAAATATTGTTACCACTTTTTTGATCTTCTGTTAACCTTGAGAGGAATTTGCTTTGACCTCCTCACATAGCTCATGGCCTGTTTCCAACAGGACTTTCAAAATCTGAAAATCTGTTGGTTTTCTTCTTCTTTTCCCCCTTCACTAATCTTTTACCTTTCATTGTTTTCCCTGTCATTTTGTCCTGCATCTCTGTGCTTTCTAATTTTATATTTTTTCCTCTCTTGTTTTTCTTCCATCTCATTCCTAACATCTGATTTTGGTGGAAAAGCTTTTCAGAATTTATGAAGAAGACAGATAATAACTTGGCTTAAATTCCAACATATGCTTTGATTTTATCTGACTTTATTTTGGGCAAGAATACTAAATGACTATGGGAATACATTTAGCTCTAAATCAGCAGAATTGTCACGTGGCACTTCGGAAGACAGCCTGT
This sequence comes from Macaca nemestrina, assembly GCF_043159975.1. Classification (NCBI taxonomy): domain Eukaryota; kingdom Metazoa; phylum Chordata; class Mammalia; order Primates; family Cercopithecidae; genus Macaca; species Macaca nemestrina. Next base: position 13,297,211 of record NC_092138.1, on the reverse strand, counting down.
TTGAATAATGCACATCCTTCGTGTTTGTAAGTTGTTAACTCTTGAGTCTTCAACCTAAGGAACATATAGGAAAGCAATACTGAAGACGTATGAATCAAACAAGCTTGGGTTTAAATCCCAGATCTCCCGCCTGCTGGCCATCATTTTGGGCAAATTGTTAAACTCTAAATCTTAATTCCTCTTTGGTAAATTGAAGGAATAATACTCATCTCTTCAGGTGATTATAAGAATTAAATCAGTGCTTAGTTTAGTATCTGACTCTTTATTTTATTTTTATTTTTATTTTTATTATACTTTAAGTCCTAGGGTACATGTGCACAACGTGCAGGTTTGTTACATATGTATACATGTGCCATGTTGGTGTGCTGCACCCATTAACTCGACATTTACATTAGGTGTATCTCCTAATGCTATCCCTCCCACCTCCCCCCTCCCCACAATAGGACCCAGTGTGTGATGTTCCCCTTCCTGAGTCCAAGTGATCTCATTGTTCAATTCCCACTTATGAGTGAGAACATGCGGTATTTGGTTTTCTGTTCTTGCAGTAGTTTGCTAAGAATGATGGTTTCCAGCTGCATCCATGTCCCTACAAAGGACACGAACTCATCCTTTTTTATGGCTGCATAGTATTCCATGGTGCATATGTGCCACATTTTCTTAATCCAGTCTGTCACTGATGGACATTTGGGTTGATTCCAAGTCTTTGCTATTGTGAATAGTGCCGCAATGAACCTACATGTGCATGTATCTTTATAGCAGCATGACTTATAATCCTTTGGGTATATCCCAAGTAATGGGATGGCTGGGTCAAATGGTATTTCTAGTTCTAGATCCTTGAGGAATCGCCACACTGTTTTCCACAATGGTTGAACTAGTTTACAGTCCCACCAACAGTGTAAAAGTGTTCCTATCTGACTCTTTAAACTAATTCCCTAAGAGGTAGTTATTTTTCAGACTTATGTTTTAGTAATACATTATTAAAGAAAAGATTATAGGATGATTCCCATTGAATTCATATTGAATCTGGGCTGCAGAAAAATGTCACAAATGTAAACAGGGCATATTAGTGTTTCCAGGTTTATTAGTTGAGTCTATAGAAAAAAATTGTATTTACAATGTGTCTCTACTTTATGGGTATGTATCATGAATACAAATGTGCTGATACATGTGCTTCTTTTTAAGCCCTTCAGTCCTTTAATACACTATGTGAATTATTGCAAATTCTTAATTTTATTGTCCTCTGAAGAATTCATCACTTTAAATTGTTTTAGGGTTTATGAAATACTTATTTCATTGATTGATTGATTTGGTATGTAGGTTTTAGCAGTTTTTGGGGGGAGGAATATTTACTGAAGTAAAGAGGTGGAAAGGGCAGGAGTGGGAGGGGTATGGGACCCCCCACCACCCACTAGCTTAGATCTAAAAACACGACCTCATGGAAACTTCTAATGTGTTTCCCTTTTGTACAGAAGGGATGACAACTGCTAAAGTGATTTACTTAAAAAATAGGCTTTAATTCTGATGTATTTACAGCCTGCTAGAAAGGAAAAGAGGGATTCTGGAGAAATTAAATTCTTCTTTATGCAATAGATTGTCATTTATATTATTATAACCATAGACCCTGCATTTTTTGTGAGAAAGCCAAGACTTGGACAGGCTAATGGCAGTGGAAGACCTTTGTATTTATCAAAGCATCAGCAAAAGTAGAAAGACATTGGCCTTTTCTGTGATCATCTGGGAACTTTAGTGGCTTGAGGACAAAGAATGAGAGAGAGAATGAGCCAGTGAGCCAGTGACCTGATCTCCATTTCAACTCTTTAGGTCTTTTGTAAGACATTAATATCCTGGATTGAAGCAGAAGTGTCATCTCAGTCTTCAGTGACAGTATAAGGAAGGCAGGGGGAGATGATTTAAGAGGTGGAGGTGCTGTGGGGAGTGAGAATGTTGAGAATGAAATGGTTTTTCTAATTACGGTTGTGGTTGTCAACTTTAGAAGTCCTGGAAAGACTTGAGTATAGTCAACTGCCCAACTGAGCTTTTCTTCACTTGCTTCCTGGATTGCCTGTAAATGAAAATTGCATAAAGACCAGAAATATTATAATAGTACAGGACAGGGAATCATAGGAGGCTCCCCTCCAGCTTTAATATCTACCACCCTGTTACAAAACCATTATGTACAATCACACACTCACTACAAAAACCTGCCCTGCACTTCTGGTGAAATCCTTTATTATTTTGGTGTGTAATGATGTAATCTTTTTCTCTATTGTGGAGCCACAGTCTCCTTACTATTGACATATGAAATATTGCATCTGGGGTCAACACTAAATATCCCTGAGTATACCTTCAAATGTTTGGTCATCTCAAGAAAATATTGCCTCTAACTTATCAATAGAAGGCATTTCTTATTTAGTCGGCATTCCCAGTGACTCTGTTTACTGTTAATTTGCAGGTAGCATGCATCTTGTCAGGGTGATATGGTTTGGCTATGTCCCCAACCAAATATCATCTTGAATTGCAGCTCCTATAATTCTCACGTGTCTTGAGAGGGACCTGATGGGAGGCGATTGAATCATGAGGGTGGGATGTTCCCATGCTGTTCTCTTGATAGTGAATAAATCTCACTTGATCTGAGAGTTTTTTTATAAAGGGCAGTTCCCCTACACAAGCTCTCTGTTGCCCTCTGTCATGTAAGAAGTCTCTTTGCTCTTCCTTCATTTTCCACCACAATTGTGAGACCTCAGCCATCTGCAACTGTGAGTCCATTAAACCTCTTTCCTTTATCAACTACCCAGTCTTGGGTATGTCTTTATCAGCAGCATGGGAACAGACTAATAAACAAGGGTACCTTTGACATTCCAGCTTGAGAGCAAAGAGAGGTAGCTCTGCCTTAGCCATCTCTTCCAGCTGTTTCTTGATCTTTTAAGTCAGACTTCATAGCATGGCTTTGTCATTTTGTTTGAAGTAAATCCTTGAAACGTTAGATGTTTCTATATTAAAATGACATGCATTCCATAGCCCAGAAGAAATGATTTCTGTGTTATTTACTTGTAGCCTTTCCTCTATGAGTGTGGACAAGTGCAAGGTGATTTTAGAGGTAGATTTATGTGCATATTCTGTAATTGTTTATCCCTCACATTATATCTTTGTTTTCCTGTGATGTCATGACAGAGGGTGGATTAATCAGTAAAATGTCTAGGATTGGATTGAGAATGAGCAGGCACCTATCTCAGGCACAATCTATGAGACATGTGACTTTATTTTTCTTCAGTTCAATAAAGTATATACTTTTAACCCTTTTTGTACTGAGTAGCAGAAAATTAATCCCCTACCACTCTGGGTAATTTCCGACAATGGTGGGTAATCACAAAAAATTCAACACTTTCTCTGTCACTTCAGGTCTCTCACTTTCCTCTCCCTTACCCAGGTTGCATTTGCCTTTCTGGGAAACAGTGGAGAGTGTGCTGCAAGGTCAATAAAGTGCCACAGTGTGGGGAGGGGACATACGCATGGTCTTGGTGGTAATTTCTGTATGCTGGTGGCTGTCCATCTTCCCAGTTGTCCTTGGCCACCACTCTGTTCAAGTCACAGGTATACAATCTTGTGTTCCTAACCAAGTTCTGCCACCTTCACATATGTCTCCACAAGGGTGTCTTTGTAGCTTTGGGGACATGAAAAACACTGAGACTGGCCCTGCTGTCTCTGCATAGACATACTACGCAGCTTCCCCTACTTTATTACTCTTGTGCCATTACAGGCTTGGGATTGCTCTGACTTCTGCACAGCTTCTCTGATCTTCCAAGAAGGGGGTCCTCAGGATTCTTCTTTTTGAAACTCTAAATCTGAGTCAGGGCTCTGTGTTTCCTTAACCCTCATACTTGACCTGGGGACAGGTTATAGCCTCTTCCTGCCTGTATCTAACCTTTTTTTCTCCTCACTGACTCTCTTCCTATTTCCTGTGGGTACAGGAAGAACATGAAAAATTATTTTTTCTGATTTCATCTTCTTCCAAATACTTTTCATCATACATGTGGATCTTGGCTTTTTTTTTCCTCCAGCTTTTTACTATAAAACTGTCAATATGAATAAAAGTTGAAAGAATACTAACAATGAATATTCATACACTCAACACCTAGATTCAACCTCTGCTTAACATCTTGTTATTGAAAAATAAATTGACAGTATCATGTTCCTTCATTCCTAAATTCTCCAGCGTATTTTTCCTAAAACTGAGGACACAGTGTCTTAAAACCACAGCCATAATACCTTCCTCATTGTGCTCAAGGAAATTAAGATAACCCTGTGATAACAGATATTACCTAGACTATCTTCAAATTTCCCCAGTGATTTAAAAATGCCTTTTATGGTTACTTATATATCAAACCAAGATCAACTCAGAGTTCATGCGTTGCATTTTTTCATTGAGTTTCTTTGGTCCCTTGCGTTCTAGAACATGGCTTCTTTTTCTCCCCGCCTTACACTGGCTCTTTGAAGAGACTAGGCAGTTGTCCTGTAGAATGTCCCTCATTCTGTCTCTGTGTGATTGTTTTCTTTGGTATTCTTCAACTTGCCATTTATCCTCTGTATTTCCTGTAAACTGGAACTCATTTCTAAAGGTTTGGTCAGATTCAGGTGAGAGGTTTTGGGAAGAAAGCATCACAGAAGATGATGTGCACTTCACCTGTGTCACGTCTGGAATCACATTGTGTCAGGTTGTTACACTATCAGTGGAAGTTGGATCACCTTTTGAAGATGGTGACCACCAGATCTTTTCTTTATAAATACAAGTTTTTCCCTTTGGAATTCATAGGTGATTTGTAGGTGATAATTTGACATGTAGCAAATATCCTCTCCTCCGAAAACTTGAACGTACTGTGCTTAGCGTACTTTCCTAAAAGCTACTTAATTTCTAAGGGTTGCAGAGGTGTTTTTCTAATCCAATCATTTCTTCTGTTCTTATTTCATTAATTTTTTTTTAAAGGAGAGCTTTCTGGCCTTGGCCAAGAATTTCAGCTCTTTCATTCCAGTTCTGTCTTGATGACTCTTCCTTGAGGCAATGATTGGATGCTTAGGATCCAGCCGCCTACACTGGGGAAAGTCATAGGATTACAGAAAAAAGTTACAGTTAATAGGGTCACTATATCAAAAATATTATTTTATTTTAAGAGTATAGTTGGTGGGAATGCAAATTAGTACAGCCACTAAGGAGAACAGTTTGGAAGTTCTTCAAAAAACTAAAAATTGAGCTACTGTGTGATCCAGCAATCCTACTGCTGGGTATATACCCAAAAGAAAGGAAATCAGTATATGGAAGAGATATACACACTCCTATGTTTGTTGCAGCACTGTTCACAATAGCTAAGATTTGAAAGCAACTTGTATCCATCAACAGATGAATGGATAAAGAAACTGTGGTGCTTGTACACAATAGAGTATTACTCAGCCATAAAAAGGAATGAGATTCAACCATTTGCACCAACGTGGATGGAACTGGAGGTCATTACATTAAGTTAAATAAGTCAGGCACAGAAAGATAAACATCACATATTCTCACTTATTTATAGAATATAAAAGCCAAAACAATTGAACTCATGGACCCAGAGAGTAGAAGGATGGTGACCAGAGGCTGGGAAGGGTAGTGAGGGATGCGGAGGACATGAGAATGGTTAATGAGTACAAAAATACCAGAAAGAATGAATAAGACCTACTATCTGATTGCACAACGGGGTGACTGTAGTCAATAATAACTGTACATTTTAAAATAATTTAAAGAGTGTTATCGGATTGTTTGCAACTCAACGGATACATGCTTGAGGAGATAAATACCCCATTCTTCATGATGTACTTATTTCACATTGCATGCCTGTATCAAAACATCTCATGTACCCCATAAATATGTACACCCACTATATACCCACAAAAATTAAAAAAAAATAAATAAAAAAGAGTATAATGAGCCTAAATGCTTTCAGGATTCCCTTTGGCATTTCGTGGCTGGTGGTAGCATCAAAGACAGTGAGAGCTGGCAGCAGCTAAGAAATCACTTGCAGCCTTTATTATTTATTTATTTAGTTAGTTATTTTTATTGTACTTTAAATTCTAGGGTACATGTGTACAACGTGCAGGTTTGGTACATATGTATACATGTGCCGTGTTGGTGTGCTGCACCCATTAACTCGTGATTTACATTAGGTACATCTCCTAATGCTATCCCTCCCTGCTTCCCCCCACCCCGTGACAGGCCCCGGTGTGTGATGTTCCCCTTCCTGTGTCCAAGTGTTCTCTTTCAATTCCCACCTATGAGTGAGAACATGCGGTGTTTGGTTTTCTGTCCTTGCGATAGTTTGCAGCCTTTATTTTATAGATGAGGACAGTGGGCCCAGAGAACTTGAGCAACTTGCCTGAGGGTTGCCTGGTTTGTGGCCGATCCAGGGGAAAGTTATAATATAACTTATTTCCATGCCATGTTCACTGCTGGGCCATGTCATACGTGACTAGTATTGTCTTGCCCCTGGATAATGCTGTGTTTCTCAAAGCTGGGGACACATAAGATCTGCGGTAACGAGAGTTTTAGGAGGTACTCAGGGACTAACATTTTAAATTTTGATAATTCTGTTATCTATTTATTATAGTGTTCATTAGAAAAAATATACCTATTACATCATACTCGTGGTTTCATCATATTATTGTTAAGGATGAGACTAAGTTAATATAATAGAAAAAATTTAAAAATATGGTTTAAACAATTTCATTTCAACTTAAATTTTACAAGACTCTTGGGTAGGACTATGTAGTGCACTGCATATTTAAAACTGAACAGAACAAGGTTTCCACCTCATGGAGTTTATTAAAGTTTACGGGAGGGGAGAGATAAAAACAGAGAAAGAAATATAGAGAAATCTATAGGTGATGGCAAATGCTTTGACCGAAAGTGAAGCAGGGCAAGAGGGCTTTGCTGTGTTTAAATAGTTAAGAAAAGCTGCTCTGCTACGATGACACTAGGGCCAAGAGCAAGAGAAAATGAGGGAGGGAGGGAGCTGATATCCCGGGGAGGAGTGATCTAGACAGACGAAGAGTAGGTGCAAGACTAAGGTGGCCAGAGCAGAGTGGGGGCCTGGGGAGGAGAGCAGAGAGGGATGGAAATGCAGTTCACTGAGGGACTGGCAGCATTTAGGAGTTTTGTTGTTGTTGTTGTTGTTGTTGTTGTTGTTTTGCTTTTTAAATCAGAGTGAGGAGAAATTGTGACAGTGTACTGAAAGAGATTAAATGTTGGCAGCACTGATGTAATAATGTATTAAATTAATTTCTGATACTGAAGCATGACTGAGGGGAAAGATATCTCACGGGGGGAGAGTTCATCATACAAGAGTATGGAGGAAACTTCACTTCAGGGTCCTGATCAGCTTCATTTTGAGAGGAGAACTCACCCCTCAACACACATACACATACTCAACACACAAACACACACACATAAAACACACACATTCAACACACACATACACACAACATACACACATTCAATGCACACAAAGCATGCACATTCAACACACTTTTAATACATACATTCAACACACACATACATACATAACATGCATATTCACCACATACAACACACACACACACAAAGCATAAAAAACACACATTCAACACATACATACACACAAGACACACACATATTCAATATACAGAAAACACATGCACTCATCCCAGAATGATGGTTTGAGGTTTCTAGGTGTCTGCGGTTTTCCTGGGTCATAGTGTACATTCCTGGCATGTTGTAATTGTTACCCATCATGTGACCATGGCCACTTGAGACTAGACAGGGGTAGGACCCAGACTTTGAATTATGTGTTGACTTTTTCTTGAAATTCGTCTCATCTTCAGCCTGATTCCTTTTATACAGTCCAATCTACTCTAAGACCTGGGATATTATATCATTAATTGCAAGGCTAATGTAATTTGCGTAAAATTTTCTCTTTTTGAGATCTTAGTTGCTATTGGGAGAAAAATGACACTGAAAGCTCAGCTGATGCATTTTCAGAGTGAACAAAGACATTGTGGGAATTCTACTTTCCCTCCTCACAATGGTTAAACATTAAATAGAACCCATCCATGCTCGGTGCATAGCGTTCCTTTTGGCTGGAAAGATAAGGATAAAACTAAGGTTTTTAAGACTCAAGATTTTTGAGGCCATGTAGTTCCAGAGAGAAAGAGAGCACTTGGTGTTTCTGCCTACTGTCCTGCTGAAAAATTATTAATAGCACTTTCCCATCTTTGTCTGAATTAATCTTTCTTGAATCAACATTGGTGATGGTGATAGTGGAGATCTAATTACCCAAATCTCCTTATATATGGTTTTCTATCTCATACATTTAGCCTACGAATGACTGAGTGTCACAATGCTTCATCCCCACCCCCCTTCTTAATCTCTCTGTAGTTTGGAAAATAGTTGACTGGCTGTCACCTTTTGGGATCTTCTATCTTCTTCCTGCATATCTCCCCATGCTATGTCTCTCTCTCCTCTGGTCCTGCATGGTGTGAAACAGTGTCTTCTATCTGTTTTCCCCCAAAGATCGGGGAATTCGATTCTTAATTCTTCATTACTGTCTTGTAGTTCTTTCTCTTTACAAATTGCTCAATAGTACATATTTATTCTAGTCTGATTTATTACCCATCACCTAATATGCTTATGGGCTAGCAAACTCAGAGACACTAACTTAGATATTACCAGAAAGCCAGCATATTTGAAAAGATGTATCTGCTGTGTACAGACTTGCATAATGGAAACCTAAGAATGGAAAATAAGGGCCATAGTGTGGGATACTCCCATTCATTGGCATGGGCTCTCGAAAATCAACAATATTAATTTTGCTTTGATTTCTCAGTTCTCTCTCTAGCCAGAATCTTACACTACAGAACAGATTCTTAACAATTTCAGCGATTTTCAATTACAAAACAATGCAAGGAAAAGCAGAAAAGAAGTCTAATCAGATTCAGAATTTTCAGAATTCAAATATGCCAAGTGTAGGAGACGCCAAGTCTAAGTAGCTTCGTTCGATCATTTTAGCACTGATTGTAGCAAATGTTTCACCTTAAAATGATAGTTCATTGTAGATATTTTGTAACTGTAGTAATTGTTGAGAATTTTGTTTGTGGAAGACACTCAGTCATTCCTAGGCTAAATCCTCTCCCCTTGCCAAACCCCTCCCTCCACAGGTATTTCTTATTCATCTTGAGCTACTGCAGTGTCCTCAGAATCCCTGAGATGGAAAACATTCGCTGACCCTTGGTGGCAGGCATTGTAGTTACTCATTATTCACTTATTTTAAAATGGACATCATATCTAGGTGCAAAAACTTGAGATGTCCATTAATCATCAATACGATCTCTCTGTTGGGACCCCCAGAAATTCATCATGACTTTTGTTTTGATATATCTGGTTATACAGTGTTTGTAGGTGTCAAAGAAAACCAGAGCTCAGGACTGTTGCAATATGGGAAAATAGAGCTCAGTATAGAACTGGGCTCAACTCTGCATACAGCATGGGCATGTGGGAATTCATAGCCAAGAAGCAGGGTGGGTGTCAGTGGATGGGAAATTACTAAGAGGAAACATCAGGGGTAAGGGCGGATCCTGGCTAAAACAATGTAACAGGACTGGTGCTGAGGACAGGCCCGGGTGATAGACATCCCCTGCGGGACAGTAGAGGATGAGGAACCTGATTAGATGTGAAGGACAATTAGATATGGAAGATTTTGACTTAACCAACTTAGCAGGATTCTTACCAAAATTCTTACGAACATGGAAGTCCAAAAGTCAGGCCTACTTGAGAAAGAGTTCAGGAGAACCCGAGTAGAGGTTGGTCAAGGAGTGGATCTTTGTCATAGGGTGTACTCTGCTCTTCCAGCTCCAGTCTTCCAGATGTGCTGATGGCATTGGCTTAAGTTATATATGGTCAAATTATAAACATTATTGAAAAAATTTTAAAAGGCAGTGTGTATGGAACTACTTACTACCCTAATAGATTAGTTGCATATGTTACTTAAAAATTATTCTGATATTTCACATTTCTATAATCATTCATAATAGTATACTAGTTAATTCTGAAATGATCTTATGACCCAATCTACCTACCCAATTGGCTGTCTCCATTGAGTCCTTGAATGATCACCTAAAGTCAAGCCAGATGTTCTTTTTATAGATAAGGATGTTGAGACATAAGAAATTCTATTTTTTAAATGACAAGAATTTATTTGACTAAGGCAGAGTCTTGAATCTCTGTACTATAGATCTATGTTAACCAAATGCATAGATGATACAATTCAATTCAAGCAGCATCCCAGCATCTCGGAGTGGTGTGGTTGGTTAAATGAATATGCGCGTATGAAAGAGCCAAGGAGTTATTGTTGCCAGTGTTTCTCTCGGTATTTAAGGAGTTAGCCAGCGCTCTTTCCCACTGCTTCAGTCTGAGCGGGGTCTGTGCCCTCTATCAGGGACTGGCACAACGTTCTTTAGCAGAAAACCTCAACAGTAGTGGGTTGAAGAGCTCATTTTTGAAGCCTGAAGGCAAACCTTCAAAATTGAATTTTATACTCTCAGGAAGTATTGATTGCAAACTTAGTTCTTTATAAATCACCAAAGGGAAAAATGACTTGATTTACAGTTAAATGCGTATCATTTGGTGATGAGTAAACTCCTATGAGCTAAAGGAAGAGGTAACACAGACACGTTTCCACAGCATTTTCTTGATTCATATTGCAGCTGTCGTCAGTGCTCTGCTCGGGCACCCTCAGACTCCCTTTATGGGTCTTGTGTGCTCACTCTGGCTTCTGCATATGTTTGCTTCTGAGGGTCAGCACCTGGAACCTTGTTCAGAGGACTGGACTATAGCTAGTGGAGCTCCGCCCCATCCCTGGCATGCGCATGTGCATGAAGATACACACACACACACACACACACACACACACACACACACACACACACACACAGCTGAAAGCAGCTGGGAGTTAAGTGCCCTCCTCTCCCTTCGCTCAACCCTTTGCCAGGCTTTGCTGATGAGTGGTGAAGGAGTATGAAAGGTCACCCTCTTGTCTTAAGTCTGGGCATACTCTGTGGTATAATTTACAAGTTCTCTGCAGGATCTGTGGTATAATTTACACACCACAGCTCTCTGTAGAATCAGGCTGAGGCTGAGATTTCACCTGAAGTTGCAACCTTGCTTGGCTTCTTCCTTCCCTTCCTGTTCCCCTCTCCTGGGAGCCCCTCCTTAATAAATCACTTGCCATGAGCACTCCACTCTGGATCTACTTCTGAGGAACTGGCCAAAGACAGTGTTGGAACACTAAGAAATTTAATATGTTATTTGATGCCTTTTATCAGCATCTTTAAAACTATTTCTGTCTCTCATTTGCTAATTTGGACTTTATATGTGCAAGTGGGGGAATCTTAAAAGTTAATTTAAAAATGAATTGAGGTATACATTATAGTTACCATTTATTGAAAGGGCCATTGTGGGCCAGGTCCTTGATGTATTTTTTCCACTTTTCATAATAATCTTGCTTTTTAAGGATGAATTAATTGAAGTCCAGAGAAATTTATTAATGTGCCCAAGTCACAGAGCTAGTAATTGGTAGAACCACAATACAAGCCCAGATCTTCTGGTGTTAATGTGTTAGCTCTTCCAGCCTCCCTGCTAACTCCCCTTTCCCCCTGGGTATTAGAACTTCTATTTCTAGAGCTATCAAGGAGGCATTCTGACATCAAAGTTTATGACTTACTAAAATGAAAGGAGACTGTCTCTTTAGGAAGAGGTAAAATACTTTATAAAATGCCAGACTTAATTTCCCAGAATGGGAGTGATTGAAAATAATTTCTAATAAGAGCTTGAGTCGTGTCACTTTGTTGTATACAGAGAGACTTTTGTGCGATGTTTGACAGAATCTGGGCGGTTCATAGAAACACAAAATTATTCGGCAGGTGACAACAGGACAGGGCATTAGCAATGTGATTTGGGAGCAGGAGATGGAAATTTCTTTTGTGGCTCTCCCTTTGAGGTGGTCACGCTTGGTCCTGTGACTATAGTGTACCACAGTGCTGTTTAGAAAATAACTTCCTCAGCCCTGAAATGGACCACAGTGTCCTGAAAGCCCTAACTCATCACACAGGAGTTATCAGTCCATTGCAGAGAGATTCTTCAAGAAAATGAAGGGATAATGGCAATAATGCCATGGCCATCTAGATGGACTTCTTTCTAGTGTCTGTATTGGGACCTGATTGAATTATTCACTGCTGACATAAGCCCTCTACACAAGTTAAAAATTCAGCAAAATTACGCAAAAGCCACCCTAGAGACCTTGAAAGTTTCTGTATGGTGAAGTCGTCAGCATTTATCGCAGACTGTACCTAGCCTCTCTTTCTGGAATGTTCTTCCTCCATCTATCTGCCTGGTTTTTTCTTACTTGGCTTTTTAAGATGAAGCTCAGGTGTCACTTCCTTCAGCAATGCTTCTCTGATCCCCACAATATGGACAAAGTCCCTTTTCAGTAGATTTGTATGACTGTGTGTAATCATCTAGAAAAAAAATGCTTAACTTATCATATTGAAAGAATATGTTTTCCTGTTAATCTTCCCACTAACCATCTGAGGGCCATTTGGAGGTATCGTTTAAGAGGTGAGGCATTGTAATGGAAGAGAATTGGGAAGCTATCTTTCTGAAATAGTAAAGCGTATAATGAAGGAATCTATTATATTATTTTTATTGTATTTTTGCCTTTGAGGCAAGATAGAGTAGCAGAAGGAGCAGGGATTGAGGTTTTACTCCAAGTTTTGCTGTGTTCTTTTTCTGTGACTCAACCTCTCTAAATTTTATTTTCTTTCACTGTGAAGTCACATGCCAGCACCAAAGCTAGGGAAGATTTCTGAGAATGGTCTAAAGGTTAATAAGATACTGCCCAGCAAGTATTTGGTGTTCCATAAAGTTTCCTTTTCTTTCTTTTTTTTTTTATTTTTGAGACAGAGTCTCGCTCTGTAGCCTAGGCTAGAGTGCAGTGGCGTGATCTCAGCTCACTGCAATCTCTGCCTCCCAGGTTCACGCCATTCTGCTGCCTCAGCCCCCCAAGTAGCTGGGACTACAGGTGCCCGCCACCATGTCCAGCTAATTTTTTGTATTTTTAGTAGAGACGGGGTTTCACCATGTTAGCCAGGGTGGTCTCCATCTCCTGACCTCGTCATCTGCCTGCCTCAGCCTCCCAAAGTGCTGGGATTACAGGCGTGAGCCACAGCACCCAGCCCATAAAGTTTCATAAAGCATACCTCAGATGGAAAACGATGGGGAGATAGGTTTGTTCACAGTAGACATGCATCCATTTATTTGTTCTCCCCATACACTTTTTTTTTTTTTTTTTTTTTGAGACAGAGTCTCATTCTGTCATCACCCAGGCTGGACTGCAGTGGCAGGATCTCAGCTCATTGAAACCTCTGCCTTCTGGGTTCAAGCAATTTTCGTGCCTTGGCCTCCTGATGTAGCTGGAATTACAGGCATGTGCCACCATGCCTGTCTAATTTTTGTTAATTTTAGTAGAGACAGGGTTTCACCATGTTGGCCAGGCTGGTTTCAAAACTTCTGGCCTTAAGCAATCTGCCCACCTTGGCCTCCCAAGGTGCCAATAAACATTTTACTGAGCATGTACAATATGCCAGGCACAGGGAGTCTACATGTGTACATCATACCTGTGTGATGTACCTCTAGAAGTTTATAGTCTAGAGGAGGCCTGACATCCCAGCAGCTTCTATGGTGGATAAGGTAAGAAGCCCCACAAAAGAGGGGGATGATTCATTGTCTACAGAACTCAGGGAGTTCTTCACAGCAGAGTCCACCCTCCAGTGGTGTCTGAAAGGATGAGTAAGAGATCTCTGCATAGATGAGATGGAGAAGGAGGCAGTGTTACCTACTGAGGTATGAAGGCTCTTGTTGGGGTGGCGTGGATATTGATGGAGTATAAGATATGAGAGAACAGTGGCAGGGACGATGATGGAGAGATAGACAAGGGTCAAGGTGCATCAAGGTGCAAAGGGCCTTTGTGCCCTGCTGTGGGATTTGGAGTTGATCCTGCAGGCAGAGCAGAGCCACTGAATTTAGGGATTGATAAAGAAATAGTTAAATTGAGAGTGCTAGAATGTCTAAATGTGAAGAGTGATCATGTTTATATAGATTTCTTAGATACTGCCAAGACTTTTTTTAACTTTCTTGATTTGGTATTAAAGTTGGAAGTGATTAGTAAAGTGATAACATTACTAATTTTTAAAACATTCTGGTCTCCTGGCCTTCACATTGTTTTATTGGACTGTAAATCCTTTCATGGGCATGCTTATTAAATGACTAATGTGGAATCCATTCATTCCTTCAACAACTATTTATTGAGAGCCTGCTCTGGACTGTTATAGACCCTGGGAGGACGGATAGAGTCCCTACCTGGTGGAGCCTCCATTGCCATGGGGCAGATGGCGAGACTAATAAATATATAAGGGCTATAGAAATTATGGCATGGGAAGAACACAGCAGTGATGGAGGGGTGAGGGGAGTCCTCCTTTAAGGAAGTGCTCTCCCTACCTGACTACGATGAGGAGGGATTAGTGCGGGATTCCCTGTTTAGGAAGTTTTAAATCTTACTGTTTTTCCATTGCTGATTTTAATGTTCTTGGAGTTTAGTGAGTAGAAGGTTCTCCTCTCTTCTCCCTCTCTCTCTCTCTCTCTCACACACACACACACACAATGGCAAAATGAAAACTGTATTTATCACCACGTAGGGGGCATATCCGAAGTCCACTGTTGGGAAAGAAATTTTCTACCTTGCAAATATATCTTTGGGATTTCTGGGATTTCTGCAGAAGGTTTATAATAGCCAGTTTCTAGTCTAGAAATCACAGAATTGGATTTGAGAATAAAAGCATCTTTTTTCCCCTTTACTTCAAAAAGAGCACTTAGCACTCTTTCTCTTTTTTTGTTAATTGAGTCCCTACTCTGTGCTTGGTTTTGTGCTAAGTGCTTTACACATACAGTCTCTCAACTCCTCAAAATGTCTCTGTGAGATATGCTTCATCATCTTCATTTTGTAACTGAGGACATTGAGACTGAGGGAGATTGTGCTAACCTTCCAAGGTTTGTGGCTCCTAAAGCGAAGTCTACCTCAGGACAGTCATGTCCTGACTACTGTGCCTTCCTGCCCTCCCCTCTGGCCTGGTTTCATTTCTTCCTTTGTTTATTCTCCTGTGACCCTCTCTGTCTCAATATTTTCTTTCTCTCCCTCATTCATTTGGCAAATGTTGTCTATTGAGATGGCTAACATACCCAGACTGCTGGGCAGTCATTGGGAGGGATATTCAGGCTTGAATGGAGGGGACTGGACCCATACTGAGTTCTGAAACATGGACAAAGTCAGAAATGAGGGCCAATGGCCTTGTCTCCAAGAGTGATTTTCAGTGAGATGGATGCTGCCCCAGCCAGTTTTCAAGGGACACAGTTTAACATTACTTCTGAATCTCAACAGACAGGATGGAGAGGGGTCTCCATGCCTGGCGCTTCATGTACTTTGTCTCGCTTAGTTTTTTCCATGGAAACATTTGATAGATGTCATTAACCCTTTCTGCACATAAAGAAACTAGAGACTCGGAGAGGTTACGTGACTTGCCCAAGGCCGCAAGGCTGTTCCAGGTGGAACTGATTTCAACACACAGCTCACTTCCAGAATCCAAAATCTTAGTGCTCGAGCTGTCGTTCTAAGTGGATCCCTCAGAACACTAGCATTGGGGAAAGGCTGGTTTCTGCAGTCCAGTGTAGCAAATGGAGCTTTCCATAGCCCCTCTTGGAGAAACACATTCTGCGTCAGCATATTATAGGGTCCATAGATACCTTTTAATTCTATTTAATTCAGATTCCCAAAGCGCATTTAACCACAGAAACCTTTTCAAAAGAAGTAGTCACTAACATAATGAGAAACTAGCGCATGGAATATTGAAATACACCTTACTGTCTCCCCAGTTGTTATTTTGATAGAGAGGTAGGGAAGGAAAAAAGAAGACAAAAAGAAAAGAAAGAGACAGTGGTGGAAGAAAAAGGCATACAGAAGGTACTCAAATATCTCACAATAAAATTCAAAAATACTTTGGCAGTCTTTCTTTTATTTCTGAGCCTTCTTTCTTGTGCTTTTCAAATCTCAAATATCTCACAATAAAATTCAAAAATACCTTGGCAGTCTATCTTTTATTTCTGAGCCTTCTCTCTTGTGCTTTTCAAATTGGTACACAAATGTTTCCCTAAGTATATAAAACGAGATAGAAAGATGAATCTCTTCGGCCGACGACAGTCTTAAATAATGGTCCATGAGGCTGAGAGAGGCTGGCTGTGCAGATGACCAAGCCCTAACACCAAGATGTGGGAGCTGAGAGGTGGCATAGGGCCTGGGCCTAGAGGCACCTGCTCCTCGCGCTCATTGCCCAGAGAGAATTGAATCTGCTTTCCTTGGCTCTCACAGCAAGGAGGTGACAGAGCAGGGACAACTCCAGCCTTTTGACTCCCAGCCCAGTGTGTTTTTCCCTGCAGCACATTTATTTTTTTTTCAGAGTCAGTCTTATGCTCACATATTATTTTCCCTGTTATGCTTAGCCCATCAGCATTTGCTTAGCCAGAGATATTGCCAGCAACATAAACCATAAAGATTGTAATTTGCCTGGTTTATTGCTTGCTACAGTCCACAGACTCTTGGCATAATCTAGGATGGGCTTCTCCTGCATATTTCTTTTGTTCCTGGCTCTTTGAATAGAACATGTATATAATTTGGAATCGAGAAAAATGTATAATCAATATTGATATTTTCCTCTTATAAGTATGCATATATTCCTAATCAGATATTTAGATGAACTTCTTGGGTTGTTATGGATATTTTTATTAAACATTTTATAGTTTATGCAGATGTAAGAGTGACAATATGTATACAATTTATATTTAGTTGCTGTTAGACCCTTGTTGTCAAAATGTGGTCCTTGGACCACTATCACTTAGGAACTTTTTCAAAATACAGATCTGGGGCCTCATCCTAGACCTACTGAATTCAAATCTGAATTTTAATGAAACTCCCAGGGGATTTATATGCTCTTTAAAATTTGAAAAGCCCTGATCTAGAGTACACAAAAAAACATTAAGACCGGTCATCATTTTGTTCATGCCCATTTTTCCCAGTTGCACATTTATATCTTTGATAGAGTACAACAACTCTGCAGTTTCCATCTTAGTAACTTCATTGTGGGCTGTTTTCTACATTATTGCCTAAGAGAGTATCTATAAAGCATCTCTGAGGGACACAGTTGGTACCTGTCTATCTATCCAACTAGGCAGATAGGTAGATAGAGAGATAGATATAGATATACATATAAATATAGATACAGACTGTTTAAAAGCTTTATTATTTATTTATTTATTTATTTTCTTTTGAGACAGAGTGTCACTCTATTGCCCAGGCTGGAGTGCGGCAGCCTGATCTCGTCTCACTGCAACCTCTGCCTCCCAGGTTCAAGTGATTTTTATGCCTCAGCCTCCTGAATAGCTGAGATTACAGGCATGTGCCACCACACCCAGCTAATTTTTGTATTTTTAGTAGAGATGGGGTTTCACCATGTTGGCCAGACTGGTGTCGAACTCCTGGCCTCAAGTGATCCGCCCACCTTGGCTTCCCAATGTCCTGGGATTACAGGCATGAGCCACCATGCCTGGCCTGTTTTTTAAAAGCTTTATTCAGAACTACAAAAGGTCTAAGATCTTACCCTACTTTCAAGCTAACAAGTTAGCCTGCCATGATTTCATCAATGATGGCAGAAGATTTTGGGGGTAGGAGACAAAGGACTCTATTACTTTTACACAGCATGTAGCATGAACAGCATATTTGTATCAGTTCTCTCTCCCAAAACCCCATGAGTGTGAGTCAGGTGGGACCCGATGGATGCCTGCACTTTCTGGATTGTGTTATAGGAGAGGAACCCTGAATTTAGGGAATCTGAATCTTTTGAATCATAGTTACGGTCCAATAAAATGGACCCTAACTATGCCTGCTCTTTGTTTTGAGGCACTCTAAATAGAGGCACTCTATTTTGGAGGGCTGTTCACTATACAAACATCTTTGAAAAGATAATCCAAAACAAAAGACAGTCACCACCTTTCTTTGTGAGATATATGGAAGTGCTAGAGAGAACTCTCTCCTCCTAATTGGTATTGGAACATCTTTATCATTGGGTTTCAGGACCAATAAGTAGTTCTGGGGGGCCATGGAAGATATATTTCCTAATCCCTAGATTGTACTCATGGTTGTTTCTATCAGAAATTTTAAGGGGAAATTTCCAGTCTGGACATTCAGGTAAGCCCCTTACAGGAAAAGAGAAGTTATAGAAAGGAAGCAAGTGGGGTTGTACATCATAAATAGTAGAGTCACTGGTAGCTCTTCCTAGTGTTGGTTGTCCCACTTTAGTACAGAACCTGCTCTTATTCTCAAGATGAGTGATGTGACACCTTTCAGAGAGCTCTGGAGAAACTGATGTTTACAAGATTGGAAAATAGTAGTAGGAAGAAAAGCAGAGAAAAATTGGGGTTAATAATGATTTTCTAATACAGTAGTCTTGTTGTCCCTAAATGGGTTTTCATGCAAAGCAGTTAATTTCCCTTTGCTCTGGGTGTCCACGTAGAGGCGGAAACTTTCAGAAATATTGTACAACAGATTTCTTCTTTAGCAGAGTTTTTCTCAGCTCTGAAAGAATAAGAGAGTTTGGAGAAGGAAAAACGGGAAGAGTTTTACAAAGCGTATGACAATGGTATGCTGATAAATGTTCAGTAACTAGTACTCAAGGATGGAGTGGAGTTGGGGTCCTAATTTGTAATGTTTGCTGATATCCACAGTGTAAACATTCCCACCATGGCTGATCTTAAGCTACCAACGCAAAGTCAGCCAGCTTGAAAAAGTCCTGAAAATTAGACAAGAAGTATGAGCTGTCTCTAGCAAGCCATTGCAAAACAGTCTTAATTAGCAATTTTTCGACAGTGAAGGTAGTTTGATCATGCAAGAGGTTTGTTTTGTAGAAATTCTTTTTTGCAAGGTCTTTTAAAATAATATATGTTCTGTTTGCCCCCAGTGATTCAAGCTAGATTTACCTTAAGATAGGATGACAGCCTACACGATCTTTTGAAGTTCATTTCAGCAGTGCAATTTGATTTTTCAAAAAAGCTTTCCTGTCTGGTGCAGTGGCTCATGCCTGTAATCTCAACACTTCGGGAGGCAGAAGCAGGTGGATTGCTTGAGCTCAGGGGTTCAAGACCAGTCTGGGCAAAATGACAAAGCCCTGTCCCTACAAAAAATTACAAAAATTAGCCCAGAGTGGTGGCAGGCACCTGTGGTCCCAGCTACTTAGGGGACTGGGGTGGGAGAATCGCTTGAGCCTGGGAGGCAGAGGTTGCAGAAAGCTGAGATCATACCACTGTACTCCAGCCTGGGTGACAGAGTAAGACCCTGTCTAAATAAACAAAAACAAAGCCTTCCTTAAATTGTGGGTTTAACTAGCTGACTTGCTTCCTTTAAATAAATTGGCCACCAGCTCAGCTTATTTCTCTCCTATGGAAGGGCCTGTAGGTGCAGTCTGATTGTCACTGATATTTTTAGAGAAGCAGGAGGTTACAGACTTAACCAACCAGTGATGATTCCTTATACTTGGGCTCTATGTAGAACCATAATGAATTGCAACTTTGGACACAGGGTGCCTGCATCGTTGGTTGGACTGGGATCGTGGTAAATCTCTTCACTAATGAGGCTTTGTGCCTCTTCAGGAGACTTATTCTGGAATTCCCCTTGGGCTCAGTTTGGCTGTCGATTCTGTAGAGTCCCTCTCTGGAGGGCTCTATTGCTGCGTTGACAGCAACATTTTCCCAGAGAATGTAACAGCGGCCCACACACTGCAGCTTCAGTGAAGCTCACGGTGAGTAAGTGCCCTCCTGCCTGAACTGTGCAGGCCCCGCTGGTGGACTGTGCCTTCACGGACACTGTGCAATGTCCCTATCTTCTGGTGTGTCCGTGTCTGTCATGTGGAGTCTGATACAGTGGACTGATTTCTTCTCCGCTGTGTCCTCTCCCTCCTCAGTGTTGAGCTATGTGTGGAGAGAGAAAACTTGGTGCACTTAGCCCACCCCAGTGAGATGCCCTTTTCATGGCCTTAACAGGCTGGTCTTTCCTTCTCCCAGCGTTTACCAGAAGGGAGGACCTTGACTTTAATGCAGATTTGAGTGCCTCCTTCCCTCTCCCTTGGGTAATATTGATTGGAAGGCTTCAATTACTTATTTATCAGATTTATAAAATGCTTATCTTGCCAAGGTCTCTGGGCACATGGACAAGAGTAAAAATAAATAATGAGTAATAATAGTAATAAAAATCCACCAAACATAGATGCTCATTCTGATGGCTCTATATGAATACCTTTGGAAGCCTGGCGACATTGATTTAGAGCTTCCATTACCACTTGGCTTTGTTTTTTTTTTTTTTTTTTTCTTTTTATAAAACACACCCATGTCCAAGGGGGCTTGTTCTCCTGCATAAAGCAAATGCATTAACAAGCAAAGAGATGGAACACATAGATTTGCTGTTGAGGCTAAGGCCAAATTGCAAAGAACTCATATGCCATGTTGCAGAGATCAGTTTCTAACCCCCTCATCTTCTCTTTTGTGGTGAAGGCAAAAATAGAAGTGAATCTTAAAAGAGGGCTTTGTATTGTCTGTCCCCAATTTTTGTCTAGACACACTGAGACAAATTAGCTTCAAAAGAGTTTTCTTGTTCTGCAAAAGGGGCAGGATTCTCTGAGGAGGGTGTGCTATGTCATGCCATAGGGTTGCAGCACCTTTTTTTTTTTTTTTTTTTTTTTTTGACACTGTCACAAGAACATCACAGTAGCTGTGGGTTGTTTAAAGGCTTAGCTATGTGCTGATATTATTTCTCCTCAACTGCTCAAGATCAGGAAGGTGAGGCATTTAATTAGATCAGAAAAGAGTGAGCAAGTTTGAAGAACTTTTCTCAATGTGTTGGATATGAAATCTTAATTCCATGCTGGGACTTTCTCTCTGGAGAAGCCTCCTTCTCTATTCCTATTTACTTCTGGTAAGAGTAAACAAATGGTAGAAATGCTAAAAGGAAACCAAGATACTCTGGACCACCAACACGTCCAGCGTTAACAACCCACACCACTCGTGGGGCAGGTTAGCATTTCTGGCAGCTAGCCTTTATGATTAGAAAACAAGGCATTATAGATGGGACTCTGCAGGTGTTTTTTCCTTAAAAATCTAGTTTTGATTATTAACACAGTTGCCATTAGGGAACATTTGGTCTGAGTTACATGTTAGAGTTCCACCAGTACAAGGGAAGAAAAAAAACCTGAGCTATTCCCTTAAAACAGTTGTCATACTGTGAGCCCCAGGCTCAATATGACCAGTTATTTGTTTTTGTAAATAAAGTTTTTTTGGAATATAGCCCCATTCATTCATTTATGGATTATCCATGACTGCTTTCATGGTGCAGCAGCAGAGTTGAGTAGCTGTGACAGAGACCTTATGTCTCACAAAACCTAAAATGTTTACTCTCTGGCCCTTTACAGAAAAGGTTTGCTGACCCCTGCCTTAACAGAACACAAGCGAAATATCTAATGAAATAACAATCCACCCCCCAGACTTTCACATATTTTGTAATAGGTTGTGGAGATGGGGATCTTGCCCGGTTCAGCTTCTCTGTTTTAGTCAGGCCAGGCCCTAAATCAACGTAGGCAGATGTACAAGCAGTGAGATGGGAGCAGAGGTTCAAGCTCAGGAGAATACCAAGGTCCAACTCTGCACAACTTTACCGTAAGAGTCTGTGATTCCCTCTGTGTACACTTCCATTTCATCTACTAACATGGGTACTATGTAGAAAGAGAAAAAGACACCTTCGAAGCTGCCATCAGGGGTAGGGAATGGTGCTAGACCTCACCGGTTCCTACTTGATTAAGTCTCAGTTAAGAGCTAGTGTGTTAGATGGTTATACATAGAAACAGAACCTATCATATATGGATTTTTTTCTTCTTTAAGAGAAAACTGAAGTTTTCTGGCTTGGATGGGTCAGTGATAGTTTCAGGGTTATGCCAGACTTTGTGATATTTTCTTGAGGAGTAAAAGAAAAATGGCATGGTTCTGATACAGATTCTCTCAGGAATTCTATATTTGAGTCTTTTTTTGTTATAACATCACACTAATTTTTTTTTATACAAAAGACTGTCAGGGCTCAGAGTGCAAAAGGTAAATGTGCAGTCATTGTATATTCCATTGTCTTTTCTTCCTCTCGTCATAACTTTTGCAGAGAAGGCCAGCCTTGTTTTTAATCTTCCAGTGTCCAAACCTTATGTGTGCAAAGTAACTGTGTGGTTCAGTCAGAAGGAAGTTGATATGAATTTTGAGAAACAGGCATTTTGAAAAAGGGCAATTACTGCCTCTGTAGGAGTCTTAGTACTTTTAGGATGTCTTAGGAGAACATCCAACTGAACACCTTTAAAATTAATTTCTACTTACAGCTGGGTGTTTTTACATATATGTTTTGTTGACACTTCTTAAGAGTTCATAACATTCTCTGGTATATCATACTTTTCACATCATAAGTATACTTTTTTCATACTCATATAATATCTTTTCATATATACAAAGCATCTAATTCAAGAATTACCCATTAAAGACAGCCTTTTTTGCTTCCCGTTGAAAATGTGAACTTTGGGATTAATAAATAAAGTGTGTATTTTAGTCATTTCAGAATAACATTCTTAACTTTGCCAGTTAAAAAAATACCTATTTTCAATGAGATGAATGCCCCCTGGTGGAAACAGTGGCAAATATTTGCACTGATTTGGGGGGCCCATATACAACAAGAACAAACATATCAAGTGTAATGATGCAACAATGTAGGCATATAATTGACATAGCTTAGAGAGTGTCTTTAGTTTTTAAGTCTATACTTCATTTAAATGCGATAAATAGAAGATAACATCAAATTGGGAGGGTCAAAAGATTCAACAAGGAACTAACTAAACCCTTATTATGGCAATTTCTCTAGTGTCTTTCTTTTCAGCTTGGGAATCTCTTAGCTAGTAAAGTCATTTATAACAGGGCTCTTCGTAATGATTTTTTAATGGAGGAATTTTCGGTAATACCTTGGAGGGTGTTTTAAAACTAAATAGTTGTATAAGAGAGAATTGCTTAAAGGATTATAAGATGGCCTCCGAGGAAACACACACACACACTCACACACACACAAACAAACAAGTCAGTGGGTAAGAGGAGCAGGTTTTGGGATTTCAACTTCACCAAATGACAACTTTATGTTGTTTGTCTCGTTAACTGCCAGACAATCCATCTCTGGTTCCATAGGGAATGCTTACCAAGCCAGGCATGTGAGCTTGCCAGGACTCGTGTTTTTATAGAAAGCTTTATTTTGGAAATTTCTAATCTGAACATACTTGAAATCTAATTCTCAGAAAACTTTGGAAAACCATTTAAAAGGAAGCAGGAAAAAGGAAAAGCAAGAGTGAAGTATGAGACTGTGTCCCCTCTCTAGAAAACGGAACTGTGAAGAAGCAGAGGTTGCTGGCATGTTCCTTGGTTCTGCCCTCTGCCCTGTCATACCTAGCTTTGCTGTGGCTGTCGCTCTAGCAGAAAAGCTGTGGTATTTTTTCTGCTTCTGCAATTTTCCCACTTGGATGGAGCCTTTGGAAATGAAAAAAAAAATCATCAAGGACCATCTTGTATTGAAAGATGATGTTCTGCATACTTAATAGGCTGAATCACCCTTTCCCTTTTCAGACATGGCTCATGTCCGTTAAGCCGTGGATATGGCTGATAAATACCATTGTACTTGTCATATCACCGAGTACCACATTTTCCGAGGCAGTGACGTTTCTTTACCTCGGCATTGGTGAGAGATTGCACTCTGGAGTATAATGGTTCAGGCTGAAGTTGTCTATTAACTTGCAAGGACTTAGAGACATGTTAATGGCTGGGTGGGAACTCAGTTCTTGAGATATTCTTCTTAAACCAGTACCTTTGATCAAGTCACGATGCTTAATCTTATGTTATCCATGGCTTATGTCCTGAAGTGGGTGGGAAATGGGGTTTGACTTCCCCAAATGTAAGAAGTGTAATATACAAGACTTCTCACATATGAGAGATCAAGGGAAACTACTGAAGCTTTCAGTACATATTCCGGAACTGCTTCTTTGATAAGAAATAGGCTGTTCTCCTACTGTGAATGTCCTCTCACTGTCCCACCTCCCAGCATGAGAGACCCCTAAAATATAATGCAACAAATGCTCTTCATGACATTGCCTCTCACAGATGTTTATTTAGAAGAACTGTTGGGTGACCTGTGAAGGGACATTCTGTGTGTCTAGGGATTGACTTTCTCTTCTTGACAGTGCTCTTTATCACAATGTATTATTGTATCTGTATCACATTTTTTGTGTCTGTATTGCAATGTATATTTTGTTGAAATGCTTTTGGACTCTAAACAGGGTTACCCAGCTTGATCACTCGCATTCTTTCCTTGACTTGGCTCTGAATAATTCTCAGGCATTTCCTCAGTCAGATTCACCCCCAAAGGTTTAGTATCTACTGTCAGGGATTTTGACTTGATTTTATTCACTTTCAGATATGTATCTGTATCAGGAATTGGGTTCCATGGTCCCATTTCCCAGGTAATGACACTTTGGTGGGAAAACACAGAGTCAGTTGATTACTTTATGAATAGAGTTTGAAAGTTGCTTAGAAAATGGTCCTCAGAGATGGGCATTGAAGGAGGCTTTGGAGTTTGCAGATTGTGAGAATTGGGGAAAGAGCACGGAGAAGAAAGAGGGATGGATTCCAGGTAGAAATTTTATGTCCCAAGACGTGAAAGTGTAAGAAAATGTGTGGCATTCATACATTTGCAAGGAGTCTGGTTTGGCTGGAGCAGAGAATGGGGGTAGAGAATTGGGATAAGAGACTGCTGGGTTGTGGGGGCAGGGCATGAAGGGGGAGCTAGGGAGTTGACAGTATGGACAGAATTTATCCCAAAGACTTTATGTGAAAGAGCACCCTAATTAAGTGTATGCTGCAGAAAGAAGACTTGACAGCATGAGGAGATGGAGGTTGGAAGACTGGGGTGTGATGGGAGGTGGGACTGCCATTGGGTTAGATCAAGTTCAAATAATTCCGTCTAATATTAGCAGGCTGTAAAGGTAAGATTTGAAAATGAATCCCAAAAATGTTGTGAGCAAAGGCAGTATGGTTGGAAGAAGCTGTGTGGCCTGAGGGAAAGGCAAAGGAGAGTCAGATGGGTCTGAGTTCAAATCCTAGCACGGTCAGTTACTAGTTATAAGACCTCCAATAGTCTCACCTGTCTTTAAATTTTTTTTAATTGACAAATAATAATTGTACATGTTAATGAGATACATAGTGATGCTGTGATACAAATAATGCATAGTGATCAGATCAGGGTAATTAGCATATCCATTGTCTCAAATATTTATCATTTCTTCGTAGTGGGAATGTTCAATATCTTCCTCCCAAATATTTCAAACTGTATATTATTGTTAACTTTAGTTCCATTCCTCACTTTTCTTTGCTGGCTTTCCATCTTCTGGACAATGGGAATGGTCCTCTTTCTTCATGGTGCTGGGGTGGAAGTGAAGTTAGATAATTAGATTATGCGTGTTACACGGGTAGAGTTTGATAGTCACTCTTTGAGGACACATGAGTGTGCCTGTGTATATTTGGGTACGTGTATGAAGAAAGGAGAGACAGAGGACCTCCATTCAGACGTAGATTTTCTCTGTGCTTATTTAAAACTCTTCAGTCACATGCACACTCAACAAATACTTATTTAGTGGTACACATATGCAAGGTGCCAGCTAAGGACTCTGTTCCTTTTAGTGACATCTCCTGAGGGGGTGAGGGCAGGAGGGGTTTAATAAATTAATGTTGGTCAACTAATTCATGCCCACATATGATGACAAAAGTGTCTAATACCCAGTTCAAGTCAAAATACTAGAAAACCATCCATCTGAGTTATTAACATTTTAATTTAGATCGATAGGGAAAAATAAGTCCTTGGGGGTTTATTTATATCTTTAGTAAGTGTTTTTTTCTTCTTGCAATTTAGCTTCCTTGAGAACTGAACATTTATAAAATGTTTTTGGTGAACCCATTTATACAGTAGAATTCATTTTCTCTAGGAGGTTGGTAACTACAGAGAGAAACCGAAGAGTCATAAATTCTATTTAATTCAAGTGCATGCATTTCACTAGAGAAAGCCCCTTCTTTATCCTCTTATTGTACTTCCCCCGAGACCTCTGAACCGATGATGTTAGCAGTAATTTTAAAATGCAAATCATATCACAGAAGTTCTTTAAAGGATTATCCCTCACCCCTCCTCCCACCCTCCATCACACAGGCCCTTAAAAAACAGGAATAGTAAATTCAAAACCAAAACTTCACAGGTCAAAACCAACTATTTGCAGAAATAGACTGTACCAGTCTGGCTATTTTGATCATCTATGCTGGTTAGAAGACCGAGGATCTATACTCTAAATCAAATGAATGTATTTACCATTCACATTACATGTTTTAGATGAGCCTGCTATATGTACATGTGGAGCAAGAAGGGTGGTTATAAGGCAAAATAAATAGTAGCCCTTGCAGTCAAGTGGCTTCTGTGTGGATCAAGAGCTCGTGTAACTCATTTTACAGAAGAAGGGCAGATGCATGGCAGTGGGAGTTCATAGAGAAAAATTATTCCTGATTCATGCTATTGAGATACTTTTATGGAGGAATCAGTTTCAAGTTGTGTCTCCAAAATATTGGCCTATAGAACCTTCCAGTTTGAGAAATCCCTAATTACACAGTGTTTGTGGGCATGATTTTTAATTGTGTCCTGCACCTTATTTCTTCCTATGAGATTTTTATTCACTCTTTAATAACTCACACTACATTTGAAAAATGTTCTTGGGAGGTATTTAAGAAGAGTTGTGGGACTAACTCTTCTTAAAACATCAATTTTGAGAGTCAGGGATGGCTAGTCATTGTGGACAAAGGATGAACTGAGGTTTCTTTCATTCCCAGCCAAGCTGGTGACTTGCACACAAGCACCGTGCTATCACAGCCTCTCCCCAGGCAGTGTGCACCAGAATTTATTGCAACCTCAGTGTGAAAGGAACTGAGAAATCCTTTGGCAACATGACCTGGGAATTCCAAAAGTCGCACATGCCTTTGTACAAAACCAAGGAAACCAGAGCACATTCAGCCGCTGTATGAGCCTACAGTCCCTTATGCTGATCCCTGCCAATCCCTTCTCATCTGAGCCTCACATTCCCACAGTCCCCTGAAGCTTAATCAAGTTGGTAAAATTTATATGTGTTCCTTAGAATAACCACCACAACAATCATTGCTATTATTTACGGAATACTTGCTTATTTCTAAGCATACTTCCATGCACTTTGCATGCATTATCTCATGTAATACCCTAAACAACCTCGTGAGTTAGACGATGAGACTGAGATACGAAGAGGTACAGTAACTTATCTGGCCTCCCTGTGTGTAGGGGGTGAGTGTCTATACCAGGATCGAAGCCTAGGCTTACAAATTTGCAGTGATCTTCAAGATTATTATTTATTTTGATTATTCATTTCTCTTTGTTCTTGTTGTTATTTTGATCCATCTGTCTGTACTTCTGGTTCCTTTTTTCTGTTTTTCTCCAAAATAGGATATGTTGTTTTCTTTACCTCAATATACATCTTTTAATTATTTTAGCCTAATAATACTTAATGAGAAAAACAAAAACCCTATGAAAAGAAAGGTATTATCTTGAAACTTAAATAGGTTCAGTGGGAGAAAATCTTGGTTCGGAGGAAGGCTTTGTGTTGCACATGTTTGAATTATGGGCTTTCCACTCCCAGTGGCCATCACGTGTGTGTGCTTGCAAACTCATTGTTTGCTTTGAGAAACTGTGGACATGTAAGGGTGAAGGTGGCAGCTCTAGTACAAAGACTTTTGCATGAGTGATCCTGCAAAATATGCCGAAAATCCACTCCCGACTTTCATCTTTTTAAAATGACATTTTATCGTCCTTGAACCAAGTAAGAACCCATTCTATTTCTCTGATGGTTAGACTTTTGGAAGCTTGAAATGGTGCTATCAAAGACAATGCAGATTAAAAAAATGACCAGGCAGCTGGGTGCAGTGGCTCACACCTATAATTCCAGCACTTTGGGAGGCGGAGGCAGGTGGATCACCGGAGGTCGGGAGTTCAAGATCAGCCTGACCAACATGGTGAAACCCCGTCTCTACTAAAAATACAAAAATTCGCCAGGCGTGGTGGCAGGTGCCTATAATCCCAGCTACTTGGGAGGCTAAGGCAGGAGAACCGCTTGAACCCAGGAGGCAGAGGTTGCAGTGAGCCGAGATCGCGCCACTGCACTCCAGCCTGGGGGACAAGAGCAAAACTCCGTCTGAAAAAAAAAAAAAAATTGACCAGGCACAAAATAATCTCCTGCGTAGCAACAGAGACAACTAAACAAGGTCAGCTCAGTAGACTCTAGACCCGGGGGACTTGGGTCCCAGACTGAGTTAATCACTGGCTCTTTATTCATCTATAAAATTAGGATGACGTGAACTGATCCCTTGCTTATTCAGGATGCCAGGTCATGCTGCTCCATAAACAGTAATGACTCCGTGAATGGAGGTGTCTTAGTAAACTCTCTATGTTCTTTCTCATCTCATCTTCTCAAATATTAGGAGTCAGGCAAAACCCTCATTTTCAGTTCTAATGTTCACCTTATTAGCTGTGTGACCTATGGTGGATTTCTTAATATCTCAAAGCAAAATAAGTGTTTCTTTAATTGCAAAAATAAATGGTGATAATAATAGCTCCTACTGCATAGAGTTATTGTGAAGATTAAATAATGGACTATGTATAAATCCCTGGGTATGGTGAGCAGTATAGCGTATGGAGAGGTGGTCTAGCTTACCAGTGAAGAGCAGGACTATGGAGCCCAACTTCTCGAGCTTTGAATGCTAGCTCCAGCATTTACCAAATCTGTGGCCTTGGTCATATTATTCACCTTTCTGTGCCTCAGTTTCGCACCTCTAAAAGGGCATAATCACAATGCTACTTATAAGGCTATTATGAGGATTAAATGAGTTAATACATGTCAAGCACTTAGAAGAAAGCTAAAAAGCTTGGCATATGGTTAGCACCATGTATCAGGTATTATTATGGTACATAATAAGTGTAAGAGTGACATCCGATAAGTATATTATCATCATTACAATCATCATTATTGTTATTATGTTGTAATTATTGATCTTGGTGATCCAAAACAAAGTGACTTACAGAACATAGTTATACTTAGTAGGGACATGAAAATGAAATTTTAAAAATTGGGAAAATAGGAGGAAAATGAAAACTAAATAACAAAAAACGTATAGATTTGGTAGATGCAGATCAGAGTCATTGAACCAGCCTGTCATTTCTCAAACGTGAGCTAAGTGCTGGGGCTATAGAGAGGGGAGGGTCATCCTCGAGAAGCACCTGGTGAGTTTGCTGAAAAGCAAACATCAGAGGGCAATGTGACATGCCCCGTCATCAGTGTCTGTCTGAGGGGCTCAGATGGGGGCTCTTCTACCCCAGGCCTAGAGAGACCAGAGCTTGCTTTATGTGGAAGAAGCCACTTGAACTTGGATCTAGAGGCCAAGAGTCTCCCAGGCGGGGCAGTGGGACCGGACATTCTGTTCAGAGGTTTGAGTGTGTGGGATGAGCTCATGGTGTGGTGTTTCATGGGAACAGCATCCTGGATGATGGAGACACAGGATGCATGAGGAGGGGGAGCAAATGGCAGAGTGGGTGGGGAAATTCGAGGGGTGGCCTGGGATGGACCTAAAGTGGATGGTAGGTAGAAGAGGGCTTCCTTGGCTTTGTGAGCTACCTTGAGTTTGGTGCAGGGCTCCACTCCTCCCCGACCAGGTAGCTACCTCCCAGGCAGTGAGAAATAAGGAATTAGAACACAGGCCACACCCATCCATTAGGAAGTCACCAGCCTAGAGGTAAGTGGTGCACCCTCTACTTTGGCTCTGCCGCATGGTCACCAGAGCCAAAGCTTCCACTTGGTTAGCTGGGAAGAGCATAGAGAAAAAGCTATTGAGAAATTGCTTTTAGGGCCTTTGTGGTGGCCATTGAGAGGGTATTTCAGAGGAATGGCAAAGCAGAAAAGCCAGTTCTCAAACCAAGCTGAAGAACAGCTAGGTTCTGATTTGCCAAGAGCTGAGGTATCTGTCTCTCATTCAATGGCATGCAGGGGAGAGAAGAAACAGTGAGGCTCACAGCGACACACAGAGAGGCTACTGCCTGTCCTCAGGTGTGTCTGGAAGAGATGATAACACCACAGATTGGCCCCAATTCAAGCAGGTGGTGAAATGGCTGAGCTGCTGGGGAACAGCCAGAAGCCTCAGTGAGGAGTACAGAATTAATTGTACCTGCTCCAGATCTTGAGAGCCCAGAGCCAAGTGTCCAGAGCCTTTGCCTTCAAGAGTTGGAAGGCAGGATGTGCTCTGCTGACCTGGCCCTCAGAGGCAGCTACCGACCTGTCCACCAGCAAAAAACACCGAGGCTTAAGGTTTGGTGAGCAAAGTAAGACAAATTTGAATGTTAGACCTGGAAAGGGGAGTCTGAAGCTGCCTAGGACAGCTTCCTTGGGGAAACTGAGGCCCAGCGTGACTCATGGACTTGTTAAGATCAGCCTGGAGTAAATAGCAGACCTAAATCCAGAAGAACTGGATTTTCCTGATGCTGCACATTGTTTCACTATATGCATCCCTGCAACCTTATCCATTCTCCCTTAGCCCTTCTGTCTGATGCCCTTTCTTGCCCTCTGGCCACAGAGATTGTCAATCAAATCCACCGTAACCCTAAGCTTTCTGATCCCTTTTCTATCTTCCTGTCCATAACAGCATTTCCTGCTCTTTTCTCAGAGCGTCACTGGGTGATTGGTAACTAAACAGCTTAAATGCTAGGGTGGCAATGTAGTGGATGTAGGGGATATGATATTCTATTCCTCCTGGGCAATACATTTGCCTTTTACAAGACACCTTCTCACTGGATTTTCGTTCAAATATTCCACTTATTGTCCTGTCGGCATTCCAAGTTCTATGGTATTGATTGGTGATGAAGGGAGGTGATATGAGAAGGGACGTTTTTTAGTATAGATTTCCTCCTCAGTGCATAGACAGACTCTTGGTCTCTGAATCTAAGTGGTCTCTATGCCAGTACTCTCTCAGAGAACACTTATAGTCAGAAAAATGAAGTCAAGCAAATGTTTAGTTTGAAAAAATCAAGTGCCTAAAGCCTTTTATTTGTCATTACCTTTTAAGTAAATTTCTAAGGCAGACTAATCATCATCCCCACAAAAGAGGGAAAGATTGTCTATCTCTCCAAGGCAGTTATTCAGTTGATTGTGGATGAATTTTTCTCTGGCTGTTCTAAGCAGTGGGTGAATGAAAAAAGCAGAGCCTTCTTATTGAACATTTTGACAGGAGAAATTTTGCTCTTTCTCACCAAGATGTAGGAGGGATGCAGAGTCCTGGCTTGGGTGAAGGATGAGGTTGTTGACTAGATGAACATAAAAGGAATCCATTAATGATTTAGAGGAATGCTTAATTTCCCTACTTCTGTAACCAAGAAACAGAGCTTGATCAATACTCTCAAGGTCACTGTTGCTATTCGCTATGTCAGCTAGTCTTTTTTAGCGTTTTGAAAACCATCCTATGCATCCATCCTGATAAATATGCTCAGTTTTGGTGCAGGGAGATATGGTTTTAAGTGTGGGGCAGATGAGATGCTGAAGAAGGAAGTGTAGCCTTTCCTTGCGGGGATCCAAAGGGAAACCTACCGCAAAATTTTTAGTTCAAGATAGAACCTGGGGACACAAGAGAGAAACTCTCCTTATGATAGCCAATCTGTTCTGATAAGGCAATTATTATTGCTAAAAGGATCCCTGGCTATAACACGGATTTTAAAGAACATTAATCAGTGTGTTTCCTCCTCAACTACTTCTGTGTCATAATTTAGCTGGCTATTTGCTTTCAGATGTGGCATTGGCCCCATGGACTTGCCTAGTAGTGTCACATCATATTCTGTTTGTTCACTTTTATATTTCTTGGCTAAGTTGACTTTTTTAGAATAAACATTCTCTAACTTAGCAGTGTCAGAGCTTTTTAACTCTGATGCTGACCAGAATGAGTGAAATGTTCTGTTGGTAACTTATGCAAAGAGTTTTAATGGCTGCGCCACATGACATTCAAAACGACAATCAAGACATGAAAGGGGGCCTGTCCCGTGACCCCCATCCCTCCAAAAAAAGGATTTTCTTTGGTCCTCTCATTATTTCAGGACTTTGACCAGAACACCTAGATTAACTCTTGGAGTTAATTGCCTTTGCAATTATATATATAATTGCAAGTATATATATTATATGTACTTATATTTTCTTATGTCTTGATTAATTAAAAAGGAAAAAAAATGAGTCAACTGACTGTTGTCTCTGTAGTATTCTAAAGCAAACCTTGGTTCCATGCAGCCTCAGAAGCTGACAGAACCCACAGTAGTAATGGCCATTTGAAAAAGTTCATCTGCATAGAGTTCTCCTAGATGTGGGCACAAAGTGTTTGGGGGTGGGGGCACAGACACCCTGAAAAGTTCCAGAGAACATGTGGTTTCCAGTCAAAATATCATGCAAATATTTTGAAATATTTTC
Source organism: Macaca nemestrina (assembly GCF_043159975.1). Taxonomy (NCBI): domain Eukaryota; kingdom Metazoa; phylum Chordata; class Mammalia; order Primates; family Cercopithecidae; genus Macaca; species Macaca nemestrina. Next base: position 13,264,340 of record NC_092138.1, on the reverse strand, counting down.
TTGACCACAGTATTTCTTCTTTATACATTGCTCGTAGAAATAACGTTTTGTTATTTTTTTAGAAAAAAAGCAAATGGGGAAATTCCTCTTTCTGATTGGATTTTACCGTCCTATGTGGCAACACCCAAGAGATTAGAATCTCACAGTTTAGCGAGAAAGGCTTTTTTAGAATGATCTCTGAATTTGAAAGACGTTGTCTAAAACACAACTCAAGCTTGAAAAATGTCTAGACTTTTTTTTAACAGACGTGGCCACTGGGAACATGGTAAAACAACAGGAGATGGTTTAGTTTCAGATGGGAATTTATTTCTTTTAAGCTTGTCAATGAGCAGACAGGCATTTGAGGGGGAGTCTCTTTATCCTGTGATTCCCCAGCCTGGGAAGAGAAAGTTATTTTTATTCCCAGTTCTCATCATGGAATGTGAAAGAAAATCTGACTGTTCTTTCGTTGAATGTTGCTGAATTATCCTCCCGGTTTTAAGTGTGAACTACAGCAGCAATTCCACTGTGGAATATTATGAACAGAGTTAATTATAACTGTTTAATGAGGCAGATCCCAATTTTCAGTAGATCATGACCCTCAATACATTAAAGAAGAGAGACAGTTCACATTTTTATTCAACTGACATTTGATTAATATGCTTCAAACAAGTTTTGGATATACTTAGATAATAATGAAATGGACTTTATCCTGTTCATAAAATGCCTGTAATGAAATAAAAAGTATCAGTGTTGTTCTTGTCGTTGACTGGCTTTCTGATATCAGTTTCAGGTTATCAAGGGAAACTTCAGTTATAAATATCATTAGATTTCCCTGAAGGTCACAAAGTTAGAAGAAACACTAGCCTTCACCATCAGTCAAATTCAGATCAAAATTCCTTCTCTGCCACCTACTTTTGTCCTTGTACGATAACAACAAGAACAATACTAATAATACCATTTAGGAGCAATTGTGAGTTTGAGCCATATGAACTTGTCATTTTTGTAAGCTAAGACATTGGTCAAACATAGACGTTTTCATATGGTTCAGCCTAATACATATACTGAGGCACTGTACTAAGGCCGTATAAATATCATCTCATTGATTCTTTCAACACAGTTTTAAGGAAAATATAATTATCATCATTTAGAAATAAGAATATATGATCTTACACAAAATTAAGAAAGTTGCCCAAGGTCACAAATGAGTAAAATGAAGACTTAAACTCTGAGCTATCTTAGGACCTCAATTCTCTCTAGTCACACTATAAAATAGATATTACATAACTTCCCCTAGTCTTAATTTCCTCTGATTGGGAGGTGCTTCTCATGGTGACCAAGATGTAGTGGTTGCTACATAAAGTGTAGCTGTAACTACCGTGAGTATCATCACCATCATCACCACCATTATCATCAGGGCCTAAAGTTTCACTTGCTCAAGGCTGTGTACAGAGTGTGCACAGTTAGAGAATGAAGGGATGCAACTGGAGTGTGTGTGTGTGTGGGTGTGTGTGGTTGCTGAGAGGTCTTTTCTCTACTTGCAGCCACTTCTTGCACAAGCCATCGTGTTTGAGCTGAACACTTGCACGTGCATGTTGCTCACTTTGCTATTTTCAAAACAAAAGAGAAATTGGAAGAAAATATCATATTGAGAACAGAGGTGCCTGTGACAAGTTGAATTAATTGAAAACAACCCCCCAAAAATTTGCCCCAGTTAGTAGGAGAGTGGAGATCAAATTAGCCATGGAGAATCTAAGTGGAGGATTTTATTGATTGCCGTAGGCATGACCTAAATTGCAGAGTGTGAGTCATCATGAAAGTACTACTATATCTGCACTAATAATTGAGAGACTGCATTTCAAGTTGGAGATGGTGAGTGTGGCCACCTGGAATCTTCCCAACTGAGTCCCACAAACACCTCGCTGCCTCAACCACCTGCCCCATGCATTCGCTTCCCCAGGCACAAACACAGATGATAATTTTACAAACTAGAGTTTTAAATGGTTTTTTTTTTCCTGGATTTGATTTGATGTGAGCATACATGTAAACTTATACTATGCAGACTGAGCTATTTTAATGAGAAAGAATGAAGTATTTCCATTTTGTTCTATTTCAGAGGTAGGGAAGAACAAATAATCGTGTTGTTGCTCACAGAAATGACTATAAAACAGGGGTCAGTACACTGTAGCCTATGGGCCAAATATATTTCTATAAATAAAGTTTTATTGGAACACAGCCACGCTCATTTGTTTACATATTGTTGATGCCTGCTTTTGCTCTAAAACATCAGAGTTGAGTGACTGCGATGGAACACATATCGAAGGCAGAACTGGAAATCCTAATTATCTGGCCCTTTACAGAAAAAACTGTGCTGACCTCTTCTGTGCAAAATGGAGTGGTTTAAGTTGACTTTGTACAAGCTCAAGCTGCCTTCGTTTTATGCCCAGTGTTGCAAGTTTGGCAGTGAGGTTTGGGGGTCTCAGGTGTTGATGTGTGTATCTGCCAGGAGGCTGAGAATGTCTACATCCAGAAGTATTTTAGCCTTCACCTGCAGCATTTGGCAGTAGATAAAAACCACATGTTCAGAGAGAGAGAGATTTAGTCCATGAAAATACAGAATTACAAGGAGATTAGGAGGAAGTTGACCAGAAATAGGCAGGAGCCATCACCTGAAAATGGGGGCGTCCTTGTCCGTGGCCACTGGTGCATTTGCTTACGTGGACACAGGCATAGGTTGCAGGTTGCTCTTCATTTTCCTTTCTGGGAGACAGAGAGGAAACAGGATTAAAAGGCAGTTCAGATGAGTTAACATCATGGCATAGCCAAAAAAAAAAAAAAAAAACTCAGTGTAATGCAATACTCTTTATAGTCACATATAGCTGAGTTTTTATTGGCTGTTTGCAGTTGGGCATGTTACTTATCTTCTCAGCGGTTTTCTCATCTCCAATATGGAAATAAAATACACTTTAAATGAGCTATGTATAAAATGTGCCTTGCACTATGCAGAATATGGTTAGATGCATACAGAAATGTTAGTTACTCTCTCTTTTTATTGTCTTTTGTCTGTCACACACAGAGCTTTATAATTATGGTAAAGGGGTATACAGTCAAAGGAGGAGAAATTCTTGTATATAAAGGGATTTTGGGGGTCTAGGACAGAGGTTGAACCTAATGCTAAGTAGGTTGGATTTTTTTTTCTCCATGTCTTGATCTAAAAAGAAATCACAGAAATCTCACCTTTATGTGTTTCCATCTCTCTATATTTGGTAAGAAAATAACATCTCAGTAAAAGGAAATGGTAGACAGAAGCACAGCCTCATCAAAGCTGTGACTGGGAAGAATACTGAAACTCCTCTCTAGTCTGGGACTTGGAAACATCTACTGTCTTAATTCCCCCTGCGCCCCCGCCCCCCAAATTAATGTCTACCTTGAGCTCGCAGCTCTGCCCACGACAGAGAGCTTCGTGTAGTCATTTCCAGGTAAATTGGTCAAAACTGGGATTATACTCCGACTGCAAGCACAGGCACATTCAGGGATCTGTCTGTCCTCTCCAAAGACAGAGGGAAGGGGAAGGACCTCCTTGTGGGGGTGGGCAGCTTTCCTGCATCTACTGAAACCTACCTCATCCTGCTGCCGGGTCTTTGCTGTTGGCCTCTGCCCTGGGTGCCTCCACTACTGACACTTTCAGACCTGTCGTGACCCCCAACACTAGGACCACATAGGCCATCCCGTGTCCCCCTCGTCCCAACATGCCCAGGGACAATCTTGGCCACGTCTATGCCTCTCTTAGGGACAGAGGGACTGTGGATGTTCTAATTTACTGCCCTGGGCTCTTGGGAAACGCGAGGGCTGAGTGAGGTTCTTGCACATACTGGTGCAGGCCGAGCATAGTGCAATCTTTCTTCTTTCACTGGCACTGAGAAAAGGGGACCTACATGTGGCTGCTCCTTCCGAGAGGTCTTTATGGGAAGCAGCCCCAGGTCTCCTCAACTCTCAGATCTTCAAATGTCAAGGGGGTTCTATCATTTCTCACTGACTCTAGGAGTTAACCTGAGGGTTCAGGCCCCCACAGTGCCTCTTCCTCAGGGTCTAACTCACTAAGGTATCTGCTCACAGTATAACTTTGCTCTGCACAGCACTGTCCTCTCCCGGACCAAAGTATTTTGGCTTCTTGCTCATGCACCTGAGTACATCATCCCTCTCTCGGCCACTGCCATGGCCCTTTATGGGAAGTTTGGCTGCTCGCCTATGGCTCTGTTGGGCTGCAGGTGTGATTGTCTTTATAGCATTTTTGTTCCCCACCCAGCCCCTTATTATTGTAATATGGACCCTTACATAGAGTTCCAGGTACTGTATAGATGCCACAATGTCACTTCAAAGCTGATTACTTTTTTTTTTTTGGTAGTAGCTAAGGTTCTTTAATTTATAGTTGACCACATCCCTGCTCCCTATCTCACAGAAATGATGCCAAGGCCTCCGTGAATTATGTCACATGGGATTTGCATTAGCTACAGCAACCAACAAATGAAAACAGCAAACACTTAAACAGATAGGTTTTATTCACACAGCAAGAATTCTGGGATCCGAGGCTTTGAGACCTAGTGGTCTCAAAAAGGCTGCTTTCCTCCAGACCTTAAATCTACATTCCAACTAGAAAGAAGGAAGACGGATAAGGAGGCTTTCTCTTTTAATTCAATAATAGAAAATCCTTCCCCCTTACCTTCTAGCTGCATCTCAGTGGCCAGAGTTATGTCACAAGCCCACACTTAGTTTCAAGAGATGCTGGGAAAAAGTATATTGGATCCTTTCCATCCAGGGTAGAGGAAGACAAAGGAAAGGGGGATTGTGAATGGATTTTGAATAGCCCGTCTACAATGTCTGCCAAAGGTCAGCAGATGTCCTTAGACAGAGAGCAGTAAAGCCATTTCAAAAGATGGTATTAATCTATGATGTCATAGCATTCCAATTTATTTAGCCTTTCTGAAAGTTCAAAAACTCTTGCTGATTCAGATCATTAATTTAGTGAGGAATTGGGTTGGTGGAATATTAGGGTATCTTCCATGAACAAAGGAATTTCTAAATTAATGACTAGTGGAAACAAGAAGGGTGGTAGGAATCATATATTGCCAGCTTAGGAAACAAACTTTTAAAGCATTTTCAAAGGAATCTCATGAAAACAATTGATGAATCATATAATTTAATTTTTTTTTCTTTTGGGTAAGACTGAATTACCCCCTACTTGCCAAAACATACTGAAAATGTTTTATTGGCTTAATTTTGATTCGTTTATGTATATGAAAGTAATAAAGCTGCATTTCTTTAAATATATTTCCTAACTTAGAGCTTTCATAAATTCACATTGGCTTTTATTTCTAGTCTTAATAAATTAGATTCTACCGCATATTGAATATACCCTGTTAAGCATATTGAAACAGTACAATGTTCACTAAAGGAGGAAGCTTAACATGGGAAAAAAGTAAAGAAATAAAGACAGCATCAGGCAGGTGATTGCATTATCCAAAGGTGAGCAAATTACAGCCCCTGGGCCAGATCTCACCTGCTGTCTATTTTTCATAAACTTAAGTTTTACTGGAACACGTTGACTCATTTCTCACATGTTGTCTACGTTACTTTCATACTACAATGGCAGAATGAGCAGTTGTGGCATAAACGGAATGACCTGCAAATTTGAAAATTATTTACTATTTGTGCCTTTGCAGAAAGTTTGCTGATACCTGCATAACTTTAGTCATGGGGGATCCCGTGAAAGCTGAACACAGTGACTGGATCCCTCTTCTCTTCATGTGGAAATTACTTTAATGTTTAAGTAAAATAACATAATAATAATAGTAAAGTAAAATATGTGAAGTAAAATCTAGCAGTAGTGTGTTCAGGACTCCTGGATATGCGCCATTGGGACTGTCTTAGTCTTGCCACTATAAGAAAATATCACAGACTGGGTGGTTTATAAACAACAGAAATTTATTTCTCACAGTCCTGGAGGCTGGGAAGTCCAAGATCAAGGCACCAGCAGATTCAGTGTCAGGTGAGGTTCCATTTTCTGCTTTGAAGATGGCACCTTCTCATTGTCATCTGGTGGAAGGAGCACATGAGCTTCCTTGGGCCTCTTTTGTGAGGACACTAATTTCACTAATGAGGGCTCCACCCTCATGACCTAGTTATTATACCTCCCAAATGCCCCACCTCTTAATATCATCACACTGGGAATTAGGTTTCAACATATGAATTTTAGGAGGACACAAACATTCAGATCATAGGAGGGATATTAATTTTCATATCAAAACAATGGGTTCTGTTTCTGTCTTCAGCTTTAGCCTGTCATGAGGGATGGTCTCACCATATTGTATTTCATTCTATCACTGAGTCTGTTGCTGACACAATGACAGGGGACCTGAGTCTGCCCTTGGCTGGCCCTGTGCCCTGGAGCAAGTTACTGAAGCTCTCAGAAACTTATTTTCCTTATTTCTCAAGTGAAAGGGTGATAATGACTAAGAAAATGGGCTATAGGGTCTCCAAATTTCCTTTCTTCACAAAAGTTCCCTGATTCAGCGATGAGACAGCCTATTTCTGATCTGACACAGATGATTATTTTTATTTACAATCTCAACCTGAATTGTCTTTTCCGTTTGGTGTGTATGTTGGCCAGTGTGTCCGTACAAAGTAGATCTGTTTCATTCATTTGCAACTTTTTGTGAACATAAAGCATTCGCACTTCAAGGTCAAAAGCTGAGACCTAGGTCTGCAGATAATGGAAACAGCTGATATGTGAACACCTGCTATATTCCAGGCACTTCTAAGTGCTGTGTGTGTGTATATGTATATATATATAAGCTTATTTAATCTGCACATTAGCCCCAAATTAAGTATTATCATTAGCTCCATTTTATAGGTAACTTGCCCAAGGTCACACAGTCATTTGAGTATTCCACCTTTAGGGCCCATTCTTTCAACCACTCTTCTTTCTGACTCTCAGTGGGTCAGGCTTTTAGCACAGTGGCTGTTCTCCATCTTCACATCGATCAAGGGGAAAAGCAGGTATGAGAGATGCAGGTTGGCATTCCTAGAAACTATAACACTTGAAAATTAGAACAAGACTTTCATTCACCAATGATCTACTCTCTGGCTTCGAGATCAAGCTTCAAGGCTCCTTTTCTCAGCCTGCTGTTCTCCTAAATCAGATAAAAAAAAAATTAGGATGATAGTGGCAATGCAGGTTGAAAACTGGGTCATTTTCGTGAAATCATCTTTCTTTGCCAATACCATTTTTGAATTCTTTCTGAGAATTAAAAAACAAGCAAACAACCGATGTGGAACAATCTGTGGCAGATGGTTATTTCAGCTCTAGGTGAGTTTTTATCATTATATTCTGGGAAATGGAAATTATTGCTTTAGATAATCATCTGTTATTTTAGCGAACTGCCAGCTAGGAACTATCATAGCTACAAGGGTTTGGGATGGGAATTTTTTTTTCCTAGAGATTAGTACGTAAATTATTTTCATTTGAATTCTGTGGAATTTTTGATGTCCAGCATGAGAGGGTATTTTCACTATAGTTCCTTGCTATGAGAATAATCTCTGGCATAGAAGAATTGGTATTTCGTGCCATTCTACTGAAAATAAACAAGAAATCTAACAGTTCAGTTGGGGGTGGGAGAGGTGAGATGAAATTAGGCTTAAAGAACAAGTTAGCCCACTTTTCAAGGTTTAGCTTCCCCTGGAAAATACAGCAATAAACATCTAAGCCATGGTATTCATTACCAACGCAAGTCCCTAATTAATTTATTTTGTGTTAATTAAGTTTATAATTATATAGTAAAACATTTACTTTCTCCCTCAAGAAATTGACTGAATCTTCTGAAGGGGCTTTGTGAGTGTAATTTAGGTGCAATTAGCCAGTTAAATTTAGTTAGGGTTTGGTTCATTTAGCTGTTGCCGGAAGATGCTAGCTAGGCGGAAACAGGCGCTGTCTCAGAAGCAAGTCTGGATAGAGAGGATGTGTTTCTAGAGGCACTCCTCCCGCCTTTGGACAGCTAGTTCTGGTGTCTAGAACAACTGGAAGCTGAAGCTCTATCAAGATATAGTTTCTTTCTTCTTTACTTCTTCTTCTTTTTTTTTTTTTTCTTGAGATGGAGTCTCGCCCTGTTACCCAGGCTGGAGTGCAATGGTGTGATCTTGGCTCACTGCAACCTCTGCCTCCCGGGTTCAAGCGATTCTCCTGGCCTCAGCCTCAGGAATAGCTGGGATTACAGCCACCTGCCATCACACCAGCTAATTTTTGTATTTTTTTAGAGATGGGGTTTTAGCATGTTGGCCAGGCTGGTCTTGAACTCTTGACCTCAGGCGATCCACCTGCTTCGGCCTCCCAAAGTGCTGGGATTACAGGCGTGGGCTACTGTGCCCGGCCAAGATGTAGTTTTATAATTACCACCTATGTGTATATTCCTCAACTGAGGAACGTAGAGTCAGTTCCACAATAAAGGACAGAGGCAAAATCCTTTTGCAAAACACTTCCTTGTGGTCCCAGAATTGGAACTAAAGCCATGGAACAGTTCTCAGACCCTTTCCACCATGGGTGTGAAATTGCTGGCACTTGCCAGCATTCAGACACAGAGTGATATCAGCAGCCAGTACCCACCATTTGGCTGGAAGGACATCTTACCTCCTGAGAGGGGTGCAAGAGGGCACAAGCCTGCCCTGTAGGTCCCTCCAGCTGTGGTTCTGGAGCCCTCCTCCAGGAACCTAAAGACTTCTTTCAGTTTGGGCCACCCTTTTCCAGGAGGAAATTGGAATTTCAAGGCCACTCTTTCAGTTTGGGCCACTCTTTTCTAAGGGGAATTGGAATTTTTGAGCAAAGTTCCTTTCCGTGAAGTTTTACTTCATAACTCATGACAAAGAATGTATTTTGGCCCATGATTTATGATACAATTGATGTGATCATTGGCAGTGGCTGCTGAGCTACTGCAGCAGGGTTGGTGTTCACTGCTCGTGCCTACGAATGGAAAGCTGGAAAGCACTAAGGTACTCACGTTAGTTCTGGTTATCAGAACCTGTTAGATTTTTTCATCTCTATTGTAAAGTTGGATAACTGAGGTTCAGAGAGGTCCCTTCACTTGGCTAGCATGACACAGCTTAGGAGGGAAAGGGACAGGATCCAAACAGATGTTTCTGGTTTTAGACTGCTTCTTGCTGTCTAACCAGCGGCAGGTGGGTTTCTTTCAGGCGTCACTGTAGAAATGAATCCTTTAGCAAGAAATGCATGGAATGACTGTACTTTTTAAAATTCGAATTCCGGTGGTACCAGTTAGTACAGACAGTCCCTGACTTAGGATGGTTCAACTTAGAATTTTTAAACTTTCTGATCGTGCAGCGGTGATAAGCATTCAGTAGAAAGTGGCTCGGTATTCTCCTGTGACACTGAGCAGGGGTGGCAAGCCACATCTCTCAGTCAACCACAGGATTGGGAGGGTAAACAACTGAGACCCTACAAGGTTTTGTGTTGCCAGGTGATTTTGCCCAGTTGTGGGCAAATATAAGTGTCTGACCAGGTTTAAGGCAGGTCAGGCTATGCCATGATGTTTGGTAGGCTAGGTGTATTAAATAAATTTTCAACGTACTGTATTTTCAGCTCAAGATGGGTTTATTAGGACATAATCCCATCATCAATTAAAGAGCTTCTGTTTAGTTCTGGGATCTTGGACAGCTAAATGATGGATTGTAAATGGCCGTAATTGTGACGAATGAAAGGAAAATTAATATATAATCCAGTCATTCCTGCTATGCCCATGTAATTACACTGTCTTTTCATCTATGTGACATTTTAATTTTTTTTTAATTTAAAGAAGGAAATGCATTTGTCCGCCACATGTTTTTCAAGGCCTCTTGTTCTTCATGGAGATGATGATTCCTTTTTTAAGCTAAGAATTTGCATTGGGTTATGAAGGAAATCGCCTTTTCCTTTTAATCACTTTGACTTAGCAAACAACTTTCTGTAAGTTTTGGAAAACATCTCTTAAAATAATGTCAGATGTTTTGGGTATATTAAATTTTTATTTTAAAAAATCTAAAATGCATTTTTTTTCCAGTGTCTTGGATCTGGTTGATTTTTAGCATGGTCACCATAATTCCTAACCAAGCTGTTATATTTGGAATGCCTTAGCTGGCCCTCCATACTTTAAAAAGAAAAATAAACTGTGAAATCTGGCGTGTGTATATAGAAATTTATGCCCTTTACAATCCAGGGTTTTCCTCATATATAAATTCTACTTGAACCAAAGAATTATGAAGGGACTTGCTGCGCTCCAACATGAAGGAGTCAAGGAGAAGAGAGAATCCTTCAGAAAGAGGAGTTGCTGTGTAAAACCGCTGAGGTTGGCACACGCCCCGCTGCTGTAAGACATTGTTGAGCATTAGGAAAGACAGTGAGGTGGGATGACTTAGCAGCATGGGCTTATTCCAAAATGAGCTCTTTGAGCAAATAAAAATGTCCCTGACAGCAGAGGCTTCTAGAACTGTGGGGTTAATTTAACTCAAGTCAGGGGTTCTGTTGGCTGCCTCAGTCGGAACATATATAAGGCTGTGACCCTGGGATTGGCTTTGCACTTTTCAAGTTTCCTATTGAGAGTCTGCTTTCAGATGGAGTAAGCTCTCTGTTTTAATGGGGCTTTTTGAAATGGGTCACCTGCTAAGCTTAAGGAGCGTGCATAGTGATCTGCCGTTGCCAGTATCCTGAGGGTGCCACCGGATGTGGAAAAGCTTTAGGAGCGTGGATTCTGTGCTCGTGATGTGAATGAGTGGGTTCTCTTGAAGACTGATGAACAATTCAGGGATCTGCCCTTATAAACCTTGCTAGGATAAGACATGATCACTGGGGTTTAAGTTGGATATGCTTCCCAGGATCTGATCTGGGACTTTCAATTTCTCTTACAGAGAAATGTCAATTAATGCCCCAGGTGAACTGACAAAGGGCAGGATGATCACCATTTCAACCTAACCTTCCCCAGATACCAACAGAGTGCCAAATGAGCCTGTGCCCACCCTGCTGTGGAGGAGAGGCACGTTTTAATTCTCGCTGTAGCTGGGTAATGTCTGAGATGAAGGAAGTTCTACTAATGGTTGCTCCTGGGAAAAGGCACTAGAGAAAAAGGGGATGTCTGGGTAAAGAACCTTCTTCCTTCCTCATAATCTTCCTCTGTTTTCAAGTTTGGGCGCATGCATTTCTTTGGTAAAAAGCTGAGGCGAGAGAAGTGTCTTTGAAGCCTGGGAGCTCCCTGCTCTGTGGCCACCCTCACCCTCGAGGGTCACACATCTGCCTGCAGCAGCGTCAGAAGCAGATATGCAGCCCTACCTTGGTCTGGGAGCAGGAGCTTGAGCAGTGAGCTGTTAATGTCCTCGCTTGTGGGGGTAGGCAGTGAGGAGGAGGCGATAAGGCAGCAGCACATGGGGAGAGGGATACCCTCCGTGGGTCTGGGGATGACCACTTGAACTAGGTTCCTTGAAAAGCCACAGTTCAGTCCTCTGAATGAGGACTTCAGCAGTTTCACCTTGTGGGCCCTATATCACAGGATGCTGGCCTACCTTCCAGGAAGTCCCTGGCCAGACGGAACCCAGGCGTTGCATTTTATCCCACTCTCAGGCAGAGTTGGGTAATTCATGTTTATTGTCGTCGGTTCGTGGGGATTATTAACCCCACATATGTATGTTTCACATTCCAGAATACTTGCTGCTTAGCTGAAGTTTCATTATCTTTTGCTCTTAGCTGATTTAAATGGAGATGGGATTTATCAGGTACCTGTATTCAAGCGAGGGTAATTTGTTTGACCCTCTTCTAGCTTAATTGAGACTGCTAGTGGATTTGACTTTTGGGACTTGCAGCAATAGGCAGAGACATCAGCCACACATAAGCCCAGCTGACTGTTGCTATCTTAACATGCATCCTAAATGTTAAAGATCTCCAAACTCTATTCCTGAAGTATTGCTTGGGATGCCTGATGAAAAGGTGTTGCTTCATGACAAATCCATTAACCTCTTGTTTGGACTCTGTAGGTTTCAGCACTTTGGCTTCATATACTATAAAGAACTGGCTAGGGTATTTTGATGAAAATAAATTTAGGCACAAGATCTATGGTGGCAGCAGCCAGTGCATACTCTTCTGTGATGACATATATTGCTTATCTGTACGGAGTATTTGAATCACTGATAAGCCCCTCTAGACTTAGAATTGTGGAATGACATCTTTAAGAAAATATTTCACTCTACAGATATCTACCCTATAGATTTTTCAATATATGTTTACTGAAGCAAGACAGAAAAGCTAGACACACCCCAGGAGAACAATAGATTAATTTGGGTGTCTCCATGTGGTAGTAGTAAAACCTTTTGAGCATCTGAGTACCTCTCAAATCACAAATTCATCTTTCTTTTTCTCTACTCCACTTACAGCAATTTTAGGTGATTCTGTGGATGGGGCAATGGTATCAGTCTTTGGATGCATTCCCTATCCTCTGTGAAGTCTCTGAAATGGTAGTTGTTGAGTCCTCGGACACTTGTCATCAGGGCCTGATGATTAGAGCACATCCTCCTTAGAATTGTTGAGTTTTAATTGTGCAATAACTTTAGCTTTCCTTACAAATTCTAGCTTTGCCAAGTGTGCTTTCTATTTTCATTTTCAGCTCATAGCGAAACTTTATTTTGCAACATCAAACCAGAACATTTCCTTTAAAAACTTTCCTGACCATCTCAGTAATTTTAGTTTTTCACCTCCAGCTAATAAATGGACCATGTTTTTTTCCCCTTTGTCCCACATACACTACTCTCATTTTGATCAAAGTGAGAATTAGAATAAACCAAGTCTAGCACCTTTTCCCCAGGAGCTTAAAATGCTCCAGGAAGTACTCACTGGGTGTCCACGTGTCTAACTCTGTAGCCTTCACTGTACTTCTGAGAAAAATGTGATTTTGTACTGGAAGCTTTGGAGTGCCTGGATTCGCCCAGTGGCCAATGAGAAGAAGTAGATCCTGCATTGTTTTGCATCCTTCCTTCTCCTTCAATTCAGTTGGGTTGTTGAGTACACTGGAGTTTGCTATGGTTTGAATGTTTGTCCCCTCTGAAACTCATGTTGAAACTTAACCCCCAGTGGCAGTATAAAGAGTTGAGGCCTTTAGGAAATAATGGGGTTATGAGGCCTCTGCCCTCATGAATGGATGGGTTCATTCATGGATCAGTGGATTAATGGATTGTCACAGGAGTGGGAGTGGTGGCTTTATATAAAGAGTAAGAGACAGCTGTACTAGCACACTCAGCCTCCTGGGCATGTCATGCCCTGCACTGCCTCTGAACTCTGCAAAGAGTTCCCACCAGCAAGAAGGCCCTCACAAGATACAGCCCCTCGACCTTGGACTTGTCAGCCTCCGTAACTGTAAGAAATGAATTCCTTTTCTTTATAAATTACCCAGTTTCAGATATTCTGTTATAAGCAACAGAAAACAGACTAAGACAAAGAAAACTCAACATTTAGACCTTACTATTGTGAAGCCGAAAATGCCTTCAACTCTTGGTATTTGTACGAGGCTGTGTTGAGCATAGAAAATGTATAGATGTGCTCCCTCTGTCCTCCTGTGGGATGCAGTCTGAGACGGGGGGAAATCAAAGGAAAATAAATACAAGTTTTAAAAGGTGCAAAAGAAGGTCCATGAGTGGAAGTGAATGCTGCACAAGTTTAGAGGAGGGTGAAGTAGGTACTTGCAGGAGAAGGCTTTTGCGCTGGACCTTGAAGAATAGTCTGAGTGTCTCAAAGGAGAGCTCATTTGGTGGGAGGAGATCTCAGGAGAAGAGATAGCATGTGGACAAAGTACATCCTTGGGAAGCAAAAGGGATGTTTTAGGGATGTTTAAGCAACTTCTGGATTGAGCACAGAGAAGAAAGAAACAGGACCAAGACCAGGACCTAAATTTATATATGGGGAGATTTCTGCTACAGGTACAAATGATACCTTTGTCAAAGAAGGACTGACAATTCCGAGACTCTGAGTTTAGGTTTTAGCTCTCTCATTCATTCTTGGGTGACCTTGGACAATTCATATTCACCATGTGAGTTGAGTGAGTTATCTATAAAAGAGAAAAAGCGACAACAGCAAAGGATAGTTGGTGCAGCAACAAACAGATACAAAGTGCTCCACAAATGCCAAATTAGGACAATTGGTGTTTAAGCCCAGATGCTGAAGCAAAGCACAGCTGTACCTTGCTCACATCTCACTTTGTGATGGAAAGCTTTTTGAACCCACTGTATTCTAGAGACCTGATGTTACGAGAACACAGGAATTTATTATTTCATTTTACTCAGTAAACATTTTCAGAAGACTTAAAAGGCATTTGTTTTGCTTTCCAATGAAGGTGAGCTGCTACCCTGGTGCCCCAAACACCAGATCATCTCCAATGGCACCATGCCACACAGATGCTCAAGTTGGCAGTTTTCTGCTTGAACTCTCCCAATGACAAATGTGATAAGATTTGCTTTTTTAGATAGCAGCTGCATCTTTCTTCCGTTCCCTTCACTTCCTTTGGGCTCAGCAGTTTTCCTTTTTGCTCCAGATAAATTGCTGTTAATTTAAATGTACTGCAGATCCTTGCCATTTTACGGCTGATTGCTTCTGAGTAATAGGAGGAAAATGTGTGCATGTTTGAATGTAAATAAATTTAAATGGGTTGTGAGCCAGTGATAAAAACGCAGAGCACTTCACTGACCTTCAACTCGCTTCCCTTCCCAGCCTTTCCCTTTGAAAAGGTCAATGAGTAGGTCCTCAATCAGCAAATAGCAGAGGTTGAGTTTCAGGCCACATCCGGTTTCTTCCTTCTCTGTTTTCAACTTTGACTTTACATCCCATTTCTCAGAGAGCACCTGCTTTATCCTTGTTCCTATATAGCTCAGCTAGTGCATGCAATGGTGGCAAAGTTTCTCTAAAGTTGTTTTTGATAAAGGAGCTGGTCTCACGGTAACTACCATGCACCATCGGAATGCTACAAATGCTTCAGAATGTCACATTGTCAAAATATCTATATTTCAGGCTCATAAGCTAGACAGCTCGTTTGGCTGCTAAACCCACAAGATGTTCAGCCATTTGTTGTGGTCTAAAAACTTTCCCCCTCACTAGGAGAAAATAATCCTCTATTGTTTTATATCATTTTGTGGTCCTTCGAGTTTTTTATAATATGAGAGGGCAAAAGTTACGAGATCCTGGTAGGTAAATTGTGGCCTGGATTGAATTTTGCCATCAATCTCCCTTGAAATCAAATTAATTTTTCAATATGTAGTGGAATATCTTTAGTCTGTACACAGTATGGCAAGATCAAGGCTATGAAAGAGTAGGGTGACTTGCCTTCTTTGAGGTGAAGGGTGGTGGAAGTGGTAGTTTGAATGCATATTGCTTACAATTGCAACAGGCTGGCTTTTCCTCAGAAGAAAAATGCCGTATGTGTTTTTATGGGGGCTTCACTTGTTTTTATGGCATGGGCGTGTGGAGCTGAGATCTACTTCTTGGGGAAGGATGGATCACAAAAGGCAAGCACAAGAAGGTTGCAGAGGGACACTTGACATCAATTGAAATAGGGGCCAGGGCAGTTGCATCCTGAGTGGAGGGCAATGGTCCAGTAGAACCGTCATCTGGCAAAGTTAGCTGTGTTTCCAACTGTAATAATTAGTGAGCCTGGAGGGGCTTGTGGCAGGAAAATAGCAAATAGAAACAAAGAAAGAGAAGCCTGGTTAAGTTACTGCTGTAAACATGCTGGGATGAGTAAACTCTTGGAGTTCCTGTGCCATAAACCCATTGGAAATAAGGCTTTATGCCAGCAGTTTAATCGTTGTTATTGAGTCAACAAATCTTTTTATTCTGGGGTCATGCTGTCCCTATCACTGAGTTTCTCCTGTTTTTGTTGACAAAGTTGCCATCCTTATATTAATACTCACATTGTTTCAGTGGGAAGGAATTTGAGCTCCACCCTCTTACAAGATAAGAAGTTTGATTTGTTAATTTGGCCTGCTCATTTTACGTGCTATAGTGCACCGGTAAACTAGCTCAACTTCTGTTTGCCTGGAGGCGAAACTGTTAGAAGGAGACTGGAGACAGATATGAAGGAGAATTAATCAGTGCCACTGAGTGCTTCCTAAATTCTCAGGGCTTTTGTGGGTGACTAAATCCATAAATGATGTTTGGCATCTGTACCGAGTTCTTTTGGAAGGGCAGGAGGGAGAAATGCCGTGGAAATTAAGCTCCGTAGACTCTTTTAGCATTGTTGTAAATGATGACACAGATTGGCGGTGGTAGTTACAGTTCTGGAGGCAGATGACACCAGCACTTGGCAGACCAGACGCCAGGTGGAGGAAGACAGAGAGTCTGCATGGTTGGACTTGGAGGTGCCATCCAAAGTTGAACTTGAAAATGTCTTGGAGATTTCTATTATGATAGGGTCTATTTTGCCACTTATGGATCTCATAAAGATTCATGCAAATTAATCACAGAATTATGTATACTAGAGCCTTCGCTGATCCACTGGGTTTCCGTGGGCAAGTTCGGTGAAAGCTCACTGTCTTCTTCTTGCACTTTGCCCTAGTTGACTGGCTATGGAATTGGAGTTTCTGAGTTGGAATCTGAGCTTCATCACACACTAGCTGTCGGACCTTGGGCAAGCTGCCTCCCGCTCTGGCCTTTGTTTCCTCACAGTGAAGAGGTCACCATAGTAGAACTTATCTCATAGGGTTATTGTGAAAATAAAAGAGAATAGTTTGGGCACAGTGCTAAGAAGAGAACTGGCACAAAGTAGATTCATTGTCATTTATTGAGCAAATTATTTACTTATCTTTCTTTTTCTGTGGAGCAATGAAGTATTTGAGGTCAAGGAACTGTATTTTCTTTTTTTTGTAACATTTATCACAGTGTCTGCTGTTTGGTTGGTGCTTAATAAATTAAGTAGGATTACTTAATGTTAGATATTACATATCATATTATTTATATATTATTATATATAATATATACATATACTATATGTCTTATAGATATAATATATACATATACAATATACTGCATGTTATATGCTATATATTATATGTTATATAATAAATATTACATCTCCATATGTGTCAGATATTTGCTATAATACTTAAAGTTAAGCAACTAATTAATTATTTTAGAAAAGAATAGCCGGGCATGGTGGCTCATGCCTGTAATCCCAGCACTTTGGGAGGCCGAGGCAGGTGGATTGCTTGAGATCAGGAGTTTGAGACCAGCCTGGGCAACATGGTGAAACCCTGCCTCTACTAAAAATACAAAAATTAGCCGTGCGTGGTGGCTCATGCCTGTAATCCCAGCTACTTGGGAGGCTGAGGCAAGAGAATCGCTTGAACCTGGTAGGCAGAGGTTGCAGTGAGCCGAGATCTCGCCACTGCACTCCTGCCTGGGCAACAGAGCAATACTCTGAAAAAAAAAAAAAAAAAAAAGAAAAGAAAAGAATCTAACTATTTGTATTGTCTAGTATTTCACCAGTTAAAGTTAGCCAGTTCTCTGGGCCAGTTGCTGAGTAACTAATCAGTTCTTTTAGAAACAATTTGCTAAAATTCATTGGGGAAAGAAAATCCGGATTTGGGTAGTTAGGTATTGTTGAAACTAATTGCCCCCACCCATAAAGACAAATATTAGGTTGGTGCAAAAGTAATCATGGTTTTTGCCATTGAAAGTAATGGCTTTACTCTTGCATGAACCTTTATATGAAAATTCTTCAAGGGTCATTTGTATTGTACACAGATGTTTCCTCCTTAAAGTAAGCTGCTAACAGCTGATACAGTTGTGGGTGGAGCTGTATGCAGAAATCTTTTGCATTTCTTTTCCTTGTTTCATGTACCATGTAAAATCAATTTTAAGTTTAAAACTAAGTTGCTCAATAATGAGATGCACATTTTTCCCCAACTTCTGTTCTGTTATTATATATTGTTCTATGTTTTAAAGCATATTCCGTGTTGTGTCTCATTTTTGATGTTTATTTATTATGTTCATTTGAAAGTTATTGTACTTGTATGTTAATTTTCATTGATTTTTCTTTTGAGCATGACTTATGTTTTATTTTGTGTTTCTTTTAGGTTTTGTTTTGTTTCATAAGATCCCACTGGATGGGTAGCTGAAATAAAGAAAAAGACAGAGAAAGGGGCTGTGGTGCTTGTTGGTTGATGCTGCCCTGTAAGCTGGACTCTTGGGACTGCTGTTGGCTTATCCCGGGAAGTGCTGCTTATCTGGGGTTTTCTGGTAGATGTGGGAGGTGTTTGGAGGATGTACTATGTGAAGCCTGCATATATTGTGAGCTGTGATTGGGGAACACCAATGCAGAGGCAACTCTCAGGCAGCTAAGCAGCACCTCAAGAAAACATGTTAAATTAATGCTTCTCTTCTTAACAGTAGTTCAAATACAAAACTGAAATGAAATCCCATTGGATTGTACTTCTCTTCTGAAAAGTGTGTTTTTTGACCCTACTTGACATTTATTGACTTAATTGCTTCTGTTTATTAAAATTGACCTGCAAAATTAAAAAAAAAAATTAAAGTTGGGAACAGGTATAAGTGCACACTAAATAGTCTAATCTACATGTAACACATATTTTAGTACGATTTTCTATAATCAGCACTGAATTCAGAGGGTTTGACTTTTTCATGTATAACACAGTGACTTAAAGAGTTAAGGGTGTATATAACCTCACTCTGGGGACGTGGGAGTGTTATTAAAAGGTTATTTCCTTCACTGTCAGTAAAAGTCCAAATGTTTAGCTTAAGTCTGAGAGTCAAACAGTGTTAAGGATTGCCTTAAAGTTCCTTAGCCAGCAAAACAAAACAAAACAAACATTTAAAACATTTAAAAGGAAGAAGAAGAAGAAAAAAGAAAGCAAGAACAAGCAGCAACAGCTGTTTTGTTGGGGCTATAGACTTAGGTTCGGCATAGTCAATTTCAGAATAACTAAGAGTGGAATATATGCATATGGTAAAATTATAACCTTGCCTTTTTTTATTTGCCCTCGGCGATCCACCTGCTTTTTAGAAGTCTGCCGAGTGAGAAGGCCACAGTATCTCATGCTGTTTGCATTACAGAACTGCAGCTTTTCTACTCTGAAAAGGCCCGCGAGCAGAATGGCTGGCCTGCTGTGAGCAGGAGAGGAGATTCTAAGAAGGATAGTCCCCCTACAACATACTGTCATACTGTTGGGTTTTCATGGGTAGGAAAGCTTGTCCTGACCCCAGCAGCAAAGAGGTGGCAGGTCGCTAATGAATATGTGCTTTATAATGTCCTTCTTCATTGCTGAGAGGGCAGCCTTAGAGCTACGGATTTCTGCATCCCCTCTGAGTCTGACCCATGGACACCTGCTTCATTCACTTTAGCATCACAGCGACCTTCGTATGCTGTGTTCAGTCTGTGCCAGGCAGTATCCTTGTCCTGAAGAGAGGTTTGGCTATCCCCACCCCACCCCACCCTGCTCCTTTTTTGTCAGGAGGACTTCAGAGCCAGGCCTGCAGCATTTTGTTTGAAAACACAATCAGCTCTGACTGTTAGACATGCACACAGACACCATAGCTAGATTGGAAACATTTTTTTTTTTTTTTGGAAATAGTTGCACAAAGGCTGCAATGTAGCTTTAAGGTTCTATAGATTTTTAACTAGTCCAACACAGTCAGAAACATTGTTTTGAATCCTGTGTGAACCAAGGCATTAATCTTAATAAACCAGGATCCATTTAGGCACCACTTGATATAAAAAGGATATCCATAATGGTTTTATACTGTATCCTTTACATTAGCCACTAAATATGCTATTGCTTGATACAGACCTGTCACAGAATCCTATGGATTACAGCATTTCACTTGGCTACTTCATACCCATGCCTTAAAGAGGGGCGGTTTCTCAAAAGCAGAAACATGCCGCCGGTTCTCCAGTTTTCCTCCGAACTCCATTTGAGTGTAAGGGCAGCTGGCCTTCCATGTGGGGAGGTCCGAATATTTTCTAAATTCCCATTTTCTTGTTCGCGGGTAAATGACAGTTTCTGTCATTGCTTAGATTTCGATCTTTCCCGAAGGTGTCGATTTACAGAGAGGCCAGCTAATAGCAGAAATCCTGACCCTGAAAGAAAAAATGAAATTCAAGCTGTGAGCCAGGCAGGAGCGCGGTACGGCAAAGGTTCTTGACAATCAGCCATTTGGTACAAAAAAATTTTTTAAGCCTTTATGTTATACCATGGAGCCATAGAAAGGCTATGGATTGTTTAAGAACTATTTTAAAGTGTCCCAGACCCAAAACGGAAAAAAAAAAAAAAAAGAAGAGGAAGAATATTTGTACCCAACAGCTAGAAGGATTGCAAGGTAGATTTTTGTTTTAAAATGTAGAGAAGTGGACAGATAAAGCAATTTAATATATCAAAGATCAGTTGACATCTCCTAGGGAACGATGAAAACAGCAGGCTATTAGAAAATTGTTTCATACGATTCTCGTGTTCTTTTCGGTTTTTTAATCCCTAAAGATCACGATCAGTAACATAGCTTCTCTTTTCTGTACTCTAGACCACCCCTTTTCATCATTTTGCTTTCTGTCTCCCCTATAAGAAATGTGCTTTTTAGAGCTTCCTAATGGCATGTGTTGCATTTTTGCAGCATTAGAAAAGGAGAGGTAGCATTTTTGCTGAAATCGGGCCTGTCACTCCCCAACTAAAGGTTCTGGCACTGCAGTGCCAGGCAGGTCTCTGAAATGAACAGAATGACCTGTATGAGCCGATGCCTGCCCTTTCAGAGGGGCTGCTGTCCCCAGTCGCAGCCAATTGTGCCCCACAGGAATGGGACCCCAGGTTTCCAAATCTTGTGATTCTTTAGGAGAAACATGAAACCTGGATTTTGTGTGAAGCGTCCCTATTGTTAAAAAGTTGGCTCAGTTATTTTTAAAATATTTTGTAAGCCAAGAAAAGTCTGTGGGCTGCCAGTTTGTTACTTTTGTCTTAATACATGATCATTGTTCTCTCACTGTATCCTTGTGTCTTTCTTTTGCAAATTCACTTTTCTTTCTTCCTGACCTTGCCATTGAGGGCTTTGTTACCACAAGCTAAGAAATTGAGTTTAACAACCCAATTATCTGCAACACATCAATTACCTTTGCTCCTCTCCTATGATTCCCACCATGCTGTGACCCTCAGCTGTCTCCCCTTGCTGGGAATTCTGCACCAATGTCTCCCCTCAACCCATTCCCTGGTTGGTCCTACTCCCGTGTAGCCAGAGACATCCTAGCAAATCCTTCCACCTGTTATATCTGACACTAATTTCTTTTCGGCAGCGCTCATGTCTCTTGGTCCAGTCAAGTGCTGCCAGGTTTAGATAGGAAAGTACATGTCCCATTTTCATGGGTGCCTTTAATGTGGTCCAAGTCCTATATCTTATTATATTTACTCATGGCTCAGTGGGAGCCTCCAGAGACCCTCTCAGGCTGCTGAGCTAGACTAAGGAACGTGTCCAGTATCCTCACACGAGACATTGACTCTGTGACGACAAAAGTACCAACAGTCTGAGGCTAAGAGAGGTTCGTCTCACAACAGGAAAAGCAAATGTCAACACACATGAGAGAGAATTGATTCAGGGGGTTTCTCTCCCAGTCTCCCAGCAGGGACTGATTTCAGTTCCCACCCATTAGGTTTTCTTTCCAGAAATAGGTAGCAAGGACAAGAACTAAACAATCCCAGCACCACCCAGCAACACAGAACACAGGAGTTTGCTTTTGGCTTCTCACTTTCCAAGTAATCCTGAATTAGGCCCAGAATAGCTGAGGCTTGGAGCATCTCCTCAGACAGAGCCGAGGTGACACCTGTTCAGCGGTGTGTGGACTAAATAACTCAAGGAGCTCAAGACAGAACACCAGTTTCATGCCAGGTGCGAGAGAGAGCATGATGGAGGGAAGCCCGCTTTCTCTCTCCTCTTCTTTTCTCTTTATTCCTTTAGGGCACCTGACTTCTCTTTCTCTCTTTCTCTCTCTCTCTCTCTCGTATTCTAAATTGACCCCATGACCAACTGAGAATGTATTTTTGTTTCATTGGTTGTTTCGCAGAATTAAAACACACACAACTTTTTATTCCTCCATTGCAAAATGGAATCAGGATACTACAGAGGACCTGTGCTTTCTTCCTTTGCATGATTTCCACCTCCACCTGTTTTGGTGCTAGCTGCCTAGAACTTCCCTCTTGGTTTGAGTTTGATTCCTTCACACTACACTAGAAGTTCATTTCATCTTATTTTGTCCAGACTCCAGATACGGAGGGACAACTGGAGTGAGGACAAGCAATTCCATACAATATAGGGTCTCTCAGGGTTGGTGCATCCAGCCATGTGGGCAGGGCCAGTCACATCTAGTCTATGGTCCCAGAGCCTCTGGAGTTGTGCAGCTTAGCTGACTCATCTCCAGGGAAATTAGTACAGAAGTAACCACTCTATTAAGTGTGCTCTGCTATGTTCACATGCCTGTAGTACCTGCAAACCATGCCAGGTTCATCTAAAGACATAGGAGAGATTAAGGACTCTCTTGGACAGACCATGAATTGAATTTGCTGCCAGGTACTGCCACACTGAATTTGGTTGACAGAACTCCCAGCCCAGGAAAGTTCCATGAAAACGGCTGTCGTAGAAGGAAATTTCCCACTAAAGTCAGTCCATTTTCAAGTTTTGGGCTTCAGAGGCAAAAGGACGTCCCAGCCACCTGATTTTGATGGTGAGGTAACTCTAAGTTTAATTCAGACTGGTGTTGCAGTGTAGCTCTGGCATGGTCATGAACGAGCACCCAGAATGTGTTGAACCAACCCCCACCCCTAACTACTGACTATGACTGCAGTAGGTTTTTATGGGGGAAAAAAATGTGTGAAAAGCAAAAAGAAAGGAATAGAGATTTTTTAAATCACCTTTATTGTAAGACAATCCATTTGTGAATTGAGTATAAACATATGCAAAGTAACAAGAGATTCCTAAGAAAGACAAATCCTTGAGTTTCACTCACTTCATGTTCAACCATTTGCTGTAATCCAGAGGCAGCCTGTGAATCATTCTCATGCCCTGTGTGTTTTTTTTTTTCCCTATAATGTTCCAGGTTTAAAAGCCATTTTTTTCCACGTTTTCTGTAAATAATGGATAATCATTTTTAAAAATTTTATTTTTAGTGCTGTTTTAGCAATGTGGATAGATCATAAATGTACTTGCTGAATTCAATCATTTTTAACAAGCCAATAAAGTTTGATAATTCACTCCATGTGTCTTGCATTCTCTATAGATCTTGTGTACTTCCTCACACCTCCTCAAGTATGTGCTGTCACCCGAGTACCCTTGGTTGTGTTCAGAACTGAAGACGTTAGAAGAAATAGTGTGAGAAATGTCACTGAGAGTTTCAGGGGAGTCCCAAACCCATTTCAGATTCTGTGATAAATTATCCCCCCAAAAAGGACTTTTAAAATTTCTGTCAGTATGAATTGTCCATTTATTGTTTACTGATTCTTGCATCAGAAATATTTTCATTGGCTAAAAGGCAATTCTTTAAAAAAAAAAAAAAAAAAAAAAAAGCTTATGGGAATTTTTTTTAAAACCCTAAATTCCATGGCAAAGCCCTTTGGTATTTAAAAAACTTGAAATGACCCAGGTCACAACAAGAGAGTATAGTCAATGCTCTGTTTGTCTATTCCAAATGACTTTGTGGACATATAAAATAATGACTTGGGCTTGAAAGAGAGAGAGAGGGGAACATGTTGGATGTAGAGGGAAGATACCATGAGACCATAACTGTTAGCATGGTGCCCACACTTCATGTCCCTTTTGTCTCTATCCTCAGGTCAGCTGCATGGTTCCTGCCCCATTTTTCCCACTGAAAACAGGATGTAAAGTGAGGTTTGTAGGACCTCAGGCTCTGATTCATTTGAGCCTGCCATCCCCTTCTGTTAACACCCACAGGATTTTGCTCTAAATCGGACTTAGGGATTGGAAAAACTAATCTAGTGTGACCTCATGCTTTGTCAAGTATACTGCCCCTCTTTTAAAAGCCCAGTGTTGGGCTGGGTGTGGCGGCTCACATCTATAATCCCAGCACTTTTGGAGGCCAAGGTGGGCGGATCATGAGGTCAAGATTTCAAGACCAGCCTGGCCAACATGGGGAAACCCTGTTTCTACTAAAAATACAGAAATTAGCTGGGCGTGGTGGCAGGTGTTTGTAATCCCACCTACTTGGGAGACTGAGGCAGGAGAATTATTTGAACCCCGGAGGCGCAGGTTGCAATGAGCCAAGATTGCGCCATTGCACTTCAGCCTGGGTGACACCACAAGATTCCATCTCAAAAAAAACAAAAAAACAAAACAACAACAACAACAACAACAAAAAAGCAAAAAAAAAAACTCAGTGTTCAGTGTTAGTGACTTGTGCTTTTTCCAAACTCCCTTCTCCATTTATTGAACTGAGAACAGGTTGCATCTAACATCTGAAGGTCATATGATAATTTGGAGTGGCAGGCGTTTGTCGCAGACTATGCAGGTTTGAATCCCAGCTATGTCCACAAACAATATAATCTTGGGAAAGTTCTTTCACTGCTCCATGCTTCTGTTTCTTCCTTTGCAGAATGAGATGATGGTAATAAGAATAGTACAATATTTACCTCACTAGGCTGTTATAAGGGTTAAATGAGATGGCTCAGGTAAAGCCCTTAGCACATTGCCTGGCAAGTGGGACACTTGGTATTGCTAATAGCTAATACTTCAAAAGAGCTCTGGTTGGCGGGTCGTTGGGTGTATCTCAGTAAATGTCCAAGAATTACAAACCCACTTGCATATCTCGGTCATATGCAGATTGTGTGGTTGCAAATAATGGAAACCAAATGAAAGGAAACTTCACTCACTGGGCCATCCTGGGTGTGGCCCAACCTGTGAAGACCACTTTGAAATTGTTTCAGGAGTTATTAGGATCCTGCTCTTGAATTCTTCTATCAAAGCCAATTCTTACACACTGATTCTGCCTCAAGTTTGATTTTGATAAAATAAGAGGTTCTGATTTATTTGGCCAGTATCCTAACAGTTCCATGAGTTCGAATGATGGTCTGTCATTTGCGAATTCTTAGAGAAATAGCTCTGAATGTCTTACAGTGAATACAGCTGGCCTCACTAGTTCTCATTTTATTAATTCGGAGTTCTTTTTACCATTTCAACAGGGACTGCATTAACTTTAATTTTTGAATTATCTATTGAAAAATCTTTGGCTAAGAATGTAAGTAACAACTTAGCCAGAAGATTGTTTCAAAGAAAAGATAGTTTCAAGTTCCCTCAAGACTTAGAAACAAGTATTCACAGGCAATGAGTTATGAATAACTAGATTATTCTTTTCCTTCCTGAAGTCGTTTCTGGTAATAGCTCTAGGAGGCCACACATGATTGGCCTAGTTGGAACGACTTCATGTTTGAAGTCACAAATTTCATGTTCTTAAAAATACTTCATAATTTGCACTTTTTTTCTTATCATTAAATCTTTTTAAGTGAGTGGCATTGATGTTTTTCTAGCACTTAATTTAGGAGAATTTTACTGTTGCTACCACCTTTCCTAACACATCCTTTAGTGAGCTCTACCACAGGACCTAAGAGGTAATGATAGGTGACAGGCATTGACTTCAAACTTAAGTGCTTCATGATCCTCCCAACAACTTTATGAGGCCAAAGCTATTATTGCCTATATTTTAAAGATTAGGAAACTGAGGAATGGAACCCATGAGGGACTTGCCTCAGGTTACCTAGCTAACAAGTTAAAACTAGGATTTGAATTCAGGCAGGCTGGCTGTAAAGCTGGTGCTCCCGATGTGAACTGGATTCTTGAACTGGGCTGGGGCTAGAGTGAGGCCAGCCAGGTGTCTAGGGCACAATTTGAAAGATGGTGGCAACTCTAAGGTTCATGTAAGTGCCCAGTGGCCATTCCTACTAGCACTGGGAGTTGTGTTATTGTTATAGCAAAGTAGAATTGTGAAGTTAACTGAAGTCACTGGAGAGGCACCCTTTGATCCCAGCAAGTCCTCAGGTATTTGTGCCATGAACAAATCCTTTGCAGATCTTGACTTGCAAGTATGTGGCACAGTAGTGAAATTGGCACATGCATTTTAAATTTTACCTTGTGAAAAAGAGAAGTTGCATCAAGTCTCTATTCACTGCTAATTAGTTAATGAAAAAAACCAGAGCACGTTTGCTTTGTCTGTTGTAACTGAAGATGGATTTGCTGTTTTTGATTGCCTTCGGGTGAATTTTCTCATCACTCTTGAAGTTTAGTACTTCCCATTCTTTTGGAGTAGTCCCTACTCTCCGATGAGTGAACTTGAGGGAAACCTTGCAAGTGGAAAGGGCCTGGTGGGAAAGGGTGTTGAGGACACATCCTGCCACCTCCATGAACAGAATCCAGACGTCAGAACAAGGTGGTGAAAAATGCCTGCGCTGTTCCTTGTGTTTCAAACACCCAGAGGCAGAGCAGCATTGGAGCAGCTTGGTCACTTCGATGTGCCTGTCCTCAAATGTCCTGTCTGGCAGCCAGTAACTGAGAGAGACTGCCAAGGGCACATGCTAATTTTCCAGTCATTTGGTCAAGCCCCATCTCACACGCTACAAGACCCTGGAGCCTGTGTTTACTGAGTTAAAATCTCTGCCTGACCATAAATTATTGAACAGAAAGTTCCCCCCCTCTCTTTTTTAAAATTTTTAACCTGTCGCCAAGGAGGAAAGGAGAAACCTCTTTTGTGTTTATTAACCACGTTTCCATCTCTTTTTAATAATTCTCGTCATGCTGTAATCAGTCGTGCTGAATTATTATATAAAAACATAGGCCACGGCTGTTTGCTTTAAGGATTTTAATTCAGCCTCAAGTAAATTCACGCAATTTCACCTCAAGCCCCTTTAGTAGGGGTAGGAAGTACAGAGTCGCCAGCACTGTTTTACCTTCTGTGAGGAGTTCTAGGTTTGTCACCTGAACTGGGACACAGCCTCTGAGGGAGCTTCCAGGTTTTTCAAAGACTGTTCTCAAGGCAGATTTTCCTCTTTGCATTTACTCGAGGCTGCTGGGTCTTGGGGAGGTTGATTGATTACCTCTCCATCACCCTTGACTCAACTCTGTTGGATTGAATGCCACGTCTAATTACATGCAGGTCTCCTGCTGGCTTCCCAGGGCATCTGACTCTGTGGGGTGCACTGGCAGGTCTCAGGTAGAGGAGACGTTCAGGGTATGTCTGCTGTGTTCCCCTTGTGGAGGTGCCAGCCTTAAACAGGCTCAGTCCTCCCTATCTGGAGTCCTGCAGAATGGCGCCTTCTCTGTGGTTCCAGCTCTCCCTGGGATCCAGCAAAGCTATTTTCCCCTCCTGCATCTCCATTCCTGGTGTTGGTAAGGGCTTCCCACTGTTGTCAGTCTCTGAGTGCCTATTTCCTGTTTGTTTCTTTACCCCGCCCACACCTCTCTGTGTGGCCCTAAAATATATCTCTTCATTTGAACCATATGGGTTGAGTTATTTTTCCTTGACAAAACCCTGAGACATATGTTATGTTCTTTAATATATGATCTCATTTTATCTTCCATCAAATCTCTTCCTACTCTAGTAAATATTTATTAAGTGTCAATTACAGTTGACCCTTTAACAATGTGGGGATTAAGGGCACCAATTCCCTGCACAGTTGAAAATATGAGTATAATTTTTGACTGCCCCCAAACTTAACTACTAATAGCTTACTTTTTTTCTTGCCTTTTTTTTTTTTTTTTTTTTGAGACAGAGTCTCGCTCTGTTGCCCAGGCTGGAGTGCAGTGGTGTGATCTCTGCTCATTGCAACCTCCGCTTCCTAGGTTCAAACGATTCTCCTACCTCAACCTCCCTAGTAGCTGGGACTACAGGTGTGCACCACCATGCCCAGCTAATTTTTGTATTTTTAATAGACATGGGGTTTCACCATGTTGGCCAGGCTGATGTTGAACTCCCAACCTCAAGTGATCTGCCTGCCTCGGCCTCCCAAAGTGCTGGGATTACAGGTGCAGGCCACCATGCCTGGCCAATAGCTTGCTTTTGACCAGAAGTCTTACTAATTCCATAAACAGTTGGTTAATACATAGACTAGTATCTACATATATTTTATGCATTCATGACATATTTAACTTTTAATTTTTTCAATACTTCTAGGTTACAAGGTTCAACTGTTAATTTTTTCAAATTGTTTCAAATCTCCTAAAAAATTCCAATATATTGATTGAAAAAAATGTGTGTATAAGTGGACTTAAGCAGTTCCAACCTGTGTTGTTCAAGGATCAAGTGTATATGTCGGCCAGTGAGCTAGGCACTGGGAGGTACCTCCACAAACCAAGCCGACTCCATCTTTGGCCTTATGGGCTATAGCCTGATGATAATGTCTATAATATTGATACCATTGCTGCCCATAATAAGAGAACAATGGCTTAGAAAGTTAAATGACTTTTCCAAGGTCACACACATCAGATTTGTCTTCCTATAAAATCCCTGCTTCTGGCATTGTTTCTCTGAGGCCAATGGTTTTCCTTTGTCTCTTGGGTGTCTCTAGGCTGCAAGTTCTGAGCTAGCCATAAGACCTCTGTTCTTCATTTTGGTGACTGCAATTCTTCTTGACTTGGTGTAAATGCATAAGGTATCCCTGCCCTTGTAACCTGTTTTCTCTTTTTTTCTTTCCCTTTTATCTGTTTTTTAAAAAGCATTTTCTTCTTTTTCTTCCAGTTCTCTTTTTACTCAAGACAAACACCATATTTATGGTCTTTTCTTTAATTTTCACACTTTAAAATTTTCAAATTGTTGGGTGGAATGTACTTAGCTTGTGTGTTTATGTGTGTGTGCAAGAGAAAGAGAAAGGCTCAAGTAAAGAAAGGGTACAAGAATTTACACACATACACACACAAACACACACACACACACACACCCTTATGGAATAGGAATACCATGTACTTTCAGCTCTATTTGATTAAATGGGAATCTAATCCCCGTACATACACCATTTACCATTATCACCTCCTCAGTGCTCACTGTGCTATAACACTCCAAGCTCTTCTTAAAAAACTTTTCATGTTGTATTTTTTGCTCTTTGTTTTTACTTCCTTATAAATAGCAAGAAGTTTTGCTGAGAAGAAATGATTACAAATCCCAAAAGGTTGGTGTTCCGTTCTGAGCTCCAAGATGTAAGGATTGAGTGGATTTCAAACTTGGCAAAATTTCTGACTTGGCAAATGCTTCCATCCTTATTTATGACAGCTTGGAAACTTCCATTTTCCAGGGTTTATAAATGATGCTGCTGATTTTGTCTCCTTTTTTTATTTTGCTGTGAATTATAAAATAACCAGCCTGAAGGTTTCCTTATAATGTTAACTCTCTTAGCAGAGAGAAAGAGAGAGAGAGAGAGAGAGAGAGAGAGAGACAGAGACAGAGACAGAGACAGAGAGACAGAGAGACAGAGAGACAAAGGGAAGAGAGAATGTGTGTGAATTGTTGTGTTCTTTCTTTTCTTGGTTATGAGGTGCATTTTACATATTTCATAAGCCAATTTACTTCCCTTTTTCTGCCTTTCAACAAAATGAAAATCTAGAAATGTTGAGGTGTGGGATACAGAGAGTGACAACCTGTGGTTGTCATTGTCACCACGAAGGACTTCTTGGCCAGCAGTCCTGGAGGATGATAAATTTCATGTCCAAATAGCAATTTAACATTTGGAATTCTGGGAGCAAGAGAAGTAATGCATAAAGTCTCAGAGAGTTTGTTTCTAGTGGTGTGAATAGGCTATTTCAGGGGTCTCCATGCCCATATTCTTAGAAAATTGTCCAAGTGGAAGAAAAACAAAGAAGTTGTCACCTTCTTTTCCCTTGACCCCCCTCCTCCCCCTGAAGCCTTCTTCATTTTCTTTTTCCCTTTCTCTTACTTCGATACTCAATTCCTCAAAGCCCACTCATCTTAGGTTTCCTCTGCAAGTGCTTTTACCTTTAGATTCATGGGAATACACAGAAATTGGGAGCCTTGATTTATTGGGTAGAATAGACAGATTTTTCCAAATGTGGGCAGTAGGAATTTTCCAGTGCAGAATGTGTCCTCTCAGAAGCAGACACCAAGATGGGATTAAAGCTGCAAAGATTTTTATCATGAGAAACTCTTGGGTGAGAGAAGCAGGGAAGGGAATTGGAGAGCAAGGGTCTCCAAGAGCATCAGACTGCAATGCGAGCAGGACTGTGGGTGAATAAGAGAGGGACGGAGGCTTAGGTCAAGCACCCTCAACTGTTGTTCACTCTAGGGAGTTATTGGCGAGGCTGCTGGGGAGTCTTTGAGTCAAATCAGCCTTCAGAAGACTTCCTTGTCTCCCAGGAGGGTTCTCCCTTTGTATTCCCACCACTCTCAGTCATTGGCTCTGGAGCTTGGCCTCTGTGCAAATGAGGTGATAAATTCCCGAGCTCAGCGTTTGATACCCTTGGTCAACTATGTCCCCTGTCCTTGAAGGTCTGTGAGGTGCATTCTCAACAGTAGACACTGTCTTATCTGAGCTCCACTTAACAGATGTGCTCATTAATTGCTGCTTGCCACTTCTCTGTGAAACACAATGACCAACCTGCACAGCACCCTGGACACTCCTGGCTGAATATCTGGGTTGAGTGCTTACGGAACCTCCCCTTCCTTAAATGACCTACTGTCAGTTTCGTTGGTTAAAAGGGCTTCTACTACAATCATTTCTTTTTTTTTTTTTTAAAGTACCCAGGTTGGGCAAGTCAACATTTTGAAATGTTAAAATGTAATTTTTGAGCTGTAGCCATCCTTTTATTTATGGCAACATAAAACAACATCTGAAACTAAGACCTGTTTTTGTTTTTCTCGCGTACGTGCTAAAACCACGAGTGATTTTATTTCATTTTATGTAGTGTTCCCCGTCAAACAAATTTCCTATCATGACAGCTCTTGTTACTGATTTATATTCTTTCAGAAGAGTGTTTATGGAAGTGTACATCAATGCCTTGCCAGGCATGAGGACAGAGTCAGAGTGGTACAGAGCAATGCATCCTCTTACACAATCACTCACCCCTGGACTTCAGCAGCCCCTGCATTGAATTGTTTTCAAGGAAAATGAGACCTTATTCAGATTCAACCAACTTTATTGAGTACTTTCTATGTGCTAGACTATAGGTTCCTGATTCAAATGACTACAGGTTGGGACAGTCCTGGGCGTGAGTAACGGGGATGGAGGGGAATGCCCCATGCACAGGCTAGGACTGCCCCTAGCCCAGCCCATGTTGGCGTGCAGGAATGAAAACCTAGTGTGCCCAACTCTTCTGATTTTTTTTTAAGACAAGGGGAGATCAGGGTTTTTATGTGAAATTTTCCAGTTTTTAAATGTTGGCAAGACCCTTCACATTTTTTAAGGTCTCTATGAGCCAAACACAACAAGTGTTGATGCCAAATGTTGCCGTTTGTGACTCTCCTGCTGGACATTCTGCTCATAGCTTTCAGAAGTGGTTCCTTTACAACAGCCCTGAGTAGATCCTTATCTTAAGTCAGGCTTCCTGGAAGCCGACGCTGAGATGAGGTTTCACGTGTAAGTAATTTATTAAGGGTGTGCCTGGGACAGGAACGGGGAATCAGGACAGTAGGGGAGGAGCTAAGCAAGAGTATGATTTGAGCCAAAGCCTTGTGGAGGTGGTTTCAGCCATTGAAGTTCAGTCATTTAAGTTGCCACTCAGAGTCATCCCACCCTGAGCTTAGGGAGCTGGGCTTTCATATATGTGCACCTGTCAGTCATTAGCTGAGGTTGCAACAGGCAAAAATGGGCTCCAATAGCTCAAGGGAAGTCCTCCAGAAAAGTGACACAGGTGCTGGATGTTGCCACTGCAGGACACACAATGGCAGTAACAGTGGTTCTGAGAGATCCCTCACGCCCCACCACCAGCGATCTGTGGCTCTCCCTAGTTGACAAGCTGAGCCAGAATTCAGAAACTAATCTTTTGACTCTGTGGCCAGTGCTTGTTGGCACCCTTTCCACCTGCTTCTTAACTGAGATCAGCATGTAGAATTCAGATCATCTTAGACCCTGGCCAATTGGTATGTTGGCCCTGGGCTACTAACTCTTCTTTTCCTCTGGTAATGCACGGAGTGAGGGTGGCATGGCTATTCAGAGGAGGTGGGGCAGCCCAAAAGGAGCAAGAAAGAGGCTCTGGAGCCCCCAGCCCTGTAGGCAGTCCTAAATGGGCTCCCCAGGGAGGCTGAGGCGACTCTCAGTTCTACATTTCTCTTGCTAAGTTTGGCAATTTCTTACCTGTGATACAGACAGTGTTTCCGGGTGCTCTGTGTCCCGGTGAGTTCTGGGCCTATGAGACACACTTGTCCTGCTGCTGGAAAAGTGGGGCTTTTGGGGAAATAGGCCAGCAGCTTCTACGTCTTGCATCATAGTGCCACGGTATGAAGGCTGTTTCCTTTAGAGAGCTTAAAGCTATTCATAGATTTAATTTGGAGATACACCCTCTAAAATCCAACTAATTTCTCTTGAAGGAAATCTATGAGATCTGAGGAGAAAAGGCAGAAGCTACAGCACCATCTGCTAACCAAACACCTCTGGATTTTATGGGTTCCAGAGGCAAAAAGATCAGTTTTATTTTATTTTACTTTTTTAACTGAGTTCATTACATGTGCCCAGACACACCTGCCCTGTCCCTTCTGCTGTGGTGGACAGTTTGCTCATCTTTCCAACTCCTGGATTACCCATGACAGCTTTTCTCTCCCTAGGCTATTGAATGTGGTTCCAAAATCAAGCCAAGTCTTCCTCACCCAAACCTTTCAAACCTATCCATTTTGTGTACCCCCACCCCCTCCACCATCCTCCAGGCCATCTGTAGTTGAGAGGAGCAAGCTGGTCTTCTCTCTGCCTTCTCACCATGCTTCCACTCCCTGAGTCCCACATTATCTTCCCAAGATGTACGCTTGAGCCTTAGGCAACTTGCACAGCTGAGTAGATTAAGTCCAAACTTCTCATGCTTTCACTCCCTGAGTCCCACATTATCTTCCCAAGATGTACGCTTGAGCCTTAGGCAACTTGCACAGCTGAGTAGATTAAGTCCAAGCTTCTCAAAAGAGCATTCCAAGTTCAGGACACTGTCACTCCAGCCATGTTTCCCCACCCACCACCTCTGGTCCACTTCCTCAAGCTGCCCACTGCACTTGGTTTGACCCTCTTCCTGCCACCACCCTCAACTTATTGATTGGGCGACCTTGAACTTGGTACTTAACTCTCCAAGTCTCAGATTCGTCCTCATTAAAACAAGGGTGGAGTGACTAGGAGACTTAAGTGGAAAAAAAGTCTGGCAAGTCATTCAGACAGCATGGCATTCAGTAACGGTAGCAATGACCATAAAAATGATTATCATGATTGTTACCTATCTTCCCATGCACCTAGTAGCTGCCTCAGAATTCTGCACACAGAATGGCACCTTCTTTCCTATACTCCCATATTAATAATCGTGCCATAGTGTTCATCTGGTGAGAGGAGCTTGGGTCTGCTGTTGCTGCATTCAACTGGATTGCTCCAAAGCATGAGACCACATGCCACTCCTGTCAAAGGTGCTACTGTGCTTTCAAAGAAACAAATGAAAAAGATGTGATTCTCAGCTGAGTTCGCTTTTGTTGAATTGTGCGAATGGTTCTGAGTAAAGCTGTGTGGTACCTCATAGTGAAAGGCTCAATCAGAAATAGGGAGCTTCTGAGGCAGAGAAGATCAGTAAAGCTTTAGGATTCTGAATGAAACTAAATTCCACCCCCCATCCATGGACAGCAGAAGCAAATATCTCTAGGGAACTTCCTCAAGATGTGAACCAGGGGCTGCCATAACGAGTTACCGCAAACGTGATGGTTTACAACAGCAGAAATTTATCCTCATTGTTGTGGAGTCCGGAAGTTTGAAAGTGAGGGGTTGACAGGGTAGGTTCCTTTTGGAGGACCTGAGGGCCTCTCTTAGTTTCTGGGGGCAATTCTCAGCATCCTTTGGCTTATAGCTGTATCACTCCAGCCACTGTATCTGCCTTCAGCTCACCTTCTCCCTGCGTCTCCATGTCCTGTCTTCCTCTTACAGAAATTGTCACTAGATTTGGAGCCTACCCTAAATCCATGATAATCTCATCTCAGTGATTTTTAATAACATTCACGAAGACCCTTATTTCCAGGTAAGATTGCTGTCACAGGTTTCAGAGGTTAGGATTGGACATATCCTTTTTACAGGCCACCATGTAACCCACTACCTGGAGAACAGAGTTGAACTGAGAGGTTGATAGCACAATGGAAGGTACATGATATAGATGCCAAGAAGATCTGAGTTCTAATCCCTGTTTGGCCCATGATGTGGACATATCCCCTAACCTCACTAAGTCTCAGTTTTTCCTTTTCTGTAAAAGAGGGATACTAATTTCCACCACATAGCCTGTGAGAATAAGTTAACAATGCAGGTATCTAGTACTTAGTAGATTCACAATATAATTATTGTCTACAGCTATTACCACCACTCATTCATTCAGTTAATAAAAATTTAAATCTCTGGACATCAAGGTGAAAGAGACATATCATATGACTTTTAGTCATAAAAACACTTAGAAGGAGTTTTGTGTTTGTTGAATGAATAAGCAAGTGTTCAGATCTGAAGCCTATCAGAAGTACTTGCTTTGTTCCAAGCAACAGAAGGGAGTTTGGCAGGTCCTCTTATGCACTGTCCTGCCTGCAGGGTGAATGATGATGATGGTGATGCCAGACTTTAAAGGAAGCTCCTATTTTAGATTGGTCTTTATAATCCTTAAAGAATACCATTGCATTATCATTCACTTCAGTAGTCCACATAGGTGGTCATCAGACTGAATTCTGTGGGGAACTAATATCAAGAGGCAACGTGAGGTGTCCCAACTAAAGAAAAAACTTAAAGCACAGAGCAAGGTGGGGCCAGGCAAGTAACAGTTAAAGGGAGGAGAGAGGGGCAACCCCTTGGAGAGTGTGTGTCTTATTTAAACAGGGCAGCTGATAATCACTGGCTCATTCAACCATGCATTTAACCCTTCTGCATGCCTTGGACTGTGCCGAGTGCTGGGGCCACTTGGGTGAGCAAGGCAAGTGCTGTCTTCATGGAGCTTATGTTCTCTGAGCGCAACTCCAGCTCTGGGTGCCACGTGGGAATCCAGGGTTCTCTGAGCGCGACTCCAGCTCTGGGTGCCACGTGGGAATCCAGGGCTTGTTGCTGCCCAATCATCTGCTCTGTAAAGAGAAGAAGCCAGAGGTTATGTGAAATCTCCTGATTTTTAAATGTTGGCAGACAGTGTACGTTTTTAAAGAACACTGTGCAGGCCAGACAAAACTTGCCTTTTGACTCAATTGGGCCTGTAGGCTGCCAATCTGTAACCCTTGGGGTGGAATCTCATGACCTTTGCCTTAAGAAACATTTTTCAAATGTCTGATTTTACGCTAATTCTCTTTTTTCCTGACTTCATTGCAAGCTGCTAATGCTTACTGCTTGTGTCTATGCCCTCCTGGATTTAACGATTCCTCTGTGTTTTCAGCTGAGCTAACCTCAGTCTACCAGCTTCTCCCTTGCAAACCTAAGCCCCATATCTTTGATTACAGTTTTGTGTTCTCTCAAGCTTCTAGAAAGGCTCTGAGCATTGCCCTTTTTCCCTCAACATTTCTTCTCTTGAGAGTCGGAATCTAGTCCAAACCCTTAACTAAACAGCTCATAGATTAGAGCTGCTTTTAAGCCTTCCTTTCGGACTTTGCCATTCCAATTTTCACAGCCATTGAGTTGCGTTGACTCCCAACCTTAGGTGTGATATTAATTTCTCTCAGAGGGACATGGATTTAATAGACTTTTTAATTAACATTTTGCAGAATTGGAGCTGTCATTCTTTATGGCAGACTGATACAAATGTCTATAATTACATTTTTGGCATTACATCTGGGGAAAAGTCTAGAAATGTTTGTTTTAACCCCTTCCTAAAACATGCTGATTTATGGGCAGGCCTCTGTATGCACACCTCTAACAGGCCCAGTTGTCATGACAACACAGAACATCATTTGTCAAAGAGCTATAACTTCATTATATGTTGAAGCTGAAAATTTATCTTTTAGAATGTATTTTTATGACAGGGAAATTTTGCATTTCCATAGATATGCTTCTTCTCCCTAATTCTGCTTGTCTTTAGGGAGATTCGGGATTCAGGTGAATATTTTCTAGAGAATAAGACAAACCTCCTACCTTTCGTTCTCTCCCCCATCCCAGATGAATTACTGTATTCATTCCAAAGAGAACTCAGATGGACTCATTAGTACAACACAACAAAGGTAAAATTGTATGCCAAGTGTCTCTAACTAAATATGATTTTTGTTTCTTTTAAAACATTAACATTTTATTGGTTGATTACTTTTGGCAGTAAAGTTCAAAGAAAGGGAAGAAAGAAAATGTCTGTAAATCCTTCCTACAAGCTGGAGAAAGTGAAATATTTAGTTATTATATTTCCTTGTGT
The DNA here is from genome assembly GCF_043159975.1 of Macaca nemestrina. Lineage (NCBI taxonomy): Eukaryota > Metazoa > Chordata > Mammalia > Primates > Cercopithecidae > Macaca > Macaca nemestrina. The sequence continues at coordinate 13,227,775 of NC_092138.1, read as the reverse complement.
GATGTGTGATTCACAGATTGAAACGTCAAAGCCGATTAAAGGGGCAGGCAAATATATAAATTAGTGCAGTAGGCTCCTGGGGGTTGTATCAAAAGGAATGCCGCATGCCTTCTCTGAGGATAGCAGCTTATTAGTGTTTACTGACAAATGTGGACCATTGTACAGGATTGTTTGTTTTATTAATTTTTTAAAAGAAGCCAGAAATCTATGGTGGTTCCTTTTTTGTTTGTTTATTTGTTTTGAGATGGGGTCTTGTCACCCAGGCTGGAGTGCAGTGGCAAGATCTCAGTTCACTTGCAACATCCACCTCCCAGGTTCAAGCAATTCTCATGCCTCAGCCTCTCCGGTAGCTGGGATTACAGGTGGGTGCCACCATACCTGGCTAATTTTTGTATTTTCAGTAGAGACGGGGTTTCACTGTGTTGGTCACGCTGGTCTTGAACTCCTGACCTCAAATGATCCGCCTGCCTCAGCCTCCCAAAGTGCTGGGATTACAGGTGCAAGCCACAGCACCTGGCCCAGAGATCAATTTTCACATGAAATTTTCTAATTTTAAAATGTCTTCAGGTCGTATGAATGTGTATTTTTTTATTTGTTTGTTTTTTGGTTTTGGGGGTTTTTTTTAAAGCAGGTAATAGTCAAACAAAGCATATCTGAGGACAGGTTCACTCCATGGACTCCTAGATGTGGTTTCTGTCCTAACGAATGCTACACAACAGCTTAGAATGGTTTTGTTTCTCTAAACAAAATGACCAAATCAATCATTGCGCTCTCCAGGCCTTCTCAGGATCTGGCGTGTTGAGTGTTCTGTCTGTTGGTCTCTTAAGGGGTGATGTTCCGCCCGTTTGCATGCTGGGCTGTTGTTGGACTCTGCACCACCCAGGAGAGGAGACAGTGAGAGAATCCCACCTGCTCCTCGCCGATATGCCAAGATGGATGGCGGGGGTACATCAGATGCCTTCTGGGATTGTTCAGGGATTTATGATGCTCACTTTTTGTTTTTGATGGATGGGGTCATTTAATCCTCTCCACTAAACCCCATCTTTTTCTTTTGTATTGAGAACTCCTGGACTGCTGCTGCCTTTTCACAAGGGATCGCAAAGATTTTCTTCCCTCTTACTGCATTTGAGAGTGTTTTGTTTCTCATTCATCAATGAGGGTAAAACACTAGTAATTCTTGGGAATAAACCATCAAAAACATCTGGGGCAAAGCTTCCCTGTGGGTATTACTGCGCCAGAGTAGGAGCAGTTTAGGGAACACCCCCTTCTCTCCAAATCCTCCTGTGGTGGACATCTATCACCTATCACCTCGCTGGCTGAAAGTTAGATTTAAGACATGTTGGCATTCATATAGAATTATGCTAAGTATGGAAGCCTCACAGTGGCTCTGGCAACAACAGCAGGTCAAGACATGCTTCATGCTTCTTCTCACCTTTCCCAGGCCGCCTCATGATGCCTTTCACACACCCTAGGCACAAGTCTGTCCTTGTTTACCCTCACATTCTTGTATACCCTCACGTTCTTGTATACAGTTTCCTGTACACAGAATGTTGTGCAGCATCGCATCTCATTTTAACCCACACAGGGCTTTATTGATCCTTTATGGGCATTTAAACATTAGCACCACTGGTTAGAAGTGTGATAGAAACAGTCTCCCAATAAGTAGCTTTTAGAAACTGGCACAGGTTTGGGTTCCTTATTATTTTCCTGTTTCCTTATTATGCTTTAGAGCAGCCTAAGGGTGTGTGTGTATGTGTGTGAGCATGCGTGCGTGTGTGTGTGTGTGTGTGTGTGTGTGTGATTTTGGCTTAATTTTTCTTTTTATGAACTGTTCTTAGCCTATAAGAGAGAAAGGAGATGTTATAAATAAGATACATTATTGAACAAAATATGCTGACACCCTATGCCAGGTAGAGGCAGTTGAATCTCCAAAGCTTTTCTCAGTTTTTTTTAAAGTGTTTTGAAATGACCATAGAGTGGTAATGAACTACTTTGGATCCCATATTCTGTGTTTACTTCTTCCCTCAAGTGATTTTTAAAAAATCCTACTGGCATTGTATTTGTTAAACAATATATAAATTACAAAGAAGTAAAGATTTCCTATGATCCTGCCACCCAGAAATATTTCATTTATTTTTCCTAATGCTTTTCTGTGCCTATAATTGTTCTGTGGTTGAATCATTTTGTATATAAATATTTTTATTTCCTATTACATGTATTGAACCGTATATTTACAAGGATTTCTTCATGGAGTTAACATTTATCATAAACTTTTCCATGGCTCCATAATGTTCTATCCTCTGAATAAACCATAATGTGTTTGATATTTTCCTAGTGTTGGATGTTTAAGTAATTTCCAATTTCATTGTTAAAAGTAACACTGTAATGGGCATCTTTGTGCATACATCTCTGTCCATATCTCTGGATTTTTTCCTAGGATTGGTTTCCAGATATAACATTTCTAAATCATCAGGTTTCGATATTAAGACCCTTCTAATATATTGCCAATTTGCTTTCCAGAAATACTGGCACAGTCACACCAGAAGAGTATACAAATGCCCATTTGTTAGCAACCTTGTTAACATTGTGTTGCTAATTTCTCCCCTAATCTTTGCTTTAGTGTTTATATGCTGTTTTATATACAAGACTAACCGAAGGGAGGGGGTCAGGGAAAGGGAGAGAGAGAGAGGATCACTGCCTAATAAGAAAAAATGTCTGGTTTTCTATGACCATGGTACATAGGCGGTCAGTTACCGAGGGGAGGCACTTAGCATACACCAGGCAGTACTTTAAGTGTTTTCCATGTGCCAACTCCTATAATCCTCACAACATTCCTGTGAGGCAGATACCACCATTATCCTCATCCAGAGAAAGAAAGTGAGGCCCAAGGAGGCTGAATGACTTACTGGAGGTCATGGAGCTAACAAATGTCACAGCAAGAATTCAAACAGGGCCTTTGGGACGCAGAGTCTGCGTTCTTGTAAGAGAAAAGAAGAGACTTCGGGGCCTAGGCCACGTGATGGGTAATCAGCAGAAGGGCTGGTGAGCACAGGTGATCACGCGATGTAAGTACACTTAGGAGATTCTCACAGTTCTCTTTTCTTAGTGCCTGGAAGAGTAGGTTCTGATTCAAAGTAAGATAAACCTCTGAAAAAAGGCAAGATATTTTAGCTCAGAGAGAAAGATCTTTCACTGCCACTGAAAATAAAATGTGTAAATTATTCCTCATGATCATACGCAGTTAACTCCAAAATAATTCAGAAATTGCATTTGTTTTTATGCCTAGAAAACATAGTGGTTTTCTAAATATGAAGAGGTGTTAGGGTTTTCCTTCCACCTTGACCTTCAGTATTCTTGTATTCTCTTGTTACCCGCTTCTCTCCATATAACTGGAAACCCAGTGACTTTCTTAGGTTCTTAATAAGTTACACGCTTGCGATGTTAACAATCACAATTTAATTCAATACACAAGCAATTGGCACCCACACAGTGATGCTAGGCATTTTAAAGAGGTTCAGAGATATGAGACATACCTTCAAAGGTTTACATCCTCACAGGGAATTTTAAGTTCACAAGAAAAACATAACAAGATAGAGCAAGATAAAGATATTAAAGAACCAAGTGCTACAGTGATCAGAGAAGCTATTTCTTGCTGCAGACATCCAGAGAAGGATTCCTGGGAAGCTGATATTTCTGCTGGTTCTGAAAGGAGCAGTAAGAGGATAAAAGCAGAGACGGAGGTGAGGGGCAGCCTGGTGGAAGTGTCAGGGCGAGGGAGGTGTAGAAGCAGCACAGGCCCAGCTGTAATCACATGATGTAACGTCGTTCTTGGGTGTGATAAACACACATTAATGTCCATGGCTCCAGCCGTGTATTACCCAATCTTTAATCTAGATAGAAAACCCCAAGCCCCTTGAAACAGCTGCAAAAACATAAAGAGGACCTGCCTTCTCCTTCATTTCACTGTCTTCATTTACCTCAGTATGATTTGCTGTAGTCTTTTTCAATAAAAGTCTGTTTTACGGAAGTGCTCCTGAACTGGCCCGATGTGTTGGAATCGCAGGGAGGAGGACAACGCAGGAGGAATTGGCTTGAATCCTTGGTTTTCTTATTTGGGCCACAGATAATATCAGCGGCCACCCCAGCACCCGGCTAGACTGGATGCAGGTACTCCTGCACGCTCTATGGTGCCTTGGGAAGGCAGTGCTGGGCTGACGGGGACTTCTGTATCAGAGGAGCCCACAGCTGAGGCTGCCCTTCTTCAAGTGTGGCCTGTCCCAGAATCATCCAGTTAAAGGTGTATATTCTTGGGCCTCATTGGTGGTGGTGGTGGTGGTGGTGGTGAGTGGATAGGGAGGGCAAGAGCCTGCATGTTCAAAAAACTCCCCACAGGGTTCCGATGCGCACTAAGGTCTGACAGCCATTGTTCTGTGAAGTGCTTCTCAGCTTGGGCTGCACGCTAAAAATCACCTGGAGAGATTTTTAAAATATCCATGCCTGGGATCCACACTAGATGAACTAAGTAAGAATATCTGGGCATGGGGTCTTGGCAGCAGTCTCTTTTTAAAATACCTTAGGTGATTCTAACCTGCAGACAGGTTTGAGAATAACTTGTATTGGATGAGAGTAACCTAATGCTTTTAGTGATTTGCATGAGAAAAAGAAAGGAAAGAAAAAAGGATGGAAAGAAGGAAAAAAGGAAGGAAGGGGAAAGAAAAGAAAGAAAGAGAAAGAAAGAAAGAAAGAGTCACTCACTCCAGTAGATTCTAAAAAGGAAAGAAAAAAAGAAAGAGAAGAAAAGAAAGAGGAGAGATAGAGAAGGAAAGAAAGAGAGAGAAAGAGAGGAAAGAAAGAATCACTCTAGTAGATACTAAGAAAGGAAAGAAAAAAGAAAAAGAGGAGAGACAGAGAAGGAAAGAAAGAGAGAGGAAAGAAAGAAGAAAGAAGAAAGAAAGAAAGAAGAAAGAAAGGGAAAGGGAGAAAAAGAAAAGAAGGAAAGAAAAGAAAGAAAGAAGGGAGCTCCGGAGGGAGGGAGGGGAGGGAGTGGGGAGGGGTCACTCCTATAGATACTAAGATGGGTGTCCAATCCATTCTTACTCTTGTATTTTGAGACTACATATAAATCTTTGGAGCTTTATAGCAGCTTTATTTGGTAACCCAAATCAAGTAACTCACTGACACTTTATTTCTTACCTGGAGCTCCTTTTTAAAACCCAGGCTATATCCCAGACCTTATAAGTAAGGATTTCTGGGGGCAGAACCCTTCACGCTGTTAAAGCTCCCTGGGCGATTCCACTGCGCAGCAAGGTGTCTCCATGGCTTAGCTCATGTGAGTTTCATCTTCCACTTGGGAAACTCACTACAATCGCCGTGGCCACTATGTCTCAGGTATTGTACTGTCACCTGCCTAAAATTCTAGCTTAGCTGGGAGAGGCAGGTGTTTTCATACAGAACTTTACAAAATACGAAAGGAGAACCTATCGAAAGCCTATCAATAAGGTTGCCAGATTTAGCAAATAAATACAGGATTCCCAGCTAAATTTGAATTTCAGATAAACAAGAAATGATTTTTAGTATAATTATGTTTCACACATGAAATAAAAAATTATTTCTTGTTTGTTTGATGAAATTTAAATTTAGCTGAGAACTCTCTATTTAATCCTACCTATAGAGGAAGTTAAATCAAATCAAAATAATTTAAAATAGCAGTGTCTGATTCTACAGTTAATAACACGTCTCCAGGCTTGCTGTGCCCTGGAGGCTGCCCCCAGGATAATTAGGCCTGAGCCCCAAAGTGTTAGCATCCCTATCTTAAGTCACTGTTAACAAGGAGGAAACACCCTTATATTCCACCACAGGAAGTTGACCACTAATTACGTTTTTTCCCTTGATGATCTAGGTCAACACTTAGCCTGGAGCTTCTAGGAAGCCCTAGAAGGGTTGTCCTACTCACTTTCCGTTTCAAATCGGAGGGGTGTGTCTCATGTTGAGCCAGTGTAACAATTGACTTCATCTTTCCTGGCTCAGGTTATTACCTCTGCCCACGTGTGGAGGGTTCTAGTTCAAGTCCACTGACTGCAGGCAACAGGAAAGACATCCGTAACATTACGCACAAACCTTTACTCATACACAGGGCCACCTTCCTGGGACTGAGATCTGTGCCGTCATACAACTCAGCAGGGCTGCCTACTTGGTTTAACGCTCTGCTGTCAAGATTTTGAAATTCTTAATATTTTTAAAATGAGGGGTCTGCATTTTATTTAGCAATGGACACTGAAAATTATGTAGCGGATCCAGCTTATGCAATGAAACATGGGCAATATAGATTAAAAGCAGTGGCATTTTTGCACAGCTGATAATTTACATTCCTGGTAGTGGGTATGGCCTTACTCTTCTCTCTTGGGTAGGTGATATTCCTTTGGTGGGGAAAACCGTAACAACTGCCTACCCATGCCTTCTAGCTCTTTCAGGGATGCCTGCCTTCACAAAGACTTCTGCCATTCAAATCCAGGCGTTTTATCTGGGAGCTTGAATTCACCTACATATCATTTCAAGTGTGGCTATCTTTTAGAGTGGCATTTAGTAGGTGTCACCGTTCATCAGTCAGCAATTATTGAGTATCTGGCCCTGTGCGAGACACCTTTCCTCACTTGCCCCTTCATCATTAGCAATCATCACAGTAGATTTTTCCAGTGCCTATCTGTGCATGACCCTTTGTTTCAAGATGGTGCGTGCTAAGCTGTATTCTGTCGGTGAAATGAGTCTCCACTCCAAAAGGCAGTCAGTGTTATCTTTAGAACAGAGAGTTTCTCCGCAACAAAAAAAAAGGAGGTATCTATTAGGCGCTAAAGCCATGGGATAAGTTTTCTGGCCACTATTAGATTTAGACAGAGATAACAACACCACCAACAACAAAAACGCACAAAACTCCAAAGATGGCCCATTGGGTTGGCAGAAAACCAAAGCTGCCCCTCCCTGCTTCTTTGTAATGGTCAGGTTGTAAAATCAGGCAGTTGGCTCTCAAAATCATTGCTGAAGATAGCTGCATGGTAACAGCAGCGTGAGGCTGACCCAGGGAAGCCAGCTGATGGAAAACTATTCCGAAATCCTGTGTGTGAAAGTAACCTGAAAAATAAAATGTGTGAGAGGAACGTAAGGCATTGCTTTTCTTATTTATGGCTCATAGAGCTTGCTTGAGGCATTTCGGCATCTTCCCTGCAATGCCAGCAAATCCTAATCTAATATAAAACTCAAAACAATTGACAAGACAGAACAGCTCCAGAAACATAAGGAGGCCCTCGTGGTTGAAGTGTAAGACAGGATTTACTGGCATGGCTCATGCCTTGTGCCAAGGCAGAACGCTAGATCCCATCACATTGTGGGGCCGTCTTAGAACAGAAATCTCAGGGAAACAGAGCTTCTCACCGTTCGAGCAAACGCCATGGTTCTGTTCTTTGCCAAAATGTTTTTGAGTTAGCCTTATGGCGGAAGTAAAATTGTTAAAATATGCTGACATATTGTGAGCATTTTATTAATCAGAGTTACTATTCAGGTATTTCAGGCCAAGCATGTTGATATGGGGCAAAAAATCCCCGCTAGGTTTAGAGAAATGCAAGAAGAAGGCAGCTCTTCCTGTGATCTGCCCTGTTCTTTCGCCCCAGTTTGTTAGGAAATGATGGCTATGTTGGTGCTTTTATGTAAGAGAAGTAGCCCTGCAGGGAACTGAAACATCTTGGATGAGGGAGGATGCTCTTGAGTTGAATTAAATGGAGTGGAATGATTGGCAAGAACCCACCAGGTACTTGGAGCATGTGAGCTGCAGTAGGGACAGTGGGATGAGCAAGCAAGCACAGTCAGTGCCCTCGGGGGACTTGCATTCTCATTGAGAGAACAAATTATTATCCTATTAGATTACACTCTAATGTAATGTTATTCTTTTCTAGCATAATCTAATATTATCATCTAGTATGCAGGACCACAGTTTCTTATCCAAAACCCATGGAACAAGATGCCTTGGATTTGGGGGATTTGGAAATTTTGGAAATGCACACTATGGTTCGTCAGTGATTATCACTGCCACCTCCAGTGGGGCCTTGGGGAGCTCTTCGCAGTCATTGGTATTTCTGCGGTGGCGCTGAAGCTGGCCACACTAACTGGGATCAGTAAAGTCTACAAATAACCTTACAGCAGTTCAAGTCAGGTTTCCCTGCCAAGTGAGTGTAACTTTGGGTTTTCAGAACGTTTTGGATTTCGAAAGTGCAGATAATAGATTGAGAGCTTGTAGTAGAGTGTAATATAATATAATATAATATAATATAATATAATATAATATAATATAATACAATATAATATAATATAATACTGGAATATACTATAACAGAAATTCCATGAGGGCATTATTTCCCAAATACCCAGAACAATTCCTAGCACAGAGTAGGCATTCAGTAAATATTTATTAACTAAATAATAAAAGTAATAAGAAGAAATGTTACTTGTTATTTTACTGAGTGTCTAACACCATGTCAGACATAGAGAAGCTTCATACTAATCCTTTTAGGTAGATGTTGTTATTCCTATTGTTATTCTTATTTTAGAAATGAGGAAACTGTTTCTGAGAGAAGTTCAGTGACCAAGGCTGCCAGGGTGGCAGGTGATAAAGCTGTGATTGAAACCAGGGGGTTTGGCTATGGGGATCAAGAGCCCACTTGGTCATGTCAGGCTGCCTGGGATCTAAGTCCTAATTCTGCCACTCACTGGCCAGGTACACTTACACTAATGGTCTGACTTGCTGTGCCTCAATATCCTCATGTGTAAAATGAGAATAATAGGTTCTGCCTTATAGAATTATTTACAGATATATCTAAAGTGCTTACAAACTGTGTTTGGAACTTAAATAGACCCTCAATGAATGTTAGTTTAAACTGATGCTTTGGAGGGAGGCTTTGTAGCAAAGAATTTTGTCTGATCGAATAGAGAATAAAAAGATAAAACTTTAGATAACCTCATATATAACCCACTAATCAAAGAATAATCACATGCTGCTATGATAAACTCGGGATCCAGTAACTAAGTCTAAGTCACAAAAGAAAGTGTATTTGGTTGTCTCCATGTGATTTAGGTGTTGCTAAAATTAAGTAACTTTTCTTTTAAAAATTGGTGGACTGAGAATAGAAGAATGCTTCTTTTATATGCTAAAGATGCTGTGTCATATACCAACAGTCACCGTCATACTTACTGGTAAAATCTAAGAAATTTTCCCATTAATATCTGAAGCAACACAAGAATGCCTATATTATTACCATTATTTTGTCATGTCCTGGAAGTTCTGGCTAATGGAATAAGACATGAAATGGATATAAAAGTTTTGCTTATGGAAAAGCCAAATATATTAATAATCATAGACATTACACTTCTTCAAAAATAGTGGAGAATCAAATTACAAATCCAATAATAAATCTAGAGGTCCTATAATCTGGCTGGATACCATATATAATGGTTAATGGCTTTCCCTTATGTTAGCAATAATGTTAGACAATATAATGGCAAAAGTGTCACTCAGAATAGGAAAACAACAACAGCAGCGGCAACAACTATAGTACATACAGAAGAAAATAGCAACAGAGATGCGGAGGAAGTTATGTGGACAAGATTGTTAGTCTCCACAGAACTTATAATAGCAAAAAAGGGAAAAAGAAAATAGTGTGCAATAATACCAGAATAAGTAACTGAATTCATTGAGTGATGGTAAAATTGCAGAGATAATAAAATAAAGTACATGCTCACCATACAATGTTAAGAAAAAATGTACAATATTACACTATTTTCAGTGTACATTCTATATGCATTATGATCCCAAACTTATTTTTTATGCAGTAAAAATTATGAGATCAAAATGTTATTATCAGACATTGGGTTGTAGGTGATTTTTATTTTCTTCTTTATACTTACTGCATTTTCCAAATTTTCTACAAAAAGCAAAACACATAGTAATAGAATACAAAAAATTATTCAAAAGTATTTAAGAAAGAAATAATACCAGGAGAATGAATGTACCTAATGAGTATTACTTTTCTTCCGATATAGTATATTGTAATTCACTATTATAGTAGTTCACTATTTTGTGAACTTTTGTTGCCAATATATAATTTAAAGCAAAATAAATGGTGGCTTATTTACCAAAAATAGATAATTCTAGACTTTAAAATATAAAATAACACTACATACCTTCTGCTTCGTTGATTTAAAAAATTGAAATTCTGTATGGAAGCCTTAGTGATTTTTTTTTTACAATGTTTTGTTATGCAATTTGGATTCAATTTCTGGAGTAGAGGGAATGCCAAGATGTGCACAAAGGCCTTGGGAGGTGAAATAACATCCATTTCATTAATTCTTTGAAAAATAAATGACCTCACTTCCTTTACGACAGTAATAATTAGCACTCACATTTGCACTGATTCAGAACGATGCTCTGTATTATTTATTACTATCCATTTGTGGTTTGGTGGTCAACCTAATGGGCATCTTTGTCAGAAAGTTTTTTATTTATGAAACACATTGAAGTTGTTCTCATCTGCTTTTCCAATACTTTCTCATCAGAAAAGTCAAATGCACTTTAAAAAACTTGAAACAATGCAGACGCCAGATGAGGGCAGATTTTAATTCTGACTTTTAATTGGCCTGTCTTGTATGCTGTTCACCCTGGTAAAATGCAATATTGACTAATTTCCATGAGTCCCTTGGTCCCTTGCACAAAGCTTAGCATGTAACAGTTGCTTATGAAATGTATGTGGACTGGACAGAAATGAGAATAAAAATCAGAGGCTTCAAACTCTTGGCCCCCTCCTCCCATTTCACTGTGACATGCTATTAGCCCAGCCGGATCTTAGTACATTTTGATTCTCATCAAAAGACACTCATCCTTGGGGTCACTCTTTCTCTGTAAAGAGCAGAGACCATTTTGCTGCATTAGGTCAACACCAGATATTTATGGAGCGCGTGCAGGCCGTGTGCTGAATCGGGCTGAGCGGTAGTTTTTATGATGTGGAGCTGATTTCAGAGCCTCCAGCAGATGCAGAGCAATCTGTGCATTCTTCAGGCCAGGCCCTGGCGTGCCTGTGGGTTTTCTCTGCTTTGCTGCCCGGGAGCTATGCTGCCGCCTTCTTCCTAATCCCTGCAAACAGGCAGCGTGTGAGGAGTCTGCCAACACATCAAGTGTGTCTGCAAAATGCAGACAAATTGCTGCTCTTTATTAGAGGTACGGATGAAGGGCTCTGGGAAGCTCTGAAACTACAGGGTTTGGGGTTTCCTGGTTACTTTTTTCTCAAGCTCTACTTTCAGAAATACGATGTTAGTAAGTGGTACATTGCACTGCCAACATCCCTCCCTTCCTCCTTCCATTCCTCATTCTTTCCCTTTCTTCCTCCTCCTCCTCCTTCCTCCTTCCTCCTTCCTTAAAAACCTTAGAAATAAAATAAGACCTCCTTATTGCTTTTTCTTGCTGATTAGGAAAAATAGCCAGCCACTTCTAAGTTCGGTCCTTTGTGAGAAATGCGTCCTCTGCCTGGCATCAGTCACGCTGTCATGTAAACATTCCCTTAAACTTGTCCTGTTTCCAGCTCATCTTTTGCTACCTTGATGCATTCCAGGACCACAGACATTGCAGACATTGACACTTCTTTTTTTTTTCTTTTTTTAAAAACTCTTTCTCACTCTGCTCTTGTCTTCGCTTTGTCTAACTTTGATTCTGTGGTCGTTGGTTATAAGGTCACTGTTTTTTTTTTTTTTTTTTTTAAATCAAAGCTGTCTGAAGAAAACACCTACAAGCCTGCCCAGGCCATATCCCACCTTTGTATGCATGGCCATGGCTCTGCCTTCTCTCCTGACACAAGACTTCTCTCTGGGACTGCCCTCCCCATGTGCACTGGCTGGACTCTGACCCCTTTTGCCTGTTGAAAGACATCCTCCCAGCCATTGTCCACTCTCTTTCCTGCAATGTTACATTTTCTTCTGAACTGGATCATTCCCATCAGTTTGCAAATCTGGAAGCTCATATTCCTCTATTCCTCATGTTTGAAAAAAACACACTCCTCTTGACTTCCCATGCATGCGGTTCTCCTTTGCCTCCAACAACCTTCTCTCCAAAGTGTTCTTCCTCTCTCCAGTTCCTCTCTGTCTCCTTTCTCTTTCATTCCCTCATATCAGGCTTTCCTTCCAAATGCTGCACCAGAGCATCCCCTTCCGAGGTCATTGCATTGCTAAGTCCCATAGCCACAACCAGTTCTTATTCTACTTGGCCTGTTGGAGGCACCCAGCACAGCTTCTTATTTCTTTCTTCACTGACTTCACTTTCTTCACTGGCTCCAGGCTGCTCCTTTCTCTGTCTTCCTTCCACATGGGTAGTGGAAGAAAACTACCAAGTGGGACTATTGCTGAGCCCTGAAGCTCAGTCTTTGAGGCCCTCTCCTCTCCGGCTGCTGTCCCTCATCTGTGGATTTTATCCAGTCTCATGGGTAGAACCTCAGATGCGTTTTGAATCCATCTCCATGCTGGCATTGCCTACCTCTTGTTTCCAGTGGAGACCCATCTTCTGAACTGTGGGCTCATATGCCAGCCATCTGCTCAGCAGCTCCACTTGGATGCCAGGTGAGCATCTTACACTTGGCATGACCAACACAGAGCCCTGAACTGTCCCATGAGATGTGACCCTCCCACGATCAAACCCAACTCAATAATTGGGCACCCAGGATGAAACCTGAGTCCTTGTGATCCTTCTCTTCACTTACACCCCCAGCCTATATTAGGTCTGCCTTCAAAGTATAGCTAGACTCCAAATGCTTTGCTTTACCTTCACAGCTATAACCTGGTGCAGTCTTCTGTAATCTCTTCTAGAACATCTGGCCACATTGGCCAGAGCGCACTCTGGGCACCGTACTCTTTCCCTACAGCATTTGTATCTGTGGCTTCCTCTTTCTGGAATGTTCTTCTCCTCTCCTTCAGGTTTTTGTTAAAATATCACCATATCCCGGAGGCCTTCCCTAACCATTGTTTTCAATTGCAGCCCTTACACCTGCTAGACTGTCCCAGTCCCTCCTCCCACCTGACTTATGGTCAGAGCACTTACCACTCTCAGATGTGCTGCAGATTTCCTTGTTGTTATTGGTAATTCTCTGTCTGTCTCCACAAAACATAAGCTACGTTCGTGGCAGAAATGTTGGTCCATTTCATCGTTTGTCTTAAAACAGTTCATTGTAATAAATATTTGTTGAATAAATGAATGAAAGAATGAACATTCCAGGTTGAATCTAGGGCACAGCAAAGTTCAGGGCCATGTATGAGAAGCATCCCATGAAAAGTGCCAGTGTTAGTGGCCCAGATGTTTCCACATGTGCAGATATGTTCAATCCCATAGACAAAACATGGAAGCAACCAGCGGAACTATTCATCCTTTCTCCAGAAGTTTGATGACACAAGCAATGTGAGTGACTCTGGAATCCCTGCTAATCCCCTGTTTTCATGTCCAGTCAGTCTTGCATGCCATTACATTTCTTCTGCTCAGGAAAAGGCTGACTGAGCTTTGTCTGGGTGTTGGACGTACTTTGGGGTGCAACTCCGTTCCTTGGGAAGAGGCTCTGACCTCTCCATCTGTACTTCCTTCTTCACTCCTCACCCTCCTGATCTAAGTCTTGCTCTTCTGCAAATCATACTCCCCATGGCTGCCGGAGTTATCATCATAAATCTGTGTTTTGGTATCCGAGAGAAAGCACGTTTTTAAGGCACTATGTGAGAATCTCATCCTAGTTCTGGATAGCTCAGCAGCCAGCTCTGAACCCAGAGGAAGACCGTTGCCTGAAGTTACTGATCTGCTTCAGGATTTTACTTCCGCTGCAGGTTCATGGGTATCTGACTGCTCCGGGGTTGGGACTCTGGCTGTGGCTCTGCCTCTCCTCATTTTCCACCCATAGTGCTGCTTCCCTGGTCTCACTCTGGGTTCTCCAGCAGAAACCTGCATGCTCATGGGTGCTCCCATCTCCCTGGGGCTGATTTCAGTGATGGTTGGGGCTTTTCTCCCTATGACCATTGGAACCTCACTTCATCCACAGCCTGGCACCACTACCTGGCTATAATGATTATTCAAACCCTCAGTTTTTTAATGCGACATTTGGAGAGAACTAGATCTGAGTGGACATTTGGGAAAACTAAATGGCCGAGTTCTAGACCCACTGCTAGAGCCAATGCAAAGACCTTAGAAGACCTTAGACTGGGGGAACCCAGTTTTCCAGAAGTTTGTGAATGACCAGGAGTGTCTCTGAGGAGAGGAATGAGGCAGGGTATGTACCTAGAGGACCTCCTGATCTATTCCCATGATCCAGTCTTTTTGAATAATTCTTGGCATCTAAGAGCAAGAACTACACATTCACTTTGCTTCATTTGCTGTCTGTGTGGCTGAAAGAATTCCCTAGCACCTCAGTTCCCTCCTGTAGGAATGGTGGTCATAGCATCTACTGGAGGTGTTATGGTGAGGATCTAATAAAATGCCTCATACATACAAAGAACTCAGTAAGTGCTAATTCTTCCTACAGTATGGCATACAGTAGGTTTTCAATCTCAACATTTTAAATTGGTGGGTTGGTTCCCTGGGTTACAGTCGATGAGCAGTTATTATGCCTGCAGGTGCTCTGGATGCCTTGTAAAGTGAATGAGGCATGGGACCTGCGTTTCTGCTCTTCTCTCAGTAGCCTTCTCTCCCAGCACAGGATTCTATCGCTTCCCAGGAAGTCCCCTGAGCTGCAGACCTTTCTCACCCTTCACTTTCTTTCCGTTAGAGGTGGCTCCCACTGTCCTTCACTCCCAGGACCCGACTGAGAGGTGGGCCAGCTGCCCACCAGCAGTGCTTGGTTTGAATGGTTGTGATGGTTTGATGTGTTCTTTTTACCGGGGACAGTTGCATTTTGCCTGGAGATTTTTGAGGGCAGAGTTAGAACTCAAAGGTGTGACTCTCCAAAGGTGGGTCACATGCAGCCTGGCCCTGCCCTCAGTCAAACAACTGTAAGGGGCACAAGTCAGGGAGCGTTGCAACGCCTCAGCCCTGTGCAGGCCTGCTGCAGGGGTAGAGGCTTGATGCTATGCACTATGTAGAATAAAGAGTTGAAAAACTAGAAGCTTTCTTTTAAGGAGTTTACAGTCTAGTTGAGGACATAGATGAGTAAACAGATTGTTATAATCCATGGCTATCAAGATCTGCAAACGGTTTTATGTGAGCAGACAGGAGAAACATTTAGCCCAGTCTGAAGTGGTCAGCGAGACATCCTGAAAGAGGTGATTTTTGAGAGAAAAGGATTTTAAGGGAAAAGGATTGACATTGACAAGACACGGAGGCAAGACACAGCACAATATGAGCATTGAGCTACCAATCACTACTGCAGTTGCTAGGGTGTAAGAGGGTAGATAGGAGAAGAAAGTTGAGGCCAAGACCTAGATGAGAGTTTGGATTCTAAGGCAGTAATGTGAAGCCATTGATCCATTTTAAGTAACAATGAGGGGAAGAAGAGGATCCTAGTGGCAATTTAGAAAGGTCTTTTCAGCTGTAGCATGGAGGATGGACCAGAGGAGGGAAGGAGGGAGGCAGGAGGCTAGAACAGGCCATAACTGCAGCTGCCTGAGAGCTGGAGCAGCCTGGGTCAGAGCGCTGGCTGCTGCCTTTCCAGCCAGCCTTAGTCCATCCATAGGTGGTTCACTGCTTTGAATAAAGTAATGGGCTTTATATTTATAAACATATTGCAGACTCCTCCCACATTCAGAATAAGTCAGAGAATTTTTGTAAGGGGAGGGAGGTCAAATCGAGGAGGAGAAAAATGACTCCCTATTTTTCTCTTGTTATATTTGCTGATGTTTCTGGGTAACTTGCATAAATCCTTGGTCTTTTCCTGCCCTTCTGTTATAAACAGCTGACATTTCTGGAGGGGAACTGAGAAGCACAGTAACTGCAGGAAGCTGTAAAGTGTTAATCATGAGGGAAATTGCAAATGAAAACTACAATGAAATACCACCTTACTCCTGCAAGAACGGCCATAATTAAAAAGTCAGAAAACAATAGATGTTGGTGTGGACACGGTGAAAAAAGAACAACACTTTTACACTGCTGGTAGGAATGTAAACTAGTACAACCTCTATGAAAAACAGTATGGCGATTCCTTAAAGAACTAAAAGTAGAACTACCATTCGATCCAGCAATACCGCTACCAGGTATCTGCCCAAAGTAAAAGAAGTTATTTGAAAAAGACACATGCACAAGCATGTTTATAGCAGCAGAATTTGCAGTTGCAAAGATACAAAACCAGCCTAAGTGCCCATTGACCAATGAGTGGATAAACAAAAATGTGGTGTATACACACACGTGCGCACACACACACACACACACACACATATATATGGCTATCACTATTTGTTTCTATTTGTTTGTGGCTATCACTATTGGCTTCCATTTGTTTCTGCCCATTACAGAAAGGAGAGTCTTCTCAAAAATGACTCTTATAATTTCTTGGGTTGAGTAAACCCAAAGAGGAAGAGTAAATAGAGATGTCTCATTTCATACAATTCTCAGTTTAATTGAAAAACTTTAATCTTGCTAACTTCCAAATTTGACAATGCTTGATTGTGTAGATTCAAGCTTCCAAGCTCAAAGATTCTTGGCTAATGATAAGTATAAATATACGCCATGGAATACTACTCAGACATAAAAGGAATGAAAGAATGTATTTTGCAGCAACTTGGATGGAACTGGAGGCCATTATTCTAAGTGAAGTAACTTCGGAATGAAAAACCCAATACCATATATTCTCACCTGTAAGTGGGAGCTAAGCCATGATGATGTGAAAACATACAGAGAGATATAATAGACTGTGGGGACTTGGTGGGGTGTCGATTGAGAGGTGGGTGAGGGATAAAAGACAGCATATTGGATACAGTGTACACTGCTTGGGTGATGGGTACACTAAAATCTCGGCAATAACCACTAAAGAACTCATCCACATAACCAAAAAACAACTGCACTCCAAAAACTATTAAAATTTGAAAAAAATAAGAAGCCATAAAAAGTTGCAGAATGCTAAGGAATGTGCTTCTATGAGTTTCCGCCCATTATGGAAAGGGAAGCCTTCCCAAAAATGGCTCTTATAATTTCTTGGGTTGAATAAACACGAGGAGGTTAAATAGAGATATCTCATTTCATACCAGCCTCCATTTCATTGCAAGACTTTAACCTTGCTAACTACCGAATTCGACAATGCTTAATTGTGTAGATTCAAGCTTCCAAGCTCAAGGATTCTTGGCCAACAAGAATTTATTTGGTTGGGTTAACAGTTAGACCTGATGTGAACATTTACCCTTTGAAAGTACATATTTTCATATTATAGTTTCCAAAAGGATCTGAGAAATTGGCCTTCCTGGACAGACCTCTCATCGTCCCCTCCATGTGATCAATAGAATGCGGTTTTTCCAAGCAAAAGCTATATTTCTAAATCATTTAAGAAGAAACAAGTGGAAATTTAATTTTAAGCTGGACACTATTTTTTCCTTTTACAGTCAGCTCATTCTTCATGATTCTTTATTTTTCCCACCAGCATCTTTCACGTTAGTGTTTTAAGGAAGGAATGTTTTATTGCCAAAGTCTTCACAACATGAAGGCCTACAAGCAGTTATAAAGATTGGGCTTAGATGATATATATTAAAAGCGATAAATCATTTTCCAGCCTTTCATAACATTTTGTTTTCTCTGGATCCTTACCTCCTCTGACTCATGTACCTGGGCTGATGAATGCCCCATCTCCCCAGTTACACTTTAATCCAGGGCCTGTGTTTCATTTGCCTGCCAATAGTGATAGCCAATAAATTAATCATGCAGCCACACAAGCCTTGCCATGCAGGCTGCTGCCAGCATAAAACTGCCCATCAAAAGCCTGCAACTCTGAACCTCCATTTATCTAGTACCCTCAAGACTCGCATCGTTCCCAGCAATTGGAGCTGCAAATGCTCATTTCTTCATAGGCATGGGCTGGGAAAATGAGAGAAGGCTAATTAATGCATTCAAGAGATCCTACTGAATCAGCAAGCCCCTTAAAGGCACAACAGACACAAACAGGCAGCTGCAGCTCCTTGGGATTCAAAACAACAACAAAAGAGCTAGTTAAATATTTGAATAGCTAAAGTATATGTCTATTCATTCCCATGGAAATTGCTAAAATAGGCTGTCCTTCCATCTCCAGAGGAGTCAAAGTCATTGAAATCCCAAAGCCTTTTATCCTGTCAAACATGCCTTTGAAGAGCAGGACATTTACATCTCCATAACAGGCCAATTCAACATTAGTGGTAATAAAACTTGGTGCATGAAAGGACTCCAGAATGTGGTACCCATTCACTCCAGCCTCTGGGGATGCAGAAGTAACTTTTTGAAAATAAGACTGCTATTGCCCAATCCCTGTGTTAGTTTGGCATTGTATAGTTGCAAATGGCTTGAACAATAGTGGGGATTTATTGTTTCACATAAATATACTATCCAGGAGTAAATACAAGCTTGCATGTGGCTTGATGCAAGGCCCAAACACTGTGGGCAGGATCCATCTTTTGGCTGTTTTCCATTTGGATGGCTCAACTTGAAGACAAACATTTGTCTTCTGGTTGCAGGACAGATGACTTTCCTTCTCTCTTGATGCTATATCCTCCAGATGCCCATCCAGCAGAAAAGAAAATTATGGCTTATGTCAACCTTTGAACACACATCATAGACTTCGTTTTGATCAGGCCAGCTTTATAGTCACATGCTCATCCTTGAACAAACCAGTGTGGGCAGGGATTGGAATTATGTTGATTTATTTATGTCTGAGCCATTGGTTTCACCTTGAATCACATTGACTGCCTGCGAGTTGGGTGAATAACCAAAGGAAAATCATTACCAGTTGAGGAGGAGGAGGAGGTGTATACTGGTTGGCAGTCAAAACAATAGACAAATAAACTATATTAGTCTGCCCAGGCTGCCATGACAAAATACCACAGACTGGGTGGTTTAAACAACAGACATTTATTTTCTCATAGTTCTGGAGGCTACAAGTCCATGATCAAGGTGCCGGTTAGCTGGGTTCCTGGGGAGGGCTCTCTTCTTGATTTGCCAATGGTCACCTTGCTGTGTCCTCACATGGCCTTTCTCTGTGGCTCCACTAGGGAGCGGGGAGAGGAGAGAGAGAGAGAGAGAGAGCTCAAGCATACGCTCTAGTGTCCATTCTTATACGGACCCCAGCCCTACCAGATTAGGGACCTACCCTTGTGACCTCATTTACCTTAATTACTTCCTTAAAGGCCCTGTCTCCAAATATAGTCACGCTGAGGATTAGGATTTCAACATATGAATTCTATGTGCACACAGTTCAGTCCTTAGTACAAACAAAAATGATAATTCCCAGCTATGCATCTCTAATTAATCCTGGTTTAGGTGTGATTTTATCCACCAGGGGTCCAGTTGTTTTTATGGTGTCTGAGAATAAATGTGCCCGGGTAGCTTCAATTGTACACTGTGAAGATCACCTACTTACGCACCCAGTCATATTGTTTCTATTTACCAACTATGAATTTAGGGACCAAGAAGATTCCTGGAGAATGACATTTAGTTATGATTCTAGAACTATGAAAAAACTCGGCAATCATCAGGCAAGAGAACTTTATGGAACTCATCTTTCGGTAGTGCCTTTAGTGAAAAGCTATGAGATCACAGGAAAGCGTCTGACGCTATAAAACCAGACCCTCTGACGTTTTCAATGACGGCGATGTGGCCCAGCTTAATCACTCATATATCCATCATACCCAGCGCCAAATGATCCTTGAGCATGAAAAAAATCAAATTTTCTCTCCAATGATAAAGATTTGCATAATTGGCAAACTCTAGTACATTCATTCAAAGATAATTCCCCAAGGGGAGCTTTGAAAATATGGCAAAAATAGGAGGCATCATCTTTGGAATAAAGGTGTGGCCTTCTAAGGAGATAGCTTGTCAATATGAGTTAGAGTGACTTTTTATAAACTTGCATCCCTTTATGGTAAACATTTATATATTACATATTGACATACACACCTACATATGCTTTAGAGACTACATATGTACTTTCTTAGGCATACATATTGGAGTCTTTTTATAAGATAAAAGCCCTATATTTTTATAGATGAGGCTGCTTTGCAATAAGATTCACTTGGAACTTCACGATTGCAGAAAAAGATAACCCTTAAAACAGAAAAGATGATTTCTCCTCCTGCTGCACATACAACACAATTTGGCAGGGGGGACTCTATTCATTTTAGTCTCTCAGGAACCCAGAACCTCATGATGCTGCCTTC
The DNA here is from genome assembly GCF_043159975.1 of Macaca nemestrina. Classification (NCBI taxonomy): domain Eukaryota; kingdom Metazoa; phylum Chordata; class Mammalia; order Primates; family Cercopithecidae; genus Macaca; species Macaca nemestrina. The sequence continues at coordinate 13,207,399 of NC_092138.1, read as the reverse complement.
TGAACACCAGGCTTCATAGTTCACTGTGGCAGGATGAAGACGGAGTGAAAAACCCAGGACTGACTATTAAATTTTCTGCTTAGAAGTGCTGGGTCACTTCTGCTTACTTTTTCATTGGCAAAAGCAAGCACAATGAATCAGTGGGTGGGGGAGTCCAATTATCTGCTGGGCAAGGAAGGAGAGGCGAGCAGTGCAGTATCTAACATAATCATGGATCTGTGCTATACCAAATTTGGTTCTTTTTTTTTTTTTATTATTATACTTTAAGTTCTAGGGTACATGTGCACAACGTGCAGGTTTGTTACATATGTATACATGTGCCATGTTGCTGTGCTGCACCCATTAACTCGTCATTTAGATTAGGTATATCTCCTAATGCTATCCCTCCCCCTACCCCACAATAGGACCCAGTGTGTGATGTTCCCCTTCCTGTGTCCAAGTGATCTCATTGTTCAATTCCCACCTATGAGTGAGAACATGTGGTATTTGGTTTTCTATTCTTGCGATAGTTTGCTGAGAATGATGGTTTCCAGCTGCATCCATGTCCCTACAAAGGACACGAACTCATCCTTTTTTTATGGCTGCATAGTATTCCATGGTGTATATGTGCCACATTTTCTTAATCCAGTCTGTCACTGATGGACATTTGGGTTGATTCCAAGTCTTTGCTATTGTGAATAGTGCCGCAATAAACATACGTGTGCATGTGTCTTTATAGCAGCATGACTTATAATCCTTTGGGTATATCCCCAGTAATGGGATGGCTGGGTCAAATGGTATTTCTAGTTCTAGATCCTTGAGGAATCGCCACACTGTTTTCCACAATGATTGAACTAGTTTACAGTCCCACCAACAGTGTAAAAGTGTTCCTATTTCTCCACATCCTTTTCAGCACCTGTTGTTTCCTGACTTTTTAATGATTGCCATTCTAACTGGTGTGATATGGTATCTCATTGTGGTTTTGATTTGCATTTCTCTGATGGTGAGTGATGATGAGCATTTTTTCATGTGTCTGTTGGCTGTATGAATGTCTTCTTTTGAGAAATGTCTGTTCATATCCTTTGCCCACTTTTTGATGGGGTTGTTTGTTTTTTTCTTGTAAATTTGAATGAGTTCTTTATAGGTTCTGGATATTAGCCCTTTGTCAGATGAGTAGATTGCAAAAATGTTCTCCCATTCTGTAGGTTGCCTGTTCACTCTGATAGTAGTTTCTTTTGCTGTGCAGAAGCTCTTTAGTTTAATTAGATCCCATTTGTCAATTTTGGCTTTTGTTGCTGTTGCTTTTGGTATTTTAGACATGAAGTCCTTGCCCATACCTATGTCCTGAATGGTATTACCTAGGTTTTCTTCTAGGGTTTTTATGGTTTTAGGGCTAACATTTAAGTCTCTAATACATCTTGAATTAATTTTTGTGTAAGGAGTAAGGAAAGGATCCAGTTTCAGCTTTCTACTTATGGCTAGCCAATTTTCCCAGCACCATTTATTAAATAGGGAATCCTTTCCCCATTTCTTGTTTTTGTCAGGTTTGTCAAAGATCAGATGGCTGTAGATGTGTGGTATTTCTGAGGGCTCTGTTCTGTTCCATTGGTCTATATCTCTGTTTTGGTACCAGTACCATGCTGTTTTGTTTACTGTAGCCTTGTAGTATTGTTTGAAGTCAGATAGCATGATGTCTCCAGCTTTGTTCTTTTAGCTTAGGATTGTCTAGGCAATGCAGGGTCTTTTTTGGTTCCATATGAACTTTAAAGCAGTTTTTTCCAATTCTGTGAAGAAAGTCATTGGTAGCTTAATGGGGATGGCATTGAATCTATAAATTACCTTGGGCAGTGTGGCCATTTTCACAATATTGATTCTTCCTATCCATGAGCATGGTATGTTCTTCCATTTGCTTGTGTCCACTTTTATTTCATTGAGCAGTGGTGATTTGTAGTTCTCCTTGAAGAGGTCGTTTACATCTCTTGTAAGTAAGTTGGATTCCTAGGTATTTTATTCTCTTTGAAGCTATTGTGAATGGGAGTTCATTCATAATTTGGCTCTCTGTTTGTCTGTTATTGGTGTATAAGAATGCTTGTGATTTTTGCACATTGATTTTGTATCCTGAGACTTTGCTGAAGTTGCTTATCAGCTTGAGGAGATTTTGGGCTGAGACGGTGGGGTTTTCTAAATATACAATCATGTTATCTGCAAACAGGGACAATTTGACTTCTTCTTTTCCTAACCAAATACCCTTTCTTTCTTTCTCTTACCTGATTGCCCTAGCCAGAAATTCCAGCACTATGTTGAATAGGAGTGGTGAGAGAGGGCGTCACTGTCTTGTGCCAGTTTTCAAAGGGAATTTTTCCAGTTTTTGCCCATTCAGTATGATATTGGCTGTGGGTTTGTCATAAATAGCTCTTATTATTTTGAGATACGTTCCATCAATACTGAATGTATTGAGAGTTTTTAGCATGAAGGGCTGTTGAATTTTGTCAAAGGCCTTTTCTGCATCTATTGAGATAATCATGTGGTTTTTGTCTTTGATTCTGTTTATATGCTGGATTACATTTATTGATTTGTGTATGTTGAACCAGCCTTGCATCCGAGGAATGAAGCCCACTTGATCATGGTGGATAAGCTTTTTGATGTGCTGCTGGATTCGGTTTGCCAGTATTTTATTGAGGATTTTTGCATTGATGTTCATCAGGGATATTGGTCTAAAATTCTCTTTTTTTGTTGTATCTCTGTCAGGTTTTGGTATCCGGATGATGTTGGCCTCGTAAAATGAGTTAGGGAGGATTCCCTCTTTTTCTATTGATTGAAATAGTTTCAGAAGGAATGGTACCAACTCCTCCTTGTACCTCTGGTAGAATTCGGCTGTGAATCCGTCTGATCCTGGACTTTTTTTGTTTGGTAGGCTATTAATTATTGCCTCAATTTCAGAGCCTGCTATTGGTCTATTCAGGGATTCAACTTCTTCCTGGTTTAGTCTTGGGAGAGTGTAAGTGTCCAGGAAATTATCCATTTCTTCTAGGTTTTCTAGTTTATTTGCGTAGAGGTGTTTATAGTATTCTCTGATGGTAGTTTGTATTTCTGTGGGGTTGGTGGTGATATCCCCTTTATCATTTTTTATTGCAACTATTTGATTCTTCTCTCTTTTCTTCTTTATTAGTCTTGCTAGTGGTCTATCAATTTTGTTGATCTTTTCAAAAAACCAGCTCCTGGATTCATTGATTTTTTGGAGGGTTTTTTGTGTCTCTATCTCCTTCAGTTCTGCTCTGATCTTAGTTATTTCTTGCCTTCTGCTAGCTTTTGAATGTGTTTGCTCTTGCTTTTCTAGTTCTTTTCATTGTGATGCTAGGGTGTCAATTTTAGATCTTTCCTACTTTCTCTTGTGGGTATTTAGTGCTATAAATTTCCCTCTGCACACTGCTTCAAATGTGCCCCAGAGATTCTGGTATGTTGTATCTTTGTTCTCATTGGTTTCAAAGAACGTCTTTATTTCTGCCTTCATTTCGTTATGTACCCAGTAATCATTGAGGAGCAGGTTGTTCAGTTTCCACGTAGTTGAGCGGTTTTGATTGAGTTTCTTAGTCCTGAGTTCTAGTTGGATAGCACTGTGTTCTGAGAGACAGTTTGTTATAATTTCTGTTCTTTTACATTTGCTGAGGAGTGCTTTACTTCTAACTACGTGGTCAATTTTGGAATACGTGTGATGTGGTGCTGAGAAGAATGTATATTCTGTTGATTTGGGGTGGAGAGTTCTGTAGATGTCTATTAGGTCCATTTGGTGCAGAGTTGAGTTCAATTCCTGGATATCTTTGTTGACTTTCTGTCTCGTTGATCTGTGTAAAGTTGACAGTGGGGTGTCAAAGTCTCTCATTATTATTGTAAGTCTCTAAGGACTTGCTTTATGAATCTGGGTGCTCCTGGATTAGGTGCATATATATTTAGGATAGTTAGCTCTTCCTGATGAATTGATTCCTTTACCATTATGTAATGGCCTTCTTTGTCTCTTTTGATCTTTGATGGTTTAAAATCTATTTTATCAGAGACTAGGATTGCAACCCCTACTTTTTTTGTTTTCCATTTGCTTGGTAGATCTTCCTCCATCCCTTTATTTTGAGCCTATGTGTGTTTCTGCATGTGAGATGGGTCTTCTGAATACAGCAAACTGATGGGTCTTGACTCTTTATCCAATTTGCCAGTCTGTGTCTTTTAATTGGACCATTTAGTCCATTTATATTTAAGGTTAATATTGTTATGTGTGAACTTGATCCTGTCATTATGATATTAGCTGGTTATTTTGCTCGCTAGTTGATGCAGTTTCTTCCTAGCATCAATGGACTTTACATTTTGACATGTTTTTGCAATGGCTGGTACCTGTTGTTCCTTTCCATGTTTAGTGCTTCCTTCAGGATCTCTTGTAGGGCAGGCCTGGTGGTGACAAAATCTCTAAGCATTTGCTTGTCTGTAAAGGATTTTATTTCTCCTTCACTTATGAAACTTAGTTTGGCTGGATATGAAATTCTGGGTTGAAAATTCTTTTCTTTAAGAATGTTGAATATTGGCCCCCACTCTCTTCTGGCTTGGAGAATTTCTTCCGAGAGATCTGCTGTTAGTCTGATGAGCTTCCCTTTGTGGGTAACCCGACCTTTCTCTCTGGCTGCCCTTAACATGTTTTCCTTCATTTCAACTTTGGTGAATCTGACAATTATGTGTCTTGGAGTTGCCCTTCTCAAGGAGTATCTTTGTGGCGTTCTCTGTATTTCCTGAATTTGAATGTTGGCCTGCCTTACTAGGTTGGGGAAGTTCTCCTGGATGATATCCTGCAGAGTGTTTTCCAACTTGGTTCCATTTTCCCCATCACTTTCAGGCACACCAATCAGACGTAGATTTGGTCTTTTCACATAATCCCATATTTCTTGGAGGCTTTGTTCATTTCTTTTTGCTCTTTTTCCTCTACACTTCTTTTCTCACTTCATTTCATTCATTTGATCTTCAATCGCTGATACTCTTTCTTCCAGATGATTGAGTCAGTTACTGAAGCTTGTGCATTTGTCACATAGTTCTCGTGTTATGGTTTCATCTCTATCAGTTCTTTTAAGGACTTCTCCACATTGGTTATTCTAGTTAGCCATTCATCAAATCTTTTTTCAAGGATTTTAGTTTCTTTGCGCTGGTTACATAGTTCCTCCTTTAGCTCTGAGAAGTTTGATCGACTGAAGTCTTCTTCTCTTGACTCGTCAGAGTCATTCTCCGTTCAGCTTTATTCTGTTGCTGGCGATGAGCTGCGTTCCTTTGGAGGGGGAGATGCGCTCTGATTTTTTGAATTTCCAGCTTTTCTGCACTGCTTTTTCCCCATCTTTGTGGTTTTATCTGCCTTTGGTCTTTGATGATGGTGACATACTGATGGGGTTTTGGTGTGGGTGTCCTTTCTGTTTGTTAGTTTTCCTTCTAACAGTCAGGACCCTCAGCTGCAGGTCTGTTGGCGTTTGCTTGAGGTCCACCCCAGACCCTGTTTGCCTGGGTATCAGCAGCGGAGGCTATAGAAGATAGAATATTGCTGAACAACGAGTGTTGCTGTCTGATTCTTGCTCTGGAAGCTTCGTCTCAGGGGTGTACCCCACCATGTGAGGTGTGAGGTGTCGGTCTGCACCTAGTGAAGGATGTCTTCCAGTTAGGCTACTCAGGGGTCAGGGACCCACCTGAGCAGGCAGTCTGCCCGTTCTCAGATCTCAACCTCCATGCTGGGAGATCCATTGCTGTCTTCAAAGCTGTCAGACAGGGGAATTTACCTCTGCCAAGGTTTCTGTTGCTTTTTGTTTAGCTATGACCTGTCCCCAGAGGAGGAGTCTACAGAGGAAGGCTGGCCTCCTTGAGCTGTGATGGGCTCCACCCAATTCGAGCTTCCCGGCTCTTTGTTTACCTACTTAAGCCTCAGCAATGGCAGGCGCCCTTCCCCTAGCCTCCCTGCCACCTTGCAGTTAGATCTCAGACTGCTGTGCTAGTAATGAGGGAGGCTCCGTGGGTGTGGGAGGCTCCGTGGGCGTGGGACCCTCTGGGACAGGTATGGGATATAATCTCCTGGTGTGCTGTTTGCTAAGACCCTTGGTAAAGTGCAGTATTAGGGTGGGAGTTACCTGATTTTCCAGGTGTTGTGTGTCTCAATTTCCTTTGGTTAGGAAAAGGAATTCTCTTCCCCCTTGCAATTCCCATGTGAGGCGATGCCTCGCCCTGCTTCAGCTCTCACTGGTTGGGCTGCACCCGCAGACCAGCACCAACTGTCCGACACGACCCAGTGAGATGAACCTGGTATCTCAGTTGAAAATGCATAAGTCACCCATCTTCTGTGTTGCTCACGCTGGGAGCTGGAGGCTGGAGCTGTTCCTATTCGGCCATCTTGGGCACGCCCAAATGTGGTTCTTAACTAAAGAATGCAACTGTGAAAAGTTGCAATCCATGCAAGATTTATTCATTTATTCATTCAGCTCTTTAGTACCTACAATGAACCAGGCACTGTACTCAATGCTAGAAATACAGTGGGGAGACAAGACAGAAATATGTGTTGCTTTTAAAGAACTTACAGTTTAGGAGGAGGTTACGAGTAAGTAGATAGCTAAAAATTCAGAGTGGGAAGGAACTATGACAGAGAAAGAACAGGGTGCCTTGGAAATACAGAGAACAGTAGACAACACTAATGAATGTTCCTACCGTTGTCTATCTCTGAGCTTTACAATGCAGTCTCTACTCTTTTGTGGGCATTTTGTGCCCTATTTTTAAAACCTTTCAATTAGAAATTGAGACAGCTATTGAGTACCTACCATGTGGGAAGTGCCCTGCTTGACAGTGTTGTATCTTATGAAGCTTATGGAAGAGAGTACAGAGTTGAATAAGACATTTTTTTTTCCACACAGAGTGCTTAAAATCTAATAGGAGAAATAAGATTACATAAATAATGAATGCAGTGCAGAGTGTGGTGTTTATCATAAGAGACAAACAGACCAAATGTCAATGGAGGTATTTCTGATTTGGGGAATAAATAAATGCTTCATGATAGGGTAACTTTTAATGTGAATTTTATTGAATAAATGAGTTTAATGATCAAAGATGAAGCATGGGGGTTACATGTCTGGTGGGGGAAAAAAAACACACATCAAACGCAAACACACCAAATCTGAAAACAGGGAATGTGATGATTTTATTCTACTCTCATTACATCCCCAGCATTAATCACACTGTCTTGCATCCGTCAGGTGATCAATGAGTAATTTTCAAATGAATTAATAGGAAAATTCAAGGCATCTTTATTGAAGATGCAAACTAATAGTTTAACTGGAATCTTAAGGTGAAACTAAGATGATAAAGCTGGAGGCAGGTCATGGGGCCAGGTAAAGATTTTGAATGTCATTGAAGAGTTTGGACCTTATTATTCCCTTACCCCTATGTTTACATAACACCATTATGTTCACCAAAGCTCACTTGACCTTAAGATGGTCCAATCAGGTAGTCAGGACAGTAATTATTGCCCCATCCAATAGAGAAGAACTCAGAGACAGTCCAAGTAATTATGGATGTTATGTCAGGAAATAGCGAATGCAAGGTAGTACACCCAAGGTAGTACAAACTCAGTTTCTATTCCTTTGTACTGCATTATGTCTCTGTTCTGAGGCAGAAACGCCCTTTTGGTGTTGGGAGCTGTGGAAAGAAATGACATTATCAGAGCTGTTTCTAAGATAAACTGGGAGTGAAAGGGGCTGGCAGCCAGGTCACTAGGGATGAGGACATTAAAATAATGTGAGAGAAGACCAAACTGTTGTGGTGACCATGAGCATAGGCAGACTAGGATTTCTTTTTAGCAGGGATAAAAGGTTTTAGCATGAATTCTACCCTTGCTGGTCTATGACCTAGGTCAGGGTTTCACAATCTCAGCACTGTTGACATTTGGGGCCTTGAATTCATTGTTGTGGGGACTGTCCTATGCATTGTCCCTGACCTCTGCCTGTTAGATGCTCCTAGCACACACTTTCCACCCACCTCACCATTGTGACAGCCCCAAAATGTCCCCGTGGCCAAATTTCCCCTGGGAGGGAAAATCGCCCCCATTTGAGAACCACTGACCTAGGCAATCAATTTTGATTAGTTTCCAGAAAATCAGTGGACCCTAAAGAGCACATTGGGCATTTAGTGGGAAAACATCAAGCAAAGAAATGCAGTCTCATCTGATGGGTTTAGGTTTCTTCCACTGACAGTGTGCATGATGGCTCATAGTTAATTTGTTTGACCAGCATTGCATTTTAAATAATGGGTTTTCATTTTGTCCTATTTATGGTCATTTTATCCAATTATTTTTATTCAGCACCCAGCTTTATAAGTGTGTATAATCCTGTTATGCTCTATTCCATTATGGGAACTTCCTAACAGAAGAGCACACAGTAATACAATTAAATAAACATTTTGGCTATTGTGTTGGCCTCACACATTTCCTGACTTTGGCTGGATTCGAATGTGGTTATGGGATGGGAAGGGAGACAATGGGTCACTAAAAAGAAAGACAAAGGTGCTGAAAGGTGACATGAAACAGGTCACCACGGTTCCCAGATTGGTGGGAAGAATTCAGATACCACTTAAAATGGAAAATATCCTGTAATGAGAATGGAGCTAAAATTTTCTTCCTCCCTCCAAAATTCCATAACACAACGGCAAAAAGTTTCCTGTGTGGTGCTTTGCATGAGCTACAACAAATGTTGGTCTAGAAGGACTAAAAAAGAATTTGCATGTTTTATATATATGAATATAAATAATGTAAGTATAAATATGAATATAACTATAAATATGTAGCAGAAATTGCAAAGGCATTTCTAAACACATTTAATGTGGTAACAAAGCTTATGCAAGAAAGAACAGAGAGCATGGCCTTCCTTCATGCCGGGCTCACTTGGTGACTGGGCACAATGGACAGGTCTGGGCAAATCAGCCAAGACATGAGTCATTGTTTAGGTTTTCCTTGGAAACAAAAGCTCCTGGGAATTTGACATCAAGTGTTTGCCAGACTCTGTGGACTTGTTAGTCTCTTGCAGGGCCACTAACATCGCTTCTAAGATGATACCCTGAGAATCAGCCAGTTTCCTCTGCAAAGACTTGCCCTGAGTGCTAACCAGCATGGCTTTGCAGAGAGAAGGGAATTTGGGGCATGTCTCAGGGAGTCATTCATCCAACATTAAGACAGTGTTAACAGGGAAATTGTGTGTGTGTGCAACCAGACATCACCTGCCTTCCCTGCAGGGAGCTTGTGACAGCTGAGAAAATGTTTATAAAGCATTTTGAGCTCTCACTGGGGTGGTACTGTAGAAAGGCAAATCTTTGATATGACTCTCTCACTTCTGTCAACTCCTATTATTAAGCAGAGGTTGCCCCTGCCTTTCTCAAAGTTCCAGTCATGGAAAGTAATTATTAGGAGTTGCAGGTTCCATTTTTCACCTACCCAGTGAAGATTGTAACCATCTCTGTTAAAGAAAAAACTTTCCGGAATCTACAAGAGATTTAAAAACCTCAATGTTTTATGTAGTTTAATTGGGAATGAGTAAAATGTAGACGCACTAAACTACCTTTGAAATAGTCCGCATGTACTAAACGAAAGAGAGAAATAGTTGGCAAGTTTCTCTTCAAAACTAAATGTTTGAAATATGTGATCAAGACATCTTGCTATGTTCCAGGCAAGTCTGATTTCATCTATTCCCACTTGAGGCTTTTGAAATTTATGGGATGTAAGCCTTTTTTTTTTTTTAAATGCTGCAAAGAAGCTGATTAATTTTCAAATTAAAGCAATATCTGATCTCTAGTAAGTTTCCTGGCATATAGCATTCAATAAATACTGTTTTTTTTTTTAATTGCTTTTGCAGAGCACCGGCCTTTTCTCTTAAAATGAGGATATAGTGGCCCCAAAGCCTCCGAGTATTATTTAGCAGGAGAAAATCTAGGCCGGTTGACTGAGTGCTTTTCCTTAAATTGCACATGATCTCACCTTCTCAAAATACCCAGGCTCAACAAAGCTATATAAGGCCATGTGTCAATCTTCTCAGTCATATATGCCTAATGTTTAGTCCTATAGACTTTGAGAGCTTGTAGAGGCCTTAGATGCCATTTCTCAAATTTTGTTTTCATGGAGCAGGAAACGGAGTCCATGAGAGGGAAGTGGCTCACTCAAGGTCACACCATTCACTTCCAGCAGTGTCTAGAGAGGGCCCACATCTTCTGACATTCTAGTCCAGCTCTTTATTCCACACTACTGCCTGGAGTGCTGGATTCTAAGAATTGCTCAGCTTTAAATACTGTCTTCAGTCATGTTCCATTGGAGAGCCACAAATCATTAAGGTAGCAAATATATTTGCAAAATATATAATGGATTTATGATTTATGTTGTATGTATAAGTTGCATATTGGCATTTTCATTACATTTGCTATATTTAATATTGTTATGCTTTGTCAAAATTGTTATTCTCATCCATTCCACAAGTGTTTATTGAGTGTTTATGCAAGGCACTGGAGATAGTGGTGAATTACACAGACAAAATCACTGTAGCAAATACTATTGGCGTTCCCCCCCGCGCCTGTGTCCTCTCAGCTCTCACCACCCCAGCGCTTGCCTGCAGAGTCTTGCTGCAACCACTCATGAGTCTGCATAAAGACCTTCTCTGGGCTGGGGGCGGTGGCTCATGCCTGTAATCCCAGCACTTTGAGAGGCCGAGGCGGGTGGATCACAAGATCAGGAGATCGAGGCCATCCTGGCTAACACAGTGAAACCCCCGTCTCTACTAAAAATACAAAAATTAGCCAGGTGTGGTGGCACACGCCTGTAGTCCTAGCTACTGGGGAGGCTGAGGCAGGAGAATCCTGGAGGCGGAGGTTGCAGCAAGCCGAGATCGTACCACTGTACTCCAGCCTGGGCAACAGAGCGAGACTCCATCGCAGAAAAAAAGAAAGAAACAAACAAAAAAAGGACCTTCTCTTTGCTGGAAGCCTCCAGTCAATGACAGGTGGGAGTTGGAGGGTAAATGACCCTCACCTTTGGGATGGGGTAACTCTAAGGTTCATTCTACTCCATCAGTCCAAGTTCCCCAGGCATTTGAACGCCAGTTGTCCACAGTGCAACCCCCTGGATAATGTATGCATTACAGGCTTCCTACCTCTTTTTGTTTCACTTCTTGACTACTCCTTTTGTGCTTCCTGGGATCTCTTCTTAGTAAACTACTTTTGCATGGCTCCTTAGTCAGGGTCTGTTTCTAGGGGAGCTGGTCTAAGACAGTCACTGGCTTCTTGAAGCTCAAATTCTAGAAAAGGATGCAGATAATAAACAATAAATCAATAAAAAAAGGTCACATATGGGTGCCTACTGAGAAGAATGAAATGATAGAGAGTGGAAAGGGGTTCAGAGAAATTCTGATTAAAGTGTGAAGTTGGGGTCCCTCTGATAGTGTGATATTTGACCTGAAACTTGAAAAACAAGAAGTAGTTACAAAAAAGAGTCTGAGGGCCGGGTGCGGTGGCTCACACCTGTAATCCCAGCACTTTAGGAGGCCGAGGCTGGCGGATCACTTGAGGTCAGGAGTTCAAGACCAGCCTGGCCAACATGGTGAAACCCCATCTCTGCTAAAAATACAAAAATTAGCCGGGCATGGTGGCACACACCTGTAATCCCAGCTACTCTGGAGGCTGAGGCAGGAGAATCGCTTAAACCCAGAAGGTGGAAGTTATAGTGGGCTGATTGTGCCACTGCACTCCAGCTGGGCCAACAGAGTGAGACTCCGTCTCAAAAAACAAAACAAAACAAAACAAAAGAGCCTGAGAAGAAGATTCTGGGAAGAGGTATGAAAAAATGCAAAGTGAGCAGGAATAGGAAAGAGAACACTGGGCTCTTTCATGGGGAATGAGGCTAGGGAGGGGGAAGGCCGAGGAGGTTGGCCCTGTCGTGAGAGACTCTGTAGTAAGGATCAGAAGTCATTGTAGTAAATGCAACGAGAAATCTTTGGAGGATGTTAAGCAGGAGAATGCAATAATCTGATTTATACTTGAAAATGATTACTCAGGCAGCTCATGGGAAACAGATCAGGGGAAGGCAAGAATGAAGCAGTGAGCTAAGTTAGAAGGCTACTGAAGAAATCTAGGTGAGAGATAATAGATGCTTTTCAGTTTCCAGACTCAACTGTTGATAGAGAACAGAAGTAAATAGAATACAAACACAGAGTGCATACACATTTATATCTTTGTCTCTGTGGGTATTTATATGTACTGAAGTGGTTCTTAGCATTTGGGGGTGAGAACTCTTTGAAAATCTGATGAAATCTGTGGATCTCCTCTCCAGGAAAATGCAAATGTGCACTGACACACAATTTTAAATGTGTGCTGACAGGTTGGGAAGTCATGGAGTCAGTTAATAAAACCTCAAGCATATGTTTTTTGTGTTTTTTTTCCTACATCTGTTAGTAGGGGTAGGCTCTCTATAGCGGTAAGTAAGTCCCAAAGTGGATCATAGTTCAAACATATATTTTTGTTTGTGGATGAGAATGGAAGGAAAGATAGCTCAACTTCATTGGCCCTCTGGTAGAAAGACTCTGAGATGTGTTCTACGCTGTCTACGCCCACATAACAATACTGGGAGAATTCGTTGTTCCTTGAAACGGCCCCGTGCTATCTTCAAGTCATAACTTCCAAGCTTGCCCTAGGTATTATCTTCATTTTGGCCAGGTCGAAGGGAGTACACAGAGGAAGTCTTAAGAGGCAAGGCCTGGAAGTGGGACCCATTGCTCTGCTCCCCCTTCATTGACTAGAATTTAGCCATCTGCCCACAACTAACCACAAGGGAAGCTGGCAAATATGGTGTAGCTGTTTTCCCCACCCAGCGGCTGGGGAAAACCGGAAATACAAATTTCAGGAACAGTTAGGAGGTTCAGCCATAATACACACATTTTTCTTTATATTTGTCACATAGGAGTTGCTCAATGTTACATTTTTAGAGAACAGTGGAAATACCTCACATTGTAAGTCTGATGAAAGACAAGGGATGGAGCCAAGTGAAGGTTGGTCAGGAGGATACAATACCCTTTGTGTCATGATTTCCAGAACCAGTTTAACTCAAAGCAAGCCCTCTTCCTAGACTGTGGAGATGGGACTTTCTTTTATTAAGGGTATGTCCTTAAGTAAAAGATTAAGATCAAATTGAAGTGGAAACTTGGCCCCAAACTACACTGTTCTGTGCCCGGAGGAACTGGAATTAATTTGAAGCACACTATTACTCACCCCGATTATGTGCCAGTAGGAAAGGGAGATGATGATACTGTCAACAAGGCGAATTTTGTGTTCATTTTCTCTCACTCCAATGAGCAGTCATTCTAGATCTTAGATGTGACAGTTCATTGGCTACTCAGGCAAGCACTTGGCCTATCTACTCTGGACTCAACTCTGGTCCATCCTTTCCCTGAAGCAAAGCAGCCCAGAGACTCCTCTTTCAAACGTCCTTTAGGGAGTGGGTGTGGTCCTAAGAAGTTGGAGGTGAAGTCCATTTTTATTAGTAAATCATATTTTACCATTTGATTCCATGACAATGGTAAAGTCATTTTTCTTGGGGGTGGAGGGTGGTGAGTCTTACCTTAAAACATAAAGAAATTCATTTGAGAACATGGCAAATTTTAATTTCTTCAGCGTTAGAAGGGAGGAAAGCTGATTTTCTCTTAACATACTAAAATGATTTTTCTGAAACTTAAAAATATCCAGAAGCTGTTTTCTCTTGAGATCAGAACCTTTCTAAGCCTCAAGTTTAATGTTTGAGCTATTCAGGACCTCCAGGGAAGGCCAGGTTTCTTCCATGTTGCCTGTTCCCAGCTCCTTCCTCTGATTCTCTCATTTACATCATAAATATTCCTTTTCAACCCCCTACGTTTTAGCTCTTTCCTTTAAGAGAAATTTAAAAAGCAGTATTTTTTTTTTTTTGCCATTTATTTTATTTAATTTGAATTCCATCTTAGAGTTGTTAATGTGTTTACATGCTATTTTTTCCTATATTCCTTCTCTCCGGTCAGGGAAAATGTTGAGCTTTCTTCAACACGAGATGGATTTAATTGGTTAATTTCATAATTTAGAGTCTTTCTTGGTCTACATTCCAAAAGGAGGGGATTCTTTAAGCTCAGTACAGCTACATTTACTTTTGAAGGAGCCCTTTATTTTGGAGTGAATAAAGTCTCTCTTATTAAACAGAAAATAAAAGAAGGTTTGGCAGGACTCTACTCCCCATGGATGAAACATCACAGGAAATTGAGAAATTGTTTCTTTTTGGCCTTGTGGGAAAATTTTGCTTGTGAAATTTAGTGTTAAAGTTTTAAGACGACTGCTTAAATCCATCAAGAAAGAGCTGTTGAATGCATAACAGCTTCTAGGGAAGAGGTGCCAGCCTGACCTTTCTGTATCTGGTCTGTTAAATGTTCAAGGAAGTGTGTGGTATGATCAAGAAGATTGTATTCTCTCCTACATAATGACTGAGTTAATTTTAAACAGAACGTAGAAATAGTTCATTAATTTAAGAATAATTTTGTGAAAAGTTGGCCTCAGCTGGGTGCTCCTTCATTTGTGCCTGTAAGACAGGACATTGTATAGGCCCAAATGAGAAACGAATCCTAGGTAAAGAGTCCAGTTTCCATTCTCGGGTTGATCTATGGGCTCCAGAATTTTGATATTAAGCCTGTGTCTTGAGCTTCAGACCATCCTGCCAACTGAGGGTATTGCTTTCCATTTTCTTCACATAGGCACCTTGTTTGAAATTTGTGGCTAAAACCCATGTTCTCAGTTTGACTCCTAAATCTATTTTCCTTCTAAGTTCCTTAGGGACTCTGTGGGCAGCATAACCATATACTTAATTGTCCAAATCTGAAACCTTCATTGTTTTCTCTCTGCACTCCCCTCAATTTGCAGTCAATCACCAAGTTCTGCTACTGTCCCTAAATATGCCTGCAGTCATCTCCTTTCCTTCACCTTCCCCTTCCCAAATTCCCAGTTCAGGCCACAATTCTCTCATGCCTTGATTTCTCTAAAAACTTCCTTAACCAATCTCTTGCTTTCAGTTTTTTCCTCCCGTAATCCTGATTTCACCCTGCAGCCAAAATGATTTTTCTAAAATTAATCTTGACAATGTTACTTCCTGGCTTGAGTTTGATTTCCTTTTTTTTTTTTTTTTTTTTTTTTTTTGAGCCTAACTGTGCAATTTTCACTACAATATCCAAACTCTTGACTTGGCCCTTACTTGTACCTCTCAGTTCCCTCTCCCCACCCACCTTCCAGCTGCATCAGCCTCTGGACACATCCAGCACTTCTCACCTTAGCCAGAACTGGATTCTGAGTGTGGTCAGCCTTCTTTCCTCTGCTCTTTCCCATTCTTGGCTAATTCTAATCTATTTTCTAGAAATCCTCTGAGCCCTCTCTCTTGAGCCCCCTTCCAATCCTCCATTGGAATAGAGGCTTCTTTTCTGAGCTCCCACACTCTGAACTTATGTCTTAGATGGCTCATCCTCCACCGAGTGCAAGCTCCGCCGCCTCCCGGGTTCACACCATTCTCCTGCCTCAGCCTCCTGAGAAGCTGGGACTACAGGCGTCTGCCACCACGCCCAGCTAATTTTTTTCTTTTTTTCTTTTTTTTTTTTTTTTTGTATTTTTAGTAGAGACGGGGTTTCACTGTGTTTGCCGGGATGGTCTCGATCTCCTGACCTCGTGATCCTCCCGCCTCGGCCTCCCAAAGTGCTGGGATTACAGGCGTGAGCCACCGTGCCCGGCCAGCTTCTTAAGGGCTGCTTTGCAGCTCATTTCTCTTTGAAGACTCTGTTCTGCCTGATAAATAAATAAATGAGAATGAATAACTACTTATAGTGTTTTTCTATATTTAAAATTGAATTCTAATTATACTGTTATAAAATTCGGTTAATTTTGGTGATTTTGGAGCATGGGAAATGCAACTAAAAAAGAATGAAAAAAAAACCCACTATGATTTGACATCAGAAGATATGAATCCAGGCACGGTCACCACAAGCTGAGAGATTTGCTAAGTGTATCAGCCTCCCTGAGTCTCAGTTCCTCGTCAATAAGCATAGGATAATTTCTCATGTAAACAAAGCTTGGCTGAGGACCAAGGAAGAAGTGCCCAGTGGGTGGGTGGAGGCACTCAGTGAACTGTAATGACTTCACAGGTGAGAGGAATTCTTATTTTCTGTATATCTGCAGTTCTCATTGTGCAAAACTCCAGCTTGGGAGAGGTGAGGTGTGAATGGTTTCACGGGACACCGATGGGAGGGGAATATTCGCCAGGTCTCTTCCCAATTAGGTGGAGCCACACCAACGGTGGGGAATTCAGCAATTCCTGTAAGGGGAAATTGTTCCTCTTTAGTTTTCCCATTGGGTAGAGCTCAAAAATACCCTTCTACCCTCTCAAATACTGTTGGTGACAGTGAGACCTGGCATAGTGTTGTAGCAATTTGATAACCTGTATTGAGAACTTTCACAATATTCATTCTTTTTGAATGAGTAATTCAATTTCTAGAATTTATCTAAGGGAATTATTTTTAACAAGAGAAGGGGAGCACTTAAGATGTGTAAAGATGTTCATTGCAGTTGTGTTTATTATAGTTAATGATCAAAAATAATCTGAAACGTGCAATCAGTGAGGGATTGTGATGGCATTGCCCTTTGGTGGGTTCTCTCTAAAATGGGAATGTAACGTTGAAAAATTACTTAAGTGAAAAAAACTAGGTTTAAAAAATTCAATCTGTGGTTTAATAAAAAGTGTTTAAATCAAACAAGTATAGGAAAACAAAAGATGACCAGTGGGATAATACACTTCGGTTTAAATGGGGTTAGTTGTAACTAAGAAATCCGTAGGCAGGACTCTGCCTCCCTAGACTAACAGCTCCAATGAATGAAGTTCACTGTCTTCTGTGCAAACGAATCTTTATTTGGCTTTGGCTCAAGGCCAGGCCTCCATCTCGTCTTCTAAAACCTGGAAGGAAGCATTCAGAGGAAAATATCGATCCGAAGTAAACTTCAGCTTAGAAGTTGGGGGGCTGAAGTTGTAGGATACCAGGGAGGGAAAGCCTGCATTTACCCTTGAGCAATCATCATGACAACAGCCTCCTAAGTCATCTTTGAGTGTGCAAAGAGCTTTTCTGTGCATTGTTCACTTACATTGATTTCTCTTCAATTTAGCTAGCTAATTATCCAAAATGCCTGTAAAAATTATGAAAGAGGAGGGAAACACAGTTACTGATTTGGGGTCCATTCCCTTTATCTTCCTCATATTCAGGGATTTCCCCACTGCGCAGAATTAACTTTGAACCCAGGGAAATTACCTAGAAGGAAATAGCTGGGCTCCGGAAGCAAGCAGACATTTCACTGTGGCTTTATTCACGGGAGGCTCTCCAGACGTTTGGCAGATATTTTCTTACACGTGCCTACTGGACCTTGTGTTGTAAGAGGCACAGAACAGCTGTACACAGTCCAGCGTCACACAGCAAGTCAGGAGCAAGAATCTGTGTAGAATTAAGACCTTTTTGTCCCTCCCTCCTAAACTATCTAGCCCAAGTGTCTGCTCTCCCACGGGATTTTGTGCTCCTTTTTTTTTACTGTCTGTCTCAGCTTCAAAAAAGATCTGTTTTCTCTTATTATTTTCCCACATTGCTGTGGTTCAGAACCGTAGTGCATTTGTCAAATGCATTGTGTGTGTCTTCACCCCTGCAGCTTCCCTGTCAGATGATTCAATACAAGGCAATGATCTCTCCACTAAGGGGGAAGAAAGAAAGTGAGAAAGAAAGAAAACAGCTCAGAACCCTAAACCCTGGGTTGTGGCTATTTTTCTCCTAGACAGGCTGCTCTCTCTTATCTGATTGGAGTCTCCGTGTTCTCTGAATGGGAAATAAATCTTAACACAGAAATTCAAGCGTTAGTTTCCAGGTGTTTGATAGGAAGCTTTCATCCCAAGTGGTTTGTTTATTCATTTATTTTTTGTCGGGGGGAGTTTGTTGCATTATTTGACCAAGGACAGTGTTGACCACCTCCGGTTTCTACTTCTCTTTCGAAGTTTATTTTATGTTTTGTTGTGGTTTTCAGATTTCTCATGGTTTGGATTTGGGAAAGTAAAATCAAGACAAGGTGTTGGTAAGTAGTTAACTCACTCCTTCTTTGGATAAGTAATGAGTCTATGTTTTTATTCGGATGAAAATGCTTGGACCCTCTTTACATTCCACGGTCTTTGATTCATTTTCTGTGTTCCTGGTTTTTGATTTGTTGAAGTAGGTCTAGAATTTTTTCCAGAAAAGGCATTACTGTTGTTAATTGAGTTCAGTACATGGTTTTACAGTTTTAGATTTGACTCGTTTTTATCCTGTGGGGGGGGTGTTAACTGTCGTTCCAGTTCTAGTTTGTGATGCATTTTTAAGAAGGTTAAGAAAATAAATGCAACAGGGAATAGTTGATTGAACAGTCAAGCTGGACAAGTTTAGGTCTTAACTTTCTTCCATTGGCCAAGATGTAATAGAGTTCTGAATTGGTAAATCAGTTTCCATTTATGACCATTCCTCTTTCAAAACAGATTGTAACGTCCAGACGCTGTGATTTGTGCTTGATTGCATTCTATTCCCCGCATTCAAACTATGTGCTGACAATTGAAAAGCAGAGTTTGTAGCTTACCAACTGAATGCAGATGATGTAGCTCATCATTAGAATTGAAATCAGGTGTGATCTCTTGGGACCTCTAATTTGTTCAGAATTTTCTATGGGTACAGAGACAATGAACAGGAATTGCTCAGAAGGCATGAGAAGACAGGCATTCTTACATCTTTCACATGGGTTTCCAAGATCCGACCATCTTGGGCATCTGTTGGTTCGTATAGTGTTTCTTTTGGTAGCAAGGTTGGCCATAGGTAAAATGTCAAAGTAGGGGAAATGTATCCATGTCAGGAGACTGCTCAATTCCAAACTATCCACCCTATGCTTGTTCATCCTGGCCATATAAGGAGCTGTTTCCTGTCACTTTCGAACCTGACATCAGACCTTGTCTTGTTGGGCAGCCTCTATCACTGTCTGTCCAGTGATCCAAAAATGACCAGTGGGCTGAGGCAGCCTGGCCAGGTGGGGCCTGGGCATGGGGGGAAAGTCACCTTGACTCTCGCTAGTTCCATGGATTCCAAGGTTAAAGTTCTTAACCCGCAAAGGGGAAGTGGAGCCCTGGCAAAGTTAGAACATCAAGCTCAAGTAGTCAGGGCTTCTAGGCAGCTCCCCAGGGGCAAATTTCAGACACAGCTGATCATTGTCACTTTACCAAGATACCGGAGGGAGCATCCTGCCTGGGCAGTCTTAAAGGTGTTCTGTTTTACGGGTTTGATGCATATGCGTGCACAGGTGTATCGCGTGTTTTTGGGGAAGGTGGTAATAAACTCTCCCATCACAGTGCTATAAGACAGGGTCTTGCTTCTGCTAAATTGCAAGTCATTCCAACCACTTAAATATTTTTTCAAGCCAATTTGCACTGCTGAAGGGCGCTTGTTCCTGAAAAGCTGCAAAAATGTGGTTTTACTGTTTTAGGCCACAGCAGAGAGTTCTTCAGAATTATTCTTCCAGCTGCAATCCGGCAGAGGTGCTGCTCTTACAAAACATAGGTTTCATTATTTTTCAAGTCTGCTGAGACCAACAGTTTAGGAGATGATTGCCATTGAGAAGATAGTGTGTTACTCATGGTTCCCAAAAGAAAGGGGCACACCACGCAATGCAGAGCCACGTGGGGAAGCGCTGGGATCCATTAAGAGGCAGAGGAAGGAAGGGAGAACTTGGACAGGAGCTGTTAGTGTGTTTCCAGGGTAAGGAACTGGGGAGGGAGGGTAAACAGGTTTAGGATTGGCTAGTCTGAGTAATTTCAACAGGCTCTAGGGTACAGGAGCTGTCTAGAGTTGTCAAGTACCTGGCCCTGGCGTGGGGAGGGCAGGTGGATAGTGGCCTGAAGTGTGAGCCTCACATGAGGAAGGTGGTTGGGGGTGTTGTCTCTGGATTGGTTGATTTGCATTTGAAAGGCGTGCTCCCAGGCAGGGTGTTTACCATCTGTAGGAACTGACTCACCCTTTGTGGGAGGGCTGTCCCTCCAGGATCAGCAGGGCCCCAGATGTCAAAGCACCAGAATCCAGAATATAAAAACGCTTGCTTAGTACAGCTGCTCAAGAGTACTAACCCTTCCCCTCACCTTGAAGGCACTGTTGGTATTGAGAGAAGAAAACTCCCCCAGATGACCTTCGTGATTCTTATCCCAGGAAATTAAGTCTACGATAGGCTCAGAAATGTCTGTAAAGTCATAGTACAGGATATGCGACCAAGCAGACATATTAAAATAAAAATGGGCTAAAAATGTTTCCAGACTGAACTCATGTTTGTCAGCTGAGTGATTAGAACTATTTACCCTAAATCAGCCAAGTGTGCACATACCTCGCCATTTAAAACTTTATATGAATATTATAATATAGTTTTTCAAGTCCTCATATGAATTTCGTTTAACACATGGTGATGTGCCCCTTTATTCTTCTGTCTTTTTCGTGGTGCCTGCTCAAACACATGCATAGACATACAAAGACACATCCTGTGATATGCGCAGACAGGCTGCTGTCAAATTATGTAGACATTCATTGTCCCCGCTGAGAGCTGCTTCTGCCTTCCCAACTTTGCTGTGCTTTGCATTCCGTTATATCAAAATGTTCACAGAAAAATGGGCTTAAACCCTGCAACCTTGACAGCCATATCAGTCTTCTAGGTTTTGGAACATCAATAATGAAGAAAACAGCACTTGAATTAATATCCCCCTTGATGAATTGTTGAGGTTTATGTGTTACTCACATTTGTCAACAGTGATTTTTCTGGCAAAGTGAAAAGGCTTTTGAAAAATTACCTGTGGTACTTTATACTGCTTCTATGCTTAATCCTCCTCTCGCTCCCCAAACAAAAGCTCATTCCCTTCCCATCTGTTCCATCGGAGTTGGGCGTTTTAATTGGAGAGGTTTAGGAAAGAAAAGGGTATCCCTTAGTGAGGAAGGAGAAGCAGAGAGCAAATCACTTGGTTGGACTCTTTAAGTGAGGGCTTCGCTGTGCACTTGGCAGAAGATTCAAAGTCTGAATTCGGGAATCTCAAGTTGTCTTCTAGGTATCAGCCTCCTCAGACATGATTGAACGCTGCTCTGACGTTCATGAACTTCAGAGCATGCTGGGCCAGAGGAGAGTCAGAGAAGAAAGCAACTGGGGTCAATGCATTTCTAATCGTTGCAGGGGCTCCAGAAGGAAACATTGCTGGATGTCTGACAGCATGTGGAGTGTTTTAAAATGAAACTCCTGTACAAAGGCATAAGAATGATACCATGGACTTCCGAGACTGTGGGGAAAGGGCAGGACGAGGGTGAGGGATAAAAGGCTACACATTGGGTACATTGTTTGCTGCTTGGGTGATGAATGCACCAATATCTCAGAAACCACTAAAGAACTTATTCATGTAACCAAACATCACCTGTTCCCCAAACAACTATTGAAATAAAAACAAGAAATTTTAAGAAAAAGAAACTCCTGCATTTCTGGGGGTAAAGGTAGTGCCTGGAATCTACTGAGAAATGTGCAGCCTTGACTGTAGTCCTTCAGGGAGCTCAGGCAGTAAGGAGCATGTTTTGGTAACCTTGCAGGAGGTAACAGCCGTGTCTGGAACCAAGGAAGGGAGTCAGTGGTGACGTTTTATTGACAAGATGTAGAAAACTTAGCATAACATATCTTCATTTTTTTTTTTTTTTGAAACTGAGTCTCACACTGTCACCCAGGCTGGAGTGCAGTGGCGCCATCTTGGCTCACCACAGCCTCTGCCTCCCGAGTTCAAGCAATTCACCTGTTTCAGTCGCCCGGGTAGCTGGGATTACAGGTGCGTGCCACCACATCTGGCTAATTTTTGGACTTCTAGTTAAGATGGGATTTCACCATGGTGGCCAGGCTGGTCTCGAACTCCTGACCTCGTGATCTGCCTGCCTCAGCCTCCCAAAGTGCTGGGATTACAGACATGAGCCACCACGCCCGGCCAACACATCTTCATTTTTAATTGCTGGCCAGAAGCTGGATGATCTAGGCCTGTCAGGGAGCAAGTTGCAGAACAGGGATGATTAGGAATATTGGAAAGAACTTGTCTTTGTAGTTATTCTTGGCAGGATTTCTGCTGTATCCTAACGCAGGTGAGCTAGACACAAGACGAGCATAACTGATGGGCTTGCCTTTGCTTTTGAGTGTTTTGTGGCTTCTAAATTGGCTGTGTGAGGACTTGTTTGCAGAAGTGAGCCGAAGTGCATCATTAAAAGCAGCTTAAATGCACATCCCTTGAGAGAATGCTTCAAAAATTACCTATAATAACAGCAGGCTGTCTCCTGCATAGTTTGTTTAAGACACTGCTTAGCTGGGGAATGTCCAACTCTTATCACTACAAACTGTGATAATCTCCATATGAGGGGGAAAAATGGATCTTGGAGGTTGGGGGATGAGGTATTATTATATTTCATAGGGGATTCAAGACTGGTTAACAAAACAACTTTTGTTTTCAGAATTGCTGTGCTTCTCACTAAAATAGTTAAGTGTGAGGGAAAAGGCAGAAAAAGGATGGAAGTGCTGAAACATGCATTTAGTTGGTGGGGGGGTTGGAAGAAAGCACATTTCCTTGCGTAGGAAGTAGCAATTCAGACTTTTCCTGGCATGGCATTTGCCTTGGCTGGGCATTTGATTCTGCCTTTTCACCCCCTATTGTCTTTTCTCTTTATTCTTTCTCTGGGCTTATGGCAGTAGTCGGGTCAGTGGTCTGCTTCCATGGAACCCTGCCTGTGTAATACATACCTTGTCCACCTCCCACGTAGACAGTGCCTGTCATGAGCCACTGCTGTCTTCATTGGTTTGAAGCTTTCACGTAGACCTTTATCTTTGCGAATCTAATTTTGGTTGCAAACAGTATGAGTTTAGTGGCTAATGGGTAAATTGTTTAGACAGGATACAGTAGACTGTATGTGTGAGCATATACATTCTGAGACTTTGGACTAGAAAATTTGTCTTGTACAGAAAATGCTATGATTATTAATTTAATACAAAGACACCAAGTAATGACTCTATAAAGAGTATTACAGCTGAAGACAAAGCAGGTAACTTTGCCATGGGATTGATCCGTTATTGTTATAAAAGTATTTTGTAGACAAAAGTGGTGCAGACACTCACAGAATATGAAGAAAGAGGAATATAGTCATAGGACAGTCAAATGTATATCTGGTCTACCAGTTAAAGTTCATTTAGTAATACCTAGTAGTAATACATACTCATGAAGCAGATTTAAATTTGTAATACATTTTCCTATTACTAGTCTCATTCTAGTGTCATAAAATAAGCAAATATTATTTTGCATATGAGTGGATGTAGAAATCCAAAGAAAGTAAGTGACTTGTCCAAAGGGTAGAGACAGAAACCCAGATCCTGAAATTCCCAGAAGAACTTTCAATGCTCTGTGAAATAGGAATCCCAGATTCATGTTGAGAGTTTCAATGACAGAGTGTTCTAGACACAATCACAGAACAGAGAGGAAAGCTACATATTATCTTACAGGAGAAGGAAGTGAAGAAATTGGAGCTCTCATACACTGCTGGTGGGAATAGAAAATGGTGCAGCCACTTTGGAAAAGTTTGGCAGTTCCTCCAAATGTTAAATATAGAGCTACCATATGACCCAGTAATTCCACCCAAGAGAAATTAAAACACGTGTCCACATAAAAATTCATATATGAATGTTCGTAGTAGCATTATTCATAATAGCCAAAAAGCCAGAGCAACCCAAATGTCCACCAACAAATGAATGGATAAATAACGTGCGACAAAGCCACACAATGGAGTATTATTAGGCAATACAAAGAGAAGAAGTACTAATACATACTACAATGTGGATGAATCTTAAAAACATGATGTTCAGTGAAAGAAGCCAGTTACAAAAGATCACATATTATATGGTTCCATTCATATGAAATGCCAGAGAGATAGAGTGTAAATCTGTGAATATCCTCGGCTGAAAGTGGGGAGAATGGGGAGTGAGTGCTATCTGGGTGATGAAAATGTCCTACAATTAGATTATAGTGATTATTGCACAACTCTATGAATATACTAAAACCCACTGAATTGTACACTTTAAATGGGTAAATTTTATGTATGTGAATTACAGCTCAACAAAACCATTGATTACAGGAGAATATATGTATTTTTCTATCTCCAGGCCCAGCTTCCGTTATCAGCAATGATGATGACTCTGCCAGCCCACTCCATCACATCTCCAATGGGAGTAACACCCCATCTTCTTCAGAAGGTGGCCCAGATGCTGTCATTATTGGAATGACCAAGATCCCTGTCATTGAAAATCCCCAGTACTTTGGCATTACCAACAGTCAGCTCAAGCCAGACACATGTAAGTACAGCTGTTTATACTTATTGGCCCATTTGCTGCATAGCTGTATCAACCAGAGTGTTTATCAGAGTCCCTGACAGGGATGACTGGCGGGGGGCAGGGTGCAGTGAAATGTCTGAGGATTCTTGCAGCTTTTGGTCCAGGAATAGATCCTTTAGTTTGTTGCTTATGGAATTCTTTGGGTGTGTCTCCTGCTGGGAAGGGAACTGTGGGCAGATACTGACTTCTCTTGGGATCTATTTTCCAAAACCATTTGTCAATGTGAAGTTGGAATCAGGCATGCTTATCTTGAAAAAAAGAAAGACAGAAACCAGAAGTATCATTAGAATGCACATATATCAGTTATAGATGACAAGCAAATGAATGTAATTTAAATTTAGCTTGTTGAGTCATTGAAACATGCACTCTAGGTAGCTGGGAAGGCACTGTGTTGCCCACAGGTGGTATCAGTTTGGGGAGTCCTGTATTCTTTGCTCAGTCTGAGTTCCCAGCATGAGGCCTTGTTGCATTGCCACAATAGCAAGGAGACATGTTAGCAGATGATTTGCATATTAAGTACATTGACTTTCATTTTTCAAAACCAAATTAACCCATTAATCTCTGTTAGCAAGCTTGAGATTTTTCTAAGGGCTTTTTGTGCTATCTTCTGCACCACTGCTCCAATATTAAACGTGTAGCACAGCCTTAAAGACAACACAAAATAAACCCACGGTGGACAAACAGGCTTATGGCATTGGGATTCCAGGCCTTCCTTCATACGTGACTAAGGGGCCGTGAGGGCAATGACATCAGGTGGCCCGGATCCCAGAGATTCCCTGCCACTAAGGAGTGGGTATCCTGCATGTTTCCATCCCGACTTAAATACCATTCTCCTACCTTGTCATAGAGGTAAGGTAGAGGATTACTGCAAGGTTAGGCTTTGGGGGCTGACTCTTCGTCAAGAGCTTTCATGGGATGAAGGGCCTTAGCAATGAGTGTCAGATCTGTGCATGTATAAGGAAATATCTATAACTTCATCCTATTCACTCAAATTTATCCCAAGGTATGTTTAAGGTTGGATGTGAGTTTAAATGTTAGGAAGAACAGTATTATGAGCTTTTAATGTGTGAGACTGGAATCCACCAGAGATTTTGGTTGACTCTGTAACATGACAAGATAAATAGAATAATGTGTGAAGAATATTGAGCTCCTTAAAATAAGAGGTATTAGTTGAAATCAAGGTATTATTACTCTTAATATTGTCATTATGGTGTGAACAAGGTGAGTAGAGGTATTGCTTAAAATGTGCCTTCTTTGATGGGGTGAGCCTCCTCCAAAGATCCTTGGAATGCCCTGTATGCAGAACTGTCAAATAAGGAGTAAGACTAAGCAGGATACTGTGATGGGAGCATCTGTCATCATTTTGATTGTTCTCCCTAGGAATAGAGTACTTTGACATTGACACCTCAGTCACCACCCGAACCAGGCCTATGATGCTTTTCAGTTAGCCTGAGGCTGTAGTATAATTGAGGCTGACTAAAATCAACATACCCTCAAAAAGTTGCTTTCCTTTGTGGAGGGAGGGAAGATAAAGCTGCATAATTAAGTAGACCCGATCAGCCCAACAAGTCCAGTAAGAGAAATTGAACAAATGAGCAAGAGAGCAAACAAACAAAGTAACAAACAAGATCTTCTAGACAAAAGTGGGCTACATGGCTGGAAGTGCTTTCTTCCCTGGGAGGCGGAGATAGGCGGATCACGAGGTTGGGAGATCGAGACCATCCTGGCTAACACAGTGAAACCCCGTCTCTACTAAAAAATACAAAAAATTAGCTGGGTGAGGTGGCGGGTGCCTGTAGTCCCAGCTACTCGGGAGGCTGAGGCAGGAGAATGGCGTGAACCCGGGAGGCGGAGCTTGCAGTGAGCTGAGATCCGGCCACTGCACTCCAGCCTGGGCGACAGAGTGAGACTCCGTCTCAAAAAAAAAAAAGAAAAGGCCGGGCACAGTGGCTCACGCCTGTAATGGCGCAGTGGCCAGCACTTTGGGAGGCTGAGGCGGGAGGATCACGAGGTCAGAAGATCGAGACCACCCTGGCTAACACGGTGAAACCCCGTCTCTACTAAAAATACAAAACATTAGCCGGGCGTGGTGGCAGGCACGTGTAGTCCCAGCTACTCGGGAGGCTGTGGCAGGAGAATGGCGTGAACCCAGGAGGCGGAGCTTGCAGTGAGCCGAGATTGCGCCTCTGCACTCCAGTCTGGGTGACAGAGCGAGACTCCGTCCCCCCTCCCAAAAAAAAAAAAAAAAAAAGAAATCCAGGAAGAAAGGCTTCAAAGGTTTATTTCCTTAATCTGGAGTCTGTGGAGATTTTTTGCAAAGGTTTGGGTTCCCTTTGGAGTAGTCTTGATTGTGTGGCTCAGTCATTCTGTGCCTCCTGTCAGTTTCTGGCCTCTACCCAAGTGGCCAACCTCCATTTGGTCATTCCTTCTGTATAAAGTCTTGCTAGGCCCTGCACCCAATCGCAGTGTCCCGGCTTTGTGTCCTCAGTCACTCCACACCATATACCAAAAAAGATTTTCATTTTTCCAGGCAACAAGCCACGTATACGCTCATGATTTTAAGAACACTTAAAATCACAAATCTTCCATGAATCCTTTTTCAAATAAATGAGAACGAAGAAGCGATTTACTTCTTTCCTTCCCTTCACCCTTTTGTAAATGTCATTTTTTTATCTCATATTTTTTTTCCTTTATCTTTGGTGTATCTGTGGCCTTCTGTTAAATATTGAGTATGAGCACTCTCATGTGTTTCTGCAATCTCTTTTAGGTTAGATTGTAAGCTCTTGGAGAGCAGGATCTTTATCTGTTGACCTATTCCTTCATAGCACAGGACGTGGTGTACCTTTGATGTTGGCCACATGTTGACCAGATGTAGCTTTATATTACTGAAATATTAATTGCTAGCAGATATGTAACAAGAAAGATGACTCATAATCATTTTCATTAGTTTTATTCCTATCAAACTTGCCTACATAGTTATTTATTAGACAAGTTTTAAATAATATATTAGCCAATTTAAACAGATTTAGATAACAATTTTAGCAGAAATAGGCTTTGGACAAAAAATCTTTTCTTTGAACATTCTAATTGTAGTCATGCAGAAATTAAAATATTTCAAAATGTATAGACCTGACATGTAGACTAATCTGTTGCTATAGGCCCATGAAATGTTGAGAACTTAGATTTCAATTAGATAATTCCCATTGACTATATATATGTGTGTGTGTGTGTGTGTGTATATATGTGTGTGTATATATATACACACACATATTTATGTGTGTTATATAAATATACACACATACATGTACTCTATATATACACACATATGTATATGTACATATACCTATATGCACACACATACACATATACATATGTATGTGTGTGCATATAGGTATATGTACATATACATATACATATGTGTATGTGTATATATATATAAAAAACATATATTTTAGAGACAGAGTCTCACTCTGTCACCCAGGCTGGAGTGCAGTGGCACAGTTGTAGCTCACTATAACCTGGAACTCCTGGGCTCAAGCAATCCTCTTGACATAGCCTCCTAAGTAGCTAGGACTCTTAGGTACGCACCGCCATGTCTGGCTAATTTTTTTTTTATTTTTTATTTCTATTTTTTGTAGAGATATAGTTCTCACTATGTTGCCCAGGCTGGTCTTGAACTCCTGGACTCAAGTGATCCTTCCCAACTTGGCCTCCCAAGGGAGGGATTGCAGGCACGAGCCCCATTGAATATTTTTTACAAGTGAGCTTTTAAAGAACCTCTAAAGAAGGGCTCTTTTAAGAAGTTGCAATGAAAAAAACGTTGAGAAGATCTCAGAGAGAGTTTAGAAAACTTATCATGTGCTTAAAGCATAATATCACATGGACAGTACAACGTTACCATTCTTATGGATCCGTCAGAGACTTGAGCCAAAAACTGGCCTATTTACTTCTCTTTCCTAAAACTGCATGCTATTCAAAGATGTTGACTTTAGAATATACACGTGATCTTACAAAGATCACTGAATTGTAAGAATCTATTGTGTGTATGATCTATATGTATGATCTTACTCATTTCACTGAAGTTTAAGAATCTAACTTACATAATAAAGACAATTCATTAAATATTTATTTATAACACTATTTTAATGCTAGGAACTAGAGAGCTCTTGAAAATAATGGCTTGTTCCCTGCTCTCAAGGAGTCTCACT
This sequence comes from Macaca nemestrina, assembly GCF_043159975.1. Classification (NCBI taxonomy): domain Eukaryota; kingdom Metazoa; phylum Chordata; class Mammalia; order Primates; family Cercopithecidae; genus Macaca; species Macaca nemestrina. The sequence goes on along the minus strand of NC_092138.1, from coordinate 13,178,660 downwards.
GGCAAGGCCGATAGTTAGATCATCATATAATCATAATGCAATGTGATAGGCATTACAATAGAATAGGTTAGAGCATGGGTCCAAAACCCCAATTACCACCAAGAATCAGGCACGTCAATGTAAGAAACAGGCTGGAAGAAAAATGATGTGGGGTAGTGAGGACCATGCTGGAGTATGGGCCTGGTATTGCCAGATATTCTAATTTTTTTCCAGAGAAAACAGGCGTTTATTATTTTGTGTGGATTCCCCAAGATTTAAGACACCGGGTGAGATAAATAAAAATATATCAGTGTGAGGCAGGTTTGACTCGCAGTCTACCACCCGTTTGTGATACTCTGAATTAGACCTGAAGGATCAATGAATAAAAATACCTTATTTTACAAACGATGCTCAGAAGTAGCTTGTCCAGAGTGATACAAGCTCAATACGTGCATAGTTTGGCTTTAAAAACAAAATAATAAACAAACATGATCAAATCCGACTTCTTAAAATGATGCATAAAATAATTTTAGTGAAAGATGGTGATCAATTATATCCCCTGAAGTATGTTTTCACTATCTGGAGTGATGAGGGTTTCATTTACAAAGTCCGGAGGTGGTTTGCAGGATTGTAGAGCAATCTGAACGGGGCTGAATTCCTCCCGAGCACGTTCCAATAGCAAGTCTGTCTACTTTATTGCAGGGCCCAGAGGTTCCCCCAAGACCGCCTGATAATAATTTGGTATTTGGAGGCTCCTGTGTCACTGCAGGAACTAAAGGAGGCTAAATCCATGCCTGATGGAGGAGAAGAGTTCTATGGTTATCTGCAAATTCTGGCCAGACAAGATCTTGACGTCACTCCTTAGCTTCCATAACCTAGCCAAGCAAGAAGTTGCCTTTCCAAGACAAAGCAGTGTGCTCTAATGACTAACCCCTCAAAATACTCTGCCACTTTAACTATAGACCCATCTCCTCGATCAATCAGGATGGCAAGATGGAGCTGAGGAGCTCAGCAACATCAAGTCTGGAGTTGGTCTTTAATTCAACTAGCTTGTTTAGACGTGTCTGAACACCACGTCACCTGACAGCACGGGGTGGTTTCCCAGTAAAATTCACAAACTCGGCTCAAGGGCAGCTGTGTGCTGCTTTCCTTTCCTTGCCTCCTGAGAAAGGTTTTGACAGGGAACAATGGAAACACACCTTCTGAGCTGAAACAAACCAACAGAAACAAAACACACTAACCAGCAAAAACCCCAAATCATCAGTCTTGGGTTCTCTCGAAGGGTGGGAGTGCGTCTTATCTTCTCCCGTCGGAGCAAACACGATAGAAGTCCTCTCTAAAATTGTGTCTTCCCTAGAGCAGCCTTGTAAATTAGCTAGGGTCCTAGGCTTGAGGCCTAAATCGACTTAAAATTGTCTCTAAATATGGACCTGGATGTGTTTGTACTTGCAGAGCATGCCCTCTTCATGTGCCTAGGGCTAGTAACTCCCTGTGGCAGAGGCATATAAAGTATTCTGACTTTTTTTTTTCTTTTCAATTTAATTCCATTTCCAATGAAATGGATTTTTAAAAATTTTCTCCAGAGTGTGCCATACTTCTCCAGCTATTGTAGTTAATGTGCGTGTTTCCTTGTGTATATGTGTGTTTGTGTGCGCATATGTGTTTTCCTAGTGGTCACATGCTTGTTAGGCAATTATGTAGATAAGCACAGATTCGTAGACCAGCTAGACCTGAGGAAAGAAGACCTTATAAAGGGAGGGAGTATTTTAACAGTAGCTAAAGCTATCACACAAAGCACCCATTCTGTTCCCCTCAATAGCCACAGCCCACTTCGTCATTGTCTTACCAATAAGGGGAAAGGATGTAGGTGATATTTTTCACAGAACCACAGAGGTTTTGAACATATTTGCAGTATTACTTTGAGTACACATGAGCAAAAATTCTGAATTATATCCAGGACCCAGAAGCTTATTAGATCAAAGAGTGCGGGGCCCTTCAGAGTTACCGGAGATTATCTTCAGACTTCAGTGCAATCGAATGACCATGGTCCATTTTGATGGTTAGAGATAGGACTGATAAACGGGTAGAAACAATTGCTTTAGCACTTTCTTCTGTACTTTGCCTATTAATGTTTTGTCTTTCAAAAGTATATTTTCTTCTAATTGTTTAATTGGCCAAATAATGACTGCTTTGGGAGTTGTTTGTATGCCTTGGAAGGCCATGGCCTGCACTTTAAAAATAAGCTAAGTCCATTCTGCCCAGCATGAGCATTAGGACAGAGAATGCAGTTATTTTAGGATCCTTAAAAATTGCTTCTTTTATGGCACACTGGGTTGACGACTCATCTCATGGGAACCTTCATGGTACGTTGCTGCTGTTTTGCAGGTCCCAGTACAATTCTTTCCCCCTCTCAGTGCCATGGCCCCCCCATTGCTAGCTACAACAATTTGATATCATATTCCATTTTCAACTCCAAAGGAGATGGTAAGAAGCTATCAAATAATGCTTTAAAAAAGCAACTTCAGTTTCTTAAAAGAAAGGAAATGAAGACATGCTGCATAATTACATTTAAAATGTAAGCCTTGTTATTATAAGCTGCACCGAGATGAAGATTTGTTAGCAAACCAGTTTCGAGCACACTCACAGTGAAGTAAAATCATGTTTTTAGCATCTGACTATTGGGTGATATTATTCTTTGTTATCAAAAAATAAATATCACTTGATTATAGTATTCTTAGACCTCCTAGAGAAAACACTCCAGTCCTAAGTTTGGTGTCTGAAAAGAAAAACAAAAATAAAGGTTATGGATTTAGGTCAGGGAGACACTCAGAGTGATACTCTGAAAACTGCGTTTACTCCCTCATCATCAGCCAACCAAGATGGAGTTCTGCATCCTGCACATATCAGACATTTCAGTCCAATTTCACCGAAGCATCAGTGATGTTCTAGAAGCATCCCAGCAGATGGAGGATCCTAATGTATTTGTTCTGGGTATTTCCTCAGGCCCAGCCTGACTGGAGTGTGTGTACCAACAGGATGAATCCAATCAAGCTATGCCCCCATTTTGGTTTTGGGTTGATCACTCTCGCATGTGCCAGCAGATTGTGGACCAGGACCAGCTCAGCAGACACAGTTGCAGAGTAACCTCCTATGTTGCTAAGAAGCTCCTGCTACCCAGGTGCTTTGAACAATTGAGTGCTCCCTCTGGTTAAGTAGAGATGGGACCACTGGAGTTTTTCTTGGATGTGATGCTCAATCCTTTATGGCAGCTATTATAACAAAGTGCAGGTTTCCTCCCTGGGAAGTGCAGCTTTTCTCTGTCTTTACTAATTCTGCCAGCCTGTGAGAGTAACCACCATAGCTGGGCTTCTTCTCAGATTGTCATGCCAGGTCTCCTTGCTGGGGAGCTGTGATGCTGCTCTGAGGTTGATCGCTGAGGTTGTAGTGGGTTTTTGTTTAGTTTTTCTGGATTGTTCTTCTTTCTTTTGAATGGCAAGAGAAGAAACATTTTCTCTAACCCACGGCCAGGAAGGAAATGGGGATAGAGCTACTTCTTAGTTCAACCTGGTTGCCACATAAAGGAATCTCTCTCCTTGGACTCAGCCCCTAACTGGAAGCAAGAGCCTCTGCCTCCTGAGACTGAGAGAGCAGCCCAAGGAGGAGATGAATCCATTCTGTCCTTTGTTTGGGTTTGCTTCCTGTCAGTGAGAGAATGCTGAGGCAGTTCCTGATATGTGAAACTTTCATTTTTAAAACCAGGACAGTCCTAAACAGACCGCAATGCATTGGTCAATCCCAGTTGGTATAGGCCCAATGATTTTTGCTAGTAAGATAGAATCGTCTTCCTCACCCAAAATGCTTTTAAGTGCCCTAAAATGGGTATTTCAAAATAAAAATAAATAATACAGATTATAGTAGAAAACCTGGAAAACATAAGAAACAAAGATGAAATGAAAAGTCCCATGTAATTCCACCAGTTAGAGTTAACCACTGACATCATTTGGATATATGGCTTTCTAGTCTTGTGGGTATCCTTTGAATCTCTTGTAATATAAAGTCTGACCATATGTGTCCTTGCCTTTATTTGTACTGGAGTCTGTTAATATATTTATAGTAATAGCTCCCTTTGGGGCGATTGTGCCACACAGTGTGTAGGAAGCACATTGGGTGTATTATTCCCAGTTTCATATTTTGTATTTCCTTGGGGATGTGCAGGGGTTAAGAGCGGGGGTCTGGCCATAACTGGCCACGTCAGACTCTCATATGGTAAGTATCACAGAGCACACGAGGCCTGTGTTATGCGCTGGAAAGACTCAGGAAATGAGAGGCTCTCTTGTTCTGACAAGGCAGGCTGAGAGCACTCATTTAGGGTCATCACTCCAGATAACTCTAAATGCGGTTTATTGCTCAACTGAAGCAGATGATCACTTTTTGCCTCCAAGTTCTTCACCCTAGCTAGCTCCTTTCAAAGAGCTGAGTGTGCTGGATCTTAAAGGGCCAAGCTAGTTACATCTCATACATTTCCCAATATTTAGGGATGCCTTCTCTTCCACTGAGGATCCCTTGGCTATGCAAGGACCTCTGATGAGCCGGAGTCTCCCTTTGGTCACTCCCAGCTTTGCTTAAACTTGATGGAGTTTGCAGTCCAGTGATCCCCGGATCTTTCATCATGAAAGCCTTCCTTCCTCTCCTGATGTCTGAGGCCTCTAGATCTAGACTGGGGTTCTGGCAAGGAGGCTTCTATCAATAGTGTGAAATCCAATAATATGTTAGTGTTGGTATTTTGCACAGTAATATTAAGGCTAGATTCTAAAAATGAGTTCAAATGAATAAGTTTCTGTGATGTAAGAGATTAGATATGTGTGATTTCAGAACCAAAGGCAGGGGGGAATCCCAGAAAGAAAACAATAATATAAGCCTAGTTTCTATATATTATTCTTATTCATTACTGTATATGGGTAGACATCAATATTCTATTTTATCCTGTTACTATTAATGAACACATTTTTTAACCATGCCATTGAACTTTTGGGTGCACTAAAGTGGAACCCAAGCTCCTCATTACATAATAATGGCATTTGGACTGAGGGCCATATTCCTAAATTTCCAGTAAAGTGGTTGATATAGAGAGGACAGGATAAAGCCCTATAGTGTGCAGTTATATCAAAACAGCTAGTCTCCACTTTAGGGAATGCCTTTACTAGAGATTACATGAAAGGTCTGCTTATAAAATAAGCAGATATGGCACCACTAAGCAGCCACCTGAATTGTTTTCCTACAGGAATGATTAATGTTCAGATCCATTTATGTTTTCGTGCTCAATACTTACTCCCCTTCCCTGCAACACCCAAAGGGTTTACTTTTGAAGTCATTTGGTCTTCAGTCTACTACTGAGGAATAGAGAGGCACAAACTGCTTTACCCAGGGTCAGAACTCATGTTCTTACCTTCTACTAATAGAGTACTTGAGTCAGATGGACTAACTGGTCTCACATTTTCTCTATCTTGGTTTTACCTCCATAAACATCAATATCTTTACCCACGTGGTTTTTCTCTCCTCCCCTTTTTTCCATATGTATTAGGGTTCAGGAACTATGAAGCTAATGATCACATTTCTTCCTAGTTCCTAATTTCATTAGTGCCATTTCCTAATATCTACAGAAACAATTATCAATACATGTAGCTGCTTGAGCCTCATTTAGAAGGGTAGCCTTTCTTCCCCAAGTGTTGTCAGAATGTACACATTTAGTCTGTCTTTTTCCCTCTTAGGAGTCTTTGTTTTGAGTTGATGGTAAAATTCCTCTATTTACATGTGAGATTTTTGATTTCACTGAATTCTACCTAGATTTTTATGGACATTGGATTTGAAAGAGGAAAACACTCATTTTCTTAGTAAGATATTGGTGATACATAGCTACGCCGCTGACTTCCAAACTCCTGGGCTTTGGGGAGGGCGACAGTGGCCAAGTAGCAGGCAGAATAAGATCATCACTCATGTCCTGAATCACACTTTCCCTCTCGGGTTGTGTATATGCTCTGCCACTTCCTACATATTACATCCTGAATTTTTAAGTAAAGTGGATCTTAGCCAGATTTGAGTCTAATGGCTGATTCATCGGCATAGTTCTTGGCGTTAACATCTCAGTGCTCTCTTTTGTTCTCTTCGAGAGGATTCATGTCATTGAGGGCCTTTGTGCCTCCTGTTGTCTCGGTGTGAGGAAGAGCTTTGGTGTGAGGGCAGAGCTATGTAAAGGGCTGCTGGGTTGGGGGATTAGTTCATATGGTCCCCACACCATCTTTCTACTTTTGGAGAGAGGGGACTTTGAGTGGGTGGGTATGGATTGATGTTCCTCAAGGAAACCCTGCTGGCTAATGGGCACTACATCTGTGTACTACTGTGATTATCTCTGTAAGCTCCCCATGTGGCCAAGGACCCTCCTCCTACCTGGGCACTTCCTGCTGCCTTGTTGCACTGGTCTCAGCCATTCAGCCCGCTGCTGCTCCACCATGTTGGGCTGCAGTAGGATAGGGAAGGGGTTCTGTTGATTGCTAAATGTTGCCTAATTTTATTTCCCTCTTCCACATTTCACGCAAGAGAGTGGACCTAACACATGACTTGCGTTCTCTTCCTATGTTCAGAAACTCCAGGGCTTGCCACGTGTATGTATGAGTGACCGATGGAACTTGGAATTCTTTATCTATATGATCTATCCGAAAATGAGATCTTTTGTACTGGAATTTGTGATGTAGTTGATCATTCAGAGCCAAACGCATATACCAATAAAGACAAGAGTGTCATATTTGTGGTCTCTGTTGCCTACTTTCATCACCTACTAATAATTTTTCTTACATAGACTTGAGAATATAATTCAATATTGGGATTCCTCAAGGCACCACGAACAGTGCTTTAGAAGTTGTTGCCATTGGTTCCCCAGTTGCCCCCACATAGCCTCTCTGGGTTTTCTTGAAGCAACTCCTTCACTCAGGTAGGCCAGCACTAGGGTGAGGCAAGAATGTCACTCGCTTAAGGCACAGAATTTAAAGTGACACCAAAAGTCTCAGTACTCAAATAATATTTTCATGCAACATTTTAAAAGATAAAAAAAGAATGCAAAAGATCTATGAAGAAAATATCAAAATTTTAAATAAAGCCAGCATAATCCCAGGAGGACTGAGATGAGTGTAAGGTGAGTGAGCTGAGTCCTATAAGTTCAGGGTCAGATCCTGTCTTTCCTTAAAATTCTGATATTTTTGGCTGGGTGCGGTGGCTCACGTCTGTAATCCCAGCACTTTCGGAGGCTGAGGTGGGTGGATCATGAAGTCAAGAGATCAAGACCTTCCTGGCCCACATGGTGAAACCCCGTCTCTACCAAAAATACAAAAATTAGCTGGGCGTGGTGGCACATGCCTGTAGTCCCAGCTACTTGGGAGGCTGAGGCGGGAGAATCGCTTGAACCCGGGAGGCGGAGGTTGCAGTGAGCCGAGATCGCGCCACTGCACTCCAGCCTGGCAACAGAGAGAGATAACATCTAAAAACAAACAAACAAAAAAACAAACAAAAACAAAACAAAAAAAAACTTTTTTTAAGCACAAATGTTTGCATTCAATTTTATCAAGAACTATTGTGTTACACTTAATGTAATTTATCTCAATAACTGATTTTTTAGCATTTCCTTAAGTTGTGTGCACAAAGCAAGAATCTCACTCCCCTTAGCCTTGGCCTTGGCCTCCGGGCTCCTTCTGGCCTGGATCTTGTTGAAACCTCTGGCCTTTGCAAAGCTGTTATGTGTACACAAACTTCTCAGCTGATTATCTGTCAGTTTTCTGCCACTTCCTGAGTTCCTGGCCTAATTTCTTTCCTCACTGCCTCGTCTTCCCTTGGAGACACAGTCCCCTGTTTCCCTTTTGTTCAACCAGCCTCAGCATCTCCAGCAGTAACCATCCTGTGCTATCTACTGAAATAGCAGAGAAGTGCATGCTCATCTTCTCACTAATTTTTAAAATTTTTATTTGTTGTATGTGACCCTCCAGAGTGAGGGAATGAATGAGGCTGCCAAAGAGAGAGAGAGAGAGAGAGAGAGAGAGAGAGAGAGAGAGAGAGAGACAGAGACAGAGAGAGAGACAGAGACAGAGACAAAGAGAGAGAGATTTTGTGGAAAAGGACAGGAGGGAGGATCAGGGAACTTTCTCAGTAAGTTTGAGAAATAATCTAGGGGAAAAATGGATAAAAGTTTTAAAAAAATAAGTGAAATTCTTAAAAAAAATCTATATTGCTTTTATCCCCCACATTTGGAGATGTATGATACATTTGCTAAGTTGAAGATACAGTATTTGAGATTTAAAATACCCCATTTTCACTCAGCCAGTTTCTTAGTGCCATGAGCTCTTTTTGTAATATTTGCATTCTCTATTTTTACATAATTCCTATCTAATGCCTTTTATGGGACAGGCCCCATGGATTGTATTTTCACATTAAAAAAAACCCTAATCATTTGCTGTAGTATAGATATTACTTTGTTTTACAGATGGGAAAAGTGAGACTCAGAAAGGTTAGGAGGAAAAAGAAAACCCAAATTCCACCCTGAACAAGGGGTTGTTACTGAAGCCCAGGTGGGTGTCCTGGAAGTGAGGACTCTTTCTAACCCAGTGCTGCTCATCCTTTCCAAATTAATACCCAACAATTTTCTAACTCAGCAAGAGGAACTGTAGTGTTAGCATTGCGCCTTTCATGTGGGTGATCAAGTATTCTGGGGTGTATTAACTTTCGGATCTGAAGGGCGAGGAGTGTCCACATGGTGGATACTGAACTTTCTGTTAAAGGAGGAACCTGCCAGTGGGCAGAGCCCAGGCCATCTATAGTGCAATGGTTGACACAGACTCACTGGCCTGTGATGTTTTCTCTCTCAGTAGTGTCTTTACCAGAAATATTAAATGATCATGAATATAAAGCCCTTATTTTTATTTTTTTTTCCAATTAAAATTATGTAAAATCCCACTTTTTCTTTTGCCAAGGCCTCTCTGAAAAGTTTACTTTTTTAGTTTTCTTTCAGAAAATCCTAGAAAAAGCAAGCTATACCATAGATCTCAGACTCTTTCTTGAGTGGCTTCACTCCTCTGAGATTAGCATATCTGATTTCCGAGGTGAACTTGATGTCCAAGAAAAGAATTCAAAGTGTACCAAGTATGTTTGGGAGCACGTTGAGGTGCACACATTTGCTGAGTTTCTGTAGGTGATGCTGGGAGGAGTGAGAACCCACCACTCCTGGGCAGGGTCACCCTGTACCAGGAGGCCAAGGGAACACAGTGGCTAGTAAAGCCTTCTTATCAGCATCCTATGGGGAACCAGCCTTGCTGCCAATCTTATGAGCATCTCAGAGGACAGACAAGTATTCCTCTGGCTCACCTTCTACAACTTGTCCTTTCATTTTCCATTCAAAGGCCCATGTTTCCAAACTGGCTAATCGAATGGAGTCAAAATTTCTATAGATCTTTATGCTTTAGAGAGCCGTTTTAAAAACAAGAGTTGGCACTCATACGTGGCATTCTTCCAAGCCTGCGTCTACGTGCTTCATAAAGTCAGGGGATATCAAGGAGCTGATATTTTTGAGCACTTTATGACAGACACACATGTTGACCAATATCTCATATAAGTCTTTTAATAGAGAGAGTCACGCATGTTCTTTAAAAACATCATACAACACTTCTTTACTGGGCTTGGTAAGTGCAGATCAGTTAGAACGGCAAGGTTAGCCAAAATGAATAATTATTTTCTGACTCAATGTTTATTCTCTTAATTATCTTGATAACTTAGAAAAGACCATAGTTTGGAGTATGAATTATTCAAATGTAGTTCAAAGTCCATTGTGACAAGTAATAAAATACATTCAAAATATTGTTTACTAGAGAGTTCCAAGCCCGCTGAACCTCCATGCATTATCAGCTACAAAGCTGCAGAGCGTGACCAGCCCTTTGGGTTTGTGGAGATGCAGCCAGAGAGTGGTTTGGAGAAACTAATTAGAATGTGACTTCAGAGAAAAGGGGCTGAAATATTTCCAAACAGAGAATTTGATGAGTCCTTTGCTTCCCCTGGGGTGGGGGTTGTGTGTGTTTTTGCATGAATCTCGGAACATTTGCCAGTATGGAAAATTTTCCCAACGAGAGGAAATAAAACCAATCTCTAATAAGACTGTCTGGGACCTCTAACAATAAAACTCCAGGATGGGGAGGGGACAACAAGGGTGGGAATGCAAGTTCAGATTAGGCTCAGGGTATATAGTCATATGTCTCTGTTGGACGATGAATGTGTAATCAGGAAGTCACGTCTCACCAGGAATTCAGTGGCATTAGTCAATGACTGACATCAAAAATTGCAGATGGAAATAAATACTTATTGACAATTTTGTAAGTTCTGAATTATGGTCTGTTCAACAAACGAACAAGTGCCTTGGCATCTCCAGCTCCTAGAACAATGCCTAGGACATTGTAGGTTTATAATAAATAGGTAGTAAACAACTGAATGAACAAAGGAATGGATGATCTTCTCTACTTTGCCTGTCATTTTACTGTAGCTTTGGGAAGAAAATACATCTCTACTTCATGGAGCTTCAGGCATCTCTAGTATTTGCCTGTGATTCTGGTAGGAGCAGAAGGTTGGCTACCTTTCCTTTTGAATTGCATGTTAGCTATCCCCATTGCCATGTCTGTTCAGTATTGGGTCTGAAGCTTTTTCTCCTGCTCTTTCTATCCCACCTCCTAAGTAATTTATGTTTTGAGAATTCTCCTGTCTGGTTTTGTAACTTGGGTTTCAGGTATGCCAAAGCTTTATGTTTTGTATTATGGGAGAATAATTTCTCACAAGGCCTAATATTGAAGTTTTAATGGAAATATACATATTTCTCTCATTGAATTTACACAATAGTCCTATGGTGGGTATCCTTGTTACTTTAATCACACAGAAGGAAAACAGTAAGGCACAGAGAAATTAGGCAATTTGCCCAAGAACATATAGCTACTAAGCAGGAGAGCTAGGAGTTTAACCTAGATACCCAAACCCTAGCATTGGTTTTTAATGCACATACTGAATTAGTGCCCATCTCTCTGTCTAGCCATCAAGCCAGGCTTCTTTCACACTCCTGCCAACACACACACACACACACACACACTGACCCACAATGGATTTGAAGCAGTTTACATTGGAAATGCAGCCAATTTAACTGATGAGATGGGTATCTACAACTTTCTCATTTTCCCCGTCATTTAAATCCTGAAATTTCTTCCCATACTATAAAACACTGTTTAGATTCAAAATTGACGACAAGGGAGAGCATGATTCTAAATGGTAAAGGCCAGACCAGAGTCTCAAGTCCTTCATCTTTGATGGAGAGCCACCCCTTGGCCACTGCCAAAGGCCAAGGTGATTTGGAAGGTGATGGTAGCAAGTTACCAGGCATTCTTTTATTTGTGGCTTTGCTCAGCTTAGTTTTTCTCAAATATGCAAGAAAGCTGGAGGACACCACTGTTGGAGGAGATCTGTATCTATTTATCCTTAACCCCAAGTCCGGTAGCAAGCCACTTGGCTGTTGGCAGTTGTCAGCAAGCAAAAGCTCTTGGACCTGTGTTTTTCACTGTGACATCTCTTGTTCTAGTGTGTGCATGACTGCATTATAATAACTAGAAATACTTTCTTTTATTTATTTATTTTTCTGAGTCGGAGTTTTCACTCGTTACCCAGGCTGGAGTGCAATGGCGTGATCTCGGCTCACTGCAACCTCTGCCTCCTGGGTTCAAGCGATTCTCCTGCCTCAGCCTTCTGAGTAGCCAGGACTACGGGCTGGCACCACCACACCCGGCTAATTATTTGTGTGTTTTTAGTAGAGACGGGGTTTCACCATGTTGGCCAGGCTGGTCTTGAACTCCTAACCTCAGGTGATCTGCCCGTCTCGGCCTCCCAAAGTGTTGGGATTACAGGCGTGAGCCACCACACCTGGCCTACTAGAAATACTTCCTAAGAATCAAATCCCTGCATCCAAACTGGTATGTATCAAATCTAAGTGGCTAGAGGTGAGGCCAATTAATCTGCATTGTTAAAAAGCCCCCAGATGATTAGGATAAATGTAAGAGTTTGGGGATCACTGTTCCAGGTTAGACTCATTGTGGAAGGTTCTCATCCAGAAGGACCATGAAGCTGGGTGAGGTGAGGTGAGGTGAGGTGGCAAGCTCCCTGAGGACAGGCTTGTACCTTGGTTGCTGATAAGTTTTTCCTAGCTTTCCTGGCTTTGCTGATACCTGGTTACCCTTCTTGGTTGCTGTACAATTCTTTTAGGTTTTTAAACATGGAACTATTTCACTCATGGGGGTTTAGGGCACAGGTGTTGTGGCTTTGAGGGTATAGTAGCACAGGAGTTGAAAAGGCATTTAAAGGATAGTCTTGTCATTCTAATCACAAGTGCTATGTCTCCATGAGGCCATGGTTCTTGTTTCTGCATCATCAGTATGGAACTTGATCCATTCATGAGTTAAGGATTCTCTGTGCACCAACGATACACCTGACACAGGTCACCAAATAGCAGATGAGAAGAATCTACTGATTCATATTTTCACAAACACTTCATAAAGTTGCTAAAATGCCAAAACTCCTAAGCTTAACTATTTGAAAAGGATTGGCAAATGTTTTAATCTATATAATCAGCAAAATGCAGAAATGCCCAGTTGAGATTAGGCTCAATCCTTCTAATAATTTGGTATCAAAATGATTAGAAACTGGAGTTGCATCAATAGTTTTCTCAAAATTCAAGTGCACTAACCTAGTTGACTTTTCTCAGAGAAAATATGCTATAATCATGTCAAACTATCAGAATGTTAGTTGTGTAACTTAGTACTTAGTGTAAGGAATTATTGGGAGATTATTTTATTCCTCCTTACAAATTCTTAAGTTTCTTTTGGAATTTCATTTTATGTGATTTGATCTGTACAAAATAATGTAAGAAGAGATAATGGGACAGATGGAGAGAAATGATTGAATCACCGTGTTTCAATGAAAAGTGTTCAAATTGCATTTCACTACATAATGAATTCTGCTTCAACTTACTTTGACATAAATAAGATTGGGTAAGAGAAACCAGAAGTAAATCAAATAAATTAATAAAACTATCAGAGCTGCTTCAATTTTGGTCCTCAGACAGTGTCTGCTTATTTGTAAAATAAAACCTGCTCTTATAAATTAAAACCCTTGCATATAACTCGGTGGAAAGCAAAAATTTAAAGAAGAGTTAGAAAATTTGGAGGCCTGATTAGGGCACCTTCTAATTTTACAAATATCAATTTTTTTTTGAAAGTTGAAAAACTGACATTTGCAACCTAGAATAGTGACCTTCAACTTTCAACTAGACTTTTTGAAAAAAAGAAGATGGGAGATACAGACATGCATGCAATATTGACGATTAGCTGTTCTTCATATTTTCCTAATTATACACATTTACTGAACATGAGGACATTTTTGCATTTTGTCTAGACGAAGGCTGTGTCTCCACTGGCATAATATATCATGACGTTTGTGAGTCTTGTGCAAAATTGAATTTGCATCTCTGCCGCCACTTGTAGAGTTCATTATCTTGCAATACAACCACTGGGAAAAATACAATTTTCAGTGTTTAATAAAACTGTTGTCTTCTCATAGTGCTTATGATGCTTGAACAGTTTGTCAGGCACTATTTATCACAGACACTGAACACTAATTATACTGTGTGTGTGCCTGTAAGAGTGATTTTAAATATTTTCTTTATTTAATATGTATCAGTGCAACCAGAGTTTTTTGCAACCATACTATTATTTGCATTTCTGAGAATCAATGTGTCTTTTTGCAGTATTAAACATAATAAAAAGGCCACTAAACTAACAGTAGAACATGTGAAATATGTACCGGATATAGTCAGGAGGCAAGGGAACTGATGGAAAACTCGGTCTCTTTACTCCTTAGTTAGCCTAGGGCTGTAGAAAGAAGTAGGGCATTGGCCAGTCTGAAATATGTCTCCAGGTCTAATTAATACTTTATAACTTTCTAGGGTAGAGATGATCATTGAGGTCCCTCCAGGCTACTCAGTTCTGCAATCTGTGATTTAAGTAAATCAGAAGTTATTTAGCATGGCTTCACTAATCAGAAACTTGAAAGACCAGAGGCCTATTTTCTGATGATCCCTTGAAAATGAGATTCAAATGACCAACCACTGAAAGAATCATGTGCTAAATCACAAGACCAAGCCCCTGAAACATAGTCTCCAGCTATTACGTGGTTTTTTGAAGAATGGCGGTCATACAAACATGATTTCAACGGGTCTTTATATTAAAGACACCATTTAAATGGGAACTGCATCTGGTGTTCTTTGTATGGTAATATATTGAGCACATAAAATGAATGTGTAGCAGAATAGAAGTTATCTTATTTTTTTTCTTTTAATAATCCCAAGAAGTATCATGTCAGACACATGGAAAACCCTTAGACTGAAACAATAAACAGAGTTAGTTTGGGCAACTTTGAAAGAAAAGAAAGTAAGGAAGGGCTATTTCCTAAGAGACTAACTGAAACACAGCATTCAAAATGGTTTTCCTACTGCCATCTTGAAGAATTCTATGCTTTGTTACCATCATGTTTTCACCAACAAAAGAATTAGCTGGTCGGGCATGGTGGCTCACGCCTGTAATCGCAGCACTTTGGGAGGCTGAGGCAGGAGGAGTATGAGGTCGAGGTCAGGAGTTCGAGACCAGCCTGACCAACATGGTGAAACCCCCTCTCTACTAAAAATACAAAAATTAGCCTAGTTTGGTGGCAGCTGCCTGTAATCCCAGCTACTCAGGAGGCTGAGACAGGAGAATTGCTTGAACGTGGGAGGCAGGGGTTGCAGTGAGCTGAGATAGTGCCACTGCACTCTAGCCTGGGCGACAAAGCGAGACATGGTCTTAAAAAAAAAAAAAAAACAGAGCTGAAAGAAGAGAACTTTAGAGAATACAGAACACCTGTAGCTAACTAGCTAACTCTCTAGGTCAAGACTATATACTTTCATAGGTATATGAAATGTGTGACCAGTATAAATACATGTGACCAATGAGACCACTGTGAAGAATTTGTTGTAGACTCAGGTAAAGCAGTGCCACACAAATTCACCCAAAGAGGAAGTATTGGTTATAACTCTTCATGAGGTTGATGTTGTCTTCCTATATTTTTTCCTGGAAGGCAACATTTTAGTTGGGACCATGATCCAATGGGAAGAAGCTTCCAAAGCTTTTGGAGCTGTTGGTCACCTCGCCTCCTTAATGCCCAACATTTGATGGTTTGGAGAAATGTAATTGCCACCCCGGCACTGCCTAGGCTTGGGTGTTCAAGTTCAGCCTCAATTATCACCAAAGCTCAGGGCCACTGCCATTCCCTGAAGCCCCTGCTCTGACCTGGGGCCTCCAACTGTTTCAGATCAGTCTTTGTCTTAGTGACACAGGCACATTCTCTTTTTCTGTTCTGTTGCTGCACAGTGGTATCTGAGGCCTGCCACTGGAGTCTGTTCACCTAATGCCGTTCCTTGAATATATTGCATGAGAAGATTCTTTTTTGTCTTTTTATCCCACCATCTCCTGTTACCTATATGTCAACACTTTCTCCTTGAGCCGACCCCTCATCAGCTTAAAACCAGTTCTTGCTTCTAGATTTTGCTTAGCTTGTGTTTTCTAGGCCACCAAATACTTTTCACTGGGTAATGTAAAAGGAGACAGAGCAAGCCAGGAAGCAGATGTCTGTTGGGTGGTGTGTGTCTTTGAGAGTTGGAATTTGAAATCTCTGTATGAAAGGAACAGTGAATGGGTGTAATTAGTCAGGCTGATGAAGGAGTAAAACCTGGTAAGCAGTTTTTCTTGACTGGCTTAATGAAAAGCATTAGCTATCAGTTTCTGCCTAAACGCACTGAGGGTAAAACAAGTGTAGGGTTTGAACAAAAGATAAGATTCAGCGTGGGCTTGGACTCTGTTCCCAAGAATAAGTTTTGCTTGGGCGGAAAGTATGTGGTTCATCCAAAAAAAAAAAAAAAAAAAATCAATGATTTGTGGCAGTTCTTTGTGCATTTTATTTCAGGATAATTTGTAATATTTCAGGAAATGTAAGGGGTTCTCACAAAGGCCCAAACTGGTATTTTGTAACCAAGTCTGAATGTGTTGCTCCTTTTCTTCTCATCGCCTTAAGTCAGGCACTTTCTCTAGGTCAGTTTTCAGGGCCAAGGAATTTTTGGGGGGTTAACTTACGGTTATCTTCCATCAGCTTGTGTCCTCCCCTGTGGCATGGACCTAGCCTAAGACCTTAAGACCTGCTCACCTCCAAGTGACCAGCAAGAAATTAAGGACCCCCTGGAGGGGAAGATTTCTTGCTGTCAAAGAAATTTCAAAAATATACTCTAATATCACTTATGACACCTTTAAAGGCCTTGGAGACAAATGATGTGAGTTTCTAGAAGGAAATGATTTGATGTCATTGCTTGACTATAATAAGCTGTAGTAAGGATTCTTCATGCAGCAAGACCAGACACCCCAGTGATCAAGTCCAGAGGGTGGCCCAAGATGCTGTTTCCTTTTGTGACCATCATCCAATAGTCACCGCCTCCAGGGACAGCAGATAGCCATCTCCAGCAGGACCAGTGGCATCTATTCTCTGCTTGACTTTGTTACATAGATTTCAGCTTTCTGGTTGGACCCCTGTGAAAAAATCTCTTAAACTGGGAAACTACAGAAGGGCTGGGTCCACATTTTTTTTTCCTTAAAGGAAAGATTATTTGTTAGTGTTAGGTGAGGTTGCAGATTATTTTCTTGATGTTGTGGGGACAAAAGGGACACATGATCTTGCTTTCTGTCCTATTTGATTAAAATTCAGATAAATGTTACAAGGGATGACAAAACCCATTTTTTAAAAAGGTACATAACATCTGGATAAACTACAGAGTAGAAGAGAAAACAAAACAAACCCAGCCTCATATTTTTTTCCCACATAGTTAATAATGCAAGAAAAAGCCAGCCAGGACAAAGAAAACAGAATAAAAATGTGGTTCTTGGGTTCAGATGTTAGAGATGAGCACTGAGAAAACTTAACCAGTTCTGGAAAGGGAAGGAGAAAGAAAACTTTTTTTAAGACTTGCCATCTGCTAAGTGTTTCCACATACGTTATCTCAGCTAAACTCCACCTTCAGGCAATTTCTTATGGACGAGTAAAGGGATGCTTGAAGAGTTTAAGTAACAGACTCACAGCTCAGGTAGAAAGTGGCAGAGAACACTTTGGGAGGTCATGGTGGGCAGATCATGAGGTCAAGAGACCGAGACCATCCTGGCCAACATGGTGAAACCCCGTTTCTACTAAAAATACAAAAAAAATTAGCCGGGCATGGTGGCAGACACCTGTAGTCCCAGCTACTCTGGAGGCTGAGGCAGGAGAATCGCTTGAACCTGGGAGGCTGAGGTTGCAGTGAGCCAAGATAGCACCATTGCACTCCAGGCTGGCGACAGAGCAGGACTCATTCTCAAAAAAATAAATTAAAAAAAAAAGTGGCAGACAGAAGACTCAAACCCAGGTTCCCTGGCCTCAAAGCCACCCCGGGAACTTCTGTCTTTACTTTTTTGTAACCAGGCACTGGGCACCAATCCTATGAAAATCCCTAAGAGTTTGGACCCAGTCCTTAGAGTACTCAACATATTATAAAGTTCACCTAATCCCAGAGGCCTGCTTCAACCCATAATAGCAAAAGTGTTGAGTCCACGATCAGGACAAATCAGAAGTCACAAAACCTGCTTCAGTTTAAGTCTCTGGGAAGCCCAGCCTTCATTTTTGGCTAATTGCCCCGTTGGCGAACTTTCCCCATTATTTATTAATGACAGCAATTGTTTTAAAGTGGCTCTTTAAAAACACTTTTAAAAATCTTTCTGTAATTCCAAAATAACTTTGATACTTTTCAGTAAGACTCAAAAATACTTTTGTATTTTATTTTTTATTTATTCATTTATTTTTGATACAGAGTCTCACACTGTTGCCCAGGCTGGACTGCAATGGTGAAATCTCAGCTCTCTGCAACCTCCACATCCTGGGTTCAAGTGATTCTCATGCCTCAGCCTCCCGAGTAGATGGGATTACAGATGTGCATCACTGCACCCAGCTAATTTTTGTATTTTTGGTAGAGATGAGGTTTCACCATGTCGGCCAGGCTGATCTCAAACTCCTGGGCTCAAGTGATCCACCAACCTCAGCCTCCCAAAGTGCTAGGATTACCAGCATGAGCCATTGTGCCCAGCCAATATTTTTGTATTTTAAATGTGGACATGACGTATCATGGTGGCATATTCTAAAAGTATAACTTTTTCAGTCTTCACCAGGATTTAGTTTTCAGAAAAAATTGTCCTGACAACACCCTCATTATTACCAGTATCGAGACAGTTGCTTCAGACTTGAGTTTTAATCCTAGCCTCACAGCTTCTACTCTTATGTGGCCCTGGGCAAGTCACATAACCTCAATCAGCCTCAGCTTCCATTCTGAAAAATGGTAGTAGCAGCATTATAAAGATAAAAATGACTGCTGTATGGGGGCCTTATTAAGAGCCAGCTGCTGCACTTAGCACTTTGCTTACATGAGTAAAATGAGGATAAGAGGATAAAAATGCCCAACTTCTCCGGTTCTTTTGCATCTTCAGGGATTTCCAATACACATACATCTAGCATGATGCCTGGCATGTTGTAGTCAGTAGCCATCAGTCCTGCTCTCTCCCCTTTGCTTCCCCCTCCCTCACCTTATGTCACACTAGGTCACTAATAACTCAGGACCTCTTGTTAAGGCCTTCAATAAAACATGGTGGTGATGGGTGACAGCAGGTCCATGGGTGTGACTGATCAGTGCTAATGGCTGTGACCCTTACCGTCCTCATGTGACAGGCTCAGAGCCAGATGGGGGCAAATTGATTCTATTACATTTAGAGATTTAACCTGCAGGGGGTACTCAGAATCTTTTTTATGAAGGGACCATTTGATGAACTACTGGGGTAAGGATCCATTTCTTAGCCTTAGCTTTCGGTTGCTTGTCCCAGGTAGGGAACATGTAGATTGGACTTTCTTGATCTTTTCTCATCCTCTAGGTTTATAGGTGACCACTTGAATGAAATCTCCTAGTTACCGAAGCAGTAATTTGAAAGAAAAGTAAGTAAGGGATCTAGAGGAGATAGTGAGAAATAAATGAAATTTCCATCTTCCTACTTCCATAATATCTTCAAAGGATCCCATTAGCAATCGCCTTGGGATGAATGCCATGATTAAAATACGCTTATCTCTGGTAATCGAACAATGACTTAGGATACAAGGCTCCCCTAGATCATATAACAACAAAGAAATACACCTGAATCTGGGAGATTATCTTCTTGTGAATTATAAGGAAATGCTTCTCAGTCATCCTCATTGAAGTACTGACTGGCAGACAGAAGTCTGAGAATATAACCCTAAAGTGCTTTCTTCAATTGTAATACATCTTTGATATCTCTGATTTTATTTTAAACATATACTTTGTGATCTAATTCTGTGTGACAAACCACCCCAGCTTTACTGGCTTAAAATAAGAACAATTTACTTTTCCCGTAGTCTCGTGGGTCAACCTGGCTGTTGACTCCACCGTGTGGTGTCAGTTTGATAGGAAAGTCCAAAATGGTCTCTTGCCTATCGCTGGTAGTTGGTGATTGCTGGCTGGGAATTCGGCTGGAATTGTCAGCCAAGGGCCCCAGTCCACATGGATGTTTGTGCTTCTTCACATCATGGAGGACTCAAGATGGTCAAGCTTTCTTTTTTTAAAAAAAGTGCCAGGCCTCCTGAAAACTTAAGTTCTAGAATGAGCACTGTCTCACCTTCTCTGCGTTCTTTTGGTTAAAATAGCCCAGATTCAAGTGAAGAGATTATACGAGAGCATGAAAACAGGAAGACACGGTGCATTGGAGGCCATCAAAGCGATAGTCCACTACAACATGGGAATTTTCACACTCTTCCAGAATACATCTGTTATATGTGTTATAAAAATATATTCTCCCAAATAGTCAAGTAAAATGAACTCTTGTGGAAGCTGTGGCAATATGCATTCCATGGTTTTGCTTACCTTGGCACGCTACTGTGGACATGCCAGTAGGGAAATAAGTGCTGGAATTTTCTTCTTTTCTCAGTTGAAAGGTTAGGTCTTGGGACCCAGTAGGGCGGATCTGGGATGAGAGTAGAATACAGATGGTTAGTCCACGTATTAATCTCACTTAGTGTGCATATATGACTGAATCCCAAAGCTAAATACAAGTGATTTTTGTTGATGTTCATGTCTATGTTTTCATCCTTTACCCATAGAATTAAGTTGTAAATTAGAACCTAGAGAAGTATGGGAAAGACCCTGTTTTATTGAGATGTCCAGGGATGTAACTTAATTTGCTTGGCTCAGCTAATATATTCTGCTTAATAAAATCTCTACCAGCATGTGTCACACTAAAACTGTTTTTTTTTTTAAAGAGGTGAACTTAAGCCCGTATGATATCAAGATGGATGTAGGCTAGGAGAGCTGCAGGGTATTAGTAACCCAGTGTGATTTATTTCCCTAAGGGTGGAGGAATTTTTCACTACAATCAGTAACAAGGATACTTTGAAATAGCACAGCAGCCGGAAAACAAATCATATATCTAAATGTATCTGCCCTTGTTTCAGGCCAAAGTCTGCAAATTATCCAAAGGACATTTTTCTTGCTTAAGTTATCTGAGCTCTGCTGCTGCACGTGATTGTATATTACAGTCCTGTAGGGCCCAGAGAGAGGCCCCAAGCAGTAGGTTCCACATAGGCAAAGTACAGAAAATATGCACTGCCCTGATTGCCTTAGCTCTGTCTCTCACATCTTAAACCTTCTGTGTGAGAGATTTCATGTGGCACGTCCCCAAAACTAACATTGCCAACTCTGAAACCTGACTTCTAAAGAGTAGTATTGAATATCTTCTTCCCACTCTTCATATTTTATTAACAAAAGTTTCAAACATACAGAAGAATTATTCAGTGGGCACCCATCTACCCACTTGGATTCTACAATTAAGATTTCCCTGTCAGTGCATCATCAGTCCATCAGTTTCTAGAGGCATTTCAGAATAAGCTGAAGACAACGGGACACTTCAAGTACAAACTGCAGTTCAATATTTACTGTCCTAGGCCGGGCATGGTGGCTTACGCCTGTAATCCACTTTGGGAGGCCAAGGCAGGTGGATCATCTGAGGTCAGGAGTTCAAGACCAGTCTGGCCAACATGATGAAACTCCATCTCTACTAAAAATACAAAAATTAGCTGGGCATGGTGGCAGGCACCTGTAATCCCAGCTACTCAGGAGTTTGAGGAAGGAGAATTGCTTGAACCCAGGAGGTGGAGGTTTCAGTGAGCAGAGGTCGTGCTACTGCACTCTAGCCTGGACAACAAGAGCAAAACTCCATCTCAAAAAAAAAAAAAAATTACTGTACTTTCTTCTTTTCTTCCTTCCTTCCTTCCTTCCTTCCTTCCTTCCTTCCTTCCTTCCTTCCTTCCTTCCTTCCTCCCTCCCTCCCTTCCTCCCTCCCTCCCTCCCTCCCTCCCTCCATTCCTTTTTTCCTTCTTTCCTTCTCTCTGTCTCTGGTTATAAAAGTTGCATGCAATGAAATACACTAGCCTTACATGTACTATTCTATGAGTTTGGTGAATATATGTTCTTGTGTAACCATAACCCCTGTTGAGATCCAGAACATTACTAACCCTACAAAGGTCTCTCCTATGTCTTTCCAGTCAATTTCTTCCACTCAACCTCCACCAGAGGCAATCACTGTTCTGACTATTTTAAACCATAGATTCATTTTGCCTGTTCTAGAGCTTCAAATAAATGGCATCATGCAGTGTATAATCTGTGTGAGAACTGGGTTTCTTTAATACATTTTAAAAATCTGAAATCATGTAAGTTCACTTCTGTTCTTTGTGCTGGATCCAGAGGCAGCTATCCTGAGACCCTCTGCTCCTCTCCTTGCCTCGCAGGAACAAGAATCGTCCCAGAAGTCAGTTCTGACTGCCCAGAAATTTTGGAGCACTTGATCCCATGCTCTTATTTCAGTGTCCCCAAAAGCCTGCAGCAGCTTCTCATTGACAGTGTAGATGTGGACGTGCAGGGCAGCGTGTGACAGAGATAGGAAGAGTCGGCACACCCATGCAGACACCCGCGAGCCCCAGACGCTGTGTGTTTATTAGGAAGTCTGCCTTTGTGTCTGTGAATCGGACTCTGTATCATTGATTTTACTCTGATTGTTCCATGAGACAAAGGAGGAAATTGTTTGCTTCAAGGCATGCAACGCAACCCAGAGGGGAGAATGGTGTGTATTGCTAGGAATAAAGCTTCTTGGCCAACTAGACAGACACTGCTCATTCTGCCTTCAGTGTCGTAAAAGAAGCCACCTGTGGGAGCTGAAGTTATCTTTAAGAGGCTTTTCCAAACCTACGGAGTTCTTCTGACAACAAGAAACAGGTCACCCTACTTTCCAAGATAGAAGCAGTACATTCAGGGACAAAGAGAGGGCAACGCAGACGGAATGTGCCCCAGGAGGCCTGTCAAACCGAGTGTTGCAAGGAGATATCATCATGCTGTTCAATCCGGCGGGGAGGACTGTGCACTGAGTATGTTCCCATGTCTGGGCCTCTCAGTGTTATTCGGCTAAATGAAAAGTCCAACAGGTGCCTGGCAATTGCATGCACTGGTGAGACCCCACACGTGGAGGTGCTTTGGTGTTGCGAGGCGGGGGTTGAATAGTCCTCATTGCACACCCACATTAAGAAGCTGCAGCCCCATAGTCTTGGATGTATTCCAGCTGTGAGCCGGTTCTCTTTTGTAGCTCGTACGTGTAGTTTAACGGGACACAGTTTGTATAGGCAGACTAGCAGCAATTATCTCCTCTAACGAATTATTTTATTTAGCTTTGTGTGTTATTGGGACATTGGCTGCTGAGCTAAGGCAAAGTTGAGCCACACCTTTGGCTTCTTGCAGTTCAACCATCCCAACTTTTTGTTTTGTCTCATTTTGTGGCATGGACCCATCAGATACTACTCAGCAAATAACAGGAAGATTCCCCCACCATACCCCACAACCTCCACCTAAATATTCTATCTAAACTTCATGCTGCTCAAGGTTGGCTAAGAGCAAGGAGCTTCTTTGAGTTTTACAGCCTGGAAATTTTGTAGTCATGTAAAATTATTATCCAAGCAATAGTTTTGCCTACAAAAATCTTACTGTGAAGACTAACTTGCAAATATATCTGAGTGATGACAGACATCAGATAAATAAATCGCCATATGTATCTCTAAACAACAGATAACTATCAATCATTTCTAATATTGTGTAGGATGACTTCAAAACACCATACAGGACCAGGGACACAATTCATAAGCCTTTTCCTCTAATTAGCTACAGACAAAGCTTAATAGATAGGGGGAAATTGGACAGGCATCAGAGAAGATAAGACAGATGCCACTTGGCTCAGCTGGAACAAACTCACAAGAAAACATACAGGTTTATGATTCAAGCTTATCTAAGCAATAATGGAAAAAAAATATAACCCTTAGATAATAGGGCAACCTGAGACAGTAACCTATACAGCTTACCATACTCAGGACAAAGAGAAGGAAGTGAAGGGTGGGGAGACAGCAGGATATTGACAATAAGAGAAACAAAAGCACAGGAGGCTCGTGGACTTCGTACTCTTTTTAAAAGTGTCTTTTAAGAAATGTCTTTTAAAGTAAAGACATACTTTGCAACTTTCCAGGCCTAACTTTTAAGCAATTATTTGAGTACAGAGATTTCTACTTTCTGAGTCTGGAGATGCTGCTTAGATGTGATTTTAGAAATCAGTAGGTTTAGAAGTCCCTGGCACTTTTGATCCATTAGCTGGTTCACAGCAGCAGCCTTTCATAAAAGTCTTTGTAAACTGCTTTTCCCTTAAATGATTCTCCCTAAGCAGCTCTTCTCTTCTCCTATACTTCATCCTGGCAGCCAGATAATCAAATCCTAGAGGAGAGACAGGGAATTCTCTCCACATTTCTCTGGAGCCCATGACCAAGGCACCCATAACCACAATTAAGAAGGGAGACCAGAAAAGCAGGGCCTGGCTGTGGGGCTCCTTCGGCTTCTTAGTAAAGGTTTTATGGCTTTTAAACCGGTTCTTACTATCTTTTTAAATGTTAAAGAGGAAAGTCCTCTTGAACCCCTGATGGCATTCAATTATGGCCACGATGATAAAATGTCTCAGCTCTTTGGGGAGTGTGAGCAAATCGATAGAGTGTTGAGAGAGTGCAAAGCTGTGAGGCTTGCCTTCGCAGGATTTCCTGCCTTCTCCCACTTCACTTCTGCAGTGGAAGTTTGTTGTAGAAGGGGCTTGCTTGCTGCATGGAGGGGGTTTAGGGAGTTACTACCTAGCAACGCAGGGCAAATAAATGGTGCTCTGAGACTTTTAACTCATTTGATAACATTTTTAAAGGGTGCGATGGGACATTCATCCATGTTGTCCACTTGCAGAGGCCTATGTTAATTTATAAATAAATAACATGTTTCTAGGATCTTTGGCCACCCCACTTTTGAGTAAGCCTCTCACCCTCTCTTTTCTCCCACTCTCTCAGACGTTTTTGTTGTTGTTCTGTTTTAGATGAGTTACCTGGGAAATGAACCTAGGTGTGTCTGTTTGTGTGTTTTCCTGAACAAGGCAACTTTGGTTAATGCACGTGGCTCCATGTTTCAGAGAAATTATATGGCTACTGTAAATATAGCAGGATGATTTCATCGTTAGAATGAACAAGCATGCGTGCATTCATTGAGCAGCGATTTGTGGCGTACGCCTTGTGTGCCAGGCACTGTGCAAGAATGGCAGCTCCATGAGGATAGAGACATTGGTCTTCTTTGCCTACTGCTGTATCCTTGATGCCTGAAACACTGCCCAGCCCAGAGCTGGGGCTCAGGAGCATGGGGATGGCCGGCACATACAGTGAGGGAAATTGGAAGCACATTTTTTCCTCGCTGAGGCTGTAATCCAGTTCTAATCACTTGTGAAACCCATAGATTGGAAAGAAAGAAGTAATTTCATGATGTTAGGCCTCGGTGGTGTGTCTCTAAAGTGATTTAGTGTCCTGGAGGATTCTGGGCTATCTCACTACTTTAGATACCTCTGAAATGGAACTGGCAGAGTGTAAGTACATTGGAAGGACCTGCTTTTTAAAAATAAATCAAAATTTTAACAAAATGTTTTTTGCCCCTATGGTTTACAACTGTACTAATACATAAATGACCTCCTACCATATGCTTTAGGAGGGATTAAACTTTAATAGTGAGAGATTCGAAAGCTCTGTCAGGACATATCCACAAAATGCTTGTTCTTCTGCCTCTCCCTAGGAGTGGCTCCTGATAAGAGGAATGGTGAGGATGAGGATGAAGACTAGGACGAATGACGGTAAATGGGGAAGCTGTGGCAGTAGCTGAGAGTTAGGAGTCAGAGGAGTAGGCATAATCTGGGGAGGCAGACCACCTTCCCTTCCTAGAATTGTTTGTCTGACCTCTCCTGGAATCACAGCCCCACTCTGAGAGAGATGTTCTTATTCTTCCTGTCATGACCCCATTCAACATATGAGGCAACCAAAGCCCGGGGATTGTTGTGGCTCCCCATGGCTAGACAGCTGGCAAATGGAGGGGCTAAGCTGGATCTTTGGAGGACCCTTCTGGGCCCCATTTTTTTTTTTTTTTTTCTGAGACGGAGTCTCGCTCTGTTGCCGGGGTAGAGTGCAGTGGCACAATCTCGGCTCACTGCAACGTCCAGCTCCCTGGTTCAAGGGATTCTCCTGTCTCAGCCTCCTGAGTAGCTGGGATTACAGGCACACGCCACCATACCCAGCTAATTTTTGTATTTTTAGTAGAGACGGAGTTTCAACATGTTGGCCAGGATGGTCTCGATCTCCTGACCTTGTGATCTGCCTGCCTTGGCCTCCCAAAGTGTTGGGATTATAGGCATGAGTCACCGCACCTGGCCTTGAGCCCCTGTTCTTAATCACCATGCCCTACTTCCCCCAGGGGTCCCCCCTGCAGTGTTGCTATGACATTTGTATGCCATAGTTTGGACCCCTGCTGTCTATTTCAGCAGTCATCATGGTCCCCTGTGTTGTGGCGCAGGATTCCCTTGAGTGCTGGCACCTCTTGTTCTGTCCCTGGACAAAAGTAGCATGAGGCTGAGAATGATGCCTGAGCCAGGTGTGATTAGTGCCTTAGGACCCAGAAGTGCAGAGTGTGGAAATAAGCCCTTCCTCCACACCCTCACAAACCACTGCTTCAGGCTGCTCTGCTTGGTCGTGCATGTGTCCCTCGTTACTCACTTTGGCTGGAGCATTGGTGAACTCCTTGTTGCACCTGCCACATGGGGTTCTGAGGAAGATGAAAGAAATGCCAACTGAAAAGACCTATGAGGAAGGGACCCAGGGCTCTATAAAACCAAGGGTCGTTCTTGTCTTCGTAGCCATGGCAACCACAGCTTAGCCCAGAGTGGGCAGAGGGCCAGACCCACTGATTTGCACAGAACCCCCTTGATGTGCAAGGAAATCTGGAGGCAGAAAAGCCCGTGGGATAAGCAAAAGATGAAAGGTCTTATCTGCTACTGTTTTTTTTTTTTTTTTTCTATAATATCTGTAGTTGACTTCGAAAACCATCTTTATAAGACAGATTCACCTCTGTCTTTTTGGGAAATGATTGTAGCTGATGAGATTCATTATAACCACACAGAAGCAGCCTAGCAACATCTGACTTCTGGGCTTGCAGAAGTCTCTGCTTCTCTGTCAGGACAATCTTTCCATGGTGCCATCACTGTTTCAGAAGTCAACTCCAGTTTACTAGCTATTAGTGGTTTTCCAAGTGATACTGTGATATCCTGTCTGTCTGCGGCTGGCTACAATGCACTTAGGTGAAGTAGATCTTTCTGTTTGAACAAGCAGACCTTGTTCTTACTATGTACACACTCAGACTTGAAGAATTACACAGTGGCTTAAAACACTGTTGAATAAAGACGGTTAGCTAGTGTTTTCAGTTCCTTCCTTCCTTCCTTCCTTCCTTCCTTCCTCTCTCTCTCTCTCTCTCCCCTTCCTTCCTTCTTTCCTTCTTTCCTTCTTTTCTTTCTTTTCTTTCTTCCTTTTCTTCCCTTCCTTCCTTCCTTTCTTTCTTTCTTTCTTTCTTTCTTTCTTTCTTTCTTTCTTTCTTTCTTTCTTTCTTTCTTTCTTTCTTTCTTTCTTTCTTTCTTTCTTTCTCTTTTTCTTTCTTTCTTTCTTTCTCTCTCTCTCTCTCTCTCTCTCTCTCTTCTTTCTTTCTTTCTTTCTTTCTTTCTTTCTTTCTTTCTTTCTTTCTTTCTTTCTTTCTTTCTTTCTTTCTTTCTTTCTTTCTTTCTTTCTTTCTTTCTTTCTTTCTTTCTTTCTTTTCTTTCTTTCTTCTTTTCCTTAGACAGTCTCTCTCTGTTGCCCAGGCTGGAGTGCAATGGTGCAATCTTGGCTCACTGTGATCCCTGCCTCCTGGGTTCAAGTGATTCTCCTGCCTCAGCCAACCAAGTAGCTGGGATTACAGGCGTGCACCACCAAGCCTGGCTAGTTTTGTACTTTTAGTAGAGAGGGGTTTCAGCGTGTTGGTCAGGTTGGTCTCCAACTCCTGACCTCAGGTGATTCACCCACTTCAGCCTCCCAAAGTGCTGGGATTACAGGCATTTTTAGTTTATTTCTGAGTAAAGACTTGCTTTACTAACAGGTTTGTCTTCAGTGACAACAAAGTCTAGTATAACACAAATGTGCTTTTCCTTGAGTGATCTGAGCACTGAAACATGGGAGCTGAGAGGACTGATAATTCTCCAGCCTAACATACAGCTCCTTTTAGAAGGATGTCAGCATGAATATCTCCTTAGTCATATTGGGAAACATGAAATATGTGTTTATTTAAAGACAAACTGGAGTATTAATTCGCTTCAGAAAATTTGAATGACTTTGAAATTAAAAACAAAATTATCTTATCTAATTACAAAACAACACCCAATCAAAAGTTGAATGTGTATTTCAGGACAAAACATAGAGTGTGTTTAAAATATCTGAAAGGGTGCCCAGAGGACCCCAGGCATGGTAGCAATGGGTTTTATATTTGTACCTCCAATCTCAGTAGAATTTTTAACAGTTCTGTTACACCACTAATTCTTATCCTTTACTTTTTTTCTCTTTCTCTGGAAAGTCAGGAGGGCACCTGCCCTCCCACCAGCCATGACCTACTTCCCGGTCTGGTGTTCCCATTCCTCTGCAACTATATCAGTAAAGGCCAAAACCCACAGTTTGAGTAACATATTTAAATATAGGTCAGGAATTGGAACCAGCTGAGCTTAGAAAATAGCACGTCCTACGATTCTACATTGTTTAGGTGAAAATTGTGTTTCCTGTTCCTGTTGTTCATATTGGGGTGATAGAGGGAAGGAGAGAGACAGGAAGAAAAAGGGAAAAGAGATTTAGAGTCAGGACAGAGACAAGAGTGCAGAATGAAAGCGTGTCTGGATGTGAACAGAGCAGTGGAGCAGAGTGGACTCCCCACAGAACCCAAAGACCAGGATACTACAGGATACCAGTTCCCTATGGGGTGGACACCCAGCTTCTCAAATTCTTTGTCCCTTGGTCTGTGCAAAGAAAATTCCTGCCTTACCTAAGTCTTAGGGTCCTTTAGAAAACCGAAAAAGATGCAACTGAACAATATCTGTCAGCGTGGTGTAAAGGAAGCAGGTCATGTTACAGGAACAACTTACTTTTTGGGCATCTCAAGCAAAAGGAACAGGGCATAGGTCTATCCTTCCCATGAGACATGACACCAAATGCATTGATTCTCTTGCTGGAAATCAGACCAATTTCATTAGTGTCAGGAAAGGAAGTGTGCACTTCCCTATAGCCATGATCACATTTGGAAAATGAGTGTTGGTTCGGGTGTTAGAGGTCCTGTAATTGTATCTCTTCACTTAAAAGATAACTATTCATGGAGTGACTTGTCCAAGGTCTCACAGGTAATAAAGAGCAGAGGTGAGACCAGACACCAGGCTACTTGTTTCTGCTCATTGACTCTGTTTCTACCCTTAACCTAGCTCCTAAGCTTCCTGAGGTTCAGGGTGTGCGAAGGATTCCATGTGCATTCACAGGGTTGACGCTAGTGAAGAAAGGATATTCTTCAAGTTTTCATCCTTAAGTCCAGGAACCCCATGAAAAGTCCCGAGAACACTGTGGGCATACAGAAGGGGCTGGCTTCTGTGGTTCCCTGTTCTTGATACAGCATCCTTATCTCTCAGAGGTCGTGACAGCCACACCATTTCTAAAGGGACAAAAGCAGGCTACATTTCAGAGGCATGCCTTGTAAAAATATGTGCACTAGTGAGTCTAACTGTACATTGCTTACTTTTTTCAGTGATTGGATCACGAAAACCACCTTCTCCAGTAGGAGAGGAAGCCTTCTGAACGCTTCTCAAATAACAGGGACAGTCTGGATAAGATTAAAACACAAAGGCCTCATTGTATCGATTCATTTAAAATTCCTCTCCCCCAAGTCTTCAAATTAAAAAGTTTTCAACAGCTAAACTCATCTATTAATTTGAGTACCGAAACTTTTTTTTTCTTTGCAAGTATCAAGAAACCACATATTGATCAAAAGACGAATGAGTGGCAGGAGGTAAGGAGCCAGTTGTGCTAATCAACGGCATACAGTCAGCTCCCGCTTCGACCTAGAAATAAAACTACGAAGTAGAACATTGTAAATAGAATGGCATTTTCTAAAAGAAAATGGGTAATTACAGGTTACATCTTTGATTAATGTTTTTTCCCCAGCAGATAACTCACAGATAAGAACCCTCAAAATGAGGCAATAAATATAAATTACTGTAGCTCTGTTATAATTTTTATTTTATTTTATTTTATTTTATTTTATTTTATTTTTTGAGAGGGAGTTTCGCCCTGTCGCCCAGAGTGGAGTGCAGTGGCATGATCTTGGCTCACTGCAACCTCCACCTCCCGGGTTCAAGTGATTCTCCTGCCTCAGCCTCCTGATTATCTGGGATTATAGGCGCCTGCCACCAAAACTAGCTTTTTTTTTTTTTTTTTTTTTTTTTGTATTTTTAGTAGAGATGGGGTTTCACTGTGTTAGCCAGGATGGTCTTGATCTCCTGACCTCATGATCTGCCTGCCTTGGCCTCCCAAAGTGCTGGGATTACAGGTGTTAGCCACTGCGCCCGGCCATAATTTTTAAAACATAAACAGTGCTTTAAGTCCAATAAAATAAGAGCAAATGCATTATGTATAATACTTATACAAGAAACCTCAAGTTATTGTAAAGAGCATATTGATTTTTCATCTGTCTCCTCATAACCCTCTTTTTCCAAAAGACTGTACCTCCTAAAATGCAATGATGGTGGTGCTGAGAGTGAGCCAACCCCAGTCCAGTCCAGGGCTAGATTGCCCTTTCCCTCCCCTGGCTTCTTCTCCATGTATGTCTAGACCATAATTCCCACTGTATAGAATGCCCCAAAACTCGCTAGAGTCACCTTACATTGAATGTTATTTTAGTAATATTGCTTCAGTAGTAGTTGAATCTGAAGACTGTCATCAGGCTGGGCATGGTGGCTGACACCTGTAATCCCAGCACTTTGGGAGGCTGAGGTGGGTAGATCACTTGAGGCCAGTTGAAGACCAGCCTGGCCAACATGGTAAAATCCTGTCTCTACTAAAAATATGAAAAAATTAACCAGGCATGGTGGTGTGTGCCTGTAATTCCAGCTACTCAGGAGGTTGAGGCAGGAGAATCGTTTGAACCTGGGAGTCAGAGGCTGCAGGGACCTGAGATCATGCCACTGCATTCCAGCCTGGGCAACAGAATGAGATTCTGTCTGAAAATAGATAAATAAATAAAAATTAAAAAAAAAAAAGACTTCCATCAATACTATTGGTGTTTTTCACTTTAGGGATCTCTTTTTCCTACTATGGGAAGACAGAAGACTTTTCTTGTGTGTTCTTCTTTGAAAGCCTCCAAGAGTCCCCATGCATGCTGTAGGAATGTGAGAATTAGGGTGAGTGAGTGTGCATCTGTATTTGTTTTACAATACTTCAGGAGAAGGAGAGGGGAGTTGAAAAGCTTTAGAATCAGGTGCAGGATTAGGGATGCTTTTTTTTGTACTCTGCTTTTGGTACTTTGGGGAGAAATCTTAGTTTTTGTAAATAATGAGTATACACTGGTTTGCAATTAAATACATACATAAATGTGTAAATAAATCTTTAAGTTACCATGAAGGAAAGGGGAGCAGGCAAATGAATCCACAGGACTAGTACTACAAAGAGGGATAAGTCACTCAGGCTAACTCTCTCCCCTCGATCTTTGGGTGTCTTGTGTAGGAATTCTGGCCCTTCTTTCCTATGTCTCTGAGGCTTTCTATGTGATAACAGGGACACCCTGGGCTCTGCTGGCAGAGAGCCCTGGTTCAAAACTCATTTCTGCTACTATGAACTCCATGATTTTAGCCAAGTTACTTAAACTGAGCCTTAGTTATATCATCTGTAAAATGGGCACAGTGAAGCCTGCTCTAGCTTCCATGAGGTCTAAATGCAACAATTAACTGTCAAGTCATTCACACAGTTTCACATGCTTACAAATTATCTCAATGATTGTTCATTCCTTTTTCCACCCCAGCCTGCCTCATTACAGTTACCATGTAGTTTGAAAATGAAAGGAGTTTTTGATTTTTATTGTACTGCTCATTTGAAAATCTGTACAGGTAACTATTTTAATTTAAATTATTTAAAATTCAATAAGCTTAACATTTTATTTTCTTGTTTCAAGTGGCTATAAAATAATACAGTGCAGATGGAACATTTCCATCACTGCAGAAAGGTCTGTTGATGCTGGACGGTGCTGTTGGCTCTCTTGCAGCTATAGGTGTGATACAGTTGTGGTCAAGGAAATGTCAACACAAGTATCTGGGTAAAGCTTTTCTGGAAGGCAGCTTTTGCTGCTGGCTTGATGTTATGACCATGAGGTGATCTTGAGGATGCAAGCCATAGGAAAGGAGTAGAGAATTAGTTTAGAGCTGGCCATTTGGAGATACTCTATAGCTAGCCATTTCTCACAATCTCATCATGTTCCATCTTTCCCAATCTCCACGTTATGGTCAGCTCAGAACTAAAATACTTATTAGCTCTTTCTTAAATTGGACAAAGTCTTAATCTCAATGCATCATGTTCTTTTTGATAGGGAAGGAGGCCAGGTAGGAGAGGTAGTGTGTTCTTAGAAGGCAGGAATATCTTTCCTTCTTTCTTCTGATGTCCATTTGTTCTTTCTTGTCTCTCTTCTTTTCTTTTCTCCTTTCTTCCTTCTTTTCTTTTTCCCTCCCTCCCCTCCCTCCCTCCCTCCCTCCCTCCCTCCCTCCCTCCCTCCCTTCCTTCCTTCCTTCCTTCCTTCCTTCCTTCCTTCCTTCCTTCCTTCCTTCCTTCCTTCCTTCCTTCCTTCCTTCCTTCCTTCCTTCCTTCTATCTCTCTCAGATTATAGAAAAGACATTCACCTGGCCTAGGAAACTCTTTTACTGGAATAGGGAAATGCTTCATCAGTGAACCTGTAGAAATCCCTCCCTTGAGTATTTTACTAAGCAGGTGCATCCAGCATTACTGATGGCCTGTTTTGGGCTGTTCAAAACTAGTGAAACTAAATGGACAGTATCTACAATGCCAAAGAAGTGAGAAAAAAGCTCATGGATGCTACAAAACAGCTTCAATATGGAAATGTCCCTGCTTCCGAACACCTTCTTCTTTGGCCTCTCCTTTTAAATCCGAAGTTATTATAGATTATTTTTTCCTACCCTGTATGCTAGGCACATGGTGTTCCGAACTAAGAATTCATGAATTTTAATTCTCATTAGTAAATTGGCTTCTTGCCTAACCTTGGGCAGAGGACACACCATGTCTTTAATGCGTTCCTCTAGGAATCACATACAATGCTGTAAAAGGTTTAATTATTAATGGAATTTGCAGAGAACTTGCCTAGCTGTATAACTCCAGCCAACCTTAATTTTTAATCTTTATAAATACCTTTGAATTTTAATAAGGCAAGTTCACAGCAAGGCAACCATTTATTCTTCAAGCATGCCTTTTAATTTATGGTTTCTTCCTGTTCTTTGCTTTATCTCCTCTTCCTCCCTCCCCTTTGGATGGATTTCTCTACCATCATCCACCAACATAATATTTTATCTTCTTATAACAACTGTGTTTTTAAAAATGTAGTTGAGAAAATGGAAGCTAATAGTTAAAAAGGGAATCTCAAATTTCAGTGAATGTTTTTATTCAAGCTCTGTTTCTCCTCTGATGTAGAAATAAAAACTTAGTGATATCACTTCAAACAACAGAATATTCTGTGAAGGTGTATGGGAGATATTTCTGTCATATTACATATGCTTATTGACTATAAAGTCTGTTTTTTGAAACTCGCATTACCCCTATAGTAACAATCTTATAAATGGTGGTTAGAGTATGAAGATAGCTCACGTTAAGTCTGTTTTACTCAAAGTCCAATCTCTGGCTTTGAAATGAAAAATACTGGGAAGCAATGCTGTTATAATCCAAGTATTTAGATAGAACAGAAAACATCTCCATTTTAGTTTTTAAACCTCCAGCTTTTCTTCTCCTTTATACTAATATTTTTCTTGCCTTACATGTTTGTCAACTCTTGAAGATCATTGAAGTTTTCTTCCTTTAACAAAAGGAGAAAAGAAAAATGAACAGTGAAATGGTGCTGATATGACTATGTAAGCATCAGATGAGAGAAGAAGGCACACGGTGGCCTGCAGTCATTTCCACATTCACAAGAAAGAATGTTCTAGGTATAGTTATCTTTATTCTGGAAGGTGAAACACGAGTGGCAAATAGAGAAGGATATGGGGACAAAAGGTCTATCTGAAAGGGAAGAAAAATGTAGTAGAAATGTTGAGCGGAGCAAAGAACCTTCAAGGTGACACTGTTACCCCAAACCTACTCCATGGTGGGGTTTTAGAGGGTGTGTGTGTGGTGTGTGTGTGTGTGTGTGTGACTGATAGGAACCAGGCATGTGCAAGGAAATGATGTGGACACAAAAGCAGGGTTTTTAAAGCACTAGGCATAATTAAAGAAGGCTGAAATTTTCTGCTTCACCTGAAGGATAGAGGGAAGGACAGTCCCAGGAGATGAGACAGGGTAAAACAAGTTTCTTCCAAGCTGTCTTACAAACCAGTGCTTTTTAGGCTCATTCATGGGTCACAAGCAGTCAATTTTTTTTTAGAAATTAAAATCAGATGAAATTGAATTTTAAAAGTACATTACCCTCTGGAGAGAAAACATGAAATTTTATGTGTGTACGGGCAAATGTATACCAGATTGCTGTGTAAAAGTCCTTCTTAATTTGGATAACAATCAAAACCAGGGAATGACATTGCTGTGTGTGGTACTTTGGCGTAATTAATCTGGGAGTGCCAGGTAGGTGGATTCTAGACGCAGACTTAAATTAATATAGATCTGAAAAGAGGAAGGGTCTTGTCAGGGTGATGGCAGTGATTGCAATGAATGAAGATAGACATAGGGGAAACGATAAATGTGGAACCAATAGCATTTGGCTGCTGATTGGATGTATAATATGAGGCCAAAGGAGAAATATAAATTGTTTTTGTTTTAATCTGGGTACATGAGTGAATGATGAGAGAAGAGGCATGAAGAACACAGTGGAAGCTCAGGCTTGGGGCAGCAGAAGATGAATTCGATTTCCAACCCTTTGCATGCACGAAGCAAAAGAGACATTCCAAAGGAAGCTGGAAATGGGAACCGAGCTCAGGAGAGCTGTGGGGCTGGAGCTGTGAATGGAGAGAGATTCCTATGGAAGGGAGATTTGGCTCTTGAGAAAATGTATAGTTGTAGTGTGAGGGAATGTGTAAAAAGAAAAAAATAAGAGAAAACAGCAATTCTAGAATTCCAGACTTGGGAATGCCTAGAATTCAGGAGCAGCAAGAAGATGAGGAAAAAGAGGAAGAAACTAGTGTCACCGAAGTGGAAAGACAAGAGCAGCTCTGAGGGGCAGGCGATGGGATCCAATGACAGAGAGGTCAGAGGAGGTGGCATCTGAGAGAAAAAAAGTGTATTTGCCAGGCTGCGCCCAGTAGTGACCTTGCAGAGCAGCTTCAGCAGAGCAGTGGGGTCGGGCCTGACCTCTAGGGTATGGGTTGACCTGTTTGGGAGGTCTGATGGCAAAGGCCCCCACACAGTCGGTTTGGCAGGGACAGATGGAGAGTGACTAAGAACACTTGATTTGGTTCTTCCAGCTGACTGGGTCTTCTCTCTTCTGCCCAATCACTATGTTGATGACCCTTGCCAGTTTTAGTGTGTTTTCCATTAAAACAGACCCATCCCCTGTCCCTGTCTCTCAGAGCTCTAGGGATAGTGGATGGTAATGAGTCCAGTCCCATAACTCCCAGGTCCGTGAAGACTGAGGGGATTCTGGGACTGGCAGGACTGTAAAGGCACTTAGAGTTGTTTTTGGTCGGAAGTGCCTTGCTGGCTGTGCCTGTGGATGGACAGCTTTGCTTCTTTAAGTATTCCTTTGTAAGTTGTGTGTATCAATAGACAACCTTCCCCTACCATGTGCGCCCTTATTCACTTTTTACCTTTGCCTTTTGTTAAAGTAATTTTAAAAGGAGTATTCCTTTTTTAAAAGGAAAAACTTTAACCAATTATGTAACTCGAATCTACTATGCTGTTGGGGAAATTTGTGTAAATTACGGTGAGGGTCACGGCGCTTGCGGCAGTTATGGAGTAAATGTGGAATCAGTATTTCTTGGATGGAAACATGGAAATCTACTTCAAACCACACCAAAAAGATGTATTTAGAATCACTGACCACTAATATTAAGTGATGATAAAAGTAAACTTTACTCCTATAGCTTTGTCCATACCTGGCAGGACTGCTTCTAATGCAAGTTTCTACTAGATCATGATATATGAAAGGCAAAGAAATACGGTGAGTTCAGGAGAGGGTCTTCACCTGGGAAGAATGTGTTTTATTTGGATAAGTTGCATAGCCATTTCCATAGCAAAGGAATATTTTCAGAAAATGAACTGAAAAATGTGTTGCATATGGAATCTCACTTGGCATTTTGGTAAAAATCTAGAATCTTTGGTTCCCTGTTATTACTAACAGCAACAATAAGCAAACAGAAATGTGCTCTCTGAGTTCGTCTACTTCTTTTTCAAAATGTGGAACAAAAAACAGCACAGATATTTTTGTGCCTACCTGGCAAAAATCCCAAAAGCTTTTCTTAATTCTGTTCAGAGTGGTGGATAAAGTTTACACTAGCAACAAATACCCGGAATTAAAATAATGTGTGTCTGTTGATAAAGCAACATTTTGCCTCTTTGGAGGCATTACTCTTCTTCTTCTTTTTTTTTTTTTTTTTTGAGTAACACTGTTTGCTTTTCCTGGTTTTACAGATCCCATATAAATAAAGGTGGTTTTGGACTTTAGAGTCTTGTCCTATGTTGCCTTTTGCTTTGTTCTGTTTTAGAATGCATTTGAATATGTTCAAATGCCTTGTCCAAGTTGATAGCTTCTGAATTCTCAAATTCTCACATAAATGCCAGTCGACACCCTTTGGCTGCCTCTTGCCTTCTCTGTTGGTTGTGGTTTTGGACCAGGAGATGTCCCCTGAAGATGTCCTCTAGAAACCTTTACTGCTCGGGGAAATACTCAGCTGTGTTTATCATTGACCACGGAGCAAGTGTCTTTTTGTGATGTCAGAGCACAGAAAGCTGAAGTTATTCTGCTACTGGCTACCAAAACAAAATAAAACAAAACAAAACAAAAAAACGAGCTCCCTGTAGCTGGACCCTTCAAACAAAGGAGTCTGTTTCATTTGTAGGAGAATGTGGGAAGCGGCGTTTACCTCTGGGTCTGTATGACTGCCTTTGGCAGATTCTTGACACGCATCTGATGAACAAATGACTCAATGAAAAAGAAAACTGAGGTCAAGCACTTGGAAGCATACCATGTCAGAGTAGAAGTGACTTGTCTGGTCATTAAAATAGGTAAATAAAAGTCCTTTCTAGTCTTGAAAACTTTTCTACAATGAATATCTATTACTTTTGTAATCAGACACAAAGACAGAGAGAAAAAATGAAAACAATAAACAGAACACTAGTTAAAAATAAAACAAAACAAAGAGATCTAATTGCTTTTTTTTAATGATGGCATTAATTTACTTGATGACACATTTCTTTAATATTTCTCTCATTTGCAGCAAGCCATGTGTTAACAGTGCACAATACACATACTCAATGCATTGCTGATGAAAACATTAAGTCAACAAACATTTATTGAGCACTTATTACATAGCAGGGTGCTTGCTAGGCACGGTGGGGGATTTATGGATAAATAATACATGAACCAGACCCTCAAGGAGCTCACTTATGATGCAGGTGGGACCAAATCCATAACTGTTAATAATGAATTGTAGCTTTTAGTGGCAAACTGTTCCTTTGTCCTTTGTCCACATAAAAAACGTACTCAATGGCACAAGGCACACCTCTTACAGTTTTTAATTACTCTTCTGCTTTGAAGGAATTGTAGATTCATACGGTATTGTAAGAAATAACACAAACAGAGCCCATGTGCCCTTTACCCAGTTTCCCCCAATAGTAATATCTTGTAAAACTATAGTACAATGTCACAAAGCTAGGATATTGACATTCGTACAGTCAAAATACAGATCATTTCCATTTCCACAAGGATCCCTCATGCTGTTCTTTTATAGCTACACCCACTTTCCTCCCCATTCAAAACCCCTGAAACCCACTATTCTGTTCTCCATTTCTCTAAGTTTATCATAATGTTATATATATGGAGTCATTCCAGATGTAAACTTTTGGATTTTTAAAAATTACACTCAAGTCAAATTTCTGGAAATCTATCAAGGTGGTTGTGTGTATCAGCAGTTTGTTTCTATTGATTTCTGAGTCATATTTCATAGTATAAATGTATCACAGTTTGTTTAACCATACACCTATTGAAGGACATCTGGGTTGTCTTTTGGTTTTGGCTATTATGGATAAAGGTGCTATAAATATTTGCATACATTGTGTGAACATAAGTTTCCAATCCTCTGGAATAAGTGCCCAGGAGTGCAATTACTGGGTAGTAGGGTAGTTACATGTTTAGTTTTAGTTTTGTTTTTTTAAGACATTGCCAAAACATTTTCCAGAATGACTGTACCCTTTAACATTTCCACCATCAATGTATGAGTGATCCTGTTTCTCCACATCCTCACTGTCATTTGGTGTTGTCACTGTTTTTTGTTTTAGCCATTCTGATAGGCATGTAAGATATCTCATTGTGCTTTCACCCTGCATTTCTCTCATCTGATTATTTGCAACATCTTTTCATGTGTGTGTTTGTCTTGCCATCTGTATATATGGTGAAATGTCATCTCTTAATCCCTTTTCTTCATCTTCTAATTGGACTGTTTGTTTTTAACAATTCAGTTTTTAGAGTTCTTTATGTATTCTAGGTAGTAGTCCTTTGTCATTTATAGGACTTAGAAATACTTTCTCCCAGTGTGTAGCTTGTCTTTTCATCATTTCAACAGGATAAAAGTGTAAAGCAAAGGTTTTGATTTTGAGAAAGTCCAATTTATTAATTTTTCCTTTTAGGTTTTGTGCTTTTGGTTGTCGAGTCTAGGAATACCGTGCCTGGTTTTAGATCCTGAAGGTTATCTCTATATTTATTTTTTTCTATGAAGTTCAGTAGTTTTATGTTTTACATTTAAGGCCATGATTCATATTTTATTTAATTTTTTTACACAATGTGAGACTAAGGAGATTTGACTTTTGCCTAGGATATCCAATTGCTCAGTTACCATTTATTGGAAAAGTTATTGTATTAGTGTTACAGGGCCGCTATAATAAATTACCACAAACTTGGTGGCTTAAAACAACAGAAATGTATTCTCTCATAGTGCTGGAAGCTGGAAATCTGAAACCAGTATCATCAGGGCCACACTACCCCAAAAGGCTGTAGGGGAGAACTCTTCCCTTCCCTTGTCTCTCATCTTCTTATGTCTGCTGGTAATCCCTGGTGTTTCTTGGCTTATAGATTTGTCACTCCAATCTCGGCTTATAGATTTGTCACTCCAATCTCGTCTCCCTTTTCACATGTCTGTGTCCCTATCACTTTCTCTCTTCTCCTTTCCTGTCCCATATAAGGATGCTCGTCATTGGATTTAAGGCCTACCCTAATCCAGAGTGATCTGATCTTGGAAAACCTAATCTTAATTACATCTGCAAAGACCCTATTCCAAATAAGGTCCTAATCTGAGGACACAGCAGCCATATCTTTTTGGGCCCATAATTAAACCCACGACAAAACTGCTTTTACATGCTCGTCAAAAATCATCTGGGCATATCTGTCTGAGTGTATTTGGGTTCTCTCTTCCATTCTATTGATTTATATGTTCATATCTCCACCAATGGCATACAGTCTTAATTATTGTAGCTATATAAGCTTTAAAATCAAGTGCATAAGTTTTAAAATCAGGTAGAATGATTCTTCCCATTTTCTTCTTTGTAAAAATTGTTTTTCACGATTCTATATGTACTTTGAATTTCCATATACATTTCAGAATAATGTTGTCAATATCTGCAAAAGATTTCACTGGGATTTTGATAAGAATGGTGGTAAACCTGTAAGCCAGTTTGGGGAGAATTGACATCGTTACTGTGCTGAGTTGTGCAATCCATGAACATAGTATGTTTCTTATTTATTTAGATATTTGATTAATCAGTATTGTAGTTTTGAGTATGCAAATCCTACACATGTTTGAATATTCAACTAGCCTTGCATTCCTGGAATGAACCCCACTTGGTCATGATGTATCATTCTTTTGATATATTGCTAAATTCTATTTGCTAGTGTTTTGTTAAGGTTTTCTGCATATATATTTATGAAGATGCTTGTAGTATTTTTTTGCT
This sequence comes from Macaca nemestrina, assembly GCF_043159975.1. Taxonomy (NCBI): domain Eukaryota; kingdom Metazoa; phylum Chordata; class Mammalia; order Primates; family Cercopithecidae; genus Macaca; species Macaca nemestrina. The sequence goes on along the minus strand of NC_092138.1, from coordinate 13,138,568 downwards.
GTGTTTTCTAATATCAAGATAATACTAGTTTTATAAATAAATTTATAAATACTCTCTCCACTTCTATTTCCTGGATGAGACTGTGTGGAATTGGGATGAAATTTTTAAATGTTTGGTAGAATTTTCTAGTGAAACCATCTAGAATTGGAGATCTCTTCTTGGGGAGTTATTAACCACAAATTCAATTTCCTTAAAAGTTAGAGAGCTATTCAAATTAGGTATTTCATATGTGGTCATTTGTGCTTTTCAAAGAATTGGCCCATTTTGTCCATAAAACATGTCAAATTTATGTGTAACGTTGTTTGAAGTATTCCCTTGTTATCTTCTCCATGTCTGTAGGGTTTGTAATGTTTTATTCTTGATGTTGGTCATTTGTGTCTTCTCTCTTATTTTCTTTGTGTTACTAGAAGCTTGTCAATTTTATTTATTTTTTTCAAACAACAAATTTCTTGGTTTAGTGTTTTCCTCTATTGTTTTGTTTTCAATTTTATTGATTTCTGATCTTATGTTTTTTAAAATTCCTTTTCTCTGTTTGTTTTGGGCTTATACTGCTCTCCTTCTAATTTCTTGTGGTAGGAACTTAGATTATTCATTTGAAGTTTTTTCCTCCTCCTAGTGCAAGCATTCAGTGCTATAATTTTTCTCTCAGCACTGCTTTGTCTGTGTCCCCTAAATTTTAATGTTTTGTTTTCATTTAGCTTAATGCAATTTTTTTCTTATTTCCCTTGAGATTTCCTATTTGATCCATGGATTATTTTAAAATGTGTTGCTTGATTTGCAAGTGTTCAAAGACTTTCTTGTCATTCTGTTATTTTTATTTTAATTCGTTGTAGTAAAGGGACACACTCTACATGATTTCAGTTTATTTAAATTAGTTGTCATTTGGTTTCTAGTCCAGGATATGGTCTATTTTTATATACGTTCTGTAATAAGTCTGAAAAAAATGTGCATTCTGCACTCTGAGTAGAGTATCCTAGAAATGTCCATTAGATCCTTTTGGTTAATGGTGTTTTATTTCTTCTATATTCTTGCTGATTTTTTCTGTCTAATGGAGTTATCAATTATTGAAAGGCAGATGTTGATGTCTCTAACTATAATTGTGGATTTGTCTATTTCTCCTTTCAGTTATATCAGTTTTTCCTTACATGTTTTTCAGCCCTCTTGCTGGTGCATTCACATTTATGTTTATTATACCTTTTTGATGAATTGATTCTTTTATCGTTATTTCATATTCCTCTCTGTCTCTAATAATTGTCTTTGCTATGCAGTTTACTCTATCTGATATTAACATAGCCACTTCTGCTTTACTTTGATTAATGTTTCTAAATCTTCTTCCATCTTTTTATTTTTAGCTTGCCTTATTTTTATATTTGAAGTGAGTTTCTTATAGATAGCATATAGTCAGGTCATGTTTCTTAGTCCATTTATCAATTTCTATCTTTTATTTGGTGCATTCAGATTATTCTATTTAATGCAATTATTGATATGTTAGGACTTGAGTCTGCTATTTTATTTTTTGTTTTCTGTTTGTTCTCTTTGGTGGTTGTTTTTGTTTCTCTATTGTCTTCTTCCTGCCTTTCTCCAGATAGCTTGAACATTTTTTAGAATTCCTTTCTTATTTACCTATAGTGTTTTGGAGTGCATCTCTTTGTATGCCCTTTTTAGTGGTTGCTGTAGGCACATTTTATATATATACATACATATATATATAACTTATTACAGTATTCTGTTTTTGACATGTTACCAGTTCAAATAAAGTGTGGAAACCTTACTCACCTTTATTCCCTTCAGTTTCCTTTTACATTAGTATATAATTATGTTACATATTTCTTCTACATACATTAAAATCACAGCAGAAAATGTATAATTTTTGCTTCAACCATTGAGCACAATGTAGAAAACTCAAGAGGAAAAGGAAAATGTGTCGCATGCATTTACCTATATTTTTATTCTTTTTTGTTCCTGAAGGATATTTTCACTGGATATAGTATTCTGGACTAATTAATTTTTTTTTATTTTCATCACCTGATTAAGGTGTGGTACTGTCCTCTGACCTCCATGGTTTCTTATGAGAAATCTACTGCTATTCAAATAGTTTTTTCCTTATAGGTAAGATGTTATTTCCTTCGTATTGCTTTCAAAAGTTTTTCTTTGTCTTTAGTTTTGAGAAGTTTGACTCTAATCTTCATAGTGTGGATTTTTTTGGAAGGCTTAGCTTGTTTGGAGTTCACCCCTTGAATCTTTAGGTTTATGTCTTTTGCCAGATATGGGAAGTTTCAGCTGCTATTTTTCAACTTTATTTATTTATTTTGCCATACCTTCTTTTTTTCTTCTTTGACTCTGATGACATACATACTAAGAGCTTTTGTTAGGATGTTGTAGTTTCCTGAGGCTCCATTTCTTTAGTTTTTCCAGTCTATTTTCCTTCTGAAAAACTGAGTAATTTTTGTTGTTCTGTCTTCAAATTTACTGATTCGTTTCATCTGCCCTCTTTATTCGGTAGTTGAGCCGTTTTGTCGAGTTTTTAATTTTGCTTGTTGTATTTTCCAATTCTAAAATTTTCATTTGGTTTTCTTTATATCCTCTGGCATTTTGTTTGTTTGTTTGTTTTTGCAGAGACTTTATATTTCTTTGCTGGCACTTACTATTTTTTATTTGCTTCAATTGTATTTGTAATTGCTCATTGAAGCATTTTCATGATGACTGCTTTAAAAATCCCTGTCATATAATTCAAACATTACTGTCATCCTGGTGTTGGCATTACTGATTGTCCTTTTTAAACTTCAGTTTGATATCTTTCTGGTTCATGGTACGATGACTGATGTTTTTCTTATTGAAATCTGGACATATAGGGTATTCTGTTATGAGATTCTATGTTATTTATACCTTCTGTTTGAGCTGATTTCCTCTGACATCATTCTACCAGGGGAAAGGGGGACTCTGACACACTCTGACACATTACTGCAGGGTGAAGGTAGAAGTCCAGATTTTCCACTCAATCTCTGTTGACACTTGAGAGGGCAATCTCCTTGTTCCTGTTGGAGGCAGGTAGGAGTGGTTTTGTCCCTATGGTGGTTGGCTGGAGTATAACGATTATTGTCTAAGCGTTTTCTGTATAGTCTTCCCTTTTCCTGTACTTTGGACAAAGAGGTCAGAATTTTTCTAGGGATTTTTTTCTGTGCCTATTGGCATTTTCAGGTTTCTGGCTTCTTAAGCTCCAATTTGCGGACATATGAAGCAAAAAGAAAATCCAGGGTATTCACCACCATGTCATTCCAAAGTCTCCAGGTAGTCTGCCTTCTCTTCACCTTTCAGTCTTCTAATGTTTGCTTAACACAGTGGTCCCCAACCTTTTTGGCACCAGGGACCTGTTTTATGGAAGACAATTTTTCCACACACCGGGAATGGGGACTGAGGGATGGTTTTGGGATGAAACTGTTCTACCTCGGATAATCGGGCATTAGTTAGAGTCTCATAAGGAGTGCACAGTCTAGATCCCTTGTATGCGCAGTTCCCCATAGGGTTCAGGCTCCTATGAGAATCTAACGCCACTTCCGATCTAACAGGAGGCAAAACTCAGGTGGTGATGCTCACTCATCTGCTGCTCACCGCCTGCTGTGCAGCCCAGTTCCTAACAGGCCATAGATCAGTACCAGTCCACAGCCCAGGGATTGGAGACCCCTGGCTTAGTGTATGTTACTCTGTGGTTTGTTTGGCCCCACCAAGTCTCCTGTTAAAATGTGATGCCCAGTGTTGAGGTGGATCCTGGTGAGAGATGTTTAGACTGTGGGGATGCAGCCCTCATGAATGGCTTGGTGCTATTCTTGAGAGAATGAGTTCTCACACTTTGAGTTCTTGAGAGAGCTGGTTGTTGAAAAGTGGCCGGTGCCTCCTCCACTCTTTCTCACTTCCACTTTTTCTAGCCATGTGTTCTCCGCACAGGCCAGCTCCCTTTCCCTTTCCCATGGGTGGAAGCAGCCTGAGGCCCTCACCAGAAGCAGATGCTGACACCATGCTTCTTGTACAGCCTCAGAACTGTGAGCCAAATAAACCTCTATCTGATATATTCTTTATATGATATATTCTTTATAAATTACCCAGCCTCAGGTATTTCTTTATATCAATAGAAAGGGACTAAGACAGTTGTCCAGGGCTTTTAGTTGTATTTGTGGGAAAAATTGGGAAAAGTACATCTATTCCATCTTCCCAGAAGCAGAAGTTATATCTCTTATATTTTAATTTACCGTTATGGTTCCCCAGATGTTGAGCTTTCTGGAAAATTAATAAAACTATTCAAGTGTGGAAGAACATGTGGTATATATGTGTCTTCTTAACTGAAATTATGTTTTCCCCAAATCACTAGAGATGTGTCCTGCTCAATGTGGAAGAGATGATTGTGAAGGAGGCATTTGACTTTGGGATAATAAGGTTGATAGAACAGTTTAGACTTAAGGAAAGGAGGTTTAGGGTTGGTAGGGTCCAAACTGGGGAGCTCACCTGGCTAAAATCTGGCATTTGAAATCTATCAGTCCAGAGTCAGCAACATGCAGTGTTACAAAGGGTAGGTCAAGTCTACCTCTGTTCCAAGGCTCTCCGGTGTATTTGCTGGATCATAGCAACAGAAGTGGTTTAGCAAGCAGAAGAGTCCTAGCTACAGTTACTCTTTCCTCCCAAAAGCAGCATCCCACCATGAGACTGGGAGGATGAGAAATAAAATGGAACCATTTGAAGAAGGGGCCTAGAAGGATGTGGCTGTGTGTCACAGTGGGTTCTTGACTCAGAAGAGAGCTAAAATATTGTTTAGGAAACTGAAGGAAAACGTTAGTCAACAAAAAGGGATAGGCAGGGTGGTTAAGAACATCAGTACTCTTCATCCTAGTACTCAGGAGACATTACTAGTTGATCATGATACTGTTTCCCACTAGGCCCGCAATCCTCTCAACATAATGTCCCATGCAGGCACTACCAATCAATAGGTGGAGACATGTGAGAAGACATCTGTTTTCCAGCTCAGGTGGGAAGCTCATTCCAGGCACACAGGAAATCAGATCTAGAGCAGCAGAGTGGACTCCAGATCCCATGAGGAGCAGGCCTAAGGCTGCTCATTTCTTGCCTTCCTTAATGAGAATTGGTTCAGGGTCTGGGTGCAGCTGAGCCTGATACTGCTGACTTTGATTATGACAGCTGAGATTAGTCAAAGACCAAGTGGCAGAGGAAAAAAAAAATCTTTCTTTGCATATTAAGATCCAAGGCTTAGCTGATCTATATTGTTAATTCCTGAAGATTTCAAGTTAGCCTGCTTACAAGTTGAATTTCAGGAGAGAGATGGGAGTGATTTATGGTGACATCTATTAAGCTTTTATGGAACATAATACACGTGTTCTTGCTCCTACCATAAAATTAATTGTTGCTAATTAGTTAGGGCTGCCAGCTCACTTGTGTGTGAGAGTCTGTCACACTCCCTTCTCCTGGTCCTGTTAATTAGCCTTCCACAGCCTCCTACTAGCTCAGTGTCCTGTAGCTTTCCTCTCAATGTACATTTCTTATTTAAACAAATAAGCCTGCCGTTTGGCTTTGGTTGGTTTTGGAGAGAAGCTTGACTTTGGAGGCACAGAAGTCTTTGTTGACAGTCAATGGCGTCAGGTGAGAAAAAGCATTTTTGTACACCATCATGCATTATGTAAGTGCATTTGACCCAAAATAAGTATTCCTCTTTCAAAGTTGTGTTTTAAACTGAGTATGGAATTTCCATGAAATAATACAATTAAGCTCTCAGGTACTTGGTTTTGATGATCGTTTCTGGGTTTCTGGAGTCTGGGATGGAGATCATTCTGGTGGGATGACAGCCCATAAGCACCTGTGCAGCAGAAGGAGCACTGGGCCGGGCAGCTTCTTGGTTGCAATGACAGCTGCATGGCGTGGAGCACTGTAATGTTCAGCTCTACGGGAGATGCTTTGAGGTGCTGAAGATATCATGACAGTGATCGAGTTTGTCCACAGCCCTCACAGCCCTTGGAGGAGCTCTGACTCAAGTGTTCTTGCCTAGGGAGTACTGGTTGTATAATTGCTGTTGACATTTCTGTGGTAAAAAGAGGTCAGTTCTCGTGGATTTTTCCAAGAGCAGTCAGCCTACTTTGTCCAAGCAGAGTAAATCTAAGGGTGACAATCTCATGCAGTTATTATCACATATAATGACAATAAAAAGAAAGGGCTTTTCCTAAATACAGTTCTGCACCCAGTGAAGCTTGTTCACTCCTCTGCTCAATGAGCCAACAAAACAGTCAGGCGCCAGAGAGAAAAAAATCCTGTTTGCATTGATTGCGTCCTGAATGCCTCTGCCCACCTCCTGGGAGGCAGCTTATTTCACACATCCTCATGACAGAGTAATGTGACTTCATTGACTGGCAAGCAGCTGTCAGTGCAGCCTGTGAGGTGTCTGGGTGTGCCCACACACCGAAATCAAGAGAGAATGGAAAGCACAGCCCTGCAATTGAAATTTAAAGGGGAAGTAAGTCTTTATTACAATTCACTTACAAAAGTGGAGGCTGTAGCTATGTTCAAATATAATCACGTCTATGAACCCACTTGTCAAGCAACAGAAAGGCACAGTTTTCATTCATTCACCCTTTTACTTTGGAGCAGGGCTTCAGATAACAGGTGCTGGAAAGGCAGTATCAGGAACCAAGACTCCAGCAGGGCCAAGCAATCAGGTATTAGGATCTGGCTGGCCATCCATTGCTGTCATACCCATTCATGTCTTCCTACCCCTTTTGCCCCTCCGTTGGCCCTCTCCTTTCCTCCACAATGGGGGCTTCTTTGCATCTGCTTCTGCACCTGTCTTCACTTGCATGTCCTTGCCTGACATGGGTCCAGTGAAAGATGACACATGACCGCACCTTCTGACATTAGATGCAGGGATTCACATACCATGACTCCATAGTTATTTGCATTGGGGAGGTCTGAAAGGGATCCACATGGTGTTTATGCAGAGTGTAATCTTTTTTACTTCTGAAAAGCCTGGGATAGAAGACCAATGGATGAAATAAGGGACCTTTTATGACAAATTTATATGTTTTTTAACGAACTCTTTGCTTTGGCAACTCTGTGATCACTTCATTTGGCAGCATGGTTAAGGGAAAATATGATTGAGAAAGCTATTTATGTTCCTGAGAGTCATGTTGCGTATGGTAGCCGAGTGAATAATTCTTTCGTTCTGATTATAAAATCACTTGGCTGTTAGAATGTATAGCTTCCCTTTTAGTTTCATCACTACCACTATACTCTAGAACTTCGTGATAATGCTTTTATTAGTGCAACAACCTTCTAGCTTGTTTCTCTGCTTCTGGGCACTTTTATTTAAAACACCATGCATATTGCTACCAGATGATATGCTATTTAGATAAGGCCACTCCCTCATTAAGGAACCTACAATAGCTCCCATCTGCTTATCTAATCAAATCTAGACCCCCTCATCTAACCTTCAAGCTCTCTGTGGTCTGGTCCCCTATCTGCACATACATTGAAACTTACCTGCCACCACCTTGCATCACACCCCTGACTGAGCAGAGGAATCCTAGTCCCTCCACCTTGCCTCGGTGCCTTGCTGTTTCCCTTTTTTTAAGATCCCTACTTTGCCTCCGCCCATTCAGATGAATACATTTTTCACATCTCACCTTAGACCCTTTTGTATCTATGAAGCCTTTCCAATAGTTACCATCCACATCAGCTTCTTCTCTGAGTTCCTATCACTCTCATAGGCAAATGCTTGGCACTATTTTTACTCTAGTTTCTTGCAGTGACATTAGTGTCTTATCTACAAAGCTTCCTCTCCAGGATGAACTTTTTACTTTCTGGATTCTTAGTCTCCAGAATGCTCCTCTTGTGTAAAGAACACTGAACTTGGAATTGAAAGGCCAAGTTAAAGGCTCTTTAACTGACAAGTCATGTAGCCTTGAATGGGCCCTTGACCTCTTTAAGCCTCTGTTCCCTTAGCTGTAAAATGGAACTCAAGAAATTTTCACAGCCCATTTCACAGAGTTGTTTTAATGCTCAAATAAAATTGCATGTGAGAGTACTTTATGAGCCTTAAAATGCTGCAAGAACAGAAGGCCCCATTATTATTGTAGTTTGTCTGTAATATTTAACTTAAGTTGAACCAGTAAAATATATCTGTAAGCCATTGTGTAATCTTGAGGGCCAAATTGCTAAATAGCAGTGGCTGCACCATATAACATTTATTGTACATTTCATTGTTCAGAGTGCTTTTTATTAGGAATACCATTCTGTTCTCTCCAGTGCCCCATGAGGTTGTAAGGCTCAGGTATTTTTATTCCCACTTTGCAGCTAGAAAAAGGAAACCAAAGGGAACAAATACAGTTGAGTTAATTTCTGTAAGTCACATAGTTAGTTGATGGCCACAATTGAACTGAAGCTTCCATTCTGCCTCTTATTTCTTGCTTGAAAATTGTGGTCATTTTCAGTCTCCACTTCATCACCACCAGACCCCTGCCTCTATGACGCTTTCCTCTGTGGTTTTCGCTTTTTCCTACTTTGGTTCTTGTATAGCAAGGGTGGCTTTATATTGGCTAGCAAGGATCTCCCTCCTGTTCATTTCATTATAATTACGTTCACATTCATATGGTGGAGGGACAAAATATAAGGGGCATTTCTTTTTTCTCTTTACAAATACTGTTGGTTGACTGAAGTATTAGGTTGGGGAATCCTGGATCAGAGAAGAGACCTGAGTTCAATGTTAGGTCCTCACTTTCTTTGCAGATGGTTTTATCCTCCTGACAGTCAGGCTCTCCCCAGAGCCATGTCCACGCGGGCGAGACTGTGGCCTGTCTCTTTTTGGTGTGAGGATAAATAATGGGCTATCTGGTACTCTTCCAGACTGGAGGTGGCAGTGCACACCACTCATCCAGTTGTCCCTCCCTTGTGCTTAAACTCTTTCCCACTCCTTCCCTCTGTTGCGCCTGCTGGCCCCAAGCCTGGAGCTATTCTAGCTTCCACCGAACGGGGCAGTCTTGCCTCTATCGCTGACTCCACTATAGCATGTTCTGAGCTGACGATTCTTCTATGTTTCATGCATTAACATGGAAGTCACGCCCCATCTCCCTTCCAGAAATCTGTTGAAAAATCTCATCCATTAGGACTTACATTGCCCTTCACTTCACCGTTATGGGTAAGAGACCAGCTGATGCCCTCACCTCACCAATCTAAAGGGATTTCTTCAATACCTTTCTAAGGAGGTACAGCTGGAAGCATTGGAATCTTTCAGCCATCCCCACAGGGACAACGTCATCAGCAGATTACTTCCTCAACTTCAGCATACATTTCAGTATAATTTAACATTGGCTTATTCTTGAATGAATTTCTCCAATTTAATCTACTCGGAATATTTGAATGCCATTTTAATACTTTAGACCATGCCAATCCCAGATGTAAATGGTTCATACTAACATATAAGAACAGAATTTTTGATCACCCAGCATTAAGTCGTTCCCTGCATCATAGCATCACTGCAGGTCTTCCAGGAGAAGGCAATTTCTAGAAGGGACTTCATGACAGAACGTGGGAGCCATAATAGCAGCCAGATTAGTCTGACCCTCTGCAGTATCTTCACCAGGACCCCAAAGGACCCCAAGGCCCAATAGGTGGAGTAATTCTCTTTTTTCTGAAGCAGTATGATTAGATAAATGTGACTTTGTTGTACAGTTCTCATTACTGTCCTCAGAAGCTGAGCTTGTAGCATGGACTGCAAAGTGTGGCAGTCTTCCAGCTGACAGAAGCATACAAAACAAGTCCTTATCTCAAGACAGAGGAGAGGAACCCAAGCACTGTGACTCTCACTTTATAAATCTGCTCTCAGCTCATAAACTACTTTTAACACCAGTGCTTCTTGACATGAGCTCACACCAGAGATTTTGCAACTCATTGATATGGAGAGTGTAAAGAGGCCAGGGACAAGAAAATACATGTGGTGGCTGCAGAGAAAGGGTTATTTGACTTCTGGAGACAGGCTATAGTAATATTCCACTGATTTTATACAGCCTTTGTCTTTCCTGCCTGCACTGTTCTTATATTCTTATAAGAGCTATTCAGAAAAGTAGTGTCAGGATATGGCTGGAAGGATGACAGATAGTTAATAGAAGAATGAATAATGCAACTCCCAATTCTTGAGAGGAGATGAGAGATAGTGCAAGCTAAATCCTCCTCTATGTAGTGGGGAATTAGTAAGTGAGAAAACCGGAGCAGAAGGTATAAGCATATTCATTAGAGTTATGGAAATAATACCCAGAAAACCAAAAATCAAATGTGTTCAAATTGGCTGCCCAGGAGAGTGGGAACAACAACAGAGAGGACTGTGGAAAAGAACAATTTCTTTCCATCTTAAACTCTTTGGTACTACTTAGTTTGTTACCATGTGCATGTATTGCTTTTTAATATTTTTCTTAAAATTAGAAAAAAAAACTATGGATTTTTTTTCCTAAAATTCAGGGGTTCTGTGTGTGAAGATATGACTTAGTGATAAATTAAGTCAATCTAGATGAAATAACAAATATTGGTTCGCTTTTGGCCTGTATGAATGGAAATTTCATTTGATTCAACCGAAATAGTTTTCAGCTTTTGTTCTTTCATGTGGACATGTCTTCACTGAAAGCCCAGCATATGCTTGGGTCAGTGGCATCCTGCCATCCTGGAAATGTCGCAATTCATTGTGTCCAACAATGTTCTCTTTCCAACCAGCACTTCAAGTTCTGCTCAGCTTACTAGAGAGAGTTCAAAGGGCACGTCTTCCAACCCCAAACCCTGTGCTCAAAGGATTTGTTTCTTCTAATACCCTTAACCCAGTATTTTTTACATGTGTTATGGCAGTTTTTACATTCTGCCTTTTGCAACTTTATTTGTATACTTATCTCATCTCTCTGTTAGACTCTTCATCTTTTGAGCAAAAGAATCATGTTCTATAGGGAGAGACTGTGGGCTTTGAAGCAATTCTGGCATGCCTTGCCCATTTTCCGGCTGCATGACTTTGGGCACCTTCCTTAACGTCTTCAACACCCAGTTGCTGCATCCCCAAAATGGGGACAGTGAGGTCTCTCCTGAGGCCCATCAAGATGTTTGAATCAGAAAATGCATACACAATGCTTAACACATGCCCGGCACACAGCTAATGTGCAGTTAGCAACCACTGACTTCGCCTTCCTCTTATTCATCCTTGAATCTTCCACACCAACAAACACGGTTCTTTTTCCCTTAGATGATTAAATAGTAAATGAAGGAGTGGGGGAAAGTAGGTTGGTTTGAAAGATTTTGGAAGTATCGCAAAATCCTTTCAGGAAAATAGATATTAACACTACCTTTTAAAACAAAAGTTCTCAAATAAGCATATTAAAGAGGAAATAGCACAGGACTCTGCTTTGCATATTAACTGAACAGAAAACCATCCAGAGATGGAAGCCATTTGGGATGCCTCCAAAAATCTTGCCTGTGACCCTCCGCCTTTCAGACATTGGCCATGTATCAGCGGTTGTGAGTTCTGCTGAGCCTCTGCCTTCTATGGAATTGGGGTAGAGTCTACAGCTGAGGAGAGCAGTCTGGGAAGCTTGCGTGGAGTTCTGGACCTCACAAAATGCCCACCAGCCTCTTAATAGGTTGGGCACTTGCTCCTTCCTCTGTTCAGAGCTTTCCACATTAAAAACTCCAGTCTGGTTTTGTAAAGTTGGCCCCGATGACTCCACGGAGCCTTTCTGAGTTGCCCAGCTGCAGAACATTTTGCTTGTCTCTGTTATGGCTGTTTATCACATTCTGATTGCGTTATTGTCATTGATCTATTTCTCTTACCTATTCCTGTGCCCTTGTTAGAGTATGTGCACAGAGAAGATACTCCATGTGTTTATGTAAAAATAAAACGTTAATTCATTAAGATACAGGTCAGGGAAGCCCCTGAATAACCACTGGTGTGATTTTTTAATTTATCCCCACCAAAAACAAAAGATTTCTTCCACAATGGGAACATTCCTTCAGAGGTTCATTGGTAAAAGCCAACTTACTTAAAGAAGTCAATTAGAAAACTATGGTAGCAGCCTGGTGTGGTGGTTCATGCCTGTAATCCCAGCACTTTGGAAGGCCGAGGCGGGCAGATCACTTGAGGTCAGGAGTTGGAGACCAGCCTGGCCAACATGGCGAAATCCCATCACTACTAAAAATACAAAATTAGCTGGGCATGGTGGCACACACCTAAAAAAATCCCAGTTATTTGGGAGGTTGAGCCCGGGAGGCAGAGGTTGCAGTGAACAGAGATCACGCCACTGCACTCCAGCCTGGGTGACAGCGTGAGTGAGACTCAATCTCAGAAACAACAACAACAGGGCCAGGCGCGGTGGCTCACTCCTGTAATCCCAGCACTTTGGGAGGTTGAGACCGGTGGATCACAAGGTCAGGAGTTCGAGATCAGCCTGGCCACTATGGTGAAACCCTGACTCTACTAAAATCCCGGCTACTCAGGAGACTGAGGCGGGAAAATTGCTTGAACCCAGGAGGCGGAGGTTGCAGTGAGCCGAGATCATGCCACTTCACTCCAGCCTGGGTGACAAAGCGAGACTCTGTCTCAAAACAAAAACAAAAACAAAAAACACACACAAACAAACAAAAAAACTGTAGTAGCTACTAGTTTAAATTGTTGAAGGAAGAAAAGTTTTTGTAGGGAGGGCACAGGAGTGAAGGATACCAGGGATAAAACAGACACCAGCAAAGAGACCTCAGTGGAGGTTTATGGCTGGCATGGTGGCACGCACCGTATCCCCAGCTACTTGGGAGACTGAGGTGGGAGGATTGCTTGAATCCAGGAGGTTGAGGCTGCAGTGAACTGTGATCATGCCACTGCACTGCACTCTAGCCTGTATGATAGAGTGAGACCCTGTCTCAAAAAAAAAAAAAAAAAAGAAAGAAAGAAAGAATAAATAAAGAAGGTTTATGCACACAGTGTGAGAGGTACAAGGGAGAAAGCATGAGGCTTTCCAGCCTTGAGAGCAGGAAGAACTTTAGGGCACAGGGACACAGAGTCAGAGATAAGACTGTCTGGCCCACCTGCCAGGATTTTGTACAATCACGCTGCATAATGATTCTTGAAAATACAAACATTGCTGGGACTGACTGACAAGTATTGTTCCAGCGGGGAGAGCTGTCAGGGCAAATCAATCCAATTCTACCACATGCCAGTGTGTAGAACAGATATAATTTTGGCTGTTCGGGGATGTCAAAGCGAAGGATGTACCGTATGTGTATTTTGAAATGTGGTGTTCTTTTTAGTCTAACAGCTTGAAAGATTTCTGGGGCTTTCCCCCCTTGGCTTTTTTCTAGAAGTTTTGGGAATTTAACTCCAAATAATTCCATTGCTTTTATCTGCTATAACGTGCAGGTTAAATTAAGCCTTTCTCCCTCCACTCCTATGGACACTTGCTGTCATTTGGGGTAGTAAACATTAGTCTAGTGAGGAAAGGGCCATTTACTGGCATTGGATGTTGCATGAGGCATCTCTAGGTCCCTGGTGCCCTCCCAGAAATGTAAAGTTGATTTGCAGCAGTCTATCTACTTGATCACTGCACCAAATAAATGCAAGGCTAAACGGAGAGGCTTAGGATGGCTCGTGTGTCTTGGCCCCTTGGAAATCTCTGAAGGTCCACTTGTTCCTTCAGTGACCCAGTGCTATGAGGGCCTGAGGCCCTCAGAAGTTAGCTCACTGAAAATCTCTCTTCTCTGTTCAGAACTTTTCTGCATCCCCACCACCCCCACCCCACTGCCCTCTCTGCACCTTCCCTGGGAATCTCTCCCAGCAGTTCTCTCCTCTGCCGCCTTCTCTTCTCTTCTTCTTCTTCTTTTTTTTTTTTTTTTTTTTTTTTTTTGAGCTATTTTATTTCTGACCCTCAACTATTCCTCTTAACTTACAAATACTATCAAACCTCAAAATGGTCCCTAAACCCCATGTGCTGGAGCCATGGTGCTGTCTCTAGATGGACCTGTCTGCCCCTGCACCCTCCGCCCCTCTCCAGTCTCCCACAGACTCGGCCTCCATTCTCCAGTCCTGGCTTCCATTTTCTCACTTCCCATTCAGGATACCACCCAGGGCAGGCTGCCTCTGTTGTCTTCATGGCCATGGTCCATGGCCCTCTCCTGCCTCTGATTAGTTCATTTTTGTCTTGTTCTCTGCGTTTCCCTGATTTTCCTCATAGTCATTCTCCAAGGATTCGTTTTTGGTGACATCCTCTGTGACCTTTGGGGTCACAGACCTGATTGCAGCTTCTGTGGCTAGAGACAGCACCTCCCACAAGAGTCTTGTTGAGCTGTGGACCTTTGACGGGCAAAAGGCCAGAGAGGAAAGATGGATGAGGGACGGGATGGAGCCCGCTCTCAGCTCTGTACCAGCCTCTGTGAGGGCAAGTTCTAGTGCTATGCCCTAACTGGCTTCCTTGCTTCCAGTTTTAGTCCAGCCAGATGAATCTCTCTAAAGACTTGCCCTGATCACTTCTTACCATGCTCAAAGATCTTCAACAGCTCCCCAGGCCTCACATTTATAATGTAAAATCATGGACTCATGGCTGTGGAGTGTGTGAGCTGGGGCAGACCTAAAATGCCATGTAGCCCAAACTCCCCTATTTAACAATGAGGAAGGGGAGGCACAGAGAAGGAAGTCATATTTATTAGTGCCAGAACTTTTTTTTTTTTTTTTGAGACGGAGTCTCGCTCTGTCGCCCAGGCTGGAGTGCAGTGGCGCGATCTGGGCTCACTGCAAGCTCCGCCTCCCGGGTTCACGCCATTCTCCTGCCTCAGCCTCCCGAGTAGCTGGAACTGCAGGCGCCCGCCACCTCGCCTGGCTAGCTTTTTGTATTTTTTTAGTAGAGACGGGGGTTTCACCGTGTTAGCTAGGACGGTCTCGATCTCCTGGCCTAGTGATCCGCCCATCTCGGCCTCCCAAAGTGCTGGGATTACAGGCTTGAGCCACCGCGCCCGGCCTATTAGTGCCAGAACTTGTCTAAACTACTTAGTGAGATATTCAAAGCCCTCCATAATCCAGTCTCTTTCTTTCTTTCCTTCCTTCCTTCCTTCCTTCCTTCCTTCCTTCCTTCCTTCCTTCCTTCCTTCCTTCCTTCCTTCCTTCCTTCCTTCCTTCCTTCCCCTCTCTCTCTCTTTCTTTCTTTCCTTCCTTCTTTCTTTCTTTTTTGAGATGGAGTTTTGCTGGAGTGCAATGATGCAATCTCGGCTCACTGCAACCTCTGCCTCCCGGGTTCAAGTGATTTTCCTCCCTCAGCCTCCCAAGTAGCTGGGATTACAGGCATGCGCCACCACACCTGGCTAATTTTGAATATTTAGTAAAGATGGGGTTTCTCCATGTTGGTCAGGCTGGTCTTGAACTCCTGACCTCAGGTGATCCGCCCACCTCGGCCTCCCAAAGTGCTGGGATTACAGGTGTGAGCCACTGCACCTGGCCCAGTTTCTTTCTTTTTTTTTTTATGGCATGTTGTCTGCTGTTCCTCTTTAGCTAAAACCAAGATAAATCACTCTTTCCTAAATCCACTCTGGACTTTTCTTTCTCCTCATCCTGGTTCTTTCTCTTCTCCCCACTTAAGTGTTCTCTTCCTCACCATTTTTTTTTCCTCTTGTTCGATTACTCATCTATTTTTACATGTTCGTGTTATTATTTGTTCATAAAATAGTTTTGGTTGTCTCATGTATTCCAGGCTCAGCAGTGGATTAGGGGAAATTACACCTATTTGTCAACTCCATGCCCAAAGCATTCTTGAGCATGCTTGTAGGTGTTTATTTTAATGCCATTATGATAAGAGCTGTGGACTCCTTGTACAATGCCTTGGCTGAAGATAGCTTTTGTGTCATGTGATCTCTGTCATGAGAACTATTTTTAGGAAACTTACTTCTTACTCTGGAGACATTTTTGAGGACATTGATCATTGTGCCTATCAACATCCCTTGTGTAAAATATTTGATACGTTCCTTTAAAAACAAACTGCCATGAAGAATCTTATGTCCCAGAAGGGATCCCTGTGTTCTTATTTATGAGTAGCCAAAATTTTGTAAATTATTGTGTTTTCTTTTTGGCTTCTCCTGCCTGCCAGCAAGCTTAAGATCAAATTATGACTTAAGTTTAATAACCACTGCGGACCCTAGAGTCTGCATACTTGCATTTCTACTTAACGCCTTGTCTTAACTTCCTATTTTATGTCTCTTGACTTCAGTTATTATTAAAGTTTCTGTTTTTCTTTGTGTCATTTACAGTACCTAAAATATTTTGTGAATGGAGCAAAGATGTAAGTAAATGGCATGAAAGATATATGTACATTGGTTTTTCTGCCCTTTAGGTTATAAGGTCCTTGAAGACAGGGATTATTTTACTCTTCTCTTTTTCTAGGCCCTAGAAAAATACCGACACACTTTTAGTAGGTGAATAGTAAAAGTTTATTGAACTAAATTGATAGAAATAGACTCCTGACTCCCTAGAGAGGCACAGCTGAACTCATACGCTCTCTCTTTCACTTTGTTTTTTGTAAGAAGGCCAAGACAAGGGATGTTGTAGTGGAAAAAATTCAAACTCTGCTTGTTACTAATTGTACAATCTCATATGAGTTATTTAGCTAATCCAATCCTCCTCTTTTTTTCCTTAGTTGGAAAATGGAGGTAATAATACCCTTCCAGATTGCTATGCCAAATGATAAGTCTTGTAAGTCTCTCAGCACATTCTCTGGCCCATAATAGCAATCATCACAAGTTAGGCACCCTTTTCCCTCCCTATTTCCTCATTTCATTGGAAATAGTACTTGGGAAAGGATAAGTAGTGGATTGCTCTATGGCCACAAGTAAGTCAATTAACTGAGGTGTCATCTGTAAAATAAGTGTGGCTATTGACCTCATTCAGAGGGATATGAAATTAATTGATGATAATGCACATTGGGAATTTTTGCTGAGAAGTGCTTCAGAGTGGCTCAGTCTTGTTACATGCTCTATTTCATCCTTAATATTATTTATGAATATTTAGCCTTTTCTTGTTCTGGTGTGTTTTATGTCTGTGGTCTTAATTGCATTTATTTTTTAATTTAGTACCAACTTGTATCTTAATAAAAATGTGTGTGAAACTTTAAAACATAGTTTCTATCTTTCACACAAATTTGTTTTTATAAGGTGGATGATTTTACCTGATTCACTATGCTGCTAAAACATCAAGATATTTGGAAAATCATTTTTGTTAATTTTATTTTATATCATGTTCAAGCATTTTTTGAAGTATTTAACGTTTACATTCTGCTTTTAACATTCATATTTTATATTTATCAGTAGTTTTCTAATGAAATTGTTTATTATGAGATGTTTAACTCATTTCAGATGATAAACATGAGTGTTTCAAGTATTTCCAGTAGAAAAGATATTAACTAAATGAAACGCCCGTTTTCATTTTAATGTCAGGAAACCCTCTCTGTCTTCGGTACCACTCAGGGTCCTGTATTTCAGAGTCCAAGGGTTGCTCTTCTGAGAGGGAGGGAACCTGAATCCTAGCTCGGTCACCTTCTAGCTGTGTGGCCCCAGGAAAGTCGTGTCACTGTGCCAAGCCTCACTGATCTGTCAAACTCGAGGGAGCCAGTCTCAGTGATCTTTAAGTTCTCTTCCTAGCACAATATTGAGTCCTGGGAGATGGAACTGCTGAAGGCAGGCTCTGCATTTAGGACCACAGGGAAACTGAGAGAGAGAATTTCGGGAACTCCAGTACAGAACATTATCTTCTAGAGTATATTACTTTTAATCTTTCTCCTGAAAACTTTAAGATCTCTCTCTTTTTAACTGCAGGTTGCTTTGTCCTTGGCCTATATCAGATACTGAATAAATGTCTCTGTTGAAAGTCCATATGTTTAGTGGAATATGTCCACTGGACCAACAGTATCTGTGAAACTCCATTATTGAGGAAATGGGAAAGACACATTTCCTATCTGAGACCTTAAATGAATAAAGTTATATTTATTTTTTATTAGTTTTAGATTTCATAGCAATGGGTATAGACGTGGAGTAATACTTTATCTATTGCCTGTGTGTATATATAGAATATGTACTTCTGGGAGGAATCTATACCAGAAATTTGATTTAAGCAATCTGAAACCACAGGCATCTATGTCAACTGCCGAAGACACATTGCGACACAATGCATTTTTCAGGACTCTAATGTGATACTAACACAAAGCCGGAAGTCAGTTCACTTCTGGTACTCATGGGACAAATGACCAAGGGCACCACATTTCCATTTTGAAAAATTCTGTCAGTGACAGGGTTGCCCAGACAGGGTGCCAATCACATGAGTTTGGTGGTGTATTTCCTA
Organism: Macaca nemestrina; assembly: GCF_043159975.1. NCBI lineage: Eukaryota > Metazoa > Chordata > Mammalia > Primates > Cercopithecidae > Macaca > Macaca nemestrina. The sequence continues at coordinate 13,120,192 of NC_092138.1, read as the reverse complement.
CAGCTCCTATTTGATTCCTCCTTTTCCTGTAGCAGGGTGAATTTTAAGAAGAAATTTTTCTATAAAACTTTTTTTTTTTTTTAAATCGGTGATTGTTTTTAGTTTTCCTTCAAATCTAGGAAGTCATTCATGGTAGAGTTTGGACTTCTTTTTTTTTTTTTAATTTGAGACAGAGTCTCATTCTGTTCTGTCCCCAGGCTGGAGTGCAGTGGCATGCATATCCCTGCTCACTGCAAACTCTGTCTCCCAGATTCAAACAATTCTCCTGCCTCAGTCTCCCAGGTAGCTGTGATTACAGGTGCGTGCCACCACACCCATTTAATTTTTGTGGTTTTAATAGAGACAGGGTTTCACCACGTTGGCCAGCTGGTCTCAAACTCCTGACCTCAAGTGATCTGCCCACCTCAGCCTCCCAAAGTGCTGGGATTACAGACGTCAGCCACCACACCACCCAGCCTCTTATTTATTTCTTGTTACAGTTGTTTATGTTGGGTTTAAGGTGATTTTGCTTAAGTCTCCAAAGTTATGAGCAGTGAATTGGCTGACCACAGAGAAAGGAAGCATGTGAGAATTTTGCATGCTTATATGATATTTATCGCGGAATCCTTAGGCAGGCTTCACTCAGGATATTTTGTGTAAAGCGAATCAAAAATGTCCATAGAGCCCTTCAAGACAGTGATATTCAAAGTCTTAGACCACAGTGAGATAGGAGTTTGACCAGAATGTGAACTAGGGCATTGCTTCCTTCATTACTAAAGTCTTACTCTCAGGAAAAGTTAGCCTAATGTCACATAATCAGCCAAATGAAACCTTTGGATGTCTGGCCTGTTAGCTCCGCTGTTGAAAGGTGCAGGAGAAATGGCAGCCCAGTGTTGTTACAGCTTAGGCAGGTTACTGAGCCTTTCTGAGCTCGGGCCCTGAGAAGGAAGGCACTGGTAAGGTGGAGAGGGAAAATGTGGGCCCAGAGCTCAGTGGGTGAGAGGAGCAACCGAGGTGTCAGCAGAGGTGGTGCAGGCTAATGCCTCCCTAAAACAGAAGCTTCAAGACAGCTGGGGCTCTCGCGGGAGGGAGAGGGAGTAAAGGATCAGAAATCAGGTGTGCAGGCCCTAAAGTACCAGGGGATGAGAGATAGAGATGGCATCCAGTTGAGAGGCTTGGGCATCCTTGGCACATTGCCGAGGTTTTACTGAAATCAGGGAGGTAAAGAGATGTTTAAGAAGAGTTGAGGAAGTAAGGAGCTTGTGGAGTCACAGGCAGTGAGCTCAGAGTACACCGTGGGAGAGTGTCCAGGGGAGCTGAAGAGGCATGAGCGAGCCACGTTGGGAGGATAGTGTCTGGATAACCAGGGACTTCCTGTGGTGTTGTAGGGAAATGGAAAATGGGCAAATTGGGATGAGTTTTCATACCTTCTTAGAGGAGAATGGGAAGATGTTCTTAGCTCAATGATGTGAAAGTTTCAGATTAGATGTTCTTCCCACTCCTGCCATCTCAGAGAATTGAGCTACTTTATCACCTACGTATTTAAAAGAGTTGACCTCAATTAACTCAAATAACATAGTCAAGTACTATTTTTCTGTCACTATTATTATTAAACATATTTTTTCACAGATATTTATAAAGCACCAGTTGTATGCACAGCACTGTGAGGACCTGTCAGGAATACAAATACAGAATTGTTACCTGTGCCCCTAAGTAGCTCAGTCTTATAAAACAGAAATTTGGCCAGGTGCGGTGGCTCATGCCTGTAATCCCAGCACTTTGGGAGGCTGAGGTGGGTGGAGCACGAGGTCAGGAGTTTGAGATCAGCCTGGCCAATATGGTGAAACCCCGTCTCTACTAAAAATACAAAAAAAATTAGCTGGGCGTGGTGGCGCACACCTGTAGTCCCAGCTATTCGGGATGCTGAGGCAGAAGAATCCCTTGAACCTGGGAGGCAGAGGTTGCAGTGAGCCGAGATTGTGCCACTGCACTCCAGCCTGGGTGACAGAGCAAGATTCTGCCTCAAAAAAAAGAGAAAGAAATTTATTCCATTTAGAGATAATACACTGGCAAAAGGACACACTGCTCAGATATCAGTGCCCCAAATCGTACCAAAGCAGATAAATGCAAATATAGTAGCCCATTTCCTAAAGAAAAGATGCACATTTCCTACTTTCAAGGTCAACATGGGAAAACCGCTTTAATCAATTTTAGTTTTGGAAATGATGAAATTGTGGCTTTGACCTTAAAAACTTATTTTCCACCAAAATTTTCTCCTGCTTGGACTATGAAAAGACAGAAGGTATGTAATCAAATGCAAAAAAAAAAAAAAAAAAAGTTAAATAGTTGCCTTGCTCTGTGTTAAAGTGAGAACTAAATCAAGTGGGAATTTAATTCCCAATGAACATGTGACAACCAGGGAGTTAAATATTAGATTTAAATAGGGCAGCTAATTATCTGCAAGAATTACATTTGTGTCTTTATATGGGCACTCTCCCTAATGAACACATTTCTCTCCTCTTCAATTCAGGCGTTGCCACTGGAGCATGAGAAATTAATATACGTTCTTATATTCATCAATATTGTTGCTCATAAAAAGACCTTTTGATTTTTATCACCCTGAGTTCCCAGAGGCTCACAGAGGCATTCACAGCTCTGAACCACAAGAATTATCAAGGGGAAAAAAAAATCCTATTAAATCAAAATCTTAATTACCACTTGCATTTTCTATAAAGTTGTGTCCAAAAAGAAACTGAGCAGGCTATCCATCAACATGGAATGGATGAATAAACGGCGGTATCGTCCTTCCATAGAATCTTATACAGTGGTATGAGGGAAATAATTCCTGCTACACACACAATACAACCCAATCTCAAGGACACTGTTGAGAGGGATGCAAGACCTGCAACAATTCGTACTGTATAACTCCGTTTAACGTAGTTTCGAAAACAGGTGAAGCTGAACAAGCTCTTGTTAGAGATGTAGCACTGGTAACAAACTTAAAAGGGAAATGATTAAGACAAAATTCAAGAGGATAGTTATCTGTGGGAGATAAGTAAGAATGTAGGTACAATCAGGAAAGAACACATTGGTGCTTCGAAGTTACTGGTGATATTCTATTTCTTAAATGGGATGGTGGGTTCATAGGTATCCATTTTATTATTATTATTTACTGCAGTTGAATTTAAACTGCAGAGATATGGTTTATATTTTCTTATAATGCAGTTCACAATCAACTAAATTTGAAAAATGTTATCAAATTACACCTCAGTACTATATCTCTACTTTGAGTTGCACGAGGCATCAGGAGATATTTAGGGCTTGCTCTTAACCTTGGGAGCTTACAGATGTGATATAATTGGGGGATACATCAGAATACAATCAAGCCATGATAGAATGTCAGTTCAGAGAAAGAGGTCTTTGGTGGTCAAAGTGGTCCTGGAAAGCTCTATGAGAGAATAAGAATTTGAACGGGGCCTTGAAGGATGAACTAAGCAGAGAGGAAGCCTGGCAATTGTTTTTATGTTTTTCTCTATTTCTCTTATAAATCAAATCTCTGCTCATGCAATTTACAATTGAAAAGAGACTTTGTAAAGTAGAAGAAAAGACATGAACTCTGGAATCAGACAGATTTGGGTCCAAATCCCAATTCCATTCCCAGACTGTGAATCTTGGAAATTCCTGCAGACTGTTTTCCCACTTGTAAAATGCGGAGAGGATTCTGTCACGGGATTGTGAGAATGACATGAGAGAATATAGTTGACCACACATTCCAAGCTCTAGAGGGCATCACAGTCTCTTTTTAATGCACCACCATTCAGCAACAAGGAGTTCAGAAAACAATACCAACCAAGACCCGGTGGAACTCCCATGCTAAGGGACTCAGCATTTAATGTGCTGAGTGAGGAGGCACAGCTCACATGTACTTCTGTCCTCTGCAGGGTGCCCTTGTGGGCCTCTCCTCCATGACCCCTGTCCTTTGGTGTGCTCCTTCTCTGGTTTCCACCTTGCAGCCAATGAGTTTCTGAGGGCCCTTAACTGCCTCCTGCCTTGTGCACCAAGAGCGTGTATGGATGAATGACTTGAGCCATCGCTGCTCCAGACTGTAGGGAGGAACATTCTCTTGTCCTGGGATTCATCTGTTTTTGTCTCTTCTTGGCCTTGGAGAGCCAAGACTGAGCCATGATTTTAAAACAAGGCTAAGGATGCTAGTCTTTAGTGCAGACGTCTAGATGTTTCTGATCCAAACGAAGGAAGTCAGTTAGGCCCAGCCGTGTTTTAGCCCACTCCGCCAGAAGGCTAAAACTGAGGTGAGGCCAAAACCTTAATTAACAATGCACAGATCTTGCATTTTCCTTTTGTTTCCTCTGACTCTATCTCCCTTAGGAATCTGAGATGGCTTAACCAGGAATTCAGGATTGCTAGCTATCTCTCTGCTTTGCCCCACTGGACACACTACTAACAAATATATGCAAAGCATCTGGCTTATAAGAAGCCTGCCATTAATGTGAATTTCTCATTCTCCCCTTTTTTAGTCTATAAAGGTTATCAAGGATATCTTGCAGTCAGCAACTAGGTATCTACTTTAGTTTTATCAGAAACAATAATTGAGTTCTGGAGAATAAGGTGATAAAACCTCCTCCCAGCCATTTGGGGTGGACTGTGAAGATGGACACCCAGCCTTTTTGGTTCACTGTGCAGAGGAGAGACTCTTGGGCCTGGAAGCTCAGGTACAGGCCACCAACTCCTCACCTGCTGCCTTCACCTCCGTGTGCTTCAATTCCAATTTCCATTCTGTCTTTGTTTTGCAGTTGTTCAGCACATCAAGCGACATAACATTGTTCTGAAAAGGGAGCTAGGCGAAGGAGCCTTTGGAAAAGTGTTCCTAGCTGAATGCTATAACCTCTGTCCTGAGCAGGACAAGATCTTGGTGGCAGTGAAGGTAAGAGAACATTCCAGAATGTCTCATTAACCATGATCACACTTATGTGTGGAAATTTAACTCCATTTTATTATATTTTGGTGGCCAATGCAGGAGCAAATCGTTCCTGCTATGGTGGATGTGTCCAAATTCCTTTAAACTAAATGGACAGTCGAAAGGACATTTGGGGCACATCCAACTGTCAGAGGTTCTTCTCAGGGCCCACTGACAAATCTGCAGGCTGTGAGGAGCTCTGAGTACTCTTCCAAGTCCATACTAACTGAATTTTGGATGGAAGTCAGTGGGGCCAAAGATAATTTGACCAGCTGAGTCCTGAAGACTCACACGTGTCTCCTCAAATTGTTCGGTGCTTGTGCCAAGCTCAGCTGAAGCTTGTGTCAGGTTTACGGTTCTGGAAGGAAGGATTGTGGACTTCACTTCCCCTGTCAGCCTCTGTGCCACTCAATTCTCTACCTTGACCCTCCCAGATGCGTACAAATCTCCAGGGTTTTATATAGCACAGGCATGATTTCATCCAGGGCTGGATGGCATCTCCTGTGAAATTCACCACCCACGGAGACTTGGTGGTTTTACTAAAACAAGGAAGACCAAAAGTCGTCCATCACAGTCATGTCCTCCCAAACTCAAAAAGGAGTCTTGGTCTCAAATAAGATAAGCATTGTGATTGAAAGGCATACAATTTCCACTGAGCTCTCTAAAACACAAGAATTAACAAAAATAGCACAAAAGGCTTCAGGTATTTTGCGTATTTTTTTTCAAAATTTTTTTTAACTAACCAAAATAATGAGTTTTTTATATATATATATATATAAAACACTTAAAAGAGGCATATATTTATAAAATGAATTATGTTCTAAATGAATATGGACATGGCTAATGTAATAAAATATAAGTTCTTGACTTAATATAAGATGATTGAATTTTTTGCTGTGTTTTATTTCTGCCAAACAGGAAGCATTTTTACAAATGGCATTTATTTATTAGTTATAACCAGGACAACTTTTCATTTTAGAAAATCAGGAGTCTATTCCATTACTGTTATACTTAACATTAAAATGTTTCAGTACATACATAATGGGCAACTGAGAAATAAAATTATTCTTGGAGTCATCCAGCAGACTAAATGGTTTCTATTAAAGTTTATCCAAATAGAAAAACTGTACATTTGCTTTCTTTGTCATCAAAAACAACTAACCAAGGTGGCACGATACTCCTAAACTCTCAGAGAAGACTCCTAAACTCTGCACTTTGGGGTGAATAAAGAACAGACCTTCCTAGGAATGATAAATGTAAACATTTTTCAAATAAACATCATCTTCCCAAGATGGGCAAATGGAGCGGGAGAGAGAGAGAGGAGAGAGGAGAGGAAGGAGATCCTAGAGAGATGTGAGGTTGAATGGAGTAGAAAGTGGCAAAGTGAGAATCTTGCAGTCATTCTGGAGATGTTTAATTCTTGCTTTTGCTATTACTTCCTCTTTTCTTTTACTTACTCAAAAAGTTTTGTTTGTCATTGTTTAGCACAAAATGTTCAGAACATTTGGCAGTGTTAAATCTGCAGTCTCTGTTTTCTTCTTACTGTATCTTTTTTTCCCCCTTTTGGTTGAATGAGACCAAAAGGTAGCTCTATTTTTGTAAATTCATAGTTGGATCACATGTTAGAGTTGGAAGCATCTTTGGGAACATCTAATCCTAGGCTAGCCATGTATTATAGACAAGAAACTTAAGACCCTGGTTTCATGTTCTGGGCCCACATTTTGTACTGCCACCCAGGAAGCCAAGTCAGACCTTCAGACTCTGCATTCACTTCCTGGTGTCACAAGATGGACTCTTTGAATGTAAAGAAATCCTGGGAGACTAGGGAATCCTAAATGAGAGTGTAGAAATAGCTGAGAAACCTCAGGAAGATATAGAGGCAACAGATTTCTCAGTGGATATGGCCTTTCATCTTACCACTTCTTGCCCTGTGCCTACTTCTCTGTACTTCTTGCAATACCTTTAACGAGAGTGTGTTGTGTAGCTGAATCCAAGGCACCCTCAGCTTATGTGTTACATTTCCTTCAAAACATATGCTCAAACAGGACTTCAGGGCTTGGACAACTAACAGTGAGGGGTCAGCTGGTGACAGTGATGTTTAGCCTGGTACCTGGGTTGGCGTTAAAAGATATCTTATGCCATTTCACTTTCCTGCCCACGGCATGCTTCTGTTTGGGCATATGTCCCATTACCACTGTCAGTGAGGCCCCTCTCTGGTTTGTATCCCAGTCACATTCCTAGTTCCACCTCTGAACCAGACCTAGGGCCTAGGCTTCACATACATCCTGGCTTTGCCAAGTATTTGCAAAGTAATGGCCTATGATGAGTGTTTCTTTAATCAACACTGCTTTTAAAAAAGGAAAAATGGGATTTGATTCTTTGTTAAATCCCAACTCTTCTCTTTGCTAGTTTCATTCTTGTTGAAATTCAAATGAAACTATCATCTATCATCTCAGATAAGGAAGACAAAGTGCCTGCAGACTAAAAATTCATTCTAACTTCATGGTCACAAACCTAAGAAGTTTCATGTCAGTGACCTTACATGTGAATTTTTTTTTTTTTTTTTTGAAATGGGAGGTTTTGCTTATGTTTGCTAGAGTAATTTCGAGCTTCAGAGAGGATGTTTATTTCAACTCTCTGGGATTCAGAGGCTGCAGACACGTAAGGGACTGGCTGGACCTTCCACAAGCTCCAGGGTGAATTGGATCAGAATAACCCATGGACTTTTCACAGAGCTGTCACTCGCCAGCCTGACCTGCTCATTTTTAGGGCTTTAGGCCTATTGAAAGTGTATTCAAAGACTATCCAAAGGAGTCTGGGAAGAAAATGTCTATGGTTCAGCCCTGACCACAATGAAGGGATTTTTTAAAGGAAAGAAACCAACTGAATGCAGCTGCCGGGGACTGCACAGCTTCTCACCTCTGTGGAGTGACTGCCGGGCTTGCTCCTCTTCCATTGGAGACACCCAGGGATGTTTGACAGCCTTTCTGCTGTTGCTTAGCAACCCCTGCAGCATTGATTATGCATGCTAAGAAATAGCAGCTATTGTCCTTTTTCCTTCTCTAGAAGGAGCTGACTCTGGTGTGAAATCTAAGGCTTTCTATTCAGATTGACAGATGTCAGATTCCCATAAATTCTGGTGTTCATGATTTAAGAGCTTGAGGGATCCATAGGAAGAGATTTAGGGTAGAAGTGATCCTAAGGCATGTGCATGACACTGGAGGGCACACAGAGCTGAGCATCCTCTCCCATCAGAGTATCTGCTTGTTTGGATCCAGCCGGATTGTCCCTTTCCTGATATTTTTGGATGATCTTTATTTTTTTAGTGAAATGGATCTATCAACCATTTTTTCCCCTTTGCACTGAGTTACAATAAAAGAACCCATAGAGAGGAGGAGAAGCAGAGAAACCAGTCTTTGATCAAACTGAGTTACTTTACCTTTAAGTAAGTCAATTGCCAAGGAAACGCTTCATCGCAGTTTCCCTGCATTAACTGTGGATGCATTAGCTATTTTTGGCTCCATCCAACCTGTATTTCCAAAGCTGCAAGTCCTATAACATTTCCTTGTACTATGAATCCACACTGATTTTTGCTTTTTAAATATATCCACAAGTGTGCGTTGTGGGATTCATGGTCTCTCCTCCCCTCCCCACTAACTCAGGTGTATTTCTAGAAACATAAAATGCTGAATAGAAGAGAGACCTTAGAAGTCACATATATAACCCAAGCCTCATGTTTTATGGATGAGAAAACTGAGACTCAAGGAAGTCGAGTGACTTCCCCAAGGTGTAAGTTAAAGTGAGTCAGAGGTGTTGCACAGGAAGAAGACTTGGCAAGATAAAAAATGGTAAAATTTGACTTCAGCAAGCACTTTCATTGGAATCTGACTTAGGATTTTTGCTTTTCATGTTCCTGAATTCTTTCTTGTCAGCAGAGAAAATGATGATGTTTTTCTCCACCAAGAGTTTGGAAAAGTTTTCTGATAAACCCTCTAGCACATAATGAGGCAGGCCCCATGTGGAATCCAACATGTTTCTTCCATTTCCGTGTTGGGATGGCCCCTACTCAGCCTCTTGGTCCAGGTAGCTCCCACCCACCCGTCACCTCTCAATTCAAGTTGTCCCTCTCGGAGAGGATGTCCCTTGCTTGCACCTCCATCTAGGTCACATCTCCATGATATATGCTATTAAAACATCTGTACTTGTCCTTTATAGCATTTATTAATATTTTAAAATTATATATGTATTTCTGGGCTTATTTAATGAATGGCATTGAATGTCTGTCTCCTTTAGTAGAGTGGCATATTCCCCAGGATGATAATAGTGCCTTTTAGCACATTGCCTCATATATAGTAGTATGCAGTAAATGCTTGTTGAATGAATGAAGGGATAGATGGGTGGGTGCATGGAAGAACAAAAAGATCATGAAAATAATAGCCTTTAGATAATTGGAGAGTTGGGCCAGGTGTGATGGCTTACACCTCTCATCCCAGCACTTTGGGAGGCCAAGTCGGACAAATTGCTTGAGCTCAGGAGTTCAAGACCAGCCTGGGCAACATGATGAAACCCCATCTCTACAAAAAATACAAAAAAATTAGCTGAGTGTGGTGGCACACACCTATGGTCCCAGCTACTTGGGAGACTGAAGTGGGAGGATTGCTTGAGACTGGGAGGCAGAGGTTGTAGTGAGCCGAGGCTGCACCACTGCATTCCACCCTGGGTGACAGAGTGAGACCCCAACTCAAAAAAAAAAAAAAAGAGTTGACAGTTGGCATTTCTAGGTAGGGAAATAATTTGATGATCTATTGATAGTCACAGACTTTTATAGCTGAAAGAAACTGTAAAGATGACATATATATAGAATAATGTAATCTAACAAGAAATTATTTTAGAAGTGATTGAATCACTGTATAGATATAGAGAACTAATATTGATATTCTTTAGCTTAACTCCACCATTTTGCCAATGAAGAAACATGAATCCAAAGAAGACAAATGACCCATCTAAGGTCACATAGCTTAAAAGAGATCATTTAATGTCAATGTCAGACCTGGGACTTAAACACAGTCCAGAGCTCACTGGGCACCTCGGTTTCATTTATTGAATTTTACATGTGCCCTGGTGAACCAAATTCAGGAAATCCAACACAATGACACTTATCAAATAATATAAAGGAGTGTGTTAGTTCTGTTGTTTGTATGGAAGGATGCAAGACATGTTCATATTTTCCCAAGTAGAAATTTAATTCAAGGGAATAAGTGGAAATAAGATATACTGGATTCTTGAGGGAGTGTTTAGGCCTCAGGGTAATACAAGCAAAATATTATAATCAGCTTTTAAAAAAAGAACAATATTATGTTCATTGGAAACCCAAATCAAGCTGGCTTAAGCAGAAAAAGGAATTTATTGGCTTCTAGAAATCCATGCTACTAGAAAACCTACCTACGGGTATCCCAGCTTTCAGGCACCACTAGATCTAGGGAATGAACAATCCTCTTTCTCATCTTCTCCATCCCTTGGCTCTGCTTCCCTTGGTATTGGCTTAAGTCTCAGGCAGTTTATTTCCACATTTGCTAAAGACTTGACAGTGATGACTCAGGGCTTAGATCCTGCCCTGCCAGCAACTCAAAAGAAAGAAGCTCCTCCTTCCAAACAGCTATGCAAAATCCAAGGGATGACTCCTATTGGCTTATCTTGGGCTGTGTCACCAGACCCTCTGGCCAGAGGAATGGAATATGCTGATTATCCAGGTCTGGGTCACATACCCACCCTTGGAAATGAAAGTTGGGGTCCATTCTACCCAATCCATATGGACTGAACATGGGGAAGTATTGGTTCCCTGGAGGAATATTAGAGATGCTATAACCAAAAGAAGGGAGAAAGAGATCTGACAGAAGAAAGTGAAAGATGACCAACTCAAATGGGAATTGCAGGAGAGCATGACCTCCCTGTGATGGGAAGAGCTGGTATCTGAAAGCTCACTCAAGATCTGAGGCAGCTCTGGTGACTGTCCCTTCTTCATCGTCTCAGCAGGAGACATTAGGGAATCTCCTTGGGGCTCCCCTGCTTAGTGCAGCTGCCTCTTGCCTTTGCTGCTCCCTAATATTTGCCTGCTGCTTTCATACCAGCTACTGCCCACACTGCCTCCATGACTCACTTGCTGATTCCCCAAGAAGGAAAATACTACGGTCCAGTTCTTCCAATTAGTCATCTGCAATGCCACTTAGTCTTCATGCCAAGACACCTACCTGCCATCCGATCATTTGAGGTGGTCACGTGGTACAGAAGAGGCCACCTGTGGGAATGGAAGCAACCAGAGCCATTTTTCTCAGAATCTGTACAAGAGCAGTATAAGGGCTCACAAGAAAAGCACATATTCTCCAATTCTGGAACAGTTAAAAAAAAAAAACCCAGATGAGAAAAAGCATCAAGAGTTAATTGACTCAAGTGCTCTAGCCAGGCAAGGTTATTTCTAAGACAGATGGCTCTTTTCGTTCTTTCTTTTTATTTTTTATGACAGTCACCATATCACTTTTCACATCTTCATTAATTGTGAAGTCCTTCTCCCATTCATCCCTCTTCCTATGCCTCCTTCCCATGTTTCCACTTACATTGGCATGTGAAATACTTGTCCCCATAAAATGGAAATTGATGATGAAAAGATGAGTTATTTAAGAAGACATTTTTTAGTGTTACTCTGAAAAAATAGTTTGTGTCAACATGACATAATGTTACAGAAGGCACTGACAATTCTACACTTATAAGGATCTAGGAACAGGAACTGTAAAACTTTTAATAATGTAATAGTGTCTGTGATTGTCTTTATTATCCAGATGCTGCTTAATAGACTAGATTTCTATTGTTCTTTGGGTACGTATATTCTTTCCTGGTGTGCACACTCAAGACTGTGTGTGCGCGTGCATACGCAGGCATGCAGGAGTGCACTGTAAGATAGAGAGTTAGGCATTTTAATTAGATAGGCCCCAATTATTAAGTTCCTATATCAATATACCTTTCCCAGTAATTTCAACTTTAGACCTTGGGTCAGGGATCTGGTTTTTGTCTTGTTAATCACTTTGGTGACCCTCGTTTCTGGCTTGTCTTCTATTTATCCACATATTTTCAGAAAAGCTAAAACAAAACAGTGCATTTCACTCTAATGAGGACTCATCTGGCATCAAACATAGCTGGAGGATTCGTTTCACACTTTTGTATCTCTGGAGTGTATGGATTGAAATAGTTGTGCTGCTTTTTCATTTACTTTAACATGATGAACGAATTTCCAATCAAACCATGGTCTACCAGCTCCTTTATGTCTAGCAAAATTTTATTGGAAAATTTTATGCTGGTGCATTTAAAGCCTGTAAATATATTGCATTTGTTCACACTGGAGGTCAACTTCTGATTCACTCTCTTTTGATTCAATATTTCTCTAATTGACAGTTGTTATGAATTAGTTTCCCATACAAAGACATAACATTCCTAATATGCAACTTGATATAATATGCAAGTATAAACTGTCTATTTTAACCACCATATTATTGCAAATAGTTTAAAGTATGTGAATCAAAACTTAACCTCCTGTTTCCCTTTGGCTAGTTGCCTTGTTAGATCTGAACTGGAAGAGCCAGTATGACTGAGAAAATAAAGATAGCAGTGAACACCCTGACCATAAATCCTGTATTTGAGGTTATCACTTGGTACATAATTAAAGTCCTGTCAAAGGAGTTATATATAACTAACTGAGTTGATATGCACAGAGTATTGTTTTCTAGCACATAGCAAGCACTGAGTGTTTGTGATCATTATTGTCTTCATACAATCATTTAATAAGTTTTTACAGTTGTAGGGATGTTGGGAAGCTACCTATTGCACTCTCTCTAGTTTCTGAGATTTTATTTCTACCGAGTTCTTTCTATCCATGAATTCATTAAAACACACTCCTCCGAAGCTGAATTTTCTAAGAATTTGATAGACACTTCCTCTACCTATTTTTAGAAAAGATCCTATCGTTAGAAGTTCATGCAGCATGCAGCATTGTGATCAAGGCTTGCTCTAAATGCGTGGTTAATCATTGCCTGTAACAAACTTATAAGTGTGTCTGCCTTAATTCTATCTCAATTTTGTAGTTTAGAAATGTTTTCCAACATTCCCAAGAAAGAGGTTGGCTCACTAATAGCCTATGGAGGTGGCTTTTATAGAACAATGAAGTCCAACAGAAGCATAATGTGAGCCACTACTGCAAGTCACATTGGTAATTTTGAACTTCCTAGTATGCATATTTGAAATGTAAAAAGAAACATATGAAACTTATTTTATCAATATAGTTTATTTAACTCAACATATCTATATTATCATTTCAATGTATTATTAATATATTAATGAGATAGTTTACATTATCTTATTTGTAGCAAGGTCTCAAAATCTGTTAGATGTTTTTTACCTAAAATACATCTCAATTTGGACTTGCCAAATTTCAAATTATCACTAGCCACCTGTGACTGTTGGCTACCATATTGGACAGTGCACATCCAGAAGCCATCAGGAGACTAAAGAGTCTCCATTTTCAGCAGATCTTGCCACAGCGATCCTAACCCGGAGGAACTCAGGCATATTAACCAAACATTCTCATGCATCTTGGTTGACTGGTTTGGGAGTTTTTTTAAATTTCCCTCTGTGTTTTAAACACTATGGTGGGAATTGGTCATAGTGAGGTCTTACCATAATATTCTCTTCTATATTTTATCTTTCACCTTAACAAAGACACTGTTTCTATGATCTCTAAAATATATGAGACACAGAATATAAGATCCGTATTTTTAGAAAGGACACAACCTCTATTTTACCTCATCTCTCCTAAACCACCTATACTTTGAAATGGGTGATCATTTGTCATGTCCTACAATATTCTATCACACCAATGATTTCAAATAAGCCCTCTTGCCTCTCTTACTAGCTTTCCATTAACCTTCATATTTTGCTGAAGCATTTCGTATGAATTTTGATTTTTCTTTTGTTTTTGCTCTCCTATTTCACCATCACTAGTTTTTCAGTTCTGTGCTGAAATTTATTTCATACTACTGCATTATTCCAACTCTGAATCAATATGTACTCGAGGCAGTATCTTGCTATAGCTCTGGAGGAGCCCTCTCCCTTAAGAGTATCTTCAGAAAAGATGGCAGCTTCGGGGTGTCAGGAAATTCACCAGGAATAAGAAGAAATGAAACTACAAAGCAGACACTAGGAGTAAGAAAATAGCAATGCTCAGTGATCGGGCAAATATGCTTGTCAAAATGAACCTGAAGAAGAGAGATTGTCAGTGAGGGAAGCTGCCACCCCATATTCATGGCCTCAGTGCATTGCCAAGGGACTCAGGGAACCAGCCAAGCCTTGCATAATTGAGTAAAATGACAATCAGCCATAGTACTAAAACAGAGATGATTTTTATAAATAGGGTTGATAGCAGGATTTTCCAGCTTCTGATTGCTATCTGGCTATGGTTCCACCCTTAGAAAAATTCTGCCCTTACAGTGCCAAATTCAGAAGATGATTTTGCCCAACTTGTTACCGCCATATTTTCTGAATCTCTTAAAATAGAATTGAATCATAATTTAGAAAAAAGACCCAACATGCGAAAATGGATGGGCATGTTGGATGAGGCCAGGCTTGTGAGATGCATTTGCCCCATGAATAGTGGAATCTCTTCTCTCAATTTCAAAAATGTTACTGAAGCACAGTTTTTGACATTGCACTGAGAATGGGCTCTTTTCCATATTTTGCTTTGGGGACATGGAAATGTTAGATGCTTCTTAACTCTTTCAGGTTGGCATTTCAAAAAAGAAAACCTTGTTCTCTCTCTCTCTCTCTCTCTCTCTCACACACACACACACACACACACACACACACACACAGGCAATCTATCTTTTTTTTTTGAGATGGAGTCTCACTCTTTCACTCAGGCTGGAGTGCAGTTGTGCACTCTCCGCTCACTACAAGCTCTGCCTCCTGGGTTCATGCCATTCACCTGCCTCAGCCACCGGAGTAGCTGGGATTACAGGCATGAGCCACCGCGCCTGGCCCAATCCAGCATTCTTGAATCAATACTACACAGCTAAAACTTGAGCAGAAAAATTATACACAAAATTTGTTCATGCTTTGTGATAATGACCTTCAAGGGTCAGTACGTTTTCCAAGTCACTGGAAAAGATAGGCATGTGGCTTAGAAATAAGCAATCTCAGTGACTCAGAGCATCCTCTATAGAGACTGGATCTCTGAAAAAACATTGCAGGCCAAGGGCTGGATCTCTGTGTGCAGTTTGATACTTTCGGGAGGTTGAACAGCCCTCTGGGAAGAAGTCGTGGCTCCAGTAGCACCGCTGCTCTCATGTCTTGGGTTGGCCCTTGAGCCTTATTCATGCGTATTTTGACCTTCTTGGATTCTTATGTGAGCAAACTGAATACAAGACTGATTGTGGTTTAAAACTGATGTCATCAAATGTCCCTCTCTACCAAGGAAAACATCCCAACTTACACTACTTTGTATCATTCTCCTCATGTCTCTGTGGAGTAGATGATGATATTGTTATCCTCACTCTGGAAGAAGAAAACCAGAATCAGAGAGCTCAAGGGCAGAGCCAGGATTTGAACCTGCCTTTTCTGATGCTAAGCTAGGACCCCTTCCGTTTGAGCACCACCATTGTGAGGATTTGTCCTTTGACTGGAAGAGGAACACAAGTTTGGGGCCTACTCTCCAGGAGAGAGTGCATTTGGGCAGCTCCCCTCAGCCTTGGAAGCAGGTTCTTTCACTTGCTTTCTTTCCCTGGTCCTTCTTTCATTTCCACTCCTCACTTCAGCCCATGTTCAACTTTTCCAGATGATCATTCACTGGTCATTCCTCCTCACATTCTTTTATCTCTACTTTGCACAAACTTCGTGTGTCAGGGGTTCTTTTTTGCCTGATACTGGATTAGGCAGCAAGGGATAAAAGGGTGGACAGGACAGACTTCGACTGTCAAAGGCAGGAGTGGAGACAGATGTGTACCCAATGCCATTATGCAAGTGCAAGTGTGAGAAAGGCACTGGTGTGTGGGTTTGCTCCATGGACCCAGGAGAAGGACCCAGCAGATAGACTTCCATCTCTTCCATCTCTTCCATCTCTTCCATCTCCTCCATCTCCTCCATCTCCTCCATCTCCTCCATCTCCTCCATACCTCATCTGCTATTTTTCTACTGTGAAGCTCAGCAACATAAGCGCATCACCTCTCCCTGTGCAAGAGGGATGCAAAAGAGTTGAGTTTGGATCTAGCTAAACACTAAACTAATTAAATCTGGGTGGCACAGGGGCCATGACAGGCCCAGTTTCTGTAGCTTCAAGGGAGCAGAGACCCAGACCCCAGGTTCCCGGCCGCTGTTCATTTTGTTATTTAATGAAGGAATGTGCGGTTTCTATGGCAACAGCCCCATCGAAGCTTTATGGCCCCTGAGCACTTGCTGACCCAAATTCACTCACTTTTCCAAACAGAGCTGGTGGTGCTTATAAAGACACTTCTCGGAAAACCACAGAGTAAAGTGAAAATAGTATTGATCCCCAGAGCGTGCCCTAATAAATGCCTCACCTACTAATCTCCATCTCAGATCTGCTCCCTGGAGAACTCCACCTGTGGCACATTCAAGGTCTCCAAGTGGCATAGGTCAGGAATGTCCCCACAGGGAGAGCAGCACCGAGGCCATGATCTAGAAAATGACCACCAGGGACCTGGTCGTGTTCTGGACACTGGATATCATCTTTCAGTTTTGCAGTCAGTACATATCTGACAGAGGACAGTGCTTTCATTCCATTCCAATACTAAATTTAAGTGAACACAGATGTTCCCATTTGCCATCTAACCTTAATGACTGACTATAGTCTCCCTGGAGATGGGATTCACTACTCACATGCCACTTCTGCCGGGAGAAGTGTGCCTTTTCCTCAATTAGAGGCCACCACTCCCTCTCTGACCTCTCTTGCTGTCAGTGTTTAGTTCTCATGGCCTTCATCATTCATTACACAGATAGAGGTTGAATGCTCGCCCTGTGCTCTGCCCAGGGCTGGCAATGCAGAAATGCATAGTTCCTGGGTCAAGGAGCTCATAGCCTGTACCAGAGATAAGCAAGTAAACATGCCATTGGAATGCACTGTGGTCTGTGATGTGCTAGAGGTAAGTACGAGGTGCGCCTAGCAGGATTATCCACTCTGGCCTGCGACAGATGTGACAGCAATGAGGGGTGGTCAGGGAACACTTCCCAGAGAGGTGGCAGCTGAACCGAGTCTTGGAGGACTACTAGATATTAACCAGGTATATTGGTTTTCTACGGCTGCTGTAACAGATGACTGCAAACTCAGCACCTGAAACACCACAAATGATTTATCTCAGTTCTGGTGGTCAGACACCTGAAATCAGTTTTGCTAATCTAAAGACAAGATGTTAGCAGGGCTGGTTCCTTCTGGAGGTTCTAGGCTAGCATGTGTCCCTGCCATTTCCAGCTTCTAGAGGCCACCCACATTTCTTGGCTCATGGCCCCTTTCGTCATCCTCAAAGCCAGAAATGTGACATCTTTTCTCCTCTCTGATCCTCTGTCCTTACAGCTCTTTGCTTTTATTTATTTATTTTGACACAGAGTCTCACTCTGTCGCCCAGGCTGGATTGCAGTGGCATGGTCTTGGCTCCCTGCAACCTCCGCCTCCTGGGTTCAAGTGATTCTTCGTCCTCAGCCTCTCGAGTAGCTGGGATTACAGGCAGCCACCATCATACCCAGCTAATTTTTGTATTTTTAGTAGAGAGACAGGGTTTCACTATGTTGGCCAGGCTGGTCTCGAACTGCTGACCTCAGGTGATCTGCCCTCCTCAGCCTCCCAAAGTACTGGGATTACAGGCTTGAGCTACCACGCCTGGCCTCTCTTTGCTCTCATAAGGACCCTTGTAATGACATTGGGCCCTCCTGAATAATCCAGGATAATCTCTCCACCTCAAGATCCTTAGTTACATCTGCAAAGCTGCTTCTGCCACATCAGGCAACATATTTACAGGCTCCCGGGATTAGGAAGTGAACAGCCTTGGCAAAGGTGGGGAGTTCAACCTCCCATGCCAGTGACCACACCCAAGATAGCATTCCAGGCAGAGGAATGCACATGTGCAAAGGGAGGGAGGCATGGACTGCTGTTATTGGGGCAACTGCAGATAGTTCTTAACGTGGATGCATGGGTTTTGAGAGGAGTGTCAAGGGATTGAGCTGGAGAGAGATGCAGGTGCTGATTCATTCAGGACAGTGGGTTTTGAGCTTGAATTGCAGTTATTTATATACATGTCATATCTCCCTGTTTGCCCATAAGCGCCTGAGGCCAGGATCTGGGTCATTGCCTTCTTGATGCCATCACAGCTCTGGCTCAGTGATGGGCACATGCCAAGAGCTCAGCACATTATATGCATCACTAAATGCCAGCTTTGCCATGTTATGATACTGTGGTGGCAGAGTGATCTGAGCAGAGAACTAAAGGCACCAAAACCTGGCTGTCATGCCCCTGGGCATCTTCACCTTGGCAGCGTGACCACTCTTCTTGTGGCTTGCTGGGCAGAGATGTTTTGTGAGCCGGCAGTGTTTGTAAGCACAGGCTAGAGAAGGCTCTGTGCAGTGCTACATAAAGACAGGCAAAGTGATCGTTGCTGAAGCTGGAGATGGGTCCACAAAGGTTCACTGTACTCTTCTTGCTACAGAATCATAACATAAAGTTTTTAAATCTTATCTGAGCAGAGGTAAGCTGCACATCGCATCACAGAAAGCACAACAGGCACCAACAAGGGGAGAGAAGCCCATGGGAATTATTGGGTGCAGGCCAGGATTAGGAAGGATGTGGACCCTAAAAAGACCTCCTGTCTGTAACCTAATGAGAGAACCTCTGTGAAAGTGTGTCGTAAGCTGGAAAGCTTTGTGTATGCCTGAGGAGTTACTCCTCAGTTATTAGCACAAACATTATTTCCATAGGAACTAGGCTGTTTTCTCATCTTTTGCCTAACAAATGAGATGGATGTCTTTCCTATCTCAGTAGCATAGGGCCTACTGAAGTAATCCCTCTCTTTTGATGCCCACCCCCAGACCCTGAAGGATGCCAGTGACAATGCACGCAAGGACTTCCACCGCGAGGCCGAGCTCCTGACCAACCTCCAGCATGAGCACATCGTCAAGTTCTATGGCGTCTGCGTGGAGGGCGACCCCCTCATCATGGTCTTCGAGTACATGAAGCACGGGGACCTCAACAAGTTCCTCAGGTACAGTGAGGCAGGGAGGTGGGCTCCAGGAGCGAGCAGGACTTCAGGGTTCAGGAGTGGGGCAGGTTCGTGGGAGGCAACAAGGGACCCCTGGACCTTTCTCGAAGCATCTTATTTGATAATGACACCAGCGTGTGCCAGAGAAAGGAGGAGAGAAAAAAGAAAGTGACAGTCTTGTTCTTTTTCTTTAATCAACGAGTTCTATGTAATGTGAGATGCAAATGATCCAACTCAATTCAGTCTGCATTCACTGAACATTTGCTACATTGAGTGGTATGTGACATGGGCATTTGGGATGGGTCTTAGATGTTCTGTAGGAGTTTGCCATGTGGTGTGATTAAAGGCAAAGGAAACGGGAAGAGCTAAGGTGCCCAGGTGTCACAATGGAAAGTGCAGTCCAGTGAGAGTGAAGTTTTCAAGTTCCCAGGCTGTGGAATGAACAGTAAGGAAGGGAAGCAGAAAAACAGCTGGAGGAGTCAAGGCTGAAAGGGTGGGGTGTGTGCTTGGACTTTATTCTAAGGACAAAAAGAATAACTGGGAGGCCAGTAGTTCAGAGGATCTACAGTGGAAAGATCAAAATCCAAAGAAGAAAAGCTTCAGAAAGAAGGAGGTAAAAACATTGATTGAAGACTCCAGATTATGGAGTCTTCCAGATTATGCAGAGACCCTGAGGTCATGAGAAGATGGACAGCTTCAACTGAGAAGTTTTATGGGATGTGGGGTCTTCGGAAAAAGGCAAGGCAAGAAAGAGAAAATGTTGACTATAAAGGGAGTCACTGGGCTACTGATTAGGGTGTCATTTGAATTTCTAGCATTGGCCTGATTGGGTGGGATTTATTTATTTATTTATTTATTTATTTATTTATTTATTTGAGACAGAGTCTCACTCTGTCACCCGGGCTGGAGTGCAGTTGTGTGATCTCAGCTCACTGCAACCTCCACCTCCCAGGTTCAAGCGATTCTCCCACCTCAACCTCCCAAGTAACTGGGATTACAGGCGTGTGCCACCATGCCTGGTAATTTTCATATTTTTGTAAAGACAGAGTTTTGCCATGTTGGCCAGACGGGTCTCGAACTCCTGATCTCAAGTGATCTGCCTCCCTTGGCCTCCCAAAGTGCTGGGAATACAGGCGTGAGCCACCACACCTGGCCCTGATTGGGTTTTAGTTCAGCTGTGCCTTCTCAAGAAATTCCCTCCCTCGGGTGGTGGGTATAGGAAACTGGGAGGAACCACAAGGTAGAGCAGGTGAGAAATGGCTGCAAGTGACTGTGATCTGTGAAGAAAGGTCAACTTGCTTTGAAACAGTGAAGCTAACTCACACAATATAAGGGGTGACTTTTGAGGAGACCGTGCTGCGTGATGATACCAGTAGGGATTTTTGGCCTCCAGACACTGAAGTTGAGTCTCAGTCCAGGTATTATTAGCTGAGTGACCTCAGGCAAGTCTCTTAGCTGTTCTGATGAGAATCTTGAGCTGGCAGGGTAGCCATGAGGACTGAACTAGAATAAGTATAGAAAGCTCTTGGCGTAGGAGCGAATAGGGAGCGTTCAATGAGCAGACGCTTGAATTCTGCCAGGAATGATGTCAGCTGGTAAACCAGCTGCCTTGGTAAGAGATATCACAAGGAGAGCTGAGTTTAATAAGATGCAGGAAGTTGGTGATCACCCTGGTGGGGTCCATAGTGAGTGTTCTCCTGCATCTACAAAGGAAGGGAAGAAATGTGCTGAGCCAGATACTCCTTGGGGAAGGAAGGCAAGTGATGCTTTGGCTTCTATGGAAGTGGCACATACATTATCATTAACCTAAAGAGTAAGAGGGCCCAATAGTGAGGACGGGAGATTCAGGTTCTCCTTCCTATTCGGCATCAAGCTGCTGGTGTTCCTTAAAAGAGCCTCCACCCCAGTTCGCTCAGTCACCTTGTTCTCAGGTAGGCCTGCCTTGGATCCTCTCTAAGTTTTATCTGGGTCTAATTTTCTTTCTTTCTTTTTTTTTTTTAAATTTAGCTAGTCCTCATTTTGGAAAGATTAGCAAATGGGCTGCTTGTGATATCTTGGTAGATAGCAATAGTTGGGAAAGTGTTAAAGGCTGTTCGCCTGCCCTTGCTGAACTCAGTTTCCTTACCTGTGAAAGGGGTATCATTTAATCCATCTCAAGGTCTAGTGTGTGCATTGTTGGGTTGAGAGGTAATCAAGAAAGGTTGCCCCCATAATCTTTCACAATAGTTCATCTCTGCCGCAATTTCCTCTTCATTTTGGTTGAGAGATCTGAAATCCTGGGGAAGTGGCACCTTTTTGTGATGGCAACACCTAGGACTCTCTGTCTACCTCTCATTTCCATGGGTGCTGAAGAGGGCTTTGCACAGAAATCAGCCCCAGTAAGCTGCATGTATCTGCTGTAAGACTCAGACACTGCAGTTTAAGTAATCAGTCAATCACTGCAAGAACATACTGCTGTTTTTAGAAATGGCATCACATGGTTGGTGCCGTCTGGATCATTTTTACCCTCTTTAGCCTCGTAGATCCACGTGCAATTTAGTTTTTCTTTGCTGGGCTGGATCCCTGTTCTCCACTTTTCCTATGATTGTGTGGGTGAGGAAATGCCAGGTGGGATTAGGAATATGTGGCCAATTTGCAGTATTCTGAGACAATCCTAATGCATTATCCTATGTCAGCAAAATTTTTCTTGTAAGTGATAGGACAGGGGATGACTTTTGAACATTGTCTTGTCAGCTCTAACATAAAAGGAAGAAAAAAGTTGAATGTGGTTGAGGTCCGGCTGCTTCTAGGAGAAATATTTTCGCATTGTTCCCATGCCCCAGTCTACTTCCCTAATACAAAATGGTGCTTTCCAAAAACTATAGCATAAGAAGTCCAAATGTGCTCACCTGGATGCAATTAAATGCTTCTGTGAGCTCACAGTGTGTCTGTACATACATGAATGTGTGTGTGTGTGTGTGTGTGTTGCAACTTGATTCTTTCACTTTCTCACTCAGCCTCTCCTTCTCCCTAGCTCTCCTTCCTGCCTTGCAGAAGGAACAGGCACCTGGTTCTCCCTTGGCACCTTGCACAGGGTGTGGAGCAATTGGAAACCTAGCCTGCTTGGTTTCAGAACCTGCTAAACTCTGGGAACAAGAGGTCTGCCATGCCAAGAGTCTAGTTCTCAGGTGCACTAACATGCTGCAAATATAGGCTGTCCTCTTTCCGCAAGGGAACTGGGCACTTAGCTGCCATGAAAAGTCTCCAGCTGTCATCAGCTCTGTCCTATAAAGACAGATGTCTTCTCTTGTCTCCCTACTCTCTTTATTCATCCAAAAGCCATCTATCAAGCACCAGCATGGCCAGGCTCTATGCTAGTTAGGGGGGGAAATGAGGAATAAAACACATGTCTTTGCTTGCAAGGGTTTCATGATTTTTCCTCTTAGAATCTGTCCAGAGTTCCCTTCTAATGAGGGGAAAGATAGACTACTATTTTTCAAACTCTAACAGCTAGCGTTTATTGAACTTTCTAAGCATTTTAATATCTTGTAGGGTATAACCCATCCTTGCCATCATTCCTACGTTACAGTAGGGGAAACTGAATCACACAAGTAGCAGATGACAGAGCCGAGACTCAAACCTGCAGCCCCTGGCTGCAAAACCTCATGATCTTAACCACTCTGCCGAGGCGGTTGTTAAAAAGACCAGAAGGAAAGTGGTGCGCTATAGAACCCTGGGGCCGGAGCAGTTAGTGCAGTGCTGGCTGTAACCCACGATGGAGAGAACCGGACAGCTAAGTCAGGCCCATGAACCTGCTACTTGCTTCCAAAGCCAGGGAGCTGATGGTGCTTTTTTTTTTTAACCACTTAAGGAACGTCCTCCTGGAAGAGATGAAACGTGTTTTTATTTCTAAGACTTCATGAGGACCTGGGAAAGTGAAAGCAGAGGATTGCATCGTTAACTGTATTTCGATCCTCTTAAGGACTTGTGCAGCAGACCCACCTACCCACTTTTTACAGCAGTATGTTCTGCTCAGAGAAAGCATCCAGAGGCTTCTTTTATTTAAAGAGGCTTGTTCAAAAAGTCGAACAGCAAATACCCAGATATAAACAGGGGAAATGACTGTTTAAAAATCCAGGAGTCTCCCCCAACCCACACATACTAATACAAAGTGCATTAGGCATTAGAGGGCCACCAGCTTCCTGACGTCTGCAGAGTGTGGGGTTGGAGGATAGAATTTTGTGCAGAGGTGGCCTTTTGCACGGACATCTAACTTTTCCTCTATCCTGGAGCCTTTGCCTCTGAGAGACATTTAAAGTAGATTAGTTTTCTGGAACTGATATAAGGCTGTGGCCAATCAACCAATTATTTTAGTCTTTAAATGGTATCTATGAAGATTAAATTCTGACCGACTCTCTTGGTCTTTATTTCAGGTTTTCTTTAGTTTGTGTGCACCCCAGCCCCTTCTGGTGCTGAGGTCACAGTAGAGTTAAGGAAGACAAGTGAAAACATTGGTAATTTTCCCGGGGCCCCTCAGCGCTTGAAAGGGTTAGGCCTGATTCACCTTTAGTGAGGTGGAAAGGGCTCACCCTCTGGTATTCTGAAGAGCCCTGTTACAGGCCAGTTACAAAAACTAACGCACAGAGGATAACTTGTGTTTTCACATCACCTCTCCATTTCATTTTTAAAGAGACTCTTTGTTTGCAAAGCCTTTCTCCCTGGTTTTCCTGTGAAAGGCCAGGAAGTACTATGCAAACACAGTGTCAATTCTCCTCACATCAATGCCCTTAGCAAGGGGCAGTTAGTATCTCCAATTTACAGAGTGAGGAAATAAGCCCAGAGAGGTTATGTAACTCACCCAAGATCACACAGCGAGTGTGGGACAGGGTCCAAATTCATTTCACATATCCTGGAGCTTTGGCCACTGCGCTGCTTCTTACCTTGAATATGTGCTTTTGTGCTGAAGAAAGGCCTGGAGCATTTTCCCAGTATTGTTCCTCAATGTGACAAGAGGCAGCTGGGGGTTGTGGTTTGAGTAGAGGTGAAATACGTTAGGACTGGCTTGTACAAAAACAGGAAACTCCTCCCTAGGGAATGGTTAAATCCAGGTATTTAGAGACAGGAGGGACCTATTCATCCAAAAGCCATATATCAAGCACCAGCATGGCCAGGGTCTATGTATGGCCAGTATAATATTCCCCTGTATTTTTGACTGATGAAGAAATAGCACATGAGAGAAATTAAAGGGCTTCCCTGGATCATGGCACTGGACCTGGTGGGCCTGGGAGAGCCCCTAACTCCTTGTCCAGTGCTCATTCCCTTAGAATACCGGAATGAAAGACCTGGTGGCAGAATGCCTCCCGAAATCAAAGGGAAGGCGAGTCACTGTAGGCTGGAGCCAGGATGGAAGTGGGGATACGCCTGTGGCTTGAGTAATTTTGGGGAAGGAGGGCGGAGAGGCAGGGCAAACCCTGACGTGTGTTCTCAGACAATTCTGACTTTCTCAGTTTCAGATACTCACACGGCTCTGAAACCCTGCAGGTGAGGTTACCCACTTTAACATTTATGCAAAAACCTCTATATTCATTCCAAGTGTTTCAAAATGTCTTGAGGGAGATCTTTCCTTTCCAAGGGAGAAGCCCTTTGGCCACGCCAGGGCAGAGCCCGGCAGTAAACCCCGCCTTTATTCCTTGCACTGCAGCGCCCCCTCAGGCCACCAGGGGCAATGACGCCCATCTTGGCTCACAGCGCAGGATGTCACAGCAGGGCCCGCCGCGCTGAGGGCGGCATCCTAAGACGCGGATCCTCCCACCCCTGCAGCACATGCGTGTTAGGATGCCCTAAGTCATCACATAGCTGGGGAGAGGCCAGGTGTGTAAGACAGAAGAAAAATAAGATTTAAAAAATCATAGTCCCCCTCCCCATAGTGTAAACAAGAAAATTTTCCCCAGCAAAAGAATAAACAGGCTGTGGGTTCAAAACAGTTCTCATATGTGTTGGCCATAGCCCGTGTTGAGCGGAGGTTGGAGGAGGGGTGGACAGAAAGCGATGGTATTTTGTATTGGGAATGAACATCCAGGTTGAGAATGCCCTCGGACTCTGTCGTTGAACTGGGCTTGAGAGAGCCAGGGGTAGCTTCAAAACCATGCCTGGCCGCAAATCAGGCGGACTGTGGAAGGCCGCAGGCTGCCCAGCTCTGGTGCTGGTGGGGATACTCTGGAGGAATCAGCCTGGTTGCGGGGTGCTCTGGCATAGTCTGGCATAATCTGGCTAGGTGGGGAGGGGTGGGGACCCACTGGGCTGCCATGTGCATCCCTCGAGGAGAGTCCATCTTTCCCCCAGTGTTTTGTTTTTGGTTTTGTCTTCCTTCACCTACCTGCTGTTTCTCGGGGTCAAGGGGCCCTGGCCAGTGCCTGAACCCCTAAAATGTCAACCTGTCTGTGCACTGGAGGGAAGAGGGATATTCAGGCCCATGGGGTCCTGGGAATTCCAGAATCTTTGGGAAACAGAGCAGCCTGGATGCTCTCGGGACTTCAGAAGTACGACTGTGTGAAGCACCTTTGTCTCCTCTTCATGCTAAGTCAGGCAGCATCTTTTAGCACCAGCAGCTGACAGGGTGGGGGTGAGAAGCTTAGCAGAAACGACGGGGAGGGGCAGGGGCAAAGGGCCCCTGGAGTGAAAATGCTGAGGCCCCCAGCTTCATTCTCCATGTCCTCCCCCAGGGCACACGGCCCTGATGCCGTGCTGATGGCTGAGGGCAACCCGCCCACGGAGCTGACGCAGTCACAGATGCTGCATATAGCCCAGCAGATCGCCGCGGGCATGGTCTACCTGGCGTCCCAGCACTTCGTGCACCGCGACCTGGCCACCAGGAACTGCCTGGTCGGCGAGAATTTGCTGGTGAAAATCGGGGACTTCGGGATGTCCCGGGACGTGTACAGCACTGACTACTACAGGGTGAGTAGCTGTGCAGATCAGAGACCCCAGGGACCTCTTTCCCTGCGGGACCTCTGCTGTATTTGTTTGCTGAGGCTGTCCTAACAAAGTTTCACGACTGGGTGGCTTAAACAACAAACGTGTGTTTCTCGTGGCTCCGGAAGCTGGAAGTCCAAGCTCAAGGTGTCAGTGGGCTTGGTTCCTTCTGAGGTCTTGCTCCTTGGCTTGCAGGTGGCAGCCTTCTCACTGTGTCCTCACATGGGATGGTTTTTATGTGTGTGTGACCTCCCAATCTTTCCCTTGATGTCTAAATTTCCTCTTCTTTTAAGGACACCAGTCAGATTGGATTGCGTCCCACCCTAATGGTCTCATTTTAATTTAATCACCTATTTAAAGTCTTATCTCCAAATACAGTCACATTCTGAGATCCTGGAGGTGAGGTTATCAACATATAAGTTTTTGGGGGACACAGGTCAGTCCATAGCACCCACCCTGCTCTTGGCACTCCAGCATGGTGGGTGAGATCTCCAAGAGTGAAGTCCTCAGTGTGAGAATCCTTCCAGAGAAACCTGAGGGCCTGGGGGAATTCCTGGTGAGGTTAAAGGATGCTGCGGTTTGGCTTTGATTTTGTGAAATTATGTCTGGAGCCTTTGTTTGAGATTTGAACTGAAGTGAACTTGTTCACATAAATAATAGTACACTGGACTTTGGAAATTCCCTCCAAGCACCATCTTGGTTGAAAGCGGTTTAGCTTGGTGAGATGGAAGAAGTTCTGTCCTGCCTATTCTTAGACACTTCCACACAGCTTGTCTGGTGTTTCCACCACTGAAATCACTGAGAGGCAGAGTTATAGACAGTGACTCGAATCCACTGATGACCTAGAACTGGCTCGTAGGATATGTTAACTTTGTTAACTGAGATTTTGGAACTTGGACATGAGACAGAAGGGAATTTCTGGAAATGCTGAAGTTGTGATATTTAGAGTGAAGATTCGGGGTGGTGTTCTACCACTTCGATTTAATTTTCTATCAACCCTCAATTTGATTTTCTTACGTGTTTTGCTTGTTTTTCCAGGAGAGAGGAAGGGAAAATGAAGGAAGGGAGTAAATGTCCTGGTGTCTGTAGCTTCAGAGCATAAAGCACAGAACTGGCTACCTTTCATAATGGGGTAGGGCTGTTGAAGATGCTAGCTTTGCTCTTCTCATTGTTATTTATTTTTGAGGAGGCACCTTCTCAGTTTATTTCCTATCCCCCTTCCTACAGCCTTGCTCACCTCTATGGCCTCTGCATTTTAGTGGAGTGAACTTTGCTATAATTAGTGTAATAAAATGAATCTATTGTCGTGCTCCATTATTCTTCATTTGACTGTTTTGTGGCGTTTTTCTTCTTGGTCACCTTGATAAGCATTGTTCACATCTTGTATGGCAAAAAATGAATAGAGACCACATGGAAAAGGATTCTCTTGGGTGTATTTTCAGGAGATGGGGGCACACTCTTAACTTCAAGTGTTCAAAATGTAGCTTAAAATCAATGACTAGTTTGTTCAAGATATCTAAAACATGGGGGAGATTTTACCTACCAAAGAGGTGTCTCCTCTGCTAGTTCTACACCTTGATGAAAGTTCTCCCTTCCTTGATGGGGCAGGGAAACACATGGATGATTCTCTGAGGAAAAACTTTGCTGTTCTTGATGAGCACCCAAGGGAGGGACATGTGGCCCAGGCAAAGGCTTTCTCTCCGTGGTATTAGTAAAGGGTTCAACGTGCCTGACACAAAAAGTGAGTGCTCAATAAGTTTTTCCACCTAATTATTACCCAAATCAATACACATACACTTCATCCCCAAAGCTAGGACTTAACTGGATGGAACCTGGCATCCTCCTCTCTAGGAATCTCCAAAAATAATTTAAAGAAAAGTACCCAAAATCTCAACAATAAAAAGATAAAATCACTCCATTCAAAAGTAGAAGAAGGTTCTGAATAGACATTTCTCCAAAGACATTATCCACATGGTCAACAAACACATGAAAAGATGGGTGACATCATTAGTCTTTAGGGAAAATGCAAAGAAAACTCACAATAAGATACCATTTCACACCCCCTGAGGTGACTACAATAGCAAGTATTAGCCAGGATGTAGAGAAATTGAAACTCTGGTACTCTCCTGGTGGGAATATGAAATGGTGAAGCTGGTTTGGAAAACCATTTGGTAGTTCCTCAAAATGTTCAACATAGAGTTACCATGTAATTCAGTAATTCTACTGCTAGGCATATACCCAAGAGAACTGAAATAATGTGTTTGCACAAAAACTTGAACACAAATGTGCATGGTAGTATTATTATTAAGAGCTAAAAAGTGGAAACAAGTTTAGTGTCCATCAACTGATCAACAAATAAACAAAATGTGGTAATCCATACAGTAGAATATTATTCAGCAGTACAAAAGAATAAAGTACTGATTCATGCTGCAACACAGATGAACCTCTAAAACAGTGTGCTAAGTGAAAGAAGTGAGACCCAAAAGGCCACATACTGTATGATTCCATTTATATGAAATGTCCAGAAGAGGCAAATCCATAGAGGCAGGAAGTAGTGGTTACCAGGAGATGGGGGGGAGGAAGAATGGGAATTGACTGCTACTGGGTACAGTGTTTCTTTTGGGGGTGATGAAAATGTGCTAGAAGTATATACAGTGGTGGCAATTGTACAACATTAATCATATACTGAAAAAATACTGAATCATTCACTTTAAAGGCTAAATATTATGGTACCTGAATTATATCTCAAAAAAGAGAAAAAAAAAAGCTTGAAAAGGAAAACAATAGTAAAACAGTGACCATCATTATGAACATAAGAAATTAATCTTGTTCATTTATTTACACATTGTAAAAACACTGGACTTTGCTGCCTACCATATTTTATTATTTGTTAAAAAGAAAGTCCTCCACTTAGGTGACAATATTCTGAAGTACTTTCTTCTGAAGTGATGGGAAGAATAACAATTCCCAGTTCCTTTATTTGTTACATGATCTTGGAACTGGCTGAGTCACTAAGAAATGTGCTCCAGATGCCACGTTAATTTCACCCCCACCCCCCAGCCCCCCCATGGTCACTACTCATTTGCAGTTGCAGGGTTAGTTTTTATTTGGTTTTTCCATTCAGGATGAGGGGAAAGAACCAGCCTCGCAATGGCCTCTGTTGCAGATGGAAATGGGCAGGACTGCGTAGGGAGGTGAATGATGGATGCAAAACCTGACAATTTGCTAGCAGCCTAGGGAAACAAGGAAATGACACTTTATTTTGCCTTGTCTAGAATTTCAGAATGATGGTTCACCTTTTCGTTTCGTGAAAGTGAGTATTTGCCGTCATAGAACTGGCTCTTGGGAGATGTTTGCTTATTGACATATTGATGGGGTCCATTCTGTTGAGTTTGTCAAGTGGACAAGCAGAAGCTGTTGATCTGTTTTGCAGGAGAACTCCAGTGTCTCCTGCAGTGGCTAAGTCCCAGAGCACTCTTGCTTTTACATCAGTCATTCACCTATTGGGGCGCTTAAAAGCTTAACCTTGGACCCATCCCCTTCACGGTGTCTCTTCAACTTCTCTGTCACCATAGCTGGGATAATGTGTTCTCCTTACAGTTCAGGTTTCTCATTTGCCGGCACCTTAAGTAATTTTTTTTTTTTAATTTTTTCATTATTTTCTCCCTATCCTCTTCAACACTCTGCATTGAATTCCAAGGTGAGAAGCTGCTTTAGCTGATGTGAGCTGTCATCACCAATGTTAAAAATTCTTTCCGTCGCAGTAATGGGAGACGGTTGTGTATGGGTTTTTTTGTTTGCTTTGGTTTTTGTTTTCTGACAAGGACTATCTTATGTGGAAAAATGGTGATTGGGCACAGAGTCAACTGAACTGCATAAAATGTTCGTTATCTTTAAGCAAGAACCATTCCCACTAGAAGTGCAAGCCTTCCGTTCATGGTGGCTTATGAGCAGCCTTGAGGGATAGCCATGTCTATGTGTAATTCATGGCAGGAGGGGTGGGTGGCAGCTGTTCCTTCGTTACAGGGGAGCTGGTAGCACCAGGAAATGGCTGCCTCCAGGCATCCACCCTGTTGCAGCTGAGCTAATTATACCTTCCCAATGAAGGGAGAAATCGGAACACTACATTTGCATTGAAACCAGCCCGACATGGTGGGTCCAAAATTATTCTAGCATTTATGTTCTCTGAATTGTTTTCATTAGCAGCTCTGCAGTACCAGTCTTTTATTTTGTTTGTTTGTTTGTTTGTTTGTTTGTTTCCTCCACTGGCAAAACCTGACATTTAAGAAACATCAGAACCAGATTTTGGTCACATTCTGCCTGTTGGAGACCTAGGGTCTCACTCTACTTGGTCATGACTGTGTTGCACTGAGCCCATTGAAATGTTTGTAATGTGCCCTTTGGGTGGTTTTCACTCTTTGGTTTTAACATATGCTTAAAATGCATGTGATCTGTTGATGAGTGGAGGGCCCCAAACATCTGAAATCCTAGCTGTTAAGTCTTGTTCTCCCTTGGGCTTCAGCTTATGTTGGAGTGGTAAGAAACCCTGTCCTTTAATTTATCTTCCACTTAAGAAAAGGAAGAAGAATAAGCAAAGTGATTTATAGTAGACGTTTAAAGAAACAAATGAATATAACTTGGCTGAGCAAGGCCAGGGCAGAACTCTAAAGTGTTAAAGTGATGTCAGCAACAAATTCCAGGAAATCATCATTAGATACCCACTCCCAGTTTATCAACTGCGAAGAGAAAGGAAGACATGTGGTACCAAGACCAGCTAATACAGCAAGTGGCCAGATGAACAGATGTGAACTTTAGCACCTTTCACCTTATCCTGCTCACCTTGGAGATTCCAAGGGTTAATGAACTGGAAAATAAAGTCCTGAGCCACAGAAGGGAGGAGAAGGTTTAGATAATTTAAGATCTGGCCAAGCAGGTAAGAAATAATCAAGAGTTAACCATCTCTCCTTGGTCTTTAAAAAGAATGTGTTTATTTTTAAGAAATATTTTTATGTAATGTGAATATTTCAAGATAGGTAGGTAGATGGATGGAGGGATGTATAAACTGATTGATTGACTGATTGATTAATAGAAAGATGGACTCATTCCACAGATGGTTTTTTTTACCATCTTGTTGTCCCATGTACTAACGCCATTCCCTCTATGAGGAGCAACATAAGAGGAGTTTTCAATTTCACCTCCTTCCTGACTTCCTCTTAGCAGAATAATTGCTCACAAATATATGATTTCTCCATACTCCATACAAATAGGCATCACAGCATACAGCACCTTGTACCTTGCGTCAAGGAAACTGGCTCATATCTATGTCTTTCATTAATATGAGAGCAGATGGAAGATAAATCTTACACATCTTTGTTTCTGCACAAACTGGCACAGTGCATGGTGCATATGAGGTGGTCAGTACATGATTGTTGAACAGGACTCCCACCAGGACTCCCACTTTTGTGTGTGCCTTTGTAGCCCTGCAGGTGAATAAAGATGGCACTCAGATTTGTACCTGGGTCTGACTTTGAAGCTAGGAGTGTTGACTTCAGGAAGTAAAGCTAGGAATATAGGAATATCCTTATCTTAGACAACATTTTCTTTGCAGTGAAGAGCCTAGGGCTAAAACTTACTTCTATTTATTACCATAATAAGAAAGTTTCCTCCTGTAAACTATGTCTAGAACCTTTGAAACCAGGCACAATATTCAATTTAAGGAGCAACCCAATTCCTTCCTAAAAGAGGGATGTCCTCTCTGTCATTGACCCTCACTTGCATGGATCGTTTTCTTGTTTTTCCCATCACTGTATAATACTTAGACAATGACTCTTAGCTTTCACATGCACAATTATAGATCTTTCTGTTTGGACTGTTTTGATTAAACTGGACTTAAAACCATAAGAGGTTGTTTATTTTATGAAATAATCTTCAATTAATGCTTCTCACAACACTTAGAGCACAGTTCAGAGGAACCCGTCTGCCAGGGAGAAGTCTATTGAGTTCAGACTATTTGTGTATTAAACTAGACTGGTATAAATCATTTCAAGGTTCTAAGTTGGTTTAATTTGTATTCAGGCCTTCCTAAGAACCTTTTACATATGCTTTGGAGTTGCCACAGGGTGAGCGTAAGAGTCCTCTCATTCATTCATTTTCTTAGTACATATTTATGAAACAACTACTATGTGCTAGATGCAATAGTAGATGCAAAAATCATCCAGACTTTTTAAAGAAAGGCACATAGGCTCTACTTTGAGGAGTTCCTAGACATTTTAATACAATGTGATAAATGCTGTAATGTAGATACAAAATGGGAACCCAAAGGAGGAAGCCTTCAGCCTACTTTGGAAACTCAGAGTAGGGTTCTCAGGGACACAACATTTGAGCTGGTGTTTAAGATATAGACCCCAAATTGTTCCATTTGCAAGAAGGCCCTAGGCCAGGATAGAGAGGAAGACAGAAAGTAGGATATAAGGAGAGATGGCAATGTAAACGTCACAGTGTGTAATCCAGGAATGGGGTCTTTGCTATTCTTCTGAGGCTAACAAAATAGGCTCTTGAGGCTATGATCATGTTTCACAGGGGGTTTTGCCATACCAAAGACTTTGGGCTTGATCCTTTTGGCAGTGTGGAGCCACTGAGAGTATCTACATTGGAAAATGACATATTAGACTGCATTCTGATATGTCATATGGTTAATGAAATAGACCTGCCAAACAGATCCCAACATCTTCACCTCTGTACTTACTTGATTTGCCTAGAGCAGGGTCTCACTCATCAGTTGTCAGTGGGTGTGCTTCAAAAAAAGTGATCTTGTAATCATAAGGTCAGCAATCTCTTTGCTTGCTGCAGAACTCCTCAGAGCCTTTAATCTATTGCTGTGCCTCGTGATCTTTTAACAAAGGCTATAGAAAGTTTTGGAAACCAGCATGGAGATACGTTATTCCAGTTCTTGGTCCCATCCTTCACCCAACTGGTGAAGAATGCTAGCAGTAGATGGGTAAATCCATCTGTCCCCCTTTTTTTCAGTCTTCTGAGTCTCTTTTTCTTGAAATCACTAGCCCCTATACTTTATACGTAGAAGTGCTACATTCAGAAATTAGGTATGCTTCCAGGTGCGCTGGGAATGATGGTAGGGAAAAGTGGACATTGCCCATTGGCTTGGATGGGGCATAAGGACTCTGATGCCTCAAGGTCCTGAGAGGTCTCTCCTCCTTGAGTTTTGAAACAGTTGGGTCTCAGCTTTCTCATGCCTGTAATGTCCTATGCTTTTGCATCACTCAGACCAGAGCCACTTTTACAAGTAAGCTGGCAACAAAGAGTTAGCTGGGGTACAGAGGGAAAAGCATCCAATTTGGAGCCTGGAGACAAATATTCAAGTCTCTGATTTCCTTTTCTACCCTTATGATCATATCAGTCAGTAATGTGTTTAGCCCAAGGAAGCAATATACTACTAAAGCTGGCTAAGCAGATAGGAGATTGTTTTACTCAAGTGAAAGGAAGTTCAGAAGCAGGCAATTTCTGATTGGTTCAGAGGCTTGCCAGTGTCAGAGCTGAGGAATGGCACTGGAGATGTCCTTGGTCTTTCCCTCCTGGCAGCAAGATGGCTGCAGCAACTCCAAACATTAAAACTGCAATCCGAAGAGGAATGCCAGGTTGCTGCAGGGAGCAGATTGTTTTTCCTGCACATCTTTTTCCATCAGAGCATAAATCTTTCCCAGAACATCCTCTCTGCAAAGACTTCTCCTTATACCTCATTGGCCAGAGGTGGGTAACACTAAGAGTTGAGCTCACTCGCCAGAGATCAATGACTTATTACCAAAGACCTAGACAAAACTACAATTCTGCTACAGATAAAAAGGAAGCAAATGGCTTTGGGGTCATCAAAGAAAATTATCTGTCACATTGACCTTATGCACCATGATAGCATCTGTTTCTTTATTTGCAATGAGCCCCTGATTTAAAAGTTGAGAGCTATAAATTGAAGTGATACAAAATAATTGCTAAAAAAAAATTACACTAGAGTTTCTCAGTGGGAGATCTTTGTTCTTCTGTGTTAATGCTTCTTTTTGCTCTGGCTACTTTTAAGATTTTCTCTTTATTGCCGGTCTTGGGCAATTTGATTATGGTACGCCTTGGTATTGTTGTATTTATATTTACTGTGCTTGGGTTCACTGGATTTCTTGGACTTGTGAGTTTATAGTTTTCATCAGTTCAGAATTTTTTGGTTATTATTTGCTCAAATATTTATTCTGCTTTTCCCACCAACCCCCTGTGGACTCCAGTTTCACTTATAATAAGCCACTTGTCACTGTCTTGTGGCTCACTGAGCTGTGTCCATGTTTTTGAATTCTGTTTTTTTCTGTGTGTTTCATTTTGGATAGTTTTTGTTATTATGTCACCAAGTTCAGTAATTTTTTCTCCTGCATTGTCTAATTTTCCATTATTCTCATCCAGTATAGTTTCCATTTCACGCTTTGCAGTTTTCATTTCTGGAAGTTCAATATGGGCTTTTTCTTATATCTACCATGTCTCTAACTAAGCATATGGAATATTGTCATAATGAATATTTCAATGTATTTGTCTGTATTTCTAACATCTGTGTCTATTCTTGACCAGTTTCCATTGATTGAGTTTTCTCCCCATTGTGGGTCATATTTTCTGCTCCTTTGCATGCCTAGTACTTTTAAGTTGGATGCCAGATGTTGTGAATTTCACCTTGTTGGATACTGGATGTTTTTGTATTCCTATAAATATTTCTGAGCTTTGTTATGGAATGCATTTATATTGCATAGGAACAGTTCGATCCTTTTGTGTGTTACTGTTAAGATTTATTGGTCAAGAATACCTTAGGGCGATGCTTACTTTAGGGCTTATTTCCCACTATTGAGGCACGATCCTCCTATGTACTCTGCCCAATGCCCCATGAATCCTGAGGTCCTCACCCTGCTTCATAGGAACCAGCTTTATTTCTCACCCTGTGTGAGCACTGGGCACTGTTTTCTCAGATCGTTTGGGAAGTTCTTCCTTCAGCCATAAATAGTATCCTCACATGCATGCACTGATCAGAACTCGGCTCAGTATTTAACGGGCATCCTCTGCAGATCTTGAGTTCTTTCTATGTGCAGCTCTCTCTTCTCTGGTATTCTGTCCTTTCAACGCTAGTCACTTTGATCTCCCCAGACTCTCAGCTTCATCTCCTCAACTTAGGGAGCTTGCTGGACTCCTGGGCTCCCCACTTTGTCCCTCTCAATGAATTAAGCTAACAATGTTTGTTTCACATCTCTCGGATCACTCACTGCCCTTCATTGCCTATTGTCTAGTGTTGTGAAAACAATTATTTCACATATGAAGCCATTTTTTGGTTATTACTGCATCTTGCCTAAAAGCAGAAGGCTGTTATCATTTCTCTTGATAATGAATATATCATTTTGAAAATCTACTAGTGAACCACTTACAGGCTGCAGCATGGCAAACAAGTTCTCTCATCGCTTTAAAACAGTTACTTCCTGTGAAGGTTTTTTTTTTCCTTTTTAATTAAATAAGTTACATTTACATAATACTTTTTCTACAATTAAAGTTTCCCTGCCTACACAGAATTATTACTTAAGTAGGAGAGTATTCTTCATCTCCAGTGAGTATTGAGCAAGAAGAAATTATCTTAGCCTACTTGTTACCTTTGAGAGATTCCCTGGGTTAAAAATGTGAATTGGTTCAAGAAGGCTTTGACAAAAAAAAATGTGTAGGTAGAATATTAGTAGTGCTCCCCACTTTTCACATTCCCCCACAGGGAATGCCTATGGTTGGGGCAAACACCTTGGATGGGTGAAATGGCTGAATTAATCCAAGATAGTATTGCAGACATAGTTCTTAACCATGCCTCTTTAATGTATAAATACCAAGTAAGATGTGTTCTGTTCCCCAAAGAAAACCACACATTTCCTGGGGAGAAGAGACATAAATGAATCACTCTGATACTAGGCAGTGTGATACATGTTATGGAGAGCAGAGATAAATTGATTTAGGGGAAGATGTGGGATGACATCTGGAAAATTCTCTGAAAGAAACAGAATTTGAGGTGAGCCTTAAAGGATGAATAACAGGTAGAGATGTTGTTAACCGCAAAGACTATTGCCTGTGATGGATGTTATAAATACAATTAGATGACCTGTTAACTAGTACTTTTTGGGAGGATGTGGAAGTTCTAATTTTGAACTCTACATGCCTCACGGAATGCTAGGCACTTCCTAAGTTCTTACAGATCATGACAATTGCCTAAAGGGAGCTTCCAAGAAAGATTCTATAACATTCTTCTTGTAAGTCTTTCAAAGTGAAGATGCTCTTCAAAGTAATGGGTCTTCAGTATGAAAATTACTCCTGAGTCCAAGCATGATTTGACTTCATCTTTCAGCTCTCCATATCAATCTCTTAAAATTCTGTCCTCCAGTCAGTATTTCAGATTTCTACCTAGTCTATTTGTCTATGTATGAGAGACTAGAAAACTCCAAGATATTGTTACATCAATGTAGCCTAATACTGGATACCTATGGAGACGTGAAAAACACCAGCGTTTCTCTTTCTGCAGAACTGCAGTGGCTTTCCCTGTTGATCATCCTATGGGTGACCATAAGAACTTAGCACAGTCATGTTGCCTGAGGAATTCTGCTTACCAGGTGCAACTACTTTAAATTTGACTCCATGAAGAGAATTATCAAACATAAAATAGCTTGTGATATCCAACTAAGAGAAAACGTCTGAAATTCTTTGTATACTGATGGAGGCATGGAAGTATGATCTTACCTAGTACTATAGACCTTCCCAGTGCATGGGCTCCTAAACTTGGTCACACATCTGAATACCCCCGAGTGTTTTCTGCGTAATGTTGGTTTTTGGGCTTCACTTTACATAAACTGATTTAGCATCTCGAAAGTGATGAGATTTGGAAATGTATATTCTTCACAAGCTTCTTAGGTGAGTCTGCCAAGTGTAGAGCTATGGTTTTTTTTTTTTTTTTTTTTTTTTTTTTTAGACGGAGTCTTATTCTGCCACCCAAGCTGGAGTGCAGTGGCACAATCTCAGCTCACTGCAACCTCTGCCTCCTGGGTTCAAGTGATTCTCCTACCTCAGCCTCCCGAGTAGCTGGGATTACAGGCACCCGCCACCACACGGGGCTAATTTTTTGTAATTTTAGTAGAGATGGGGTTTCACTATGCTGGCCAGGCTGGTCTTGAACTCCTGACCTTGTGATCTGCCTGCCTCAGCCTCCCAAAGTGCTGGGATTACAGATGTAAGCCACTGCACCCGGCCAGGGTAGAGCTATTATATAGATGCTGCTCAGGTAGACTTATGGAAAGTAGACAAGGATATAACACAGTCTCCTCTATGCTGAGATTCAAACGGTAACGTTACAAAAGGTTTTATTTATCAAGTTTCTAAAGGAGAATAGTTGCCGTGAAAAATTCTCTCAACCATCACCCTTGATTTCCCTGAGAGAGGTGGTATTACCATAATTAATGGATTTTTAGGACTTCTGATGGGAAAGATCCTCTGAATTTTAATCACCAGCACACAGTCATATCCTACCCTCTTGAACATCAGAGCTTAGGTTCATTGAACCATGACATTTCCGAATGAACCCAGGAACTATTTGTTGTGGTATCAGTTAGTAAATGAAGTGCTATTTGAGGCTCTCCTGTCTCATCCTGGGAGGCGAGCTTGACTCATTCTCTAGGTTAAGTGTTGTCAAAGACATCATGAGGATCACGAGAGAGATAGAGCAAGCAGCAGGTGGAAAGTGATACACCGTGCTCCTGGACAATGCCAACACAGGGCAACACTGCTGCCCCCACCCCGCAACCCCCCTCCACAAGGAGCTGGGGCTCCCAGGCTGGTGGTCTAGGCAGACCCCTGCTGGCCTTCTCTGTCACTGCATGGTTGTATATCTGTGTGGGTGACTGGTGGAGGCCCTACACAGGAAATGCAAGAAAAGGCTTGTGGAGAGTCAAACAGCTTGTCAAGGTATCCTTGTGGGTGTCTGTATTGAAGTGTCACAGTATGAAGGCATTTTATTAGCAGCTATTTTAGAATCCGAACACTGAAATGGAACAGTTTCTTCCCTACATGGCATTTCCAGGCTGGCTTCCTCCCTCACAGCCTTACGACAGCACCAGCCTTCTCATAAGGGGGTGGAGAACATGACGCTGGGCTCCTTTGACGGCGGAGCCCAGCTATGTGGCCCACGCCCTCAGCCCTGGAGATAATTTGGTTCATTCACATGTTGCTGATGACAGAGATGCTGCAGCGGAAGCTGGGGAGGATTTGAGGCTCATGCCTCGCCTTTGTGTGCAGCACAGAAATCTTCCTGGGTTTTGGAAAGGTGTGGAGAGATTGATGCCCGGGGTTAAGGGCGTGGAGGGAACATCCACTCAAAGGAGAAATTGCAGGGTGAGTGATGTCCAACCTCAGTATGGCTTTTTCTGTAGCTACCACAGGGGCTTAAGTTCTTCCCATCTGTCTTAGGGCAAGTAGTGAATTTCTTTCTGGAAAACTCATTAGACTTCATTGTAGGAACAATGACCTTAGGAGACTCCTGTTAATGTTTTAGAGGGCTGATGTGGGGTCTTGTAAGGAAGACTGACGTACCTGGCCTCCTTTTATGTCTCAGCTTGGTATGTAACCCTCTCAACCATCTTCCAATTTACTGATGAGAAAAATAATATTCAGGGACGTGAAGTCACTTTCCTGAGGTGTCCTCCCTTATGCCTCTGGCAGACTGGCATCTGAGCTCCTGTTCTCAAACAAAAAGTCCACACTCTTCCCACTCTGAAAGCTTCTCTGTGCTCTCAGCACAACCCTGGCTCCTCTAGTCTTCTCCCTGAGAGGTGGACAAGGGTCGCCTGGTGCATTCTCAGAGCTCTGTCCTTTGTAATCATAAAAGGTCCCTCTAGAACAGTGGCCCGCTGTGCAGAGCAAAGTTCTAAAGCCGTGTTCGTTGGAAGAAGGAAAGGGATACTTCAAATTTCAGAACCATGACTTTTTAGGTTGGGAAGGGGCTTCAGAAATAGCCTGTCCCTTTATTTTAAGGAGGGAATCTGGGTCTTTTGTCCAGCCTACCAGCTCTCCAGCTTTGAGTCATTCCTGAACCTGACTAATACGCCAAGGAACATAGGCAGGCAGACAGCAGACCTGGATTTATTCTCACCTTCAATATTTGTGCAGTGTGTGGCTTTGAATAACTCATTTAACTTCTCAGAACCTTATTTCTCATCTTAGTAAAATGGTAAAGCAGTCGGTTCTGCCTGCTACGAGTGCTGTCGTGATGCCACCATGAAAAGTGTGAAGTATACATATATACGTAAGGTATTATTTATTCTGTTGTTGCCATTGGGGAACAGGGACAGAGCAGAGTCCTGTGGCATATACTGTGCTACACCTAGCGTGTTTGCAAGGATGCTCTATCATATTCTTGAATCCAAAGATGGGTTCCAAAGATTGTGAATGCTGTCTTGGGTCTTTTTGGCATGAGCCCAACGTGTTGCTGTGGGGACATATATGATACATTGACTGCCACATTTTCCTTTTCTTCATGTCTCCTGAATTAATAAAACACTTCCTACCAGTGCAGCCACACTTCATACATTGTTGGTCAACCCTCCCAGGCTAGAATGGTGTTTGTGAGGTCTTTAAGAAGGTTGAAAGACCTCCCCAGATTACCAACTGGCTGCTGTCCTATACTCTGTTTTTTCCACACTATGCCTAAAGGCAACTTTAGCCACCACCACTAAAAGCATATTTTAATACTCTGTGTCATGTGCTTCCTTTGTGTCTTTGGAGTTGGTCCAG
Source organism: Macaca nemestrina (assembly GCF_043159975.1). Taxonomy (NCBI): domain Eukaryota; kingdom Metazoa; phylum Chordata; class Mammalia; order Primates; family Cercopithecidae; genus Macaca; species Macaca nemestrina. The sequence goes on along the minus strand of NC_092138.1, from coordinate 13,080,148 downwards.
AACGATCACTCGCTTACCTTTTGTCAGCCATTCTGAGTCATATGTATTTGCCTGAGCATGAAACACTTGTCCTAAAGGAAAAGTTTTGTGGCGTAAACCACACACATTGCAGGAAAAGCTCAATTTGCATAGCACAGGATAGGGCTCTGCCCTTTAGCAGTCTGGGGAAGCCTACCCACTCCTGCACCGAATAATGTTTTGCATGCAAAAAGAAATAAAATATACAGCATTACAAAAGAACAGCGTTGCATTGAGCATAGTTATAAAATGTTAAAAGGGTGACATAATAACACACGTGTTTTTGTTAAAACATTAAATATTGAGATCTTTTGGTGGGTCTAATACCTATTAAAATTTCAAAGTGATGATCATAAATGATGTTTTGAGATATCTGTAACAATAATAACGTGGCATGAAAATATCTGATTTCTATGGGTGGCAGTTTCCCAGATTCTGCCAATCCTAAGAGATGCTAAATTTTTGTTAAAGGCTCATGAAAATGAGATGCAATTCAAATTGACAGAACCCTATGAATTCTGTCCATGGATCCCTTTAGGATCTGTGCATTACAGGCAAAGAACACTTCCTTTACAGCATTGTAAACCAGTGCACGAATGCTCATTAGGCATGCAGACAATAAAGGTCTGCTGGCTAAGAGCATTCTAGAACATTGGAAGCAGGGAGATGAGGGTAGGAGAATTGCATAAACAGCATAGTCTCTGGAGCCAGATTTTCTGGGTTCAAATTCCGGCTCCATCCACCTCTTACTATTTTTGTGATCTTGAACAAGTGACTTAACCTCTCAACATGATTTCTTCAACTTTTAAATGGCAATAATAGGGCCGGGAGTGGTGGCTCATGCAAGGAGCAAGGAGGGGACTTTGGAAGGCCAAGGTGGGCAGATCACCTGCAGTCAGGAGTTCAAGCCCAGCCTGGTCAACATGGCGAAAACTCATTCTTTACTAAAAATACAAAAATTAGCCAGGTGTGGTGGTGGGCACCTGTAATCTCAGGTACTTGGGAGGCTGAGGCATGAGGAGGTTGCAGTGAACTGAGATCACACCACTGCACTCCAGCCTGGGGTACAGAGCGAGACTCTGTCTCCAAAATAAATAAATGAATAAAAATAATAAAAAATTAAAAATTGCAATAATAATAATAATAATACCTTCTTAAAGAGATGTGGTAAGGATTAAGTTCACCTTAAATAGTGCCTACCTCATAGCAGGCACTTTCTGTGTCAGCTGTCATTATTATAACTATCTATGCATACAGAGAGAGAGTATCTCAGAAATAAAGAGCATCAGGGTGAGTCAGCACTGGGCAGGCCAGTGTTAAGAGGGCATGCATGCACTGGTGTTTGGTTAGCTGTGAGTTCAGCTCACATTTCTCCACCTCTCAAGGATATTGTAAGGAACTTTGCCAAGAGCCTTGCTGAAATCAATATACTTCATGTCCAAAGCAATCCCCCATCCTATCCAGCAACTTCCCTTACTTTTGGATGATTATTTGGTATGATTTCATCTTAAAACCTATACTTGCTTCTGGTTATCACTGCATTTTCTAAGTGCTTTCAAACAACCCTTAAATAGTTTATGTTAAAATCTAGCCTGGAACAAAGGTCAAGTTTGGTGATCAGTGGTTTCTGGAATCCTACTTTTTACTTCTTGGAAATTATGTCAGCCTTTGCTCATCTCCTTTATTGTCTCCACTTTTACTTTCTTCTTGTTCATTCTGTCTGAGTGCCACACTTACATTGTCAAAAGGAGCAGACTAGGACAATGTTTAGCTATGCTTGAAGACATAGATTCGTTTAAAACAGTTTCCATTTAAAGAACAATTTAACCATATTTGTTACATCATTTCTAGATTTCAGGTCATTCTTCTTGATGGAACAGAAAGAATCAAAATAGGAATTATGTAGCTAATTCATTTAACAAATATTGCTGAGCATGAGCACCTTACCTGCTGGGCACTGGGCACTAGGGGGAAAAAGTGAGCAAAAACAGACACATCTTAGCCTCCTGGACCTAATGATCCCACTGGAGAGCCCGACATTTATCACATAATTCCACAAACACATATTGAACAAGACCTATGGTAAGTGGCATGGAACAAACATTCTGAGGGCTATGAGAACCTGTAATAAGGGAATCTAACCTGATTAGATTCCTCTACTCTGAGAAGACTGAGGAGGGCATCTTTGACCTGAGTCCTGCAAATTGAATTAACTACACCAGGAAGTGAGGAAAGTCCCCTCTGAGCAGAGGAAACAATCAACAGGAAGGCCCCTGTGGCAAGAGAAGCAGAGCATGGTGAAGGAGATGGCAGATGGCCAGTGTGCTGGACATCGAACCCAAGGTGCAAAACCCAGCTGTAGAAGCAGAAAGGACCTTGCTGGTCATGCTGAGGATTGTTGGTGATCATAAAAGCAATGGGATGCCACTAAGGGCTCTCAGAAAGAGGTAGGGCTGTGCAACTCTGGGAGCCAGAGTAAGCAGATGGGCTAAGGGGCTCTTCCAGAAGCTCAGTGGGGAGATGATGGTTTGGTGGGCATGGATTCAGAGCAAAGTGAAAAGACTTATAAGCTATTTAGGAGGCAAAATTGCAGGACCTGGAGGTGGATTGGGTATGGAAAGGGAAAAGAAGAGGAAGATATCAAGGATATGAGATAGATTTCTGACCAGTATAACTGGACAGTTGGTGTCGTTCTATGACCTGGTTTTGGAATGATCTGGAAGGAGACCAAGGATTCAGTGGGGTGCATTAAATTAAGTTTAAAGTGATTTTAAGTCATCTATATTTCAAGATCACCTCTAACAGGCATGAAAACATTCATAGTTGGGTATCCAAATAGTTGAGCCACACCAAGGTGGGAGAGTTGGGAGAGCTGGGGACATTCAGGTGAGAAAAAGGAAGACCTAAATGTGGACATACTAGCTACCTACTGCTGCATAGATGAGGATAGAGGTTCCAGAGACCAGAACTGTGTCTGTTGCATAGAAGTTTCATGAAACAGATTTGGCACAATGTAGAGAGGAACTAAGAACGAGAGCTGTGATGTATCAGGGCTGCCTTGCCAAGAGATGAGTTCCTTGTCACTGGAGGGAAGTGTCCAAGTGTAGGTTTTCCATCTTCCATTATGCTGCAGAAAGGGCTCCAGTGTTTTAAAAATTGTATTCTGTGGCACCCAGTGAGTTTATGAAGGGGCTTCAGTGACTGGTTTTGTAAACAGTTGATTTCAATTTCTTCTCTTTATGTGTATTATAACCATTAATATAACTACTAATATGAAGTATGCTGTAACCAGTAAAAACTAATGAAAACTAACATGCTCAGATGTGTTATATACACAATTTTAACACATTAGGCAATGGAAAAACTTTGATATGGTTTTGGGGTTTAGCTTTATAATGTATAAATATTACCAACTTGAAGTTTTAGAAATGAATTCCTAGTAATACATGCATTTTTATTTTCATTAGTTTTGAAGATGGTGTCTTAAGATTATGTGAAATTTAGATAACTCCTAAAGATCCTTTGAACTCAAAGATTCCATTGGTTTTATTCAGACAATTAAAATAAGCCATCATATTCTCATTTCTATACATTTATTTTAGCCCCCAAAAACTAATATGACCAGATCTAGGTCCTCTGTGCACAGGGAAACATTTATGAAACACTCTGCTTCCAGAATTAACTATGGTTTCAGCTCTCCCTACACTCTCCATTGAGCCCTCCTTCCATGCTTTCTTTCCTTCTTTCAAACTTGCCAAACTTCTTCTGAGCTTTCAAAGACATTGATTATATGTGCATGGACTACTCTAAAAAAAGTCTTGGTATCTCATTATATTTATGACATAAGTATTTAAATAGTTGAAGGAACATGGCCAACAGCTTCTCCATGTCACAGAGAAGAGAATGTTCAAATGTTCACAGCTTTGAAGCACAACTCACTGTGAATAATTAAGTGGCAGTAGTTAAGAGAAAAAGGGGGAAATGGTAAGCAGATCAGAGAAACCCAGAGAACATTTGATTCAACTTTTTACCAGATGACTGCTTCACTATTCTCCAGGCTCTCGGCAGAACTCACCAACTCTGTAGCAGAGAGAACATTCACCCAAGGACACACTTGGCCATAACAGTCTTCCCTAGTTGTTCATTCAGTACCAGAACACCCAGGGTGTCCTCAGATACTCCTACTGTAACGAGTGTGAAATGAACAGGAATATGGCAGCCTGTTTCAGCCCCTTGCACAGGTTCCTCATTCCCAAAATCAGACCTCAAAATCCTTTCAAATAAAACACAAGGTTGACCTGCTGACAAACATAGTACTCCTGCTATTCATAAGATCAACGACCTGTGGTTGTGTAAATCCGAAGTGTGCTAAACAATGATTTCTGTGCACTAAGTGCCACCCATGTGATCTGTACGTGGTCTGAGCATACTAACCCTCCCTGGGCGTCTGTGTCTGGGACTCAGTTGTGAAATGAGGACAGTGTTCATCAGATTAGATGATTTCTAAAGTCCTTTCAGCTCTAAAAGTCTAATCTCAAGACTCAGGTTCACTGAATTAAACCAAAATACTGTCTTCAGAGAGAAGACTTAAGATCAATTCTGTAGAATTTACAAAGCTAGGGAAAACACATTTTAAAAAAACAAAGATACAGTTTCTGCTGCAGAATGTACAGTCTTGCTCAATGGCATTTTTAAAAGTTTATTTCTTTGTCCATTGTTTATGTCCAACCCCCATGAATCGTTCAGAAGATGCATTTTATCTGCTGGCCCTATAGATAAGAGGTGATATTATCATTTTCTGTCTTTTCTCTCTTAGAGCAATATCCCCATATTAAGGAAGAAGTTTATTTATTTATTAGCCACATGCAGACTTTCATGGTTTGCTTTTTGTTCTGGATGTTTGTGTGTGTGGAAATACATAAAATGACAAGAAATGAAAAGGTACATAAAATCTGATAACAGTGTCTGAACGCCATGCATATCTGCTATCATACTATAGACTAATATTACCTGTGTAGAGCCAGGGCCTCTCCTCATGACAAACACCCTAACTTGATAAGGTGGCAAAATGAACCAGTGTAAATGCAATCATTAGATACTTTTTTTTTTTTAAATTAAATAATACACCCAAGGATGCATGCCTTGTGCTACTTGGTGGTGTGCGAAGTAAGTCAAACATTATCAACCACTGTCAATGTAATTTTTATAGATCTCAGTTTTATAGATGGTAATTCAGAGCTGCAGAAGATTAAAGCTCTTGTGTAACTTGGAGCCAGACAGACCAAGAGTTTTCTTTACCTTTTTAAGGCATAAAAGAAGTAGGACTCAGATCGAATTCCTCTCCACATCTCACTTACAAGAGAAACATCCTTTATTTGTCTAACATGGAGACTGAGCAGATTGGAGAATGGGCTGTTTGGGGGCAGAGTTCTCCAGCTTGAAATAGTGATTTTCCCAAGTACCAGCCTAGTTCATGTCCTCAAATGATGTGGAGAACCTCTTGGTTTCCACCTTTGGTTTCCACCTTTGTAGGTCCCCTTGGAATTTCCAAGTGGAGGTGCATGTCTCCTCCCCTTGCCTCATCCCTGCTGGCTTCAGCTTTCCCTAAGCAGCCTCAAGGAAGTCGCCGGCTGTTTGGGAGTTAAGGGGAGCAGGCCTGGATATCCCCTGGGTGTGGCATATTTCCAGGACAGAAAGCTGCAAAAGGAAAGAACAGTGTGGGAAAGAAATGCCCACTTGAATGAGATCAGGATGTTCTGAGCCCTGTCCTGGTGCCGCCCGGGGCTGCAGCTTGGCAGTGCCAGGAGACACTCATTGCCCTCAGCGGCTCTGGGAGCACCTTGGAAGGCGGCACCCTCCCCCGGGGGAGCACACACAAGCTGCTGCAGGCAAAGAATGGCCACCCAGGGGCAGTTCTCAGAGGAAGGAAGGTTCCTTTGAGGAGTGGACAGCAAGACATTCTCACCCTGGGACTCATGAGAAGTGGAGCTTTTTTTTTCCCCCCTCTTTCCCAAAATGCAAATAGCCTCTGTCCTTGGAATAAGGAAGATGGGTTGCTAGGCAATCACTTCTAAACAAGCACTCCCCCTGCCCCTTTTTCCTGACCCCTAGAACAATGGAGACTTTTCAGCGAATGGAACCAAGATGGAGAAAAAGATGTGGCAAAAACAGAAATGGAATCAGAGATTACAGAAGTTCTGATTCATAGAGTATTGGGAGAAAAATGTAATATTAATAGGTTTTGCTCTAGGCAGACTAAAGGGGGTCTCACTTTTGCCATCGCATTGGCATTATTTGTCATCACTAGTCAAGTTGCACGGGCAGTGCAGCAGCCGCTGTCCTGTGCTGATCCCACTTGCAATGACTTGAGTGACCCTAAGGATGTGACATTATTACCAGTGAACTAAGAGTTCTTAGGTCTCAGTCTGTTTTTCTGTGCAACAATATTAATATTTGGAATTATCATATTTTCAAAATAATCTTTTTAGCAATTCCCACATTTCGTTAGATCCTGTCAGGGTCTTGGTAGGAAATACGTGTGATATTCACACTGAAATTGTGTGATAGAAACATATTTGAATAAAAGGGCTATTGACAAAGGTGTAGATGGGTTTTAGGGAAACACAAGGGATAGAGTAGGAGCCTATGCCCCCTTGGTCTGAAGGAATAAGGGGAGGGAGTGGTTACCTGGTCCAGGAAGGGCAGTTACCTGAGAAGGCTGCCTGACAAGAGCTCTGCCTTTTGGTAGAAGGACATAGCCAGCCTATGATGACTCCACACCTGAATTCTGTCCTGAAAACAGTGGGGAGCCAGGGGTCAAGGGGACAGTCCAAATGTATGAGTCAGCTCAGCTGCCATAACAATATGCCATAAGCTGGGTGGTTTAAACCACTGAAATTTATTGTCTCACACCCCTGGAGGTTGGAAGTCTGAGACCAGAGTGCCAGCATGGTTGGGTTCTGGTGAGGGCTCTCTTCTTGGCTTGCAGACAGACAGCCACCTTCTTGCTGTGTCCCTGTGTGGCAGAGAGAGCTCTGTTGTCTCTTCCTCTTTTATAAGGACACCCAGTTCTATGGGATCAGGGCTCTACTTTATGGGTGCCTTTAACTTTTATTGCCTCCTTAAAGACCCTGCCTGCAATTGCAGTTGCATGAGGAGTGAGGGCTTCAACATAGGAATTTGGTGGGGATATAATTTAGTTCACAGCACCAAGTAACAATTTAGAGTAGACACTGAATTACCATAGTGCTAGAGGCCTAAGAGAATCAGAATATCTCCCTGGGAAACTTACCACAAATTTTAAAGTATCCATTAATGCAAGACCTTATATTATTCTTACTTCTCGGTAGAGCCAACTAAAACACTGTGAGATCAGGTGACTTTTCCAGAAAATGAGCATGAGCTCATTGACAGAGGTAGCAAGGCCCTGATCCCACAATAAAGAAGCCGTACATGCAACTAGAGAATTCTGTTAGCAATCAGCCGGGTTTCTTTGGCTTTTGTCCATTTTAAATGTTTTCGTGGTGGAAGCAGTGTTATTAAAAACATTTTTGAAATTTGAAGAGGAAAATTAGATCATCAATAAATCCATATGATTGAATATTTACTGATTTATTTGTTTTTACACACTATTCTCTTGCTTCCTGTGTGTATATGTAGATAGAGACATACAGATACACATATACATATACTCGATTCTTGTTATTCACAGTGGTTATTTTCTATAAAGTCGCTATGCTGAATTAGCTGAATTAGCAAACACTGAACCACTGCTCCAAGGGGAAATACAGGAATAGCCTCCTGTAAACCCTGGTCACAACATCTTCATCAGCTGATCAATACATAACCTTGTTTTATGTGCATTTCTGTTTAAAGACATCTTATTTAGTATATATTTTTGATTCATTTACACTGAACTCAGGGGCATAACTCACATCTGAATAAAGTGTATCTTACACATGTGTTTTCTCCATAAGGCACAGCACAGACTTCTTGCTCTTAGGAACACTAGACAGAACTTTAGTGCTAAGTTTGGGGACCATTTTAAATAGCAAAATCACCAACAACAAGCACAAAAATGCAAAAAACATGGTACTAAATAGTGAAAAGGATGCATCCTTGCAGTATGGGAGCTGAAACAAGAAGGTAAAAATGTCTCCTTGTTCAACCTTCACTGAGAATGTGCATATCAGACAACTCAAATATTTTTGCTGCTCTGTGCATGGTTGTGAATAACTGTGGAAGAACCTTGAGTGTTGGTTTTGATATTACAAATACATTTTATGGTGTAGGCCAATTTGCAAATACAGAATTCGTGGATAATGAGAATCAACTGCACATATACCATATATACACCCATGTACACACACATTAGTTGTACAGGCATACCTCATTGTATTGTGCTTCACTTTATTGCACTATGCAGACATTGTGTATTTTTACAAATTGAACATTTGTGGCAACCAGGTAACAAGAAAGTCTATCAGTGCCATTTTTCCAGCAGCATGGGCTCACTTCATATCTCTGTGTCACATTTTGGTAACTCATGCAAAATCTCAAACTTTTGCTTATTGTATGATCTGCTACAGTGATTTATGTTCGGTGGTTTTTAATGTTAATGTTGTACTTGCTTTGTGGTGCCACAAACTGCATCCATGTAAGACAGTGAACTTAATAATTTTGTGTGTATTCTGACTGCTCTACCAACTGGAAGTTCCCCATCTCTCTCCCTTTTCTTGGGCCTCTCTATTCCCTGATACATACCAATATTGAAATTTGGACAATTGATAACCCTACACAAGCCTCCAAGTCCTCAAGCGAAAGGAGGAATCACACATATCTCTCTTTAAATCAAAAGCTAAAAAAGATTAAGCTTAGTGAGGAAGGCATGTCGAAAGCCATGGTAGGTGGAAAGCGAGGCCTCTTGTGCCAGGCTGCCAAGTTGTGAATGCAAAGAATAAGTCCTTGAAGGAAATTAAAGTGCTACTCCAGTGAACACATGAATGACAAGAAAGCAAAACAGCCTTCTTGCTGACAGGGAGAAAGCTTCAGTGGTCTAGATAGAAGATCGAAACAGCCACAACATTCTCTTAAACCAAAGCCAAATTTAGAGAAAGGCTCTAACTCTATTCAATTCTGTGAAGGCTGAGAGAGAAGAGAAAGCTGCAGAAGAAATGTTGGAAACTAGCAGTGATTGGTTTCTAAGGCTTAAGGAAAGAAGCCATCTCCATAATATAAAAGTGCAAGGTGAAGCAGCAAGTGCTGATGGAGGAGCTACAACAAGTTACCCAGAAGCTCTAGCTAAGATCATTCATGAAGGTGGCTGCACTAAACAACAGATTTTCAATGTAGACAAAACAGCCTTCTATTGAAAGCAGATGCCATCTGGGATATGAAAATAGCTAGAGAGGAGAAGTCAGTGCCTGGCTTCAAAGCTTCACAGTGTCCTGTCAGCTGACTCTCTTGTTAGGGGCTAATGCAGCTGGTGACTTTAAGTTGAAGTCAATGTTTATTTACCATTCCAAAAATACTAGGGCCTTTAAGCATTATGCTAAATCTACTCAGCCCATGCTCTATAAATGGAACAACAAAGCCTGGATGACAGCACATCTGTTTACAGCATGGTTAACGGAATATTTTAAGCTTGCTATTGCAACATACTGGCTGGGGAAAAAAAATCCCTTTCAAAATATTACTGCTTATTGACAATGCACCTGGTTACCAGCACTGATGGGGATGTATAAGGAGATTAATGTTGTTTTCATGTGTGCTAACACAACGTCCATTCTGCAGCCCATGGATCGAGGAGGCATTTTGACTTTCAAGTCTTATGATTTAAGAATTGTAAGGTAATAGCTGCCATAGAGAGTGATTCTTCTGATGACTCTGGGCAAAGTCAATGGAAAACCTTCTGGAATGGATTCCCCATTCTAGATGCCATTAAGAACATTCATGATATGTAGGAAGAGGTCAGACTATCAGTATTAACAGGCATTTGGAAGAAGTTGATTTCAACCCTTGTAGATGACTTTGAGGGATTCAAGACTTCAGTGGAAGAAGTCACTGCGGAAGTGGTGGAAATAGCAAGGGAACTAGACTTAGGAGTGGAGCCTGGAGATGTGACTGAATTGTTTCAATCTCACGACAAACTTGAACATGTGAGGAGCTGCTTCTTATGAATGAACAAAGAAAGTGGTTTCTTGAGCTGGAATCTACTCCTGGTGAAGGTGTTGTAAACACTGTTGAAATTACAACAATGAATCTGGAATGTGACATAAATTGGGTTGATAAAGCAGCAGCAGGGTTTGAGAGAATGACTCCAATTTTGAAAGAAGTTCTGTGGATAAAATACCATCAAACAGCGTTACATATTACAGAGAAATCTTTTGTGAAAGGAAGAGTCAATTCATGCAATAAATTTCATTGTTGTCTTATTCTAAGGAATTGCCATAGCCACCCCAACCTTTGGCAACCACCACCCTGACCAATCAGGAGCTGTCACCACCAAGGCAAGAACTTTCACCAGCAAAACGATGATGACTTGCTACAGGTTCAGATGATTGTTAGCATTTTTTAACAATAAAGTGTTTTAAAATTAAGGTATCTACATTGTTTTTATTTAGCAATAATGCTATTGCACATGTAATAAACCATGGTATATTGTAAACAGAACTTGTATAGGCACTGGAAATCCAAAACAATTGTGTGACCCCATTTATTGCCACATTTGCTTTATTGCAGTGTTGTGGAACGGAACCTACAATGTCTCTGAGGTATGTCTGTACCCATCTGAATCTTACAATTTGTGTTCATTTTGTGTGTGTGTGTGTGTGTGTGTGCCTGGTCTTTTCTTCTATACATTTTTCTTGTTACAATGAGTGATGATTATATTTTTGATGGCTAAACACTATTCCACCCAAATGCATTACTGTAATTAGCCTAATTGTTTCCTATTGTTGAACTTTTAGATTTTTCTGTTTCTTACTATTTTAAATAGCTGTGCAGAGAGCATGATTGTATGTGGGACTGTTTTCTTCTTTTGACTTATTTACTTAGGATAAGTTCCCAATAGAGGACTTGTAGGCTTGAAAAATATGAACATTATTATGACTTCTGAGCAATATTATATTGTCATCCCACTCTTAAAATCGTTGCACAGCATACACCAATACATGAACATTATGAACTACTAATCCCCAGTGTCTCTGTCACATCCAGCCCTGAGAAGATTAGTGATTAAATGAGAAATTTTGCAAATTCCTAAATAAAACACTGTCCCTAGGTGTGAGTCTGTATTCCTTTGGTTATTGGTGCATAGCTTCTGACCCTCTGACTTTCTTTTAGTCCCTCTGGAGCCAAGGCAGGAAGTCAACAGCCAAAGAGGTCCCCACCCGTCATCCTATACAAAGGGCAGAGGATGAGTGTGAGAATCACAGCGGAAACAGGCATGCCAGGTTGGGCTTGGGTAGTATATCCAAAATGGAGCGTGTAAGCTCGTGATGCCAAATGTGAGCCTCAGAATAGGAGTAAATGCATAAACTGCAGAAACAAAAGTCAGGCTTAGTGCAGACTTCAAGACAGCAGGTAGCGTGAAAGAAATCCTTTGCCAAGTTTTTATATATAAATGTATGCAATGGCTTCATGGCAGGACAGGTCTGTCTGAAGGGGCTGGAATAAACAGATGGCTAAATCAACCAGTTCCCAATTTTGGTAACTCATTCTTGTTTTGTCTTATTTAGATTTTCTGCTTTTTGCTTTCAACATTTAACTTTTGTTTTTGTTTTTTGAGTCAGAGTCTCACTGTGTTGCCCAGGCTAGAGTACAGTGGCACAATCTCGGCTAACTGAAACCTCTGCCTCCTGGGTTCAAGCAATTCTCCTGCCTCAGGCTCCTGAGTAGCTGGATTACAGGCGCACACCACCATGCCCGGCTGTTTTTTGTTTGTTTATTTATTTATTTATTTATTTTTAATGTTTAGTAGAGAGTGGTTTTTGCCATGTCGGCCAGGCTGGCCTTGAACTCCTGACCTCAAGTGATCGACCCACTGCAGCTTCCCAAAGTGCTGAGATTACAGGTGTCAGCCACCACACCTGGCCTCAACATTTAACTTTTGAGTCTTGATTTTTTTCTCATAAGTGACTAATTCCTTAAAGTACATGTATATATATTTGCATATGTAGTTACTTGTGTATATATAATTAAATAATTTTTCTAACCTATTTTTCATTTTATTTTGGAAACAAAATATAACTTATTTGCCCTATAGTTCGAATTTTATAATAACTGAAAGCTGATGTGTTTTTCATTGTCTTCTTAAATCAATTGGAAAGGTATGATACTTACATGTTCTTGTTCTCCCTTAAGTGGAAGAATTGTAGTTTTAAAAAATAGTATTTTACTTAGGCCATTATGTCCACAGGATAAAAAGGAGGGCATTTTAGAGGGAGAAATTGTTTCAAAATGCCTGTGTTTTGAATCACTTAGCAGTTTAACCCTTAAAATGATAGTTTCTGGGGTTTTATTGATCATTGGGAACGTAAGTCTATGCAGGCAAATAGTAATTGGCTTAGCCAAGACATTAGACAATTCAGTGGGGAAGAGGGGTATCAAGCCAGCTGATTGATTAGTATCATGTGGAATAACTGACTAAGGGATTTCATTTCTGGGTTTTATGCAGTGCCTTTGTTACTGCATAAGCATTCTGATTAATGAAAATGTAAACTATTTTAGAATATTCTGCAAGTTTTAGTACTTACATGCAATAGTATCTTTCCTTTTTCGGGGGTTGAATTATATTTTGCACACCCCCATGGAACGATGTTTCAGTATTGAATGTCAGTGTTAGAGATTTAGGAAGAGGAACAGTTCGGTGGCCTTTAGCCCGGGTTGCTTTTAGGAAACCCGTCTATGCCACACCCACAAGGGTACATGTTAGGCTACCTGGGCTGCTATTAACGATTGAGGATGAGTTGAGCAGGATTAAGCAGGAATTTTTCTCAGCCGGAGGACCTTGACTCTAGATTATTAGTGGTCCTAATGAAGAAACAGATCTATCTGCTGGCCTGTGTCACTCAGGAGTCTGTGGCAGCACCAGGGTCACCTGAATCCTGGTCCAGAAATCTCCCCTAGGGTCCTAGTAGACTCCATGGTCAAAAGAAGCCATCAGGTCTAAATCCATGTGGTAGCTAAGTGCCTCTGTCTTCTGTATGCCAACTACATCATCACAAAGATCCTCATGCTGATCTAAGGTCCATCTTATCCTTTGTCCCAACATCTTCGTTTAGGTTTATTTTAGCCCCCCTCACTTCTTACTTACAAACCCAATGTGCAATGACAAAATCACACTTTTGTATGTATTCCATATAATATAAAAATGTAGGGGAACTAACACTTATCCAGTATGTGGGATGGCAACTCTTTGACGTTCACATGACCATTTCTTTTAAACAAATAAATGTGTATGCTTTGATTTAAAAATAATTTCAAGGATATGACATATCCCAAGATAATCTACATTCCACAAAGACAAGTAGACAAAATGTAATGATGTTTATCGAAGGGGATGGAAAATATGCATGTATTCAGCAGATTATATAGATTTTTCTTTCTTAGAGCAGTGGTGGATTTTTTTTTCTCCTGCCTAATTTATACCCCATGTCACTTTTGTTGGGCAAATCAAATACAGGGAAGTGGGAAAGGATGCTTAATATTCTGACCCTTCTGAAATAGGTCTTGGTAAGGAGATCATTTTGCCGATGCATGAGCTAAGGAGAAAGGGCCCTTTAGTATCCCCAGTTCTAGTCTTCAAAGTTACTACTACTTGCTCTTTAACAGCGTCTTATACCAAATTGCTGTCCTTTAAGTTCATAATCAGCTCTGTCCCCATGGTTCCCTGAACACGTAATGACCCCAAGGTGAAATTGACAGAGGCAACATAAAGTGAAGCATGCAACCACTTAGAGACAGGCTCTGTCCTGGGATCAGCACCAACAGATTCTAAGATGACACCGCAGGGCACCTGTTGTTCTCGGAAAAGCATCTTGAAGGACAGCAGTCAAGGCTTCCATCGGGGACTTCCTCTTCGGGAATTCAGGCCTTCACGATTATTTTAATTCCTTGTCTGACTATAAACCCTGTCTTTGAACCCTTGGGCTACTTCTACTAATGGAAACTAAGGTTGATTAAATTTTTATTTCCCTAGGACCACTTAGAAAATAAGTACTAAACATGTGGAGACCTCAGTGATCAAAAGTGCTCTTCAATTGTAAATCTGGGATAGTGTAAAAAGAGACCTGAGCTGTGGGAGCCTTGATCCCACGGGGTATTTGTAGGCTCATTCCCCATAAAAATTCAGATTTCCACTGTCAAGTACAAAAAACTAGTTATTTTAACATCCCTACCTGCCCCCACAAATTACATGATTTGAGTGGAGGGATGTGATAGCTTTCATTTTAAATGTGAAGGTCCATTGTGAAGAAAAGAAATAGTCTTACTTAAGTGGAAACTGTAGGTGAGCAGATTTGAACTCCAGGGTCACACCCTTTCTGACGATTATGGTGGAAGGCATGGGATGATGGGTTTTGGAGCTGGGGCTCTGGAGTTAGCCAAACACATACGTTTCTGTTTCAGTTTCCTTCTACTGACTTCATGAGCTTAGAAATGTTGACTCTTCTTTTGAGCCTCAGTTTCATCATATCCAAAATTGTAATGACAGAATTACCTATCTTGGGGTTGCTGTGAGGATTAAATGAGATACTTCAGTGATTATTAGCCTTTATATTCTAGGGGAGTGGTTTTCAAACTCTGGCCTGCATAAGAGTCACCTGGAGACCCCCTTAAAACAAATTTCAGGGCTGGGCGTGTTGGCTCACACCTGTAATCCCAGCACTTTGGTAGACTCAGGCGGGCGGATTACCTGAGGTCAGGAGTAACTTCATCTCTACTGAAAATACAAAAATTAGCCTGGCATAGTGGTGCATGCCTGTAATCCCAGTTCCTCGGAGGCTGAGGCATGAGAATTGCTTGAACCCGGGAGGTAGAGGTTGTAGTGAGCCAAGATCGCACCATTGCACTCCAGCCTGGGCGACAGAGCGAGACTCTATCTCAAAAAAATAAAAAATAAAAAATAGATATCTAGCTTCCGCCACAGTTTCTGATTCAGTAAGCTTAGGGTGGAGGTGGAAGCCTAGAATTCTCAAGTCTTACAAGTTCTCAGATCAAGACAGTATGGCTGGCCTGGGGACCACAGGCTAAGAAGCTGAGAACCATCACTATGTGATACAACAAAAATTGTTTAGAGCAAGTTCTCAGATTTTAAAAAATTCACCACAGTTTGTTAAGAAGTTGTTTGTTTATAAACTAGAAAGACTTGCTATTGGGAGTCTAGAGTCCTAGGTTCCTGTCTTATCTTCACCACTATTGTACTGTGTTGCCAAAGAAAAAACCTCTTAACATCTCTATTTCATTTTTTTGTTGTCTCCACCCTGTATCTTCAGCAGGTTGTTGTGGAGATCAAATGAAAGAAATGTGTTACAAAACTTTAAGCAGTATTAACATATAAAACAGTAAAACTGTGGAGCCCCTGCTATTATTATAGATTATGAGTATGACTTTGTCTTCCTGTCATAGAAATGCCTTTGATTAAGCTACAGATACAAGACTGTCTCCTTAGGAAAAGGAGATTTAAAAAATCACATATCTGTCCCAGCAAGGGTGTTTGCAGAAACAGCCAAGTCTTTTGTTAATAAATCATTTTTATTTAGATAAGTCAGGCAGATAGGGAATAGCTAGTCAGATTTTAACCAATCTCTTGACATTATTTTTACGTTCTTTTTCTATGAGTGATACAAAATGAAGTTGCCCTTTCTGAAAACCCTATAATTTGTATCTCAATTTGAAGGAGGTATGATCAGCTGACCTCTGTGGTTGATGTGACTAACATTTATTGAGCCTTACTAAGGGCAAACTCCTCTGGGCACGTTATAGAGGCTACTGATAAAATCTACCCAAAAGCTCCACTGTCAAGGAAAAAAGCTCTGTTTATACTTTCATGCCATCAATACGTACTGAAAGCCAGGATTTGAACTTGCTTAATATTCACTGTACAGCCTAAGGTCTGTTAATCGCTAGTAGCCTGATCTTTCAGCTATGCAACTAACGTATTGAGAGTGATATCTACCCACTGAGTAATCATTGTGCTCATTGTTGGTATAAATACAGAAAATATTATTGTGGTAGCTTTCTGAAGATTGAAATCTACTCTCTTTGAATTGGTTAGGCATAATTAGAGATAAAGTTCAAGATTTTAAGATGCAAGATTCATTGCATGGAAGTAATATTCTTGTCAGCATCTGAATGGGTAAAGGGAACTTACATTAATTCAGCTAACATTGATTAAGGCTCTGTGTTAAGACAAGTAAGACACACCTTCAAGGATCACACAGTTTAATTAAGAAGTAGGACTGTTAGGTGTTCCTCTGTTCAGAGGTGAATTGTAAAGCTAGAAAGGATGGGAAAGAGGAAGAAATGAGCAGAGGGTGTGGGAAGGGGCAAGGAACACTAAGAAGAGCTGGTCTCGAGGATTCTTTGAATTTCTAATGAGCAGATTCCTGCAGCTGGAGCTTTAATTACACATAGATGCTCTCTGTGTTCTTTGTAGAACAACCTCTCAGAGTTTGAACAGTGGTTGCTGTCTGAAGGCATGGGCAGGTTAAATCACAATTATTATCTGACTACTACTTGAAGCCCGGAGATGACTACCCTTTCACAAACGGCCCCCAAACCGATAGAAATTGTGACGTTTTCAACCCCCCCACCCCCCCTGCCCTCCATATTCAGACTGTCTGATAGTAATTCTCTAGAGCAGCAGTCCCCAACTTTTTTGGCACAAGGGACCAGTTTTGTGAAAAACAATTTTTCCACGGACAGGGGTTGTGGGGATGCTTTGGGGATGAAACTCTTCCACTTCAGGTCATCATCATTAGCTAGATTCTCATGAGGAGTATGCAACCTAGATCCCTCACGTGCACAGTTCACAGTAGGATTTGTGCTTTTATGAGAATCTAATGCCACCACTGATCTGATAGGAGGGGGAGCCCAGGCAGTAATGCTCTCTTGCCTGTCACTCATTTCCTGCTGCGTGGCCCAGTTCCTAACAGGATAGGGACCAGAACCAGTCCATGGCCTGGGAGCTGGGGACCCCTGCTCTAGAGGGATTGCTCCAGTCACAACTGAAACTTTTTGGCCACCTTACAATATTGAAAAGTGCCATGGTCATTTATGTGTCTCATTTGTTGACAGACTTGTTTCCTTTAGATACAGTGAACCTGATGAATTACTGGAGAGAATAGACAAGAGAATTCTAGAGAGAATATAAGGGAGACAGAGCAGGAGACAGAAGGGTGGCCTTTGCCCATAATTGGGGAACCCACCATTGCATTCACTGTGTTTAAGTCCAGAAAGGTAATTATAAATTAACTGTTCCGCTCAAGACATTCTAACATACATCTAGAAAACATGCAAAAATGTCCTTTAGATTAGAACAGATGGTCTTCTAATTGGGTTTTGAAACATAGGTGATTTCACAGAGGAAATATGAAGTTCATTAGCTGGGGCTATTTCTGATGAAGCTGAAGGAGGGTAGAAAATCACACCTTCTCCTGTAAATGGGATCATATATTTGATACCTTTTGATTTGAAAAAACAAGCATCTAAGACCCAAGTTGACCCAATTTCACATGTCAGGGTGAAAAGAATTTGTTAAGAAGTTCAGTCTTGTAACCTAATACCACTCTGAAAGAACATTCTTGAAGTTTTATGTTAATTGAGCACCACTAGCTGTCCCTCATTAATTTCTGGTCAGGAATTGGTTTGCTGAATGAAGAAGTGATCTAGTGAGTACATTTGAATAACTCATGTTCATAGATTTTGATACGGTTTTATAAAAATAAAAGGATAAGGAACACATCCCCATTTTTTAAGTTAGAAAATTGCAAATAGTATTCTTTAGTCCATGCACAAAGGGAATCACTAGTCCTTGAGAAAATCAGAGAATAAATATTTTCTTCCCTCTATTACTTAAAACTTCTTCTCTTACTTTTCCTTTTCTTTGTATTTCCCTCCTAACTTTACAAAAAAATTAAAGCTTGGTGATTCATTTTTGAGGAATCAAAGGGTAGTGAAGCATTAAGAATGAAAAATCAGTGACACCAACTTGAACAGCTTAAAAGTTATTTTTCTTAGCAGAAGCATTAACTAAGCAATGGTACACTTGAGGAGAATTTACTGCTTTCAATTTTCTTTTTAAATAGTATTTTCTTGATTGTTTTACTTACTTCCACTAAATTATACTTAGGATGCAGAAAATACACTTCTGACTTATTTTCACAAAAAGAATTTTAATGGTAGAACTTCTGAACTTTTATTGTATTTTCCTTATAATGTTGCCCTACATGTAATTAATGATGTTAACTAATATTATTAATTAGTGATTAGTAATATATATATTTGCCTATTCTTCAATGTTGTAAATTTCTTATTCAACTCCTTAAATACTGCAGTTACTTCCTTAAAACCTTTACTATTGTATTTATAGATTTGCGCCAATAGATATAGTTCCACTCTAGGAGCACTTTTTTTTTTTTTTTTTTTTTAAATTGAGATGGAGTCTCGCTCTGTCGCCCAGGCTGAAGTGCAGTGGTGCCATCTCGGCTCACTGCAAGCTCTTCCTCCCAGGTTCACGCCATTCTCCTGCCTCAGCCTCCCGAGTAGCTGGGACTACAGGCCCCTGCCACCACGCCCGGCTAATTTTTTGTATTTTTAGTAGAGAAGGGGTTTTACCATGTTAGCCAGGATGATCTCAATCTCCTGACCTTGTGATCTGCCTGCCTCAGCCTCCCAAAGTGCTGGGATTACAGGCATGAACCACCGTGCCCGGCCTAGGAGCACTTTTAATCTGGTTTAAATGCTGGATGCCCTTGTGAGTTGGTAGTTTCAGTAGAGTGCCACAAAGAAGCTTGAGCTACATCTGGAAGGATATTTGGAGCTGGTGAGATCTAGAAGAGATGTGAGTACATTTCACCAGAAAATGCAGCCACACCGTCAGAGGCAGGGGAGGGCCATAGATAGGCCACCATGGCTGGAGGGAGAGAGAGAGCAAGGAATTACTTGGTGAGAGAGGACTCTGGAAGGTGTGAAGTCCTTGAATGTCTGTCTGTGGAATTAAGGTGATCTCATGTAAACCCAGGGTTGTTAAGGGGTGGGAGATCAGAGAGTGTGAATCAGGATTACCCTGAGAACTTAATCTATAAGTTTCATCTCATTCACACACACACACACTCACTCGCACACTCATTCATACACTCATTCACATCTTCCCGAAGAATGAGACAGTTCTCCCATCATGTTTGAGAACCACCGCATTAGAGAATCATAGAAAACTTTGTGATGGGGCCCTGATGCGGCAAGGAAAATCAGCTCTACAGCTGTGTGCACACTTACAGGGCCTACATGAAGTCCTAATCAACCTGAGCTCTTTGAATGGGGAACCTGGGTTATCATGAGGGTGAAACCATTTTATTCAGATCAAGTAATGACAGGTGATGCCAGGCCACTTGCCTGTGCTACAGGAAGGGCCTTGGTAGGCAGGCAGCCTACAAAGTCAGCCAGCACTGCTGGGCAACTGCACAACAGGCAGGTTGGCCTTGGAGGCACTGTCACTGTGCCAACGCATAGGCCAAAATACCGAGGAGCCTAGGCTACCAGGAGTGGCTTATCTGACTGCATCAAATGGCATAAGGTGACAGATATTTTTGACACAAGCTGGGACTCTGGCTTTAAATATGGTGGTTGGATCTGCACAAAATTATGCTATCCTTGGAGCTGGAAGAGAAACAACCTCATCTTCCAAATGCAAATATCCCAAATCAGAGAATACAGGTTACTCAGCCAAAGCTCCTCAGCTACTGAGCAGCAAATCACCAAACCTCAAGAAAAGGCTTGTAGGACTAAAGTAGCACAATTCAAACTTTTACCACTGGACCTGCACAGCTTACGCCACCCCACCCCACAAACCACTATTTTGTTTCTTGGTTACATAGCTTTTGTTTGAGGCACTAAACACTTCACTACTCTTCTCAGAAAACTCTCTCTTTATATTCTCAGTTGTCACCACTTCAAAATTCTGTTCTTTGCTCCTTAAAATCATCTGTTCTTCATTTATTCTCCCATATATTTATATATTTGTTAACCAGATATTTATGGAATGTCTATTTTTTTTCCAGGTATTATACTTCCATCCTTATCTGGTCCCATAATACGTGTGAGAGGATACCTCAAAATAATAAGCCATTGAAAATGCCATTCATTTCTTGACATTACCCCAGTGTTGGCAGTTAAATGACTACATATATGTCATAACCAATTGCATAATTTCTGAAACTGCAATTGATCCCACTTTTTTCAAGAACTGCTGAACAACATCTATAATTTCAGACCCACCGTGAAAGTCATGCAGGGTTTTTGACCTGCAGTGTAGAGTCATCTGGCTCAATTTTCTCGTTTTCCAAAAGCCGCAGAGCAGAATCAGGCTATAAGCCTTCCGACTCCTTGTCCAGTGTTTTTTCTACCTCATCAAGCCATTGCTTTGAAAGTGTCTTTTTTTGTAGTCTTCTTTAAAAGTAAAACCACTTTTCTTTCTGGATAAAGTGTCCTCACTTTCAAAAAATGTCTTTGAAGGCAAATATATTTAATCTCCTGAGAGGTTTTTCAAACCCAGGCAGTCTAGTACCGTGTACCTAAAGAACATACAATTTTAGCACATTAAGTTCCTAGGTGTAAAGTGAGTTGGTAATAACAAGTACGATATCCCAACATTGGTGGCATCTTTTGCTGAGGGTTTTCCGCCTTTCACTCCTTGCTCAGGCAGCACAGACGTTGTCTATGCACTGCCAGGCTGGTCCTGAGGATTAAATTAGATGAAATGCTTTGGAAACTGGAAGGAGCCTAGAAATGTAGGAGCTTGCTATTATCTCCAATAACCTCTCAAAGAAGGCCAGGCGGATATTCATCTTTGTATCCCGGGCATCTAGCAGAGTTTATTCAATAAATATTTGTTGAAATGAAATGAATGAAAGATTTGTCCAATGTCACGTTGAGAGCCAGGACTTGGGAGTCAAGCATGTCACAGAGTCTTTGTGTCGAAAATGACATCAGAGGAAAAAAGGTGAATGTGACATTGTTGTGTATCTTACTTAATACGGACGAATAAGGCTTTTCTCTGCACTGATTGCTCCATCTGAAAACCAATTGCCTCCCGTTTTGTATGGTTTTGTATTCATTCTCCAAACCCAGGCACTCTTTTGCTCTAAGGGTTTCCTGACTTGGATGTTAAGCGAGCTTCTAGCCCTGGCTTGGTTCTGTGTTGTCAGGCATAGATAAAGGCATGGTGGAATTTGCCCATTCCTTTGAGTGAAGGAAACTGTCAGAAACATTGTGGTCAGCCTTTAGAAACTCTCCCACGTTGGTTCCAAAGAGAACATTTGTGTGTGTGTTTGCTTTGGTTTTGAGAACTAAACACCCCTTTGACATTACGTGCGCCAGCTCCTGAACACTGGGGTGTTTCAGAAATGATGCCATGGGCACATGACGCAAGAAGCACTGCCCTGCTTTAGCAACAGGAAGAAAAGAGACCTGAAGGGGAGGCTTAAAGAATAGAGGGGAATGAATGGAAGTGTTTCAGAAAGGACAGCGCTGAGGGGCACCCCACAATTAGAGAGGATCACCCCCACCCCTCACTGTCTATTGCATTTTTGTCCTCTCAAAATTATTGAAGGGGATACAAAAGCTGCGAATGCTATTGGCCCGGCATCTTTCCCCGTAGCAACATCAAAAGTCTTAGGTCACATTGGGTAGGAGCAGGCTGCCTCCAAGCAAATTGGCCAGCAAACATACCTGGATAGATTCGTCCCTCCCCTGAAGCGATTTATTAGAGAAGCTCACACCTTATATTGATATGTTTCCTCTCTTTTTCAAAGGAGGGATAATTGTGTTTCAAATATGATTTTCTAGCAGAGCAAAAATGGTAATTCGTTTTTGCCCTCAGTGGCAAAATTCACGTTTTGATCAGAGCACATTCCATCTCTAATACATGTTGCTGAGTACACAGGTAGCATCTCATTAACGAGACAAGGACATTGCGGACACGCTGCTGCCCTCCGTGTTTCTGTGCTGGGCACCCCGTGGATGAGGCGATATGAACATTAGTTATGCAGATGAAGTCTCCCAGTGCCAGGCCCCGAATCCTCTCACCCAGGTATTATCTATGCGAGTTTATCTGTCCAGTGGTACATTTGTAAGGTGCATCCCCTGGTCGGTTCTCAACCAGGGAAGCTCCCCGTCTCCAACCACATCATCCCCCAAACCATTTTTCTCCCTCTCCCTTCCCTTTGAGCCCTTCTTCTTTGGAAATTCACTAGTGGAATTTTTCTCCCCACATCCCTATGGTGAGTTTTCCCAGCTTTGGAAGGCTCAGTTGCCATGGCAGCAAGCCTCCTCCGCCTGGAGCCGAGCTGGTGATTTCGGAAGAAGGGATTGTGGCGGTAGGAGGGAGGGGAAGAAAAGTCATTAAAGTCGGCCAATTAGTATGCAGGGCCAGTACCCCCTTGCAGCTCCTCTCACATGAGGAACAGCCAGGGCTCTTTAGATCCCTGCCCGTCAAGATGCAATGAAGCAAAGGGAGGGGAGACCTCCCAGCCGTGCACCTGTCTGAAGGCACCTGTCTGGAGGAGGCCTTCCATGGCCCCAGTCCAGGGAGCAGCCAAGTCCTGCTGCCACCCAACCAGCGCCTCCTCCTCCTCTGACCTCCTCTCTTTTGCCTCCCTCCATTTTGAAAACAGAACTTCATGGAAAGACCCCAGTGAGGGAGGTGCTGGAATGTGGACTAGTGGTAAAATCTACCCTTCAAGGTCTCATATATTTCATTATTTTTCTAGTTGGTGGATGGTTGTTCATCCACTAGTTGAAATGAGGGACAAATATAAAATGTGTCCCAGGATATCGGTGGCTGCTTGATACCTGGGGGTATCAAGTTGGCTGGGGGTAGCCAACTTCGATGATATGGAACAGAAGAAAGTGGCCACACTTTCATAGGAAGGTGTGACTACTTACACGGCCCAATGGAATCTGTTTTCCCCAGAAAGTCTGTCTTGAAGGGAGAGTGTTGATGAGTCTGCCTCTCTCTGAGCATATTTTCTCCTGCCACTGCCAGAGGTTGGATGCTCTCAGGGGCTACTCCACTAGAGGGTTCCTGGTCCCCAGCCCCCTTGTCGCCTCTGATACCAGTGCTCACTGCTGGAGGTAAATTATTATCCTCTGTTTCTTTTTCCCTGAATTATTTGTCCAGATTTTGTGGATTTGAAGGTTTCCTCCAGGGTTCCACACTGTGCCCAGTGTCTGGCACCGAGCCTGGCAAAGAGCAGAACCTAATAAATATTTACCATCTACACTGCCTGTCTCTTTCCACTCCCTGCCCAGCCCACTCTGATTTAACTTCTGCCTCATTGCTGCATCAAAGTTATGCTTACTGTAATCTGATTAAAGTCTGTAGTCAAGTTAATTGCAAGGGTCCAATGTCAATTTCCTGTGCTCCATTTATGCAGATGTGATGCGCTATCACTATGCTTACATATGTTACCATTGAGGGAAGCTGGGTGGTGAGAACAGAGGACCTCTGTGGACTCTACTGGCAACTGGCAACTACTGTGAGTCTGTTATTAGTTCAAAGTCCAAGAGTTAAGGGGAAAAAAAAACAATGTATACACACACACACACACACACACACACACACACACACACACACACGTATACATAATGGTTCTCACTAAACCCTTAGTGAAACCTCTCTAGAAATCAAGCCAGTAGGCATTTCCAGTCCTCATCTTATTTGACAATTGGTAACCACTCCCTGTTTCTTTAAATGTTCTTTTCTTGGATCCCTTGATACCACACCACCTTGTTGGCCCTTGTCCATTATAGGTACTTCTTTGTCTCCTTCACAGGGAAAGGCTCAGCCACTAACTGCTGGAATTTCTCGAGGCCCTTTCCCAGTCTCACTCCTCTTCCCAAAGCCATTTCCTCCATTCTCCAGGCATCAGTGATCACTGCAAAGATGACTCACAAATGCACACCTCTGGTCCAGTCATTCTCACTTGCTCAGGTTTCACTCTGGAGACTGCTGAGTTCCCTTTATCTCAACACACGCAGCTCCTCTCCCAATAACCTCTTTCCTAGCTCCCATCACCAGCATGCCCTAGCCTACTCGAGTGCTTCCTATCTCAGTGAATGACCATCACCTGCCAAGTTCTGTAAGAAACTCTATTCTCTCTGTACTCTTGCTACCCGCATCCTACTCCGAGCCATCAAACTTTCTGGGCGGCAGTGTCAGCCTGGCCACTCCTCCCACTGCAATCCCTACTCTGCACAGCAGCCAGAGTTTCCTTTGTAGAGTGCGAATCTGGCCACGCCATTCTCAGCGTAAGATCTTCTATGTCTTCTCATTGCTTTTAGGGAAAATAGTGAAATCCTTTCTCTGGCCCGCAAAATTCCGCATGTCCTGGTTCACATATGACCCCTCAGCTTCATCCCTTGTGAATCTCCCATTGTTTACAGTTCTCTAGCTATACTGGACTTCTTCAAGCTCCTCAAGCACATTTTCACCTCTCCTGTCACAGGACCTTTGCACATGCTGCACTCTCTACGTCTAGATGACTTCTCCTTCTCCCTTCACCTAGTGAATTCTTACTTATTCTTCAGGTCTTGTTTGAATGTTACCCCCACAAGAAACCTTTTGTCAGCCTTCCAGCCCAAAGTAAATTCTTCCATTTTAAGCCTTTGTGCAAACCAATATTTAGCCAGAACACTGGTTGCAAAAATTGAGGTATTTTTATACAAGTTTTTAAGTAACCACCACCCTGAATCCACATCCTTCAGCCATTAAAGAGTTACTTCCAAGCACAACATGGAGCCTTTCACCCACCAAGAGCTATGTAGGTTCTGATTAGTCGGTGCCTATTAAGTATTTTGAATATCTCTTCTAATTCTAAACACACTGTCTTCTACAGCATTTATTACATGTGTAATTTTATAGCTACATTGAGATTATTTAATTAGTATCTCCCCTATTCTAAGTTATATGAGGTTGAGGGCCATGCTCACCATCGTATTCCCCATATCTAATGCAAAGCAGGCACCTGATAAACGTATTCAATATATGAATGATTTAAGTGAATGAACAGACTGCTTCCTGATATCATCTAATTTGATCCCTGAATCCCATGAAAAGGAAAGTACAAGCTACATGGAGCGCAGGTAACAGTAGTGGCTGACCCCAGAGGATGGCTTGGCGGCAGATTCCCCATCCAGTGCCCTTTCTGCTCTCCCACCTTGTCCCCTTCCTGAAGACTTGCAGAAGACACTCTCTATTGTTACCACTCCCAGATCACTGCAGTGCTTCTGGACTCCTTAGCATCTCATATGCTCCATCCTGTCACCATGACCCAGTTTTAGACTTTGAAATTCAAGCATTGCTGACAGAATCTTTGTGTGTGGCTTCCCTGCCCCCACCCCCCCCCCATTCTCTAAATAAAAGATGAAATCAGAATGGTCATGTATTTGCTGTCTCAAAATAGTGCTTTATTTAGAGAGAGAAGGTGTTAGTTATTACTGGCATTTAACATTTGTTGAGTGAACAAAATCTGCTGAACATTGAAGAGAACATAGAATTAAAGAGTTCCTGCCCAATGTGTGTTGTGGCCTAAATTAGACCCAGACAAGTCACTAATGTGCAGAAAGGATGGATCTGAAGAGTGCCCCATTGCAATGCATAAAACATGCTCCAGCTGAAGAAGGAACATTCTTTTTCCTGAGAAGAGGGAATATTGTGGTCAGGACTTAGAGGTAACCCTTAGACCATTTTAAAAATAGCAAAGAGAACTAAAAATTCCATGTGAGTCCTTAGAAACAGAATACCCTTGGGAAAAGTAAATGTTCTCTCTTTCTGCAAGGGCCTTCCCTAAGAGAAATGCAGTCCCTAGATTCCTACTGAGACATATCCAGTCCCGGGTCTACTGCCAGCATGTGCTGTAGAAAGTCCCGTTGACTTCAGAAGGTGTCACACTGTAGAGGACCACACTTCCAAGAGTAACTACATACTGTTTTGCTTTTTTTTTTTTTTCTTTTCCCCAGAACAGTTATAATGTTGGTAGAATTTAAGAGAAAGAAACAGTTTTATCCCTTGGTGGTTTTGTTTTTTTGTTTGTTTGTTTGTTTTTTGGCATGGAGTGGGATGCAAGTCTCACTCTGCCCAATGAGAGCCTGCAGAATCCTAGTTGCCCAAATGAATAACACGTATGACTTCTGTCACTTGAATCCAAAGCAGGGTGATAATTTCTGCATATCGGAGTTGATTCTGGCCGGGGGGTTGAGAGGTTGTGCTGCTGGTTCTGCCACACACTTGGGCAAGTCATTTATCCTTTCTGGGCCCTAGTTACTGTACCTGAGAATTGAACATCAGAATGCCTAGCTTGCTGGGTTTTTGCGAGCACTGAATGTACTGCATATATAAAGAACTAGCAAATGGCATGGAACATGTGTTGGTTGTGTTTCTAGTACTAGGACATACCACCTTTATCTAAACAACTAAACAGAAACTCGAGGTCAGGTCCAAATTTAGGGTAGCAATTCCAGATGCTTCCAGATGCTTAAAGTTTTTAATTCAATAGATCGCATTCACTTGTCTAAAGGTAATTAACCATTAATAGAGGACAGGAAACATATGGATTCTTGAGAACCTCAGCTAAGTCAACAGTCTCTAGCCTTTCCAAATATTGCAATCCTGGGAAAATAAAGGAAACAGATCTCTAAAAGGGAAATATCTGATTGGCCACAAGTCTTAAGTGTAACAAGATGCTTAAAATTGACTTAACAAAGAGTACTTTTTATATTGTGAAGTGATCATCATACTCTTTCAATTTGAACATTATTGTGAACATATGAGGCTGCTGTACACAGGTCATAAAAATGTCAAAAGAGTGAATAGATCTAGCATGAAATATTAACCTCGGGAAAAAGCCTCTCTAAAGATGTAACCCCCTTCCCATTAATGTGAATGATTAAGCACTCTGAAATTTATTAGTGCAACATGAAAGATGTTGCTGTGATAAGACTTGGCAGTGACCTCCATTGTTGGTTCTTAGTCAAGTTTACAAAAGGAAGCTTTAAGGCATTTCATCAGAGGGAAGAACTAGGGTGAGGTAGCAATTCTATCTGTGCTATGGGCAGAGTACAGATGCCAGTGGCAAGTCACTTAAGGCTCAGCTTTGTGGACTTAAAGTGGAGCTACTTCCTTCTATCACTGTCTCCTGGCATCACCCACGTGGAGGAGAAAGGCCCTTTGTCAGGGCCTTGGAGCTGCCCACACTGTGTGAATCTTGGGAGAGGACATGAGTTGGTTCCAGGAGATACCAATGGTGTGGTTGCTGGGGTAGTGAGCCCCTGCACTGAGAGTCAGAGTGAGTGCTCTATTCTAGGTCTGCAACCAAGAAGCTGCTGGCCTTGGGAAGGTCTTTAAGTTCTAAACCTGCCATCTATATCATAATATTATATACAGAGGAGATGAAAAGAAAGAATAGAGAAGAGATATAGAAAGAGGTAGAGAGAGAGAGACACAGGCTCCAGCTTGCCCCTACTTCAGGTATGTGCCAAACGTCATGGCAGGAGCCCTGCAAGCAGGCTTAGCTAGATTTTCTAGTGCCTCCAATAACTAATCTCCTCCTTCCTTTCTGTGGCGGTTTTAAGGCTAGCGAGTGCAGTATGGTCCCTGTGCAGAGTGACCTGGGGCTTTGTTCACGTTCAACTGGGTGATAAGCAGCATGTGTCTGCACCCCTGCTTCCACCTGGCCGTGGAGGCAAAGCATGCATACCTTTTACAGTCCTTGTAAAGCTGGTGTCTATCAACTCCTGAGCTGCTGTTGATTTCATAGTGTAGGATTTATAGAGAAGAACTGGTAGCCAGACAGATAGGTATAGGGTTGGGCAGGAGCTGGGATTTAGACCCGGTCAGGTGCGGCTAGTGGTAGGGGACTGGCCCAGGGGCAAAGCTGGTCTCTGAGACTGAAAATCATCTCCAGTCCAGGATGGGGGTCAAGAAGAAGCTAAGTGCCCCTTGAAGTGGATGGGCCAGAAATGAGGAGTCTTATGCACAGATGAATTGGCTTTAAGGAATCTGTCCCTGAGGACAGGCACCCAGGCTCTGAGCTTATGTTTAGACCCTCAAACCTAGGTATCTTAGGAAGTCTACAGGACTAGTAAGGTTACTGATGCAATAACAGAATGGAGATCTAGTCACATCCCTGGACCAGAAAAGGGGCTATTTGGAGGAATTCCAGAGCTATGAGTGTTGAGCTGTGAGCTAGGGGTACTCAGGGGTCAGCTCCCGTGGGGCAAGTGAACAAAAACAATGATATCAGGCATAAAGCGGGAGCTGAGTGGTCAGCAGAAGGCACCAAGTCAGCCTGCCATGGAGGCTGAAGATGTACACAGCTGAGCAGATTTGGAAAGGAAGTGGGCTAAGCTGCAGCTGCTTGAGTAATGCTGGGTCTGGGAAAACCTGCGTGGGGCCAGGGACGTTCAGCTATGGTGGAGTGGCAGAAGGAAGAGATATGGAGTCCTGTGGCTTAACCCCCTCCTTGTAGCAGATGCCGCGTCTCCCCCACTGCCTCAGAGTCTCTTGGCTCTGCCTGACTTTGAGACCATTGGTCATTTTGCTATGCTCCAGCCCCTGCTGTGATAACCGGCTCTCTGTGGGGTCCCATCTGACTGCACAACATCTTGCCTGCCTTACATACCTCTCACCTCATGGCTTGGTGCCTCCCTGTTGATGCTGAGATACGAAGCTCAGATGGACTCCTCTGAAGCCCGAACATGCTCAGCTTGGAAGTATAGGGAAGCCAACACCCGTGTTGGGATCTTTAAGCAGTGCGAGGCAGAAGCCCGTAAATAAATGATCCCCCATTCTTCCCATTAAACAGACTTTCCTGAGAACCCAGTGTTTCCCAAGCCCAAGCAAGCAGTCAGTCTCATGGATACCAAACAGTGGCTTGTGCAGTAGCTCCTGCTCTAGCTCTTGCCCCACTTCAAGGGGCACTTAGCTTCTTCTTGACCCCCAACCTGGACTGGAGATGGTTTTCAGTCTCAGAGACCAGCTTTGCCCCTGGGCCAGTCCCCTGCCACTAGCTGCACCTGCCCAGGTCTAAATCCCAGTCCCTGCCCAGCCCTACACCTACCTGTCTGGCTACCAGCTCTTCTCTATAAATCCTACACTATGAAATCAACAGCAACTCAGGAGCTGATAGACACCTTGTCCTTAGGTGGCTTTACAACGACTGTAAAAGGTATGTATGCTTTGCCTCGATGGCCATGTGGAAACAGGGGTGCAGACATGTGCTGCTTATCAGCCAGTTGAATCCTCCCTTGCCTCACTCTCCTTATCCCTCACTCTTGCATCGCACTCTTTGGGAAACTAGTAGCAGATACACCTTGGCCTCTGGCTCTGCTTCACGGAGAAACTCTCCCACCTGCCAACATTCTCATGTCTTATAATTTGATTCCATTAAGGAAAGGAAAGAAAGTTGATACTGGAAGGACCTCATTTACACATGATACAGTGTCACCCATGACACAGTTCTGCAGTCCAGGCTCAGATGATGTCATTCTAGTGAAATACCAATGTGTGAAAATTTGTCCCAAATGGACTCTTCTCTGCAGTTGAGGTTGTCAGCCTCTTCTTTGGAATCCCCCATGCAGCCTTCTTTTCTCTCAGCTAAAGAGGCTCTTCTCTGTTGACTTCTGACCTTGAGGTTCTTGGTCCATCTTTTGCACACTCTTTAGTGCCTCCTGGAGCCCCTCTCCTTGGCCTGCATAAGAGAACCCAGTCACTTATGTCACTTATGTATATGTATAGGAGGATGAGGTTAAACACCAAGCCAGCTCATTAAGTCCATTTTAATGTCTTTTTTATCCCTCTCCCACTGAACGTACTTTTGGTGGCCCTGAATTAGAGTTTTCTCGTTTACAATTGCCTGAGCCCTTTGGAGCTTGTGATAACATGCATAAGATGCTCAGAGTCCTCGATTGTGACTCCTTCCAATCAGTAAGTTATAAAGCCTCTCTCTTTTTGTATTGTCTGTTAAGAGTCTTTAAAAGAGAACTCTTGTGATGAAAATTGTATTCTAATATCTTTAGCTATGGTACTACCAGCACATTGGGCCACTAAGGCACAAATTATTATAATTAAAGATATTTCACACTAATATTTAATTCTTGCTTATTTGAATGTATTTTAGCTCAGCACTATTGCTATAATGATACACTCAACCGCCTTGTAATCCTCTTTGGCAAGTTTAGCTCTTGAGTTCTCAAAATTAAAACTAGAAAAAGTCTGAGTTTTAAAAATAAGATTTAAAAAGTCCTATGTTGAAGAAAATAGTATGTATATATTTCATGGTAAAACTGAGTTTCATCTTGGTGAGAATGGTCCTGCCCTAAATTCGCTTTCCTAAGCCCTCCTTGTGTGTCCATTTCCAAGACTTCTGCCCAGCACAGCTTTCTGTTGAGAGTGGACTTCCAGCCACACTGACCCCCACCCTGGGGAAGGGTGGGTGGACCTCCCCATGCCGACTTCCACCGTTTCCTGTAGGTTTCCTCCAATCCATACTTTCATGTTCTCTGCTCAGGTTCTTGGTTTGTACAGAGCAGCCTCCACAGCCCAGCAAATGATGGTGACAGCACAGCAAGGAGAGGACAGGGCTGGCTACCTCCCTTCCTGAATTTTTAAATGGCATGAATGGAGGCTGTCTTGCACTCTAAGAGAGGCACCCGAGACACTGAGCCTCAGTCACAGTCACATCCCATGTCCTCATTGCAGCACATCTTACAAACAATTTCAGAGCAATTTTAGGTTTCTAGCAAAGTGGAGCAGAAAGTGGAGTTCGCATATACCCCCTGCCCCACACATGTACAGCCTCCCCGACTATTAGCATCCTGCACCAGAGCGGTGCTTTTGTTAAAGTCAGTGAACCTGCACTGACACAACATTATCACCCAGAGTCCGTAGCTTACATTAAGGTTCGCTCTTGATGTACTTTCTATGGGTTTTGACAAACGTATAATGACATGTATCCAGCATTGGAGTATTACACCGAATAGTTTCACTGCCCTAAAAATCCTCTGTGTGTCTCCTATTCATCCTTCCCTACCCCCTAGCCTCAGGAAGCCACTGATCTTTTTTTACTGTCTCCATCATTCTGGCTTTTCCAGAGTGTCATGTAATTGGAATCGTACTTGATTCCAACGATATGACATTATGTTGCCTTTTCAGATTGGCTTCTTTTTACTTAATAATAGGCATTTAAAGTTCCTCCATGTCTTTTCATGGCTTAATAACTCATATATTTTTAGTTCTAAATAATATTATATTGTGTAGATGTACTGCAGTTTATCCATTTGCCTACTGAAGGACATCTTAGCTGCTTCCAGATTTTGGCAAATATGAATAAAGTGGGTGTAGACATTCATGTGCAGGTTTCTGTGTGACATAAGTTTTCAATTCCTTTTGGGTAAATACCATGGAGCATGACTACTGGGTCATATGGTAAGAGAATTTTTAGCTTTGTGAGGCAGTGCCAAATTGTCTTCCAAAATGGCTGTATTGTTTTGCATTCCAACTAGTAATAAATGAGAGTTCTTGTTGCTCCACATCCTCATCAACATTTGATGTTGTCAGTGTTCTGGATTTTAGCCATTCTAATAGGTGTGATAGGTGTATAGTGGTACACATTACAGCATTTTGGGGGCCAGTATGGTCACCACTTAATGGCATCTCAGGTAGATTCCAAGACTTTCAGTTCACTTTTAGTTATGAAACAATTGAGTCTAGTTTAAAACTTTATTCTTACATCAGATTCAAAGCTTCCCCATCTGGTGTCACAGCCTGGAATTCTCCCCTCTGCCTCTTCTGGCGCTAGTTCTTCCTGTTTGGTTAGGGCCTGGAGGAGGGACTGAGGATGGAGAGTAAACATCTGGTTACTTCTCAGTTGTCATTCTCTTTTCTGTTGTCACTATTTCTCTGGAGTGTCTCCATGGGTCACCTTTGGGCAGCCAGAGTACAGACAAAAAGGCTAAAAGTAGACACTTTGCACAGTGCCCACTTATTCTTGAGAAACTCACATGTCTTTGTCCTGTCAGATGATGGGCAAGCAATCTCTGCCACTGGCCCTCTCAGCTCCACCATCTTTGTCTGTCCCTTTGTGCTCCCTTTGCAGTACACACAAGCTTGTTGTCTTAATAGAAGCTCAAATGCACAGTGAGCTCCCAGCACCCCTTCTTACAGCATCACCAATCTTTATGAAGAATTCTCTTGAAGCCCCTTGTTTGGTTTCTGATTGGGCATGGGGGAGCAGAAAGAGGGAGAAAGGATGGGAGTTCATTACCTGTCTTCCGGAATGTTCCATCAGAAGACCAATGGCTCCATATCTCTTGCTCACTCCTCCTCCCAGTTCTTTCCCTACACAGACTGAGAGAGGAGAGTGATCTAAGGTAGTGGATCATTATAGAGCCTGTGCTATAATTGGGGCAGAAGTCAGATCCAGCTGTAAGATGCTGTGCTGGCCCCTGACTGATACAGAGCCTTCCCTAGAACAGGTAGTAAACACAGCTGCTTTTTACCTCACCTGAAGGCCAGAATTTCTGAATAGGGCAGGGAGGGGACGATTGAAAATGACCCCCTAGTGTCCTATTATAGAACACCAAAGGTATGTAGGGAAGGGGACTTCACAGCTGTCTTCATCTGAATATTTAAACAGTTAATGACCTGATGGCCATTCATGACAGAAAAGCTGATTGCAGCAAACGGGAGATCTTCCTGCTAATACTCAGCCCTGCCTCTTCTTGACCTTTCCTTGGTTACTGGTAGTCAGGTACTATTCCCCTTGCAGTACTGCCTCATTACTTGGAAGGTGGTTCTTAGCCACACCTTTGCCTGCTTCCTTCCAGTTAAGCACAATCTTACCCCCTACTGCCCTGGGTGATAGAAATGCAAAGCAAGCCTGTTGACAATTTCTGAAGACCCCAAGAGGATGACTATCAGAATGAGGCCAGTTCTAACTGACTGAGTTTTCATTAGTGAAGATCATGAAACGCCTGGCCCATGAAAGCTCGAGGTTTGCATCTGGTGTGAGCTCACATGCGTGGATGCGCGAAGCTTCCCAGGTGCTGCTGGTGTCTCTTGGTGGCATTTTACTTTATAATGCTCAGTTTGGGTTCCTCTTCTGCTGAACCTAATTTTTTCACTCCAGGGATAACAACTTTTTCCACTTTAAAGTAATAGTGCAACTTCAGTGATTTAATTTAGAGAGGTGATGAAGTGACCATTCAAGTGTTCAGCAAATGGATAAAAGCCTTTCACAAATTCCTCAAAAATAAACACTCTCATCTTCTGCAAGGTTTACTAAATACACACTGTAAAGAACTGGCCATCAGCATATATACTTCTTGTTATTCGATGGCTCCAGTATTATATTTTATTCAAGTTTGGTTACATGGATATGGAAAGATAAAGTCTGACCCCTGAGGCAAAGAGGGTGGTCATTCTGCAAGTAGGACAGAGACAGAAGGAACAGAGAAGAATCGCACCCTGTCTTGACCATGAAGGTCTCAAGATGTCTAGGAATGCATTTCTGGGAGTGGATAGGGTTGTCTACAAATGGTGCCCCCAACATTAGGCCAGGTCAGACCGGGCTGGAAGGTGAGGGGCTCCAGTAGGTGGCCTGCTGAGTTGGAGAAACAGTTGGGGGACGGAGCTGAGTGAGCTTGGTGAATCAGCCCTGAGAGAGCCTTCTAGAAGGCTGGACTCTGTGCAACACAGTATTTCTCTTTCTGTTGTATCCTTCGTGTTTATTGTCCTATGATTTTCCTTTAGAGTTTAGCAAAGCCTTTCAGCTCACCTTGAGCTGTGCTAAGGCAAAACATGAAAAGCGTCATTTGTGAGATCATTAAAAAGGGATGCAGTGCATTCCTAGAGGCCAGCATGGAGGAAGCAGGCATAATTAAAGTGAGACAAAAACAAATGGGAGGAGAAAAAGGGTGGAGAGGCCTATTTTAACGCAGTTTTCTCATACCCCACCAAGGAGTCTCCACCTGGGAGACTCCACCAGTTTAGTGCTAAACTTGGTAGTTCTGGATTTACTTTGTGGGAAGGAAGTAGTTTCCCCTTTTTTTTTTTTTCTTTTTCTCTCCCTTTTCCTCCCTTTTTCTCCCTTTCCTTTCCATCTCTTTTTTCCTTCCTTCCTTCCTTCCTTCCTTTTTTCTTACTTTCTTTCCTTTTCTTTTTTCTTCCTCCTTTCTCCCTTCCTTCTTCTTTCTTTCTTCTTTTTTCCTTCTGACAACTGACTTATATCTCAAAAATCCATCTGCTTACCATTTATTTGAAACTTAGAAGCAATCTTTTAAAGGGGCACCTCGGTCAGTTCATGGGAAATTGTTTTACCCGTAAGATCACAGAACTTCACTACTTGTATTAGTTCATTTGTACTAATTCATTTAACATATTTACTGAGGACCTACTACAGCCCAGACTCTGTCCCAGGCATGGAGCTATCAGAGAGCTCAAAACAAAGTCCCTTCTCTGAGAAATTTTCAGTGGGATATACAGACAGGAGACTCAGCTATATGATGTGATAAATACTGTGATTTGCCCAAATATAAGGATGTATATAGAGTCATATGTTGCTTAATGAAAGGGATATGTTCCAAGAAATGTGTGGTTACAGGATTTCATCATTGTGTGAACATGATAGAGCTCACTTACATACACCTAGCTGGTAAAGCCTCCTGCAGGCCTAAACTGTGTGGCATGGCCTATTGCTCCTGGGCTACAGACCTGTGTAGCATGGGACTGGACTGTACTGTGCTGAGTACTGTCAGCAATTGTAACACAAAGGGAAGTATTTGCATTACTAAGTACAGAAAAGGTACAGTAAAAGTACGGTATTATAATCTTATGGGACCACCCTTGTATGGACTGTATATCACGGACTGAACAATTATGTGGCAAATGAGTGTATTATAAAACCCCCTTTTATAAGATTATCTTGTAGGTCAAAGTGCCTCAAGTTATGAATCCCAGGAGCACACACCTCCTGGTTGAAATCCAATGGCAGATCCGAGTCTCTGGTACCATCCAGGAGGGTGGGAGCATGACAGACGGAAAGGAAGGGAAAGGTGAGGACTACAGCGATGGTGGGTCTTCCAGAGATGAGTTTTCCTAAAGGGACTGTGGCTCATTGGGGTGTGAAAATTTCACTCCTTCATCCATTTCAACAACTGTTTATACCTCGGTGTGCTCAGCACTATACTGAGTACTAGAGCTATAGCAGCAAACAAGACCATCAAAGCTTATTCTAGTGGAGGGACACAGAAAAGACAAGCAACATCATACAAATAATAATTGTAGCTAGTTCTAAGTGCCGTAAAGAAGGAAGAGAAAGAGAGCCAACGTGGCCTTCAGTGTGCCCCGTGTGGTAGGCAAGAGGGACAGATGTAGATGGGGAGGACAGGGAGCTGAGCTGCACCTGTATCAGATAGGAACTGAGGGGTCCTGCTAAAATGTTTGGATTTTATTCCAAGTACAGTGGAAGGTGCTGATGAATTGTAAGCAGGGGAGTGATGAGATCCAATTTACATTTTGAAAAGAATCCTCCAGTTGCTGTATGGGGAATGGATTACAGGAAGCAAGAGTGAAAGCAGACATACCTGTTAGGAGGCTACTGCAGGGATCTGAGCAAAAGAATGTGGCAGGTTGGCCTAGGTGGCAACAGTGAAGATGCTGGGAAGGGGGTGCATTCAGAATATGTTCTGCAGGTAGGACTGAAAGAACCTGATGGTGGCTTGGATATGGGGATAAGAGAAAATGAGGAATCAATGATGACTTCTAGGGTTTTAGCTTGAATAATAACAAGAGTGATTGGTGGTGATGGTGGTGCTATTTAAGGAGAAAGAGAGAGAGAGAGAAAGAAAAAGAAAGAAAGAAAGAGGAAGGAAGGAAGGAAAGGAAGGAATGAAGGAAGGAAGGAAGGAAAAGAGAAAGAGAGAGGAAGACAGAAAGAGAGAGATGAAGGAAGGAAGGAAGGAAGGAAAGAAGGAAGGAAGGAAGGTAGAGGGATTTTTCAAAAGGGGGATGAAATCTGAGGACATTTAATCCTTGGGTCAGCAGAGGACAGACCACCATTGGAAAGGGGAAAGATTGTTCCAAAGTCTGATGTTCTTAAGTTGAAAATAAATCATCTCTGCTTTTCTCTATAGTTTCCAGTTAATTTACAATCCCTTGTTCATTCTATATAAGCCTTGCCATTCTTGGGAGTATTCTTGGCTTCAGCTCCAAAGACAAATTCAGGGATAAAGAGAATTATAATCCCCAAGTCTGTGTTCAGAGAGTAGATACTAGTGCTGGAAGACTTTTATATATTTCATTTAAGCTATTTCAAGAATTGGAGTAAAGTGGATATTAACCAGTTAATATAATATCCTAAATGCCAAGGATCTGCACATAAATAGATGTATTGCTGTAAAAAAAAAAGTACAGTTGTAGAGGATAGAGACCTTGGGAGGAAATTTTCAGAAATATAATCACAGGAGTTGACTAAGGGATTTAGAGGCAGAAAGGAAGATGCACACACACCCAAAAAAGAATGCCAGCTGATCATCATGAAGGACTTCGTGGCTATGAGATCTTTTCTCTTCTTCCCAGGATACCATAAGGGCAGCTTTCTTCCTCAAGGACAGCTCAGATTGCTTTAGGAGTCAAAGGGTGACCACCTTAGCAGTGATGTGATCACATAACGGGTGGAATATTGGGGAAATAATTAGGAAAAACAAGGTAATTTGGAGAGATTCTCCTACCCAGGTACTGACTGAGAGAAGCATGCAGAGACCATTCGCATAAATCCTAAAGCTGAAGTCCCAAGGGGGCTATGACTAAGCATCCCAGAGATTTGAGCTCTGAGAAACACTGAAGGAACTAGTAGTAATAGGATCCCTCTGCTGCTGTTTTCTCTTTTCTAGTGAGGAACTGGGACCTTGAGGGACTGTGAGGGACACCCACACAGTCAGACCTGCTTTGTTTCCTAGAACCTGTTACTTCGTGCAAAAGAAAGCATTGGTTATTGATGTGGTGCAATGATGTCGTTGTCAAATTCTCTGCATCAAAGAGGAAGAGATTTCCTCCTGAAGAAGACTCAGAAAACATGACTGATGATTGCCTTAGCTGGCTTGCATAGCTGGTCATGCCACCAGGTGGACTTGGGGAAGTGATGCAAAATGAAAGGCAGAAATCAAACAGAAAGAGGCAAGGTTAGAGGATTGGAAACATCCGTCTTCCATCGCCATCTTGGACCCTGATTCTGACAGTGGTCTTGGATTTCCATGTCTTTGTTTCCCTGCTTAGTAAATGGTAACGACAGCTAGGCCATAGACTATGCATTTGTTGTAAAATCCCATAATATCATGTAATGTGACTTAAAATATTGCCTGGAAGTAGCAAATTATTTCAAGATAGAGGTATTGAGATATAAATATAGATGTAGATACAGATACAGATATAGACACATACATCCCAGTGCAGCTGTGCTTATTATACAGAACCCTACTGCTGATAACCCCAAGTAACACTGGATTCCTTGCTTTTGAAACACATAGAAGTTGTTCCTGGCTCTGGGCTTTTGTACCTGCTGATCCCAATACCTGGAATGTACCTCTTCCCAATGTTTACATGTCTTGTTCTTTTACTTCATTCAAATCTCTGCTTAGGTATCACCTACTCAGAAAAGCCTTGACTGACCTACCTGTCTATTTAAAATAGAACTGCCCCTCTGTTCTTTCCAGCCCCTTACTCTATTATTTTGGCACAATATTTATCACCACCTGAAATTATTGTGCATAGGTATTTGTTTATTTACATATGACCTTTGTCTCCCACTAAAATGAGAGCTCCATGAGGACATGGAGCTTATTCACATCCATGACACCTGTACCTACGACAATGCCTCACACCCAGGAGGTAGCACAATATATTTTGCAGAATAAGTGAATGTTATCAAAACAAGCAAATGCGTATCAACTCTGTGGTTAAGGGAAAAGAAACCTATACTTTTTCCAGTAAGGGTTTAAGAAGTCTAAAAATATTATAATAGCTTATCTTATTATCTGTTGTAATGCAAATAGTCCATTGAGACAGAGGGAGTTTGGCAAGAGGGAAGTTTAGCTTCTCCCAACATGAGTTAGTGCCCGGCACTCTGCCCTGACTTAAGGCTGTGGAGCTATAGTGGTAGGGGTGGGAGTGAGCTCCTACAGGAGGCAGTGGCAATGCCAGAGGCTGGTTTGGGGATAGTTAGACCTCTTCTTACTAAGCTCTGCTGGCCCCCTTGGGCTCCCTGGCCATCATGCTAAGCATACATGTGGCCATGCCAAGGCAGCTTCAAGGTGAGCCACTCCTGCCTCCAAGCCAGACTGCCATCCCGAGGCTCCTCACCCTGGGGAAATTCTGATGGGGCTACAAGGAGGCCGCTGTAGTTGGATGGCTTCATGCAGTAGAAGTGGGATGGCCAACATGCTATACCACAGGAGGAGCAAAAGAAAGACACCCCTGGGGACAGGGCGCCCAACACTTCCCTTCTGACTGACTTCGCCCAGCTCCCTCTCACACTGTCCTCTGCTGAAGAGTCACTTTGGCTCATCCATCTGTGCTCTCAGTGGCTTTTCCTGGTAACGTATCCTATATGTTCATTACCCTGTGCACAACATATGTCTGTTTTTTTCCTGATTTACAGTTTCAACAGGACATGGATTTCCTCCTCTAAAGCCGATCAGCTACTGTCCATTTGTCTTTCCCTTCAGGATACCCCTCTGGGCTCCAAGGGGTATGTGCCAGCAGCCCCACTAGCGTTTACAGGAAGCCGCCTTTTTGGTTTAGCTGCTGGTTCTCCTCCCATATTTATTTCACACAGTATTGTCCACCCCTGAGACCATTCCCTAGGGCAACCACATGCAATCAATTCATTTGACAAATATTTGTTGAGCATCCCAGCGCTGGACTGTGCTGTCTCCCATGAAGTTGTATCTAGAGGCTGGAGGAAATAGCAAACAGGTAACCACAGGAATAAGGATCTCCTTACAGCTGACTGGGGTTGTGAGGGAAAGGGATTTACCATTATGATCTAACAAGGGAACCTGCTTTTGATGCCTAGGGACATGGTATTTCAGTTAAGTCCTGTTGGACAAGTGGAAGTTAGCCAGGTAAAAATTGAAGAGCAGTGTGTTTGAGGGACCTATGCCATCAGAAAGAACTAAAGGAGTTTAGGAAAGAAAGGGAAGATCAAAATGTGGAGGACCCTGCAAGGAAAGGACGGAGAAGCACGAGACCAGCAAAGGCGCTGAGATCAAACGGGGCACCAGCAGCCATTCTGAAGGGTTTTAATTTTATCATAAGGGCAATGGGAAGTCGTTGAATAGTTTGCTATTGTATTAACTGTGAATTGGAAAAAGGTCAGAAGGAAAATGGAGAGTGATTGTTGCAGTAGCCCAGGGGACAGTGGGAGTAGGGAATGATGGAACTTGATTTCTCAAAATGGAGGTAGAAAGAAGTAGACAGACTCGAGATGTCTTTGGAAGCATGACCTTGGAAGGACATCTTAGAGCATTTCACAAGCCCTTGACTGCATACTTTAGGACTTCTACTAACTGAGAAAAATGAAGCCCCTCTTATGATTAAGCCACTATCTCTGTGACATGTAGCGGATTGGAATCCCTAACTGATATGGCCTCTTTATCCCTACATTGGCTAGGCTTGTGATTCACTGTGGCTCATTCAATAATAGGCACAAAGTTCTTGGTTATGCCTAGCACATGGTAGGCCTGCAGTAAATGGTAGCTAGATGTTAAACGTTAGCCACACAGCTACACACAAGCTCAGCCATTGTAGCCTCTGTTGGGGCATTGTGGCCAACACTTTCTTCACAGAAAACTTCAGTGAGGAACTGGGATCTTGAGGCAGGGAACGGGAATGTCTTCGAAAAACCTTGTCTCCTGCTATCTTCTGTGAGCTAGTTTTTGCGGTCTTCTTCCATGTGACCCTCTAGACACACTGGCAAACATTTGGGTGTCCTGTTTTCAACCTGTTAGCAGAAGGGAACCGACAGCATCGCCAGATTAAGGAGTGAGCCACACTGTATTAGTGTTGGGACTATCACAACCCACAGCCATTTGTTCACATTTCCACTATGGTATCGACTCTGTCTTGCATTATGGTCATAGAACAAGCTCTGGAGGGCGGGAACCCTATCTCATTCAACTTTGTTTTCCCACAGTGCACATAGCACTGACTTTAGGTTGATGCAAAAGTAATTGTGGTTTTGCCATTACTTTTCGTGGCAAAAACCGCAATTATTTTTGCACCAACCAACAGTCCCGAACACAATGGGGCGGGACTGTATAAATACAAATGTGTTGAAATGGACCGAAATAAACATATGTGCAAAGAAGCAAGAGTAGTGATTTATCACATATGGATTGATTGCTACCACTGAAGTCACACTTTATGTCAACTACCTTATTGAACCTCACAGATAGGACACAGTAAGTATCATTGTCCCAGATTCTATGAATAAAAAACCTGTGTCTTAGTGTGGTGATTCCTCAAGGATCTAGAACTAGAAATACCATTTGACCCAGCCATCCCATTACTGGGGATATAAATCATGCTGCTATAAAGACACATGCACACGTGTATTTATTGCAGCACTATTCAGAATAGCAAAGACTTGGAACCAACCCAAATGTCCATCAATGATAGACTGGATTAAGAAAATGTGGCACATATACACCATGGAATAGTATGCAACCATAAAAAAGGATGAGTTCATGTCCTTTGTAGGGACATGGATGCAGCTGGAAACCATCATTCTCAGCAAACTATCAGAAAACCAAACACCGCATGTTCTCACTCATAGGTGGGAATTGAACAATGAGAACACTTGGACACAGGAAGGGGAACATCACACACCAGGGCCTGTTGTGGGATTGGGGGAAGGGGGAGGGACAGCATTAGGAGATATACCTAGTGTAAATGACTAGTTAATGGGTGCACCACACCAACATGGCACATGTATACGTATGTAACAAACCTGCACGTCGTGCACATGTACCCTAGAACTTAAAGTATAATAAACAAAATAAAATAAAATCTCAAGACATTTTAATACTTTTTATCACACACACACAAAAAAACTATGTCTTAAAGGGAGGTGATGTCTTGCCTACAGTCACACGGAAAATCATTGTAAGCACAAGAAGCCCTGGTCTTCACTGTAGTTCACTGTATTATACAACTCCGGGAGGAGTGGGAGCATGTACCCGGACCGCGGCGTGAATGGTGCCCCTTAGGGTCGTGTAGTGGAGCAGGACTGTATCAAATCCTGCAGCAAGGGTTTCACTGTTACTCTAACGCTATCACCTGAATGTTTCCTTTTGCTTAAGTCCCAGCCGTAGGGCTGTTCTCCAAGGGAAACATCACCTCTTCGGAACTTTTAGCCTATTGGGGAAGTTTATAGGCTTGATTTAGGCTTATAGGCTTTATCCCTTTTTGGATGCAATGAACAGACTCTAAGACAAGTGATTTATTTACATTCAGCTAGTTGGCAAGTGGCTGATCTAGAACAGGAAACCAGGTCTGTGGACTCCAAAGCTCATTCACTTCTGCTTCCAGGCTTCTCCAACAGGAGTCTGGCTGGGTAGCCTTTGGACCCAAGATGGTGTGTCTGGACCATAGACTCATGAAACCGCAAAATAAACTTACCTTTCATAATGCATTAGGAAGTCTAATGCAATCATTGTATCCAATGTTAAAGATGAAATATAAGACTTTAAATAAATTCCAGACTTGTCATAAACAACTGGGCTAGTGCTCCAGGTATGGTCCCAGTTAATCCCCAGTCCCTCAACTGTTTACCTCTTTCTGCAGTATTGGGGTGCTTTGGTGGAAAGGTTTGAGAAGCACAGGGGTATGCTACAGTGACTCCCCTAACACTGAACTTCCACTTTTCACCACTGTGCCGAGAAAAGGAGTTGGTCAGAAACTGAGTTCCAATTTCAAAATCGCAAAGCAGCTGCTGCTTGTAGCACGTGCACTTTTTATGGGTATATTTTATCTGTAAGTATGTCCAAAGAGGAATAAGGAAAATGAGCTTTAAATGTAGGTCATGTCTTCAACTCAGAGCGTGGCACACAAAGTAGATGCTCAGTAAGAGAAAGCTAACTTATTATATTACTTCTTAACTCTCACAATCATCACAGTAATCATCATGTCCTTCAAAACCAAGGTCACAATTGCTGTGTGTTACATATATCACAGAGATAGCAGAAAAGAACCATAATGATGCCAGGTTGGCAGTTAGAACCATAATGATGCCAGGTTAGCATTTAGAACTCTCTAGAGAAAGTGGTTTTCTGCTGTTATTACACTCACGTGAAGGCAAACATCAGTAACCATAGCAGAATGAGCTTCCCCAGCTGAGAGGAAAGAAGACCTTATTCATTTTTAACTGGCTTTCGTGTATTAAGTCCTCATTTCAGGCTAATGATGGAATATAAATTCCAGCAGTCTTCAGTATTATTGAAGAAGCTGGGATTGACGGTGGGACAGCTACTGTCTCTACTCACTGGACAGGATGCACGCGGGACCACAGTCATCACCACAATCACAGATGATACGGAGAGTGCTGTTTGGAATGCAGAAAAGCCTTTGCTTTTCTGGCTCTGTTGACAAATCACTGCATATGTCCTTTTTAAAAAGCTACCTGGAATATCAGCCTGTCTCAGTAACTTCCGTAGGAAGAGTCTTACATTGGAGTTTTGGTCCTAAACCAGCATAATGCCATCATCATAACATAGACAATGACACACATATTGCTTCTGCTTCCCTGGTTGCCTTTTCTCAGCACCTTGGTGGTCTCTGTGGCTTTTCACCATCAAAGGGTGCAATGTTTTTGTCTCAAATGCTAAAAGTTAGATGGTATCTTGGGTTCAACACATAATGCTCAGGAGGCCATGAAAAGCTCGGTAACATTGCACATTTTAAAAAGGCAGCTTGATGAAATGTATATTTTTGGAATGTGCAGCTCCCCATTGCTGAGTGATGTGTAAACACAATAACCTCACACCAGGCAGCGTGGTGTATTTGTACTTTCTAAGGGTTTCATTCTTCCGTGGATCCACTTGGAAACTCCCTGTGAAGATTAAGAGTTACTGGGGAGCGGAGCTATCACTGGAAGGGGAAGAGCATGTTGTTACTATCTGATGAAGAATCATTGTTTCTAGATCCAAATGTAATTCTAAAACTTCTGTGTGATGAAAGCTTAATGCTATACTGAGAGAAGATTTACTTGCTCCCCATTAGAGCCAAATGTAAAATAAGATGAAATTACAATCGCTTCTAAAACTAGGGGTCTTTGGCTGTTTAGATTATATACAGTACACAAGCAGGAGGCCTTCCCTATGTCATGGGGAAAATGAAACCCATGTGGGAGGTAACCTCAGGTGACATGGAGTCCAGGAAGCCATTCTGCCCCTGTATACACCTCACCAGGGAGTGTCAGGGCCTCCTCATTCTCCCTTAGCCAACTCCCAGGGAACCTGCAAAGGGGTGTGTAGAGGAGAGAGGGAAGAGATTGCTGTAAGGTTTGCACTGGAAATGGACTAGGGCTGCTGTAGAAAACAGCAGGTTTTAGCCATTTGCTAAGCTCTAGAATGAGATAGCAATAGGGAAGGCACCAAGAGTTCCCTAGGAAGGGAAGGGAGCAGTAGGGTTGGGTCTTCACTTGGGAATGTGAAGATCTGATAAAGGGCTACAGATTTGGATTCTGGACCAGAACTGCCCACCTCCTAGTGTTCAGAGCTGTTCTTGCTCCCCTGAAATATGCCAGAATCAGAAGGGAGGGATGAGCAAGGAGAGTGTTGCAAACTGAATATCTGTT
This sequence comes from Macaca nemestrina, assembly GCF_043159975.1. Taxonomy (NCBI): domain Eukaryota; kingdom Metazoa; phylum Chordata; class Mammalia; order Primates; family Cercopithecidae; genus Macaca; species Macaca nemestrina. The sequence goes on along the minus strand of NC_092138.1, from coordinate 13,036,001 downwards.
CCCCTCAAAATTTATGCATCAAAGCCCTAGCCCTCAGTATGACTCTATTTGGAGATGGAGACTCTGAGGAAATATTAAGGTTAAATGAGGTCATGAGAGTGGGTCTTTGATCCCATAAGATTAGTGTTCTCATGGGAAGAGGCATCTGAGAGCTCTCTCTTGCTCTCGCTCGCTCTCTCTTCCTTCCATGTGAGGACACAGCAAGAAAGCAACCACCTACTAGTCAGGAAGAGAACCCGCTCCAGAAAACAAATTGACTGGAACTTTGACCTTCAACTTCTAGCCTCAAAAACTGTAAGAAAATAAATTTCTGTTGGTCTGTGGAACTTTGTTGTGGCAGCCCAAGCAGACTAGGACAGTGAGCCCTTCCCACCCCTACAGCTGAGTCTGTGTCAGACTAGAGCTAAAATGCAGAGTGCTAAGCCTTTGGAGAGACGGTCCTGACCTAGTCTCTCTACTTCCTAGCTGTGTGCTCTTGAGTCGGTCCCTTGAAATTCCTCATCTCTTAAGTTGGGATAAAAGAACATGCCTGACCGACCCCACAGGATTAGTGGAGAATGTAATACGTAGACTAACTGTAACAGCTGAGGTTTGTTGTACATTACTGTGTGCCAGGAGTTGTCCTAAGGGGTTTGTTTATTTTATTATTTTATTTTTTGAGATGGAGTCTCACTCTGTCACCCAGGCTGGAGTGCAGTGGTGTGATCTCGGCTCACTGCAACCTCTGCCTCCCATGTTCAAGCAATTCTCCTGCCTCAGCTGGGACTACAGGCATGCGCCACCAGGCCCAGCTAATTTTTGTATTTTTAGTAGAGACGAGGTTTCACCATGTTGGTCAGGATGGTCTCGATCTCTTGACCTCATGACCCTCCCGTCTCGGCCTCCCGTAGTGCTGGGATTACAGGCGTGAGCCACCGTGCCCGGTTTGTTTATTTATTTTTAAGGAAGGCTCATTGAAGTATAACATACCCATAGTATAGATCACTTTTCACTACACAGTTCTGTGAGTCTTGGCAAACACGGTCATTTAACTGCTGCCACAACCACGAGGTAGAACATTTCCATCACCCTCAGGCTTCCTGGGTGCCTGACTAAAGCAAGTCCTCTCCTCCTCTCAGTTCTATAGTTTGTCTTTTTAAAATATCATGTAAAAGGAATCACCTAAGGGTTTTGAGTCTGGCTTCTTCCAAAGAAAGACATTCTTCTAATATCTACTCTTTGCAACAATATTTTGAAGTTGGCACAATTATTATAGAGTGAAGAGCTGTGGAAATGTTATAAAAAAGCAAAAAGTGTAGGCAAGCCTGAGGTATAATTATTATCATCGTTTCTATTATTATTATTATTTCACAGTAGAAAAAATACAATCAAATTTGAATGTAAATTTTGTGTTGAATTTGCCTTATCTAGAATCCAGGTGTCAGGAGATAGTCATAATAGCTCTGTGACCTGTCCCTTCAAAACAGATGATAATTTGCCTTATTTGGGGAGAATAGATATTTAATGACATAAAAAGTATTTGACAAAATATTGTTAACATTAAGGTCCAGCACATCTTCTCTTTGACTAACCCAAAAATATTGGCCTTGAAGTTACTAAGTCATTACCTTTTGTCTGTGACCAGATTGAAAGATGTTATAGGCTACAAATAACAGCAGTTCCAGGAGTGGCAGTAATCAATTTCCAGTACTCAAAAGAGGGAGAGGAAGCTGGTTCCAGCACTCCTCCTTACCTGCCCCGAGCTATGTTCATTCAGGAGTGAGAGATGAGGCAGAAAAGCCTGTTTTTACGCACAAAGCATCCCCCGATTGAGTAGTCACACGCCTGGAAGCCCCTTATCACTCTTTGTAATAGGAGAATTCTCTTCTTCCTGGATGTGGTCATTGTCCAGCCACAATGACTCCAGGTTCTTCTCCAAAGGGAAGATTTTGTGGACACTGTTTCTTTTTCTCTGAGACGGAGTCTCACTCTGTCGCCCAGGCTGGAGTGCAGTGGTGCCATGTTGGCTCACTACAACCTTCGCCTCCCAGGTTCAAGCAATTCTCCTGCCTCAGCCTCCTGAGTAGCTGGGATTACAGGTGCGTGACACCACCCATGGCTAATTTTGTATTTTTAGTAGAGAAGGGGTTTCACCATGTTGGTCAGGCTGGTCTCGAACTCCTGACCTCGTGATCTGCCCGCCTTGGCCTCCCAAAGTGCTGGGATTACAGGCCCTATTTTTAACCTCCTATTACAGATACAGCATGTAATAAATAAATAAATAAGGTCTAGCTATTCCTTAAAGTTTACAGGTTCATGAATTTTTAAGGAACACATCAGGAAAAACTGCTGAAACAAAGCAATGGAGCGTAGGGTGTGATCAGGAGGTCTAGGAGCCCCTTCAATATTTAATGCAACCGAAAGCCTCTGACAACTAATCATCTCTTAATGGGGCTTGCCCTTTGGCCTACAAGTTTCTAAGGGACTAGAATGTTTGGCTTCCAAATAAGTTATCACTCACTCACTGAGTAAATACCACAAGCTGAAAGTGGCCTCCCAGGCATCATTGGTCTTTGCTAGTTGAGTTTAGAAGGTCCCAGATTGGCATTACTCACTTCTAAATCACTAGCAGCTTCAAAGCCAGAGAGGCATTTGCTTTGGGTCTGTAGAAAGGCTCCTGTCTACCAATGTGCCTCTCAGAAGCACAGAAGGAAGATGACAGAGGGAGAGTGAATTTTGGTGGGGGTATGATCCTTTGGGGGAAGTAAGAGACAAATGAGAAAAGACTAAATGTGACACTGGCATTTGTACTAGGTCTGGACAAGTGAGATTTGAAAGGAGGAGTCTAGGAATGAACAGGGAGGGGCCGTACGGAGAAGAATGGATATAGTAGAAGAGAAGGGAAGAAGATGGGGATGCAAGGAGGATAATAAATGCATTTTCTAAGAAGCCCAACATAATGGGGAGAGCTAACCTGTCACTTCCTCTCTCGTCTCCCAGTATACCTGGAAAATGAGTGGTGCATTCCTCATTAACTTGTACCAAGGATAACAAACAGCTCATAGGAAAGAACCTAGCCTGTCAGCATGAAGAGACGTGGGATAGAGAGCTGTCTTCAATACCATTTGGTCGCCAATTCATATTTACATTTGCTCAGCAATTTCCTTCATTTCCCTAAATTCCAGTCTTCCAATTTCAAAAAACAAATTGTTCGTTAGCCACAAACAACTGAAATTTTTCACAATTTACATCCTAATGACCAGAGTGTGTACTTTGAATTTATTGGGTAAGAAATAAACTTTATAGTCAAACTAATTAGATGTGTCCAATCTAATTTAAATATAAAATCTTTGATTTCTAATGCAAGATATTTACACCAAGGGCCTTTTAGTATTTTCTTCAGGATTTACTGTCTTGAAATACCTTTCAAACAGGTAGATTCAAAGAATGTTCAGGCCTGGGTATTTTAACTAGAATGCAGTTGTTATTTTTCTCTACATATCACTATCAAAATTATGAGGTGTCATAGAAATAAATATTAAGGGCTAAAAGAAGAGTTCTTTTCTTGATATATTTTAAAAAGGGGGTCCATTTTTTTTCAGGTTGATTTATTTTAGACACTATGGAATTTCTTTTTGGCCTTGTGCCTCAGACATTGTTCTGATTAGCTTTGCTGGTTTAACCAAGTTGCAGCGATTTAGCAGCCCTGATGGTCATCTGGTTTTAAAAATTATTTTTCCATAGTTTAACTTCCTTCTTTAGTGTCTCCTAATTTTCTCCAGCCTCAGAAGAGATGTGATACTAGCAACTATCTTTAGAAAAATACTCCTTTATGTTATACATAATGAAGTCTTCCTAGACTTCATTCCCAGACATAATAATTCCAAGTCTGCAATGTGGACACTCCCCCTGTCTACTGTACAGGTGGCAAACCTAGACATGGGATTTCTTACACAACTTAGAGAGCCTTTATACTCCTTGTGAACCACAGTAGATTTGGCTGCATTTTGAGAAGTTATGAATTTCTTATTTGTAGCATCAAATAGGTGAGACTGTTTCCATCCGTCTAATCAAAGGCTTGGTTCTATCAAGAGTTTACAGAAATGACTGGAGAATGTACGGGAAGGTAGTGAAGACTGATCGCTTTCAAGAAACACATTGAGACAAATAGCAGCACTCACGAGGAACCCACTGAAGACATGGTATGCTTACCAGCCTCTGCCTCGTCTCCCACCAGAAAGAACTGAATTGTGTACATCTCTCTTGAGGCATGTGATACATTAGGCAAAGAAAGGAGTTCCTTCTGTGTTCCCAGAGCTACACTAACAGTACTAGAACCATCCCTGCGCCGCAGCAGGGAGGGAAAGTTTTTTCTTGAAGTGGTGGGACTTGAGCTTGCCTTTAGGAGACCTTTGGGAAGTAGGGAGAAAGGGAAGAAGATCAAACTTTCTAAGAGGCATGAGTAACTTGGCCCTGGATGGGAAGCCACCTAAACTTGCTGGCTGAACACAGAGTGTGTGTGGAGACTGGAGAAAGCAGAAAAGCAGAGTGGTCCATCCTAATGAATACAGGTTGTCCAATGGGGAGAGGTTTGGTATGTGGCTTTAGGTAAACTACTTAAACTCACTGACTTTTAGGGGCATTACTGGCACTATCCAGGCAAGTCTATGTCTGCTCTAGAGCATAACCATTGGGTTCAAGTGGGATAATTGAATAGAAATTCTTTGTAAATGGTGAAGACTGAGTGTTGATGGATGATTATGGTGGTGCCGAGGTGGTGGGTAACTCTAGAACCACAGCGTTTTTGTGCTGGAAGTAACCAAGAGCTGCCCTAACTCTTCACATTTTACTAATAAAGACAGAAGCCAGACCTGAGGGTACCTGCTCAGGCTGGTTAATAGCAGCACAAGAACTAGAACTCCAGTCTCTTGGGTTGAGGAAAATAACAATTGCAAGTCCATCCAAGTCAACTCTCCAGATAACCGGGTTTCTCATCTTGCACCAGATCAACCTGGTGAGTTTAGTGGAGACCATGAGACCCCATTCAACTTAATTACTGGAGAGTCCCTGGGGCCCCACGGCATATCAGTCTGAGAGCAGGAATTCTGACTCCCAGTGTCATTCCTGGGATCACATTCCATCTCACAAATATTTAAGCAAGGGCATGAGGGCAAGTTGCCAAGTAGTACGATACAAAACAAATGTCTCATTGTGTTTGTTGCTGCGCAGCGTGTTGTTTGTGTGGTCCAAAAACCATCAAGTGACTATAACTAGAATGTGACAGTAATTTGTAACAACAGTGACTTTTTTTGCGGGGGGAGGGTCTGCTTTTGTGACATGCTTCAAAATTCTGAGAAAGGGTTGCAAAAGAAATGTTCAGAAATGTTCTAAATAGGCTTAGAAAACTTGTGAACCCTGTCTGAACTTTTATTAGATTGTCCCACCACTCACCCATTTGACATCTGAACAAGGAAAGCATTATTTATAACAGCATGCATGAAATCCCAGAAGGGATTCGTGAAAGAATTAGAGTGAAAAATCTGCCCCAAAGAGACAGCAAGCAGAAAATAAACGATCAGTTGAGAAAACATGTAAATCAAAATGTGAATCTTTTGTTCTCTCTCTCTTCTTTAGAGGAAACAAAAGCTGTTTCTTGGCCATTAGCAACGCAGGAGAGAGAACCAGCATCAGATTTTCTATCTTGCATTGCCAGTGACAAAAAAAAAAAAAAAAAAAGGGGGGGTGCTGCTGTCAAAGGAGCCACTTGGTTATGGCCAAATGAGGAGTTCAGGAGAGTGAGATATAATGATTCTTCTTAACGTCTCCAGAATGGCTGCTTCTCGTGGAGGAAGTAAGTGAGTGAAGGTTCCAGAGAAGAAAGCCACACCTCATAAGCATTTAATACTTTAAGACTTAGAAAGCACTTTCACAAATGCCTGCTCCAGTAAATACCTCCCAACAACATTGGGAGGTATACATTGGTACCTATATATAATTATTACACCTTGGCCACAGAGACGTTTGGCAACTAGTCAAGGTTATTCAAGTAGGAAACAGGTGACTGAGCTATTGGAAACCAGCTATTGTCATCCACTGCATTGCAGCTGTGAATGTCCAGGTAGATATGGAAATCCTGAGATCTTGCTAAATTAACACACCCCTAAGTGTATTTTTAGCTGTCTTGTTCGAGACATATATAAATGGTTATCTCTCCCACAAACACACATTCAAATAGTTTAATTTACCAAATTTAAGTTTGTTCTTTCCTGCCAAACTCCTCATATACTTTAATAAGGCTCAGTCCCTGATGGATCTCCTTAAATTGAAGAGGGTTGCAATTCATAGTACATTTGACACGTTTGATCTAGGAACTTCTGGGATTGCCAGCTTTTAACATTTTGAGGGACTGATATCAGAAAGAACACCATGCTGGGTCATAATATCCCAGTCTCTTGTTACTCCCACGCACCAACTACATACTGATTATAAATCTAGATTCTAATTTCAATATTTTCGTAAAAGAAATAACTATGTCTTTTTCACTAAGAACTAGGCCCTCTCACTCCGTGTAACTCTGGGATGAAACCCTCAGAGCCATGCATTTGTCCACTCTTTTAAGCCTTTTATCTTTAAAATTTTCTGTAAAATTCAAGGTTTCACACTTCTAAATAGCTCTTGCAGGAAGGCTCTTTGCAAGAAGTAATTCATTCCTTCCCACAAAAGAACGCCACTCTTAGTAAGTTCTACACTCCTTTCTAAGAGATTAGCAGACACTTCCCTTTCCTGGATGTTAAAACAAAACAACACAACTCAGACAGCATAACAAGACCAGGTCTCAGTCTTTAGTGTGAGATTCCCACTTCTCTAAGCCACTTTGACCACTGGGGTCCTATTTTATCTAAAGAGAAAGAACAGCAACACCAAAATGCACAGTGGAGCTGGTTGTACCACAGCAGTATGCTGAGATGAACAATGATGATATGAGCTCTTCTTTATAAGGTAGGAAGAAGGTGAAAATGAGAGCGGTAAGGTTAAAAATAAGATGTATAGCAAAAGGGATTGTTTTTCTCTTTGATTTCATCTTACCCTTTTTTTTTCTTTTTTTTTTTTTTTGCATGTTAGGTAAGCAGAATAAGGCCATGTTTGTATCTTAAGAGGTCCCCAGAAAATGCTTGCTGTGTGGATGAAAATGGTCTGTTAAAATGTGTAGACCTCTGTCCTATCTGCACCACTTGCTGGAAGTGTCACCCCAGGCAAGGTCCCATAATTGCCAGGAGCAATTTCATCGTCTGTAGGCTAGAGGAGCCACCATGAGTCCTGAGTTCTTTATGGTTTGCTCACGCAATTAAATGGCACCGGACGTGTGTAGATGTTTTCTAAACTATATGGTACATTCCAATTATGGTTTCAGAGAATGGCAAGGAGACTAGAGATGCTTTATTCTAGGGGTTAACAATCTTTGAAAATGTGTGTGCCAAAGTGCCCAGCCTTTTCTGGCACATAAACAAAAGGGTCATTTGCCTAGCTCTGCAAGGTGGCAGCAGCATCTTTGAATGGTCCAAAGCAGTCCTCTCCTTGCCACTGCCATGTGGGCTGCCCAGACCTGGTGGGATCATTCTACCCTCATGCTGCAAGTCCTCCCAAGCATCTGGAAACATCAGCAGATTCCCTCTCCCAAAGTCCTAGGTACCCAGGGGTCACAGAGTTATGAATAGGGCAGATATTCACCAAGCCAGAAATGCGCTGAGATAGCTGTACCCATGTTTACCACCCACATCCTTTCTGGTTGGTCAGTGTCTGTGCAGTTTGAGTATCGACCCTGAGGGTGACTGTTGCCACCACCTTCAGACATGAGGTAAGACCATAAGAGAAGTCTCTGTCTATTAAACACTGATGACCTGTCACTGCTGAAGGAAGAGAGAGGAAATCTAACACCAATGAAAACCAACTTAGCCTTTATGAGCTTTATGTTTATTAAAAGCTGAATAGTAAAGATGGTCACCTGAGCCAGTAGTTTTTGTCCCTATTTGTCAAATTTGGATGCATCATACAGAGAAGAATGAAATAAAATACCCTCCTCCTTTTGTACTCTTGTGCTTTCTTTGGTGCTAAGAACATCACTGGGAATCACCAAGCGTGTTAGACATCTCTGACACTTCAGCCTCTTGGGTTCTGGGGTAGGGGAATATTTTTCAGGTACTGTTAGTTTATTTTCTTCCTTTAATAAATACTAACTGGATATTGAGAATTAGAATTGGGCAGAAACTCTATGCACCATTACTCTATAAACTCAGGACCCAGAGTTGTTACAGAAGTCCAACTTTTTGCTGTAGGATAAGCCCACCTGCTCTCAGGTGTCAGGCACACTGTGTAGCCTGGTGGTGCTGGGGGGTTACCAGGATGAAAAGCGGAACTTACCAGCCACAGGACTACTGTGCAGAAATCTGTTCATGGGTTTGAAATCAGGCATCCCTGACAAACCCGGAAATGAGCTTCTTAACTTTCCTCCACGAAGTAGAAAGTCATATACAATTTTACTTTGTCAAAGAAAGTTTTCTTTGCCTGTACTAATGCAATTGCTATCTGATGCCCCAGTCTTGGTGTTTTCATTAAAGTGGGCATTTAAAAAAATGTATTTATCTATTGTGGTAAATAATCTAAGGAGCAGTGCCCTGTAATAGAGGAAAGTCCTGAGCTTAGAATCCAAAGACCTGAGTTTTTGTGTCTGTAAGCAATCTGAATCTCATTGCCTTATCTGTAGAAGGAGAATAATAATGCCTGACCTGCCTATCGCTGAGTGATGATGGAGGGGTTTGAGTCAGCATCATGTACACATAAGACCTGAAGGCAGAAGGAGGCTCTAGCCTTGCCAAGGAAGTAGAGTCACTGGTTGGTCATTTTGGATGCAGAGCCCCTCTTCGTTCTCCTGGTCAAAGTGATCTTGTTAATTAGAAGATTGAGTCATCCTCCTAGCAGAAAGTGCATGTATGTGTGTGTAGTTTTATTTATCCAAGGTGATCATCTACCTAATCATCATCCCTGCTCCTATCTGGTTTTGAGAGAAAGAATTGCAAATAATATATTTTTAAATGATTTGGATCATTCTTTGCCCTCTGTCTCTGTTGCTTAAGACTATGAAGAAATCATATATCCCTTATGTGTTTATAAACAATTAAAACTATAAAGTGCAAATAAGGAAAGCAAGCAGTGTCCCCCAGCATCTCCCTTCCACACCTGGTTTTGGAGTGACTGATGCCTCCCTGTTGATCCCTTTCTCTCCAGGTCGGTGGCCACACGATGCTGCCCATTCGTTGGATGCCTCCAGAGAGCATCATGTACAGGAAATTCACGACAGAAAGTGACGTCTGGAGCCTGGGGGTCGTGTTGTGGGAGATCTTCACCTACGGCAAACAGCCCTGGTACCAGCTGTCAAACAACGAGGTGTGCAATGGGTCTGGCCAAGACCCTCCAAAGGGCTGAGATCCCAGAGGCTTCCATCAGCTGGGGCCTTGTTTTGGGTTGGAAGACCATGTCAGGATGTTATCTTATGGGGTTTTGTTGGCGGCAGCACTTCCCACGTAGCCTGCTATGTTTCTAAATTTCATGGTCAAAGTATAGTCACTCTGAGAAAGCAAAGCACAGCACTCGCTGATATGTCCTTGCTCCTCTGGTGGTGGGACTGAGGAGTCACTTTATGCAGCTCATCTGATAAATTAATAGCAGATGTAGCATTCCAGAACCCATACAGTCCAGCAAGTTCTTTAGTATTGTTCCAACGAAGTTTCAAGGTCCTTTCCCTTTTGAATATTTCACCAGAACATTAACTTCTAGTGAAAAACTCAAACGTTTTGTTTTTTCTATTCTTACTCTTGCAAATATGTTTATATTTGAGGCACAGCTTCTTGGTCAGGCACCCCACATCTTTTCCAGATCCATGTCTGTCTTTTTAATCCAGTTCCTTTATCCAATAGCCTGCGAGGTTTCCTGTCAGTCAGTGCCTTAACACACAAGTGACTCATGTTCCATCTCAGACCAATAAAAACCACAACATGCGGGAGCTCCAGTGTGAGGTTTGGGAGCATTCCATATAAATTACTTTTCCACCAGTTTTGTGAAATCAGAGTGGCTTGGAAAAATGGATATAAGCCAATCAAATTAAACACAACATAAACTAACCTATAATAATTGTTCTCTTCCTTCTGAGAAAATGAAACCAAGAGTGGGCTTCTTTTGTAAAAGCCCCTCTTCTGCTGTTTCTTGCGCTAACATTTCTTTGATGTGAGTTGCTTTTCCTCCTGTCTCATCCTATCTTTGATCTCCGTCCAGGTGATAGAGTGTATCACTCAGGGCCGAGTCCTGCAGCGACCCCGCACGTGCCCCCAGGAGGTGTATGAGCTGATGCTGGGGTGCTGGCAGCGAGAGCCCCACATGAGGAAGAACATCAAGGGCATCCATACCCTCCTTCAGAACTTGGCCAAGGCATCTCCGGTCTACCTGGACATTCTAGGCTAGGGCCCTTTTCCCCAGACCGATCCTTCCCAACATACTCCTCAGACAGGCTGAGAGGATGAACATCTTTTAACTGCCGCTGGAGGCCACCAAGCTGCTCTCCTTCACTCTGACAGTATTAACATCAAAGACTCCGAGAAGCTCTCGAGGGAAGCAGTGTGTACTTCTTCATCCGTAGACACAGTATTGACTTCTTTTTGGCATTATCTCTTTCTCTCTTTCCATCTCCCTTGGTTTGTTCCTTTTTCTTTTTTTAATTTTCTTTTCCTTTTTTTTTTTGGTCTTCCCTGCTTCACGATTCTTACCCTTTCTTTTTAATCAATCTGGCTTCTGCATTACTATTAACTCTGCATAGACAAAGGCCTTAACAAACGTAATTTGTTATATCAGCAGACACTCCAGTTTGCCCACCACAACTAACAATGCCTTGTTGTATTCCTGCCTTTGATGTGGATGAAAAAAAGGGAAAACAAATATTTGACTTAAACTTTGTCACTTCTGCTGTACAGACATCGAGAGTTTCTATGGATTCACTTCTATTTATTTATTATTATTACTGTTCTTATTGTTTTTGGATGGCTTAAGCCTGTGTATAAAAAAGAAAACTTGTGTTCAATCTGTGAAGCCTTTATCTATGGGAGATTAAAACCAGAGAGAAAGAAGATTTATTATGAACCGCATTATGGGAGGAACAAAGACAACCATTGGGATCAGCTGGCGTCCATCCCTACTTAGGAAATTCTCAGCAACTGTTAGCTGGGAAGAATGTATTCGGCACCTTCCCCTGAGGACCTTTCTGAGGAGTAAAAAGACTATTGGCCTCTGTGCCATGGATGATTCTTTTCCCATCACCAGAAATGGCGGCGTGCAGTAGAGAGCAAAGATGGCTTCCGTGAGACACAAGATGGTGCATAGTGTGCTCGGACACAGTTTTGTCTTCATAGGTTGTGATGATAGCACTGGTTTGTTTCTCAAGTGCTACCCACAGAACCTTTGTCAACTTCAATTGAAAAGAGGTGGATTCATGTCCAGAGATCATTTCGGGGTCAGGTGGGAAACCAAGAACTTGGAAAAGATAAGACAAGCTATAAATTCGGAGGCAAGTTTCTCTTACATTGAACTTTTCAGATCTCACTTCCCTCCGACCCCTAACTTCCATGCCCACCCGTCCTTTTAACTGTGCAAGCAAAATTGTGCATGGTCTTCGTTGATTAATACCTTGTGTGCAGACACTACCGCTCCAGACATCGTTCCCCTGATAGGTAGAGCAGATCCATAAAAAGGTATGACTTATACAATTAGGGGAAGCTAATGGAGTGTATTAGCTGAGTTTCAATGTCTCTGGGTTGTACGGTGGTGATGGGTTTTAATGAATATGGACCCCGAAGCCTGGAAATCCTCATCCACGTGGAACCCACAGGACTGTGGGAAGGGCAGAATCAATCCCTAAGGGAAAGGAAACCTCACCCTGAGGGCATCACATGCACTCACGTTCAGTGTACACAGGTCAAGTCCCTTGCTCTGGGCTCTGGTTGGGAGAGTGGTTTCATTCCAAGTGTTCTCCATTGTCAGTATGCTGTCTTTGTTTCCTTCACTCCATTCAAAACGTCAAAATACAAAATTTGGCACAGCATGCCAACGGAAGGCTGTGCCCAGACCAAGCACTGGAAATGTGCTTCTGGGCATAGTCACTGGTTTTGCAAAAAAGAGGGCACAAATTTAAATAGAAATTTACAGCTATTTGAATGGTCAGATATACCAAGAAAGAAAAATATTTCTGTTCCTCAAGAAAACTTGCTACCCTCTGTGAGGGGAATTTTGCTAAACTTGACATCTTTATAACATGAGCCAGATTGAAAGGGAGTGATTTTCATTCATCTTAGGTGATGTTATTTCTTATTTGTTTCTGAAGGTGCGATAGCTCTGTTTTAGGTTTTGCTTGTGCCCGTTAATTACTGAAACACCTTGTTTTTCATTAAAGGCTTGGAAAGTCAATTCTCAAAAATTCAAAAGTGTAAATTAACAGAGAACAAAAGGAAATCCAGTAGCATCTGCAGTCAAGCGAGGGAGATGACAAGATGAACCTCATGTCCATTCAAGTTATATGCTGACCTATGAGAGATAAGAGTTGGGTCGTTTGTTCTCTTTGTTGGTGATTAAAAAAAAAAAAAAAACCCTTCAGAATACATATAATAACATAATGAAAGCCATATCTCCGTGATATATACGTGCATGTATGTATCATATTAAGGACCCATGGTACTGTTAAAACACTGTAGAACTCTGTGACGTAGTAAGGAAGGGGCAGATTTGTACAAAAACTTTTCTAGATTCCATCAGCGATGACCTGAAAACCAACACAGGTTTGTCATTCTGCATGTCTGGCCAGCTGCTCTCAGGGGAGAAGCTACAAGTTATTTATTTTATTTTAAGAGAGCAAAGTAGGTAATAATTTAAGGGATCAAATTGAAGGAGGGCTGTGCAGTTTTAGAGCAAAGATTTGTTTAAGGCCAATGAGACTTTGGGAGCATCCCATTCCAGTTTTGTCTTTTTTTTTTTTTCTCTGAAAGAAAAAAGCAAAAAATAAAATAAAATTCCACTTATTCCTTCTGACAAGTCCCTAAAGGTCTTGAAATAAAAGGTTCTATGCAAGTGCGAAGTTTTATAGTTATTTGTATTGCTGATTATTACTATTACTATCTCTGTTGTCTTAAGAGTATGTGCTGATTTCAGAGACATCTCAAATTGAAAGAATATCCGATTGCTTTTAAAGTAGCTGAATGAGCCACAGAACATCTGAAATTATTCGTTGCTGTTCCTCCACCACCCCCTTTCTCGTGGTCTGATTTTTAGAAGAGTAGCATCCTCGTTCTAAAATGTCATGATCACCAAATATGGCCTTCCATCAAATTTGTGAAAACTACAGTATAATAGTGACAAACCTAATTCTCTAGCCCAAACCTGGTCTGACAATCATTTCCATTTAGAAGTCATTGAATAGTTTTCCAAACACTTTCCATGTGTGTTAGCAAATTATTCCTATTTTGTGTAGATGAGGACATTGAGACTCAGAGACCCTCAGAAGCATGCTAGAGGTCTCCAGCCTAGCTTCCGGCACCACTGGGACTGAATCCAAGTACTCCCACTCTGAACTTCATGGTTCTGTCCACTAGAGACTCTCATATACAAACAAGCAGTTCAGGAAAGAAAGCACGCTAACACATTCACGAAGCAGTATATGAAGTTAGAAGAACACAAGGAAATACAGGAGATGACAAGCAGCTGAGATATTGTGATATGTAATCATGCTCTTATCTTCAGCTAAATTCAGCTAAATCCTTGTACACTGAACCAATGTCATAATCAGGCTTATTTAGAAAACACTTTTAACTATGCTATAAAAGATTATATCAGAATTCATATTATACATGTGTTCACATCGGCACTACCTGTGATATTTTCATGTATTTATATGTGTTATAAATACTTGATTTATACATATACAAATGCACATACATAGTGTGTTTGTGTGTTTATGTATAAATTTATAGGCACACAATAATAGAGATAATTATAAGTAGGGTGAGGTATGAATAATTTGCTTAAAATATGCTAAATAACCAAAACTGTTTAACGTCATGTTGCTGTTAGTGCTTCCATTCTCCATGTGGGTAGGACTACATCACACTTTTCAACTCTGTGCAGTACTGCATGGGTGGAAGACATATTTAAGATAATGTGCTTCCCAAAACAACTGAATAAAAGCCATCCCACTACACTGAGTGCTTTCTCTGGCTCCTTGCAAAGGAAGATACTTTTTGTAAAGGTCCAGGAAAGGAACATTGCTTTCTTTTTGTCTTTCAGCACATTTGTATTATGCTCACCTTGTCTTTGTCCCACTGTGACCCCTTCATGCTTGAGTTCAGAGTTCAAGCATTCCAAATGTAAATTGGAATGTTGGCAGCCCAGTGTCTCGAAGGCCAATGATGAGCTGTCCAAGACCCCACAGTGAGATGAGCAACTCTTAGGAATTCCCACATCCGAGAGTGAATACACCAACAAACAGTATAGAATGTTGTCCTTTCCAAAGCGTCCTGACTGCAGCATTACCTGGTCAAGAATGGACTTTCTTTGAATCTTTCTTTTTGCAAATTGGACAGCCTGTAATACCAATACCATTGTTGTATCTAACTAAATAAATGACTGCATATACACACATACCCTCAATTTTCTTGCTTCTCCATTTTCTTTTTCCTCCCCTGTTTCAGGACTTTTATTTTCAATGTTGACCTTTGGTTTGGCCATATATCACTGTTACAGGAAATCTCATGAGAGGAATGGCTAGGGACCCAACTCTTCAAATGTCTAAGTTAGCAGTTACAGCTGATTTTTTATGATGCATAATTGGAATGTGGAGCCTCTGAGGTTGTGATAGCTTGTACATGACTTTCAAACGTTATTCTAAAGAATGAGGGGTGGGAGGGATTTACAGTTAGAAACGACAGTGCAGGAAGGGGTATTTTCTTGTTGTCAGGGCTGGAATGAATCACTGCTGCTCAAGTCAAAGGTTCTTGAATATGCTTAGTTTTTGCATTCCCCCCCTTCTTTTCCTTGACCTTTATTTATTTAATTATGTATTTATTTATTTATATACTTTTGCTCCATTCATCACAAACACAAAGCAAAGCAAAAAAAATACATATATATATATATATTTATATATATATATCTGTATATGTGTTGTAGGCAAAACACTGTGAATTTCACAACCACCACCAAGCAACTATATTGCCATCTTGACATACGTCTCAGGAGACGAAATGAGAAAAGATGGGGATGTCATTTTTTAGTCTCTGCGTTCGAGGCCAGGTCCATGTTTATTTATTTCTTTAGTCTATGCATTAATGAAAATGATCCTGAGTGGAGGTTAGTTGAACGTTCAATGTACTGGAGCAAGCATCATAAAAGCTGCTAGTAGCCGTGCGTTTGAACAGGAAAAAAAAAAAATTAGGGAAAATGAAATGTAAAGGCCTGTATCTTGCAGCTTGTATATCTTACTATTGCTTTAAAAATGTATAAAACAGCTGGAAATGTTTTAAATACAAGGTCTTTGAATTAAATGTGGATTTTAAATATGTAATCCCTTGACAAATGACCAAATTATGGTGAACTATAGCTCCCTGTGTTCTTCGATCAATACCTATAACTTACAAATCTGCCTGGAGATGTGGACATTCTGCATTTGCTTCTGTATCTGGAGAGATGTTTGTATATATCCAGGCCGTACACACACACATTTCCATATCTCTCTGCAGATATATTTCCCCTTCAATTGTGACCTGGTATTTGGAACTCTCCTTTTCATTTGGTTTCTCTTCCTTTTCATGTGATGTCTCTGTGCTAATACCAGTTCTTGTTTTGCAATCTGTTTTGAGGTCCATTGCTTTACTAAGACCCACTGCATCTTGGCTGATTTCAAAGTGACACCTGAATACAGTGTTTAAAAAAAAAAAGTTTTGTTTGTAAATCATGTGACCAGCTTCTCTCAACCTGACATGGAAAGTCTCTTGTACTACAGTGTATTTAATAAAAATGATGTCTTACAATAAATAACATACTCTGAAAGAGAGACTAAAAATGATATGATGATTACTTTTTAAAAATGTGTAGAATTTCCACAAGCATGGTGTTCTCTTTATTCTATATGTATATATGTCTGGTTTTGGTTTTGGTTTTGTTTAAAGACAGGGTCTTGTAATGTTGCCCAGGCTGGAGTGCACTGGCTATTCACAAGCATGATCATAGCTCACTGCAGCCTCAAACCCCTGGGCTCAAGCCATCCTCCTGCCTTTGCCTTCTGACTACCTGGGACTAACAGGTGCATATCACTGCACCCAGCTATATGTATGTATTTTTAGATAGGGTCACTGCAGATGCCTGTAGTGCTCATTAGTTAAAGGTAGTGAGAGTAAGTGGTTAGTCATAGACATAAGTTTCCTGTCGGATCTATCCATAATTCTGATATTTTCAACTTACACCTTGGATAACTAGAACATCACTGTGAATTGCTTTACTTTCTGCAACAATATAAATGCCCTATCTGTACTGTCCAATATGGTAGCCTCTACCCACATGTGGCTAGTGGACACTTGAAACATGGCCAGTGTGACCAAAGAACTGAATTTGAATTTTTATTTAATTTCAATTAGCTTATATTTAAATAGCCACATATGGCTAGTGGCTTCCATGTTGGACAGCACAGAGCAAGAAGACACAATCACCAGGGTTTTGAAAAGATTAAACCTTAGAAACATCCCAAGAGATTTGTGTATTGTGGCACCCTAGGGTTGGGGCCACTTCGAGGATCTGAATGACTCAGGAGTAGAAATAACTGAATTAAAAGTGCTACACTCTCTTGGCCTCTATGCACCAGTGTTTCTGAAATCATAGTGGTGGGGGAGGACAAAATTAGAGTGGCTTGGTGGGGTCCTCTAGGCTGTCTCTTCCTTGCCATCAGAATGGTCTGCCCACATTCTTGTTCTCAGTGTTTCACAGTCAGATTTCCCAGGGTCTGCCTCCTCTTCTCAACCCTGTAAGAGGCACACCAGCATCTGGGCAACATTCCTGCCATAGGCTTGGCAATAGACGCTCTAAAACTCAGAATCCTCAGAAACATTGCCTCCTGAATCCCTCCTCTCAGTGATGCAGATATGTTTTTCTTGAGTAAAAAAAAAAATACGATCAGGTGAAAACTCAGGAGAGACTTGGAAAATGCAATGCCATAAAAGGGGCAGAGCAACTTGTCCAAAAATCCAAATAAGGTTATATGTCCCTGTGGAATCATACTGTACATCCCCCTCAAAGAAACTGTGGATTGAAGGAGGAAGTTTAACGACTAATGCCCTGGCCAGCCACAACCCAGTTTGGACTATTAAAGATCCTGACTTTTACCAGATTACATTTGTATATTCCTGTTATTGGTACAATTATAATGGTATCCATTTAAATTCCAAACCTGAAGTCGTGTCCCAGAGCCCTCTCTTGCTCCCTTGTGTATCCCATCTGGCCTTCCTTCTTCAAATACTCCTTCCATGCATGCACGGAAGGTGCCTATTTTCTTGGATGAGAAAAATGCTTCTGAAGTATTATTATTAACAACATCATTAGAACAGACATACTTACTTTTAGAATAAATCAACCAACAAAACGAATCCTTCCTCTGTGCCAGGGTGTTATACATGTGTATTAGTATCTGGTGGCTGCTGTAATAAATTGCCACAGACTAGGTGGCTTAAGACAACAGAAGTTTAATTTCTTACAGTTCTGGAGGCCAGAAATCTGCAAGTAAGAGGTTGTCAGAGCTGCACTCTCTTGGAAGGCTCTATGGGAGAATATTTTCCTTACTTGCCCCAGCCATTGGTGGCTCAGATGTTCCTTGCTGGTGGTTACATCACTCCAGTCTCTGCTTCCTTGATCAGATTACCTCAAATTACCTTCTCCTCTTCATGTGTCTTCTTCTCTGGGTATCTTCTTTTTTTTTTCTTTTCTTTTCTTTTCTTTCTTTAGGTGTCGTCTCGCTGTGTTGCCAGGCTGGAGTGCAGTGGCGTGATCCTGGCTTACTGCAACCTCTGCCTCCCAGGTTCAAGCAATTATCCTGCCTCAGCCTCCTGAGTAGCTGGGACTACAGGTGCACACCACCACGCCCAGCTAATTTTTGTATTTTTAGTGGAGACAGGGTTTCACCATGTTGGCCAGGATGGTCTTGATCTCCTGACCTCATGACTCACCTGCCCTGGCCTCCCAAAGTGCTGGGATTACAGGCATGGTGGGTATCTGTTTTGTAAGGATACATGGGATTGCCTTTAGGGCTCACCCAGAAAATCCAGATAAGTGCCTTCTCTCAAGATCCTTAACTTCATCACAACTTTTGTCATATAAGGTAATATTCACAGGTTCTGGAGATTAGGAGGTGGGTATATCTTTTTTGGAGGGGACATTACTCAACCCACTACAGAATCTTAACTCATCCAACCCTTACACCTATCCCAGGAGGCAGGTACTATTATTATTCCCAGTTTACAGATGAGAAAACTGAGTCACTAAGAGTTAAGAAACTTGCCAAAAGCTGTCAAAAGAAATTGACCAATAAAGATAATACTTAGTATTTGCCAAGGAGTTTCATACACTAACTCGTTTAATCCTCAGTCAACTCTATGAAATTGAAGAATGCAGGGGGCTCAGCTCCAGGCAATAGGCGGAAAGGCAGGTACCTGACTGGCATAAGGAAGCCTTGAGTTAGGGTCTGGGCTGGCCATATGACTTAGGTTCAGGCTCTGGGCTCCAGGCCACTGAGAGACTGGTTTAAGCAGTTCAGTGGCCCAGCACTATAGGAATGAGGTTATCAGCAGGAGCTAAAGTCAAGATTCAAAGTTCAAGGAGACTAGACAGTCTCTAGCAAATTGAACCTGGGATATGAGTAAGGACTTTGGTCATTAGGGACAGGATGAGAATTTAGCCACTAAGCTTAAGCAAAAAGTCATGCCAGAGCCACCAGCTAGGTATTTTTGGTGCTTTCCTAGGGCCCAGTGCTTAGGTTGGTGCAAAAGCAATTCCAGCCTTTGCCACAACTTTGGCAAAAACCGCAATTGCTTTTGCACCAACCTAATACTAATCCCACCCACTTTGACTCATTAGTCTAGGGGAGGGTGAGTCTCCAGGTGAAGGGAGCTGCCTAGCAATGGGGTTCTGGAGTTAGAAAAGGGATGATGTTAGAATTCAGATTTAGGAACACCTCTCTTGCAATAAGAGCTCTGCAAATGTGGCCATTTGCCAAATGTCAGGGTCTTTGGTAGCCTCCCATAGTTAGAGCTAGATGAGGCCTAAAGGTCCTATGCCCTATCTGCCATCTACAGGTAGTGTTTTACAATAAAAGTAAGGCTCAGACCAAATTATTCCAAACAAGCAATGATTTATTGTCAAGACTACATGTTGGCTATGTAGACCGGAAACGTCCCCTTTCTGTCTTTGCGCAGAAATCACGCCCAAAGGCAGATTCAAGGATGTGCTAATGCTAGGACCAGCCCAGCCTCTATCGAATCAGTTGACAGGGGAGGGATATGCAGAGGACCCAGAGAGCTCTGGTCACTGAAAGCCCCACTCCTGGCATTAGAGACCTGAGCTTGCTACATTCTTCTGCTTCCTTCATGTAGGAATGACAACACCTGTACAATACTTCTAATTCTCAATCTTCAGAATCAGTCATTTCTGCCAAAAAGTAAGCAAAACTCTAATATATTTTACGCTAATTAACACACTTTCTGATATTGATATAAAAATTTTAAATGCCAGTTAACTACTCAAGTCACTTTTCATGTGGGCTCTGTTTATGTTGATCACCTCTAGGATATGAGGTGTGTTTAACTTGTATGTGCACATCACACTGTATACAACTGATTTTAAAGTCAGTTGCCACACAGACAATAAAACAATTTCCATAAAGACCCTTTTCTCCTATAGTAAATATGGATTTGTAGCTACCAAATCCAAATATGCAAAATGTCACTTGCTTCATTTCCTTTAAATCAGGCTATGTCTGATTCTAGCCCATATCCTGCAGGAGCAAAATCAGCCTTAAGCATTGCTTGGCATGCCTCCCTTTCAAAAGGTACCCCATGAATCCCAAGGCCCATTGATACCTAGGAAATATGAGAAGGGTCTCTAATGTCCTCTCCATCATGATCTAGTGGCTCTGGTGCCACATCTGAGAACTCTGTGTCCAGGACAGAATGTTCCCAGACACATCACAGTCATTTCCCCAAAGTCTACCTCTTCCCTGTGAAATTTGAAGACTCCACACCCACCAATATCTCTTGGCTTGGGAAAATCTCTGTTACGAATCCTACCTCTACTCTCCACCCTTTCCTTTTCCCTAGCTGAGTCATCTCCTAACTACACGATTAGATCATTGTTCAGCTTTTTTTTTTTTTTTTGAGATGGAGTCTAGCTCTGTCATCATCAGGCTGGAGTGCAGTGGCGTGATCTCGGCTCACTGCAATCTCTGCCTCCTGGGTTCAAGTGATTCTCCTGCCTCAGCCTCCAGAGTAGCTGGGACTACAGGTGCACACCACCATTCTCTGGCTGATTTTTCTATTTTCAGTAAAGATGAGGTTTCATCATGCTGGCCAGGCTGGTCTTGAACTCCTGACCTCATGATCTGCCTGTCTTGGCCTCTCAAAGTGCTAGGATTACAGGCATGAGTCACAGTACCTGACCCATTGTTCATCTTTTATATTATTATGACAATGAAAGTGCTATTTGGAGCTGAGGCATACAGTAAACCATGACTATTTTCCTTTTCTGTATAATATTTTGTTTCCTTAGGAGTTAGCAATTGACTTTTTGTTTGTTTGTTGTCTTAGTTTTCTAATGATCATTATTCAAACCCAGGCTCTTAGCTATTTGTCTAAATTTCCTCTCAAAACATTCCAGTGCATCATGTATTTTACCCATTTAATCTGCCTGGACAATGTCTCCTGCAGCCTTCTCATCTGATGCAATCTAGACAGATGACTCTCAACCTGTTGCAGAGCTATCATCTGGGATCTTTCTTTTCCGGAAATTGGACTTTTCCCCTTTTTGTTCTGCATGTATCTCCTTCCTTCCTCCCTCCTCTATTCTATGTCTGTCTTTTCTTGGTTTACCTCTTGATTTGGTGGAACACATCCTCCAATAGCTTTCTAAGAAAAGGCAAACAAGAAATTTTTGGAAACCCATTGCATCTTAAAATGCTTTTATTGTACCCTCAAACTTAACTAACAGTTTGGCTGAATATAAAATATTAGTTTGAATTTTATCTTAAAATTTTTAAAGGCATATATTAATTGTCTTCTAACTTCAAGTGTGGCTGTTGAGAGGTCCGAAGTCTCCTGATTCTTGATTTCAAAAATGTAATCCTTTTTTCCCTCTGGAAATTTTAAGAATCTTTTTGTATTTAGTATTCTGAAATTTTATGAAGATGTGTCTTAGGTTTATATTAATTCACTATGCTGGATACTTCAATGAGCCATTTCCATCCAGAAATTCATTTTTTTCCAGTTCTGGGAAATTTTCTTGAATTATATTGTTGATTAATTCTTCTCTGTGTCTTCTCTCAGGAAATCCTGTCATTTAAATACTACACCACCCTCTTGGACTGGACTTCAAATTCTTACTTATATCTTCTATTTTCTAGAATAACTTTTAAAAACTTATTTTGAGTTCTGTCATTCTTTTTTTTTTTTTCTTTAAAAGTGACTTTTCATTTCACTTAGAATAAAATTTGAATTCCCTGCCATGGTGTGCAAGGTCACAAAAGATACTGCTGTTGAAAATGTCTAAAACTTCTCCTCACACCATATTTACCTTCTCTTACCTGTATTCCAATACCTTTCATCACTCAAGAATTTTGCATATTATATTTTCCTCTTCTGAAAAAGCTCTTGCTCCAACTTTTTACCTGACCTTTTTCATATTGCAGGTTTTGCAATATCATTTTTAAGAAGTCTTCCATAACCTCATAAACAAAATGTTCTTTCCTGTTATTCTCTTCCTAGTACTCCGTTTTCTTTCTTTAATGTCTTTATTAATTCTTTCAGTAAGGGTGTGTAAGTAGAAAACTCTTAGTTTTCTCTGCATGGAAAGGTGCTAGTATAGCTGAAAATGGAATCCTGGCTCAGCAGTCACTTTCCTTCAGTCTTTGGAAATATTATTTTCATTGTTTGGCATTGTTGGTTATGAAAAGGTTTCTGTCAATATTCTCATTCCTCTTTAGATCATCTGGCATTTCTTTCTAGCAGCATTTTAGATTTTCTCTTTGTCTTTCATATTGTTTAGTTTCATTATAATGTGTGTAGATAAACATTTTTTGTACTTCTCATGTGGGACTTAGTTTCAATCTCAGGACTTGTGTCTTTGTTCAGTGCTGTTTCATCCCACCATTCTTTTTTGGATATGTTGCTCAAGGACATACTATGTTTTTTTCTTCTAGTACTTGAGGTAGACATGTGTTGGAGCTCCTCATTCTCTCCTTTATTTCTCCTCTCGTGTTATTTGTCTTTACAGCATTTAGGGTTTTTCTTCAGAGAAGTCTTTCAGACCTCTTGTTCTCTCATGAGTTGTGTCTATTCTGCTGCTTAATTTACTGAGTTTACCTCTTCTTTCATTTACTGTATTTTTCATCCTTAGAATTTCTATTTGGATTTTTATTTCAAAATTGCCCAGTCCTTTTTCAAAATCTTAGTCTTTTCATAATGCCTCATGGAGTCATTTCCTACCTACATCTCTTTGTACATTGTAAATATGTTGACTTGAAAGTCTCCATCAGGTTGCTCTAGTCTCACTAGGTAGGGATTGTAGCAGGCTTAATGGTAGCCCCCAAAAAAGGCATTCCACATCCTAATCCCTGGGACCTGGGGATATTATACAGCAAAAAAGAAAATATCACCATGCATGGGAAAAGATGTGACTAAAGTGAGGATCTTGAGAAGAGGATTTTATCCAGAATTATTCAGGTGGATCCTAAATGCAATCACATGTATCCTTATAAAAAAAATGGAGGAGGTGTTTTGAGGAGAGTGTGATGTAAAGACAGAGGCAGAGATTAGAGTGATGTTACTATACACCAATAAATACCTGGAGCCACTGGAAGCTAGAAGATGCAAGGAAGGGACTCTCCCCTAGAGCCTTCAGAGGGAGTATGCTCCTGTTAACACCTTGATTTCAGACTTCTGTTATTTTAAGCTACCCAGTTTGTGGCCATTTGTTACAGCAGTCACAAAAAACTAATATGTCCATGAATTATCCAATTTTTAAATCTGACTAGTCTTTTACCTTCAGGTTTTGTCATTTCTGTTCTGTTGGTGTATCTTCAGTGAGAATTGTTTTTTCCCAGAAATCTTATCTATACCTTGGATTGTGGAGTTGTCCTAGGTGACAGCTTAACCTTTTTTCCCTCCCAGGGAACTGCAGGTTTGAATTGTTCCTGGTCTGTTTTGGTCAGCACAGAACCACACAGAGTAGTGTGAATTTGGCCTACACCCAAGCATACTGTAGTGTGGGGTTTCTGATCTCTTGAGGGTGATTGTATTTCCACCCTGTCGTGAATTCTTATCATTTTGTGTTGCCTTGACATCCATTTTGAATGCAAGTTTTAACTTTCTTAGGCCAGAAACAGGGCTCAGTCACCCTTGACACAGTTTCCAGTTCTACACCGCACCCAAATGTCTCAAGCTGGTGGACAGAAGTAAGAATTTAGGAGCATCTCTCTTACTGAGAAGACTGGGCTCCCTGCTTTCCCATGGAAATTTTCCTTTAAATGGACCATCAGGCATTTGCCCATGAATTTAAAGTACTCCATTCCCTATTCCCTTATATGTGCTGCTAGTCACTAGATGTGCTCTCTCTCTGCCTGACTCATCATTCTCATCATTCCTGGGTTGATTGCAAGACCCGGGGATGGAGGACTGCTCTCCTGAATTATTATGCCCTCCTTGTCCAGGATCTGTAAATAAAACTCTCTGAACTTGTTTTCTGTTGTGCTGGGTATATTGAATGTGCACCTTCCAGCTGAAGAACTAGGGGCTACCCTAGGCTGGCCTTTCCCCAGGATGCCAGGTAGAACAAAAGGTCAGCCTCCCAGTGCTAGAGCCATGGTCAGGCAGGTATAAAGTGAACATGGGTCAGACAAGAGCCACAAGGGCATCTGCCAGTAGAAACAAGCTTTCTTTGTGAACCCCTGGTGACGGTTTGGGCAACTAGCTACGAGGCTGTTCACCAGGTTAAAGAAGTATCCCTTAAAGGCACTGTAAATGCCATATCCAGCTCCCCTTCGTTTTCCATTTAGGCAAAGTTGCTAGCTTCTCTAGTACTGGAACCCCAATTTAGCCAAGAGCTCTTGAAACACAGTCATAGATCAGGGAGGCCATCATGCTTCTTACTAACTTCCTGAGCAGGTGAACAAAGTTCTTATAGTCTCTCCTCATTGATGTGGCACCTTGACTTTATACAAGAATCCCAGTCCTGACACCTAATCCATGAGCTACTTATGACTCCCGCCATAAAACTTTCTGTCTACTCTTAATACCCCTTTGGGTCACAAGGATTTATCTCTAATACTTTAATTGGGGTTTTAGTTTCATTTGGTGTGTGGACGTTTTTCTTCTTTTAAATTTTTTGTATTATGTTTTGTCAAGCATATGTATGTGTTCATAGCAAGATGCAAAACTTTACACACCTGTTCTGTCCTCCGTCTTGCCTGGAAATCTCAAAGCTTCCTTCTACAATTTGAAGTGAGGGTTCCCTTCACATAGTCTCATTTTTCTGGCAAGGTGAATATTAGAACAGTTTTCAGTTTTCACTGTGGATCAGAATCACTAGGGACAATTTGAAAGATACAGAAGCCAATGCTTTACCCTGAAAAAGTTAGTTTCTGTTTTAGGGTTGGCCAAGGTATAGGTATTTTCTGCAATGTCTTTAGGTGTTTCCACTGTGCAGCCACAGTAAAGAAATATTGTCCTAAGGGATAATACGGCTCAGCTCCAGAATTCTAACCATCCAAATAGAAACACATTGGGCTGGACCTAGGACTTGACTCAGCAGAGAATGGGCCAACCAGAGAACAACCTAGAACTTCTTTAGTTCAAGAATGCTACAATAGAGCACTAGATAAATATGAGAAGCAGGTCATCAAGTATCCAAGGAGTTGAGTAGTGAACCACATGTTCTCTCAGGAAATAAATTTCCTGCAAAGCTCCATGGAAACCAGTTATGGTCCAGTGCTTAAGGCATTCAATCAATCAATCCTCATCATGGAAAAAGCTGGAACTCCAGCTCTCCATTATGCCAGAAGAACAGTTGGTAGTACTCCAGCCATCAATTCTGATGAGGCTCATCCTGCTGCTGCTTGCTATAACATGCAAGCCTTGGACCCAGCCTGTGATCATGAAAACTGAGCTGGCAGGATCCAGCTGGAGTTGAAGTTCTATCATATTGCTATTAAATCCTAGGCCCTGATCACTGCAGGGCAGGGGCCAGTACTTCCTTGATCATGCAACAGAAAAGCCAGGGTCCCACTTTAAGAGTCTAAACTCAGTCCTACCAGATTGTTGGGTGTGATCTCAGAGAGTCGTGGACAACAGGGTACACATGTACCAGCTACTAATCCTGTGCCCATGAGCTTTCCCTCTAATTATGCTACTCAGTGATCAGCCCAGCAGGTCTGTCATATATGCTATCTAGGCTTCTCTCATTGCTTACATGAGGATACTGTATTTTTTACTTATTAATTTTTGTTGCTGTTTCTTACATGTAGAATGTAAGCTTCATTCGGGCAGATATTGCCTTTGGTTCACTGTCTAGGTTGGCTCCTGACACATAGGTGGTACTCAATATTTTTGATTGAGTGAATGAATGAATGGGTGGATGAATGAATAGATGAAAATTAAGAAGCTTGAAATAGGAGGTCAAGAACCTAGGCAGGTAGTTACAGTAGACTGATGTCTCTAATGCCTAGAAATGGAGGTGTAGCCTTAGGCAAGTCATCCTAACCCTCTTAAGACTTAGATTCCTCATGTATAAGCTACATAATAGAGGCTTTTATTTCTAGATTAAAATGAGTTAATTCATGACTTGAAACCATAAAAAAAATTATTATGAATGACTTCAAATCCTTCCACATGTAAACAGAGCCACTTTCTTTCTGACTCACTTTGGAGATAGATCCAAGGAAAGACTTCAGAAAAAGTGAGGTTACCGTGAGTCAAAATAGTAAAAGCTGGGTGTTTATTTTCAAGTGGACGATCATGGTTGTTTCCCCTTAAAAAAGAATCCACTATTTTCAGAATTAAGAGATTAAGGGCTCCTTAGGGAATACCTTCCCCCATACTTGCTGGAAATGAGGCAATGGCCAAATAAAAAAGTCATAAAAATAAAGATAATTATTTGGCCAGGTGTGGTGGCTCATACCTGTAATTCCAGCACTTTGGGAGGCTGAGGCGGGCAGATAGCTTGGAGGTCAGGAGTTCGAGACCAGCCTGACCAACATGGTGAAACCCTATCTCTACTAAAAATACAAAATTAGCCGGGCTTGTTGGTGCATGCCTGTAATCCCAGCTACTTGGGAGGCTGAGGCAGCAGAATCCCTTGAACCTGGGAGGCAGAGTTGCAGGTGAGCTGAGATCACACTATTGCACTCCAGCCTGAGCAACGAGAGCAAAACTCTGTCTCAAAAAAAGAAAGTTATTATTATTATTATTTGACATCTTTAAGATGATGGCTCTCTTGCTTAATTCGATTTAACCAGGGAAATTTTCTACAGTTGACTTTCAAAAAGCACTTCGCAAATTTATTTAATGCTTCCTTAGTTTGGGGACAGAATGGTTTTGGAGACAAATGTGGCCTTCCTGTCTTAGGGTTTAATAAAGGCTGAGATGTTGGGGTGTGGGTGGAGGAGGTAAATATGGGTCAGCATGGCTTCCTTGGGTCTCCCATGGCATCACAGAATATTAGAGTTGGAAGGGTGGTGAGAGTTAATCTGTGACCACCCTTGCCTGGGTCCAGCCCTATTGAGAGGAAATTTATTTGAACATCTCCTCTGCAACCCCAGTCCATTTGCATTTTGCAAAGCTTTCTTAGCAAGGACTTCCTGATGCTGAACCAACATCTGTGTCCTCGGAACTACTGCCCATGGGCTCAGATCTCCTGGGAGTGCACAAAATAACTCTTATTCATTATGACTTGGCATCCCTTTATGACTCCCTTGTGCGTTTCCTCCCTCATCCATCCCCCTGCTGAAAACTCTGTATGGCTTGCCAAATACCCAAAAGAAAGGGCAAGGAACCAAGCTCTGCCTGGTAACACTAACATGCAGCCCACGATTCTTGGTTACTCTTGAGTGGCATCAGCTCATTTTCCCTCACCTGCTCTCCAGGCTTCATATCATTCTTGGCACAAGGGGAAATAACTTTCTCTCTCTCTCTCTCTTTTTTTTTTTTTTTTTTTGAGATGAAGTCTCACTCTGTCACCCAGGCTGGAGTGCAATGGTGCAATCTCGGCTAACTGCAACCTCCGCCTCCAGGGCTCAAGTGATTCTCCTGCCTCAGCCTCCCAAGTAGCTGGGATTATGGGCATGCAACACCACCCCCTGCTAATTTTTGTATTTTCAGTAAGGACAGGGTTTCACCATGCTGGCCAGGCTGGTCTTGAACTCCCGACTTCAGGTGGTCCACCCACCTCAGCCTCCCAAAGTGCTGGGATTACAGGCGTAAGCCACCGCGCCCAGCTGGGAAAATAACTTTTTAAGGGATCAAAGAGGTTAAAAGTCAGGTGTGTCTCCTCCAGGAAAAAATAATCTCTCGGTGGTGTCAACACAACGAATAGGGTTCCCCACAGCCTTTGTATCTGAGGTCCATCTGAAATCTTCCTGGGTACTGTGAAGAACCAGTAAAATGAGTGAGTCTGGGTGATCCACGTGATAGTGAGCTTTGCCATCCCTAATGAGGGAGAAAAAAAAAATCAGAGAAAGGCATTGCTTATTTGCCTGCTCAGCCAAGGGTTGGGTGGGAGGATGGTGTTTGTTAACTTTAAGATAGCCTTAATTTTATTTGTTTTTCCTAAGCAACATCTGCTTGTACAATGATTAGGCATTGACATTCACTGACACAGGAAGTAAAATGTCTGAGGTTTGTGTCACCAGGAGTGTTCGACAACAAAATAAGACAGACACTCGTGGGAGTGATTTGAGTGCATTTTTCACACTGTGCAAAGGTTCATTCTAGAAGAATGTGTAGTATTCAGAGGATGCAGCCATTGAGAATGCGGTTTTCTGTAGCAATAGGAGGTCATTTTCCCTAGAACTGTGGGCACGGGATGGATGACGAGGGACACTGACCATGTGCATGCGCCATGTGAATGAATGCCTAATGAGGACTGGCGGCAGCAACATCTCAAAAAATACTTTCTGAATAAATGAATAAATTTCTCAGGCACACAGTGAAAAGAATGCAGTACATTCTGTGCACTCTTTCTACATTACAGAGTGCATTTACATATATTATGGTATTTTCTTTCCTAACCTTCCTATGAGGACTAGAGCAACCCCCACTCCCCGCCCCACCCCCCACCAGCCAGCTTCTGCTTTTTACAAATAAGTATCTGGTCCTTGCCCTATGAGTTAGTGTCAGAACTAAGGTGAGTTTCCTAATCCTTGATAGAATTCCAACACACTCCGCCATTTGGCCAGTGACTTTAAGGAAAACACTCTCGATTCTTAGTTCTCATTTGTTATATCAGAATATAGCATCAATATATGCTGAATGCCCTGCTCCCTTCCACCCTCCTCCCTTGGTTAAAAAGAAAAAAGCGATGCTATCAAAAATCGGATTTTTGAGCATGTTAAGTATTGTAGGACAAGTGTGACAGAAAGGAAAATAATATAATTTAAAAGTCAGTTATTCCATTTCCCAATCTCCTCTTCTAGACTTCCAGCAATAGGCGTTTGAGTAGATATTTGAAAAAGTGTAAAACACGGCAATCAATTGAATTTTTCCTGTTAATGAAATGAGAGAATCAAATGCCTCCACAGAGAAGTGGTATGGCATTGTCCCTCGACTCTGAGGAGAAGGTGGAACCAGACTTCAGACTCCAAGAATGCAGGAGATGTGGAGCGCACCTTGGAGATGTACTAGCTCAACCCTGTCAGGTTACACATGAGGAAGCTGAGGCAGAGAAGGCTCATGAAGAGTGATGTAGTTGTCAGAGGCAGGGCTGACTCTCACCCCCAGGTTTCCTAACTTCCAGAGCCCTTACAGCTGTGGGCTCCAACTGTCTGTTTCATTGGCTCCCTGCAGCTGAAACAGCCGTTTTCATCACTGGGGTCTTTGTGTGTGTGTGTGTGTGTGTGTGTGTGTGTGTCCACAGGCATGCCTTATTTTCTCATCTACCCCCCTCCCACAAAACAGAGTTCAAAACCTATAACCAAGCACCATAAAGCTGTGCATTAACATTTCAGTACCTACAAAATAAAATTAAAGGTTTTCTCTTAGCCTTGCTGTGTCTCAACAGTAAGGATGAAAAACCAAACTACAGTGCTCCCTAAATTGTCGTTGTCTCCAGCAATTTCTAGATTCCACTTAAGAGATCGGTCTCAAAGAACAAGCAGAGGATGAACAGGAATCTGGGAAAGCTGTCAGCAGCTCCCCACTCTATCCCCCATGTGGGTCCCCACCCCCTCCTCAGCCTCAGCCTTGGCTTTTGGAGCCCGCTGCCCTCTTGGGACACAGTCCGCCCTCCATCATCCTACCTACTGGCTCCGCATCCCTCTCACGTCTTTTTAAAGAGATATTTTGGGAAGCAGCACACGCACATCCAGACACCAATTACTCAATCTCCCAGCAAGTATGGAGATGATGGAAGTATAGCCCTCCGATCTCCTAGCAACAGCGTGGGGGAGGCTGCAGCGCGAGCTGGTTGCCCAGCACCACCCTGCGTAGAAGGCATTTGCGCATTTCACTTTTGTTGTCTTTGACGGCCATTTCTAAAACGGGCTGGCTGTGTATTCTTGGGGGGATTTTAGGCACTTAAGTTATTCTTTTAAAAGATCTCTGCTGACATCCACAGGTCCTATAATTAACATCTCAAGCCTTCACAGGCCGGAAGTGTTCAGGAAGTGTTCCGTCACCCCTAAAAATACAGAGCCCCTCTAGGTCCTCCTCCGGCAGTTTATTAGGGATTTGTCCGGACTGTCCCCTCCTTCCTCCACGCTGCCCTCTCTCGCCTTGACACGTGTTCACCCCAGATGTGGACTCAAGCACTCTTTTTTTTTTTTTTTCCCCTCAAATTTGTGAACTCTGCCCTCTTTAAAAAAATCAAGAAGATTACAGTCACTGGACGTCTTAGTTTGCTTTTTAGCCTAAAAAGACTCCCTGGCTATAGCATTACTTCACACCTGTTGTCCCACTGCCTCCCTAATCTCCAGCTCTGCTCCCCCTGCCCACCTTCCACAGCAAATGTGTCACTGACAAGAGGAATGTTTGACAAACTGGAGTAAGAATTGATTAAATGAGGGAGGGAGGTGAGAGCTAGCGTGATAGCTAACTCTCCTCACTGGAAATACTCAGAATCCCAGGGGAGAAGGCTGTTGAGTGCAAAGGCAGTCCTTTCTGTAGTTTATAGCAGAGGGATGGATATTTGGGGAAAGAGGATCAGAGAGAAATGCGGGATTTCCATTATCAATAAAAGAAAACTAAAGGGCGAGAGACTTGAGGACAGCTGCATCGGTTCTAAATCCAAGACTCACATCTGTTATTTCTGACCCAGGGGCCCGTCAACTTCGGGAACCCTTGAGAGGCTCAAGCCTTCTGGCTCAGGCTTGAGGGCAAGGGAGGGCAAATGGAAACACAAGGACTGAAGTGCTGCTCTTGAGGAAAGGGTGGAGTGCCAAGGATCAGGAGGGAGGACTGAGTGCTTTGTTATAGGAGCACTGATTGGAACAAACAGGAGAGGGCACTAAACCTACCCTAAGTTAACAACCATCTCTCAGATGTTGGGTATAAGAAATGATGTCTGAGATAAGAAGATTTGACTCTAAAATAATCTTCCAAATTTTATTTCAGCCAAGTAATAGGCTGTTTCTTCAATAAACAAAGAATTTGTCTGTTTTCTCTTCTGCCTGTCTGTGCCCTGGTTTGCTCTTCCTTGGGCCAAAAAGTTTACAACATGATATTTCCAACAGCCTCCTCTGTGGGATTCATAGCTTACTGCACAGAGCCTTGCCAGCCTTTTCCCTTCTAGCCCTGCTGAGGAGGCTCCTGGTAGGTGCTGACCATCTTGTTTCTTGATGAAATTCAAGCTTGAACCATTTGAGTGATGAAGCCATAAGCTAGGGCTAAAACTCTACTGGAAAAGGAGAACAGCAATTCTCACCCTGGCTCCAAATTGCTGGACAAGATCTATGGTGGGACCCACAGCCACCTATGAGCACATGAACTCCTGTTTGCTCCTGGCACTGATTCAGGGACTAAAATAAGCCTGGGCTAAGAGGCTGAAGGATTTCAAAAAGGAGAATGAAAGTTGGGGGAGAGACAAAAAAGGCAGAGTAGTGCCTGGTCACTGCTTGTGCTTAATAGTACTCTTTAGAAGTGAGAAATTGGGTAGAGGTGATAAATCTGTTTCTAAGCACAACTCTAAAGAAATTGCCACAGGGAAAGGAATTTTGGTCTTACAGGCTTCCTTCTAGTATTCTCAGTCGCTACGTACACGGACTACAGAAAGCCCACATAGCTTAGATGTCTACTCCTATTGGGAACACTGGGATCTGCTAATTCTACAGAGAAGGGTGGATTGATCAGAACCCCTCTCTAGCTCCCCTGAGCACCAACTTTAATAGGAGCACAAGGTTAGGGCTCAAGGACCCTCCTTGTTTATATCAAGTTTATAAACGTGGATCCAAATTTATAGTTGGGAAAGAGACAGTTTTGGGAAGCCTCTCAGCTAGGTTAAACAGAAAGCCAGGGTTATTTCTCAAGTCTATGGACTCAAGATCAGACATCTAAAGTTATCCTGGCTCCCAGAAGGCTGAAAACCAGCTCATGCTCTCTGCCTAAAGCTGTGAGCTTGACCTAAAGGCCAAAATGGAATGAAAGACTGAGCCACAGATGTTGATGAGGGTATCTAAGAGACTGTGAGAATAGAATTTCTTCCACCATTTTGCTCAGGACTAGTTCCGTGTCCAATAAATCTTATGAATGGCCACTTATTCTTCCCAACTTCATGGAGAAATATACCCAGGAGTAAAGCATGATCTCAAGTGTTATTTCTGAACCTACTGAGGTTGATGATTTTGTCGCTTATCTGAAGTTCTGCATGTTCAAGTTCTGCTCTGACACAGGCCTTTGTCAGGAGCCCAGTTACCATGGCAGTGCCTCCAAAATAGAACAAGCCCAACACACATCCATAGAGGGTACAATAAATAGAATAAGTACTACTTACAATGCATTATTTGGCTTCTACTGGGTAGTAATTTGTGCAGAG
Source organism: Macaca nemestrina (assembly GCF_043159975.1). Classification (NCBI taxonomy): domain Eukaryota; kingdom Metazoa; phylum Chordata; class Mammalia; order Primates; family Cercopithecidae; genus Macaca; species Macaca nemestrina. The sequence continues at coordinate 13,003,451 of NC_092138.1, read as the reverse complement.
TTGAAAATAACTACAGCTCCCTCCCTTCATTTAATTAAAGGAAAACAATTCCACAAATCGGAAATGTGCAGTGTTTATAACAGAGTGGAACTCGAGTTGCTGCATGATCAAGAGGCCAGGATCATGGGTAAATTTACTAGGGAAAAGTTAATGTATTAAAGCTATGGACATTCAGAGACTAACTCCAAAGCACTCTTTCTTACAACCCACCTTATACTGTGATTTGGTTTGAGGCACCAGCTAAGTATTAATGAAGAGTAGCACCTAAGAAATGTGACAACATTTTTTCCCAGTGGTAGAAAGAACATTTCTCTCTTTTTGCCCATGGCCATCCTGGTTTACATCTATTGTCCCACGACACCCTCAAGTGGCATGCTTTGGATCAAAAATTACATAGGCATCCTAAATATACGTAACCCCAGGGTTTAGAAGGCGGGCGGGGGACTGCACTGAAAAAAATGTCTAAAATTCCCTTTGAGAAAGAAGACACTCATGTTTATGGTAGATATTTCAACGAATATTATATAGTTTGGGCTGTTTCTAGGTAAATCCCTATCTCAGGGCCTCCAGTCTCTCATGTTCTCCCTGAGAGGACCTCCCCATTACATAGAGCAAACAGCCTGACTCAGAGGAGAACGCCTTTGGAATCAGACAGGTCTGGGGTCTAGAAACAACTTTGCCTCTTACTCTGTGAAAGTCTGTGAGCCTTGACCTTATACATTACATGCATAAAAATGAGGCTAACATTCTACTTTAATTGGCTTGCTGTGAAAACTCACTGATGCTGTGTGTAGGTACAAATGCCGAACACAATGTCTGGTCTATAGTGAGAAGTGGTTATTCGTGTCTGTTTTCTGTTTTGTTTTGTTTGTTTTCCTACAACAGCTGTGGCTAGCATGGTAGACTGAACAGACATGACCTCTGGGATCAGTCAGAACTATAAATGATTGATCCCTCGACAAGTTAATTAACCTCTGATGCGCCCCGCCTCAAATCTTAAAAAGTAGGCGTCATCCAAAACATCTCACAAGGTGTAGTGGGGAATGACAGCAATGACAAATGGAAGTCACCAAGCATAGATCCTGCCACTTAGTAGACAGTTGTCACATTTAGGCTCCCTGGGAAGCAGACACTGGGATGCAGAACAGAATGTAGGATGTTTATTAAGGAGTGCCACTGAGATCAATACTTGTGTAAGGAAAGAAAGGGAAACAGGATTGGTTAAAAAATGAATTAAACTGCTATATGGGTCTAGGGGTAGTCTCAACCTTCCCCCAAAGGGAACTCTGGCACGACTATGGCATTCCAGAGTTCTCCAAGTCTGGCCAAGATAGCTAGGCTTTTAGATTCCCACATTTATTAGTCACTGGATGCAAGCTGTCCCAGGAAGATGCATGAACTTGAACAAGGTGGCTTTCTGTAGCTGTAGCAGCCTGTGAAGGTGCAGACAGCTGTAGGCTGTCTGCTACATTTCTAGGAGCCAAACTGACAATTCCTACAATGAAGAAGTATTTGGAGGGCACAGCTCTGTGTCCACCACAATCCACTCCTCTCACTACTTAAAGCTACTGCCTTGTATATATACAGAGAATAGCTTGACACAATTCCAGCAGGCTTCTCTTCCTAAGAAAAACCCGGAAGAGAAAGATTTGTTGGTCAAATTACAGTCCCTGCCACTGCAGGTGGTCTTAGTGACAAATGTACGATTGTCTTCCTTCTCCATGATCTTTTCTAGACTTTCTTCCCTCCAGTTTATCACCTCTGCTGGTTTTCTTTTTTCTTTTTCTTCTTCTTTCCTTTTTTTTTTTTTTTTTTTTTTTGAGATTGAGTTTCACTCTGTCACCCAGGCTGGAGTGCAGTGGCACAATCTCGGCTCACTGCAGCCTCCGCCACCCGGTTCAAGTGATTCTCCTGCCTCAGCCTCCTGAGTAGCTGGGATTACAGGCACTCACCACCACGCCCCACTAATCTTTGTATTTGTAGTAGAGACAAGGTTTCACTATGTTGGCCAGGCTGGTCTTGAAGTCCTGGCCTCAAGTGATCCTCCTGCATTGGCCTCCCAATGTGCTGTTAATTTACAGGCATGAACCACTGTGCCTGGCCGTTTGCGGGTTTTAATAGTTTGCCTGGTGCAGTGACCTAGACCCACATCCCAGAGCTCCTGGTCACCATGCCCTTCTCAGGATGTAATTGTTTATTTACCATCAAAATTGGTCAAGGGTATCAGGAAACAACCAATAGATCAACTGGGTGCTAAACAAATTCTTCTCTGCCCCATTGTGTAAGAGCAACCCACCTCCTCCTGGATCATGATGCTAACTCCTCTCAAAGGAGATTATTCTCTAGCTCTAAGACTTAATGTTGTTTTTCCTGTTGAATTTTGGACTAATTTGGGACCCCTTAATCCTTTTATCTTGCCTATTTCCCCCTTTTTGGAATGTGAATATCTGTCCTATGCCTGTTCCACCATTGTATTTTGGAAGTAGATAACTTGTTTAATTTCACAGGCTCACAGCTGGAGGGGAATTTGCCTTAGGATGACCTGTGCCTTGAGTCCCACCTATATCTGTTTGTTATAAATTAACCAGTCTATGGTATTCTGTTGTAACAGCACAAAACTGACTAAGACAGTAAGTTTAGTGTCTTTTCAGGAGTGCATACACTCTGAAGGGCATTAGCATGTATCAGTTATCAAGTTATCGCCTTTCAGTTTCAAATCCATTCTTTTTAAAATACACTTTTATTTTAGAGAAGCTTTAGATGTACAAAATGATTGTGAAAGCAGTACAGAGAATTCCCGTATACCCCTCACTCACTTTTCCCTATTATTAACATCTTACATTAGTATAGTACATTTGTCACAATCAGTGAATCAATACTGATACATTATTATTAACTAAAGTCCATACTTTCTTCAAACTTCACTGGTTTTTCGCTAATGTCCTTTTCTGTTCTAGAATCCCCTCCAACATATCACATTGCATTTCATAGTCATGTCTCCTTAGGCTGTCTTGGTTGTGACAGCTACTCAGACTTTCCTTGTTTCTGCTGACTTTGACGATTTTGAGGAGTCCTTGTGCGTTATTGTGTATAATGTTCCTCAACTGGGGTTTCTCTGAAGTTTGTATCATGCTTAAACTAAGATAATGTGCCTTGAGGAGGAAGACCACAGGGATAAAGAGTCATTACGTATTTTAAAGGGTACATTCTAGCAACATGAACTTAACACTGCTGACGTTAGCTTTGATGACCTGGCTTGAAGTGGATATTCGCAAGTTTTCTCCACTGTAAATTGCTCTTTTTTATCCTTCTTTTTTCATGTTCTGCCTCCTTGAGGGTGCAGTGCTAACATAAATTATTTAGAATTCTCCTGCATGGGAGATTTGACTCTTCTAATATATTAATGTATTTAATCATTTATTTATACCAGTATCAACTCATGGATATTTATTTTATACTTTGGGTAATAATCCAGTAGTATTTGATTTATTTTGTCATTCATTGCATTCTAGCATTGGCCATTTGCAGCTCTTTCAGTTGGCATCTGGATCCCTTTGACATACCCCCATCATTGTAGAGCTTCCTTTGTTTGAGCACTTTCTGCCTTTCAGGTACTACACATGCTCTAGGCCTAGAATTAACCATCTTTTCAAAAAGGCTTGCTTCCTTTTGTTGGAGAATGGTATTAGAAACCATGATCTGAGTGCTAGGTGTACTTGCAGCAATCTGAGTCATTGTTTCTCGGTCCTCTTAGCTAACAGAACAAGGAAATATATGTGTGTATATTAACTGATATATACACATGTATCTATAAATATCTATCTATAACCATCTGCTTCTACATTAAGCCAAACATGAGTTCATAGTGATATCTCCAACTCTAATATGTTGCCACAAGGAACATTCCAGCTTTCTCCCTTTGCTTATCTGTAACCTCTCTAACTACAACAGGGAAAAATCGGGCTCCCATCATCCATTCACTTGATTGTTCTACTCCAGCATTCATATATAATGGTTTCAGAACTGTTAACCCATATACTAATGGAAAACAATTTCATCAACTAGAGTGCAAATCTTTTCTTTAATTTTTATTTTTTAAATATATTTTTAATTTCAATAGCTTTGGGGATACAAGTGGATTTTGCTTACATAGATGAATATGCACATTGTACATTGTGCCCAATATGTAATTTTTTATCCCTTAGCTTGCTCCCATCCTCCCCCTTTCTGAGTACCCAAAGTTTATTATACCACTAACTAGAGTAAAATTCCTATGGATAGTACATTTTGCCTTTAGTCTTATAGATACCTCTCATTTCCAAAGTGACTTAGATTCCATTCTTCTTTATCCTGTTTGTGATAGTAGAGCTGGACCGTATAATTTTTTTGTTTTTGTTTTTGTTTTCCAGCTGACATGATATCAAGCTTTTTCAGTAGGGAGTACTAGGACACCAGAGGGATGCTGAAAGAGAAGTGCTTCTCTTCCCGGTTCTGGTGTGCTCTTCCCCACTTGCTCCTATCACATCATGGCAGCCAGCAGCATGTGGAATGTCCACTGATGCTCACCTTTCCGTCAAGTTCTGCCAACAGGGGGCCAGGCTCATGGGCAATCCAGCATGGTAACACAGTACTCCACTCTCAGAAGGGGCCTTGGGCTTGGTCCAGTGTTCTGTGGAATTCAATGCTGTCTTGAAATTCTTAATAATTTTTGTCCCTAGGACTTATAAGTAAAGTTTAATGGGACAATAGAGCATGCATTGAGCAGAGGACATAACCAGATGATAGTAAACATGTGGTCTCACGTCTACAGGTACAGCAGACAGTGGTAGCTTGAATGCTAAGCAGTTGGCCTGGCCATCAGGTATACACAGGCATACATGGGCAGTCTGGAACTCTACAGACCCCAAGAGGGTGGCCTTTGCTGGGACAGCAGCAACAGCAGCAGAAACAGCAGAGGCAGCAGTTGCACCCCTGAAAGAGAGGGAAGACTACTCATAGATGCAGTGCTGGGACCTGTGGTGAAAGGCCATGCCCACCAACCCCAGAGCCTATCACTGCGGCATCAGCATAAGTATTAACTCTCTGGCCTGAGCACCAGGACAGGAATTTTATGTGGTCAGCCAACAAACTTTTTCTTCAATTTACTTTTTAGTTAATAAAAGCATTCACATGGACATTTTAATACAGCAATTAAGCAGTTACTCGAATTCTTTAAACAGTTTAGAATGTCTGGTTTTGAAACCTACTGCAAGATTGAAAAGCAAATACCCACAGCCTTGAAAATAGAAATTAAATTTAAAGATTAGTGCATTCAATGGGAGCCCAGTATTTTCATGTGAACTTTCCAAGGCAGTTTTTTTTTTTTTTTTTTTTTTTTTTTTTTGAGACGGAGTCTCGTCTGTCGCCCAGGCTGGAGTGCTGTGGCCGGATCTCAGCTCACTGCAAGCTCCGCCTCCCAGGTTTACGCCATTCTTCTGCCTCAGCCTCCCGAGTGGCTGGGACTACAGGTGCCCGCCACCTCACCTGGCTAGTTTTTTGTATTTTTTAGTAGAGACGGGGTTTCACCGTGTTAGCCAGGATGGTCTCGATCTCCTGACCTCGTGATCTGCCCGTCTCGGCCTCCCAAAGTGCTGGGATTACAGGCTTGAGCCACCGCGCCCGGCCCAATAAAGGCAATTTTTAAACTGATGTCTTCTTGTCATCGAAGATACAGCAATAGAAAACATAACAGGCATTTTGAATTATATGCAAATCATGAAGTTATTTTTGGTTTCTTATACAAACTCCAGAAATTACAGGAAAAGTCTGAGGAAGCATTAAAATGCCACTACATAAATTTACATTTAACATTAAGAGAAACAAATATTATTTATGTAAGGAGTTAAATCTTTTTAGAAAAAGATTTAGAATTATGCTTGAGGTGTACTAAAGTTTATACTACAAAATAATGCCAGGAATTTATCTTGATTTTGTCACAACCCATAACATACTCTTAACAGCTCCATTAACAGTTGCATCAGCAGAAAGATCTTTCTGAAAATTAAAAAATTATTTATTAACTTACATTGCTAAATGCAATTGACATTGCATTCAGTTATAACATTAAAAGTAAATTTGATAAGTTTGTATAGATTTGCAGAAAAGGGAGTCAGAAAAAAATCTCATGATCAATCAAGATGTAACATTAATAAAGTATTATTTATTGTATTATGTAAAATTATGACACCAAGAATATTAATTTTTACAATTTATAAGTTTCTTCTGTGGGTAGTTTCTTCATGTTTACTAGAGCTCAGTAGCGTGCCAGAAGTGGACGCTCTTGGTCTGGAATCTGAGTGTTTGTGTTGTGATTCTTCCACTTGGATTTGCCATAAATTCCACAAGGTTTTGTTTTAGTTTTTGTTTTCCTTTTGTCACCCAGGCTGGAGTGTAGTGGCTCAATCTTGGCTCACTGCAACCTCTGCCTCCTGGGTTCAAGAGATTCCCCTCCCTCAGACTCCTGAGTAGCTGGGATTACAGGTGCCCGCCACTGCGCCCAGCTAAATTTGTATTTTTAGCAAAGATGGGGTTTCACTATGTTGGCTAGGCTGGTCTTGAACTCCTGACCTCAAGTGATCCGTCTGTCGTGGCCTCCCAAAGTGCTGGGATTACAGGCTTGAGGCACTGCGCTGGCCTCCACATGGCCTTTTTCCCTAGCACTTTACCTGTAATACCACAGGGTCTCAGGATTTATGACCCAAATATCAGGGCTGTTTGCACTGCACCATAGAGCTTCTGCAAAGTCCTTTCCTGATATGGGTATTTGAAGTTGACAGGCCTTCAGGTTACCCAGAGCAGCAGTAGACCCTAGGGTAGCCCCAATATTTTACACTTCATTTAATCTTTTCCACTTGAGTGTGATCAGGACCTGTGACTTGCTTCTAAAACCAATAGAATACAGAAAATGTGGTGAGATGTAATTTCTTATCATTCATCTTTGATTTATTTTTTATTTTTTATTTTTTTGAGACAATTTCACTCTTGTTGCCCAGGCTGGAGTGCAATGGCACAATCTCGGCTCACTGCAACCTCTGCCTCTCAGGTTCAAGAGATTCTCCTGCCTCAGTTTCCCGAGTAGCTGGGATTACAGGTGCCCTCCACCATGCCCGGCTAATTTTTCATATTTTTAGTAGAGACGAGGTTTCACCATCTTGGCCAGGCTGGTCTTGAACTCTTGACCTCGTGATCTACCTGCCTCGGCCTCCCAAAGTGCTGGGATTATAGGCGTGAGCCACTGTGCCTGGTCCATCTTTGATATTTTTAATGATGCAGACTGAGTTATATCCTTACTGGTATTCCATCTATTTTACCACATGAGCATGCTGTGTTTTGCTAATAATCTCCCTAACTTTCTGCAGGTAAGGGCTTACTGGCTTCTGATGGCTAACATGCCCACTTTTCCTCTATTATTTTGGGGTCCTATCATCTCCAAGGCTATTCATGAGCCTAATTTTGTTATGGTGTTCCCTACTATCAGCTCTGGCTCACAGAGGACAACCACCACTAAGGCTGGTGCATCCCCCTCTCCAATGTATGGTTTGGGAGTTTGGAATTGGGCTATTGTGGAGAATAAGCCCTAAGCCTGGTTCTTACTGCTCTCTGTCTTTCCTCCATTCAGAGGACATTAGAATTTCTTAGTAAAACAGCAAGGAGGTTTTATGGTTTTCACACGAAGTGTTCAGTTGGAACTTAGTACTCTCAGCCTCTCCTTATCTTTTTCCAGAGCTTTAGTTTAGCAATAGCCACCAAGGTGCATTGTCTTATAGTTGATACTTTCCCCCCAAACCCCAAAATTTCTCTTTTGTTGTTGTTGTTGTTGTTGAGATGGACTTTCATTCTTGTTTCCCAAGCTAGAGTGCAGTGGTGCAATCTCAGCTCACTGCAACCTCCACCTCCCGGGTTCAAGCAATTCTCCAACCTCAGCCTCCCGAGTAGCTGGGATTACAGGTATGCACCACCACACCCAGCTAATTTTTGTATTTTTAGTACAGATGGGGTTTCACCATGTTGGCCAGGCTGGTCTCGAACTCCTGACTTCAAGTGATCCACCTGCCTCGGCCTCCCGAAGTGCTGGGATTACAGGCATGCACCACTGCACCTGACCTCCCCCAAATTTCTCAAAGTCCTCATAGAGCTTAGCAAATAACATCATCCACAACCACATTCATCATCAGTAAATTTTTTAACAATTTTCTGGCCCTGTTGCCCAAGGAGTTGTGTGGACTCCTACTATGACTAGTTGTGGCCTTCATTGTTAGTAAGAAGAGAATGACCCAGCTCCAAACCCCCTAGCACCTGCTTTCCCACACCATACTTGTCACCAGCTGTCATACAGATCAGCATGCAGGCTATTTACAAGGACATGCTTGGGGCCAATAGCTGGGGAAGGGAAGATAAAGAATCTGGTCAGAGGGTGAGGTCAAGCTACCCACAGGCCCCAAAACAGTCTCAGCCAACCCCACAGAAACTTGAAGCTATGGTGGCTTTTCATGGTTGCCTTGAGTTGGCCTGAAGTTGCCAGGCTTTTATATTGCCACCAATTTTATATGAATCAGACATGAATATGGGCCACCACAGGCAGAGTTATGACTTTGGGTGGCCTCAGATGAGGACCACCTATGTGAAGGTGCTGCCAGCTGTCTGTCCTCGGTGTTCCCAGCAAGTAGGGCAAGAATTCTTTCATTGAAAGGATACTTGTGTTACATATCGCAATGTCCATCACAGTAATTAGTGAATTTCATTTCTCTCCTTCTTCTGTCATATGAAAACCTGGATATAGTAAGAAAAATATACACAGCTCGTACTCGACATACTGGAAATTCTGGGCAGTGGGGAAAGATAGGCTGTTACAGTGAAAACCTGCACAGCCCAGGATCAGCCTCATGTGTAGGTACATTAGGTAATGTCTTCTATGTTTTGAGTGATCCAGAAAAGCTTTATGCCTTAAAATCTCTATTCTATTTAGTTTTGGTCTATTTCCATTGTCCTCTCTTCCCACATTCTAAGAAAAAAAAGTAGTTATAAAACTTAGTACATGTAGTAATCAAAGGCAAAGTGTCCCAGCAAAATTCTTGATGCTGAAGACCATTTTCCCCAGGAAAGGAAGCCTAAAATCTAAAGTAGTAGCCGGATTAAGATGCTTAAAATCTGTTTTAGAAATATCCTCAAAGAAAACCTAAAGGCATAAGACAAAGTGCCACCCTGCACACAGGTTGAGGTTGGGTGGTGAGTGGGGGTCAGGATTTTGTTCCCTGAACCGAGAAATGTGAGTATGCACAGAATGTAGACTCTGAAGTATCCCTCCTGCATGCATGTTGACGTCCAGAGGGACCGTGGCACCAGCTAGTGAAGATATGGACACTGCCCACCTTCAGAGGAGATGGGGAGACATTGGGAGGAAGTTAATTTGTTCCAGCTCACTGCTGCTGCAAAAATATGCCCAGCTCTTAGGAGTTAGTGTGTTGATTTTGTGTGTCCCGCTCCAATTTCATTAGGATTTTTGTTTTTCTCGTTATCTGTCTAAAATTCTGTGATTTGAGGCAGACACTCAGCCTCTGAGAGATAGAGGTTTGCTTTTAAGAGAGGGAGGTCCCCAAGACTTTGATTCCCTGTTTATTTTCCTCAAGTGGGCAGATAGGAAAAATACCTGCCACCGTGAGTCAGAAGTTAGAGCCAGGACAGCAGGTCAGACGGCAGAAACACAGGCAGGGGCAGGAGAGTGTGAGGTATGCAAAGTTATAGTCTCTTTTCCTGTTTACTCTTTTTATACATTTCAACCTTTTAACACTTAAACTTTCCCTGGCATTCTTATTTCTGTGACTAACTCTTTACTTGCCGTTACAGTTTACTCATAGATATGGTAAATACCTGCTGAAGGTCGACCAGATGTTTGACTTCATTTACTCTCTCTTTGGGAAAACAACTGAATGAAATCCCAGCTACTTATTCTGCTGCAGGCAAGGGTATGCAGCGATCTCTTCTGAAAATGAAAAGATGAACATGCTTATTGTGACTGGAGGCTCTGGGAGCATAAAGACACTTTCTGCTCCTCCATTTTAGTTGAGAACATAAGGAATTAATTGTACACCTTGCTGAGGGGTAAAAAAGGCACATTGTATATTCCAAGTATCGAGATCCTTCTTTTAGGATCAGAATATGTAGTTGACATGGAGAAAATACTTTCAAGATGTTGTGGGAAAAAAATAACCCTCAAGACTCCAGCTCATTATAACCTGATATTATTCATCACCTGCAGAGTTTCATATCTCCATGGGGTAGGAGTGTTTACTGTTTCTCAGAGACCATAACCCAGACATCCCTTCCAATCCATAATCAAACATGAGTTCTCCTGAAAGATACAGAAATTACGCAGGGGAGAAGACATGCGAACTCTTCCCAAGAGTTTCAAAGCACTTCCAGATATGAGAACATTCAAGAACAATTTCCTCCTTGGGGAATTTCCAGGCTTTTCTATCAGAAGGACAGGCACATGGCTTTGCATTTCTTATTCACACTGGATCCCAGTGTGAGTCAAGCACATAGTCTGGCCTTCTCTGCCCACGTGTGCAGAGGCATTCAGACAAACCACGGCGAGGACCACGTAGGGGAATGGACGGGACATCGGCAGTCACAGTGGGTTCCTACCCCTGCCTGACTCTTACCTAGTTGTGTGCTCTCTCTGAGCCTCAGTTTCCTCCTTTGCAAAATGGGTTGGCCATATCCATTCCAAATGGCTATTCTGATCATTAAATGAGAATAATGGTGATAAATTCCCTACACAACAGAGATATTAAATAAATACATGAGTAGTTAGATCCATAAGGGCGGGACTCTTGTTGATCCTCAGCACTTTCCTCAGTGCACACTATAGAGTAGATGCTCAAAAATACATGTGGGATAAGTGAGTCATATTAATTCTTTCCAATTTCCCATCACAGTCACTCTATGAACTAGGTAAGTGCCCCTTTTCCTGTCAAAGAAGGACTGCGTTGCCTTATCAGGAGAAGCTGTAGTGGAGCCTCAGTTTCCAGATTTAGGTGTTCTTATTCCGTTTGTGGAAATATAAATGGACACAATCACTTTGTAGAACAATTTGGAAAACAAGTCTAGCAAAGTTGAACATGCGCCTACACCTTGAACCCCAGCGCTTTCATTTCTAGGGAAATAAGCAAAGGATGTACCAAGTATATACAAACCATACAAAGTATATACAAAGAATACACCTTTGTATATAAAGCTACATTTACAACAATATTCATGTTAGTAATAGCAAACACTGAAAACACAACCTACATATGAAGTAACTGGAGAATATACATATTCTGAATATTTTCAATATGATATTTTACAAAAGAAAATTAATAAAAAAGAACTTTAGAGGCCAGCATGTATTATTCTCATGTGAATAATTTTGAGCAAAAAATTCATTTATGAAAGAATATACATATGGTTGTATACATATAGCTTAAAACATCCATAACAGTCATATATATTTCTTGGGGGTACAAACATATATAATTGAACTGTGAAAAATGCAAGGAAGAATGAGCACTGTATTCAGAATGATGGCTACCTCTGAGATGAGGAAGGGGGTTAATTAGGCAAGAAGATGCAGGGAAGTCTGGCAGAGACAAGCCTTGGTAACGTGTGGTGTGTCAGGAAGGTGGTGGGAAACACAAAGGTGTTTGATGTGGATTTTATTTAATATATATTAAAAAATAAAAAATACATGTACGAAAAAAAATCTTCTCATCCTTTCTCCTCTGCTAAGAGTTAGAGGAATCCTACAGAATTTGCCCATCTCTCCATTCTAAAGATAGATAACCCAAGGCCCAAAGGAGTGAATAATTAGCTTAAAGCAACACAGCCAGATAGTGAAACACCTGAGATTAGAATCCAGAGTTTCCACGTCCTGAGCCAGAGGTTTCCACACTGCTCTTTTTAACTGCATTTGGTCCAGTACCCTTTTCCTCCTTATAGGAAGGAAACTGAATGTAGGTGTGAGCAGAGTCTTCAGAAGGGTTCAGGTATCACAGGTGAACCACACGGGAGGCACAGAGAAAGGAGTCCCTGAAGTCAGGCAGACAGAATGTTTTTGAGTCATTGTTTAAGCAGTTTCTCTAAAACCTCTTCTTTTCTTGCCTTAGAAAGATTGTGGGGTATTCCTAGAAAAGATCCTGTGGACTTGCTTAATTTTTTACCCCTGATCTCTAGAAAACTAGGACCAAAATGCTAAATCTGGGTTTTACCATCAAAACATTCAGACTTCTGGGGACTTTTAAAAGTTTGTGCCCTCAAAACTCTCAAAGTAGGAGAATTCACAGTTAACGTTTCAGTTTCAGGAGTTCATGAAAGCAGCAGCATGATGGCAAAAAGTTTATGAATACACAAACGAAGCCCCCACGTATAACTCTCATGTACAAAATATAAGAAAAAAATGGCCCTCAAAGTAAAGGTAATATCAATACCACTTTACATATCTTGCTTAAGTAATCATATACACTCGACAATGAATTTCCACCCTACACTTTTAAGTTCTCCCTCCCACTAAGTTTCAAGCAGATCTGGTCAATTCAGTTGCTTTGTTACTGATGACAAGTTCACAGGGCTATTTGTGGCTATTCCTCCTTTCGTAGGAGACAAGGTCTTTCTAGTTTTTTAACCCAACATTTTGAATGCACACTTTTCTGTCCTATGTTTACCCTAGAGAGAGAGTTACTTGGCTGCTTGAGATATAAAAAGTTGAGAGATTCCCTGTTGATCCAATTCTCCCTCTATCTAGGGGAGTTTCTGAACCTACTTCCTGAATCCATGAGGTATATAGGTGTGGCTCTGTCATGGCCACACTGTTCCACAGCTCAGGGCACCCTCTTGACCTGGCTCTATACTCCTAATCCTCCCTTAACCTACCCACAAAGAGGATTCAATCCAAGGCCCAGAACACCTGACTCAATTTTCCCTTATTTCTCCTCATACTTTTGCTAAAAATTTCTACATGATTTGGACAGGGTCTTTCTGAAAGCCTTTATGTCACTTTGCTATTTCCTCCTTTAGCAAGTATTCCCAAGTGGATCAATGCCCACTTGGAGTTTCCTCAGAAAACTTCTCTAGAAAAAATTCATTTCTGTTAGAATTTTGCTCAAGAAAATTTTGCAGGTGGGGCCTGTTTACCGGGTCTACTTCTCAGTCCACAGCATGTCTACCAAGCCACACAAATGTGACCACAACTTCGAGGGACACCATATGCCTATGGATGGAATAATGGATGAGGGAGCTCTGGCATTGTTTTTCAACCTCAAGTGGAATTCATGCCTTTCCCCCATCTTGTTCTTTTTAAGCTGGGGGCCATGCTAGTTGCACCACGTTTCTTTGCTACAATATGTTGATGTGTCTTGCTTCACTTTCAACATTTGTATCCTTGAGGAGAAGAGCATGTCATGTTGTAAGAGAGGATGAGGCAGAACTTGTGAATCTGAGTGAAGCCCACCAGGTTGCACAGGAAGGTGGGCAGCATGGGAGGGCAGGACCTCTGGTGCCATGGGGAGGATTTATGGTTGAGAGACATCAATGCCTTTCCAAGAAGGGAAAGCAAGGTCAGGGAAAGGCATTCAGATCTGCTCTCTCTGCATTTCCACATGCACAAATCTGACCCCAGTGGTGGAGTAAGGCCAGGCTTACCTGGAGCAAGGCCTAGATGATGGCCGTTGGATGGAACTTCACGTCCACCGGAGGCCTCAGTCATCATTTTGATGTCATCCCTGGATGAGGTCATACAGAGCCCCAAAGAAGCACAAGGGGGATTGAAAGGAGATGCTCATCATACAACTCTGATCTTAAATTTTGTTCTCAGACTTCATTTTTCTTTCTATGATAAATCAATACTTTCGATAAATTATTAAAAGTTTTTCTGGATAGCATAATTGCCTGATCACATTATTACTTCTATTTATGAATTAAATATGTAAAATATACCTCCATTTTAATAATTTTTTTCCCTATTTCTTCATTATCAAATATACCTTAGATATGTACAGTTTACGGATTTCAAACATACTTAAATTTTATTGAAATATACCTGTATTCTAAACATGGGTCCTGACAGATGTGCCCTGGTTTCTTTCTCGCTGTCAGAACGGCTGAACATGCTGAAGGCCAGGCGAGAGGCAACTGGGTATTCTGCGTTCTTCCATTTAGTTTTGAATTTTTCTTCGAGAGGTTAAAACGTAAGTTTGCAGAACTCACAAAAATGAATCAGTGGCGGTGATTCTTTGGTTTTCTGAACATAATCGCATTTACTTCATTTGCTTTTTAACAGCAATAAAGAAGACACAACATAAATCATAAAAGTTGGCCTGGGCCTTGCTGGCAGAAAACATAGAACCTAAGAAAAATGGTCCATCACAAATAAGAAAAACCCCAAAGACCAAACAGCAGCCCTGGAAAAAAAGAAAGGGGCAGGGGAGGGAGGGAGGGGGAGAGGAAAGAAGGAAGGAAGGAGGGAAGGAAGGGAGGGAGGAGTTTTTGCATTGCCTTGAACATGACCGGTCTCCTGTTTGCTAGAGGCATAAACTTGCCTTGGTTCTAGGCGAGAGCCTTGTCAGACATCACCTTAGGAAGAGGATGAGGAGGAGGAAAGTTAAGTTTTAAATTCACAGCTTAGCAACCCCAAAGAGACTGTGCTAAACCTGGGAGGGCAAGTGCCTCATACACGGGAAGCAACTGGGGTATCGAAAAATCCATTAATTGGAGAGTTTAAGTTCCTTTCTCTCTGGAGATTTGAGGATTCAGAAGGATTGAATTGTTCAGTTGCTTACAGGAAATATGCATACCTCAGTAACAATGCTTAAAAGTTCACCCTTGGCCAGATATGGTGGCTCATGCCTGTAATCTCAGCACTTTGGGAAGCCAAAAGCAGAGGGATCACATAAGACCAGGAGTTCAACACCACCCTGGGCAACATAGTGAGACCGTCATCTGTATAAAAAGAAATCAAAAAAAGGGTTGAGCACAGTGGTGCATGCCTGTAGTTCTAGCTACTTGGGAGGCTGAGGCAAGAGGATCACTTGAGCCCAGAAGTTTGAGGTTGCAGTAAGGAGCTATGATTGTACCACTGCACTCTAGCCTGGGCAACAGAGCAAGACCCTGTCCTTCTCTATTATTATTATTAAAATAATAATACTTAAACATTTACCCTATTTCGTGGTTATATGCGGACTCGTTTTAGCTTTTGCCTTGTAAAAATGGGATTCTACCCATACACCTTGCTCTCCATGTTGCCCTTAAGAATCTGCCCAGTAACCAGTTCTTGTCACTTTCATCACTTGCCATATGTTGGTGCAAAGGAAATCAGATATCAGTAATAGGAGGGAGGGGCCCCAGGCACCTCTAAAATGAATGACAAGGGCCTTCCAGAAGGAGAATATTCCTGTGGAAATTCTAGTTATTGTTGCAATTAACCCAGTGAATGAGGATTTATTTATTGAATGCAGCACAGGGCAACTGTATGATGAATTGTCAGGAAAGACGTCCAGACTTCTTTAACTTTTGTTGTTTGCACTGAAACATGGAATTAACATGGCTGATTTGAAGGTGAGGAGACATCTCAGAGGGTCACTACAAAGTATGAAGGATCTGCATTATGGAGTATTTTAAAGGGATGAAATCTTGTGACATTTAAGTTCTGAAATTTACCAGAAATAAAATAACTACAAGGAGATCTGATGGTACTACCTATAGAGAAAATGTGAGCGAATAAAGGAGTGAGCCAATGAGTGAAATTCACTCGATTCTCGGGGTGAGGAAAACAAACAGCTAGTGAAATGAAAGATTATTTGGGGTTTTAAGGGCATGATGTATTAAATACTATTAAATTGCATAGCAAAAAAAAAATCACATTTTTAATTCCCTTCATACATTTTGATTCCCTAAGGAGGAAGCCTCAATGCACAGCTATTATTTGATTCACACTTTATTAACCTTTGCCAATAACCCTTAAAAATATATAAAGAAAGAGAAGACAATTATTTAGCTTGGAGCCATCAATAGACAACATCTAGCCAGAAATTAATAATTTGTACTGTTTCCTTTGAATTAATGTTTACTGGTAGCTTTTATTTATGAACTGACTCTTATTTTCATTTACTTGGTAACATAGAGTTTCCTCTGGAAATATATTTATTTATGGAAAAATGAGAGTAGATATAAATCAAAGTATTCCTGAAGCAGTACGTGTGATTCAAGATATAGTGAAACTCCAAGCATGTTATATGAATGACAGATGTTTGGGAAGCACTGTGTTAACACATAAATTGTTCGTATACCACAGTTCTTTAAATATTTGTTGCTTAAAGTAGGTCAAACATGTCCCTTGTTTACACTATTATTTACTTAGCATGTTAGCTTCTTCATAGATGCTGTAAAAAATCATTTTTCCCAATGCAGAGACATTTTTGCACTTTCTCAATTATTTGAGCCAAATTTAATGAGATTTCATAGTAAAAGAATCCTAATGTGGAATATTAGCTTCACAAAAAGTAATGGTCCCTCAGGAAATCAGGAAATTGTTTTATGACTAACAAATTTAGGCTAGGGTACTTGTTTGGAAAGCTCTTGGGATCTTTTAATATCCAGTACAATTGATGGAGAATAAAGATGATTATGTTTACATTCCAACTCTCTCTTTAATCAATTTTTCTTTTTCTATAGCTGTTTCTGCCTTTTCAAAATAAGAACAGAAGGAAAAAATAAAAGGTAGCTTAACGTGAAGGTGGTGTGGGGAGGGGGTTGGAAAGTAGGTAAATGGGCTGAAATAAAAGTAAATGAACTAAAATAAAAACAGAACCTTGACAGAGAAAGCATTTTATAGATGGTTCATTCTAGGAGATAGCAAAAAAAACACATCATTTGGAAATTGACATATGTGACTTCAATTGCTGGCTTTGCCACCTACCAGCCACGAGCCTCAATTTCCCCATTAGTGTAGAGTATAATGGGGTGATTAAATCTTGCTCATTGGAAAAAAGTACAAGTGGGAAAGAGAGGGTAGGGGAATAAGTCAGGAAATGGCTTTGCGGGGGTTGATTGAAAAAGTATTCCTCTTCCTAAAAGACTTTGGAAGTCATAGTTTTCAATCAGAACAATTAGGGTCTGTAGAAGTTGTTCTTATGAAGATAAATCAAAGTACATCTGTTGTCAGACAGAAATATTTTCAGAGTGCAACTGTAGAGCAGCATAATTGTTTTTCAATAAAAAAGCACATATTTACAGGGCTCCACAAATACTAGATCAAGATCTAAAAGCATAACCACAGTGATCTTTACCTATGGAGATGCAGAGGCAGGTTTCTCTCACAGTTTGGAGAATTTGGGCCTCTTTCTAAGCATTGATGAATTTTAGAACCACAGAATCCAGATTTTGCTCTATATCAGCTACGTTAGGGTGAGATGTTGGCCATGAGTCATATTTTCAACATAAAACTTATTCTCCTGCAACAAGTGATTAGCTTTAATCCCCTTTAATTTCTTACAGATCATGGGCTTAGTTAATTTGCATGTTGGTCATAAAGGGCTGGCATTATGCTAAAAATCTGGTCCCAGCATGTTAGGAAATGTATTATGAACAATGTCATCTTTACTTAGCTGAGACTCTCCCTTGAGTCTGAAAACCAGTGATTAAGAGTAAGTAAAAGAGGAGGAGAGCCGAGTAGTGACAGGTCTTGGTGAAGTGCAAGGAGATTTGATTGGGGTCTGTACACTTATGGCAGATAGTGGGTTTGATGAATGCAGTGGAGGAGGACGCATATGGAGCCCAGACTCTGCAGAATGGAGTTCCCACATTCATTCTTGAGAGGGCAGGGAATTTAAGATGAGGCCAGGATGTCTAATATAATAGCCAGTCAAAAAAGCCAGGCAGGCCTCTCTGTCCAAAGTAGGAACTAGCTAAGTTGAACTTTTCTGACCACCTTGAGAGTGTGAGACAGCCCATAGCCATGGGTTACCTTTCTCTATTTTGTTGGAATACCAGAATTAGTGCATCAGAGTGTGCTAAAGAATCTGTGTTTGGGGCCAAGAATTTCTGCCTCAGACATCATCCTTAAGACTATTATGGCTTGCCATTGTCTTAGCTCACTTTCCTGGCACACTAACTTCAGAGAGTCTTCAAACAGGATGGTCACCCCTGTAGTAAGAATAAGATACTGGAAAGCATGTTGTAACTGTGAGGTAGGAGGCAGGACTCAACTCCAGAGGCAGGGCTTAGACACCGAACCAGATTGAGGACTAGTTAAAACAGGGAGGAGGTAACCTCTCCACAAGACACACCCACTAGTGTGCATGTCAGTTTCCCATTGCCATGGCAACACCTAGAAGTTACCACCCCTTTCCAAGGTAATGACTTCACAATCTGAAAGTTATCATCCTTTTTCTAGAAATGTCTGCATAATCTGCCCGTTAATTTGCATAAATATGACTGCAGAACTGCCTCTGAGCTGCTGCTCTGGGTGTACTGCCTATAGGTAGCCCTGCTTCACAAGGAGCTGTACCTCTGCTGCTGCTGTGCACTGCCACTTTAATAAAAGTTGCCAGCACCACCAACTTGCCCTTGAATTCTTTCCTGGGAAAAGCCAAGAACTCTCCTGAGCTAAGCCTCAGTTTTGGGGCTCACCTGTCCTACATCAACTAGAAAGCTTTAGGTGACTTAAAACAGGCTCATTAATAGAGGATTCAGTCCCAGGGTTGCTGGGTGATGTTCCAAGGGGCCCAGCGGGGCCCTGAGGAAGGAAGAGATAGTGTTACCGACAAAGCCAAGTCCTCCAAAAGACGGGGTCTTTGTTTGGTGTCATGAAGCCAATATGTGAAACCAAAAGTGAATGTCAAGCAATGCAGGTTTCATTTGATGGTCATGGAACTGAGAAGCAGGACCGTGGCTCACAGATCAACTTATTAGTTCATGAGAGCTAGGAAGCCACGGATATGGGGCATTTTAAATGTAAGTGTTGGGTATTAAAAGCAAGGATAGGAATATTCATGTCTTTTCTGGGAATGGGCAGACAATTTCTCAGGACCAGAGTGCTGCCTTCCTTTTTGTCCTTTTATGGTTTCTTCCGGTCATTGTCATGGTGATTGTCAACAGTCATGGGCTGGAGGGAAGGTCATTTAGCATGGAAATTAGATTATAATGAAGTTAGAGGTTCTTCAGAGGTCAAGTGAGCTGCCATCTTGAATCCCTCCAGTTTCGGCCAATTTGGTCGCCAGGGGAAACTTCTCACTGCAGGTATCCTATTTCTTAAAGATAAGCAGAATTAAGGTGGAGTAAAATTTCAGCTAGGTCACATAGGCAACAGTAGGTTTAGGGTCGACTGAGATGTTGAGGGACAAATCGCCATTCCTGACTCAGTCAGAGCATTTTTCATTAATATTCACATTGGGACTCTAAATCGGAGTTTTAAAAATTAGAAGCACTTCTGAGGCTCAAAGCACCACAAGAACCAGTAACAGGACCCAATCTCCCCATTTTCTAGGTGCTGAATTGAGGCCCACTGAGACATTCAACAAGAGTTGTGAGCCAGCTGCTGCATCAGGTATGTTGTACAGTAGTGATCAGGACGGATACCTTCCCCCTCTCTTGGAAGTTACATTCTGCTGAGTGAAGTGCAAGACGTCCAGATAGCAAACAAATCATTAATAAATTATTAATGTTTCTGCTCCAGGTCAGCCTGGAGTGCTCTTGAGCACCCAGTCAGGCGCTAAAGAAGTCTCGTTCCTCCTTAGTCCTCCATAGGGTTCCAGAGATCCCCTGGGGTTTAGAAATGCCCTGAAGCTCTTCTCACATGGGGGATGGAGAGTAGCCTGGGTACGACCTGGAAATGCCACCTGCAGGAAGGCGGCCTACTGGGCTTGCCACTGTCCCTATGGCCCTTTCTCAGTCCACATGGCAGACACATCCTGGCAGCAGATACAATCACAGTCAACTAATTGGGATTAGCCCAGTGCCTCTCAGAAGCCTCTCCTTATTAGCAGCTTGATCCTGCCTGCAGGTGTCCCAAGTTCCTACCCTTGGGCTATGAATGTTTTACCTCAACATTAATGGAATGTTCCAAGGGAATCTCTTCCATCAGGAAAAATTTGATCCCCTATTAGACCTTCTCCCAAATCATTTCCAACAGAAAATATTTCTCTTCTCCCAAGAGTAGGATGCCCTTGGTCATTAGAACTGCCTGGCCTGCATGAGGTGGAAAGAGTGGAGGGAGGGAGGAACAATTTCACTGTGATCCGGGAAGAGTCATTTTTGCATGCCAAATGGATAAAGTAACTCTTTTTATAGCAAATGCAGAAAAAAGAAAGAAAAGCAATATATTTCCACATATCAATGATACACTGCATATTCAAACACTAAGACCCGGCTACCATGCCAATTGTGGTAAATGGTTTGATAGACACATGTGGAGTGAGATGAGAACTTGTAACAAGGGGCTCTGACCCAGTCGGGGGGTCAGGGATGTCATCCCTAAGGGGGCAAGGAGAAAAGAGTGTTCTTAGCAGAGGGAATAGCAGGTGAAAAGGCCCTGGGGGCCGGGCACGGTGGCTCGCGCCTGTAATCCCAGCACTTTGGGAGGCGAAGTAGGGTGGATCACCTGAGGCAGGGAGCTTGAGACCAGCCTGACAAACATGGAGAAACCCCATCTCTACTAAAAATACAAAATATTAGCCAAGCATGGTGGTGCATGCCTGTAATCCCAGCTACTCAGGAGGCTGAGGCAGGAGAATCACTTGAACCAGGGAGGTGGAGGTTGCAGTGAGCCATAGATCTCACCATTGCACTCCAGCCTGGGGGGCAACAAGACCAAAACTCTGTCTCAAAAAAAAAAAAAAAAAAAAGAGGGCCCTGGGGTAGCAAAGGGCCTGGCATAGTCAAGGAACTTAAGGTATCTTCCTGGAGTTAGAGAGAAGAATGGGGGATGAGCTTGGAGAGATCCATGGGCATGAGTCATCTGAGGCCTTACAGGCCGTGTCATACAGGACTTCATTATGAGGGATCAGTGAGCGCATGAAAGATTAATTTATGTTTACCATAATTGGAGGAAGGTAAAAGGTAGGTCAGTTAGAAAACTATGGCAGTCTTTCAGGAGAGAAATGATGTCTTACATTTGCTGGTGGCAGTGGATGTGGGGAGGCATGGATGAATTCAAGAGATATTTAGGTTGTAGAATTCCTGGGGCTTGACCAGGCTGAGTCAGAAGAAAACAGTATTTTCAAATTGACTTTGAGGTTTATCATGAGAAAATAGGTGCCACTGAGTGAGGTGGAAGACAATAAAGAAAGTGTCACAAGTTCAGCTTTGGACCACTGAATTTGTGGTTGTCCAGGGCTGCTGTAGCAGTTCTTCCCGGCAGAAGTACACTGCACAAATCCCAGTGAGGTGATCAGGGCAGCCCTAGAAGGCAGAACTCCAGACTCTGATCTCCACCTTTAGATTCCCCAAATTCCATGGCCATAACTGGCCATTTTTGAAAGGTGATTTTCTTCAGAATTCCTTTGAGGAAGGTCGTGCTTTTGGCCTGTGGCTTTGATGTCAGGTGTTAATAGTACTCAGCCTCTAAGAGAGACATAAAAAACAAAATCAAAGGGAAAGGTTTCCTTCCCCTTGGGACATTCCTAAGTTCTTATTTCAGGAAAGAAAAGGGGGCTGAATGTTAATGTTTCTCAATGCTCAATAAGGCTTTAAAATTCCATTGATAATTTAGCAACAAGAAGAGACTTTCTCATGTCTATTGGCACATGACAGAAGGTGATAATGAACCAGGGCCTCTCAGAAGGTAAGAGAGACCAGTGTCTCTTTTATTTTTGGAGTCATTCCTGATATGTTAAAGATAAAGAAATGCCAAAACAGAGATATAAAAATTGTGCCATCTTTTAAATGTTTTCAGTGAAGAACTTAACACTGTTAACAAACACAATGCCATATGATTGAGTCGTTCACAATGGTATTAAGAGATTTATGAATATTTTTAGGTATAGTTCAATATAGGCAGTGAGGTTTGGTAATAGGTAGACAAATATAATTTTAAAACATATTAACACCAATTCCACACAACATAAAGGAAACATGTGCCAAAGTTTTATTTGATTAATGCAGGAAAAACGACACCAGTTAAAAAGGAGACTATGAAGAAAAATTGAGATTCTTACATTGAATGGGCAATTCAGGAATGCTAAAATATGATTACTAAATTAGATATTAAATGGTGAATATGCCACAGAACAATGAAACAAAATCTGTGGCTTATCTTATCTTAGAGCCAGAAAAGAAATTTATCACACCTTATTGGTTTCTCAGAATTGTAAATGTCCGGACCCCAATCAATTGTGCAAACTCAGTTACCTTTCCCTAGAGAATCTGATGACCCTTCATCAGACCTGTTGAGCAATGCATGATATTAAGGAACATACAATCATGCTTTGCCTTGTTTCTAAATTTTTCTTAGCAAGATACAAGTTTAAAATTGTATGATAGACATCTGCTACTTTTAGTCCTATCTCTGTGACTGGTTGCATAAATATCTATTCCCAGGAGACCAGGGCAAATAGTCCTTCTACATCTTGACCTTCAACTCCACGAACACCAGTCAGTTGTATCAAGCTGCAAGCCAAAAATCATGTTCTAAGGCCCCCAGGTGACTGAACGGATGCCTCTTCTTGGCCAAGGGCATTCCAAAGTAAGCCTGAAAAACTAGTTCAGGTGGCAATGGAAAGGGGAGTCAGACCTGCCTCATTATACCCTCCTCCCTTTGGAATTCAGGCCCAACTTATCAACGTTAACATTAAAATAGAGATCTTAAGATTGACAAAACAGCCGGGCGCGGTGGCTCAAGCCTGTAATCCCAGCACTTTGGGAGGCCGAGACGGGCAGATCACGAGGTCAGGAGATCGAGACCATCCTGGCGAACACGGTGAAACCCCGTCTCTACTAAAAAAAAAAAAATACAAAAAACTAGCCGGGCGAGGTGGCGGGCGCCTGTAGTCCCAGCTACACAGGAGGCTGAGGCAGGAGAATGGCGTAAACCCGGGAGGCGGAGCTTGCAGTGAGCTGAGATCCGGCCACTGCGCTCCAGCCCCGGCGACAGAGCGAGACTCCGTCTCAAAAAAAAAAAAAAAAAAAAAAAAAAAAAGGTTGACAAAACAGACTCTTTGTAGCAAATAAGATACCAGATTCCAACCTGACTCTGGTATAGCATCACATGACAGACAGCAGGCTCTGAAAAAAATTGAAGTATTTTACCCCAAACTATATTTTTTGGACATATTTTGAAATGACCCTGCAAAGTTGTCTCATGGAGAAAATCTACATTCTGTGCAGAATGCTCTTCGCTTCCCAGGTCTTTTCCTGATCCAGGAAAAAGTTAATTCTTAAAGATTAAGATTAGATTAAAGATTAAGATTAGAGAAAGATTGAGATTAGACTCTTAAGTCCAGCACATTTTAGAGTCCGATAAGAGACATTTACCATCTATTCTCTCTGAAGCCTGCTACCCGGAGGCTTCACCCGCATAACAAGAACCTTGGCTTCTACAGTCTCCCCTTACGTTAACTACAAACGTTTCTTTCTGCTGACTTCAACACTTCAGGCAGAAGAGTTTCAACCAATTATCAATCATGAAATATTTAAACCACCCAAGACCTGGAAGCCTTCACTTCTCCGTGCTCTGCTTTTCTAACAGGAATCAATGTACACCTTATACATATTGGCTTAACTTCTGTCCCCCTAAAAAGTATAAAATCAAGCTGTAACCCAACTAGCTGGGGTATATATGTTCTCAGGACTTATTGAGGCTGTGCTTCAGGCCTTGATCATTCACATTTGGCTGATAATAAGCCTCTAAATATTTTACGATATGACTCTTTTTTGTTGGTAAAGCTCCAAATGCAAAAAATATTCTTAATCCATTGATAGTTGTTTAATAATGAACTGAAGATTTATATAAGGCAGGCTTCTCATGTTGAAAAGTGCTACTGTATTCTCATCCATCAGAGAAAGCTATTGAAGAGGTGAGAAGAGGTAATGTAATGTGAAACATCATTTTTTTAAGGCAGTAGTACTTGAGTGAAATTCTGTGAAGAGATGCAGGGATGGATTGACTGAAAATTTTATGTAATAGAAGAAAATATCTCATAATAAGTTATGTTCAGAAACTAAAATTCTGTGAGTATGACCAAAAGACACTTATCTAATACAAAAATCTCTTCCATAGTGAATACCATGAGGGGTTTATTTAGTAGTATGCATTTATATTTGCAATTTAATAGTCATTATTTTTGGAAGTTTGATTAAATCTGTAGAACCTATGCTGTTACGGTTTTAGTATGCATCAATAACTTTCAAAACTCATTCTAAGTTCACTTTGAAAATAGATAAGAGAAAAATTGCATGGAAAGTTACAAATAAGGTCTTGAAAAGATATAAATACTCATCCCAAATCAATTACTACTCTTTTCTCTAACTCAGCATCTATTTAAAAATATCTTGGCAATCCAGAAATTGACATGTCTCCACAGTCCTGTGCAAACACTATTTTGAAATCTAGTTTAGCAAAAACGAAAGTGCCAAGAAGAACTAAGATCTGTCACCTGCATTTTCTGCTGAGGGTTGCTGAAGGCAACTTTAGCTGCCTTCTCAACAGTGCTTGCATGCCTTGCCTGGAAGGAATGGGACATTTTGGTGGTATTTCTAATGGGACCAGGTTCTGTATTTCAATTCAATTCCTACTTGGTTGGACTTCAAAGTAATCCTGGGATTTTAATTAAGCACTTGTTGAATAGTAACTGTATATGTGTCTCTTTGTTTTCTCTTCCACTTTTTCTCAAGATGGGGACCCTGCTTCATTCATCCTTGATATGGTTTGGCTGTGTCCCCACCCAAATCTCATCTTGAATTCCCATGTGTTGTGGGAGGGACCTGGTGGGAGGTAATTGAATCACAGGGCAGGTCTTTCCCATGCTATTCTTGTGACAGTAAGTCTCATGAGATCTGATGGTTATTTTAAGAGGGAGTTTTCCTGCACAAGCCCTCTTCTCTTGTCTGCCTAGATGTGGGGCATGCCTTTCACCTTCTGCCATGATTGTGAGGTCTCTCCAGCCAGGTGGAACAGTAAGTCCAATAAACCTCTTTCTTTTGTAAATTGCCCAGTCTCAGTTATGTCTATATCAGCAGTGTGAAAACAGACTAATACCATAAATTGGTACAAGTAGAGTGGGGCGCTGCTGAAAAGATACATGAATACGTGGAAGCGACTTTGGAACTGGGTAATAGGCAGAGGTTGGAACAGTTTGGAGGGCTCAGAAGAAGACAGGAAAATGTGGGAAACTTTGGAACTTCTTAGAGACTGTTGAATGGCATTGACCAAAAGCCTGATAGCAATATGGACAATAAGATCCAGGTTGAGGTGGTCTCAGATGGAGATGAGGAACTTGTTGGGAACTGAAAGCAAAGGTGACTCTTGTTACTTTTGGATCTAAGAGACTGGTGGTATTTTGCCCCTGCTCTAGATATTTGTAGAACTTTGAACTTGAGAGAGATGATTTAGAGTAGAATTTCTGGTGGAAGAAATTTCTAAACAGCAAAGCATTCAATAAGTGACTTGGGTTAAAAGGCATTCAGTTTTATAAGAGAAGCAGAGCATAAAAGTTCGGAAAATTTGCAGTCTGACAATGTGATAGAAAAAAACCCCAATTTTCTGAGGAGAAATTCAAGCCAGCTGCAGAAATTCGCATAAGTAACGAGCAGTCAAACTTTAATTCCCAAGACAATGAGGAAAATGTCTCCTGGGCATGGCAGAGGTCTTCACGGCAGCCCCTCCCATCATAGGCCTAGAGGCCTAGCAAAAAATGGTTTCCTGGGCCAGGCCCAGGGTCCCCGTGTTGTGTATACTCTAGGGACTTGGTGGCCTGTGTCTCAGCCACTCTAACCATGATTAAAAGGGGCCAAGGTACAGCTCAAGCTGTTGCTTCAGAGGGTGGAAGCCCCAAGCCTTGGCAGCTTCCACATGGTGTTGACCCCGCGGGTGCACAGAAGTCAAGAATTGAGGTTTGGGAACCTCTGCCTAGATTTCAGAAGATGTATGGAAAAGCCTGGATACCCAGGCAAAAGTTTGCTGCAGGGGTGGGGCCCTTATAGAGAAACTCTGCTAGGTCAGTGCAGAAGGGAAATGATGGGTTGGAGCCTCCACACTGAGGCACCACCTAGTGGAGCCGTGAGAAGAGGGCCATTGTCCTCCAGACCTAAGAATGGTAGATCCACTGACAGCTTGCACTGTTCACTGGGAAAAGCTGCTGCAGATACTCAATGCCAGCCTGTGAAAGCAGGCAGGAGGGGGCCTATGCCCTGCAAAACCACAGGGGCAGAGATGTCCAAGATCATAGGAACCCACCTCTTGCATCAGCATGACCTGGATGTGAGACATGGATTCAAAGGAGATCATCTTGGAGCTTTAAGATTTGACTGCCCTGCTGGATTTCACTTTGCTTTGGCCAATGTCTCCCATTTGGAATGACTGTGTTTATCCAATACCTGTACCCCCATTGTATGTAGGAAGTAACTAATTTGCTTTTGATTTTACAGGCTCACAGGCAGAAGGGACTTGCCTTGTCTTGGATGAGACTTTGGACTGTGGACTTTTGAATTAATGCTGAAATGAGTTAAGACTTTGGGGACTGTTGAGAAGGCATGATTGGTTTTGAAATGTGAGGACATGAGATTTGGAAGGGGCTTGGGGCAGAGTGATAATGGTTTGGGTATGTCCCCACCCAAATCTCATTTTGAATTCCCAAGTGTTGTGGGAGGGACCTGGTGGGAGGTAATTGAATCATGGGGGTAGGTCTTTCCCATGATGTTCTCATGATAGTAAGTCTCATGAGATCTGATGGTTAGATAACAGGGAGTTTTCCTGCACAAGCCCTCTTCTTCTCTTGTCTGCTGTGATGTGAGACATGCCTTTCACCTTCCGCCATGATTGCGAGGTCTCCCCAGCCACGCAGAACTGTAAGTCCAGTAAACCTCTTTCTTTTGTAAATTGCACCCTGGTCTTGAGTATGTCTTAATCAGCAGCATGAAAATGGACTAATACAATCCTTAGATCTCTAGCACACATCCAACTGAATGTCAGTGTGTTTAGTCCATTTGCATTGCTATAAAGGAATACCTGAGGCTGGGTAGTTTATATAGAAAACAGGTTTATTTGGCTTATATTTCTGCAGGTTGTACAAGCTTAGCACATACATCTGTTTGGTTTCTGGTGAGACCTCAAGAAGCTGACAATCATGGCAGAAAACAAAGAGGAGCCAGCGCATCACATGGTGAGAGAGGGAGCAAGAGAAACAGGGAGGAGATGCCAGGCTCCTTTAAGCAACTGGATCTCATGTGAACTCACAGAGTGAGAACTCGCTCATTACTGTGAGTACCAACAGCACCAAACCATTCATGAGGCATCCGCCCCCATGACCCAAACACCTCCCACTAGCCCCATCTCCAACATTAGAGGTCACATTTCAACATAGGATTTGGAGGGGATGAAACATCCAAACCATATCAGTCATAGACATGGAAGACACACAAGATGCTTGTTGTTTGACTGATTGGAATTAAATTGTTCCACTTCTCAGGGAGAAATGGCACAATCACAGGCTTCCCACCCTGGGCCCAGGATGCCATAATACCAGGACATTTCCTAGGAATTGAGCCATTACCTCTTCCTCCTATATTGAACATTTGGGGAGTGGGATAGGAGGGAAGTACATGCAATTTTACACAAAATGTGCATTGCTGCCTGTAGTAGGCAGAATAAAGGCCCCCCAAAATATCCAGGCTCTAACCCCTGGACCATGTAAATGCTACCTTTTTAGAGAAAACTGTATTTGCAGATGTGATTCAGTTAAAGATCTTGAAATGAGGAGACTACCCTGGATTATCTGGGTGGGTGCTAAATGCAATCAGAACTATCCTCATAAGAGAGAAGCAGAGAAATGTTGATAGAGAGAAGGCCCATGAAGAAAGAGCAACAAGAGATATGAAAATGCTGGCCTGGAAAATTAGAGTGATGCGATCACAAGCCAAGACGTAGTCACCAGAAGTCAGAAAGGCAAGGAAGAGATTCTTCCCTAGAGTCTCCAGGGGGAGCCCAGCCTTCACACCTTGGTTTGACCCAGTGATATTGATTTTGGACCTTTGGCATCCAGGACTTTGGTAAGCACAAATTCACGTTGTTTTAAGACACCAAGTTTGTGGTAATTTGTCAAAGCAGCAATAGGAAGTGATATACCACCTGGCCATCTCTCAGATGGTTGTCCTATCTCTGCACCCACTTCTCTGCGATTCTCCAAACTCAGAATCTATGATAAGAAGGTCACTGGATCTGAAGTCAGAAGTCCCGGCCTCATATGCCCACTCTTTATGTAACAGCTGTCTCCACTCTGCCAGATTCCCAAGTTCCCTTAATTGTACTTGGCCTGAGGATAGGTAAATCAGAGCCATAATTTTTACCTTCAAGGAGCTCACAGCTGAGTGCGTTAAACGGATAGGAAAGCACAGAAGATCACTGGACAATGTGTGCTAAGAGAGGCAAAGGCAGGGCTCCAGGAGAACTCACAGGTGCTTGCAAGCCCTTCACCCAGGCTGGAGGGAGGGAGTGAGGCATGGCAGGGACGACTTTCCAGAGGAGCTAATGAGATTACTCAAGCTCAGTAGTAAGACTTCCACTAATTGCTAACATCGTTAAGGCTATCTGCCAGCTCTGCACTGGACTGCTGGCGCTGGGGGAGCAGAGCTCATATGGAACGCGATGTAAGTGTGCCATCCGGAGTGAGGTGATGCAGCAGCCTTCCCTGGCAGTGTCAAATGCTTTACACACGTGAGTTCATTGAATTTTTGCAGTCACAGGCAAGTCACTATTTTTACTCTGATTTTCCCCACAAATAAACTGAGGCACAAAATGAGTAAGTAACTTGCCAGAGCTCCTACAGTTAGTGAGGGGTGAGAAGTGCTGAGAAAGTGACACCCAGTCTTTATCCATAACTCCTGCTTTTAATCATTTCTGAAGTGGATATTATTTTTCTCAGACACGGACTGTGTAACTCAGTGGTGCCAAAACAAAATATGGTTTATTTCTCTATGATTAAATGTAAAGTAGCTCCAAATCCCAATTTCTACTTATGAAAAGAAGAAGGCAGCAGTTTAACCTTGACACTCAAGCACACCTGGGTTCAACTTAGTAACTGCTAGTTTCCATGAGTTGCTTTTGGATGAAAGCAAAACTCAGAATGCACCCCCTCCCTCCTATTTTTCTTAGGGGTCATCTGAGTTTAGAGATACTTTATTTGGCACACTAGCTTCAGAGGTGACTGAGGCTGTCAGTTCCATGGGCTCTCTGTCCTTTCTTAGTCCACCTGCTAAGGTACTGTGGCCCTCAGGCTGCCTCTCAGTGACTTCCACACCTGTCAGGTGTCTTGGACTGTTTCAAAGTCATGGGAAGCCTCTCTCTGCACCAGTATTGTTCCTCCAGAGTTCAATTCCAACTGCATGGTGAGCTAATGCTGTGACCTGGGGCATGTTGCTTAACCTAAAGTGCCTCAGTTTTCTCCCCTGTTAAATAAAGAAGATAACCGGAAACGTTTGTGAGGTCTTTGTCATGTGTTAACTTGGCTAGGTTGAACCACAGTCCCGACACTTTCTTCCTCTTCTATTTCTGGTTACAGTGGGAACCAAGAGAGACTCTTGTTGGAGGTTTGGAGGGTGAAGCAAAGCAGCTGCCATGCTGCAGCCCACATGTGTCCTGGCTCACCTACCTACTAGCTCACCTCAATGGCATGAGGCCACAGCTGGGCCTGCAACTGCTCCCCATTCCCCTGGACTCCTCCTTCAGCTTCTCTGACTCCTGGGGCCAGCTGTGTGTGTTTAGTTCCATGACGAAGGGCCCTTGCTTCTGGAAGACAGCCACACCAGCCAGGTTACAGGCAACAGGAACTGATACTGTTTCCAATCTGTCCTATGGATTCCACAAGGCTCCAGGTCATTTTACTGGTTCCAGCTTGTCTTTGCTCTCCCTCGGTTTACATCCATCCTCTCTCCCCTACTGCCTGCTCTGTGGATTGCGAGCTCTGACATCAGTTGTTGAAACAGCAAATGCAAAAACTGTACAGAGGCCACTGAACTAGCTCCCAGAATTGCATCAGGTCAGATCTCTGTAGCAAGTGTGTCCCTCGAGTGGTTCTGCCTCTCTGATTGAGCCCTGACTGATGCTTCTCTCCAGATGCTGCTGTGAGATCCACTGAGGCAATCATGGAAAGTCATTAGAGGAGATCCTGGCACATAGGAAGACCTCAGTACATGGCAACCATTGTCATCTAGGAAAACAACAAGGGTTTGGAGATAAGACAACCCTTGATTTAATCCTAGATTTGTAGCCATGTGTATTTGACCAACTTATTTCTACCTATAGTATTGTTATGAGGATTAGGGATGAGGTACATGGAGGTCTGAAGCATAGTCAGTGCTTATCCAGAATAGCCAGTACAGTTGTCCAAGCTGTGCACTGCACATACCTGGGGTGCCACTGAGTTGAAGTGCATATATGAGTGACGATCTAGGGAGTTGCTCAAGGAGCAGTCCGGGTGGCTGTGTACAGCAGTCATCCATAAAATGATCCCTGACTGAACACAGGTTGTGTTACTATGAGAAGATGTTTAGAAAAACACCACCTAAGTTCAGTTAGCTACTTTCTATCCCTCATCACCAAATACCATTAGTCAAAATCAGGTTTCCAGTAGATTGTTGATAAATCATATTTTCCATCTGTGTTAACATAAGACCCACCCATCGCCATTATCATTCCTGAATTGATAAACACTACCAGCAATCATCAATCATCAGTGATTTATGTGTGTCTAGCTATGATGATTTTGGAATACACAAAGTCTGGGGAAATGGAGGAAGATTTTCCTAGGGAAAGGTGAATGGGAAAAGTCCAGAAATAACTGGTAAAAAGATGTTCAGAGAGTGCATGGCATATATGCAGGTCTGAAGGACTGAAGATAAACAATAGAATGAGGTTTTGTGTGTGTGTGCGTGGTTTTTTCATTTTTTGTTTTTTTTTTTGTTTTGTTTTGACCAAGTACTGGAGTTGCATCCAAGTTAAAAGCTAAGTTCTGCAAGAATCTTCATAAGGAAATATGTCTTCTCAATTCCCCACACAGGGCATTCCCTTTCGAATGCCTTTCCATGAGAAAGCACTGCTTTTAAACAGACGTACACAGTGACTGTGTCCCATTCGAGATGTTCAATGGTTGTAAACATTTGGGAGCAAAGTGGAGATTTAAATTTAGGCCTCAAATACCTGCCTTTGCAGGAGCCTCTTATAAAGATGCATGTAATAACGCTACCACAGTGAAGAGAGGAGCACTGTAATGTAACTAGGACAGCTGGAGACTTCCAACTAAAAATCAGAGTGAATTTATATGCTGACAAGCCACCAATGCACAGGCCTTGGCCAGGGTATTCACAATGATAGGAGATTATAGGCTGACTGCTCTTTTCTTAAGCTATAAGCATGCAGAATGATCCTCTGTCTTCTCTCTTTGTTTCTTCAATATTTCTCTCTTTTCCTTCCTCCTTTCTCTCCTCTTCCTGTGACTCAATCTGTGTCTCCTTTTCCTTCCTTTCTTCTCTTCCCTTATTTTTTCTTTCTCTCTTTAGTGTTTGAGCTTTGGAACCAGGCCACCTGGGTTTGAGTCCCAGCTCTGCCACTTAACAGCTGTGTGGCCTTTGGTCAGTTTCTTAACCTCTTTGTTTCCTTGCTAGAATGGCAACCATCACGTTTACCTCACTGGTAGTATAAGAATGATGTGAGAAGATGCTTATAAAGTTATCAGAGTACTGCACACTTAGTAAGGGCTCTATCATGTAATCAATTCTAATTATTTTCTCTCTCTTTTTCTTCTTTTTCTTTGTCCTTTCCTCTTTTTCTCTCCTTCTTCCATCCTCCCCTCTTCTTGCTCACCACCAAAAATTAACTGAGGAGAGATGAAAAGTTGAATTCCAGAAAGAATCTCAAGTCTTCATCTGTTTCACACGTGACCTTACGTCTTCTGGCCAAGGATCTTTCCCACATATCACATAAAATCCCTCTCCTTGCAACCAAAGTCCTTTCCATTTCTTCTGCCCCTTGTAGGAAAGG
This sequence comes from Macaca nemestrina, assembly GCF_043159975.1. Classification (NCBI taxonomy): domain Eukaryota; kingdom Metazoa; phylum Chordata; class Mammalia; order Primates; family Cercopithecidae; genus Macaca; species Macaca nemestrina. The sequence goes on along the minus strand of NC_092138.1, from coordinate 12,971,197 downwards.
TGAAATTCAGGAAACACAGTTCCTGCTATTTGTTCAAAGAAAAACTTGACATTGCTGTATAGTCCACATCAGGAAATGATTTTATACCTCTGTTCAAAATTGCGTATTTTAAATCCCAGATGAAAATACTATATCATAGATAAGGAAATCTGTGGTGCTATAGACTGAACATTTGCATCCTCTTAAAATTCATAAGTTGAGATGTGGTGGTGTTTGGATGTGCATCCTCTGGGAGATGATAAGGTCAAGAGAGTGTTCTCATGAATGGGATTACTGCCCCTATAAGAAGAGACACGAGAGACATGATCCCTCCACATGAGGATACAATGAGAAGTTGCTATCCGTAAATTAGGAAGACAGCCCTTATCGTGTACCTAGTATGCCAGCACCTTGATCTAAGACTTCCATCCTATAGAACTGAGAAAGAAACTTCTGTTGTTTAAGCCACTGAGCCTATGGTATTCTCTTATACCAGCCTGAACTGACTAAGACAAGAGGTAACCACAGTTACAGGGTTTGAAGACTTCTCATTGCATAATTTCACTTCTTCCTTAAGAAAGTAATCCTGGAGGGAAATGGCCAACATAGGAATCCCAGGTTCTTTAACACATGCTCAGCCCAGGAGGTTTCAGAGAGCAGGGTGCTTCTTGCTAAGCAGCTTGAGTACCTTAGGTGGGCTTTTGATACCCTTGTCAAGTTCTTCTTAGAGGCCTTGTACACTAAAATCCTAAGAATGAGGTCTTTATCTTTATTCTTTAGACACTTTGGTTGGTGTTGTGGGAGGTCACTTAATACCAGCCTTCACCCAGGTTCTGAAAAGTCAGCAGTAGGCATTTAAAAACTGA